>NC_073234.2:89702500-92102500 GCF_029281585.2 Gorilla gorilla gorilla
ATTGGAAGACTTTTTAAAATAATAATGTGACAAAACTATACATTTTAGAAGATCAATTAGAGCTGTACAGGATGCAAGAAGTGACGAGGGAATACCAATTATGATACCAGTATAGAAGTCAGAAAAGAGAGATGGAAAGCAGAAATAGAAGGACGACAGTGACAGTTTGGGGAAGTGGAGGGTTAGCAGGCCATGTAGGGATAAACAGAGTGAGGAAAAAGATGAAATCAACTTTTATCTTCCTGATTGAAGCAACTGAGTATACCATAAGATTAAATGAAAAATAGCATACTGAAAAAGGTGACACAATAAAAGTAAAGGAAAAAAAGTGAACTAAGCATGATGTGTTCTTTCTTCAAAAATCACTGATCAGATAACTCTCTTTTCTTATGGCAAGGAGTAACTGAGAGGTTAGAAAGAGAACAAGAGTGCTACCTTAAAATAATTCATTTTACACCTCTGGGAATTTCAGAGAAACTCCAGCTTAATAAACTTTTTGCTTGTTCAGTATAAATTATACCGATGGATGGATGTATAGGTAAAGATGGATAGATAGATAGATAGATAGATAGATAGATAGATAGATAGATAGATAGATAGATAGATAGACAGATAGATAGATCAGATAGACAGGAAGACACAGTTGAAGCTCAAAAGGGTACATACTAGAAATACATACTTCCTAGCTTTGGCAAGACATGGTAAAACATGAAAGACGGTAAATTGAAAATAGAGTTGAGAAAGAAGGCATGAGGAAATTCGGTGTTGAAAGATGGTATACACATATAAACCAATGGAAGGAATTTTAAAAGTAGGAAAAATACTTGAAGAATGTGGGATCAAATTTAAAGAGAAGATATTGTGTCAATGAGCATATCATTTATTCAGAAAGACAGTCAGAGGCTACACAAGAAGACTGAGAAGTGGCCACTGCATCAGAGTGACGTGGAGGTCACTGGAGCCATTTACCAGGGTGGTTTCAGTTGAATGGTAGATGTGCAAATGACAGACAATTAAATAGAAACAAAGGTTTCAGAAAATTAGGCTGAAGAAAGAACATAAAAGTCTATCTGAAGTTGTAGGTATCTTAAATAGAGGCCTTTTTTTGTCGTATTGGAATGTTTTTAATATGTATAAATACAGATGAGAAGAGCTAGTCCCATTTTAACAGCTTAAGATATTAGATAGAAAGGGAAGGGGAATGAAATAATCTAAAGAACAATTTAAACACTTTATTTTTAGAAAGGAAGAGTGACAACTCCAGTATTGTGGCAGAAAGAAAAGAATAGAGAAGGTGTAAAAATATATACTGGTTTGTAGATTAGTAATGGGAATCTGAACTAATTTATTTCTTATATTTCCTCTTTTCTGTCTGAAGAGAAAGTGTGAGTTTCGACTAACGGTGTAGAATGTGATGAGAATAATGGACAGTTTTACAAAGCTGTAAAAGTTATTTTAAGTCATTGATTGCACAAGTCATCACAGGGGCACTGATGCTAGTGACTAGAAATGAACCGTTCTATTGATCTACCTGGGGGTTCTGTATGCATCCATTAAGGCTCAGCAATCTGAATGCAGGCATTAAGAAGGCTAACGTTACATACTTCTAGGTTTTGAGTTTCACTGGAGAATTCAGGCATATATTTGGGGTAAGGGGGAAATCCCAGTAAGATATTATGAAAGAAAACAAGATACCAGGGGAAGGACATTTGCTGTAGCAGTAACTGAGAGGGAAAATGAAAGATTGGAGACTGTGTTTCACTGTAGAATTTAGGCATATACGTGGGGTTAGGAGGATATCCAAAAAAGATAATATGTAAAAAAACCATATATAAGAGGAAGAACATTTTCTGTAACAGTAGCTGAGAAGGAAAATGAAAAGTTTAGAGACTGTGTTTGGGGAGCCAAATGTTTGTCACAATTTCTGAGATTAAACACTATTAAAGACTGATGCTCTAGAGTGTGACTATGGTCATAGGAAAAGTTGATGAAATGGAAGATAAATCTATAAGACTAAAGTTTCCCAAAAAACTAAAGGCCAGCTTGTTGAATAATCTCTTCTGCGTGATCTAAATGGTGGAAAAACTTGGGGTGGAGATGAAGTGTAAGCACATATGATCTGTGTAATAACAATGACCCAGGATGGAAAAACAACACGTCTATTACTGGTTTATACCACTATGCTCCATTTTACTCTTCTGCCAATGATAATCTGTCTAGCCTAGATGAATCCTTTCTCATATGACCAATATTTCTTATGTACAATTTCTATCTAATAGAATATGTGAAATAGAAAACTAGGTTATAGAAACTGAAAGCTAAACTTGGTAGACAATCCAGTCTACCAACTTATTTTATCAATGCAAGAGGCCAGGAATGTTTAAATATGTGTTAAATTAACAGAAGTAGTAGCAGATTAAAGTTAAGCTCAATTATCTGATTGTGTCTGTCATGTGTTCATCCCAAATAATTTAACAAGTGAAAAAAATTATTTAACAGGAAAAATATAACCCATCTTCAAATAAAGAAATGTAATATCAGTAAGAAGATACAATCTCTCTATAAGTGACATCATTCAAAAATTTAGACATGCAATAAACTGTAGTATTTCATTGCCAAGCTATAAAATAAGATCAATATTGGTACCAATTGAAACAACATCAGACAGAGGTAGGTTAGAAAGTAAATGTGTGACAAAAAGAGTGTGCTCAAGGAGATAATGACCTTAGGTATCTAATTGTAAAAATAGTCACATAAAAATTAAAAGTAACACATAAATACCAGTAAAAGGTCCACAGGTCCCTGAATTTGCTGTTAATATTTAATACATATAATTTATAACAGATGATGGAAGTCAGAGGTGACACAACAGGTGAGGAATAATCATAGCATTTCAAGGGCTAAGTGGAGGCTCCCTATTTTGGTGTACCTAAAGATAATCAAGGAATATAATATGCACATTTCTCTTAAAACTTTGACTAATGTAACACTTTTTTAGATATTTTGTATTTTCAGGTTAAGTTTACTTACCTGCCTGTGCTATTATCATCTTTATGAATAAAAAGAATATAAGAAAACTTTTAACATTGAAAAAATACTCTTAAAAGCAGCATTAAGAACAAAAACTGAATAGACTGTTTAAACAATATATAGTTTCAGATAATGCTATGTAAATAATATCAAAGTCAGTTTTTGCCAAATACTTTTTAATATTATAAAAATAACACAATGATGGCAAGCTTTAAACCAAAAGTATCCAAATCTCTTGTTATAGAATTGGGAGTAGGAAATAATAGAGTGCTATATTTTATGAATGGGGTAGTTTTATTTTAAGTGAGCTAAAATGGATATTCCAAACTTTAAAAAGATGATAACATTGATCCCCATGTCTTCACAGATTTTGACTTAACCATGGTAAATTAAATTAGATATTAAAAAAGAAAAATTCTGATGAAAATAAACTTACCTAGAGAGAGAAGTATTTATTTTAGGCAATATATGTAAAAGTCTTGAGTTCAACAATGGCAGAGTTTCAGGGAGAAGATGATTTCAGATTTTGTATTAAAATGATTGTCAGCCAACTGAAATTTTGTGTGATAAAGAAAAAAAATAAGAATAGCAAGAGTCCAAATATAAAATATTTATTTCTTAATATGATGATATGTTAAAATCACAACATACCATTTCCAACATACATTTGAAAATGCTTTAAATAACCTCATTGATTTCAGACAAATACTATTTATTGACTAGCCATTTTCACCACCCTAGGTGCTAAGGAAGCAAAATAAAGTAACACATTTTTTGAGTAATGTTCTTTGAGTGTCTTCAATGAATTTATTATTTTTGATAAGATAACCATAAAACTAAAAGTAATGCAACAGATAATGAAGACATTAAATCCCATGGATTGATTTTATTTTCTAACAATATTAACATAAATATGAGAGGTATTAATATGATACAAATCAGGGTTATACAATAACTACACTCTTCAGGATGCATAAATATTAGCCAAAACACAGCTACTCTGGTCATGACTGAGAGAATACATATAGCTAACACACAAAGTTTTAACCTGGGATTCAAATAGAGTACAAGGTTCATAGGATAATAGTTCAGAAGAGAAAAAAAATGGAATTGGAGAATGCAAACGAAATAGCTTTACGACCATCTCATTACAGGGGTGACTTAAAAAATATGGGATAAAGGAAATGGGAGAAACTAAATGACTATGTTGCAATCTTTCTGCTTGCCAAGAGCAAGTAATGATGACTCCCACCAGGGAAAGCTAAATTGAGAGTTGAGAAATAGCATCAAATAGACATAAAAATGGAAGATACTGTGTATTTTAAACAAGGAAAAGCGCTTCCATTAGGCTATTTTATATAAACCATTTTCTATTTGTTCATTATGTGCAACTCAATCATTATTACATAGGAAAGGAAACTAAGTCTTATATCCATCATATACTTACTGAAATGGAAAAAATAATACAAAAATGTAATGCTGTGAAAAGAATAATTTTCCAGTTATACTAGACCTGAAATGAATCAATAAAAGAAGAAAAGGAGCAGCAGCATGTGAACACAGGAAGAAAAGTTCTGAATAAACTAGTTTAGCCCAGAAAAGTGGTAAGAAGAGGAGGGAATGGGAATTATAACATTAGGCTCTGAAAGGATTGTTTTTCAATCTATGGTGAGCTGATGCCCTAAAGCAATAAAAGAAATTTATAAAATTTCTTGTGACCAGCCCAAGTCACAGTGTAGGGATGAGAGGTCTATTACATACATTTGTCAAGAATGCCCAAAGATCATGGTTCTGAGCACATATAAAATAACATATTAAACAAATAATAGATTGTGACCTTTCAGTGGACCAAGGTTTACTCAGACTCCCTATCAAGACAGCAAAAGACAGAAAATATTGATTACATACTAGCTCATGTCAAAATGGAAGGCTACTTCAGTGTGAAAATAAATTGCAGTGCAAACATATGAAGGAAAGTGCATTTATATAAAATTTTTCTATCTCTAGTTTGCTGAAAACAGAACAATAAATATCTGTTTCCTAATAAAATGTATTTTTTCCATTTTAAAATGGAGACTGTTAGTTGATTGAGCTCTTGCCTTATTAATGATGAAGAGACAAGCTTCTGACCACAATGGAGTAAGAAGGACTGAATTCAACTTCCTATCATAAACAACTGGACAAACTAGACAAAATATATGAAACAGCTGCTTTCAGTCATTAGACAACTGGCAGTGTGGAACTGTGATCAATGAAAGAAAAGAAACAAATGATGTAAACCCTATGACTTCCTCCAAATCCTGCCTGGTGCACATTACCAAACAAGAATCAGGAAAGAAAAGTCTGAGAGTGCCATTTTGTTAAACTGGGAAGCCAGAGATTGGATTTCACAGATTTTGTGGCACTTGAAAGTTGAAGAGCTAAATTCCAGAAAGGAGGAGCTGAATAGTCCTACTTTTAAAAAAGTTCCAGAAATTTCCATTCCTTATCCCTGTGCTTCTTGATTGACTACTGAATTAGTCAGACTTCTCTAAAGAAACACAGCCAATGAGAGACAGAGAGGGAGAGAGAGACATTTTAAGGAATTGGCTGGCAGACAGAAATCTCAAGTAGTTGTTGGTGCTACAGGCATGGAGTAGAATCTTTCCTTCTCCAGAAAACATCAGTTTTTACTCTTAAGGCCTTCAATTTGATTGGTTGGGGCTCACCCACATTATCAAGAGTAATTTTAAAATCAACTGACTGTAGATGTTAACCACATCCACAAAACACCTTCACTTACTAGTGTTTGATTAAATAACTGGGTACCCTAGTCAAACCACTTTGACACATAAAATTAACCATCACAACTACTGGTATGTACTGTATAATGATGTTTTGGTCCACAGTGGATGACACTTAAAATGGTGGTCCCATAAAATTATAATATCATATTTTTACTGTTCCTTTTCTATGTTTAGATATGGAAATACCATTGTATTGAAATCACCTGCAGTATTCAGTACAGTAACATGCTGTACAGGTTTGTAGCCTAGTAGCAATAGGCTATACCACATAGCCTAGGTGTATAGTAGTCTATTCCATCTAGGTTTGTGTAAGCACACTCTATGATATTCACACAATGATAAAGTCACCTAATGATACACATCTCAGAATGTATATCCATTGTTAAGTGATGCCTGACTGTACTAAATTGCAGAAACATGGGGTGAAACTCCACAAGGCAGAGCAACCAGAAAGCTGTGAGCTGAACCACATGCATACAGTCAAATGATTCAAATTTCAATTAACCAGAGACAAGAGTTCTTATTAACCATAAAGGACATTCAGTACAGACCACAGAAAGACACTCCTTAGTAGAGGAACCAAACTGTAGACTTAATAAAAGCTACCCCAAATCAACCAAATGAATATTAAAAACATGTATCAAAAGTAACAAATAGAATCACTGGTAATTTAATTCCCTATCAGTCCAAAGCTCAACATTGTTTAAAGGAAGAAAATGATGTCCAGACACGGAGTCATGATGTTCAGAATACAATTTAAAAGAATGCTAGCCGTAGCAAGAAGCAGGAAAATGTGACAAAAAAATTTGTTAATGAAAACACACCTAGAAAGAAAAAATAAAATAGAGTTAGCAGACAAGGACACTGAAATATCTATTATCATTAGGTAAAGTATTTAAAGGAAAAGATGAACATATTGAAAAGAGAAATGGAAGTTATAAAAAAGGCCTAAATAAACTTTCTAATAGATGAAAAGTACAACATCGAAGATGAAAATTCACAGAATGGACTTGAAAGCAGCTTAGGTACTGCAGAACATGGGCTCACTATACATAATAATGTAGAAACAGAAAATATTCACAATAAAGCACGGTGAAAAAAAGGATGGATAAAAATGAACGAAGCTGTAGTGACCAATGTAACACCACCAACTGACCTAAATATGTATACTTGGAATATCAGAAGGAGAGGAGAGAGGAAAGTTATTATTTAAGTTTTCAACATTCATGCTTCTATTGGTTTTAGATTTAACAAAAAGACAGAAAATCTGTAAAAATATAGAACACTAAAAGGACATTAAAAAGAAAATTGATCTAATTGATATTTATAGAACATGTCACCCAGCAATAGCTGAGTATTCAATGTTTTCAAATTCTCTGTTAAAAAAAGTCCAAATTACGTCCTTTGACTAGGACATTAAACTATAAATCAATACATTAAAAAAACTAGAAATCAATAAAGTTATCTGGAAATTCCTATATACCTTGAAATTAAACAACAACCTAAATGAAACATGGATAAAAAAAAAAACCTTGCAATGGAAAGTATAAGCCATTTTAACCTGAGTGAAACTGAAAGCACGAGAAATATATAAAAAAATATGTATTTTTTGAGACAGGGTCTCACTCTGTCATCTAGGCTTGAAGGCAAAGGCATGATTACAGCTCACTGCTGCGTCGACCTCCCATGCTCAAGTGATGCTCCTGCCTCAGCCTCCCCAGTAGTCAGGACCAAAGGCAGGAACCATGACTCCTGGCTAATTTTTAATTTTTTGTAGAGATGAGTTCTCATTATTTTACCTAGGCTGGTCTTTAACTCCGGGGCTCAAGCAATCCTCTCGCCTTGGCCTTCCAAAATTCTGGGATTACAGGCATGAGCCAGCCAGCATGCCCAGCCAGAAATCAAAATTTTAGGATACACAAAAATGAGTGCTTTCAGTAAAATGTATAGATTTACAAGTTATGTAAGTAAAATAGAAATATCTCAAATCCATGGCTTAAGTTTTTACCCAAAATAGCTGAGAATGGAAGAAAATATTAAATGAAAATAAAGTTAAGTACAAGAAATAATAAATATAAAAGCAAGGATTAGTATAATAAAAAATATAAAATTAATAAAGAATATCAATGAAACCAAAAGCAGTTAAAAAAAAAAGATCAGTAATATTGATAAAACTTATGGCAGACTGACCAGAGGGAAAAAAAATGACTGGTATCTGAAATAAAAGAAAAAAAATCAGTATACATTCTATAGTCAGTAAATGATAATATAGATACTATAGCCAGTAAAAGGAAACATTATAAATAACTTATTGGCAATAAATTTAACAACTTAGACGAAATAGACAAATTCCTTAGAAGACATAAACTGACAAAGTGGACTTTAAAATACAGAAAGTATGAATAGGCCTAAATACATTAAAGAAATTATATTTTTAATTAAACATTCCTTTACAATACACTTTACAAGTTCAACATCAGGCCTAGAAGGATTTATTGGCATATTCTACCAAAAACATAAGAAATAATGCCAATTCTACACATTTTTTAAGAAATTAGAACACTCACTTTATGAGACAAAACTAAATAAATAGGAAAGTGGTTGGTTAAATCTTAATTTTATCAATAATTATGTTAACTATAAGTGGGCAAAATACTGTAGTTAGAAGCCGAATTTGTCAGACGGCATAAAAAGCAATATCCAAATATATGCTATCAATAAGAAAAAAAACACTTTAAATACAAAAAGCAGGAAAGTTAAAAGACTGGAAAAAGATATACCATGTTTACTACCAGAGGCAGAAAAATACAATGTATCCCTTCCATTTCCTATTAACGGCCCCCATTTGCAGAATGTAACTAGAATCTGATTGCAGTAGAAACATTCATAAAGGTGGAATGGAGCTGTTGCAACAAAGAGCAGACATATCTTCACACTGAAAAACAAATTAAGACGAGAGAATTCCCTTGTCCGCTTTATGGGACCCCTCACGAAGTGGGTGGCTCATTTACTCGGCTGCTATGTGCGCAAACCCTTTATGAGAGGACACTGCACAGGTTAGCCAGGGTGGGGGCTTTTTGGCTCCAGCCCCACGGCAGTATGACAACCTTTTACACCCTGCTCTCTTGATGCCTGGGTCCTTGTCCAGCATCCAGGAAGAATCAGGTCACACCGACTTGAAGGATGGTGAACGCAGGGATTTTACTGAGTGATGGAGGTGGCTCTCAGTGGGATGGATGGGGAGCTGGAAAGGGGATGAAGTGGGAAGATTATCTTCTCTTGGAGTTTGGCCATCTTGTGGATGATCTCCTCTCTGACTGTCTCCAGCTGAGCTCCTTTTTTTTTTTTTTCAATCTTTTTGAGATAGAGTTTTTGCTCTTGTCGCTCAGGCTGGAGTGCAATGGTGTGATCTCAGCTCACTGCAACTTCCACCTCCCAGATTCAAGTGATTCTCCTGCCTCAGCCTCCCAAGTAGCTGAGATTACAGGTGCCTGCTGCCACACCTGGCTAATTTTTGTATTTTTAGTAGAGACATGGTTTCACCATGTTAGTTAGGCTGGTCTCGAACTCCTGACCTCAAATGATCCACCCACCTTGGCCTCCCAAAGTACTGGAATTACAGGCATGTGCCACTGCTCCCAGCTTGAACTCTTCTTCATGTTCAGATGCTTCTCCTCTTCTCTATTTCTCTGCTGCACCACTCTGCTGCTCTGCCAGTGGAGCTTGGGGTTTATATGGGCACAAGATAGGTGCACGGCAGGCCAGAGTGGTCTTGGAAAAGGCAACATTTGGCCACAAAAACAGGAATGCCTGTTCTCATTTAGGGCTGCAGGTTTCCAGGCTTGAGGGTGGGGCCTTTGCTGTGGATCCTCTCTCTTTTTTTTTTTTATTTTTTTTTCTTTTATTATTATACTTTAAGTTTTAGGGTACATGTGCACATTGTGCAGGTTAGTTACATATGTATACATGTGCCACACTGGTGTGCTGCACCCACTAACTCGTCATCTAGCATTAGGTATATCTCCCAATGCTATCCCTCCTCCCTCCCCCCAGTTCATGTCCTTTGTAGGGACATGGATGAAATTGGAAATCATCATTCTCAGTAAACTATCGCAAGAACAAAAAACCAAACACCGCATATTCTCACTCATAGGTGGGAATTGAACAATGAGATCACATGGACACAGGAAGGGGAACCTCTCTCTTCTACCCAGTATTTCCCTGCCTCCTGTCTCTATCATTGTTTCCCTCTGAAGAGGCACATCGAACTCCCATTAGAATATGGACAACAACCAATCTTAGTTACTTCCTGCTGACAGGGCATTGTTTTGGGGAAAATGGCAGTCAGATTCCTCCCAGAGGTCTTATCTGCGGGTCCCTGGCAAAAGGGAGCTATCATCTGAGGCTCCAGTTGACTGACCGTTTGGAGTTTGATAGCCTCTAGGTGAGAGAAAAAACAAACAAACAAACAAACAAACAAAAAACCAAGCTTTATAAGGTTAAGTACGCATGAGTTAAACATGTGTATTATACAAGAAAATAATCTAGTGACAAATATTACAGAAATAAGCAGTAAAATATACTAACAATTTGTACCCCAAGATGTTTCATCCTGGTGAAAGAAATTAAACCTTCTATGGGAGCAGTTAAATTTTAGAAGAGAGATAACTGTTCTTGCCACACCTGTAGCAGTTAATAGGTGTACCCTGAGAATTATGGGGCTTATGGGCTTGTATGATGGCCATCAAAGCTTCTGTCTCTTTCTTGTGTCTCCCTATCTCTATTGTAAAAGATCAAGGTGGCCACTTTCAGGAGGTCCTCTAATGTACTATCCAGGTCCAGGACCTGTTTCTGTGACTTCCTCCTGATATCAGGTGCTGCTTGAGTAATAAATTTATCCTCCAGGATTAGGTGTCCCTTGACAGAATCAGGAGATAGAGAGGTGTGCTTTACCAAGGCCCCTCTTGGCCTTTCCAGAAAGGCAGTGGGATTCTAATCACATCCCTGGTCTATCATGGATAACTTGGTATAATTGAGAGGCTTGGTCCTGGTCGTACGTAAGCCCTCCATTATGAACACCTGAAAGTTTCTCCTCTTCCAATTTCCAATCTTATCGTTGGGATCCCATCCAGAGTCATTCATTGGTACTGCATCTCTTCCAGTTGGATAAAGTTCGCCCATTCCCTGATAATATATGTGATAAAAAAAAAACTCATGCCCAAATTTCTCTGCTGCTTGCAAGTTGGCCTGATTCTCAGTGTTCATCAAGGTCTGATTCAAAAGTAACATAATGTCGGCCGGGCGTGGTGGCTCATGCCTGTAATCCCAGCACCTTGGGAGGCTGAGGTGGGTGGATCACGAGGTCAGGATTTCGAAACCAGCCTGGCCAATATGGTGAAACCCCGTCTCCAGTAAAAATACAAAAATTAGCCGGGCATTGTGGCACATGCCTCTAGTCCCAGCTACTCGGGAGGCTGAGGCAGAAGAATCACTTGAACCCAGGAGGCGGAGGTCACAGTGAGCCAAGATCACACGACTGCACTCCAGCCTGGAGACAGAGTGATACTCTGTCACACACACACAAAAAGTAACACAATGTCTTTCCAGGAGAGTTCAAATACCTGCGTTAAATTCTGGAAAGCTTCTATATATCTGTCAGGATCATCTGAAAACTTGCCAAAATCCCCCTTAAATTGTTTTAAGTCCTATAGAAAAAAGGAGACCTAAACCCTACTGAGGCCAAATTCACCAGGCATCTGTTCAAGTGGCAAGATTGAAACTGGGGCATGCCTATGGTGGGGACTTCCAGGAGGGGGAAAGTGAGAGACTGAAGCTGGATAAGGAGGTCGGGGTGGACCTGGAGGAGTGGCGCTGGAGGGAGCTGGCTTCTCTGCTGGCGGTGCCTCTGGGATTTTTTTCTTTTTTTTTTTTTTTTTGAGAGAGAGTCTCACTGTGTCGCTGAGGCTGGAGTGCAGTGGCACAATGTTGGCTCACTGCAACCTCCATCTCCTGGGTTCAAGCAATTCTCCTGCCTCAGCCTCCCAAGTAGCTGGGATTACAGGTGCCCACCCCCAAGCCCGGCTAGTTTTTATATTTTTAGTACAGACAGGATTTCACCATATTGGCCAGGCTGGTTTCGAACTCTTGACCTCAGGTGATCCACCCACCTCTGCCTCCCAAAGTGCTGGGATTACAGAAGTGAGCCACCATGCCTGGCCCAATTCATTTCTTTAGCTTCCAGGGATTGCTGCTTGCAGCCTCTCCTGAGATGGCAAACAGGAGGGCTGAATTGATCCTACACTGTTGACAAAGGTCTGGATTGCTCTGCAAGGTATAGAAAGCTTGCACATAATAGGGCCTCAGACCATCTGTCTTCATGCCTACAAAAAAGGTCCAACTTCTGGATGGTATCAAAATAAATGATTCCTTCCTGAGGCCAACCTAGTCTGTCATAATTTGGCCAAACCTTTGTGCAGAGGGCTATGAGGTATTTTTCCTCCAGAGTCAGAGGGTCAAAGCAGTCTCAGCGGTTCAGGATACACTCCAGAGGATTATAAACTGGGGATGGTAAAGATAGCCAGTTGTCCATTCTGAAAGACAGGGTAGTAAAGGTGTCCTTCATTTCCCTTCTTTATTTCCATGATAACTCAGGGTGTGATGGAGAGAAAGTGGGCATCCCCTCTCTCTCTTCCATCTTTTTGTCCCCAAGTCCTGGAGACCTTGGCAGGTGCCACCCACGGGTGCCAAAGTGGCTTTCACCCATGTTAACAAGGGGCCCCAGGGGCTGGGAGTATCTGCTCCTACCCACATATGCCCTATTTCCCCTGCTGTTGACAATCTTTGAGTTTCCTGAGCCTCATCCATGTCATGGGGCATGGCCTCCTTCCATGAAGCAAGGGTTTAGTCAGCAGAAATTGGTCCTGCACATTTACATTGTGCCCGTTAGTGGCTTTGGATCCCTTAGATCTGGTTTTCCTCTCTAGGGCCTCAGCCTAAAGCCTGGAATCAAATTTGGGACAAAAAAGTATTTCAGGGACTGCATGGATCTGTTTAGATTAAGTCTGAAATGTGTGCCTGTCTGCACACACTCCTGTGACCATTGGGGTGAGGGTTGGGGTCACACCTCTAGGAACAAATGGAAACCACGTTATTCTGAATCGCACCTCTGATGGTTGGGCCAAATGCTCATTCTACTTAATATTATTGCTGCTGTCTGTAGCAAAACCCTTAACATTATAAAGGAAGAAATAGGAGTCATTTCAAACTGTGAAAAAAGAAGAGATGCCATAGCAAGATCTGGGGATCTTGACCAATGCCCGCCTGTGGTTGGGAACTAGTAGCCAGTCCAGTGGCTATCCAGTACAGCCAGGAATGGCTTCAGCCAGATGCCTTCAGGTGCCCTAGGGCCTCGTCCTGGTTCCATATGATGGCTAACCCCCATGAAGAGAAACAGAGCCAACATTCCTTTCACCCAAAAGAAAGAGAAGAATGGCAAGGTCTTGGAAAAGAGGCAGATTCAACAGTTCCACATCTGTACTCATCTGCGTGCTTGATTCCGAGCGAGACCACAGAGAAAATGGGAGAATTCCCTTGGCCCCTTCAGGGGACCCGTCATGAAGGGAGTCACTTGTTTACTTGGCTGCCGCATGCTCAAACTCCTTATGGGAGGGGGAGAACACAGGTGAGCCGAGGCGAGTGCATTTTGGCTCTGGCCCCATGGCAGTGTCTAGGAGTGTTATAATGCTCTTTTAGCTTTGCCATCTGTGGATGGCTAAATATTAACCAGCTCAGTGGAGAGTCAGGGTGACAGCCTTTTACACCCTGACCTCTTGGTACCTGGGTCCTTGTCCAGCATCCAGGGAAAATCAGATCACACAGACTTGAAGGATGATGAATGCAAGGATTATATTGAGCGATAGAGGTAGCTTTCAGTAGGATGAATGGGGAGCTGGAAAGGGGATGGAGTGGAAAGATGATCTGATCTTCCCCTTGAGTTCGGCTGTCCCCTAACCAATCTCCTCTAGAACCATCCCTGGCTGAACTTCTCTGAATGTTCAGACACTCCTTCTCTTCTCTCCTTCTCTGCCACACCACTCTGCCACTCTGCTGGTGGAGCTTGGGGTTTATATGGGCACAAGATAGGAGCATGGCAGGCCAGAGTGGTCTTGGAAAAGGCAATATCTGGATGCAAAAACAGGAATGCCTGTTCCCTTTTAGGGCTGCAGGTTTCCAGGCTTGAGGGTGGGGCTATTGCTGGGGAGCCATCCTCTTCTACCCCGTATTTTTCTGCCTCCTGTCTGTATCAAAATTACTTGCAACGAATAGTTTGGGTGTAGAGAGCTAGAAGTAAATAAAAACAGCATCTAATTTCCTCATTTTAAGAAGCAAAGATAAGAAAAAATATATTTAGATTTGGAATAACAAGAAATAGATATCTAAGAATAGGTGGAGACAAACATCAGAAGAAATCAGAATTTTGCTAATACAAGAAAAAAGTTCATAAAGTATTCAGATGTACAAATCAGGTAAGTAAACCAATTTCCAGGTCTTTCAGAGCAGAGACTGATAAGATCAAAAATAGAGGTACACACATTTTCATTAGAATTGTGTTGGCAACATTTATAGGAACTAAAAACATACAAAAAATAAAGCAAATAATTTCTGGGAATTGGGCCTTGAAGTGGAGGTGAGATGTTAAGAAATATTTACTATTATCTAATCATTTTATTACGTGCCTTGTGCTTTTATCATGGGCATTAAGCCAATGGTATCCCTGAGACTGTACGGGGCAGAGTTCTAGCTCTTTTTTTGTCTAATAAATTCATACAAGTTGTTTTTGTTACTATGTGCTAGACACTATTTCAGTCACCAGAAACTCACACACACACACACACATATATATACATATATATGTGTGTGTATATATGTGTATATATATGTATATATATATACATATATAAATGAACAAAACAGGCAAGCTGTTTCATGAGATTTAATTCTGAAAGTGGACCTGAGATTTCCACAGACATATATATTTCTAGAAGTAGTGGAAAGATACTATTAGACTCTAAGAAAGCTAAATTAGCTGACACTATAGGAGGAAGAGATAAACTTAACAAGGGACTTCCTAGTGGAGCCTTTTGACGGCTGAGTCCTAAGAATCTGCACTTTTAGGATTCATCATAATAGATGAGGGGAATATTTGATCAGAAACCCAAATGGTAATGACACATACCTCACAAATGAAGTTAAAATGACCAAATCTTCAGTTATATTCTACTTGGAAAATAGAACATAGGAGTTAAACGGTATCTAAGAAACTACTGCATTGATTTTGCAGATGTAGAAACTGAGACTTTAAGAAATTATATGAATGATCCAAGTTGTTAAAAGGAGACTTCCATCAAAAATCTACATTTGCCTTGCAAACTTATTCTGTCTTCATTCTGCCAGAGGTATAAGGTAAAGCTTTATTTTAAAAATTGGAATGTCACTTCTCATTATATTTATTGTAAGTGTGCCCAACAAATGGCTAAGCAGAAGGTAAAGTCAATAAGTACGGTGAAATAAATAACTTGGAGTCAGAATCTTAAGAATCTATTCTTGGCTTCCTCTCCAACATGTTTGATGATCATTGGCAAGTCACTTAACCTCCTTGTACTTCAGTAAAAGTGAAGACGAAAGCAAATACTCTGACATATTGTGAGATTTTATGACTAATGGTGCTAACTAATTCAGAATGAGTCAATATCCATGTGCATCTATCATAGGTAATAGGCATTATTAGACTCCCACACAGGATCATAAATATACTTCTTACACTAACAATTTGAAATGTCTCCTGTTACATATAAAACTCTATAGGCTTTATCTTTCTTGTAAAGTGTATTTAGAGACAAGCAAGCCTATTTCCAAGTTAGTTTTAACAGAGGTGTGCTGAAGAAAAAGTTTCTCTTAGTGGACAAACATGTAGTGCCCCTGTGAGCATCCTCAACAAATAAAAATGTCTCTTCTTCTACCCTGCTCAATGTTCTCAGTGAATAATTAGAGTTGATAATTCCACAATTTCATGGTAATTATGTAGAGCTTTTGGAAGGAAAAATCATTTTATATCAGGTATTGAATTAATTCATCAGTCATGTTCCCTAGGGTGTGTTAAACTCTGTACATACAATCATTATAATCATCATCATAACCATCATCATCCTGAACATCCCTAGAGATGACCCTTAAATAGGGGGATATGAAAGGCAGTGGATTAAAGTGGAGTAAAGTGAGCAAACAGAAAATTCTGGATAGATTCTGTATTTTTATCCGATCTTTTTGAAAAGCACATCTTCAGTGGTGCAACTGTTATTGGCTTTTCCTTTTTTCTATCCCATTCTACCTGCTCACTTACTTCTTCCAGGAAACATTTCTAAATAAACTATACACAGCCATGCTTTTGTCTCGTGTTCTGCTTTCTGAAAAAAACTAAATTAAGAGATCTATATACTTATGCATTGACTAGCATCTCTCTTACCTGCTTAAGAATTTCATTCAGGTTATTTCCTGCTGCTCTGTTTTATTTTTAATTTCATCAGAATTGTTCTCTTTTATATTTTCCATTGTCATAGAATCACGTTCTAATACTCCTATCATAGCAAACAACTTTTCTTTTAGATATATCCCCCCCTCTACTTTTACTTTCTTTCCCTATCCCTCATCTCCACAAAGCTCCTACAAGATTTACCATTGCTCTGTATTACCACTGCATCTTTTTTATTCTAAACCTGCCTCAAACAGATTTTTGTCTCCACTACTCCATTAAAATTTCATTCTAACACCACTGAGCTCTACGTCGCCAAATCCAATGGTTAATAATTATTCAGAATTTTATGGCACTAACATTTAAGATAATTGATTACTCTTTCTTAAAACATTTCCTTCACTTGACCCCTGGGACAACATGAAGTCCTGCCTTTAAAAACAACAACAACAACAACAATAACAACAACTTTTTCTTTTTTTCAGGCTCTTTTTGTGTATCCTCTTAATTTTTTTTTTGACTTTTCAAGTTTGGAGTCTCCAACATTGAGTACCTCGTCACTTATCCATGACTCTTACGCCATTAGTGATGTCATCCATCCCCATACTTTTGAATATCATTGATATGTTGATATTATGTAACTTTTTTTTCTGCCTCAACCTCTTGAACTACTACTTTCATTTGGTTTTTGAACAGGTATTATACACTTAACATACTACAAGTTTTCATTACCACTCTTCCTTAATTTTCCCAATTGCTTAAGCCAAAAGTCTTGACATCCCTCTTTTTAATAAAATTTCCTTCCAATCACCACTAGCAATTCCTAGTGGCACTATTTTGAAAATATGTCCCAAATCTGATCAATTCCCACCACTTGCCCACTAGTCCCTAAACGATTGTGGTAGCTGATTGATTCTGGTGTTTTCACTGTTTGACACTCCCAGAGAATTTTTTACACACTGCTGCCAGAATGAAACTTTTAAATGCAATTCTGGCCAACTTATCCCATGTTCTAAATTCTCTGACTTCCTCTTATGATTACTGTGGCCTACAAGTCCCTAGATTATCTGGTGCTGGCAACATCTCTAAATTCATCTCCTACTTGGCAACCGAGTTCCAGCCATGTTGGCCTCTTTGCACACAGCTGAATACGTTACTTAAGCTTCCATCTTAGGGCATTTATATTTCTTCTCTTGCCTGGAATGCTCCTCTCTTTACCCTTTTTATAATCAGGGAAGGTTTGCTTACCCTACTTAGATCTCATATTTTATCCCTTCATCCCTTTATCAGAGAGGACTCTCCCTAATCAGCCTAAAATACAACCCCAACCACATCACTTTCTATCCACCCCATTCTCATGTTCATTAATAGGATAAAAATAGTGTATATATTTTAAGTGTATTTCCTCTCTCCGACTGAATGCTAGGAGGCCTTTTAGAATAGGAAGAACATTAATTTAGGGTCATATAATCCTTAATTTCTGTCCTATCACTTACCTGAAATGTTATTTTAGACAAGTTACTTGGTTTAATCTCAACTGAAGATAGCAATCCCTAGCATATTCTAACATCGTTTTAGTCATTACATAGAAGGACAAATCCGAAAAACTATTTAGTTAGTTATTTTTGGTAATTCTTTTTTTTTTTTTTTTTTTTTTTTTTGAGTTGGAGTCTCTCTCTGTCGCCCAGGCTGGAGTGCAGTAATGCGACCTCGGCTTACTGCAAGCTCTGCCTCCTGGGTTCACGCTATTCTCCTGCCTCAGCCTCCCGAGTAGCTTGGGACTACAGGAGCCTGCCACCATGACCGGCTAATTTTTTTTTTTTTTTGTATTTTTAGTAGAGACGGGGTTTCACCATGTTAGCCAAGATGGTCTGGATCTGCTGACCTCGTGATCCGCCTGCCTCAGCCTCCCAAAGTGCTGGGATTACAGGTGTGAGCCACCACGCCTGGCCTACTTTTGGTAAATTTATGGTTCAATAATATCAATACTGAATATTTCTACCATTAATAAAGTTTAGAACAAAGCCATGCAATTAGAATGGTTTTAGTAAATGTATAAAAATTTTATTATGCAGAACTTTGCCCCTAGGTGAAATTTGGAGCCACGCATTCTGTAAATTGAGGTTAAAAAATCAATTGTTCTGTTTTATGTTTATTCATTTAGTTTTTCTATATCTAATCTCTCCTTTTTTAAAAACCACAATTTTTTACAATTCCAAGCCAATTCCTATTTATTTCACAACTTATCTTTTAAGCAAAGTACATCAGATTCTCTTAAGCGATTATTATATCTATTTCCTTCAATATACATATGGTCCTTCTTTATCACAACATACTATGATAACCTCAAAATATATTTCAAAAACTATATATAAGATTTCTAATATTTCCTGAGCTGTAATTCTTCACAACCCATAATACTTCTTCACTTTTCGTTAATTTATTCTCTCAGTTAGTTACCTCTATTAATTAGGTACATGCCACATGAAAGGGATCAGGTATTTTATTTTCACATATAAAAATATTTCTTTTCTGTCATTAGTCTAATATTTTACAATGGAACCAACACAATTCCCAATTTGCATGTTTCTCACCAGCCTTCAGAGAAGTCTGAAATGAATCGCAATTACCTAAAGGTAAAGCACGGAGTATTTCAAAAGCACTGAAACAGAATGGTGATTTTAGACTCTTTTTTTTTTGCCCTTAACTCTGGCACACATTTTTAAAAATTGACTGCATAGTATTTAGAACTGGTGGCTCCACTCTAGCATTATGCACACATGAGAGGACAGATAACCTAAGAAGGAAAAATGTCACAGAAAATAAAAATCTTTCTCCCATGGAGGAATAAATGCTGTAGAACATTTTTATGAATCATCCAACATCACATTTTGAAGCCCCCATAGATTTAGCACAGATCAATTAAAAGGAAAGAAAAAGCAGAAATAATGACTTAATGACTTAATGGCTTTAGGATATTGAGAATTCTGTATTAGCACTTCTCTTTCCACATGAGCAAAATGTTCCATGGCTCCATTGCAAATTCCACTATTTATTCTCTTTCTCATTTCCATTTCTTCTAGCATCTTCTAAACATCCCTCATTTGAAATCCCCTTTTCTGGATTTAACTGTGGCTATTTCAGGCTATAATCCATTTCCTGTACCAAAAGGAGTTTATTCCAGTGGTTCTCAAGTACAAAAATATGCCCTTGATCATGAAAGCCACAGACCAAAGTTCTTGGTTTCGGGAGATGATAAAGTAGCCTAGAAAAAGCCTATAATAGAGATCTAGAATGTCCCTAGCAAGTTTCTAATAAAAGTTCAAATTAATTAATGTATTTTCCTGAACTTAGTTTTTAATAGATAATTTAAAAAAATGTCAAAAGAAACAAAAAAAATATGATTGGGACATGTCTACCCAAGTAATGAGAGCTTATATTTTTCTTCAAGCCCCACTACCCATCTAACTATTAGCTGAGACCTAAGATTCAAGTCATAAAAATAATTAAAATTGAATAACTCATTCTATATTAACAGCAGATATATAGATATTATATATCTCCTTCTTACTGACTGAACAAGGCAAATATAGCCCTGGTGAAATTCAGCACGTCAGATATCTAACAATAGCTTTCCAAAAAACATTCCGTTGTCCTTATCAAAATTGCAAACACTTTCATAGAAAACGTAGATAATTAAATAAGAATAAATCTTTCATTTTAATCACCTTATTTAAACTTCATTTCTCTTTGAGTGCAAATAATACTTATTATTCTAAAATTCAATTTACAAAAACTACTTTAGTGATAAAACATTTTCTTCATTCAAATTAGGATCATCAATAAATAGTTCCTTTCACACTGAGAAGTGTGTCTGATTAGACTTAAATTTTTCTCTAGTTTATTGTTAAAAGTTTCTATCTTAACTAGATCTACCATGCCTATTTAAAATGTATCGAAATAAAAGTTATCTAAATTATAACACACAAATTCCAAGAATGTAACAACATCTATTAGCTATTTTATTCCAACTTTAATAAAATTTCCCCAAACTGTGATAGTTTTGTACTGTTAAGGTTAAACTTTGATCAAATCTGAATAAGAAAAGTTTTTATAAATTTCATAAAAGTATTGTCAACTCAGTAAATATATCTCCTCCTAGCTAAATGATATCCCAATTGTCAATGCCCCTTCCTATCCAAAAATATGTCACAGAATAATTTAACTTAGGAAATTTTGTTTATTTCACCAGCTCACTGGGGATCCAACTCACCCTCTATCTTGTGGCTGAAGGATTTATTACTGGTCATTTCTTCAGAAATTGTATGTGCGTGTTGAAGGGATGCTATTATACACCCCCTTATATCAATTTGAAAACACCTGCCCAATATTGTTTACACTAATATCCTTTAAGATTTGCATAATTAATAACAGTGATTTGTTTGTTTGTTTTTGAGACAGTCTCCTTCCGTCGCCCAGGCTGGAATGCTCTGGCACAATCTTGGCTCACTGAAACCTCTGCCTCCTGGGTTCAAGCGATTCTTTGTGCCTCAGCCTCCCGAGTAGCTGGGATTACAGGCGCATGCCACCACTCCCGGCTAAGTTTTGTGTTTTTAGTAGAGATAGGGTTTCACCATGTTGGCCATTCTAGTCTTGAACTCCTGACCTGAAGTGATCCATCTGCCTAGGCCTCTCAAAGTACTGGGATTACAGGTGTGAGCTACCACACCCAGCCAGTAACGATTTTATTTAATTAATTTTTAAATGTAATTTGACTTAGCCACATGCCTTAGCTCATCTAAGTACAGCTTATTTTTTTTCGGTTAAACATTTGAAATTGTGTATCATATTTTATAAGTATGTAGTTTTTAAAGTCCCAGGACTTTATTTTTCTGAAATCAGCATGAATATTTCAGGGCAGTGTTCTGTCCTACAGACAAATTCTCCACATGACAAATTTAATTCTTTCTTAGAAAGGAGAAAGAAGTAAACATGAAAATCTCAAACATTTTCTTGCAATAGTATTTATTCTTTTTGCCTTTAGATTTTTCGCCAAGCCAATCACTGCCCTTCTCATTTTCTGTGTGCAGAATGTAACTTTTTCCACTTAATTGACAATAAGAATCTTAAATAACTTCTAAGTATGCATTATTTGTTGTCTTTTCATTGTTTTATGCCTGTAGTCCCATCCTGATTAGAGAGTGGTTCTCAGTGGCAGATTTCCTTTCTGCCAGTAGACTAAAATCCTATAGTAGTTCCTTCCATATTGTTTCCCACAGTAAGAGGCTCATTTCTTACATCTGAGTAGGTCTCTTAATTCTTTTAAAAAAAATCCTCAGCACACTCAGAGAACTGCAATTGGAGTGGCCATTCCTTACCCACTTCAGCCAACAGAGAGCAAACATCTGCGTGCCTACCAAGGATCGGGCGCACAGCCTCACTCTTCCTCCTTGTGTTCGTCCTCTGCTGTGCTTTTTTTTTGGAGCCTTCCAATTACTAACTGCAATTTTTAAAATACAATCAAGTCATTTCTTCCATTGTCAACTGCCCACTCCCAGGATAATCAGATATGTCTATTACTGTCTAGAAGTTCTGCTTTTATGTCAATTGGTTGCACCATTTACTGTCTTAGATGTGCTCTCTTTGAGCAAAGCACCTCCACTCTCCAAGGGCGATCCACCAGGGCCAAGCCACCCACATAATTTCTTCACAACATTGTTTTGAGGCAGGTATTACAGATGAGGAAGGAGCAAATGAGGAAACTACCAAAAGTCATAAAGATATTGTGATTAAGTCAGCTAAGGGCAGATTCATATTGAACAATTAATATAGTGTATTTTTAGTATCTGTCCTGTGTGAAGAAATAGTCCAAACAATTTGTCTCATTTGCTCCAATATAAGCCTGGGTAATAGAGTGAGATGATGTCACAAGTAAAAATAAATAAATTGACTGCATCATCTTAACTTTACCTGATGATACTTAGTAAGAAAATGCAGAAGTATGTGTCATATTTAAGGAAAAATTACAGCTTCCTCAATAAAGGATAGTCTATTAGTATTGGGATAATCAGTATGTAAATTTTTTTAAAATGCAGTTTTGTTCAGTTGGTACGAATACTGTACCAAGGGGTAAGGGATTTCTATTAGATGTATAGATAAAGAAAAAAATGACTTATGTTTTCCTATTTTTCTTAAATGTCCTTTTATAATAATGAGATTAACCAATTTTATAAGTCAAATAATATTCATCACAAACTTATCTCTCTGATCTCTTTTGACTCAAGATCACTGAAGTTTAGCTGTAATAAAGTGGATTTCAACTTAGCATGTTCTAGTTAATAGAACACTCACTGGGTATTTCCTATGTAAGTGCTTTGATGTGCATGATACATATCAGAGACCCATGAGTTAGATATATTTTCTATTTCTTCCTGTGTCTGGTATAGCATCTAATTACATTAACTCTTATTAAATACTTATTGTGGATGAATAAAAATATCGAGGTATGGCCAGGACGAACGTTAACACAGAACTAAAAACACTCATACATCATTACTTCTGCCATTTCTCATACTTCTAGTTACTGCCAAGTACTACCAGGGGGTGCATCTTTGGTTCCAGAAGTATTAAAGTTTGGTCTTGTGTGGGAAAAAATGAGTTGCCATGGATCAGCAAGTTTCAGTCTGACAATAACATGACCCTTGTTGGAATTTAAAAAAAAAAAAAAAAGGCTGGGTGTGTTGGCTCATGCCTGTAATCCCAGCACTCTGGGATTCAAGACCAGCTTAAGTAGAGTCAGAGCTGTCTCTACAAAAAAAAAAAAAAAAAAAACTTAGCTAGGCATGGTGGCATCATGAGCCTGTAATCCCAGCTACTTGAGAGGCTGAAGTGAGAGGATCACTTGAACTTAGGAAGCTGATGCTGCACTGAACCAAGATTGCACCACCGTGTGCCAGCCTGGGTAGTAGATTGAGACCCTGTCTCAAACAAACAATTAAATTGACTGCATGATCTTAACTTTAGGTGATGCTACTTAGTAAGAAAATGAAGGAATATGCGTCATATTTAAGGAAAATGTATAGCCTCCCCAATAAAGGAAATAAGTTTTTAAAACCTTCTCACAGTTAAATAAATCTCACAAATATTTGATCATTTTTGTTTTGTACTAATACTACATATTATTCCCTTATGTATTAATAACTGATTTAACAATGTCTTTAGATATTGATATCTCTAGTATTTTACTTTAAAATTTCTACTTTATATTCCAAGAGAGATTTATAAGTCTTTAACCTAACTGATTTCTGTAGAACTGATTAAAATATACAGCTGAAGAAATGTGTGGCAGAACTCTCTTTCTTTTATTTAAAATGTTTATTATTTACCACCTTCACTTATAAAAGGATTATGAGGTGATAACTTATTAGTCAGTGGAAAAAATTTCCCAAACAAAATTATAACCAATTAGAAGACAGTGAATCAATTAAGCCATAACTTATATGTATGTAATAATGCCATATTTTCCGTTACGTTTCCCACGTATATGATCAGTAATAATAAATGTAATAATTTTAAAAATGTATATGTTATATATTACATATATATGATAGGTATGTATTTATTAGTTTGCTAGGGTTAACATAACAAAACACTACAGTCTGAATGGCTTATAAAACAGAAATTTATTTACTCACAGTCCTGGAGGCTGTAAGTCCAAGATCAAGCTCTTAGCAGGGTGGATTTTTTTCTGAGGCCTCTCTCCTTGGCTTACAGATGATTGTCTTCTCGCTGTGTCCTCACATGATCTCTCCTCTGTGCACACTCTCCTCTATAAGAACACTAGTCTGAATTAGGGCCCACCCTACACCCTCATAGTAACCCAACTCTGTGAACGTTCTGTCTCTGAATACAGTCACATTCAAAGTACTGCGGGTTACAGCTTTAAGTTATGAATTTTGTGAGACACAATTCATCTCATAATGATATACATTATGTATGTGCATTACATGTTTACGTATATTATAGGTATTCTGGGAAAGAGGCTATTTCCTATTTTTCAAAACATCTTTCTTATCCATCAGCAAAACACATGAATCACTTTAACTTTTGAGTCATTCTGAACTCTAATAGATAATAGGTGACTTATCATTTACAATTACCTTATGCCTCGGATTACAAAGTCATTCCTCACCTAGAGATTGTGTACAAGGCTCCTTTGAAGGCGATTAGGCAAAATATTTTCTTTCTATAAAAATACAGCTCTTCTTACGTCAATGCGACTTGAAGAAAGGAGACATTGTCAGTTTTATAGGCTACAATAGAGCCTATTATCTGATTCAATTGATGGAATGCAAATTAAATGACAGCTTCAGTTTGAAGTAGATGGACATACATAGTTTCAGAGCATGAATCATGTCCACCTGGTCATGGAGAAGTAAGTTGCTTGTAAAATTGAGAGGTGACAGCGTGCTGGCAGTCCTCAGAGCCCTCGCTTGCTCTCGGCACCTCCCCTGCCTGGGCTCCCACTTTGGTGTTCAGCCCCCCACTGCACTGTGGGAGCCCTTTTCTGGGCTGGCCAAGGCTGGAGCCCACTCCCTCAGCTTGCAGGGAGGTGTGGAGGGAGAGGCGCGAGCGGGAACCGGGGCTGCCTGCGGCGCTTGCGGGCCAGCTGGAGTTCCGGCTGGGCGTGGGCTTGGCGGGCCCCGCACTCGGAGCAGCCGGCCAGCCCTGCTGGCCCCGGGCAATGAGGGACTTAGCACCCGGGCCAGCGGCTGCGGAGGGTGTACTGGGTCCCCCAGCAGTGCCAGCCCACCGGCCCTGCGCTCGCTCGATTTCTCACCGAGCCTTAGCTGCCTTCCCGCGGGGCAGGGCTCCGGACCTGCAGCCCGCCATGCCTGAGCCTCCCACCCACTCCGTGGGTTCCTCTGCAGCCGGAGCCTCCCTGACGAGCGCCGCCCCCTGCTCCACAGCGCCCAGTCCCATCCACCACCCAAGGGCTGAGGAGTGCGGGCGCACGGCACCGGGACTGGCAGGCAGCTCCACCTGCAGCCCCGGTGCGGGATCCACTAGGTGAAGCCAGCTGGGCTCCTGAGTCTGGTGGGGACGTGGAGAGTCTTTATATCTGGCTCAGGGATTGTAAATACACCAATCAGCACCCTGTGTTTAGCTCAAGGTTTGTGAGTGCACCAATCCACACTCTGTATGTAGCTGCTCTGGTGGGGACGTGGAGAACCTTTATGTCTAGCTCAGGGATTGTAAATACACCAATCGGCACTCTGTATCTAGCTCAAGGTTTGTAAACACACCAATCAGCACCCTGTGTTTAGCTCAAGGTTTGTGAATGCACCAATGGACACTCTGTATCTAGCTGCTCTGGTGGGGCCTTGGAGAACCTGTGTGTAGAAACTCTGTATCTAACTAATCTGATGGGGTTGTGGAGAACCTTTGTATCTAGCTCAGACTCTGAACACGTCTGAACATCAGAAGAGACAGACTCCAGAGGCGCCACCTTAAGAGCTGTAACACTCACCGCGAGAGTCTGCGGCTTCATTCTTGAAGTCAGTGAGACCAAGAACCCACCAATTCCGGACACAAAATGACCATAAAATTTCAGTGGCATACAACAATAATCCCTCAATTACTCATTGCTGGGGGCAAGCTGATCTTGATTACATGCAACTGTGGGGTGGCTTTGCTTCAGGCTTTGGATCTCTCTAGGCATGGCTACTCTCCTAGCTGTGATTGAAAATTTAAAAATAACAATAGTAAAGAAAAACCCTTTATTCTTCTATTTGAATTATTTTAAATAGATTATGCATTATGATACAAGTAGTTCACTGGAAATTTAAATGTTAACTAAAGACCATGAGACCTGTGGAGGAAAGAGGGATAGCTTTGTTTTCTTAAAAAGTCAATCTGCAGGCTGGGGAGACACTGCCTTCCAGTACAAGTGAAAGTATGCTCCCAGAAGAACAAAGAGAAAGTCCGGCCTAAGTAGGGAAAGTTCTTGTTCTGGTTCTCAATCAGGTCCATTTATGCACATAAACATATCAAATTTGTTCAATTCTCATGGGTCAAAACAGTCGAGCTCTGACTAGATGGTTTTCAAGCCCCAAACCAGAAGTCTGACAGGTGTTGGGGAGTGCAGGTTGGTGTTCTAGCCACCATTTTATCTTGGCTCTGACAACAGGAACTTGTTTGGCTTGATTGTTGAAAGGGAGGTCCTGTGACACTTTTACAATGCCTTTCTCAACACACCATCATGACCCCTCCTTCACCCAACCATGGCTGCTTAGTTCTGTTTTAATTTGAGTCCCTCAGTTAGCCATGGGTAGTACATTTTGTCTTTCAGCCAGGGACATATTTTAACTTAAATATAAGGCATTCGAAATACTCATTTATCGTATTCACTTGGTCTTTATTTCTAACACTAGCAGCACGTACTTTATGTTGGTTTCCTTTGCATTTTAATCTGAGATTTAAAAAATTTAGTTGAAGTCCCTCTTATCACCTGCAACAAAAAAGGGATACCTTTTATTCTTTTGAAAACTGCAGTAGTTCATAGTCTCATAGCCTACCTTTTTCATATTTTTGAAAGAAAAACATAAACTCACAGCTTTGCAAATTTGGTTGTCAGAATTAATACCCAAATCCCCAAACATCCAGAGAACTTGACAAGTGGCTGCATCCTGGGATTCTCAAAATTCATAAAAATCAAGAGTTGTTTTTTGTTTAAGAAGACCTAAAGAATGGAAGATGGAAAGTCACATGAGACAAGCAAATAGAATTTATGATTTGTGTAAAATTCATCAAGGTTTTTTGTTTGTTTGTTTTTGCCTTTTATCTAGGACAAATTACACATGTAAAGTCCAGGAGTGAGAAAAAGAGTCCAGAATTACAGGGCCAATTAAAGTCCTGCGGGATTACTTCAATTCTTTAATCTTTTTTTTTCTCCTAGGCTTTTTTCTTGGGTATAGGGTGAGAAATTACATATTAATTCATTTTTCTCATCATATACTATCTGCCAGCCACTCAGGGGTACATGAATGATTTATGAAAATAAAGATATAATTTTTGCCCTCCCAGTATAATGTTGCTTGTAGGGAAATAAATAGGAAATTAGATTTTGACATGATAAATACTTTGGTAGTGATAAAAATATAGTTTTGCAGAGTTGGGGAGAATTGAGCTCAGAAAAATTCCTCTGAGGGTATGTGTCTTTATTTTCATTTGTCTTTGAATAGGTAGCTTTGGCAATGATTTTTAGAATGCAAGGGATTCTGACTCTCCCTTTACTCTCTTAGCATATTCTTTTGCCTGTGGTAACATACTAAGAAAATCACAGAGCAGGCCCCTAGGATTTTAGATGACTCTATACTCACCATCAAAATGAAATTTCCTCCTTTTCAAAATAATCCACCAGGTTGTTAGTGAGTTCTGGCAAGAAATGAATAGCTCTCAATGGGACACCAACTCACTATGAGACCTCAACTACTTATCATGAATCAGGTGTTAATTGATTTTCCAAGTCACAAGCTGAGCAATGTGCATCAGCATTCCATCATTGATTAGAAGTGTGACTGTGAGAACTCCAAAGTCAAAAGAAAGTTGGATAAATATATTTGTATTTGAGAGACTCAAAAAGAAAGAAGCCATGTTCATAGGGAAAGATATTATCCAAAGTCTGAAAAAGATTTTACTTCTCCAACAATAACTTGGCCATAGTCACTATTGAGAACCAAAAAGACAGTGATGAATATCAATGCTGAGACTCTAATATGTCACTATAACCTGGGATGTCTTGAAATCATCTGATGATGGATTGATTAAAATGGTCTCATTCCACCAAGAAGTGGGCAGTTCTTTGAAAGAGTGATTTAAATTCATTTTTTCTGACTATAATGCTTCTGTCAGAATCAAACTGTTATGGAGTTACTAAGTATATTTATTGTCCTGTATTTCATACATTACTTATTAAAATTGCATTTTATAGAAAAACAAAGGAAACAATATACTGATATTCACAGCTTTTTACATGTATCCCTTAGTCTAGAAGCAACTTTGGCATGGCTTATTAAAGACTTAGTTTTAGTACTAGCTACTAGATGAGACTTGGTGACATTGAAATGTTGCCCTGCAGTAATACCTTTTAACAGTGATCACTTCTTAACAGTGATCGACATATGATATTATTTCTTATGTAGCCAATCACTAGTCTAGGAAACAAGGGCCTCATTGTAAATAATCTAGCTTTCCATAGCCATGTCTTTGGGTTCTACTTATTTGGAGCTCTTTATTTCTTAAAAAAGAAATTCCTCTACTGTGGGATGTAAATGTCATTCCACTAAATAAGAATGTGAATAAGCACCTGATCACTTGAGACTCCTTATGCTACTTTACCAACAACAAAGAGAATGTGGTAAATAAATCTGATTGCTCAGGGAAAATAGGGTTGCTGTTAAACAGTGGAGGCAAATAGACTTTCCTCTGTATCCCCTAGAGATCCTCTGGAGCCCTTCCTAACATTTGTCCAGTGGTAATTTAATGAAATACTATAGAAAATGTACACTTGTAAGATCAGGATTATTGAGGGGTTAGAATCCCCCAGAAAGGAAAGTCTGAATCACTGCACTAAATTAAGAACAGCATCCAGCTGAGATGCTGAATGGGGAAAAAGGAAACATAGAAGGGGTATTGAGGAAGGAGGCTATGAATAAGGTCCTTGGCTATAATATCTCTTAATTTTCTTTCCTATTCTCCCTCTCTGTCTCTCTTTTCCCTCTTCCCTTCAGTGTATTTATTTATTAACTAATTAACTTCTTTCCCCTTCTATTTTATATAAGGGCATAAGGGGTTGGTAATTAATGTTAAAATGTTATTTATAGGTTACAGAATATTAAAGTGAGATTATGAGTATACTGGAAAAGAAATCACTAAGTGATTGAAACAGTAACTAACAGTACTTTCGGACTCTTAATTTTAGGAGAGAGTAAGCAGTTTTCATTGGTCCATAAAATTAAATGTAGTATATAGAGATGAGTCATGGTTTTGTAATTATTTTGTTTGTTCTTTTAAGGGTAAGTAGAAGCCCTATTAAATATTAGATTCAAATTAAGTGTATTAGTATACACTGAGATGCTCACTTCTAACATCAGCTTTCCAGGTGATACAAGTGTTGTTGGTCCATGGACCACACTTTTGAGTAGCAAGACTTCAAAGGCTACTTGCTTAGAGAAGCATTTGATAAACAATCAACGACAACAATAGAATTTTTTTTTTTTTTGAGACAGAGTCTAGCTCTGTTGCCCAGGCTGGAGTGCAATGGCACGATCTCAGCTCACTGCAACATCTGCCTCTTGGGTTCAAGTGATTCTCCTTCCTCAGCCTCCAAAATAGCTGGGATTATAGGCATGTGCCGCCAGTCCCGGCTAATTTTTGTATTTTCAGTAGAGATGGGATTTCACCATACTGGCCAGGCTGGTCTCGAACTCCTAATCTCGTGATCCACCCTCCTCAACCTCCCAAAGTGCTGGGATTACAGGCGTGAGCCACTGCACCTGGTCCAGAAAACATTTTAAAGTAACTTGTGTATAGGAGCAGAGTCTGGTTTTCTTTTAAAGTTATTTTGGCCCCTCTCTGGTTTATATTTCAATTTTAGAAATATATTTCAACAGATTTTTTTCTTCAGAGTTTAATAAAAACTTTGCTCCAAATATTTTTGTAATAATTCCTTAGAGTATATGAAGGTAAGAAACATAACAAAGCTTGTAGAAATCTTTATAAACAGATGTAAGATTTGTTAAATGTGTGTGTGATTGATAATTATAAATAAATATCAATAGGTGTGCGTGTATGTGTGTGTGTATGCATTGGAATGACCTTTGAACCAGTTGAAAATAACCCCTCAAACGGATACCACACACTTTTGATGTAACCCTTCAAAAGGATACCACTACACACAGGTGAACTGTATGCTGTAAGGGTAAATACAAATTTAAAAAAGAAAAATTAATTTTCTCTGGTGCAAAAAGGGAAAGAGACCCCGACCCACAAACATCTATTCTTTGACATTTACTTTAAAATACTTGTGAGTCCTTTGAAATATGTATGAATGTTTTTAAAGACTAAGTACGCCTCTTTAAAAAAAAAATCTAGGGATGTTTGTCTCCCAGTTTCCTGGGGAGATAGAGCCCTAATTTCACCTTGTGCCTGACTTCAAGTTGCAAAACTTCCTCCTGTCATGAAGTCAGGAGGATTTTTTTTTTTATAAAGGAAATTAGCAAACCCAAGTGACTATATCAATTAACAAGTGAATTTAGAATACCTGATGTGTAACAAATGGTAAGGCCAAGTCCTCTTAATGGGATCTAGCTATTGTTTATTTTGAGAACATGCATTTAATAATGGGTTCTGTTTGCTTAGCTATATAAGAGGTGAGATTTCTTACTGTCTTTACCATCTTATTAGCAGAATATGATGAGTTTCACATTCTGCTTAATGCTTATTTGATAATAACACTGCATTCTTTCTCTTCTACCTTTACACAGAGCTTTGCTGGGTGAGAGAAGTTTTTGTTTTCAATTGTATTTCCCTAACAATGTCTGAAGGAGATAATGCAAGGCAGAGGGGGTCTCATCACTATCTGGCACTTCTCCCCAAACTTCAGTGTTAAATTCCACGGGGAAGGGTTGGATAGGAACTACTTCTCTGGGCAGACCAAACATAGGCCAAAGGCATACTTTGCCTGCTTTTCATCTGAAAACCCCAATCTAAAATTAGGAATGTTTGTGCCCCAGTGACAGAAAAAGTCTATCCTAAATACAACAACAACCAAAAGATGTGAGAGTTCAATAGAGCATTTGTTAGAAGCTAAAACTGGCAGATTGAAATTTCTTGCCCTGGGTCTTTTTTAGGTAGTATACAGTGGGAAGATCATCCGAAGACGTTATTAATTTACTGAAGAGAAACAAGAGAGTAACTGGGATTTTTGGGGGGTCTTTTGAAATTCTCTTTTATTCACCTCTAGTATTAGACTATTGCAAACCACCATTTCAAATGGAGTTGGAGGTGGAAGAGTAGAGAAGAAGAAATAAAAAGTCTTGATAGACTAATAAAAATAAAATAATAATGTATCAGATAGTAGTTATCAAAGAAAAGGAGCTATATAGAAGTAAGATAATATAGGACCTTCAGCTGTATATATAAAAAGGAATAGGAGATCTATCTAACTGCAGAAATTAGAAAGGACAGGTTGTGCTGGTGCCAAGAAACCACTGCCTTAAAGTATCTACTAATTATACCAGTGAAAATTCCACAGAAAGTTTTCCCTTTCAGGTGAATTATTCATGTCATAGGAGATGGCTATGAGCTTTTCTCTCTGCCTGGAAATCCCTCTCCTTCACACTGTGCTGGCTCAGGTGCTATAGCATCACTCGCTGTCTGGCCCATGCTTGTCTCATTGCTACTATCGTATACACCACACTACAGTTTTTAAAGTTAACAGATTATTTTTTAGAGAAGTTTTCAGTTTACAGAAAAATTGAGCAGGAAGTTGAAAGTTCTCATACATCCCCTCTCACATATATTCCCAGCATACTGTTTCCCCATTGTTAATATCTTGCTTTATTGTGATGTCATTTTTTGCCTGTAACATTTTTCCTAATTTTTTAACGCTTTAGTGCAAAGATTTAACTTAGCAATATGCAAAGATATTAAATAAATGTCAATGTCAATAAATACAATGAGAATTTGATAGTAAAATTGTGTATATCTTATTTGCACTTTTTAAACATCTGGGACTCTTTCAAAAATATGAGAACCATGAACTCTCTTAATATGTGAAGTGTGTATATACACACCTTTGAATATAAAGGTTAAAAACAGCAGGACTTCTCAACTTCAGCACTATTGACGTTCTTTTTTTGTGAAAGGCTGCCCTGTGCATTCTAGGACACTTAGCCGCTTCCTAAGACTCTATCCCCTAGGTGCCAGAAGCAATCCCCTCCCCAACCATGACAATAAAATATATCTCCAGACATTTCAGAATGTTCCCTGTGTGAACAAACCACCCCTGTTTGAGAATTTCTAAAGATAGCCTCACCAGACCATAGCTAGGCAAGTATGCATCAGTATAAAAAGTCATTTCAAAATAATACTAATTGGGGGCTAATTTCTATAAATGTCAAATGATATGGGAGAGAAAGAGATCATACCATGGTAAGGTGATTACATATAAAAAGGAATTATTAACTATAAATTGCAGTAAACATTGAACATACATTTATTATGGTTTTCCTGGCACACATAAAGCAAGTAATCACTCAGAGAAGTTCTTAGTTGATAATTTGATGTAAATATTTGACATCTGTTGTTTCCAGCCTTTCATTTAATTCAAAAATTTGAATTTCAAGTGTATATATTGAAATTATTCCTTGAGAAAATGCAATGAGACTTACCAAATTAGTAACAGAAATTGCCTATACATCTAGAAACATACTCTGATAAAGATGTTTACTAGTTACCCAGTCAGTGATATATATTATCAAATCCCTCCAGAGCCCATAAATATGCAAACCAACGTTCAGCAAGCTACCATTATTTGAAGAACACACAGAGCTATGAAGGCCTAAAAAGTTAAAGGAGGACATAGTCTCTGTTTTCCAATAACCATTGTCCATGGATATTTTCAGGACTAGAGATAAAAGTTTAGTTCTGTATCAGTGTAGTGTGAGGAACAAAACACTTATTCACATGAGTTCTGTTATATTAAAGTTAAAAGGGCTTTGCATGGCTCAATACTAGTTCAAATGAAAGAAAAGACACATCCTTAACATCTCTGTGAAGATAGTTTGACAAAAACTTGTGTGTTAGTCCATTCTTCCATAGCTATAAAGAAATACCTGAGGCTGGGTACTTTATAAAGAAAAGAGGTTGAACTGCCTCACAGTTCTGCAGGCTGTACAGGAGGCATGGTGCTGGCATCTGATTCTGGTGAGAACTCAGGAAGCTTACAATCATGGCGGAAGGCAAAGGGGGAGCCAGTGTGTCACATGGCGAGAGGCAGGAGGAAAGAGGGGAGGGAGGTTCCACATACTTCTAAACAACCAGCTCTCATGTGAACTCAGGATGAGAATTCACTTACCACCAAGAGGATGCCACTAGACTATTCATTAGGGATCTACCCCCATGATCCAAACACCTCCCAAGGCCTCACCTCCAACTCTGGAGATGACAGTTCAACATGAGATTTGGAAGGAACAAAAATCTAAACCATTTCAACTTGTAAGAAGTATCTTCACGTGATAGCTAAGACCATAGACTCTCTAGCCATGTGGGCTTAGCTTGGAATCCTGTCCCTGTCCCTGTCCCTTGTAAATTATATGGCATTAGGGAAATCAAATAAATTCAGTCCCAGTTTTCTTGTTAGCACAATAAAGATAATAGAGGATTAAATGAGATCATATGTTGAAAACATAGCAAATATTCAACTACATTGGTTATCAGTAAGGTAACCAATATTTGTGGAACACCTGCTATGTACAGGCATTTTGCTATGACTAATAAATGTATGGTGACAAATTTTCTGTATATAAGCAATATACAGACAGTAGTTTTACTGTTGAAGAAACTTAACTCTGTAAAATAAGAAACACAAGCTGCCATGTTTGCAGTGAATTATAAACCCGTGCTAAACACGGTACACACAAGTCAATATTATGGACTTTTAAATAAAATATTACCAAATGAATTAGATATTGTTTCAATAGTAAATGTAAAATATAGAAATTATAAATATTACTTCCAGTTAGTCTGAGAAATTTGGATATTTTTATGTATTTTTGATATTTGTACATCAAATTAGGACTTATAATTGAAAGTGTTATTAGTGAAGAAATTCCTGAAAACTTCCTTCTTATCCATATTAGTCTGTCCTATGTTTTTGATTGTTTGTTTCCTTGAGGCCAAGGATTTGTGTTTTCTTTGTCCGTGTATACTCCAGTGTGTCCAGCACAATGCTCTTATCTGCTTTATCTCTGAAAGTGGAGGTTAGGTGAGGTAAATTGAATTGCTGTAAACTGAAAGCTTCTTTCAGCACTGCTTCTTCCTATAGCATCCTGGAGGTAGCTAGAGCTGAATGTCTCAGATAGCTATTTTTCATTATGATATTAAAATGACTGCTAGATTGGCACAAAGAAATGAATGTGCCTTGACACAAAGAATTAATGTGATTTGCCAAGGCTCACACTGTTAAAGTCAAGATATCCATCTAAGATTTCTGGCTCAATTCCAGAGCATTCGGTTTCATAGCCTGCTGTTTTCCTTGTATGAATAATTATGATTTTTAATTGAAGTGTACATCAGCTTTTATGTACTGGTTTGGCCACTGACATGTCAGGTGTATGATAACTCTTCAGATGAACCTGACTTCTTCACCTCATAAATTATGTTCCAAGATGAAATTTAAAAGACTTTTCTTGACTGCCACCTTGTGGTAGATTTTTCAAAGTAAAAAAATTTAGTCGAAGAAATATACGTACAGGTTTCCAACAATGTTAAAAAGAGAGAAACTGCCAGTAATTTATGTATAAATAGAAGAAAGTTTTACAGTGAGGTTAACAAAAATCTTTAAAAATCTTCCCTGATTTAAAGTAAGCATTTAAAAGAAACATCTCTTTTTTCTTTATTATTCGAAACATTAAATGGGAAAAAAACAGAAAAAATATTGCCTCATCTATGTAAAATATATATGATATCATCAAATTAATCCAAAACCTTTCCCTGATTCACTGGCTACTTTCTAAAAACTTTAAAATTGGATTTAGTTGTTGAATAATTATCAATTTAACAAGAAATTACATATATTATAAGAAAAGTTACACTATATAATCAACTTTTAAAGGTATGTATTTATAATTAACTACATAACACATAGTTTATTAACTATTTTATTACTTTTAAATTGAAATTATCAGTTGACAAAAATATAATTTTCTTAGATCACTTGCAATACGTATGTACTTGTTTTTTCTTGTCTGGATGACCATGGGTAATCTGCTCCCTGTGAATATATCTAGTATGTGTCTAAAACTAAATTAATTACTTGACTGAGAAAAGGCTCTGAGTGTCCTCAGAAGAAATCAGATCATTCGATTAGGACTTATCATTGAAAGACCAAGATAATTGCTACAATCCAATAACACAGAATGAAAGAGGAAAGATGGTTAACCACAAGGCCATCAATCATACTGATGGAAGGACGTTGGCAAATGATTGCTAATGCTTCCAATTCATAAACCAGGTAATCTATTCAAAGGTAAAGTTAAGCAGTATTTGGTTGTAAGAACTCTACTATCTAATGTATTAATTAACTATTTTCATAGACTACCTGTAAAGAGTGTCAAGATGAGAGTTGCTGGTTTTATAGAACAATTTCAGAAATCCTGCCGCAAACCTGGTTTCACATTTGAAGAGTGGTTAAAGTCAACATAAGACTGAATGGGGCACCACTGGGAGTTAGACAGTCCACTAAACCTCATCATATACAGCGATTCCCAAAAAAGGCAAAGGCACACTTGGGAGCTTTGACATCGGGACCAAAGGCAGAGCTGGTTTCATTTTCTATCGGTCAAGAAAATAGCCCTTGCTGAAATTCAAGCTCTCTAAATGGAAATTATAATTATTTGTCCTTCAGCTAGAAAACATCCTACATATAATGCAGATCTCTTACTGCAAAAAAAAAAAAATTAATTTGAGGTCAAAAATCCCTAAGGAGAAACAGTCAAAAAGGGCAGCCTGAGGTAATTTACTCCCAATCCAATTCTATTTCAATAACTCCACGATGGGTACATTCGTATGAATGCTCACAGGTATTCCCTTTTATCATTAATTCTGGGTATTATATTTTATACCTGCTACCAAATTAGATAGCTTTTCATTACATTGCTTTTAAAATCATTTGCCATGGTGTGGTCTTTTTTCTAAGAAAACAATGCAAAGCTAACGCAAGAAGAAACCCTCATTTGAATTACCACTATTTTTTTTTTTTACTATTATTGAACATGTGTCTTTCATTAGGTCTGGTCCAACTATCTCAAAGTTTATGCTTTGATGACTTTATGAAATCACTATGGAAAACACTTATGCCTTTGAGGTTGTCCCACTTTCTTAATGAGAGGAATATATTTAAATTGTCTGAGAGCTTTATTTGCTCTCCTAGCTTGCTGCCATAGGATACGTGAGACTAGAAACTCTATCAAAATTTGTCTTAATTTACTTGCTAACATTCACTCTCTTGCTAGGAATAATTTTGATTAGTAAGAAAAGTGCTTTCTTATTGACTCTTTCACTGGCAAATAATACATTGCATTTGTGTCTTTCTTTACTGAGCCTAGGAGCCTTTAGATTCATTATCCAATTAATCCTCCTAACATTGCTGTAAAGTGAGAATAAGGAGTAAATTCCCATTCTACATGTAGGGAGATTAAATGACTTATACTATGTCACCGAGCCAGTAAAAAGCAGAGTTAAGAAAACTGCTTAAGGCTTGCTTTTATTACAATATTAGGTCATTATTTCTCATATTACAAGAACTTCTTCAGAGATAACTGGTACTAGGAGTTGAGAACTGAACAGGTTTCCTCATATTTAATTGTAACAGTGTTCTCTAAAATGGCCTTTTGAAATTATAGCTGAGAATATAAATGCATTTATATTGGTGAAACATACTGTATTGTGTCCTAATAATATACTGAAGAAAATTACATTTGTTTTTTTTTTCGGTTATATAAGCTAGTTAGCATTCATTAATAAGCGATAATATTAAGATTCATTAATAAGTGAATATGGAGCTCAGTGCATCTTTTCTTTTTCCCTTTCATTTATTATTAACAAACTAATTTAAGCTGCCCCCTTTATCCTATGAGGATTATGCAGCTCAATATCACATTTATTTGATTATTTTAATCACGCATTTTTAAAGAGATTTTGATATTTATACAGAAATAATTCAAGAAGCAGCATTATTTTATTTCTATTATTTTTACTTTTAAATAAAATTTAATTCAACCTTAAAAAAGGTAAAATAATAAATATTTAATATCGTGCATGCTTCTTCATTTCTCACCTTTCCTTGCTGTATAAGAAAACTAAGAAAATTACTATTCGCAGGATATATTTGACTCTGCATTTGACTGCAACCCAAAAGACTAAATGCCAGAAATCCCAGAAGCATAGAATTCCTGCAGGATTTCAAGCCCGAGTCTACAGTCCAAGGAAGACTAGAGAGATTCAGATAAACTTTAATTGTACACTTGAACTTTAGCATCTTCAGAACAGATTTGGATATTTGAAATTTTCTTTTTGTAAGTCAGAAGATATTAGATCTGAAGGAGTCTTTTAAAATGTCTTTGAATTTTCTGTTTGTGTAAACAACTTTAGGAATAAATGAAAGTTGAAGGTCCAAGGTCACCTGAAATAAAATCAGCTGTGTCCTACTCACTCTAGTGGATTGATGCCACCTTATGGAACTTGAGGCTCACTACATCACATGTTGTAAAAGCCACAAAAGCCGAAGTTCCAGGAGAAGGGCTTCTAAATAAAATTTAGTCAATATAAAAGCATTTCAATGGATAAACAAAAAGCAGGAGATTAAATATAAAATTCTATTATAATACTTTTATATTCATATTTTACATTGCATATTATTAGTCAGATATATGATAAGATTCATTTCCCTTTGGTAATGTTAAGAGAGTTGTTTTTTAAAGCAAATATGCAGGTATATTGCCAATGTTCAGAAAAAAATTATTTAATTCCTATGTTATTCTGTTTCTTGTTTCTGCTTTTATTATTTTATTTTACCCTTGGTTTCTTCATTCCAAGAAGAAACTGTATAAATTACTTAAAAGTAGCTAGAGCTAGGTAAACACATCTATTTTAAAATTATACTATTATGCTAATACTCAGACTAGGCAGAAAAACTCATCCAAGGGACAATTCCCTAGTAAAAATCCCTTTGTAAGCCTGTTGAGGAGCATGAACACAGGGGTTGAAAGTTTCTACTAATCATATTAAGGAAGGAGTTAGGAAGAATTAGGAAGACAGCTGTAGCTTTTAGTAAAAGTGGGAAAAATGACTTCACAAAGGATGAAGCAAACAAGATGAGCTGGTCCCCAGTGCGTAGATACGAAATGGGATCCTTTAATTTAGAGATATGCTTGGACCCAACCAGGCTTTATGAACTTCAGACAGGGTCTTGAAAGGAGCTTATTTCCAAATTAATTCAAAGAGAGTTTTAATTTGAACATATAATGAAATATAAAATGCAGGGTCTTGGATACATTTGGTAAGTTATAGATTATTTGAGAACTCTAAAACCTATAATCCTTTCTTGATCAAAACACTGTTCAATGACTCCCAGACCTAGTTGCTCATCAGAATCACCTGGGCCTCCTTTGTACATGATGCTTTTCTGACTGGGCTGTCTTCCTATTACCTGACTCTACGCATCAACTCAGATAAGTGTCATCAGTCGTTGGAATCTGCCTAGAATCCTAGCTCCGGGTATTTGGATATATCTTATAAAATTTATTCTCATCATTGTCCTTTTGTTAGCTGAAAGAATTTCATATCACTTCTCGAATTTCTTTAAATGTACCTCCTAGCCCTGCTTTGTGGAAGCATTTGTCAGAAAATATGAAGAGAAAGCATCTATGAGTCTGTCATACCATGGTCAAAGTTGAGATACCTCAGAATAATTTTCTTGTAGCTACATGTACACCTCAAGGTTGCTATTCTGCTTATCCTCAGTAGCTTCAAAGGGAGTCAATCAGGGGATCAATATCAACATCCTCAATGACAACTGAACCCCATTGAGCAATACAGAACATCAAGTTGTCTTTCCACTCATGTGAGGCTACAGCTGAATTTGCCATTTTCTTCATGTCTATGTCATCAGAGTGTAAGGTTCAAATGAACATTATATTTCTCAGTTCCTTTTATCATCTATTTCTGCTTATTATTTTCCATGTTATTTTTCCTTGACTTAACACCTTCATCTTTATAAGCAGCAAAGTTAACTTATTTTATTAAGTCTCACATTTTTTCCTATGTGATAATTATCATTCATTTTACTCTCTCATTTCTTCTACAGATGCAGGATAATCAGTTAACTATCAGAGTTACTTTATTCTTTGAGAGTACCCATGTAAATATTGTTTATTTATTTTTCACTGGTAGTATAATTTTGGTGGTCTAGCCAATGTGGTCACCATTATCAACTCAGATGGTGAAAAGATCTTCAGCAGAGAACTCTCAGACAAAATTTCAAAGATAATTGTGCTTGCAAAGTGTGATCACAAAGGTAATCAGAAATCAACACAAAAGTATATAATATTGAAGATGTCTGCCTTAGCTTACAGATCCTTTACCAAAGCTTTGAAGCCAGTCTCTGCAACAAATTCCAAATTACCGATTGTTTTTGGTACTGCTTGTGTACACCAGTATCAATCACAATGATGTCTACAATGTTAACCATTATCCAACTAAGACAGTGTGTTGTGTTTTCTTAGTGGCTTCTGGAAAGGTATTAAAAGCAATTTACTTTAGAAAATTTATTTTTTTTGATAAAAATTGAATAATGTGAGATATAAGCTGAGCAATCTTTTCTGGAAGGTGAAGTTTTTTGTCTCCTCCTTTTCATGGCATGCATTCTGTTAGGAAAATGTGGATGGTGCTGGAAAGTGGGTAGTTGCAAGAAAAATAAATTAATAGACTACTGAGGAAAGACTATAAGAGATACCTGTGGTTTATACCTGAGGTTGGCAAGCTTTTACTGTAAAGAGCCAGATAGGAAATATTTTATGTTGTAAGGGCCATATGGGCTCTGTAGCAACTGCTTAACGCTGCCATTGTCTCATGAAAGTACTCATAGGCAGTATGCAAACAAATAAGCATAGCTCTGTTCCAATAAACATCACCAAAACATGTGGCAAGCCAGATTTGGCTGATGGACTACAGTTTGCCAACCCCTACCTCAGATTAGAATGTTTGATGCAATTATGTAACAAAAACAGAACAAGAGTCATGGGCTCAAGACCTATTTCTGACACTAGGTGTGTAGTAGAGAAACATTTTTCCTAGCTAGCAACATTTATCATCCGTAGAATGAAAGGGTCAAATTTACTTTTCCTAAACTTGCTCTCTGCTCTAAAATTACAAGTTTATTCTGTGTTCATTTACCTCTTCTTTTGTATATAAGAAAAACTTGGCTTGTGTTTTTTTAAAAAGGCAATACAAATCATTCAAAGAATCATTTTAATTATTTAAATTTTTTTGAAATGATTGCTTTCTCTGGTAGGAGGAGAGTAAGGAAACTCTTATTGCAAATGTATAAAATGTTTTCTTTGTTTTTATTCTGTGTGAGTCATCAGAATTTATTATGACTCCCATAAGAAATTTCAACAGAGAGCAAGACACGCAGAGCTATGGTGGGGAATATTGGACTGATGGGGTTAAAACATTTGTTTTTTCACTAGATCCTTTCGAATTTAGAGGAATGAACATCTTTTATTTGCTTATACAAAGACACTCCTTTCACTTCCACTATCAATGTTGACTAAAATCCTCATTTTGGATCCCATTCCCTGCTTTGTCTGATTCCAAGATTCTCAGTGTTGATCCCTTTTTGGGCTTAATGCCTTCATAATTCCCAAGCATGGCACATTTGTGTCAATATCTTTGTACAAATAGAAAAACATAGATGTTCGAAAACCTTTCAGAATCTGATATGACAATGCCCTTCCCTACCCTGTCCTCCACCAGATTCAGCCCTGGAGACCTCATTTAAATTTTAGCCTGCATCACAGAATGATGTGGCCTCTTTAGTGGGTCCAACCAGTCCTATAACCCAATATTCAGCTTGAGTTTCACAAAACCAGAGCTACACATGTGTTAATCCTATGATCAAATATGGAAACTCATGGACAATGTCATGAGACAAAGACCTCGCAAATCAATAATATTCAATACATATTTGTTGATAGCTTATTCTGTAGCAGGCATTGAACAAGCCAATGGGATTCAAATAAGCATTTACTCTAGGATGTGAACCATCTCCTGAGGTACTGAGTATGTTCCCCCGTACTTGTGTAACTAGAATACATTTAATCTGATTGCAATTAGTTACACTCAGTGGCATTCATTCTGGATAATCTTTACTGAGGAGCTACATTCTAGCTGCTACAGAGAAAAAGAAGGATAGTTTAGATAGATGGAATAGATTAAGAAAAAATGAGAAGTAATGAATGAGAATTTGGGAAGAAACAGGAAGCTCAACATGTCAAGATGTTGAAGAACATGACCTGAGATCAAGATGAAAATGCAGACTGAAAAAGAATTACCAAAATCTTGAACACCATGTTAAGGAATTGGGTTTTATGTTTCTACCCCATGAAGGGAAACGCCACTGAATATTTTTGAGAGGAGTAGCATATCAGATTTAGGAAGTTAGCTTGTATAGAATTGTTGAAAATATATTAGATGAAGAAAATTCTGGAAGCAAAGAGGCTGGTTAGGAAGGCAATGAATTATGTTAAACAAGTAGGAGATATGGACCTTAAGCTGAGGTGATGATCATGACAAGAGCAGCAAAGCTGAGAAACTTTTCAATCTAGGTAATGAAAAGTTGGTAGTTGAATAACCCCTGGTACTTCCACAGTTTCTATACTATACTACCTGCTTCAGGTATACCCTGCTTACAGAGATGATTCTTTGAAAAATGCTTTTATTTATTGTTTAAGTTGATGGCTAACGAGAACTGAATTGGGATCACCACACTGATGTTTGCATTTAGCTTCTAGGGTCACCTTTCATTTAATCATTTACTAGCTTTTTTAACTTGACCCATTTTATTCTCAAAATGTTTACTTCACTTTGTGATCTTTTTCGTTCCATTGTTGTTCCCATCTCTCACTTCATAGATTATGCATCCCTGTGTCACAGATTCTCATGGTGGTGGATTAACACCCATTGGAAATGATATGGGCAGCTATTTTTATCTTTGGAAGAATAGTTTCAGTGGAATAATGGCTACCCAACCCATACATAGTTCATCAGTAGGGAAATATGAGAAGTTAAAGCCAGTAAGGTAGAACATTTAATTGTGACAGTAAAGAGAGCAATGTCTACTAAAAATACAAAAATTAACTGGGTGTGGTGGTGTGTGCCTGTAGTCCCAGCTACTTGGGAGGCTGAGGCAGGAGAATTGCTCGAACCGGGGAGGCAGAGGTTGCAATGAGCCAAGAACCCGGGAGGCAGAGGTTGCAATGAGCCAAGATCGCGCCACTGCATTCCAGCCTGGCAACAGAGTGAGATTCCATCTCAAAAAAAAAAAAAAAAAAAAGGGAGCAATGATGTGATAATTTGTTGGAAAAAATCAAACAAAGTATTTTATCATTTTATTTAAGGGAGACATTATGATCTTCCTATTTCTTACTTTGTTTTGTTATTGTTTCTTTTTTGTTTGCTTTTATTTTTTAGTGTGAAAAGAGAAAACAATGGAGAAGGAGAAAGAGCAAGAGAGAATAATGATCAATATGTAAAGTGTTATGGATTTAATTTCTATTTTTAATGTGAGATCATGTCTTATTAAATTAAGTATCAATAAGTGTTAATAAATAATTATTGAGAAGTATCAATACATAATATATAACAAGACATATCAATAAACAAATAAATGTTTAAACATGGTCCGTTATAAACAATTATATTCTAATATAAGAAAATGTGGTATCCAATTCAGTGGTTGACATTTGGGAAATGCTCAATATGGTTATGAAGAATGAATTGAATCAATAAAGAAATGATTTTCTTTATGTAAGGCAACCCTCTAGGGAATCCAGTGAGGCCACATACTAAGAACCGCCGTTGTACTTTCATTCTTATTTCAATCAGTTAGAAATGCTTGCTTTTCATCTTCTTGTGAATTTTTCCTAAACAGTCAGTAGATGCGACGTAAGTGGTTCTTAATTCTTTCTTTGGATATTTGGCATACCCTTATGATGTTTGGCATACTCATAAAATGATTTATGAAATAATGACTGCTTTTCATTAATTAATGTGGTACATCTTTTATTATTTTATATGAGCCCTTAATATTTGAAATAACAATTATCACTTTTACCACTTATTTAGCCATTACTGTGTGTCAGGAACACAAAGAGGAATGAGAAAATCTTTACCCTAAATGGTTTACAGCTTAGTAGTGGTCATTGGAGAGAGGTTTATCAATAATCACAACACACTACAGCAATGATAAATTTGATATATGTATACCATGTTAGGAGCACATAAATTTAATAAAATTTCTATTCAGCTAACATATATGTATTACTCATCTAGTATAGATTTGATGGTGTGTTAGATCCATTTTCAGTTTACCAGACAGTCTAAGAGTTCTTAGTCTACTGGGGAAACAAACCCATTTTAATATCCCATGGTAAATGCAAAATTAGAATAAAAAGAAGTAGCACATAGGACGGCCTGATGACCTCTCTGTCAGTTTGTATCCCCCAAGAAACAGAGGCCAATATGGGATTTGAAGTACAGGAAATTTATCTGAGATAACTCCTTATGAAAGATAAAAGTCGAGGGAGCAAGAATAGGTGAGAAGACCCTTCAGACAACAATATAGGTCTGCCTTTGTAAAAGGAGAGAGAGGAAAGAAACAATTGGGTAGAAAGGCCCTTAAATTGCAGCAAAGTTCTAAGAAAGTCTTGGCCAGGCTGCTGAGGAATCCCAGAGCACAAGTTTCCCATTAGAAAAATTTTTCACAGGGCAAGAAGGAGCACTAATAAACTGCCATGCTTTGTAACTGGCTGGCTGCAGCCCAGAATATATGTGGCCTGTTTTAGCACAATGATGGATAAAAGAATTGAGAGCTGGGCTGTCAGTCAACCATGTCTGCAGCAGTCAATTCTCTTGAACGAGATCTGATAGGTGACACTACAGAGACCTACTTTTCCTTTTAGGTTCAGAAGGCCTTTTCTCCATTGGCCCATTGGACTTTCTTCCTTATAGAGAACGTAGAGCAGAGATGTTAGAAAGATAAACTATAACCTCTGTCACTTCCAGTTGGTCTTGGGAATGCAGCTAATATTCATCCTTTCTGTTATCCAACAGCCATTCTAATTTACCTTAACTCTGTGCTATCACTTCAGCTTGTCCTGATGGATTATTTGGTGTCTTGGCCCCACCCTTCATTCCTGTAGGGTCTAAACCTGTGGAAATTACAACTTTCTCATCCCAGGTTAATGAATATGTCCATTCACTGTTCAATCAGGTAAGGGAATATCTACAGGTGCCAAAGTGGATCATCTGGCTTCCCTATGTATTCTTTCCTGCCCCCATTGTTTGAAAACAGTTCTACCTCCTCTAGCTGATCAGGATCAGTTACCCTTACCAGCATGGTGACTCCATTTTCCTGGATACAAAAGGTCTGAAGTAGCCTAACTTAAATAATTCAGTGATTCTTTTGCTGTGTCTCCTGTATTCTTGTGTATTCCCATTGGGAATCAGGACTTCTCACTTGTAGAGACCTGAGTTTTGGTGGTAGAAAGCATCAAATCCCCCAGTGATTGATGATAAATAAGATTCCTCTTGCTTCCATGTGTTAGTTCCTGAACCCACATATTCTTCCTAATGGGGACACCATACATTAGACTTCTGTGATGTATTACATGCACTGGATCCTGAAGGATGGCTTCCAAGGTGGTGTTTTAGCTGTGTGTTAGATAAGCCATTCCAGTACTCTATGATATTGGCTGCTTTTGAATGGTGTGGACCGTGAGAAGATCAGTACACAGGTTATAGTCCATACCTCAGTGAGGTGAGTTCCCTGGTCAAATGCTAGGCAGTGGGATTCCATGTCTACAGACACGGGATTCCATAATCTCTCAGAATGTGCTGGCTGAGGCTCTGCAGGCAGAAGAGTGAAATACGCACTCAGAATAGGTATCTACTCCTGTAAGGACAAACTACTGTCCTTCCAGGATAAAAGTGGTACAGTGTAGTAGAATTGTGACTGAGGAGTTAAAGTTTTACCTGATGGAAAAGTACCCAACTGGGGACTCAGCGTTAGCCTCTTTTGCCAGAAGTTTGGACATTCAGGCATTGGTGCCTTGATTGACATTGGAAAGTGGAAGTCCATTACATTGAGTCTATGCTTAGCTCCTATATAAGCCACCATTAGTCACTCCATTCCTGTGCTCATGATGCAAGTCCTAGAATGGCATTATTACAAAGGCTGGCTAAAGTAAACTAGATGAGTCTTTTGTCTACATGATTGTTTGGTGCCTCTTCTATGATAGATGTCTTCCAGTGGGTGATGTGATGCAAACTTTTTCATATTTTATACCCAGTCACATATGTCCATTCACATACTTCTACACAGACCTCTTTGTCTTCAACCACTCAACTTTTCACTTCTAGCTTCCTGGCCATTCAATTAGGCCAATGCTATTATTCTAAAATATGTATTTATTTTCACCTTGGGCCATCTCTACTTCTACAGAGTGGGTGATCCTGCATGGCCCCCAGTTCCTTACATTTGGAAGATTTTACTATCTTTCAAGGCATTCCATGAATGTGTCTTCAGATCAGCCCACCATCCATTTTAGACTTGTACCTGCATACCAAGCGGACCCATCTATAAAACAACCTCAAACTGTTTTCCTTTCTTTCAACTAGTCATATGTAACCTCATAGGAACAAATGGGGAGAGGGACACTGATGCAACTTTGGTGGGTGGCATGAAGGCCTGAGCTATCAGCTCTTGCAGCTTACTCCTGCCCTATGGTACTTCCAGGGCTAAATCCCAGATGCACCATTTCCTTTCGCTAAGGATTACTTCTGAGACTTTCCAACTCTATGACTTAGCAGATCTGATATAACCCAGCTCATAATGAACATTTGTAGATGTATCGTTACTTGTGCCCTGCAGTAAAGAATTCTTATTCTATCAGAACCTAATAGCATGCAAAGGGATGTTTCTCAAAAGGTATATAACTCTGTAAGATAGATGGCCTAGTCTCACCTCAGAAACCCAGGAAGCTATGTTACAATTCTTCCATTGGAGCTCACATTATCTCTGCACTGCAATGTTTTCCTCCAATATTCTAGAGTCGTTCATATAGCCCAAGAAACATGGCTGTTGGCACTACAGCCTAAACGTGTGATAGAGCCCTTTATTATTTAAGACTTAAAAGTGGTAGCTTTTAGAGTTATGCAATATATGAGTCATAGGTAAGAGCTATATTCTTTTTCTTTTTTTTGAGACAGAGTCTTGCTCTGTTGCCCAGGATCCGGAGTGCACTGGCGCAATCTTGGCTCACTGCAACTTCCACTGCCCGGGTTCAAGTGATTCTCCTGCATTATCCTCTCGAGCAGCTGGGATTACAGATGCCCACCACCACACCTAGCTAATTTTTCTGTTTTTAGTAGAGGTGGGGTTTCGCCATGTTGGCCAGGCTGGTCTTGAACTACTGACCTCAGGTGATCTGCCCAACTTGGCCTCCCAAAGTGCTGGGATTACAGGTGTGAACCACCTTGCCCAGCCCAGAGCTGTATTCTTAAGTGTAAAATGTGTTGCCTCCAAAACCCAGTGAGGCTTATGGAAAGTGATTCTTCCTTTTAATTTAATTGTAAAGAATACAGATGCAGCAACTTGCTTTTTTCTTTGAAGGGGTTATTCTCATACACCCTTGCTCACTGGAGTCCTAAAAATGTCTAGTAAGGTTCCTGAATCATAGGTTTTACCTTCCGCACATTGGAAAATATGTGTCTTACCAAAGTCACCCGTCTATTAGCCACTTCTCACTTGTACTGTCCAATTAGTATATCGTCAGTGAAATGAATCAATGTGATATTCTGTGGGATTCCCAGTTGGTCCTTGTATCATTACTTGATTTTATTACAGAAAGCAGGACTGCTAATACAATCTTTTTAAAAAAACTGTAAATATTGTTGCCTATTCTATGTGAACATGAATCTGTTTCTAATCCTCCTTTCTGGTTGGAATAGAAAAGAACACATTTGCCAAATCAATGGATGAATACCACTTATTTGCTGCCGTAATAATATGCTCTCACAATAAACCCCACCTGGCACAGCAGCTTTAATAGGAATAACACCTTTTTGAATTCATGATCATTTACAGTCATTCTCCAGGATCTATTATTTCTGCAGGGGCCAGAACAATGAATTATAATAGAGAAACATTAGTCCCTACCACCCCTGCAATGTTTAAGTCTTTAACGGTGAAAAGAATCTCCACCATTTCCCAGCTATGCTCATGAATATGATATTGTTTTGTTTTCTTTTGATGTATAATGAACTTTTAAAATTTTAGGATAGATTTATATTTATAGAAAAGTTACAAAGGTCATAGAGGGACTTCCCATAAAATTCACACAGATTTCGACCTATTAATAACATCTTATTTTTAAAAATATTAATGAACTACTATTGACATATTATTATTAACTAAAGTTCACACTTTATTCACTTTTTTTAAGTTTAACCTAGTGTCCTTTTTCTGTTTCAGGACAGCATATTGCATTTAGTCATGATGTCTACTTAGGCTCCTGTTGGCTGTGACACTTTCTCAGAATTTTCTCTGTTTTTAATGACCTCCACAGTGTTGAGTACTGGTTAGGTATTTTGTAGAATATTCCTCAGTTTGGATACATGTGATACTTTTTTCATGATTAGACTGGGATTATGAGTTTTGGAGAGAAAGACCACAGAAGTGTCATTCTCAGCACATCATAGCAAGAGCAGATACTATCAACATAATTTATCACTGCTGATGTTAACATCAATCACCTGGCTGAGATAATGTTTATTAAGTTCTCCACTATAAAGTTATTTTCCAACCCCTTCCACACTATACTCATTGAAGAAAAATCAAAATGTGCACCCTACACATAAGGAGTAGGAAGTTAGGCTGTATCTCCTTGAAGGTGGAGAATCTTCGCAAATTAGTTGGAATTCCATGACTCTATCAGGTATTTATCCAATAATTTCTTAATATAAGCATGAACTCAAATATTTATTTTATACTTTTAATTACAATCCAGTACTACTTAAATTTTCCAGCTTTGGCAACTGAACGCTCTTTCTAGGATCAGCCATGTCTCCAAGGAGCCCTAATTCCTTTAATTGGGGAATGATATTACAAACCAAGATCTGAGTGCTAGATGCCTTTTATTTACTATCTTAACATGCACGGGAAAGGAGCAGTTTCAGACACTTCTTTCAGTCCTGCTTCACTTTGAAAGTTCCTACCTCACAGGACAAGTAATCAAAGTGGAGTTACTCCAACTTCCAGGCATATCAATTCCAATGATACACTCAGAGATTAGGGGAATGTCCACCGAGTGGGTCCACATATCTAGAAAATGCACATAAGCCTGCTTGGACTTTAGCCAGGATCTGTCTATTATCTGGCCCTGTCAGCTCCCACTCAAACAAAGGGCCATTATGATCCTTTGGCTCTCCATGTATAAGCATCAATTCAGATTCTGTATCTGTCAGTTTTTGAAATGTCTGTGTATTCTGCTTTTCCCAGTGAAAAATCACCTGAATAAATAGCTATCCTTTCAGGGAAGGCCAGGGAATAATTACAATTTATATTTATTACAATGTTTCAGGGCCCTTCTCTCAATGGGTTCTGGAACTGAATAGTGTCTCAGGTTCAGGAACTGAGCAGGATATTGTGACCTTTCATTAGGAGGACCACTTTCAGGTTCCTGTTCCTCCATTCTTTTTTTCAGGTCATAGACATTACTTGGGACCATTACTGGCTACCAGTCTGTTTTGCCCTAGTCTGCCATTCTCTGCTAACAATCTACACAACTCATTGCTGGTGAAGCCCCCTTGACTGTTTCTCTGACCTTGCTGATGCTCAAGGTATTTGTGATTCCCTGTCTCATTGTGATTAAGCACTGCCACCTGGCTTCCATACTCTGGGATCAATCAATCCTCAAGGATGTTAAGTCCAATTCTGTATCAGCCGAACCTACTGTATCAGCCATGTCCTGTAGAAAAGAGACACCACTGAATTTTCTCATACTGCATAAGCCCATCTCAGCAGCAGATTCCTGAAGGCCTTCATGAATGGCATACAATCTATTCCAGCACTTTTTTTTTTTTTGGTGTGGCTTTAGTCTACCAGGTACCAGGGTGATTCGGCCATTCTCACTTCATTCTGAATGAGCCATTACCCTCATCCTAAGAGTAAGTTTGTTCCCAATTACTAGGATTCTTGATAGGTGGTTAAATCCTATGTCCTAAAAAAGTGCCCATAATTCATTGAATTCATGCTTATCCAATTTTATGTTCTGATCAAGTACCCTCAAAATATTAATCTGAGGAGTACTTTTCTGGCTCCAACTGGTACATGCTAAATAATTCTTGTATATGCCTTGATGTGTAATTTCTTTGTTTTCTTACAAGTCCCAGCATGTCTCCAGATGGCTGGTACTAGGATTTAACACTAGCTATTGGTCTAGCAGTCAGGAGAGGGATAGCTCCTTAGGGGATACCTTTTGCCTTGGGGTGGAAAGGATGAGTTCTCAACAGTGTATTCCCGAGCAGTGAAGTGCTAGCTCTTATTAAGGAAAAGTGGGCTACTTATACAAACTCTGAAGGCTGAAGGAAGTCAACAGAGCAAAAATCCTCAGGGATGTCTGCCCTACTTTTTAGGATCCCAGATTTTTCCAACAAGGGCTCTGGTTTTAGCATAGCAAACTTGCCTTGAGCATTTAAATGTTGCTGGGATTTTGCAATATTATCAAATCTTGTGGCTGCTCCTCAGCTTCTTTGCAGAAGAAAAAAGCCTTTTTGTAAGTTACCAAACACGTTCTCTGGCTTTTACACATAGACTTTTTTTTTTTTTTTTTTTTTTTTTTTTTTTTTTTTTTTTTTTTTTTTTTTTGAGACGGAGTCTCGCTCTGTCACCCAGGCTGGAGTGCAATGGCCGGATCTCGGCTCACTGCAAGCTCCGCCTCCTGGGTTTGCGTCATTCTCCTGCCTCAGCCTCCCGAGTAGTTGGGACTACAGGCGCCTGCCAGCACGCCTGGCTAATTTTTTGTATTTTTAGTAGAGACGGTTTCACTGTGTTAGCCAGGATGGTCTCGGTCTCCTGACCTCGTGATCTGCCCGCCTCAGCCTCCCAAAGTGCTGGCATTACAGGCATGAGCCACTGCACCCGGCCTACACATAGACTTTACTTATTTCTTTGTTTGTTTGTTTTAAATTGGCAAATAAAAGTTGTATATAATTATTGTGTATACCATGTTTTAAAAGCTACATACATTGTAGAATGGTTAAATTTAACTAAACATATGCATTAACTCACATATATATAATTGTTTTGTGATGAGAACACTTAAAATCTAATCTCTGAGCAGTTTCCAAGAATACAGTATATTGTTATTAACTATAGTCACCATGTTGTCAATAGATCCCTTGAATTTATTTCTCCTAGTTAAAATTGTGTATCATTTAACTAACATCTCCCCAACCGATCCACCTCTGAGCCCCTGGTAACCACCACTCTACTCTCTACTTCTATAAGTTCAATTTTTTTTTAGATTCTGCATATAAATAAGACATAATTCTGTGCCTAGTATATTTCATGTAGTATAACGTATTCTAGGTTCATCTATATGGTCTCAAATAACAGGATTTTTTTCATTTTTAAGACTGAATAATATACCACTAGTATACCAAATTTTCTTTATCCATCTATTTATTGATGGATGCTTAGGTTGATTCCATATTTTGACTATTGTAAACAATACTGCAATGAACAAGGAAGTGTGGATATCTCTTCGAGATACTGATTTCATGTCTTTCGGATATATACCCCAAATTGGGATTGCTGGATCATATGGTAGTTCTATATTTTTTATTTTGAGGAACCTCCGTACTGTCTTCCATAATGGCTATACTAATTTACATTTTTATCAATAATGTACAAGAATTCCCTTTTTTCCACATCATCTCAATACTTGCAATCTTTCATCTTTTTTTTTATAATAGCCATTCTGACAGTTGTAAAATGATATCTCATTGGGATTTTAATTTGCATTTCTCTGATGATTAGTGATGTTGAGCATTTTTTCATATACTTATTGGCTATTTGTATATCTTCTTTTGAAAATGTCTGTTCAAATCCTTTGCTCATTCTTAATTGGGTCATTTGTTTTCTTAGCAATGAGTTGCTTGAGTTTCTTATATGTTTTTTATATGTAACCCCTTATCAGGAGTGTGATTTGCAAATATTTTCTCCTATTCCATAGGTTGTCTTTTCATTATGTTGTTTGTATCCTTTGCCATCAGAAGCTTTTTTAGTTACACGTAATCTCATTTGTCTATTTTCTCTTTTATTGCCTGTACTTTGGGGGTTATATCTAAAAAATCATTGCCAAGACCAATGTCATGGAATTTTCCCCTATGTTTTATTCTATCAGTTTTACAGTTTTGGGTTTTCTACTGAAGTCTAATCCATTTTGAGTTTATTTTTATGTGGTGTGAGATAAGAGTCTAATTTCATTCTTTTTCGTGTTGGCATCTAGTTGTCCCAAGCACCATTTATTGAAAAGACCGTCCTTCCTCATTATGTGTTCTTGACACTTTTGTCAAAAACTAATTGACCATAGATGTGTGGATTTATTTCTTGATTCTCTATTTTGTTCCACTGGTTTATGTGTCTGTATCTGTGCCAGTATCCTGTTGTATTGTTTACTACAGTTTTGTAGTATATTCTGAAGTTAGGTAGTGTGGTAGCTCTAGTTTTTGTTGTTTTTACTCAATATTGCTTTGCCTGCTTACTCAATACTGCTTTGGCTACTTAGAATATTTTGTGGTTCTATACAAATTTTAGGATTTTTTTTTCTATTTCTGTAAGAAATGTTATTGGAACTTTGACAGAGATTGAATTAAGTCTGTAGATCTCTTTGGGGAGTATGTACAATTTTAAAACATCATTTCTTCCAATTCATGAACATGGGCTATCTTCCCATTTATTTGTGTCTCATTTATTTCATAAATTTTTATAGTTTTCAGTTTCCAGGATTTTCACCTCCTTAATTAAATTTATTTCTAAATTTTTATGTTATTGGTAGCTATTATATATATGACTTTTTCATGATTTCTTTGTAGCCTTTAACTATTCTTAATAGCCCTTAGTTTTTCATCATCTCTCTTTAGTATGGCAATAACATGTAGCAAATAATAAGCCAACCCAATTGTCCTTGTAAGCATTGTTCCCCTCCATATCCTTCAAATGCTTGAGTCATTATATCAGCAAGGTTTTCCCCGCCTTCGGAAAATTTTCCAAGTTCACCACTGGTGAATCTTCAGCAACTGGTCTACCACCTTGTACTAGAGATTATTGGTTCCTTCTCCCATTCCACTCAAGATTGGCCCCCCTCACTATTCCTAAAACCTTATCTTACTGCATGTTTTTCCACACCACTCTTGGCCCCCTTTGTATCTGTTCAGGTCCTTTTAAAAATAGACACTAATATACAAGAAATTTATTGAGGAAAACACTTGTGAAGAATGAAGGAATAGAAGCACAATTAGGTAAGGAAAAAATTTAGACCATAATTCATGTCTGAAAGATGTAAAATTAGAGAAGGAATTAGGTAAAAACAACCTTAGACTATGCTAAACTTCTAAAAAAAAGTTTCAAACAAGGTCCCTAAGTAAAAGTTGCTCATTAGAAAGATGCTGTATTGGGCAAGAGTGGACCCACATCAGTTTCCTGATCTTAGCTCAGTCATTGGCTGGGGGCAACCTGGGGGAAGCATAATCTCAGTGCAATGCAGCGGAGGACCTAAAAGGTCAATAGCTGGCTATCATTCCATGGTCACCACATTAGGTTCTCTTAAAGGAGATTTGAGGGAAGTGCTTCTATGGCTACCATAACAGCTTTTTTGTATGTTCAGAAAGTACTTTTTCTTTTAGGGAAATAATATTAAATTGAATTTGAAATATGACAAGGAATGTCCCAACTATAAAACAAGAATTCAACTGATAAAAATTATATACAGAAAAAAGTGGTAGACATGACAGATTAAATGCCATGGCTTTAGGAGGTTTCTTTAAAGTTAGGTTTTACAGTATCAGTTGTACCTGAGTAACATACTCTAACTGTTACAGTGTCATGTTAAGGAGTATGTTTTAATAGTGATAGTTCCATAAACACACATAATAGGGGCACAAAAAATAGAATAACCTGATACAAAATATAATCCTACCAAATAAGAAGATATCGTGGATATATTTTCAGGCAAATAGAATATTCAAACTATCCAAAAAGTGAAAAATAGAAAAAATATAAATTAAAAAACTATTCAGGTTAAGTGTATTTTCCTAAATTACTGTTCAAAAAATCCCCCTTGATGATCATTACTACTAGCAGTCTGTCAAGGGCTCATCCAGAGTAGAGTCTTTTGAATTTATGGAATTCATTGGCACATTTTGTTCTCAGGAGAAGAGAGTTTCTGGAACCAGTAGCACCTATGGGATCTAGTTACTTGAAATAATGGCATAAACAAAAGCAGCATGTGGGATGTTCATTTATTTAGAAACATGCAACGGAAAGACAATAAAACACTCTTGACATCACTAAACATCAGTTAAGGTCAAGCAGTTTCTCAAGAACTGAATACCAGAGAGAAGATTTTACAATACAATTTTCATAATTCTCTTTTATGTTGACGATAGTAGTTCTACTGAAAAAAAATGCAGTCAGATTTATTCTAAGTGACATTCTTTCTAGTGCTACAAGTAACATTATACATTTCAACATCTACCAAAGAAAGTCTTTATTTTCAAGTTGTGAGCGCATTATATACTATGATTTATGAAGTTAAAGATGAAAGAACTGCTCTTTTATGAAAAGGTTTCTGATTTCATAGGGAAATTACTACTGTTATAATTTATTGCCTAGTAGTAAGATTGCTGTTATAAGTTATTTGAGCACATTTACCTTAAAGATGTTGTTGTTATCCTTTGGCATTTGTAGAATATAAGATGTTCCTGTAACTAACACTTTAAGATGTTAACAGCACCAGCTATTAATTACTTTGCCTATAACGTGTGCATTAATTCAACTTCTGGAGAATCATGGACCAGAAGAGAATTAATATTTATTGAAAGCTAACTTTATATCAGGAGCTGTGCTAAGCATTTTATGTACAACTTCTTGTTAAGTCTTTAGAGCTACATAAAATAGGCATTATCCCTATTTAAAGAGCAGACAATGGCCCACAGATCCTGAGTAACTGAGTAACAGGTCATATGGGTAGTAAATGACTTAACTGGGATTGAAGTCTCGTTCATTATTGTACACATCCCATGATGCAGTTTTACAACAGAATACAATTATTGTTACTCAAATCCTAATTATAAAATACTCTATCATCTTAGTAAATCAAGTATTAACTGATAACAATATGCTTAAATAAACACTAGACAATGCTGGGACTATAAATAGAGTATACAATAGGCTCCTTGTTTTCAATGGATAAGGAACTTATCTTTTATAAATAAATTCATGGTAGAGATAACTTGAAAAATTGCTATCAATAAAACCTCTGAATATACGCAATTGTCCAAGACTCTAAAGTATGCTGTGTCATAGGGGGTTTTACTCATCTGATCATATGTGGTTTTAGCTAAGTTTGTATTTACAGACATAAAGCTCTTCCTTCATAATTATGTGGAAGAAAGCTGAGTCTCTGCTGTCATGTCAGCAAAGAAGGAAGAATCACTAACAGAGAAACCATAATGAACTATTATGTAAAAGAAAATCCAGATAATATAATATGTTAATATATTAACATGCCTGCCACGAATCTGCCAAAATAATGTCAAAATGCTTTCAAGTACATTATTAAATTGAATGATATAGTACGACTGTTAGTATCTTCACTGTTGAGTAAATTATCAAAGACCCAGATTGAAGTAATTGATCAAGTCAAGCTTAATCTCTTATTAATCCTATTCTGTGTGATTTCATATATCATATTTCTATAAATAAATAAGAAAAGTGGCATTTTTAATTGCCAAAATATTTAACAATTCACTTTGGTCAAAAATATAATCTAAAAACCAAAACATGAAAGATATGACATATGACTTAATTGACTTTTGCCAAGAATCAATGTAATATATGTAATAACATACATTTTATGTATGATTAAAATAATACATGCACAAAATGTCATGCAGATGAAGAGTCTTATCACTCTTCTCAGAAGGCTCAGAAAAGTTTAATTTTAGTATCCCTTTTTCTCTCCCTTTCCATTCTGGGACACTGCTTCGTTTTATTAATAACTTAATTTTCTAGTATTTTAGCTTCTACAGGTCAACATCATAAAGGTCGTTTTATTCCTGAAATAAGGTTTTGCTTCAAAAACAAAAAAAGACTAGAAGACTAAATAACTAGCAGCAGAAATTCTCACCTTGCAGGACATGATTGTCGGCATTGATACATGGTCTTCATCTCTCAAATTATATAATTTATGTATTAATATGTTTGACCCCTTCAAATCTCATGTTGAAATTTGATCCCCAGTGTTGGGAGGTAGGGCCTAATGATAGGTGTGTAGATCATGGGAGTGGATCCCTCACGAATGGCCTGTTGCCGCCCTCACAGCAACGAGTGAGTTCTTGCTCTGTTAGTTCCAGCAATACCTGGTTGTTTAACAGAGTTTGGTACCTCCCTCCCCTCTTGCCCTGCTCTCTTGCCATGTGATCCCTGCAAAAGCTGGCTCCCCTTCACCTTCCACCATGAGTGGAAGCAGCCTGAGGCCTTCACCAGAAGCAGGTGCTGGAGCCATGCTTTTTGTACAGACTGCAGAATGCTGAGCCAAATAAATCTTTTTTTTTTAATTTTAATTTTAATTTTACTTTTAAGTTCCGGGATACATGTGCAGAATGTGCAGGTTTGTTCCGTAGGTACACATGTGGCATGGTGGTTTGCTGCACCTATCAACCCATCATCTGGGTGTTAAATTCTGCATGCATTAGGTATTTGTCCTAATGCTCTCCCTCCCCTTTCCCCCTACCCCTCTACAGGCCACTGCATGTGATGCTCCCCTCCCTGTATCCATGTGTTCTCATTGTTTAAGTCCGCTTATGAGTGAGAATATGCAGGGTTCGGTTTTCTGTTCCTGTGTTAGTTTGCTGAGAATGATGGCTTCCAGCTTCATCCATGTCCCTGCAGAGGACATGATCTCATTCTTTTTTATGGCTGCATAGTGTTCCATGGTGTACATGTGACACATGTTCTTTATCCAGTCTATCTTTGATGAGCTTTTGGGTTGTCTCCAAGTCTTTGCTATTGTAAATAGTGCTGTAATAAGCACTACTTATTGCATGTGTCTTTATAGTAGAATGATTCATAATCCTTTGGGGATACACCCAGTAATGGGATTGCTAGTCAAATGGTATTTTTGATTCTAGATCCTTGAGGAATCACCACACTGTCTTCCACATTGGATGAACTAATTTACACTCTCACCAAAAGTGTAAAAGTGTTCCTATTTCTCCACATCCACAACAGCATCCATTGTTTCCTGACTTTTTAATAATCGCCATTCTGACAGGACACAGTCATGGGCAAAGACTTCATGACTAAGACATCAAAAGCAATTTCAGCAAAAGCCAAAATTGACAAATGGGATCTGATTAAACTAAAGAGCTTCTGCCCAGCAAAAGAAACTAGCATTGGAGTAAATAGGCATCCCACAGATTGGGAGAAAAATTTTGCAATCTACCCATCTGACAAGGGGCTAATATCCAGAATCTACAAGGAACTTAAACAAATTTACAAAAAAAAAAATCCATCAAAAAGTAGACATAGGATATAAACAGATCCTTCTCAAAAGAAGACATTTATATGGCTAATAAACATGAAAAAAAACTCATCATCACTGATCATTAGAGAAATGCAAATCAAAACCACAATGAGATACCAAATAAACCTTCTATTTATAAATTACCCAGCTTTAGGTATATTCCTTTATAGCAACACAGATAAAATAAGGATGTTACCTGCCTCTAGTTGGCTTTTTATGGTCTTCAGAAAATATTGTGTGACAGTTCTTTAAAATCATGGTTACATTTATTTGTGTATTAAATTTATATTAGATCTCCTCACAAGTAACCAAAAACACCTTCTTCCCAAACAGTTGCTGCTCAAGTTATTTAAGTTTTCCTATGAAATAACTAATAGTAATGAAAACCTTCATATCCAGCTTGTTCTTACCATTCCCCCATTACCACAGTCTTGCTGAGAATTTTTGGTTTTGAACATCATTGTTTGAATCTTCAAAGCTTACCCCAATCATTGGTTGGATCACAGTAAGTGCTCAGTACTCCTTATTTAACTGAAACAACTGGGGAATAAAAGACTATTTTCTGCTTCTCTTAAAACTACTACTACTTGGCTGGCACGGTGGCTCACGCCTGTAATCCCAGCACTTTGGGAGGCCGAGGTGGGCGGATCACGAGGTCAGGAGATCCAGACCATCCTGACTAACAACGGTGAAACCCTGTCTCTACTAAAAATACAAAAAATTAGCCGGGCGTGGTGGCAGGTGCCTGTAGCCCCAGCTACTCGGGAGGCTGAGGCAGGAGAATGGCGTGAACCCGGGAGGTGAAGCTTGCAGTGAGCCAAGATCGCGCCACTGCACTCCAGCCTGGGTGACAGAGCAAGACTCTGTCTCAAAAAAAAAAAAAAAAAAGAAACAAAACAAAACAAAAACAAACCTACTACTACTTGTTTATACTGTTGTTGGTTTTTAATTAGCATGGCCACTTGACTTATTTTGGGACCTTCCTGAGCACATGAACCATGGAGCTTGTTTTCTTGTGTGTTTTACAACAAAGATCTTTTATTTTCACTTTCCTTTCTCTTGCTAGCTTTTGTTTTGTTGATAAAGACTATCTGCCATTTCATAGTGATGACCTGAAGAAAATGCTATTGTAGCTTCTGAAATATATTTGTGATTGTTTTCTTTTTAATTTTCAGTTTTTAAAGCATCAAGTGAGTTATATGTTTAAAAGATTAAAGCATGTGAACATGTCACATTAAGTTGTCAAGACACTGAAAAACTTTAGCCCTTGAGGAGTAATTACTGTCATACATCAGAATAAAATGCTCATGTGTCTTTAGTCAGATACTTAACATATTCAAATAACACCTTATAATTTGCACTAAAACTCAGGAACAGTAACATTGAATTATTCTGATATTTTTAAATCATGGACAATCTCAGATTAAGATACTCTGTCCAGAGAGGTCAGGCCTCAACACACACACACACACACACACACACACACACAGACACACACACAAAAACACACACACGTAGTAACATAATTTGTGGTTTCTTTCAGTTAAAAATCATTCAGAAAATTTCCTCTAATACTTCCTCCCACACCTAAGAGTAATGACTATTTACTACTCCCCATTACTAAAAAAAATATGAAGTATTTCATTGAGGTGCAGTTTCCATTTATAATATTTGAAATAAAATTAACCTTAGATGCCAGTGACCTTGAATCCACCTCTTCTTAGTAAAACTTGGTAGGTATATTAACATGTGCTTAAACCTCAGCAATAAAATATGCTCACATGGCCATGCAAGTGAGTGCTTTCTGCAAAACTTTGTACATAATAATATAAAAAGTTATAACGTTAGCAGTTCAGAACTTGAAAGAGAAAAAACGGAGGATCAAAGCATTTAAAAAGAAATAGTACAAAAATTACCTAAACAAGAGCAGCAAAAGTGAGAAACCTATCACTCAAATTCAAATTTAAATTCTAAAACACCAAAAGCAATGGCAACAAAAGCCAAAATATACAAATGGGATCTAACTAAACTAAAGAGCTTCTGCACAGCAAAAGAAACTACCATCAGAGTGAACAGGCAACCTACAGAATGGGAGAAAATTTTTGCAACCTACTCATCTGACAAAGGGCTAATATCCAGAATCTACAATGAACTCAAACAAATTTACAAGAAAAAAACAAAAAACCCCATCGAAAAGTGGGCAAAGGATATGAACAGACACTTCTCAAAACAAGACATTTATGCAGCCAAAAAAACACATGAAAAAATGTTCATCATCACTGGCCATCAGAGAAATGCAAATTAAAACCACAATGAGATACCGTCGTGCACCAGTTAGAATGGCGACCATTAAAAAGTCAGGAAACAACAGGTGCTGGAGAGGATGTGGAGAAATAGGAACACTTTTACACTGTTGGTGGGACTGTAAACTAGTTCAACCATTGTGGAAGTCAATGTGGCGATTCCTCAGGGATCTAGAACTAGAAATACCATTTGACCCAGCCATCCCATTACTGGGTATATACCCAAAGGATTATAAATCATGCTGCTATAAAGACACATGCACACGTATGTTTACTGTGGCACTATTCAAAGCAAAGACTTGGAACCAACCCAAATGTCCAACAACAACAGACTGGATTAAGAAAATGTGGCACATATACACCATGGAATACTATGCAGCCATAAAAAATGATGAGTTCTTGTCCTTTGTAGGGACATGGATGAAACAGAAACCATCATTCTCAGCAAACTATCGCAAGGACAAAATCCAAACACCGCATGTTCTCACTGATAGGTGGGAATTGAACAAGAACACATGGACACAGGAAGGGGAACATCAGACACCGGGGACTGTTGTGGGGTGGGGGGTGGGGGGAGGGATAGCATTAGGAGATATACCTAATGCTAAATGACGAGTTAATGGGTGCAGCACACCAACATGGCACATGTATACATATGTAACAAACCTGCATATTGTGCACATGTACCCTAAAACTTAAAGTATAATAATAATAAAATAAAATAAAATAAAATAAAATAAAAAAACAAATTTAAATTCTCATTCTGATTTTTAAAATATTGGATGTCTGTGATCTAGGTGATCTGAAGGTTCTTCTAGCATTTAACTATAATGAATAATTCAGTTTATGCTCCTGAATTAAAGATTAATTAGTTATATACCTTACACTAGGCCAGAGGTATTAATCCTATATTACTGTTTCGGTTATCTAGTGCTGAGTAACAAACCAATCCCAAATCTTAGTGGAATAAATGAACAACTTTATTAAACTCCAGACTTCATGGGTCAGGAATATAGACATAGTTCTCTCTAATCTGCAATGTCCGAGGCCTCAGCTGGAAAGACTGAAAAACTGAGGACTGGAATTATCTAGAGGAGCCTTCACGTGCATGCCTGGAAGCAGATCCTGTCTCTTCCCTGGGATCTCAGCTGAGGTTGACAATCAGAGTTGCATGCACCCTCTCCATGTGGTTGGGGTTTCATCACAGCATGGTGACTGAGTTCTATAGCAAGCACCTCAAGATGGCCAAGCAGAAGTGATATCATCTTTAATGACCTCCCCTTAGTCACTTTTACTATAGCTATAGTTCCACTTAGATTCACAGGATGACATCAGCCCCATCTTTCATGGAGGAACTGTCAAAGTCATACTGGAAGAAGATCATGTGGGAAGAAATACTACATTGCAACTATATTGGAAAATACACTCTGTATTATTAACTAAGAAGGGGAGGGAAGCAAGCAGTGATCTTTGGGGTAGTTTTTCAAAGTAGTTGAATGTAAGCAAAATGAACATTTATTAGGTTGTATATTCTTTAAGATTATTTGTTTGTTTGATTATTTATTTGTTTGTTTAATCTGAGTTGAAGCCACAGTGAGCTTTAGAGATCAGACTAAAACAAAACAAATGAATCTATGTCAAACTTGAGAGGCAATGCCAGATAGTGGTCCAGGGCATGGATTCTGACACCAGATGACTGAGTTACAGTCCTGGCATCAACACTCACTAGCTATGTGACTACAGGCAAGTTACCCTCTCTATGCCTCAGTTTCTACCTCTAAAGGGTTATGATAATGTCTGTTAACTTGTTGGGGGATACAGTAAGTTAATATTTGTGAATACTTAGAACAGTGCCTAAAACATAAGCATTATAATGAGGTAAATAAAAACATTATAGCAACACCTCTAAACCCAAGCAACATAAAAATCTGAAATACTGGTTTTATTTTTAACCTCATGACACTTGCCATTTATTTTCTCTGTGCAAATCACTTTCCAGAAGTGCAAACTAGGCATCTTGATCTGGCAAAGGTGTCATCAGTAGAAAATTCTACAGAGACCTCCCCAAATAAGATATATTGTAGTTAATGAGTTAGCTAAAACACTTCCAGGGGGAAAAAAAAGCATAGAAACAGTTAAACAGAGCACAGTTTTATCTAGCCTGATTCTCTGATAAAGTTCATAAGTATGCATGCGGAAGTAAGAAGATCATCTATTTATTCTCCTCTAAGGTAGTGACAAGAATTTCTCTACTGGTGAATTTGCAATTAAAATATTCTCTATCCCAGGCGCAAATATTGAGCTTTATCTGCTGTCTGCACTCTGTCCATTACATAAACCTTGTGGAAATAAATGACATTCCCTTGTGCCACTATTCCTACCACATAAACTGTCATTTTAAATGGCAAGAGATTAAGAAACCTCTGAATACTGAGTTTTCTGATATTTTCAGAGTAAGTAAGTTGCAGTGAGAAAAATTAACTTCCTCCATCAAAGGAATGTTATCAGTAATCCTGCCTAAATTGAGAGCAAGGCCATCCATGGAGCTACACACAGTCATTACATAATATGTTTAGAACTCAAAATCTGGCCAATTAATATTTGGCATAAACATTTATTGTCAAAGGAAAAGGATGGAATATCATCTAAAAATGAAACTGAGGCATAGTCATAAGAGGGAGAGGAATAATTTTTGACACCTTGTTGCTTATGGATTCCAACATGCAACTGCAAGCAAAAGGATAGTATTTTCTTAAAAATATACACTCTCTCAAAAATGAGTCATTCCTTTAAGAAATAAATACATACTAGGGTTTATAATGTCAACCCGTAGTCACTGTGAATATAATAGTAAACAAAAACTTATATGTTCTCTACCCTCTTAGAGTGCACAGTCTAGTGAGAGAGAGATTAGATAAGTAAATCATCCCATAAACAGAAAAAACTGGAGATTTGGTAAATATTGCAAAGTAGATTTAATGGGGAGTAGTATGGTTTGGCTTTGTTCCCACCCAAATCTCATCTTGAATTATAGTTCCCATATTCCTCACATGTCATGAGAGGGACATGATGGAAGGTAATTTAATCATGGGGGTTGTTACTCTCATGCTGTTCTTGTGATAGTGAATGAGTTCTCATGAGATCCAATGGTTTTATAAAAGGGGCTTTTCCCCCTTTGCTTGGCACTTCCCTCTCCTGCCACCGTGTGAAGAAGGACATATTTGCTTCCCCTTCCACCATGATTGCAAGTTTCCTGAGGCCTCTCCAGCCATTCTGAACTGTGAGTCAATTAAACCTCTTTCCTTTATAAATTACCCAGTCAGGGGTATTTCTTCATAGCAGCATGAGAATGGACTAATCCAGTAAATTTGTACTGTGTAGTGGGGCACTGCTGTAAAAATACCCGAAAATGTGGAAGCGACTTTGGAACTGGGTAACAAGCAGATGTTGAAACAGTTGGGAGGGCTCAGAAGGAGACAGGAAAATGTGGGAAAGTTTGGAACTTACTAGAGACTTGTTGAATGACTTTCACCAAAATGCTGATACTGATATGGACAATGAAGTACAGGCAGAGGTAGTCTCAGATGGAGACGAGGAAATTCTTGGGAACTGGAGTTCTCAACAAGATGACTCTTGTCACCTTGTGACTCCTGTTGCAAGGTGACTCTAGCAATGCAAACAGACTGGCAGCATTTTGCCCCTGACCCAGAGATGTGTCGAATTTTGAACTTGAGAGAGATGATTTAGGGTATCTGGAGGAAGAAATTTCTAAGAGGCGAAGTGTTCTAGAGGAAGCAGAGCATAAAAGTTTGAAGAATGTGCAGCCTGATGATGCAGTAGAAAATAAAAACTCATTTTCTGGGAAGAAATTCAAGCAGGCTGCAGAAATTTGCATAAGTAATGAGGAGCAAAATGATAATCACCAAGACAATGAGAAAAATGTCTCCAGGGCATATCAGAGACCTTCACAGCAGCCCCTTTCATCACAAACCTGGAAACCTAGGAGGAAAAAATGATTTCCTTGGCTGGGTCCAGGGCACCCCTGCTGTGTGCAGCCTAGAGATTGTTGTCCCGCATCCCAACCATGGCTAAAAAGGGTCAAGGTACGGCTCAGGCTATTGCTTCAGAGGGTTCAAGCCTTGGCAGCTTACACATGGTGTTGGGCCTTGAGTGCATAGAAGTCAATAATTGAGTTTTGGGAACCTCCACCTAGATTTCAGAGGATAAATGGAAACTCCTGGATGTCAAAGCAGAAATTTGCTGCAGGGGTGGAGTCCTCATGGAGAACCTCTATAAGGGCAGTGTGGAAGGAAAAGGTGGGGTTGGACTCCCCCACAGAGACACCACGGGGGCACTGCCTAATGGAGCTGTAAGAAGAGGGCCACTGTCCTCCAGACCGCAGAATGGTAGATCCACTGATATCTTGCACCGTGCACCTGGAGAAGCTATAGAAAGTCAACAGCAGCCCATGAAAGCAGCTGGGAGGGGGCTGTACCCTGCAAAGCCACAGGGGCAGAGCTATCCAAGACCTTGGGAGCTTTCCTCTTGTATCAGTGTGACCTGGATCTGAGATCTCATAGGAGATCATTCTGGAGCTTTAAGGTTTAATGACTGCCCTGTTGAATTTCAGACTTGTATGGGACCTGTAGCCCCTTTGTTTTGGCCAACTTCTCCCACTTGGAATGGATGTATTTATCCAATGCCTGTACCCCCATAGTATCTAGGAAGTAACTAACTTGTTTTCAATTTTACAGGCTCATGGGTGGAAGGGATTTGCCTTGTCTAAGATGAGATGTTGAACTTAGATTTTTGAGTTAATGGATTAAGACTTTGGGGGACTGTTGGAAGGGCATGATTCTGTTTTGAAATGGGAAGACATGAGATTTGGTAGGGTCCAGAGGCAAAATGACATGATTTGGCTGTGTTCCCACCCAAATCTCATCTTGAATTATATTTCCATAATCCCCACATGTTGTCGAAGGGACCCAGTGGGAGGTAATTTAATCATGGGGACAGTTACCCTCATGCTGTTCTTGTGGTACTGAGTGAGTTCTCATGAAATCGGATTGTTTTATAAAGGGCTTTTCTATTTTTGCTGAGCACTTCTCTTTCCTGCCACCATGTGAAGAAGGACGTGTTTGCTTCCTTTTCTGCCATGATTGCAAGATTTCTGAGGCCTCCCCAGCCATGCTGAACTGTTAGCCAATTAAACCTCTTTGCTTTATAAATTACTCAGTCTCAGGTATGTCTTTATTAGCAGTGTGAGAACAGACTAACACAGGGAGATCTGCTCTAGTGAGGGATGTCAGGGTATTAAGTAAAAATTAACTTGATAAAGAGGCTATGGGCAGCTGCACTGCCCCAGCAGAATGAAGGGGATAATCAAAACCTCCAAAAATGAAGGGGATTAGAGGTGTTGAGAAACTGAGATTGTGTATTCAGTTACTAGAAGGAGTGACACGTGGGGCTGATGGAGTGTCACAGGGTCAGGGAGGCACCAGATCATGCAGTTAGTTGTTATTTCTACAATTTCTACACTGTAACTAAATATTTCTTTGATTGATGGTAAACTTTGCAGTGCCCTTGAAACAGTATTTCCCCCAAATCTGAAGTCCATGTTAAGGATTTTTTCCTTATCCTGAAAACAGTTATAATAAAAGTCATTAACGTGTCTTAAACCAAAGACATTACATGTTCAAAAATTGTATGTTCAGGCTTGGGTTTTGAAAATTCTCCCGGGCCATCAGGAAGCAAGGAACCAGAGTAGATATAATTTAAACTAGTATTTGGGCAGACGAGATGGAGAGAGAGAGATTCAGAATTATGTCTTTCTCTAACACTTGCTTTTATGCACTTGGGTACCAACTAAAGTCAAAGTCATTGCAAACTCTGTCATGTCCCTCATTTTAAATACTCGATGGCCTCCTAAAGAGCTAACAGATCTATCTCTTTGTTTATGCCTTCATTATCGATGGCATGATTTGCCATGAATTTCTTCTAATTTTATTTCTTCAGCCAACGATCAGCCTGGGGAAGGAAGTGGGGTTTGCAAGCCAGTTAAAGAGTTCCCCAAATGACTTGAGCTTTCTATGGTGGTAGCAGCCTTTCCACTAATAATTCTAGATCTGTGCTAATGTAATTAATCCAGACTAATAGAGGAAATAGGCAAATAATGGAGAAAAATAAATAGTGAAGAGATGAGAAACCAAGCATGTTCTAGGTCAAGAGTGGACAGACATGAAGGTGTTTGGAGCTTTGAAACGAAAATAAATTTACTAGTCAGAACCCTTTGGAGTCCAACAAATTGTAACACAACTCAGCCTGGCTTATATAATAAAAAAACCCATAACTAAATGAACTTTAGACCTGGCTCTATCAAGCTTGTCAAGCTATATCTTTAAGAAATTATGTATCCCTGCCTCTTTCTTTTGTACATATATGTATGTGTGTATATATATACATATACACACACATATACACACACACACACACACACACACATATATATATATACTTTAATCTGAGAAGTTATTTCCCCACAAAGTGTCATTTTTGACAGCAAAATCAACAGCAAATCAAGCAAATCAAGACTTGGATTTTATGATTTATTAACTTCAGAGAAAAAGAGCATGTTTCTTTCCTGATGGTGCCATGCAAAATTCCTGAAGTTGATTGTCCTTGGATTGATACATACGTGTATTCTTGAATTAATTACTATAAATCTGATTGACCATATCTAGTCAGCACTACCTGCAATACATAAGTTAAAAGTGAATAGTGGATAATACATCAAATGTATTGAGGTGCTTTTACCAGTAAAATAGGATCTAGAAAGTAAAAGCTAACTTGAGCCCACTAAAAAACAGCATTAATAAATCAACTGATGGCAGAGCTAGAGCAGCTGTGTTCTTTTTTCTCCCCTTCTGTTGCAAGTAGAAAGGTAACTTGATAGTTTTCAGGTAGAGTCAAGAGTCACAGAAATTAAATGGATGACAAACTAATCTCCTTATCTTTATCTATCTAGGAAATCCTCTCTTCATACAGACCTATATTATAAAACAAAGATTGGTCATATCACTTCTATACTTAATATGTTCTAATGACATGTAAGTCCCCTTACGATCAAATCTCAACGTGACCCTAGCCCAAACTCTTTTCTACCAAAAAAATGCAGACAACTTTTATGTTTCAAATGGATGCCATTTCACAATTGTGTACCACACTATTCCGCTTATCTGAATTGCCCTTTCCTTTTTACTACTTGGCTAGTCAACACACAGATTCATTTCAGTAACTGCTAATTTCCCACTCCAAGGTAACTATATCTTACACAAGACTTGCAAGGAATTGATAGAGAAATGTTAGGAAACCTTCTAAGATTACTAAGGAGAGAATCTCTGTTTATAGTTAACTTCTTCAAACTCTGTTGCTCCCTTCTCTTGGGAAATATCTTTGGGTCTAATCAGATAACTCCAAGCCAGCAGATAGTGGAACACAAAAGCACCTTGTGACCTAGTTTATCAAGCACTTTACAAATACCTAGACCCTATTTACCCCCCATCAAATGAAAAAATAGGCAAAAGAAATACTAATTTGACTAGGCTTTCCCCTGTCAAGAGTGAACAGTAATAACACCCGGTCTGCAATTCATTTATACTTCTCTTTACCCATCCTAGCAACTTAAAACCTCCTTTTATCTTTATTACTAGCAATTGCCCCATTTAGGAATATTCCTATAATCGTGATCATTCAGAAAGAATTCAGAGTTCCCTAACTACACAGAGCTCCCAGTTCAGACTTCTGTAACATAACTTATTTGTCCGGGTTTTGATTTTCTCTTTATTGATCTCCTCCACTGTACTGCATGTATTTGCAGATCAAAGGCCCCTTCTTTAATTCCTAGAACTCTGCAAAATTTATACTTAATAAATTGTTTACACAGATAAATGAATGAAAGCAGACATGGTGGATGGATGGACAGATTGATGTTATCACGGATACTGTTGTTGCTCACCATGGCCCCCTTTACCAGCTATGCCACAGTGATTCCATGCCATGTGGTTGAGAATCTTCACTCTAATAACAGTTCATAGTTACTCCTTATCTTGAGAAATGCCCTTCTTTCCTTGTCTCACAATCTCAGACCCTGGCCAATGATGGACTAGAGGGGAATACAGAAGGCTGACTCTCTTGCTGTAGGTGGAAGTAATTCTATGGTGCAATTTGTGCTGCAGACTATTCCTCATGTATCAGACTTAAGCCAGTCTCCAGGTGAGATCATACCTATGATTATGTTTCCCCCTGCCTTATCCTTTTTTTCTTATATCCCTTATGCTTAGAGCACTTCTGCAAGAAATCATTTGAACAAGAATTCCCTTGGGTCATATTCTCCTTCTAGACAACCTGTTCTAATACAAATAAATAGATGAATGAACAAATTAACAGATGATTGATTGAATGGATAAAGCAGCACTTTAAAAAGAATATGTGAGTGCAAAAATTTATTAATGGCAAGACTACTAGCAAGAATGTACCCTGAATACATCATCTGAACTTACAGCTAAAAGATCTGTGACAAAATTGGGGAGAAATCAGATACAGATATAAAACCGGCTGTACTTGAAGCTTGGCAATCAAGTCTAAAAATGGGGTTAGAACCAATGAACATATGTAATTAATTAAAAAGTATACAGGTGAGTAGGTCAGACTTAGCACTTCAATAATAGATAAGAAGTATAGAACAGGACACAGAAGCTGATAGGATCCAAGTAGATGGCCTAAGTATCAGGTAGAAATCTGAAAAATATCTCAACCAGAGGAGAAAACAATTTAAATTATTCACACATGTTTTTCTGAGAGGAAGAACCAAAGTCAAAATGCAGAGATGTCATTGATCATTCTAAAGGATAGATCACATGTTAGGTGACAAGCCAAGTCTAAAAACATTCAAAAAATTGAAATAATATCAAGCATCTTCTTTGACCACAGTGCAATAAGTCTAGAAATCACTAGTAAGAGGAATTTTGAAAACTATACAAATAATTAAATTAAACAATATGCTCCTGAATGATCAGTGGGTCAATGAAGAAATTAATGAGGAAATTGAAAAATTTCCTGAAACAAATGATAATGGAAACACAGCATACCAAAACCAATTAGATACACCAAAATCAATCCTAACAGGGAAGTTTATAGCTATAAGTACCTATGTCAACAAAGAAGAAAAACTTCAAATAAGCAATCTAACAATACATCTTAATGAACTAGAAAAGCAATAGCAAATCAAAGCCTCAATTATTAGAGAAAAAGAAATAATAAAGATCAAAGCAGAAATAATGAAGTTAAAGTGAAAAAAACAATATAAAAGATCAATGAAGCCAAAAGTTGGTTTTTTGGAAAAGTTAAAAAAATTTGACAAACCTTTAGCCACACTAGGAAAAAAAGAGAGATAATCCAAATAAATAAAATCAGAGATAAAAAAGGAGACATTACATCTGATACCACAAAAATTCAAAGGATTATTACAGGCTACTTTGAGCAACTATATGTTAATAAATTGGAAAATCTAGAAGAAATGGACAAACTCCTAGACATATACAACCTACCAAGATTAAACCATGAAGAAATCCAAAACCTAAAGAAATCAATAACAAGTAGTGAGACCAAAGCTGAAATAAAGTCTTCCAGTACAGAAAATTCTGGAACTCAATTGCTTCATGTTGAATTCTACCAAATATTTAAAGAACCAATACTAATACTACTTAAATTAACCTGTAAAATAGAGGAGGAAGGAATACTTCCAAATTTATTCTAAGATGCCAGTATTATCCTGATACCAAAACCAGACAAAGACGCATTAAAAAAAACTACAGACCAATATCTATGTTGAATATTGATGCAAAAGTCCTCAAAAGGACACTAGCAAGCCAAGTTCAATAATACATTACAAAGGTCATTATGATCATGTGGGATTTATCCCTGTGATGCAAGGATGGCTCAAAATACAGAAATCAATCAAAGTGAGATATCATACCAACAGAATGAAGGACAAAAATCATATGATCATTTCAATTGATGCTGAAAAGCATTTGGCAAAATTCAACATCACTTCATGCTCATAGGGAGAATATACCCTAATACAATAAAAGCCATATATGACAGACCCACAGCTAGTATCATACTGAATGGAGAGAAACTGAAAGCCTTTCCTCTAAGATCTGGAACACAACGAGGATGCCCACTTTCACCACTATTATTCAACATAGTACTGAAAATCCTGACTAAAGCAATCAAACAAGAGAAAAAATCAAAAGCATCCAAACTGAAAAGAAAGAAGTCAAATTATCCTTGATTGCAGATGATATAATCTCATATTTGGAAAAACCTAGACTTCACAAGAAAACTATTAGAACTGATAAATTTAGTAGCTTGTAGGACACAAAATCAACATGCAAAAATCAACAGCGTTTCTACATACCACCAGTGAACAATGTGAAAAATTTAAAAAGTAATCCCATTTACAATAGCCACACATAAAACTAAATGCCTAGGAATTAACCAAAGAAGTAAAAGATCTCTATAATGAGAACCATGAAACACTGATGAAACTTTCCACATGACCACTGAAATTATTAGTCAACGGTCTCTGTCCCCATAAAAAAGTGTTTGGTTTATGATGTGAAATGTGTATGCGATAATATGGAGCAAATATAAATATCAGGAAATAATAATTATTAAACATATTTTGAATATCTGGGTAATCTTCCCCTGTAACAGATCATTCTCATTAGCTACCAGATAAATTTAAATAAACCTAATTACTCTAATTTGATCATTACACATTGTATGCTTGTATCAGAATATCATACGTACCCCATAAATATGAACAACTATTACATATCCATAAACATTAAAAGAAGTTTTAAAATTAAAAAATATTTTTTAAAAATTAAAAATTCAATAAACCTCCAGTACTGCAAAGGGGTGTAAGGGATTAGAAATGCTATAACCCCAGAAGAAACCCCAAGACTTCCAATGGCAGAAACAGAATGAATTCAGTGGGAAATTGTCACTCAGTGTGTTGTAGGTTAGATTCTCCCAAAACAGACTTTAATGAGATGAGATCTGAATGCAGGAACTTATTGGGTTGTGATCTCTGGAATGCCTCCAGTTAAAAAGAGAGAGAGAGGAGAATCCAGCAAATGGAGAAATTAAACTACTGATGCAATTGAAGCAGAAGCCTCAGGTAATTCCATGGGCACGCGGAAGCTGAAAGCATCCTGCATAGAGACGTAAGGAATTGAGGGAAGAGGCTGGGAACCTTGTATCTCAGCAGGGAGCAATCATTGTATGTGGGTTGTCTCCAGGGAGGGGATAAAGGGACTCAGCTATGAACCTTTGGCTATCTATATCCTAGCCCCTGAGGATCTGGGCAGTACCCAGCATTAAGTACACCTGATGAGAAAGGGAGAAAGTGTGTGTGTGTGTGTATGTGTGTGTGTGTGTAGCACCTATGCATTTCACCATCTTAGCTTCCCTATTTGAAACACAGCTACTTTTTTTCTTTTTTCTATATGCTTGCTTCTGCAACACACAGACGATCAAAACGTTCTTGAGGGATTAAAATTCAAACAGCCTTTGTACAATAATGGTGTTTTTATTCTCACAGTGTTATCCCATAGGGACATTTACAACCTCCTTTAGTAAAATTCTAACTATAACTGAAGCAGCAGAGGAACATGTTTTCTGCAGATTGGTGTAATCCTTTTTCATCAGACACTATTAAGATTTGCCAAACTCAATCTTGTATTTTAAACCTTGTTTGATTTTCATCTAGAAATATCAAACATTTTAGAAGCATTCTCCATAAAGAACCAAAATAATGTCTTGTGACAAGCTAACAGTCCCATATAAAATCCAAGTTTTATACAGGGTGAAAAATAAGTAATCTAAATTCCACTCATTAAAATTTTTATGCAGAATGACTACACTGAAATTATACAAAAACTCTTCCCACTTACTATTGATTAAAAATGCCCAGGAAGTGATTAATTTGATTTGTAAATTTTAATCAGAATATCCTAATTGTTCATAAACTGACACTAGCTATCATTGAGTTTAGTTGGTTTTACCTGTAATATGTGCCTCTAAAATCCATTTTGAATAACTTATCAAAACTAAGTAACATTTGTGTCATCCATCACAATATGATTTTCATTAGGAAATTATTTTTACAGATTTTCATGAGGTTTGCATATTCTCTTCTCACAGAACTTCTGGTGTCTGAAACACTAAATTTTCTCTAAAGGCCACGTTCAAAAGACAAAGTGCATCAATATTTCAATTAATGCAAAACCTCATTAATTCAATGTTAGCAAATTATACTGGCGTCTTACATTGGGTTCTTTGGGCAAGAGACTGTCAGAGTATAATAAACCGCATGAAGGCAGTTTATTGGGGAATGCTCTCAGCTTTAGTGCCTAGGCAGAAATGAGAGAAACAGCACTGGCCAGAGGCAGAAGTTAATCCTCCATGCAGTTCCAGCAAATACCTCAATATATTCTTAAGAGAGCTCTGGAGTTGGGATAACCTTTCAGAGTTGTCCAGAATTGAAACAAGGAATTTGGTTTGTCTTTATAAACTATGCATCGAAAATATAAACTGAGCATGGGGAGAGGATGTAATCTTGGGTACAGCATCACACTGGGCTTTTAGACAATCCTAGAGAGAAACTGATTTGAGAGCAGTCAGCCTGCAAAACTGCAGGAAGCTGGAGGAATAAGTGCCTCAGTCCTATAGGGAGGTGGTCTAGGCAGACTGATCATCATAGTCATCACTACATTTGTTGAGATTTCCTTCTCTTCACACCAATTTCTGTTTTGAGAGTGTTTATCAAGCTCATTGTGGTAGTCACATCTTGTCTCACCTCTGCTAGGATTTAAGCTGCATGTGAGCATGGAGCATGTCTGTCATTTTTGCTACTGCACCCCTAACACCTAGAATATTTGCTGGCACATAGTAGCTTGCTAAACTTATATTTAATAAATGTATGAATAAAACAAGGAAACATGATATTTTAAAAAATAATGAACTTGGAAGTTCTGTTATTGGACTTTTTTGATGCAGTAACACAACATTTTAAGGTGACTTTATGAGTTACTCCACTTTATGGCCTTCTGGGATCTGTAAGGCTCACTATTCTTATGGGATCATATCAGTTATAAGCAGACTAATTTGCTTATTTTAAAAGCTGGAAAAATATCCCACACTGACAACACGTTAGGTTAATTTTTTAAAAAATGTGCCAAGTCACCAACTTCAGAGGAAACACTGGAATAAACAAAACAAATCTTACGTTTCTAAGAGTGAGATGAAATAAGAAAAGAATTAAGGTTTAACCAAACAATACACCAAAGGCAAATTGTACAGATTCTTGGGTATCCAGGCTTCTCTACTCAATAATGTTAATCTGATGAATAAAACCAAACGCAAATAAGCAGTTAAGATTTAAGATCCAACATCATGTTATTATATCTAGCTAGCATTTTTGTGTGTGGTATGGAAAAAAGGAGGAGTTTGAGAAAGATTTGTGCTTAATAACTTTGCTTAATCTGTTTCAAACCTTCTTCCTTTTCTTCAGTTTAACCAGTATTAGCTTCACTCACCCCACCTCCACCCACTTCTATCTTGAGGTCTTTATATTTGCTATTCTTTTTGGCAGAAATACATGTATTACCACTGTTGCCTTCTTCCTATCATTCAGGTTTCAGCTTAAATGTAATTACAATAAGGAAGGCTTTTAAGCTGTTCAATGTTAAGTATCCACCAAAAAAGCTCCACAGCATCAATTCATTGCATAGCTCTTTGAGCTATGTTATGTGATCTTTAGATATATTATCTGTCTCCACTGTTAAGATTTAAGCTCCATGCAAGCACGAAAAGTGTCACCAGTACTGAGACTGAGTAACTGTGATGCAGTCAAAATCATAATAAATATTTTTTAAATGGTGCTCATACAATACATGGGTGTTATGTGCCATGTGATGAGGAATTACTTATACATTTATTTATATTTTATAAATATATGAGCTCCATCCTCATATGGCCTTATATAAGAATAATCTTATAAATTAGGTATTATTGTCCCCATATATCAGATTAAATAAACTAAGTGTTCCTAAATTTATATACCTTGCCTCTTCTACCTGATGACAGTACACCATGAGCAGAAACAGGAATATAATGCATTGAATATTCTTGTTCTAGGATGTGCTGGATTTTTGAAAACTACCTTGTGTTACCAAAGATTATCTTTGTTTTAGCAAAAAAGGAGGTTGAAAAAACCCATACTGGTAAGGAGAAATTATTTTGCAATATTTATTTAGCATAGATGCAATATTTCTTCTATCATCATGCCATTTTTATCAGTCATAGAGTCCTATTTATTTAATTTTTTCTTTTCTGTGGAAGGTACCTCATGATCTCTCTTAACATTCCATTCTCTATCTTATGTCCTAGTTCTAGCTTCTTTACAACCATTTTATAATTAGTAATTATATTTAAAAATATTGATATATGTTTTAGGATTTCTTAATTTATGTAATAAATATTTATTATATTATTCTTATGTACCAGATACTGTACTGGAAAAACAGTATGAAGAATTAAGCTTATATTCTGGTGGAGGAATAATAAACTCTTGTTTGTTCTTACTCCTATACCACTGATACAGACTGTATTTGATCAATTTTACTTTAGCATTTATTATTTTGACCTATATTCATTGATAGCCTACTAAGTGTAAAAAATATGGAGGCCAGGCACAGTGGCTCACGCCTGTAATCCCAGCACTTTGGGAGGCCGAGGCAGACGGATCACGATGTCAAGAGACCGAGACCATTCTGGCCAACATGGTGAAACCCTGTCTCTACTGAAAATACAAAAATTAGCTGGGCGTGGTGGCGCACACCTGTAGTCCCAGCTACTCAAGAGGCTGAGGCAGGAGAATCGCTTGGTCTCGGGGGGTGGAGGTTGCAGTGAGCAGAGATCGAGCCATTGCATTCCAGCCTGGCGACAGAGCGAGACTCCATCTGGAAAAAAACAAAAACAAAAAAAAAAAAAAGGAGGAATTTAGGATATAGATATAAAGACACGATACCTGCTCTTGAGAATTTCACAGAAAATGGGAAAGAGAAGAAAATATATATCATATAGTATAAGAAAAATCACAAAAAAAGTTCATATTCTTGACAATATAGTGAATAACCAAAAGATACTGTCTTCCTCAAGCCTACTTGTGGAAAAAAATAATCCATTAAAGAGAAAAAAGCATGGCTCTAAGGAATCAACATCAAAACTGTGCTAACCTCTGGGAAGATTAAAAAATATCAAATGGTGAAAGGGCGTGGTGGCTCACGCCTGTAACCCCATCACTTTGGGCGGCCGAGGCGGGTGGATCACGAGGTCTGGAGATCGACACCACGGTGAAATCCTGTCTCTATTAAAAAATACAAAAAATTATCCGGGCGCGGTGGCGGGCGCCTGTAGTCCCAGCTACTCTGGAGGCTGAGGCAGGAGAATGGCGTGAACCCGGGAGGCGGAGCTTGCAGGGAGCTGAGATCGCTCCACTGCACTCCAGCCTGGGCGACAGAGCGAGACCCCGTTAAAAAAAAATTATATATATATATATATATATATATATATATATATATATATATATATATATCTCAAATGGTGAGTGACAATAGCAGTGGAAGTCTTAAATTAGGTGAAGATTTAGTATAGTTGCAGGGCTCTGTGAAGAGAGTATAGGTTGGGTGAAAGCTTTTTAATTCTTTTCTTGCCTGAGCTCCACATTGCCTTTGGGCAACTATCACCACCGTGGACTAGGAACTGGCAGCAGCTGCTTGGTGCAAAGTTTAAGCCCTCCAGTAATGATAAACTGATAGGAGGCCAGCGTTAGGCATTCATTCCTCTGAACAATTATCTCCAAAACCTGTAAACTGTTGGAGGACCACCTATAATATTAAAGAGATTGCCTTCTCCATGTCTTGCCTCTTTTAAAGGAAAATACAATTTCTTTTTTTCTTTTTCTTTTCTTTTCTTTTCTTTTTTTTTTTTTTTGAGACGCAGTCTTGCTCTGTTGCCCAGGCTGGAGTGCAGTGGCGCGATCTCGGCTCACTGCAACTTCCATCTCCCGGGTTCAAGTGATTCTCCTGCCTCAGCCTCCAGAGAAGCTGGGATTACAGGCACGCACCACCACGCCTGGCTCATTTTTGTATTTTCAGTAAAGACGGGGTTTCATTGTGTTGGCCAGCCTGGTCTGAAATTCCTGACCTCAAGTGATCCGCCAGCCTTGGCCTCCCAAAGTGCTGGGATTACAGGAATGAGCCACCGCGCCTGGCCTGAAGTTACAATTTCTAACCTGATAAATTTCTTGTTACTACCTGAAGCTCTCTACCTCGAGCCTTATCCATTCTCCTGTACTTATACATACAAGGTATTCCAACTAGGGTCAGTTGTGTGGTCCCTGCACAACAGCCCTTACCAGGTAGAATAATTTATATCCTAAGACATAAGCTCACAGGCTAGAGTTTCAACACAGTAAAAGAAAGACAACTATCCTTTGACCAACATCACTCCAATCCTCCTCTGCCTCACCCACCAGTGCCTGGGAATCACCATTCTACTGTTTGCTTCTGTACATTTGACAATTTTAGATTCCACGTATATCATGGAACATTTGTCTGTCTGTGATTGGCTTATTTCATTTTTACTTGGCATAATGTCCTCCATGTTCCCCTGTGCTGTCACAAATGGCAGGATTCTCTCTTTTTTAAGGCTAAGTAGTATTCCAATGTGGATATGTACCATTTCATACCAGTCAATAAAAAAAAGACTAAATCTTACTGTATTTCACTTTCTGTATCTATAAAACAGAGACCCCAGTATATTGAAAATAACAACTTCATTCATTATTTGACAGATTGTAATTATTAGTTTTTACCAAGTGTAATAAAACATTGTTTTTAAACAGAGTTCTATGTTTATTACCCAGCTGCAAAGCATAATAATTCTCTTTTCAAAGAAAAACAGTAAAAAATAATCCTCCTGGAATGGCCGAAGGTAATATTAAGTTACTTCTGATGTTCTTGCTTTCCCTAAATAGGCAAGACATGCCCCCTCCATCCCCACTTCCTACAAGCCCAACAATGAGAAATACTAATGTTCTCATTGTGTTTCCTGGTAGCACCATTATCTTGGAACAAAATGCAGTTTATAACTGAAATGTCCCCTGCCTGACTTATGAAAAACTCATCTGAGATTTTCAGAAACCCCCTCAAAAGTTACCTAATAGCATATCAGAACTAGTAATCTCATAGAGTTTGAGTATTTTCTGTCACCTGGATAAATGAGCAGGTAAGGGATCATCCTGGCGATCCTGGACTTTTTGTATTAATGATTATCATTGACACTGATTAAAATAATTAATTTTATAATTACCAATAATTGTTCATTGATCAATAATTGTAATTTTGAAAAATTATCTTTAAGATGTCTAAATTATGTAAGAAAACTGAGACAATTACTACAAAGAAAAAGAGAGAAACAACCAATATTCCAAATGTTCTTGGTGCTAAATGAATTGTTTTAAATGGTATTAATTCTTTTTGTCACTATTTTATTTTTCACCTCTCTCCAATACTTTAACTTCTGCATAACAAACTGGGTAGAACAGAAACAATTTATCAGACACATGGCCTCTGCATGTAATCTTATATTCTAGATGTACTTGTTCCTTGGGAAAGGAAATGCACCCTGAACAGGGTCAAAAATAAGGCTTCTTGGACCTTTTCTGAATTGCATATCTTCTGCTCTCACAACCTACAAGGCTGGAGAATCTTCCATCTCACTTGAGTTCAATACTCTGCTCTCTAAGGTTTCTGTCCCCACCCTTATGTCTCTTTGTTTCTGATTTCTGCTCCCCTGTCTCACTCAGGCACCAGTCCCTGCATACTGGCCATTCATCCTCTAAAGACAGACCAGGGTAGCTTGCCTTAGGCCTTCGAACATTGAATGATGGCTTCAATCTAGAAAGTCATTTGCCTCAGCAACACATTTCAGGGGTTAATTATGGCACTTTCAGATCTATTCAAATGTCACTTTCTCAAGGAGGCTACTCCGACTATCCTATTTAAACTACAACCTCTCCACTCACCCCTACTCCTCAACCCCCTCATCATGCTCCAGGTTCTCTTCCGCAGCCATTACTACATTCTAACTTTCCAGAAATTTATTTTTATAGTACTTATGTTTATCGTCTACTGGATATTCCCAGATTGTCTATTTGATGTTTCTAGCTGATGTATCCCAAATGCCAAGAAGACGGTCTGGCACATAATGAAAGCTCAAAAATATTTGTTGAATGAATGAATTAAATCACAGACTGACACCTAGTTAGACTTGAAACTACACCATGAACACATCTTAAAATAAGTCGCAAAATAACAGAATGTTTAGCTTGCTTTAATTGCATGTGATTGCAGGTACCAGTTGTTCCACTTCCTCATTGGACCACTGAAGCATTTGACTTTATGAGGTTACCTGATTACTAAGAAGATAAAAGCATCCGACTTTTAGTCTGGCTATTTCTCACCTCTAACCACAAAGGACATTACACAAATTAAAATCGTGTATTCATTGCCTAAAATAACACAGCCTAGCCTACTAAAGAAAATTTTCTCTCTGGATTGTTCTTAAACATATCTTTTTCCCAGCACCATTTATTAAATAGGGAATCCTTTCCCCATTGCTTGTTTTTCTCAGGTTTGAAATTGAGGCAATAATCAATAGTTTACCAACCAAAAAGAGTCCAGGACCAGATGGATTCACAGCCGAATTCTACCAGAGGTACAAGGAGGAACTGGTACCATTGCTTCTGAAACTATTCCAATCAATAGAAAAAGAGGGAATCCTCCCTAACTCATTTTATGAGGCCAGCATCATTCTGATACCAAAGCCGGGCAGAGACACAACCAAAAAAGAGAATTTTAGACCAATATCCTTGATGAACATTGATGCAAAAATACTCAATAAAATACTGGCAAACCGAATCCAGCAGCACATCAAAAAGCTTATCCACCATGATCAAGTGGGCTTCATCCCTGGGATGCAAGGCTGGTTCAATATATGCAAATCAATAAATGTAATCCAGCATATAAACAGAGCCAAAGACAAAAACCACATGATTATCTCAATAGATGCAGAAAAAGCCTTTGACAAAATTCAACAACCCTTCATGCTAAAAACTCTCAATAAATTAGGTATTGATGGGACGTATTTCAAAATAATAAGAGCTATCTATGGCAAACCCACAGCCAATATCATACTGAATGGGCAAAAACTGGAAGCATTCCCTTTGAAAACTGGCACAAGACAGGGATGCCCTCTCTCACCGCTCCTATTCAACATAGTGTTGGAAGTTCTGGCCAGGGCAATCAGGCAGGAGAAGGAAATAAAGGGTATTCAATTAGGAAAAGAGGAAGTCAAATTGTCCCTGTTTGCAGACGACATGATTGTTTATCTAGAAAACCCCATTGTCTCAGCCCAAAATCTCCTTAAGCTGTAATAAATGGTGCTGGGAAAACTGGCTAGCCATATGTAGAAAGCTGAAACTGGATCCCTTCCTTACACCTTATACAAAAATCAATTCAAGATGGATTAAAGACTTACATGTTAGACCTAAAACCATAAAAACCCTAGAAGAAAACCTAGGCATTACCATTCAGGACATAGGCGTGGGCAAGGACTTCATGTCCAAAACACCAAAAGCAATGGCAACAAAAGACAAAATTGACAAATGGGATCTAATTAAACTAAAGAGCTTCTGCACAGCAAAAGAAACTACCATCAGAGTGAACAGGCAACCTACAACATGGGAGAAAATTTTCGCAACCTACTCATCTGACAAAGGGCTAATATCCAGAATCTACAATGAACTCAAACAAATTTACAAGAAAAAAACAAACAACCCCATCAAAAAGTGGGCGAAGGATATGAACAGACACTTCTCAAAAGAAGACATTTATGCAGCCAAAAAACACATGAAAAAATGCTCATCATCACTGGCCATCAGAGAAATGCAAATCAAAACCACTATGAGATATCATCTCACACCAGTTAGAATGGCAATCATTAAAAAGTCAGGAAACAGCAGGTGCTGGAGAGGATGTGGAGAAATAGGAACACTTTTACACTGTTGGTGGGACTGTAAACTAGTTCAACCATTGTGGAAGTCAGTGTGGCGATTCCTCAGGGATCTAGAACTAGAAATACCATTTGACCCAGCCATCCCATTACTGGGTATATACCCAAAGGACTATAAATCATGCTGCTATAAAGACACATGCACACATATGTTTATTGCGGCAGTATTCACAATAGCAAAGACTTGGAACCAACCCAAATGTCCAACAACAATAGACTGGATTAAGAAAATGTGGCACATATACACCATGGAATACTATGCAGCCATAAAAAATGATGAGTTCATGTCCTTTGTAGGGACATGGATGAAATTGGAAACCATCATTCTCAGTAAACTATCGCAAGAACAAAAAACCAAACACCGCATGTTCTCACTCATAGGTGGGAATTGAACAATGAGATCACATGGACACAGGAAGGGGAATATCACACTCTGGGGACTGTTGTGGGGTGGGGGGAGGGGGGAGGGATAGCATTGGGAGATATACCTAATGCTAGATGACGAGTTAGTGGGTGCAGCGCACCAGCATGGCACATGTATACATATGTAACTAACCTGCACAATGTGCACATGTACCCTAAAACTTAAAGTATAATAAAAAAAAAATAAAAAAAAATAAACATATCTTTTTTTTTATGCTTTAGTGCTAGGGAGTCTTTAAGTTTTGTTATTTACCTCATATTTTACATTCTGAAAGATCAAAGACTATTCCTTCCTCAGATCCCATGCTAACTGAGAGATCAATGTCTCCTGTCTGCACCCTAAATATGGCTCTTGGCTGCATAGTACAATTTTACTCTCTGCAGTTGCTCATATTAATTAAAGTTTTAAAAAACATAAATAATAGAAACTGACTTTGGTTAGTTTGAGTAAAATTGACAGGATGATAAACTGGACTCCAATCAGACATTTGGCAGTATGTGCACAGGACAACAGTAGTACAGCAGAGGCCCCTTAGACCCATGGCCTGAAGTGCTGGATCACCTTGCAAGACATGTTAAGAGCTACTTGTTCTTCTGCCCCTAAGTTTGTCTTCTATACTAGGCCATAAAAAAGGAGGTGGGGTTAGCCATAGAGAAGATTCCTCTGGAATGAGCTGCCAGAGTTATGTGTAATTTCCTCATCATGGGAGATGTGCCCCACTCTTCAGAATGAATGAGAGGGGATTAGAAAGAATGACTTAGAGACCTCAATAGGAGTCTCCTGAAGGCATAATGGACTCACATGTGGGAGTCAGAGGCCAGGACTGTGGCCTCAATGCAAATCAAAGAATTTTATACCGGGAGCTGCTGCACTTTCTCTGAAGCAAGAAAAAAATGCAGGATTTCCTGGGGGCCCAGGAAGGTCTCAGGAGGGTCTGGAGAAGGGTGCCAAACTCAGATTAACTCAACAGGGATTATTTCAAAGAGACTGACCAGAAGGGACAAAGGCTAAAACCGTAGTAACCTATATTTCTAGAGCTAGAATGAGTCTTAAACTTTTTGACCTGCTATGGAATTAAATGTTGCACAATCTACTTTAATTTTAATAATTCCAGATCCATTTATAAGTGGAAGAATGAGAAAAATGAGAAAATGTTCCTTGATGAAATATTACTAAATAGAAGAAAATAAACCCTTAAGATATCCTATTTACATGCCAAGATTTATGGACATTGGTTACACAATCATTTCTTTTATTGTGACAATTTAGTTTTTGATAACCTGCAACATGTTCCTAGGGCTTGATACCACATGGCCTTTTGCACAGCATCCTCAAAGATAATTTATGCCAGGTACAATAAAAGAAGGAGACAAATGGTGCACACTTGCTACTTTCTAATACTTTCATTAAATAATTGAGAGAGCCCACATGTCAGTGTCCAAAAACATAAAATTACATTTAAATATCATATTACAGTCATTTAGGTTATAAATGATGAGGTCAAATTACTCATCTCTTTGACAGTAGTGATAAGATTATATCAACAGAACTTGATCATGAAATAAAAGTATTCGTCTTCTTAGCCTGACATTGTGAACATCTGAAACAAAATAAAACAAATCTCACAGATTGAGAATTGAGAAACATCAATATTATCTTCAGTAGAAAGTAAAAGGGATTTAAAGAAATAGACACTTTGCTGACTATTTGCTTTAAATTTTTAATCAGAATTAAAAATTCTGGATTTATTAATTACAGAAATAGAAATGTATGATTGTCATTCATATTTGTTAAACTTTCTAGTACAAATATAGTATTTCATGACGCTTCATTCCTAAATACTTTAGCATGTGTCTGTCTCCCATAAGTAAGGATATTATCCTTACATTTGTAGTCAACAACTGAGCTCCTACATGCTAAACAACAGAATTGGACAAATGTACATACCTAATGACAGGTTATAGAAGAAGGTCTTGAATGCTACTTCTACACCAAAATAAGTGTCCCTCAAGAGCACATGTGCTTGCAGGCAGCTTCAGAGGAAGAGGATAAAGGAGAAGAAAGGTAAGCAGGACCAATTTCCCCTTCTAAATTCACCAGTCAGGTTAAGTCATGAACCAAGCCCTTGGGAAAAATGTGTGAGAAGTGGAGAGCTATCATAGGTTATACGGTGCACTATTGGAGCTACACAGATAAATACATCTATAGAATAAAATAAACCTTTCATCCTAAAATGTATCAGGCATTAGCAATGTGCTGAGTGTTTCACTTCACTGAGTGGGCTAGACATATGAACATATATTTTACCAAAAAAGAAATACGAATGGTTCTTAACCCTAGGTAAGCTACTCAGTCTACTCTCATTCATAATAAAACAAATGTTAATCAAAACTATACTGAGATACCATTTCTCACCCATTACCTTGGCAAATACTTAAAAATTTGGAAATCGTATTTTTTTGATATACCAGTGGAAACATAAGCACTAGCGGGAGTGTAGAATTTGGAGGGAAATTTGATAATATATAGCAAAATTACATGGACATTTGCACTTTCATCTAGCAATCTCACTTCTAGGAATATATCCTGAAGGCACATTGGCAAAAGCACCATCACCAATCAAAAAATCACACAAAACAACAACAAAGAAACTCCAGAAATACGTATTTACAATTTACAAGTCTACTGTTATCAGCATTATTTACATTAGGTTATTTCCAAATATTCTTACAACTGAGCTGAAAAAGGAATGACACATATGTCTACATACCGTTATGGAGCGATTCTCAAAATATACTGCTAAGTGAAAGAGGGAAGGGAAGAAAAGCTTGTGTAATATACTATGCTATTATTTTCCAAAATATACAAAAAGATAAAAGCAAAGTAAGTGCTTATAGGTGAAAAAAGAAGAAAAGTGGAAGAAGAATGAGCATAACTACCATACTACCCTGAATATACTTGGTTTTAGATTTAACTATGAAAAGGGATATTTGGAACAAAGTAATTTTCTATGTATCAGTGGTGGGATACATTCTAAGGACAAAAATAACTGAAAATAAAAAACTCACTTTGTCTGCTCATGGTAATCTTGTTAGTGATATGGTTGTTAATGCCAGTTTGAGAGTATTGTGTGTAAAGTAAAATAATGCAAATGACTAATTATGTTGAGAAATGGGAATTTCTATGTAGAAGTTCAAAGGTACAGAGAGATGTAAGATTAATGAGGTTAAGTAAATATCCCATAGGACTAAATTTGAATTGGAACTATCAGGAATTAGTAGTACAAAACTTATGATATATTTGTATCTCTTATTATAAACTGTATAGGCAAAAAAACAAGAACCTCCATAGTAGTGAGTACCTAGTATAAATACTATTTTTCCCACCAAAATAATAAAGTCCTTGGAAATATTTCTTGAATAAGAAATGTACAACGTGAGCTTGGAACATAATTTCATACCAGAAAGCAGGAAAGACAGATTAGTTGAACTACTTGAAACAAAATTCTCGCTATTCGGCCTGGTTTTTATGACACTAATACCACCCCTCACTCTCTATTTTCAAAATGTCAAATGACTGTGAGTTAACATCATTAATCAGCCTGCTGTGATGAACTATAGCTAATGGGGTTGGGAAGAATGACTGATAAGAGTGTCGAATCTGGCCATGTTTTATGGTAGCTTTGTTTGAGGGAAACGTGTTAACAATTGGATGATGTTCTCAGGGCAGCATCACTTCTCCATCATCCTCTGGGGAGAGATTTGGCAATAAGGAAAGTAATTAGCATGTATATATTACTTACTATATACCAAATAATTCTGAATACTTTTGTAGTATACTATAAGAAATATATCATGGCTAAAGATTAACAATATGTATAAGGCCCACTCAAGCAGCTCGCAGGGCCAACACTATGTGTCACTTAGCAGCATGTCGCAACCTGGCCTGGGGATCTCTAACCCTGGCCGGATTTCCAGGAGACAAGACTATCTCAGCACAGATGTAACTCTCATAAACCTTAACAGAACTTACTCTTAGAAGAGTGCCTTAAATTTCCTTTAAGAAGGAAACACTTAGTAACTGACCTGGAGTAAACACAGGTATAAGAAATGGGGAAGAATCCCTCAAACTCTAACAATGGGGACACCCAGGACTGGGTAATTTATAAAGAAAAAGAGGATTAGTGGACTCACGGTTCCACATGGCTGGGGAGGCCTCACAATCATGGTGGAGGGCGAGGAGAAGCAAAGTCGTGTCTTACATGGCATCAGGCAAGAGAGCGTGTGCAGGGGAAGTCCACTCTATAAAACCATCAGATCTCGTGAGACTTATTCACTATCACAAAAACAGAACAGGAAAAGCCCGCCCCCATGATTCAGTTACCTCCCACCAGGTCCCTCTCATGACACTTGGGAATTATGGGAGACACAGCCAAATCATATCACTCATTTTTGATGTGAATCAGACCAAAAGGGAAAAGAAGCCTCTGGGAAAGCTGGGTAACTAGGATCACCTAAATCCCCCACCAAATTTTTTTGTGTACCTATTAATTTAATACTCATACCAACCCTGGAATGTAGGTACAATGTTTAGAGTTATTTTACAAATAAAGGCACCAAGACGCAGGCAGGTTAAGTAGTTTATACAACAAGGTCATGTAGCTAGTAATTGGCACACCCAAGCTCTAAGTCCAGGCAGTGTGAATTTAGAGCCTATGCTCTTAATCACCATGCTATATCAGCCAGCACAGCTCAATCATGCCGTAAGAGGAGCCATTGATACTGCACCTGTCATATTAAACATCCGCCCCTTGGAAAAGGCTGTTCAGAACTGTAAAAATGTTTTAACCTGAGTCACGTACAAAAGGACATAGTTATTGCTGACACAATTTTTTTTAGAAATACTCTCTTCCCTCACACATACATGCACACAAAGGACTTTCTTCCTTTCTAAGAACTTTAAATATATATTATTTAATTGAGGAAAAACTCAGGGTCAGGGGAAATTTTAGAGTTTTACTTTAAATCACTTGAGGTGGTATAGAAAACTCATGACAGCATAAAATTTAAACAACCCACCAGCTATCACCAAGCAAGAAATTAGCAGAGCTGGGATATGAATCCATGTCTCTCAGATACCAAAGCCCTTACATGTGTTTAATACTGCTACGTAGATCTCTAAGTGTGAACTAATTACATAGTGTCTCTTAAATTTCAGTATGCTTACTTCCTAAGACTGTTATATAAATGGAAATGGACGTAATAACCCCTACATAAATGATTCAAATATATAGCAACATAAAGCACAGTAGCATCACTATCCTGTTTGATTTTCCTTTTATCACCATTTTAATGATCAATTATCCATTCACAATTGATAGTTCAGCTTATAATGATAATGATGACGATGGTTAGGATAATGGAGTTATAAAAGGGGGGAAAAAGAGAAGGCAGAGGGAGGGAAAAGACAATACCTTTCCTTGTTTTCCATTACTTTTACAAGAATCAAAGTGTATTTTTTAATAAGGTATAAATAGAGGCTGTAAATGAGGAATCCAAATGTCAAATGAGAAATAATTATGTCCCTGTGCCCCATAATAATTAATGTTGTGATTTACTGATTTTAATAAAAATAAGAATTTGCATATTGTTGCCTTTTCTGGTGATTCTGTTTATTGTTCCCAGTCCTTCACTGTGACAAGGGTCACTAACAAGAGTTAATATACTCTGTCTGAAAAATTTCTCTCTGCTATTATAATGATATGTAATAAGATAGTACTAGAGATTTTTTTTTCAGTCTACTTCTGCAGAAGAAATATTTCTTACTTAAGAATAGTTTGCCATTGGTTGTTAAATAATTTCTCTCTCAAAAATTATTCTGCAGCTTAAGCTGGCCACAACTTATAAATCTAATAAATAAATATTTATGGGATGATCTCTGCTTACTTTTGGAAATAAAGTTTGAGTGGATGAGTAAATTGGATGAAAGATTTTTTTGCCCTTATCTATCCTTCGAGAGTAATTCGTTCAACTATTTCTAAAATGCATGTTTCATTTACCTCCATTTCGATAATTACCTTTTTACCTTCCACGATATAGAAAACCAGTTTAAATAGATACAGTCTAGCACTTATGTGACAGAATCCTAATTGCACCCAAGAGCATATTGAAGTTTCAGGTTTTCTGAGCAGCATTAATGCCACTTATCTTTAGAGTGCACTATTCTTTACAAGAACAAGCATCTTCCAGCAGTTATGAATGGATTATGTATAGTAATAGTTCTGTCTTTAAAATGGAAAATAGGGATGAAAACTGTTGGCATATCCAGAAGCCTCTCTGTCTTTAATGTATCTCAGTGATAATAAGACTTTTATTCTCACTTAACCAATATAAGAATCCATTAGAGTATAAATGTATATGTTATGATGCTGTGGACTTCTTTATATAATTACTGTTTCTGAAGATTTTAGATAAATTACAAATTATATAACCATGCCATAATGTACACATGGGCAACAAGAGACCTAGCCAATGAGAATTTGCCTGGTACCTTTAGCAGTGCATATAAAGTGTCACTTAGCAGTCCATCCACGTCAGAAACAAGGTTCTAAAAATCAATTATTGATTCATGACTATCACATTCAGATGCCGATCAAAAATCGCACAAAGATTTTCCTCAGCTAGGTGCTTTATAGTGAAAAAAATTGAAAATTATTGAACTGTTCCATAGAATAAAAGCATAACTTGAAAAAGAATTAACCGCATAATAACATATGAAACACTACAAATAATCTCCAATGTGCTTCTTACATTAACTTCCAAACTTTCACATTGGGCAACTGAGGAAGTAATCAGATGTGACTGAGGAAAAGGTCCGTAGCACTGTTCCATTTATGTCTTTTTCTCCAATTTATGTCTTGGTTTTCTTCTGCAAGAATTTATTACAAATTGCAATGTATTTTCTGATTCTGTCTGTAATAGGTCAATGTTTAGAACTTAGTGTCAGTCTACATTACTGTTGTAAGTTTCACTTTCTCTGTCTTTATACAACCAATATAAAATAGGTTATTTTCTTTTAATTCACTGCATACTGTACGCTTACTTCCTTTTTTGCTCCCCCCCACACCCCCACCCCCACTTCTCTTTCTGTGACACTATGAAGGGTTATGGGAACTTCTGGCTTTATTGGCAACTCCCAAGTTGAATCTGACTTCTAAAGCATACCACATGACACAGAAGTCAAGGACTCAAAAATGTTCTCTAAATATAACATCTGCTAACTCCCACATCACCAAAACACTGCTCATTCTTCATATTCAGGGTCTTTCCAGTATATTACATCACACGAATTGTGTGTACACTATAGACATGAGAAAGATACAGTAACCAATTGAATGCCTCTATATTTACAGGCCTCTTTCCTGTGCCTTTATCAGGGTAAATGACAAAGTAAAATAGTAAATACCCATCTATGAATAACATAGTCTAGTTCTTGTTCATTTACTTGGAGATAGAACAAAACTGGAACATGTTGAAGAAATCGTTAGTGTCTAATAAGGGATTTTGAAGTCTCAGGTTAGCTCTGTAAAATAATCTACAGACCATTTAATTTCCAATTTAAGGAGTTGTAAAGCACTGTCCACAGTAACTGGCTTTAACTTGAAACTAAACGCGATCAGTGGAATAAGGCAAGTTTGCCTTTAGGCTTGCTCAACTGCATTTTGGAAACAGATTTGGGTGATGTGAGAAAGATGTACTCAAAAGAAAATTTAAATGGATAGAAGCTTAAAAAAACCCAAAGGGTCAAAATACGCAAATGACTATATTCGAATGACTTTAGTAAAGGGATAAGAGAATTCTAGAAGACATAAAATAGATATGACAATGGATGCAACTCTAATTAAAAGTCTGAGGAAGAACTTGCACACCTCCAATGAGTCAGAGCAGCCACCTCTTCGGTGGTTCCATGGTGTAATGGTAAGCACCCTGGACTCTGAATCCAGCAACCAGAGTTCCAGTCTCAGCGTGGACCTTTACCTGAAGTCCAAATAAAATCTCTTGCTTCGGAAGCCCAAAAAGGCAAACTTTGGGGTGGAAAGGGAGTGCCTCTGACAATACAAATTATGTACGACTATAATTTTTAAAAATTGTATTGTTTCTCACAGACTATAGAAATCTCGAAACGTGAGATGCTAAAAAGAAATAATTTGTAATCAGTACTTTCAAATAAATTAAATATAACTTTATTAAATAGTATCATTAGAGTAATAAAGCATAATAAAATGAATCTGAGGGAGGCTAATGAGAACAAATTCTGCCATTTTTATTAGGTAATACCTTCAAGTCAAGTTGAAAGATAACTTTTTTTGGCTTCAAAAATATTAAAAGCATATAAGTTTGCTATTAGTAATTTGTTAGTAATTATTTGTTAATAAATATCTTATGAATATTTATTATTTGCAATATTATTATAGTGTATCTTTAAAATACTTTTAAAGTGACATTTTTCTCATTGAAATCCATTGCAAGTAAAATATGTATTTAGTTAACAAAATCATTAAGTTTAATTTTTATATAGATTTTATCACAATATTTTCAACTACCTGACAATACATGAGAAATATTATTACTTCTCATTTGTCCAGGGGAAAGCCACTTCACACAATAGCTTAGAGTAAGGTAAACTTAGTGTAAGTCTTGATAGAATTGCTAGCAAAGGAAACCAGTATGTCAACTGAAAATGGAGTAAGCATCCTGTTTTAGAAGCAGCTGGCACAATGGACTTTTGCTGAACAATTTGAGATTAAATGGGAATTTACTCAAACATTAAGACATTAAAAAATATACACGTGGCTCACGCCTGTAATCCCAGCACTTTGGGAGGCTGAGGCAGGCAGATCATGAGGTCAGGAGACAAGACCATTTTGGCTAACATGGTGAAACCCTGTCTCTACTAAAAAAAAAACAAAAAATTAGCCGGGTGTGGTGGTGGGCGCCTGTAGTCCCAGCTACTTGGGAGGCTGAGGCAGGAGAATGGCATGAACCTGGGAGGTGAGGCTTGCAGTGAGCTGAGATCATGCCACTGCACTCCAGCCTGGGCAACAGAGCAAGACTCCATCTCAAGAAAAAAAAAAAACATGTATATATATATGACTCTTGACGTTTCCCTTAGGTAACTGGGATAGATAAATATTAGTTCTCTTAGACTGAGAAACAGGGTAATTCAGGCAATCCCTTTAACCAGACTGCCTGGTTTGAATCCAGGTTCCACCACTTAACTGCTGTGTGTATCAGGAAAAAAATCATTAAGCATTTCTGTGCCTCAGTTTCCTTCCCTGTTAAATGGGAGTGATATAATTGACTACTTTGTTGACTTGTTGCTAGGAAAGAATATGTTAATATATTTAAAGCATGAATAAAAATGTCTGCTACATAGTATGCAAAAAGGATTTATGCTACACAGGACTTCTCTCTGGCAGAGTTCATTTTAAGAAAATAAGAAAAATTTTTGCTATTTCAGGCATGAAAATATTTACTAGAGAAAATCAGGCATTTATAATTTTGTTAGAAAAGCTGGGAGTGTGAAAATAAAGGTGGTGTCACACAAAATTTTGCTTGAAAGGTCAAGAATGTGTTTCTGTCATCCAGAATTCAGGGATGTTCAAGAATCTGCTGTCAGAGTCATAGCTGATCATCAGCTTTGCAGTTAGTGACTAAAAATCAAACTTAGAGTCTGGTTAGCCATTACAAAAACTTTTGTCAGCTAAAGCCTGCAATAGCATTATCCACTGCTGTTGCTAGAGAAAGAATGACCTCTGATTCGTTTTTGTGTTCCAAATCTTCTGTTAGTGCAAGGCATTGGCAGAAGGTAAATTGAGTCCAGAACACTAAAGGCAAGTAAATCCAGAAAAGATAGTTTTTTGTCTTCTAGCCCCAGTGACGTTCAGACAGGCTTACAAGCAAGGGAGTGAAAATAATGTATACAGATTGTCAATAAAAACATCCAGCCCAGGCCCTTACCCTGTTCTTTGTCAACTAATTTGAGAACTCTCTGAGAAAAAGAAAGCTCCAAAGTGAAAGAAAAAATCTCTATGAAACTTTGGGCCAAAATGTAAAAAAGAAAAATCACTTAATGCTCCTTGAAATTAACCATATTCTTTATCTGTGTCCCCATCTAAATTCTACATTCTAAAATCCATATATTTGGATCTCTTAAGGGCAGATATTTTATCGGGAGTCACCTATGCCTCAAATTTTATGCATAAGACAGATGAACACTTGTGAAATAAAGGAATCATAATCAAAACATACAGAAGGTGCATTTGATTAGTAGAAACCCATTACACATTCTTCAAAAGTAAAGAAGCTGAGGTCAATGGTGAAATCAATGGAAATGTTGAGAAATGCCTTACCCCTGTTCCCTTCAAACAGCATGAAATGAGCTAAAAATAAAAGATTGTCTAAAAGTAGCATAAAAACTTACTGGATTTTAAAGAAACTGTATCACAGTGGAGATCCTGTTAGGATATTATCTGACCTATATCTTTCTTTAAAAATTACAATTAGGATCTGTTTTTGAAGATGAATGGAGAGTCTGTCTTGTGTTTTTCAGAGAGCGAGAGATCCAACAGAATACACATAGATAGAATAGACACACATACGAGAGGGGCTTTATTAAGGAATTGACTCAAGTGATTGTGGAGGTTGAGAAGTCCCACAGCTGGCCATCTGCAAGCTGGAGACCCAGAGAAGTCAGTAGCTTAGCTAAGTCTGAAAGTCTCAGAACCAAGAAAGCTAAGGGTTTAACTCTCAGTTTTAAGCTGAAGGCCTGAGAATCTGAGGGCCTGCTTGTGCAAATTCAACAATTCAGACACTTCAGAACCTGGAGTTCTAACGTTCAATGGCAGGAGAAGAAGAGTGCTCCAGCTCCACTAGAGAGAGCAAATTCACCTTTCCTCTGCCTTTTTGTTCTAGCTGAGCTGTCAGCTGATTAGATGATGCCTGACGACGTTGAGGACAGATCTTTACTCAGTCCACCGATTTAAATGCCAATGTCTTCTAGAAACACCCTCACAGATCTATCCAGATATAATGCTTTACTCATTAACTGAGTATTTCTTGATCCAGTCAAGTTGACACCTAAAATTAGCCATCACAGTCTGTGTTCACATTTTTAACAGATCTCAAATTTATGCTTATGATTTCTAATTAACACAGTCAATGTAGCATGTGTCTGTGTTTGTATGCATGTAAAATATGTAAACATATTATTAAAAGAAAGAATTTCTTTTGTAAGAAAATGTCTTTTTAATCCTAAATTGTCATTTCTCTTTTTTTAAATATATAAAAATTTTCTAAAAATATAAAGGAGCCTGGCTCTTTTTTGACCTAAGAGTCTTGGTTAGTGTTGTGAACAACCTTCTTTCTGGTGACTTTGGTCACAACTAGTTTGGCTCTTGGCCTTGTTTTGTTGCCATTAAAATACACTATGTAATGGTGAGGCTTCCTTACTCTACATATTTGCAGCTTGAGAATCCTTCAAGGTCTTTCAATAAGTCTATAAATATATGCCATCAGGTTATTCAAGTTTGAACTTCATTTTGTGATGATATTGACACTGAGCCCAAACTTGGTATGTGTGGAGGGATGTGGATGGGGGGTGTGGGAGGGCAGCGCTAAGATATCCAAAACTTGATTGTTGTCAATATTTAATATTGATATTGGATATTATAAAGCCTAGTAAGATAAATTAGCATTTGTTGAGCATCTGCTTTTTGTAGGGACAATGGTTCTTAAATAGAATGTTAAATATCTTATGTGAAGGCATCAAATAGAAATAGAATAAATCTGTGTTGTTCCGGGTGAAATGCTGAAGATGGACCCATCTTCCTTTTCTCCCCTTGCTCCTGCCCCTTGCCTCTTTTTTAACACAGCTGGGCCTCCCAGATAGCATAGTTTCAATATAATTATTGCTGAAATTTTACCAAGTATTCCATTTTCAGTTTTAATTCCTAATACATACAAATCTACAGTTAGAAACTTGCCAACATCCTTAATATCCATGAGACAGTTGAGTTCAATCTTTGAATCTCAACACTGTGCCTTCAAACAGTTCTTCGCTGAAAGACTAACAAAGAAAAAAAATCTGTTTTCAGGGTTTTCTTAAAAAGCTTTTATGGTAGAAGGAGCAATTCTTACCATTTAGTAAATTTATTTTATAAAAACTTAATTAAAAATAAACCTTGGCTGGCCACGGTGACTCACGCCTGTAATCTCAGCAGTTTGGGAGGCCGAGGCAGGCGGATCATGAGGTCAGTTGTTTAAGACCAGCCCGGCCTTGGTTTCACTGTTGGAACCCTGCCTCTACTAAAAATACAAAAATTAGGCCAGGCGTGGTGGCTCACGCCTGTAATCCCAGCACTTTGGGAGGCCGAGGCAGGCGGATCACAAGGTCAGGAGATTGAGACCATCCTGGCTAACAAGGTGAAATCCCGTCTCTACTAAAAATACAAAAAATTAGCAGGGTGTGGTGGCGGGTGCCTGTAGTCCCAACTACTTGGGAGGCTGAGGCAGGAGAATGGCATGAACCCAGGAGAAGAAGCTTGCAGTGAGCTGAGATCCCGCCACTGCACTCCAGCCTGGGGAACAGAGCGAGACTCCGTCTCAAAAAAAAAAAAAAAAAAAATACAAAAATTAGCCAAGTGTGGTGGCACGCACCTGTAGTCCCAGCTACTTGGGAGGCTGAGGCAGGAGAATCGCTTGAACCCAGGAGGCGGAGGTTGCAGTGAGTCAAGACTGCAACATTGCACTCTAGCCTGGGCAATGGAGTGAGACTCCGTCTCAAAAAAAAAATAAATAAAATAAAAAATAAAAAATAAACCTCGTTCACAATAGTAACATAATATAAAAGGCCAATAAATTTCTAAAAAAGAGATACATCTATAATACATGAGAAGAAAACTACAAAAGTTTTTAAAAGGTATTAAAAAATGTGAAGAAATGCCAAATGTCTAAAAGAGAATATTAAATTATTTAAAGAAATAACTCTTGAAAAATTAATATTCTATAAATGTGAATCAAAATTCATACAGTATTTCTGAAAAGGAAGAAAAATATTACACTATTTAGAAGCTGCTAAAATAGCATTACAGGTTGTGTATTCCTTATTTGAAATGTTTGAGACCAAAAGTGTTTCAAATTTGTTTTTTTTTTTATTTGGGGATTTTTATATACACAATGAAATATTTTGGGGATAGGATTCAAGCCTAAACATGAGTTTCATTTATGTTTCATATACTCCTTATGCACATAGCCTGAAGGTAATTTTATTTTTCTCTGAGGGATGCTGAATAAACTGTGTCATGCATCTGTGTTTTGACTGTGATATGAGCTCAGCCCTGAAATTTTCCACTTATGGAATAATGTCAGTGCTCACATTTTCATATGTTGGAACATTTCAGATTAAGGATTTTCAACCTAGTCAGGGTTAACATTGTGAATATTAAACCACATTATAACCACTAATAATGAAGAAAGTGTAAGACTAATAAATAGAAGTGTCACAAAAATGAAATGTGACAACTGACAAAGGAAACTTCAAATGTCATTGTGATGATAAAGAGAAACATACATGTGTTAGCAGACCAGTTAAGATAAAGAAAAATAAATGTAACTTGCACTGTTCAAATAATTTCCATAGAGATAAAAGAATTAAATGTAAAAGTACACACTAAAATTAGAAGCTAATGTATTATTGATTTTTAAATGTTAAAGGATGGATAGTTTTCTAATATTAAAACTGAAAAAAATCTGAGCATTAAAAACCCCTGTGCTTAAAAAATAAAAGGCAGCTAAATGGATGTTGCTTGCAATGACTATGAATTTGAGTTTATTATTTCTATTGTAAAATATTTATATAAATTATTAAGAAAGAAACATAAACTAATATTTACTGTAAATAAAAATGATCAAACTCATTAACAAGCAAAAAAGTAAATATTTTACATTAGAATATTATTTTTGGTAATTAACTTAGCAAAATATATTGTTAAGTGAAAATACACAGTATTGATGCATGAATCACATATTTCAGGTAGATAGAAATACTGGAACAACTACTGAGTAAATATTTGGCAATTTATGTAAAAAAATTATAAAATATTCAAATTTAATATGTCAATTTCTAGGTACTGCATCCTAAAGAAATAACACAAAATCTTACAAAAATTATAAATAATATTCACTATTGTTTTTAAAATGTTATTAATGTTGAATATATTTTCTTCATCTTACTGAATTATAATATTAAATTAATTAAAACTATATATTATGGGTTTTATAAAAAATGTATTGAGCACACACTATAAAAGAGGCAATAATATAATACTAATGTAAGTTATAAAACATAATAATAGAATAAACAGCTGTTAACTCACTATCTGCATGTTCATATTTCTATGCTTTCTTTCCCTACAGATAATTTCTTCCTGAATTTTATCTTTATCACTATAAAACATAAGCATTCCTAAACAAAGTACTGTTTTGCATATGTGTGTGAGCTTCATAAATATGCAGCTTAATGTAAATAATTATCCATTATTTTCTTCTTTCTTCTATTTTCCCTTCATGTTCCAGGTTGTTTTCTTGTAGGTATCATATGTAGAAGATTGATCTGTGTTTTAATGTGTAGCTGCATAATAGTTTTGTAGAACTGTTCAATAGTATGTCTCTCCATTTGCCTATGAAAGCACATGCGGGTGTGCTATCTTCTAGTCTTCTAGTACAGAAGTACATAAACTTTCTAGTATATAACTAGTAGTAAACTTGTTAAGTAATGGAGTGTCTGTGTTTTCAGCTATAAATAAAGTACCAATAGTTTTAGCTTTACAAGATGAAAAGTTATGGAGATGGATGGTGGTAATGGGTGCACAACACTACGAATGTACTTAATACCACTGAATTCTACAATTAAAAATGATTATGATGGTAAAGTATATGTTATATGTATTTTACTAAAATAAAAACATTAGGAAATAAGCACCGATTTGTTTACTAAAGCTATTATACCAATATGCTCCAACCAAAATAGTAAGCATTCCAATTGCCCCACTGATACACATTCTCTTCAATATGTGGTAACTTCAGTTATGATTTTTGCTGACAGAGTGAGAGTAAGCTTGTATCTGATTGAGTTCTTAACTTGTATTTCACTAATTACTGAAAATTGTTAACATCTTTTCATATGTTTATTTGATATTTGACCTTCCTCTTCTGTAAAATGACCATTTATTTTGCTCAGTTTTCTATCAGATTTGCCTTTAAAAATTTATCTTTATAGAAATATATATATATAAACATACATATACATAAAGTCTTAAAATGTTTAGAATACACTTATTCCTTTACAGTTATATATATGCAAAATACTTTCTCTGAGAACGTGGCTTTTATTGTACTTTCTTTATGGTGCCTTTGATTAATAAACATTTTTAATTTTGAAATAGTAGAATTTATCGATTTTTTTATGTTTTGCAAAATGCATGTCCTATCTAAAAAAGCATTTCTAATCCTAGGTTATAAATATATTATCTGATAAATCATTCAAAATATTTTAAAATGCTACCATTCTAAAGGCAACAGAAATTGATAGACATTGTAAATTAGGAATCTATTTAGTATGTCTTTTTTCCATATGGATAACCATTTGTATCAAACACTTTATGAATAATTTATCATTTTTTTAGTGACCTGCAAAGACACCTCTGTCATACATAAAATGTTTATATAAAAATTATAAAGAAACTATAGAAAAGCTACCTACAACTATATAAAAATTATAGTTTATTTCTGGGCTCTCTACCGTGTCCTTTTTCTTACTTTTTTTATTTCAAGTTATTTGATTATTTATTTGCTAAAGTTTTTACCAAATCTCAGTATCTGTTAGAAAATATTTCCTGCCTATGTTCATCCTCTTCAGAAAGGCCCTGGCTATTCTTGGTCAAGAGCAGTCAATAGTCGTCACTGGTGCCATCTATTCTTTTTCTTTATAAACTTAACAATATTTTTAGTCATTTTATTGATTTTGCCAAAGAAATCAACTTTTGGAATTATTAGTTTTTTCACATTTTTGAGGAGCAATTATATGACTTTTAACATCATTATATAAATGTTCAACTAATTATATTTAGTCTTAAAAAATAATTTTTAATACAAGTTCAGAACAATTAAGCTACAATTCCAACACCAAAATGCTTTGAAACTAAAGATTTTCATAACTCATTTGGTGAGGAAATCTTGCCTGAACTGAAGTGAGGTTATCTAAAGTCTTAATTTATACTAATGTAATACTTATGTTTACATGCAGAAATATTAGTATGTTTAATATAAGATGTCTCCCTGTATCCTTCTGGATGCATTATAATATATATCTTGTAGGCTGAAAACTTCCATATGTACTTATTAAAAAAAAGAACTGATGATTGATGGATCCATCTTTCATAAATAAAAACAGATAAAAAGATTAATCCCAAGAAAAGTAGAAAGAAGATATAATGAGAATGGCAGAAATTTAATAAAATGGACAGCAAGCCCAAAATTAGTTCTTTGAAAAAGACAACAAAGATGATAAACTTGTGTAAGATTCATATGAAAAATAAAATAGAAAAAAAATCAGCATACTAGAACAGAGAAAAAGTTGGCACACTCTATATCCTGTAGACATTAAAAAGATAAAAGGATATTATGAACAAGTTTGTAACAATAAATTTTAAAGCAGTAAAATCTCAGAAAAGCACGACTTAATAAAATGCTCCAGAGAAATTGGGGAAATATTGTGGTTTCATAACTATTTAGAAATCAAATCAGCAATATAATAACTTTACAGAGATGCCTTCTGTTTCTACCCTCTTTTCCCTGAAACAACCAAAATACTGGAAAAAAAATTATATGAAACAATGGTTTTTCAAGAGACTGGACATCAGATAGTGATTCAGCAAAATGGGAGAGGAGGTGAAAGAAGTTGAGCTCTTTATTGCTCCAAGTTAATGCCTTGAGAGAGTCCAGTGCTGTGAAGCAGAGCAGGGAAACCCAGACAAAGCAAACCTGAATTAAAGAGGTAGACCTCTGTTAGCTCAGGGGTTTGTTTGCTCTAGGTCCTCTAGTTCTTTGAGTTGTAATGTTAGGGTGTCAATTTGAGATTTTTCAGCTTTTTGATGTGGGCATTTAGAGCTATAAATTTCCCTCTTAACACCGTTTTAGCTGCGTCCCAGAGATTCTGATATGTTGTCTCCGTGTTCTCATTGATTTCAAAGAACTTCTTGATTTCTGCCTTAATTTCACTATTTACTCAGAAGTCATTCAGGTGCCGGTTGTTCAATTTACATGTAGTTGTGTGGTTTTTAGTGGGCTTTTTAACCTTGAGATCTTATTTGATTGTGCTGTGGTCTGTGAGACTGTTTTATTATGATTTCAGTTCTTTTGCATCTACTGATGAGTGTTTTGCTTCCAACTGTGTGACCAACTTTAGAGTAAGTGCCACATGGTGCCAAAAAAAATGTATATTCTGTTGTTTTGGGGTGGAGAGTTCTGTTGATATCTATCAGGTTTACTTGGTCTGCAGCTGAGTTCAAGTCCTGAATATCTTTGTTAATTTTCTGCCTTTATGAACTGTCCAATACTGACAGCAGGGTATTAAAGTCTTCTGCTATTATTGTGTAGGGGTCTAAGCCTCTTTGTAGGTCTCTAAAAACTTGTTTTATGTGTCTGGGTGCTCCTGAATTGGGTGCATATATATTTGGGATAGTTTGCTCTTCTTGTTGAAATGAACCCTTTAACATTATGTAAGGCCCTTCTTTGTCTTTTTTGACTTTTGTTGGTTTAACGTCTATTTTGTCCAAAACTAGGATTGAAACTGCTTTTTTTCTGCTTTCCATTTGCTTGGTAAATTTTCCTCCATCCCTTTATTTTGAGTCTATGTGTGTCTTTGCACATGAGCTGTGTCTCTTGAATACAGTACGCCAATGGGTCTTGTCTTTGTATCCAGCTTGCCATTCTGTGTCTTTTAATTGGAGCATTTAGCCCATTTACATTTAAGTTTAATATTGTTATGTGTGAATTTTATCCCATCATGATGCTGGCTGGTTAATTTTGCAGAGTTGTTAATGTAGTTGCTTTATAGTGTTGTTGGTCTGTGTACCTCTGTGTGTTTTTTAGTGGCTGGTAATCGTTTTTCCCATCTATGTTTAGTGCTTCCTTCAGGAGCTCTTGCAAGGCAGTTCTGGTGGTGATGAAATCCCTCAGCATCTGCTTGTCTGAGAAAGATTTTATTTCTCCTTCACTTATGAAGCTTAGTTTGGCCAGATACGAAATTCTGCGTTGGAATTTCTTTTCTTCAAGAATGTTGACTATTGGCCCCCAAACTCTTCTGGCTTCTAGGGTTTCTGCTGAGAGGTCCAATGTTAGTCTGATGGGCTTCCCTTTGTAGGTGACCTGACCTTTCTCTGTGGCTGCCCTTCACATATTTTTCTTCATTTTGACCTTAGAGAATCTGATGATTATGTGTCTTCAGGTAGATCTTCTTGTGGAGTATCTTACTGAGGTTCTCTGGATTTCCTGAATTTGAATGTTGGCCTGACTTGCTAGGTTGGGGTAGTTCTCCTGAATGATATCCTGTCATGTGTTTTCCAACTTGGTTCCATTCTCCCCATCTCTTTCAGGTCTCCAATCAATGGTAGGTTCGGTCTTTTTACCTGGTCCCGTAGTTCTCGGAGGTTTTGTTCATTCTTTTTCATTATTTTTTCTCTAATCTAGTCTGCCTGCCTTATTTCATCAACGTAGTCTTCAAGCTCTGATATTCTCTCTTCTGCTTGGTCAATTCGGCTATTGATACTTGTGTTTGCATCGTGAACGTCTTGTGCTGAATTTTTCTGCTCCATCAGGTCATTTATGTTCCTCTCTAAACTGGTTATTCTAGTTAACAGCTCCTGTAATCTTTTATTATGGTTTTTAGCTTCTTTGCATTGGGTTACAACATAATCCTTTAGCTCAGCAAAATTTGTCATTACCCACTTTCTGAAGCCTACTTCTGTCGGTTCATCCATTTCAGCTTCAGCCTGTTCTGTGCCCTTGCTGGAGATGTGTTGCAATCATTCGGAGAAGAGCCATCTAGCTTTTGGGTTTTCAGCGTATTTGTGTTGGTTTTTCTTCAACTTTGTGGATTCATCTACCTTTGATCTTTGAGGCTAATGACCTTTGGATGGGCTTTTTGTGGGATCTGTTTTTCGTTGCCATTGCTGTTGTTGCTTTCTGTTTATTTTTCTTCTAACAGTCAGGCCTCTCTTCTGCAGGTCTGCTGGAGTTTGCTGGGGGTCCACTCCAGGTCCTTTTGCCTAAGTATCACCTGTGGAGGCTGCAGAACAGCAAAGATTGCTGCCTGTTTCTTCCTCTGGTAGCTTCATCCCAGAACAGCACTGACCTGATGCCAGCCAGAGGTCTCCTATACGAGGTGTCTGGTGACCCCTGATGGGAGATCTCACCCAATCAGGAGGCATGGGGTCAGAGACCTGCTTGAGGAGGTAGTCTGTCCCTTAGCAATGCTGTTGGCTGTGCTGGGGGAATCCCACTCATCAGGATCAGCCAATCTCTTCAGAGCTAGCAGGCAAGAAAGATTAAATTCACTGAACTTGAGACTGGCCGCCCCTCTCCCCAGGTGCTCTGCCCCAGGGAGATGAGAGTTCTGTCTATAAATCCCTAACTGGAGGTGCTGGACTTCCTGCAGGGATACCCTGCCCAGTGAGGAGGGATCTAAGGAAGCAGTCTGGCCACTATGTGCCACAGCCGATTTACTGCACTGTGGAGAATTTCACCCAGTCCAAACCTCTCAGGGTCCTTAGCACTGTCAAGGGAAAACCACCTATTAAAGCCACAGTAATGGTGGTCACCCCTACCCCGGGGAAGTCGGTCATCCCACACAGACTTCAGACTGTTGTGCTGGCAGTGGAAATTTCAAGCAAGAATTAATCAAGCTCAGAATGGAACTGAAGAAGATAGAGACAAGAAAAGCCCTTCGAAAAATCAACAAATCCAAGAGTGGTTTTTTTGAAAAAAATCTGTAAAATAGACCACTAGCAAGACTAATAAAAAAGAAAAGAGAGAAGATTCAAACAAACACAATCAGAAACAATAAGGGGGATACCACCATTGACCCCACAGAAATACAAACAACCATTAGAGAATACTGTAAACATCTTTATGCAAATAAACTGGAAAATCTAGAAGAAATGGATAAATTCCTGGACACATACATTCTCCTACGACTGAACCAGGAAGAAAGTGAATCCCTGAGTAGGTCAGTAACAAGCTCTGAAATTGAGGCAGTAAAAAATAGCCTATCAACCAAAAAAAGCCCTGTACCACATGGATTTACAGCTGTAATCTACCAGAGGAACAAAGAGAAGCTGGTACCATTTCTTCCGAAAGTATTCCTAACAATTGAAAAGGAGGGACTCCTCTCTAACTCAAGCCAGCATCTTCCTGAAACCAAAGCCTGGCAGAGATACAACCTCAGGCCAATATTCCTGATGAAAATCAATGCAAGCATACTCAATAAAACACTGGCAAATTGAATCCAGCAGTACATCAAAAAGCTTATTCACCACGATCAAGTTGGCTTCATCCCCGGGTTGCAAGGCTGATTCAACATATACAAATCAATAAACACAATTCATCACATAAACAGAACTAAAGACAAAAACCACATAGTTATCTCAATAGACACAGAAATGGCCTTCAATAAAATTCAACATCCCTTCATGTTAAAAACTCTCAATGAACTAGGTATTGATGGAACATACAACAAAATAAGAAACATTTGTGACAAACCCACAGCCAATATCATACTGAATGGCCAAAAGCTGGAGGCATTCCTCTTGAAAACTGGCACAAGACAATGATGCCCTCTCTTATCACTCTTATTCAACATAGTGTTGGAAGTTCCGGCCAGAGCAATCAGGCAGAAGAAATAAATAAAGGGTATTCAAATAGGAAGACAGGAAGTCAAATTGTCTTTGTTTGCAGATGACATGCTCCTATATCTAGAAAACCTCATCGACTCAGCCCAAAAGCTTCTTAAGCTGATAAGCAACTTCAGCAGAGTCTCAAGATACAAAATCAATGTGCAGAAGTCACAAGCCTTCCTATACACTAACAACAAACAAGCAGAAAGCCGAATCATGAATGAACTCCTATTCACAATTGCCACAGAGAGAATAAAATACCTAGGAATATAGCTAACAAGGGAAGTAAAGGACCTCTTCAAGGAGAACTACAAACCATTGCTCAGAGAAATCAGAGAGGACACAAGCATATAGAAAAACATTCCATGCTCACGGATAGAAAGAAACAATATCGTGAAAATGGCCATACTGCCCAAAGTGATTTATAGATTTAATGCTATTCCCATTAAACTACCATTGACATTCTTCACAGAATTAGAAAAAACTATTTTAAAATTTATATGGAACCAAAAAAGAGCCCAAATAGCCAAGACCGTCCTAAGCAAAAAGGACAAAGCTGGAGGCATCATGCTACCTGACTTCAAACTATACTACAACGCTACAGTAACCAAAACAGCACGGTACTGGTACAAAAGCAGACACATAAACAAATGGAACAGAGTAGAGAACTCATAAATAAAACTGCACATCTACAAACATCTGATCTCCGATAAGCCTGACAAAAACAAGCAAAGGGGAAGGATTCACTATTTAATAGTGTTGGGAAAACTGGCTGGCCATATGCAGAAAATTGAAACTGGATCCCTTCCTTATGCCTTATGCAAAAATTAACTCAAGATGGATTAATGACTTAAATGTAAAATCCAAAAATATAAAAACCCTAGGAGAAAATCTCGCCAATACCATTCAGGACATAGGCACGGGCAAAGGCTTTATGATGAAATCGCCAAAAGCAATAGCAACAAAAGCAAAAATTGACAAATGAGATCAAATTAAACTAAAGATCTTCTGCACAGCAAACAAAACTATCATCAGAATGAACAGATACCTACAGAATGAGAGAAATGTTTTGCAATCTATCCATCTGTCAAGGGTCTACTATCCAGAATCTACAAGGAACTTAAGCAAATTTACAAGACAAAAAAAAAAAACCACTAAAAAGTGGGCAAAGGATATGAACAAACATTTTTCAAAAAAAGACATACATGCAGCCATGAAAAAAAAAGCTCAACCTCACTGATCATTAGAGAAATGCAAATGAAAACCACAGTGAGATACCATCTTATGATAGTCAGAATGGTGATTATTAAAAAGTCAAGAAACAGCAGATGCTGGCAAGGTTGTGGAGAAATAGGAATGCTTTTACACTGTTGATGGGAATTTAAATTAGTTCAACTGTTGTGGAAGACAGTGTGGTATTTCCTCAAAGATTTAGAATTGGAAATACCATTTGACCCAGCAATCCCATTACTGGATATATACCCAAAGGAATATAAATCACTCTATTATAAAGACACATACAAGAGTATGTTCGTTGCAGCACTGTTCAAAATAACAAAGACACGGACTCAACCCCAATGCCCATCAATGATAGACTGGATAAAGAAAATATGGTACATATATACCATGGAATACTATGCAACCATAAGAACGAATGAGAAAATGTCCTTTGCAGGGACATGGATGAAGCTGGAAGCCATTATCTTCAGCAAACTAATGCAGGAACAGAAAACCAAATATTGCATGTTCTCACTCATAAGTGGGAGCTGAACAATGAGAACACATGGATACAGGGAGGGGAACAACACTTACCGAGGCCTGTTGGGGGAGAAAACACTAGGGAGAAGAGCTAATGTATCCTGGGCTTAATACCTAAGTGATGGGTTGATAGGTGCAGCAAACCACCATGGCACACGTTTACCTATATAACAAACCTGCACATCCTGCATATGTACCCCAGAACTTAAATAAATAAATAATTAATTATTAAAATAAAAAAGAGGTAGACCTGAGAACCCAGAGGAAACAAGGCAGCTAACGTTCATAGGACATAGTTTGTGAAATGAGAGAGAAGCACAGAGACAAAATCAAATTCAGAGCAAGGTATTTTACCAGGGACACAAAAGATCTTTTCATAATAATAAAAATGTCAGTTCATTAAGAGAATATAGCAATCGTAAATTAGTCTATCTCTATTAATGAGTTTCAAAATACATGAAGCTAAAACTAATAGAAGTGCAAGGAGAAATAAACACATAATTATGTAGTCAAAGATTTTAATATTTGTATCTATTTTCAATCATTAGTTTAATAGGACAAGAAGACAGAAAATCAGTAAGGATGTAGAAAACTTGAGCAACACAATCAACCAACTTGACCTAGTTGATAATTACAGAACACTCAATCTAACAATAGCAAAATAAATATTGCTTTTTGAGTGCACATGAACTATTTACTAAGAGTGATCATATTCTGGCCTAAAGTTAAGTCTCAACAAAGTTAAAAAGATTCAAGTTGTAAACATCATGGTCTTTCCCTAGGAATAGAGCTTGCACACCACAGAATTGATGAAATAGGTTAAAAGCACCCACAATCTTGATTCTGAAGACCACGTAGTCCAACTTTGCCACTACATGGATAAGAAGACTGAGGCCCAGAAAAAAGAGGCTTTCCTCCCAAGGTCACATACCAAGTGACTGTTACAGAACCTCATCTGAAATCCCCAGACTCTCAGGTCGGGGTTCATCCAGTCAGGGTTTGCTGCGTTGTTCTTTAATTTTCAACACATGCCTTCTGGAGAAGGCTTACAAACAACAGCAACAACTACGGTCTTTGACCTTAAATGGAATTTAAATAGAAATCAACAATAGAAAGATCTCATAAAAATCCACATTATCTGGAGACTAAATAAACCCTGGGTTAAAAAAGAAATCAAAAGGATAATTAGAAAGTATTTTGAACTGAATGAAAATGTAAACACAATATATTGAAACTTGTAGAATGTCACTAAGGCAATACTCATGGAACAAGTATTTTTGTCACCTATATGTATTGCCTATATTAGAAAAAGTAAAAGATTTTTAAATTTTAAGTCTTCAGCTTTCATTAAAGAAATGAACTAGAAAAAGAAGAGCAAATTAAATAAGCAGTAAGAAGCAGCAAGAAAATAATGAAGATCAAAGTGGAAATCAATAAAAGAGGAATCCGAGAAACAATAGAGGAAAATCACTGAAACAAAAAGCCAGTTCATTAGGAAGATTAAGAAAATTGCTAACCCTCTAGTCAGACTAAGAACAAGTTATATTTTGACCAATTCCATTCCAAAATATAAATCAGCCTCAGACACATACACAAAAAAGAAATATAATTATTTTAAGTTTGTGAATTTAAAATATCCTAAAATTTCTATCTGTGAACAACTTGTGGTGAATTCATAGCATCTGAACTTTCTTGCTTATTATTGGTGTTGCCATATTTATCAAAGAAAATTAGAGAATGTTCAGCTAAATTTGAAGTTCAGATAAACAGCCAATATTTTATTACTAAAAACATGTCCCATGCAGTATTTAAAAATACTTATACTTAAAAAGATGTTGTTTACCTGAAGCTCCAGTTTCATGAGATGGCCTGCATTATATCTGGCTACCCTACTTAGGATGTGTTTGGCTGGCTGACAGGTTGATTGCTGCTGAGTTCTTACGAGTCTCTAGATGTCTGAGCAACACCAATGTGTATAATAACCACTCTAAACTATGACTTAGGCTTACACATTTCCACTACCCATGAGTGGCAAGGATAACGTATCATTAGTTCTTCTTCAATGACATAATATCTAATATATGCTACTTATCTTTTACTGATTTATAACTCACTAAATCTTATTGGAAGAGTGAGACAATAAAAGTCATCAGTTCAAGGGATTCATGTAAGGAAATAAAGTTTAGTGAAATAGAAATTTAAAGAATTTTTCATAGATTTTGATGCCCAATATTATTTATCTCTGATTCATTGTATACTTATGAAAAATATATTCATTATGTGAGCAGATTAGGAAAATGTCATAACAGTATTCGGTCAGGGAAAATAATCGTAAAAAGTGATGTCTGATTTCCCTTCTTAATTCAAACTTCCAAGATCAACAGAATGTGAAGACATATTCCATGAAGCATCTATTGTTATGGCATTATACATTATTAAACATTTGCAAACTACATATTTAATAATAGAGAATTATTAGTGTATTATATGATTCTGTCACACCATGATATGATAAACAATAATTAAAATTGTATTTTCAAAGAATATATAAATGTATGGAAAAGGTACATTATCTCTTATTAGGTGACATAGAGTAAACTACAGTATGAATAGGATTAACAGTATGATCTTAATTATGTAAAAACAGGGATATGCATATAGAATATGTGAATGTAAATATGCATATATTATATAAAATATTACATTCAAACATGTAGGTGGTGTGCATACATGTGGTGAGAGACAATCCTCCTTGAATATCTTACATTTCTGCATGATCTGGTTCCTCTGAGCCAAAAGAACTGACAATCTTTTTAAAAAAATGTTTGTTATTAAAACATTCTTGGAAACTAGAGATAGTTTTTTCTTCTGCATCAGAAGGCAGAGGAATGTAATAAAGATAGAGTATGCTCCCCATGCCCCTGATGTTCTATGACATTTAGTCTTCCTCTTCTGCTTCAAAAAGAATTGCTTACAATCTGGAATAGAGCTAAGACCACTCTTTCTCTAGGGAGGGAAAGTTGAGCAGGTCATCAGCAACCCTATACTAGATCAAAGTGTCCTAATTTGGGAGTACCTCTACTGGAATACAGCTCTCTGCATGCACAGGTACAATCTGGCCATTATTACATGCCCTTGTGGTGAATGGGGTTTGACAAACTGAAGAGACTGCTTTGGCTTCTTTTTCTACCATAAGTAATAAACAGTCTTTGTCTCCAACCAAGGGCCCTAGTGTTTCCTGTCAATATGTATAAATAAAATTGTGGCAGGCTAACTGTTTATCTTGTAAGTAGGATAAAATCTCATCTCACAGTTTCTGATATAACAATTTGTTTATAATATGAGTGTATTAGTCATTTTTGTACTGTATCAACAGCTCAAAATCTCAGTGACTTATTCCTTAACACATTACATGTCAACATCTGTGAGTAGCTGGTGCTTCCCCCTTCTATATGTCTTCCTACTCTGCATCTACAGCAAAGGAAAAGGCTCTATATGAGACATGTTGGTCTCGTGGCAGAGAGAAAACAAAGAGACGGTAGAGACATACAATGGCTCTTAAGGCTTGGATGTGTTAGGTGTAGGTATGTCCCCATGCCACTGGACAAACACATCAATGGGATGGAGATGTATATGTATTGCACATGAGGTATAGCAAGTCATGGGTCAATAAATCTTTTTACAGGAAGAAAGAATGTGCATTTGGGAAGAATAACACAAACTACATATTTCATTTTTGCCATATTTTGAATCAAAATTCACATATATAAACATACTCAAATAATTTTATAGGAAAATTACCAACATGAAATACAGAAAAATATTAACAGCTGTTTTCCTTTTGATGGGAAATTATTATTGACAAGTATTTTTCTACTTTGAATATTTTATATATTAGTTTTATATAATGCACATATTTTGTTAAATGCTTTTAAAACAATGTCATCATTTAACAGATTTCAAGATATTTTTGATTAGAAATAACATTTGAAATTTTATATTTTACTGACCGTAGAATGAGAGCCAAGGTAAATATTGACTCTCGCTTTGGGTCAATAAATTCTGATCCATTGCTCAGGAGAAGTCAATATCTACTTTATTGTTTCTCTAGACTCCAAATAGGAACTTTGATAAATGTCTTTAAATTTTCTCTCAAGTTTCTGATGGGATGTGTTTAGCAACTACTATAGCTGCTGAAAAGTTTTGCAGTTAATCATTAGATAGATCCTCCTATCTTGAAAATAAATGAACCAATAAGTAGTAAAGAGATGAACTGCTCCACTTTCTTCTTCAATCACATATTAGTGTATGAAAATAAACTAATACACAAAAGGAAACTAACCATTCTAAAGGTTTTTATTACTAGAATCTAACATTCTAATGATTTCCTGAAATCTAGTAGACATAACTTATTCCAATATTATTTTTATTTTTATCTTATTTGATTAATGTAGCTACCAAGAGTTTCTCTGTGATGATAGGGCATTAGATAAAAGTAAATACATATAGTATATCTGACTCTTCTGATTCCAAAATTGTTCATCAAAAAAACATGCACACACACACACAAAGACAATTTGGGATAGGTAGAATTATTTTTTCTTAAGAACACTATTACAAAGTAGTTCACAGATATCACAGACTAAAATTGTAAAAAATGGATTTGAAGTTTTTAGTGATTATTTTGATGTTTATTATTTCAACATTTATCATTTATTTGTTTAGAAAACAACTTGAGGTTGCTTGAGGGGGAGTTACTAAAACTCAATTTAAGTTACCTTGAAGATATTAATTGTCATATTATTGGTTACTCTTAAACCTAAAAAAAGTTTTTTCATAAAAAATTTCATTAAGAAACAATAATGTTTCCATTTAGTAGGATTTTAAAATTAATTAGATTGCTTAAATTAATTGTTTAAGTGTTTTAAACTTGCTTATTTGCACAAGTTTTAAAATTTTTTATTTAGATAATTTTCATTGCCTACTGGTGCAATGACCTATAGTTGGTTTTGTTATCATTAGGTTAGGCAGGTTACTGAACATAGGAATTAGAAGGTTGACTATCATGAGAACACATGGTACACTGATAGCCAGTGAGAATAAGTTACATTGAGAATAACTAACATGCAGTGTATGCCTGTAACACAAAACATATGCCAGGTTGAACTCTGATTTTAGGCCTTACTATCGGCTGCATTCCTCTGCCTCAAACATGCCTGTTCTTATCCGAGGTAACACCTACTGAGTTTCTTGGATTTAGTTCAAACATAAGGTCTTCCAGGATCCTGTGACTGACAAATTCCCTTTCACAATGGATCCCCAGTGCCCTTTCTAAGTGTTACTATGTCTTCACTTAGCTCATGTACTTCTATTTATCAAACATTTTTCATACTCATTGTAACTGGATTCTTACTGATTGTTAATTTTTCTGCTAGTCCATCAAGAATAAAAGCTCTATGTGGAATATAACTGGATAATATTTGTCTTTCCATCTAAAATATTTAAATTTTGCCTTTAACAAGATGACTTGTCAATATGTGATAGTTGAATGTCAGTCAAATGATACAAGTTGTACTCCAAGGTTAAAAGGCAATGTAGATCAGAGGTTATAAACAAAAGTAATATAGGCTGCCTAGATTTGACTCCCAAATCTGCTCATTGTTAGTCATGTTACCTTGGGCCAGTTGTTTAATATTTCTGTGTCTTAGTTTCTACATCTATAAAATAACAATTTATATTATTAGAATGTTACAAAGATTATATGTGTTAACATGTGTAAAGCACCTAAATCATTTCATGAAACATAATGTTTTCTAATGTACGGATGCATTTACTATTCTTATGTTAAAATTTTTATAATCCAAAAAGATAAGATTGAACTTGCAAATATTCCAACTCATGTCAAACATGGGACACAAAATGAATCTAATTTCTGAAACATCATGTTGGTGACTATATTCAGCATTTATATTATTATTTTTCTGAATGGTTTCCTGCCTGGCTCATATTTACCAGAGTAACGATACTTATACAACTGAAAATGCACACTAAAATAACCAACTTATTTGGTAAATACTTCTAGAATGCCCATATACATCAATTGCTCTTGTATACCTCGAGGATAGAAGGGTGAACAAAGAAGTTTCATACTCTAATGGAGCTTACATTCTAGTAAGAGAACATTAAACAACAGAAATAAGTAAATATTTCAGAAAATATCAGATAGTGGTAAGTGCTTTGTAGAAAATTAAAATACACTAATGAGATAGAGATCATTCACGTGGCTACAATAGTTTGAGATATCAGCGAAGGATTCTGTGGTAAACTGACATTTAACAAAGATCTGAATGGCAAGAAGGAGCCACCTTTCCAAAGTCAAATAGAAGTGTATTCTATGCAGAGAATAGTTTTGTGAAGACCTAAATCTGGGAAGAAGCTTGTGATAGTCAATGAACCAAAAGAATTCCAGTAATTTTGGAACACAATAATTAAGGGAGAGAGTGGTTCAATGTGAATTCTGAACATTTAGCAGGAGACAGGATATGTGTGGATTTTAAGTCTGTAGACTACGACACAACATTAAACCATTAGTTACATTATAGTGTGGAAAACAGAAGTCAAACAGAGAAAGAAGCAGGAGGATGACTGAAGTGACTTCTTACCATGATCTTGCTAAACAATCTTGGTGACCTGAATTAAAATAACTGTAGTCGGAATGATAAGAAGTACATGGATATATACTGGAGGTGGGTCTACATGACTTATTTATTGGTTGGAAATGAAAAGAGAGTAAACAAACATAATCACAGTGTATTAGTCCATTCTTTCCTGCTAATAAAGACATACCAGAGACTGGATAATTCATAAAGAAAAAGGGGTTTAGTGGACTCACAGTTCCACATGGCTGGGGAGGCTTTGCAATCATGGCAGAAGAGCAAGAAATGTCTTACTTGGCAGCAGGCAAGAAGAGAATGAGAGCCAAGCAAAAGGGGAAACCCGTTATAAAATCATTAGATCTCCTGAGACTTTTTCACTACCATGAGAACAGTATGGGGGAAACCCTCCCCATGATTCATTTATCTCCTACCGGGTCCCTCCCACAAGATGTGGGAATTATGGGAGCTACAATTCAAGATAAGATTTGGGTGGAGACAGAGCCAAACCATATCACATGGTTAGAATGATGATTTTTGGTTTAAGCTAAAACATAGACTGTGGTATCCTTACTGAATTGGGAGGCTGAGGCAGAAGCAAATTTGAAAACTAAAGGTAATGGGTGCAGCACACCAACATGGCACATGTATACATATGTAACAAACCTACACATTGTTCACATGTACCCTAGAACTTAAAGTATAATAAAAATATATATATTTTTTAAAAAAAAGAAAACTAAAGGTAAAAGCTCCCTTTCGGTTACATTAAGTTTGAGCTACTCAGTATGCATCCTTGCAGAAATGGCATAGACAGCTAGATGATGAGGCTAGAATTCTGATGAGAGCTCAGGGCTTAAAATTCAGATTTGGGAATCAGATCAAGGCTTAATATTCAGATATGGGAGTTATCAACATATTACTTCGGTACCTATGCTGTTGTTCCTTTATTCTGTTAAAAAGAATGTTATTCATATCTAATTTATTTCAAGTCTTTGTTTTAATTTCATATAAATGTAGGCTTGTTCCTGGTATCTAAGAGAGTTAATATAATATCAAACATTGCTCTCCTTTTATAATTCAAGTACCTTATATCAAAGCAAGTATACTTCAATTTGAGATATTTTTTCACTATGACATTTTATCAATAGTCATCTAACAACTAAGCCTTTTCAGATATGAGAAGGAAATAGATAATTCTAAAGTTACCTGTGACAGATACTGTATTAAAATGATTAATGAGCTCATCCTGCTTTTCAGTTCACCACGAGCTTCAATTCATCATTGTGGATTGCCATTAAGATTACTAAAAATTCTACAGAAGAATGCTTATATGTAAGCTCAACGATCAACTCTAGTCTTGCAGGTGCATCATTTGAAATATTTCACTATACTGAGAAAATGCCTAATTTATTTTTCATGTACTCTCAAAATTAGATAATAGGCTATCTAAGACTCCTTTTCTGATCAGAGTCCCAAATAAAGATGCACTTTCTCCAAATACAGAAGTAAAAGAATGGCCTATTTCAATATAATTTAAGTTGCTGGTTTGCAATAAAAATAAGACTGGCATTTGAGCTAATCACATTTTTCTCCATATATTATTCATTTGGCAATTATTGCCATCATCTACAGATTCTTGAGGAAGAAATATAGAAAAACATGTTGGGAGAGAATTGGAAAGGAGGAGGTATTTTGAAATACAAAATTAAAGAAAAAGAAAAAGTTGAGGATGTGTGGTGGTACAAAGGAATAAGAGGTAATTTTTAGGTAGTTATTTCTGAGGGAAGTTTTTGGAGGAGTGGATGGGCACTGCATCAGGGTGCTTAGGAAAGACAGAGAGCTGAGTAAGAATTTAGCACTAGGAAAAATAGAAAAAACAAAACAATCTTTAAAAAGTCTTTCTGGTACTCTCCAACCATTGCATAACAAATAATATTTACATATAAATTTCTTGGGCTTTAAAATGTGTTTGGGAGATTTACTTAAAGTGCACTATGTTGCCTCACCTAGTGAACTCATTTGCTACTACCCAATTAGGTAGCAATCATAGAACTTGCCCACGTCAGGTGGGGCAAAATGATCCATGTTTTTGAGACATGTAATTTAACTGCATCCTTATATTTGACTAAAAAAAAAAAGATGGTACTTATGAATTAAAGGTAGTGTAAAATGAATACTTTTACTGGGTTAGCATTACCATTCTCACTTTCCAAGAACTTACGAGTTCTGTTTCTATGTGCCCCACCACTTGTTTGACACTTGTTTGGTGTCTTTCAAACAGGAACACCACACTCACTCACTATGCCATATATTGGACAGTTATACTTAAGTGGCAAAATATTTTCCGTTTTGACTCTCCTGATTATGTTCCTGTTGAAGCAGTTTAAAATGTGATCTTAGAAAGAAATACCTTCTTTTCTATAATTCCCTTTAGAGAAATACCCTTTTTCATGATAGTATCACTCTATGCATTAGAAACTAAATCTGTTTGCTTCATGAGGACAGTGGTAGGGATAGCAAAGGGGTATAAAAATTAACTGCTAGTTTCTAAGCAATAACACTAATACCACAATGAAACTCAAACTGTTAGATTTTGGCAACTAATTTGACAGTTACCAGCAAGTGATCCTCATTTTTCCTGACATCCCATTTCTGTCTCTGTTCCTATCACCTACCACTGTGAATTTATAATTGCTAACAAAGCATTGCAGTACATTTGCCAGATTTAAATGGATTTCATGGCACGCTATGCAATTACATGCCCTTTTTTCAAAGGCTAAATGTGTGTCATCTCCACAAGTCACCACATGGCAACAGACGGCAATATTTGAATGATTGGTCTACTAAGTTAGTGAAGAGTGCCATTCTGCTCTCAGATACTTCTGCTTAGACTGGGGAAATTAGTCTACAATGGGAAAGAAATAAAGGACTTTCATTCTGCCCATTTAATTTCCTACTAGAGTTGCAACAAGTCATACAATTCTTTTGAGTGTAATGAAGACGGACAACAATAACCTGATTTTAGGGGCTAGTCATATAAACACTCTCTTACATCTCTTAATTTATAACATATTAGGACTTCAAAGTCCCCTTTATAGATACCATGTTCTAGTTGTTCCATATTAAAGGTTAAGGAGTCCCACGTATCTGCCAGAAGAGAATCAGTAAGAGCTTCAGCAATAGACAGGTGTTGCAGTAACCCAAAAAAATTTTAGAGCTAAAAGTGTATAGAGAAGCTTACATGAGACCTCACTCAATTACTTGTACATAAAACCTTACAAGTAGGGCCAGAGATCAGAGCTTGGGACAATGTGTCAAAATCAGTTTCCTGATTTGCTCTTCTCTTAGGCAGTACCATTTCCTTGTTCATTATTTCAGGGTTCATCAGAGCCACAAATTGAAGTGTTATTACTTGCATACATTACTCTCAAATTGACTTTGATGTTAAGCTGGGACTTCTTATGCCATTATCATTGCCAGAAAAAAGGTCCAATTTCTTCCTCTATTCATCCCCAGGGAAGTAACACAAAATAGAAACACTCACAGCTAACTAGGCACAAGCAACCCTGCTGGTCCTTTATGGTCCCTGACGGTGGATCACCAGCTGCTTGAAAATATGTATAGAGAAATTACCCTCTTTTACTTTTTCTTCAACCTTGGAAATGTAGCTATACAGTAACCCTAGTACATAGCTCCAATTTATACCAGTAAGAACATAATGTAGTATGACTGGTGTCCTTATATGAAGAGGAAATTGGACACAGACATGTAGAGAGGTGAGATGACTGGGAGAAGATTGCCATCTACAAGCCAGGAGAGAGACCTTGAATACATTCTTCCCTGCTGGCTCTCACAAAAAGCCAACATTGCAGACATTTTGACTTCCAGCCTCCAGAACTGTGAGAAAATAAATTTCAGATGTTTAAATCATCCAATCTGTGGTAACTTGTTAAGGCAGCCCTAGCAAACAAATACACACCAATTTATTCCATTTTTCTTTCCTGGATCATGATTTTGGCATTTTATCTAAAAAACTAGTACCACACCTTAATCAGCTAAATCTTTTTCCCCTGTCTTATTTTTTTCTATTATTATTTCTATTTTTTCTTTCAGTAATTTGAAGATTTCAATTTGCATAACAAAAGCTTCCATCCTGGCTTTTGAACTTTAGGTTTCTCCAGACATACTTGTTTTGTTAAGAAGTATGCTAGTGTGTAAAGCCCCAAATCAAAGGTCAAACAGTGCACTTGATCTCTCAGGTCGCCTGTTTGGCCCTCTTCCAAGTCTACTTTGGTTCCTTTCATTTCTGTTCTAAAGCTTTTTAATAAACTTTCACTCCTGCTCTAAAACTTGCCTTGTTCTCTCCTTCTGTCTTATGCCCCTCAGTGGAATTCTTTCTTCTAAGGAGGCAAGAATTTACGTTGCTGCAGACCTGTATGTGTTCGCCACTGGTAACATACTTTGGTGCCAGGTGACTCGGATACATTCTGCTGCTAACAGAACCATATATAAAATTGCAGCTATCTATGCTCAAACTACTAAAAAAAAAAAGAAAAAAAAAAGGCAATTTGTTATGCTTCCACATAATAGGTTGTCTTTTCTTTAACTCTTTAACATGAATCATATAAATTTTCACTCTGAGATGTATTTGACAGGATTTATTTTTATTTCTCCTAGACATGTATTATTTCCTTTTTCTGAAAATTTGTTTACTTTCAGTTATAAAAATCTTTAGCTGGGTGTGGTGTCTCACGCCCGAAATCCCAGTACTTTGGGAGGCCAAGGCAGGCAGATCACCTGAGGTTGGGAGTTTGAGACCAGCCTGACCAACATGTAGAAACCCCATCTCTATTAAAAATACAAAATTAGCCAGGCTTAGTGGTGCATGCCTGTAATCCCAGCTACTCAGGAGGCTGGCTGAACCCAGGAGGTGGAGGTTGCGGTGAGCCGAGATCCTGCCATTGCACTCCAGCATGAGTGACAAGAGCAAAACTCTGTCTCAAAAAAAAAAAAAAAAAAAAAGGTATCTTTAAATATTCTCTCTCCACATTCTATTATCTCCTTCTAGATCTCCATTAGCTAAGAGAACTTCTTCCCCTATCTTCTACGTATTTTAACCTTTCTTTTATATGTTCTTTTCATTTCATCTCATTGTGTTGTATTTTGTGTAACTGTACAATCTGATATTTCCTCCATTGAGGGGTACTCTCTCCCTAATTAGTTTTATTGTTTTTTTTTTTTTCTAAGAGATCCCTTTGTCCTCAGTCAAAACTACCTGGTCATTTTTTTTCCAGTCATCTGTTTCTACTCATAATTTCAATGTCCTCTTTTCACTTTTTTATATGCAGATATTATATTTTGCATCTGATGATTTCAATACCTGAATTCTTTTTTAGGAGAGGTTGTGTTGTCTACTGTTTCTGTGGTGATTTTTCTGGTGATGATTTTTGATGTGAAGTTCAATGAAACTTTGTGTGAAATTCTTTGAGACCTGCTTTGAATACGACATTCTGCAGAGAAGAATTGGATCTCCTTCTTCCATGCAGCTCAAGGGTCTACCAACCAGGAACCAATCTACAACAAATTTCAGCTTGAGGTTTTTCAGGTCATAACTGTTTTGTTAATTTTGCCAATAAAAATAAGCTATGTAGGTCAAGCAGTATTATGTTTTAAAGGAAAAATATTATAGCAATATAGGTGGCTCTGAATTTACACATTATGAGAAGATATTTTTAGTTAGAGCTAAGTGAGCAAGAGGAAGAATATAGGAAACAATTTAGAATGGTGGTGAGGTAGGATGTCAGATTATTTAGTTCTTGCAGGTGTTTATAAGATTTTTCCCCCTATTTTAAGCAAGATAATACTTGGAGAGTTTGGAGGCAGTAACATTAATGTCAGCCTTTAATTTTTAGATACTCCTACATTGTGCAGAATAAACTCTTGCAAGAGCAAGGGTGAAAGGAGAAATGCCAGTCAAAGGTTTGTAATAATCTCTTTCAGAAATAGCAGTGAATTTAGACCAGAGTGTTAGTAATGAAAGAGTGGAGGTGGTCAGAATCTATACATATTGTAAATGTAGACTTTACAGATATTTGCTGGTAGATTGGATATAGAATACAATGAAGTTTGTGAAGTCAAGAATGACTAAGTTCCTGGGCCTGGTAACAGGAAGAATAAATTTGCCACTAACTGAGAGACAAAGTCTGTAAGAGAAACCAATTTGGGGAAACAGAGCAGTAGAAAAGGAGATTTTTAGGCATGTTAATTTTGAGGTAGTATTAGATATATGCATTAGGAAATATTGAGTATAAAGTTGAATATACATCTCTGGAGTTCAGGAGATAAGTCTGTGCTGGAGACATAAATTTGGAAATTATCAGAATGGAAACAATATTTGTAACTGTGAGCCTAGATTTAATATCTCAGATATAGACCCGGAACAATCTATGTTTAAAGGTCAGAAAAATGGGAGAGATCAGCATAAAATTTTTAGAAAAAGCGGAAAGTGATGCAGGGGAAGAATTATGCATTGGAAGAATTCAATGAAGAAAATAGTTTAAAAAGAGCCCCCCAAAATATGTGCATCTATTATGTATCAATAAATATGTCCCCCTAAAAGTGAGAAGCAAGTGATCAACCATATCAGAAGATAAATAAAATAAAAATAAAATTTGTATTTTAAAAGAGAAAATGACTCTGATGTCTCTTTTGGTAGAGTTGTAAGATTAAAAGCATAAAAAGAATATTGATATGTTTCGTATAACCTTACCAAAAACATATTTTACTTTTCTTATATAATATATATAGAGAGAGTCATTTTCCCTCTTATCTCATTTTAATTACCATATATTAATCAGAATTTTAACTCTTAACCCTAGTAAGAACTTTTTAACTGTCAGTGAAACCACCTTTGCATAATTATGACTGAGACAGTGAAAGAGATCTGACTTAACCGACTCCATCTTGCTTCTAATCTCCAAGTGGTTCTTATTCATTCCTGAACAAAGGCTAAATTAACTTTAGGAGAAACTTGGTTTATAGTTTAAAACAAAGATGATAACAGCCCTTTCCCAAAGCAGATCTTCTTCTTGCTTGGTGTCTAGATTGCATTTGTAGGACTAACATTAGGTACAAAATTAGAAATTATGGTTTAGGAATCATGCAGCTGGAGGCTACCTGATTCTGACCCTCCCTAAACTGCTCCTAAGATCAGTGTTTGAGATATTTTGCAGATCTTGCACTTGATGGATCAGCTGGCACCACCCAGATCGATAAACTGTCTCATCTGATCTTGTGGCCCCCAAGGAACTGACTCAGCACAAGAAGATAGCTTTGACTCCCTATGATTTTATCACTGACCAATCAACAGTCCTGGCTCACTGGCTGCCCCCTACCCATTGAGATGTCCTTAAAATCTCTGATCCCCAAATGCTATGGGAGACTGATTTGAATAATAATAAAACTCTGGTCTCCCATACAGCAGGATCGGAGTGAATTACTCTTTATTGTCACTCCCCTGTCTTGATAAATCGGCTCTGCCTAGGCAGCATGCAAGGTGAACCTCTTGGGTGGTTACATCAGTTGCATATCAACAATTTATGAGTACACATTTTATAATATCTAGAAACATAGGCTTTCTAATGAAACATTTTTTTCAAGAATAATTAGAGATATTGAATATTAATTTTTTTTAGGACGGTAGCCACAAAGAACAGAGAAATGGGACAGTAGCTCTAAGGGATGCATATCAAGGGAGGTTATTTTTTTTATAGAAAATGTTGTAAGTTTTTATGCCAATGAGTATAATCCAAGAGAAAGGAAAGAAGGAAAAAGAGAAAGCAAAGCAATAAGGCAGAAGAAAAAGGCGGCAGCAAGAACCCAACTTTTCACAGAGTTGTGCATTTTTCTCCAGCCACTTTCAGCTGTTCAGGCACAGGTTCGGAGTGGGCCATTAGTTAGTTTACTCCACATAGTTGCTCAGCATACAAACTGAGTAAAACAATGGTAGAATGAGGGAAATAAGTTGAGGAATTATGCAAGGGAGTGAGTATAACGATATGAATGAAACCTAAGTTAGATAAGGAAGGATCGGTGATGTGAGGTTTGTGAGGATAGTATGAAATCAATAATGAAGGATATAGTAGAGACAAGTGCTTGTTCATCTAAGTATTAACACAAAAAGTAGGAAATATATACTATAAAGCATGACTGAAAGATAAAAGGTGAAGTTAGAGGCATGGGATGTTTAAAGTTAAGATTGGGAATGAAATGCACTTATTAATATTAAGTTGGGAGCTCATGTAAGAGGTCAGTCATAGCATAAGATCATTACTAAAGAATTAAAGAAGGATGAGAGTGAAATTACATGAAGATTGAATTTATCAGAATTTATGGCAGCAACTGTGCTAAAATCCTAAAGAATTGAAAGAAGTGACCCAGTGCTTTGCAGATAACTACAAAAAAGAGGAGAAATGGGTGGTGGTGTCTTACTGACCTGCTGAAACTGAAAATTAGGGAAATTGTTATTTTATTAGGAATATGACATATGGAGGCCTGGCACAGTGGCTCACATCTGTAATCCCAGCATTTTGGGAGGCCGAGGTGGGTGGATCACGAGGTCAGGAGTCTGAGACCAGCCTGGCCAGTATAGTGAAACCCCACCTCTACTAAAAATACAAAAAAAAAAAAAAAAAAAAAAAATTAGCCGGGCGCGGTAGTGGGTGCCTGTAATCCCAGCTACTCAGGAGGCTGAGGCAGGAGAATTGTTTGAGCCCGGGAGGCGGAGGTTGCAGTGAGGCGAGGTCACGCCACTGCACTCCAGCCTGGGTGACAATATGAGACTCTGTCTCAAACAAAAAAAAAGACACATGGTTTCTTTTCATATCTTAACATTACTTAAATTGGGATTTGTCTTACAATTTATGGCATCTTACAATCACTGTTAGTCAGGCAGCCGTTCTGACCTAATATTCATGCTTTTTATATAAAAAACTTCCTTATAGTTACTGATTGCACAAAAAGTGGTATATAAATGTTTCGTTGACTAAAACATGAAGAGGTTTTAGTCAACGAAATATTTGTATACCACTTAAACAAAGAATGCAATTCCTGGTTGTTGTTAGAAAACCAATTCATACCTTGTAGTAAGATCAAGAAAGCCTCAATAGCAAACTTCCAGAATGGGTGTCAATACTCTAACGTAAAATCCTCCAGTGGATCACTCTTTCAGGAAAACCATATGAAAAAAATGCTCAATATCACTAGTCATTAGGGAAATGCAAATCAAAACCACAGTGAGATACCAAACTTACACTAGTCAGAATGGCTATTATTAAGAAGTCAAAAAATAACACATGCTGACAAAGTTGTGGAGAAAAAGAAAAGCTTATATACTGCTTGTGGGAATGCAAATTAGTTCAGCCACTGTGGAAAGCAGTTTGAAGATTTCTCAAAGAACTTAAAACAGAGTTACCATCTGACCCCAAAATCCCCTTACTGGGTATATACCGAAAAGGATATAAATCATTCTATCATAAAGATACACGAATGCATATGTTCATCACAGCACTGTTCACAATACCAAAGATGTGGAATCAACCTATATGCCCATCAACTGGATAAAGAAAAAGTGGTACATGTATACCATGGAATACTTTGCAGTCATTAAAAAGAACAAAATCATATCCTTTGCAGCAACATGGATGGAGCTGGAGGCCATTATCCTAAGCAAATTAACACAGGAACAGAAAACCAAATATCGCATGTTCTCACTCATAACTGAGAGCTAAACAGTGAGTACACATGGACCCAAAGAAGGAAATAACAGACACCAGGGCCTACTTGAGGATAGAAGATGGGAGAGGGTAAGAATTGAAAAACTACCTGGGGTATTATGCTTATTATCTGCATGAAAAAATTATTTGTACAACGAATCCCCATAACAATGCAATTTATGCATTTAATAAACCTGCATATGTACCCCTTGACCCTAAAACAAAAGTTGAAAAAAAAAATAAACAAACCAAAAAGGAAACGCTGTATCACAGTTGCAGCCCCTACCGCTAGGGTAGGGCCCAGTGCTCTTGACGGCACACTGGAGGCCATCGTGTGGAAAAACTTAGACTGTAATTTCTATGAGTGGAAAAGAGAATTGAAGTCCAATCTTCAATTGTTTGGAATTGTATAAAAACATCTTAAATAACTATTTGATTTATATTTTGCTTTTTATGTTTGAATGAAAATAATATATGATAAAAATATGTGTTTACCCTAAAACCATTCTTTAATAAAATTAAAATAAAAGCTGTAAGAGATAAGAAAGTATTGTTTCATAGCTTAATTGGCAGGGAAATGTTTTCCTTCATGGCTATGAAGATTACAAGTGATCATGTGAAACACATACATTGATGATTTTTTTAAAAAAGTACTTAGCACATACTGAAGATTCAGGATGAGCTGTCATTATAAGAGGAGATGGTATAATATTTCTGGCCCTAGTCTTTATATTATCACTTTACCTCCTCTATCTTTTACCTCACCAGCTAAGGTATCTGCATTCTAATAAGCTCTCCAGGTGCTTCTCTAAAGTTTGAGAACGTCTTGCTCAGACTATCAGGCTTAAACCAGTCTTCCTTCTTTCTACTTTTTCCCTGTCTCTGAATGATCAAACCGGTCGACTTTCTTTTCTGGTCACTTGCCTTCTGACAGTAGATAAAGGTACAGGAAGTAGACAGTGAAAGACTCGGGGGCACACCTTGTTTTAATGCAGTGATCTGTCTCACCAGAGAAACTACAGCCCCATTGAATGCTGTAGACTCTGATCAATCAAGTAGCAACTCTTCTTGAAGGGAGGAGCTGGTAAGGTAAAAGATAGAGGAGGTAAAGTGGTAATATAAAGACTAGGGCCAGAAATATTATACCATCTCCTCTTACAATGATAGCTCATCCTGAATCCTCAGTATGTGCTAAGTACTTTTCTTAAAAAAATCATCAATGTATGTGTTTTACATGATCACTTGTAATCTTCAAAATATGCCTACAGTGAGGTAATATTATTGTTTTCAATTTACAGTAATTGAGCCTTAAAAGAAACTATATATTAATATTTACAGTTGAATATGAGTATACTTTGATATTTGGGACTGTATTGCTAGGAAAAAACTACACTGTAAATAACTGACTCAGATGGCACTGAACAATTATTTACATTCTCTTTCTTTTCCTTTTAAATTCCTCTCTCCTTGTTTAATCAGACTATTGATAAGCAAAATAACTTTTTTAGTGTTATATTAAGACTAAATATACCTCCATATATTATAAATTGAAATACTTTTGTTGCAAGCAATAGAAATAGACTCCGTCTAACTTAGTTAAGAAGAAGTTTATTGGAAAGATATGAGCCTGGCTCACATAATCAAAGAGGCAGCTTAAGAACTATGTTCAAAAAGAGAGCTAGCCCCAGAGATCCAGGTAGCTGAAGCTAATTGGCTCTTTTATGGGCACTTGCTTTGTGCTTCTCTATTATGTATCTGCCTCTTTTCTGTATGTGAGAGCAGAGAATCGTCACTGACAGCCTCTCCCAGGTCATACACAGAGAGGAAGTAGAAATTCACGAAGGAAACTGAGGTGTTATACAGGACAGCAATGCATGCCAAAGTAGTGAAAACAACAAATACCCACTGCACTGTATTTACTCTCATGTTTGTTCAGCTATAACTTGGGTCCTAATTTCTGGGTTTACAAGAGTGAAGCAATGAATTCTATGTTCTTTCCTTCATTCAATAAATGTATATTGCAAGCCTAAAAGAAAGAACAGCAACTTCGAATATGAAAGTGAAAACGTTTCAGTGATCCAGTTTGCAACATAGCAGCAGCAACAACAAATCACTGCATTAATTAATGAGTTGAAGAGTATAATCAGTGCTCCCAAGGAAGGTTTATGGTGCTATTACAGAGAACAAGGGGTGATAGGAAACCTAGGTCCTAATAGAGGTTCCTTAGGAAAAGATTCTCTCAGTAGGAGATAAATTAACAGATATATTGATCATAAAAATATAATATAGGAAAGTTTTAAAGTTAATATTGTTATGTGTGAATTTGATCCTGTCATTATGATGTTAGCTGGTTATTTTGTAGTTAATTTTTTAGATACTATCTCTAACTTTTTCTTCAATTTCTCTTTTATCAGTTTGGATATTTCTTCTTGGTAATTAATTATGTTTCATCCATTTGGGCTTTTCTTCCCTCTTTCAAAGCATGTTATAGTTGCTCCTACAACATACATTTAGTGGAGCACAATAGGTTAAAAGTACAAAGAACATTTCTTCCAATTTCTGCAGAGAGATGCTGATTGATAGCTGACAGTTTTTGCTGTATTGTAATGTCCCTTTTATCCCAGCTCTATAGTTGCAGTGAAAAATGTTTTTGTGTGGTGAAATACAGTAGTATCTAGAAAGTTTATTTCTTGGGGGGGTTTGTCGTTATTAAAGCCTACTGGGAAGTCAGGCCTTTTCCAGTAAAGTTGTAGTTTCCTAATGAAAATACTTATTCTACTAAAGCGAGAGCAGAATCTCTGGGAGATTAGAGAGAGGAAGTGAAAAAGAGAGGAAAAATCCCCAAAGAATAATACAGAAATATCAATAGTGTATCAGCCAAAAATGGTACACTATTAACCAAATTAAGCAAGCAAATAAGGGATCATCATAAGACATTTTGTCTTTCAAGCACAGTGCACAATAGTGCACCAAGCAGGTACAGCTTGCTTGGTTGACTGGTAAGTGGCAGGGAAGGTTTCTAATTTCTAGGAAGCCATACTCCCTCAGATGAGAAGGGGTAGCAGTGATTGAATAATAAGGTTTCACCAAACAGCATTATTTTTCTCTCATAGCCAGGATTCCTAACAGGAATGGTAACATTTAAAAGAAAACTGATTCTCACTCTAACAAAAAATAATTAGAAGGTGAGAAATATAAACTCACCCATAAAATCCAATAAGTTGAAGGGTAAATCTTTAACTCAGCTCAACAAGGGAACCTAATTTGGAATTTACCACTGTCAAAGAAGCACTTTTCAATGGATGAGGACAACTCCCAAAGCAAGTACAAATAATAGAGATCCAGAAAAATCAGAAAGAAATTTAGAAGAAAACCTCAGATTATAGCATAACAAAGGCAAAATTTCTCCCTATCAATTTAAGATAAGCCATCAAAATAAAAGTAAATAAGCCTTTTAAATTGAGACCTAAGGAAAATCAAATAAATATAAACAAGGAGGGAGGGATTTAGGAGCTCTATTTATATCATGTGGAGGCAAAGGCATTTACCAGATTCATGTCCCCATCAAAAGTGCGTAAACACAAAATCACAAAATACATTGTATTAAAAATTCTACAGAAAAATAATATAAAAGTGAAAATAAAGTTAAAACCACCTTGTAAATACCAAGAAACAATGACAAATTTGTACAATAAGTGTTTGCCATTTGCAAACAAACTGGAGAAGATTGGATTACATAGTTAAAAGACAAGAGAGAAATGAAAACTAGAACACTTAATGAAAGACATTAGGTCCAAAGTCAAACATAAATGTAAAAGTAGGGAAAATACCTGCTAAATTTTCTTATATTTAAAGAGATTTCTGAAATCAATAAAAGACAAAAAATATGAAAATCAGAGAGAGCAATGAAATCTGCACAGAAAATAAATTGCAAATTGTTTTTAAATATATGAAAAGATTCACTTCCTCACTTACGGTAAGGTAAATACAAATGAAAATTACATAAATATAGGAATGGCTAGAGAATGTTAAAAAGGTCAGTTTGACCATATAATGTATGGTCAGGCTTGGAAAAGTAGTCATTCTTATGTTTTAACTGGTAAGAATGAAAATTATTACAGCTACTATACATAAAAATTTGACATTATCTAAAAACTTATAAATGTGTATAATTTGAAATTGTTATTCTACTTTTAGTAAATTTTATTTGAAATACATTTTAAATTATGCAGAATAAAGTGGGCATGTGGTAATTTATAGAAGCATTTTTTATTTTCCTACTTTTTCTTCTTTTTTCCCACTTTCCTTTTACTTACTGCTTTCTAAGGTAAAATTTATATAATATAAAATTCATCCATTGTGAGTAGACATACAATTGAATGACTTTTAGTAGATTTACAGAGTTATGCCACATCAGGACAAATCAATTTATGAACATTTCCATCCTCTAAAACATTTCCCTTGAGCTTATTTCCATTTCCATCCTCTAAAACATTTCTCTTGAGCTTATTTGTAGTCAATAACGACTTCCACTCCAATCCTTAGGCAAACACAATTCTGTTTTCTGTCTCTATATATCTGCATTTTCTAGACCCTTAATATGATCAGAACCATACAGTATTCAGCCTTTTGCATGTTAGTATTTTCACTTGACATACAGTTTTTAAGATGCTTCCATAGTGCAACATGAATCATTATTTGTTCATTTTTGTTGCTGAATAGTATTCTATTTTATGATGTACAGCTTTTGTTATCCATTCGCCAGATCATAGACATTTGGACTGTTTGAATTTTTATCATCACAGAATAATTTTTTTATGAATATTCACATTCAAGTGTCTATAAATATACCTTTTAATTTATTCTGAGTAGAAGGTTAGTAGCTAAATTGCTAAGCTATATGAGAAGTTTATATTTAACATTTTAAGTTAAATTGAAAAAATATTTTGCTAAATTAATGTATAATTATGCATTCCCACTATCAATACATGAGCATTCCAGTTTTTCACATTATCAGAGAGGGACCTGTGGTACAAACATTCAATACACTAACATACATGAAACATGAGTGTTAGAAGTAGAGAATGGAGAAAATAGACCATAAAATATAGTACAAGAACAATGGCTGAAAACTCTGAAATTTAATTAAACATTCATCTACAAATCCAAAAATCCCTAACTAAAATAAGTACAAAGAGATCATAATCAAACTGCTGAACTAAAGTCATATAAAAACATGAAATTACCAAGATAAAAATTAGTCATCACAGACATGGGGACAATGATTAATAGGTAACTTCTCATTGGAAACTATGAAAGCCAGAAGGTATAAAAAAAATATTCAAAATACTGGAGGAAAAAAGATTGTAAACCAAACATTTTACATGTGAAATTACTCATTAAAAACAAAGTGCTTAATTTAAATTGTTGTATAAAATAATTTTCAGATAAATATTTAACTATGTATTTCATCAATTCTAAGATGCTCATTTATTTATATTCTAATGTCTCAGAAATCAATATATATATTTTGATCAATAATATCACCAACTGGTAGTTGGTGAGCAGTTGCGACACAGCAATTTGGTCATTTGGCAACAAGCAGAATTACCTGCTACTCATGGCATGACTGGATAACCACAATCCCTCATGACTTATTATGGACAATTTGAAGAACTATAACTTCTGGTTGTTATCTAAAAATGTTTCATTCGTCACATTCTCATAAAATCACAAAATAACAGCACCAAAATTTACAGAAAGGGCTTAAAAGAAACCATGAAAAATAAGAGTTGATCACTTTTTTAAAAAGAAATGGGATCCCAGCAGCACGTCAAAAAGCTTATCCACCATGATCAAGTGGGCTTCATCCCTGGAATGCAAGGCTGGTTCAACATATGCATATCAATAAATGTAATCCAGCATATAAACAGAACCAAAGACAAAAACCACATGATTATCTCAATAGATGTGGAAAAGGCCTTTGACAAAATTCAACAGCCCTTCATGCTAAAAACTCTCAATAAATTAGGTATTGATGGGACGTATTTCAAAATAATAAGTGCTATTTATGACAAACCCACAGCCAATATTATACTGAATGGGCAAAAACTGGAAGCATTCCTTTTGAAAACTGGCACAAGACAGGGATGTCCTCTCACTACTCCTATTCAACATAGTGTTGGAAGTTCTGGCCAGGGCAATCAGGCAGGAGAAAGAAATAAAGGGTATTCAATTAGGAAAAGAGGAAGCCAAATTGTCCCTGTTTGCAGATGACATGATTATATATTTAGAAAACCCCATCATCTCAGCCCAAAATCTCCTTAAGCTGATAAGCAACTTGAGCAAAGTCTCAGGATACAAAATCAATGTGCAAAAATCACAAGCATTCTTATACACCAACAACAGACAAACAGAGAGCCAAATCATAAGTGAACTCCCATTCACAATTGCTTTAAAGAGAATAAAATACCTAGGAATCTAACTTACAAGGGATGTGAAAGACCTCTTCAAGGAGAACTACAAACCGCTGCTCAATGAAATAAAAGAGGACACAAACAAATGGAAGAACATTCCATGCTCGTGGATAGGAAGAATCAATATCGTGAAAATGGCCATACTGCCCAAGGTAATTTACAGATTCAATGCTATCCCCATCAAGCTACCAATGACTTTCTTCACAGAATTGGAAAAAAACTACTTTAAAGTTCACATGGAACCAAAAAAGAGCCCACATTGCCAAGACAATCCTAAGCCAAAAGAACAAAGCTGGAGGCATCACACTACCTGACTTCAAACTATACTACAAGGCTACAGTAACCAAAACAGCATGGTACTGGTACCAAAACAGAGATGTAGACCAGTGGAACAGAACAGAGCCCTCAAAAATAAAACCACACATCTACAACCATCTGATCTTTGACAAACCTGACAAAAACAAGCAATGGGGAAAGGATTCCCTATTTAATAAATGTTTCTGGGAAAACTGGCTAGCTATATGTAGAAAGCTGAAAATGGATCCCTTCCTTACACCTCATACAAAAATTAATTCAAGATGGATTAAAGACTTAATTGTTAGACCTAAACCGTAAAAACCCTAGAAGAAAACCTAGGCAATACCATTCAGGACATAGGCATGGGCAAGGACTTCATGTCTAAAACACCAAAAGCCATGGCAACAAAAGCCAAAATATACAAATGGGATCTAATTAAACTAAAGAGCTTCTGCACAGCAAAAGAAACTACCATCAGAGTGAACAGGCAACCTACAGAATGGGAGAAAATTTTGCAATATACTCATCTGACAAAGGGCTAATATCCAGAATCGACAAGGAACTGAAACACATTTACAAGAAAAAAACAACCTCATCAAAAAGTGGGCGAAGGATATGAACAGACACTTCTCAAAAGAAGACATTTATGCAGCCAACAGACACATGAAAAAATGCTCATCATCACTGGCCATCAGAGAAATGCAAATCGAAACCACAGTGAGATACCATCTCACACCAGTTAGAATGGCAATCATTAAAAAGTCAGGAAACAGCAGGTGCTGGAGAGGATGTGGAGAAATAAGAATGCTTTTACACTGTTGATGGGACTGTAAACTAGTTCAACCATTGTGGAAGACAGTGTGGCGATTCCTCAAGGATCTAGAACTAGAAATACCATTTGACCCAGCCATCCCATTACTGGGTATATACCCAAATGATTATAAATTATGCTGCTATAAAAGCACATGAACACGTATGTTTATTGTGGCACTACTCACAATAGCAAAGACTTGGAACCAAGCCAAATGTCCATCAACAATAGACTGGATGAAGAAAATGTGGCACATATACACCATGGAATACTATGCAGCCATAAAAAAGATGAGTTCATGTCCTTTGTAGGGACATGGATGAAGCTGGAAACCATCATTCTCAGCAAACTATCGCAAGAACAAAAAAACAAACACCGCATGTTCTCACTCATAGGTGGGAATTGAACAATGAGAACACTTGGACACAGGAAGTGGAACATCACACACCGAGGCCTCTCGTGGGGTGGGGGGAGGGGGGAGGGAAAGCATTAGGAGATATACCTAATGTAAATGACGAGTTAATGGGTGCAGCACACCAACATGAAACATGTATACATATGTAACAAACCTGTACGTTGTTCACATGTACCCTAGAACTTAAAGTATAATTAAAAAAAAAAAAGAAACGGGCTTCATTAACGCTATCGAGGGCAATTTGAGTTTGAAAAGATTCCTTCATTAAATAGGAAGGAACATGTTTTAAGAATGATTTACATACCTTATTTCACTTTATTTTTCTTTTTTATACATACAAAAGTAATTACTATGAAATATATGTTTAACTGAGTCTCAAAGAGCTCCTTCAGTGAATACAAAAATATGGTTCAATAGCACATTTTTCCATTTTTTTCTTTATGTGTCTAAATTAACCATGTATCTTAAAATTAATAATATTTAGAATAAATAAAACACTGCAAGTGTATTACAAATACAGTTACACAATGATGCATCCTTACTAATTTTGAAATAAGATTTTGTAACATAAAAATCAATAGATTGAGACAAATACCCTATACTATATCAGCCAATAAAATAATGAAAATGTGGGAAGAAGGAAGAGGAAGATAAGGAAATGACATAACTTTGCTACGATCTTCACATTTTATGGGGTGAGTACCAAGAGATTCTATGATAGTCTGAAGTGGATACATTAAGAAGTGGAAATAAAAATATATTTGGTAGAATTATAATCTTCCTAGGTGGAAATGTTATAGACTGACTCGACGTTTGTGTCCTCTCAAAATTCATTCATTTAAATCCATACTCCCAGTGGGACAGTACAAGAAGGTGGAGTTTTTGGGAGGTTATTAGGTCATGAGGGTGGAACTGTTGTGAATGAGATTATTGATTTTATTTAAGAGACCACAAAGAACTGCCTTATCCCTTCCACCGTGTAAGGACACAGATAGAATATGATGTGAACAGGACGCAGACAACAAAATTGCTGGTGCCTTCATCTTAGATGTCCCACCCTCCAGAACTGTGGGAAGCCAATTTCTGCTGTTTATAAGCTAACCAATCTATGGGATTATTATTATAGCAGCCTGAATGGACTAATACAAGTAAAACATGACACAATTTCAAATTTTATAAGAAATAGAGACATGGAAAGTAAAAGTGGAAGATAAACAAATACCTAAAGACCATAAAATAAAATATGGTAAATAAATGATTAATTTAAAAGAGACAAAGAAAATTATCATAATTTTTAAAATAGAATAATAAAATAAGATATATTGCCAACTCTATATGTTATGAAATAAATAAGAAGGATAATAAATTGGACCAAAATGAACAATTTTCCTTGGTTAGGAAACAAAAACCCAGTTTTATGTTCTCAGTAAAACAGTCACCTAAATACAGTATGACTCAACAACTTTGAAAGCAACAGAATGGTCAAGGAAATATTTGTTAAATTCAAACAAATAAAACGCAGCTTGGAATACCAAATAAAACCAATACAGGTTATAATACTATTATCAGGCAAGTTTTAAATCAAAAAGGATACAGCCTTTTTTGGTGGCATGAAGGGAACCAGTTTACACATTCTAAACCGAAGATGTTACTTCATGTTTAATATTAAATCATACTACATGTAATTCATAAAATTGTGGACAACCAAATGCATGAAAAACAAAGAAATACTGACAAAAAGCTCAATATAATTGTGTAGGAAACAGTTTTACATACCAATCTGAAATTCTTTACAGACCAAATAACATTAGGTTCCATCAGACACTTCATGATCACCATCTGTAACATATGAGGGCTTGAGAGAAATTCCATAATGTTACGTGTGGTACAGGCCAAAAACTGCATTTACTGCGAAAAGAGAATTTACAAAGTCAGCTTTAGTCAGCTTTTTCAGCTTTAGGAAACAAAATATATGCATCTGTGTTTTGTCATTATTTTATAAAAAGTTGCCAGGGTAGGCCGGGCACAGTGGCTCATGCCTGTAATCCCAGCACTTTGGTAGGCAGAGGCGGGTGGATCACAAGGTCAGGAGTTTGAGACCAGCCTGGCCAATATGGTGAAACTACGTCTCTACTAAAAATACAAAAATTCGCCGCATGTGGTGGCAGGGGCCTGTAATCCCAGCTACTTGGGAGGCTGAGGCAGGAGAATCACTTGAACCTGAGAGGTGGAGGTTGCAGTGAACCTGAGAGGTGGAGGCTGCATGAGTTGAGTGCAATCATGCCATTGCACTCCAGCCTGGGTGACAGAGCGAGACTCTGTCTCAAAATAAAATAAAATAAAATAAAATAAAAATTTTAAAAAAGCTGCTGGGGTATTCTGAAAGATGTGCAGTGTATGATTCTAAGTTTTGTTGGAAAGGTCTCACCAACTGAGAGCTCTCTCCTTATAAGACAAATATAAGAAGTCTTAGCAAGAGAAAAATATCAAATTATTTTAGTAACAAGAATCTTGAATAGAGCGAAGTCTATTTAGAGCAGAGGAGAAGGAAAACCATTTGCCCAGCACCTGGAGGCTTTGTGGTCTGTGCAAAGTCACAGATACTATGTTAGGAGGAAGGAAGTCATTGGTCCTGTGAGAAGCTGAGTTAGACTACCTCCTGAATAACAGGCATGTAAATTAATCATGGTGGATCACAAAACCTAAAATAAATAAAAAATAATTAAATACCTATCCACTACTTAGGAATGAAGAAAATAAAGCAAAAATGGAAGGGTATTTTTCTCAATTATTTGATAATAAATTTTAAATGGATATTTTCTTAGAACAAGATATACTGCTACACTTAAAATAGAGCACAGGAAAAGATTTCTAAAAACAAAATCAGAAAATTGGCCAGAGGTGAATGGTTTTGTGGGAGAATGCTTTATAACCTTCAAGATACTTTCAATATAATTCAAAAGTAAAGAGAAATGAAAGATTTTCTTTTCATTTGTTATTGAAACATTATTTTATTTTTAATTGCAAATATGAATTTATTTTTTCAAATATGTAACGCTTTGGCAAGGAACATGTATTTGTTTCCTAGGGTATTTTAACAATGTCCCATGAACCTGGAGGCTTAAAACAACAGAAATGTATTGTCTTTCAGTTCTGGAGGCTGGAAGTTCAAAATCAGGTTGTGAGGGGGGCCTTGCTCTCTCTGAAACCTGTAGAGGGGAATTTTTCCTTGCCTCTTCCTAACTTCTGGTGATGGCTGTCAATCCTTGGTCCTCCTTGGCTTGCAGCTGCATTACTCCAGTCTCTTCTCTCACCTGCTATTCTCTCCATGCAGCTCCACATCATTTCCTTACAAGGACACAAGTCATATTGCATTAAGGGCCCACGCTATTTGGGTATGACCTATTGTCAACATAACTAATTTTAGTTGCAAAGACCACATTTTCAAAAAAGGTCACATCATGAGGTACTGCCAGTTAGGACTTTAACATATCTTATTTTGAGGATGGTGGTTGCACAAAACTAAACCCATTGTAATATGGTAGTCAAAATTACATACAAAGTTATGCTCTATTTCATCTTTATATTTTGTTCTCCATTCCACCTAGCCCCTTATAGGTAGTCATTTCTTGTTTCTACAGCCAGTGTTTCCATTTTCAAACAAAAGCAGAAATTGTATGTGTTTGTGTGTGTGCACATATTTATCTTCTTTTTGCTTGTGTGTGTAGCATATTGATACCCTCTTCAGCAATTTGCAAATTTTCACTTCACAAATATGTCACTCGAAATCACTACAGAGACCTCTTCCTGTACAAGTAAACTACAATCTACTTATAATCTCACTACAAGTAAACTACAAGTAAACTACAGTAAACTACAAGTAAACTAAAATCTCACTTATAATCAATAACGTAAAAAAATTACCTAATGGTGTTCATGTTATTTCAACGAGTATACAGACATTATTTTAATCATTCAAAAACAATTAATTATAATGGCATCTATGTATATGTCCTCTCATACAGATAAAACAGGCAATATAGTATTGAGGTTATGACCAGAAAGGTTGACTCACCGTTTTATCATGTAATGTTTAATTAATTTGACACATTAGCTAAATTCTATGATGCTCAGGTTCTTCCTCGATAAGAACATAATGGTAATCTTCAGAACATAATAGGTAATGTACCTATTTCAGAAGGCTACATTAAAGATCAAAGAAACAATACACAAAATTTATTTGGCTGATTCTTGGCCCATAATAAGTGCCCAGTAGTGATTAGCTATTATTATTTTAATAGGAGTAGTGATTATTAGTAGGACTAGGTAGTACAGTTATTATTTTTCATGTAAAATGAGAAAAAAATATGATTAGCTCAACAGAATGTGAAAATGCGCTTACCAAAATACAACACTATTCCTGAAAACGTTTTTTTAAAACAATTCATGGGTAGGTAGATAAATCTGTAAATAGAAGCCAACTTATGTTTACATATAAAATACCAAAAGGTGATGAGTTTGTTACTATTGCCACCAATAGCCCACCCGAGTTGCTAAACAAAGTAATCAAAGGAAAAAATAGAAGATACCAATATGGAATAGAAAAGGAGAAATAATCATTATTTTTGGATAATATATTTACTTTAAAAGCATCATGTAATCAATAGATGTATACAAGAAAATGTCCATTAAGAAGAATAACTCAAAAATAAGATTCATATTTATGAATTTAACAAGACTTGCATAGGCTTATACAGAGTGAAAGCTGTACAACTTTGCTAAGGGATATAAACATTGATTTTTAATGGAGAGATGTGGCTTTTTTCTGAGGAGAAAAACATAATCTTATAAAGATGTAACTTCCCCCAAAATTGAACAATGAAATCAAACCAACCTGCATCGAGTACAGACAGGGCTTTGTTTTTCTTGGAAGAATATATTTTTGAATTCTGGGAAAATAAATGAGTTACAATATGAGTCCTCAAAAACATCAGTAACACTTCTATAATTAAATTGTGTAGGTCTAAGTAGAAATATGCAAAAGAGTATATGAGAAAGGTCTAAAAAAGTCCTCTTTGAGATTATTTTGTTCTAATATGAAGAAAACAAATGTCAATTACGTATATGTACAAGTAGAAGAAATTACTAAAATTGATATACCCAAAACACACAAATCTTAAGCTTTGTGATATTTTGATGTAATAAGAAATGCTTTTAAAATGTGGAGAAATAAGGACCATTCCCAGTTATATTATAGCAGTCTTGGGGAATATGCAACTTGGAAAAACAGAGCCCTGCTTTTTCAAATTGGAGTGGGAAATTCAGGTAATAAACTTGTTTCAAGAATGTAAGTGAGATGCATAAAATACATCATTTAACTCTCTGACTTTCCCCATGAAGCCCCATGTTGGAGATCTAGTTCAACCAGATCTCCACTACTAAACTCCTAAGCAAAGACCCCTAATATTAAGGAATTCCACTACCAGGACTAAAATGAGAAGATGGTATGAGTGTCTTTGCTTGCTTTGAACTACTATCACCCTCTAGCAATAGAATAGACTTTAATTGTGTAATTAAATATACACTGTATAACATGCTTTAATTGTTCCTCATACACAGGGGACCACATCTTTTGCTAATAGTGAGAATTACTTGGATCACTCATGATGCATAGTAAGTGAACAGAATAGAGAGCTCAGAAATCATTAAGTATTCACAGATATCTTATATACAATAAATGTATATATAAAATTTGTATAGATATGATTAATTATTAAATAACTGCAATTAAAGCAATGGGCTAGTTATTTTAAAAATAGAAGCTAGGTTACCATTTCACTGCTCAGTTAAAAATTATTTCACATTCATAAAAATGAGATTAATACTATTAAAATATCAGAAGAAAGCACTGGTAAACAAGTTTGTATCAATGGATAGTAAAAACTTAAAAGTGAAACCAGAAACAATATCGTGGAACACTGATATATTTGACTAACTAAAATCAAATGTCTTGGATTGGCACAATAAATACAATGAATAAAACTAAAATACAAATCGAAAATAGAAAAACAATTGCAACATAGATACATATATCAAAGAAAAAAATTTAAATTATAAAGGGTTTTCACAAATAAATTATGAAATCAAAAATATGATAAACATGGGTGAAGGATGAGAATAGGGCACTTCTAAAATTAAATCAATCAACCAACACACAGGAGAAGATACTTATTGTTGCTAATATTCAAATAATGGTGACCAATATTTGTTAGTAGAAAGGTAGATTAATACAGTCTTCCCAGTAGGTATTTTGGCAACTTGTCTCAAAATATTAACTAAATATATTTCTTGATCCAATACTCTTACCCTATGTATTAGTCCATTTTCACACAGCTAACAAAGATATATCCAAAGACTGGGCAATTTATAAAAGAGAGGCTTAATTGGACTTACAGTTCCATGTGGCTGGGGAAGCCTTGCAATCATGGCAGAAGGCAAAAGAGGAACAAGTCACATCTTACATGGATGGCAGCAGGCCAAGAAAGATAACTCGTGCAGGGGAACTCCTCTTTTCAAAAACATCAGATCTTGTGAGATTTTTCATGGGAAAGACTTGCCCCAATGATTCAATTACCTCCCACCGGGTCCCTCCCACAGCATGTGGGAGTTCAAGTTGAGATTTGGGTGGGGACACAGCCAAATTATATCACCCTACTAGTATATTCTTTTTTTATTTATTTATTATTATTATACTTTAAGTTTTAGGGTACATGTGCACAATGTGCCGGTTAGTTACATATGTATACATGTGCCATGCTGGTGCGCTGCACCCACTAACTCGTCATCTAGCATTAGGTATATCTCCCAATGCTATCCCTCCCCCCTCCCCCCACCCCACAACAGTCCCCAGAGTGTGCTGTTCTCCTTCCTGCGACCATGTGTCCTCATTGTTCAGTTCCCACCTATGAGTGAGAATATGCGGTGTTTGGTTTTTTTGTTCTTGCAATAGTTTACTGAGAATGATGATTTCCAATTTCATCCATGTCCCTACAAAGGACATGAACTCATCTTTTTTATGGCTGCGTAGTATTCCATGGTGTATATTGCCATATTTTCTTAATCCAGTCTATCATTGTTGGACATTTGGGTTGGTTCCAAGTCTTTACTATTGTGAATAATGCCGCAATAAACATACGTGTGCATGAGTCTTTATAGCAGCATGATTTATAGTCCTTTGGGTATATACCCAGTAATGGGATGGCTGGGTCAAATGGTATTTCTAGTTCTAGATCCCTGAGGAATCACCACACTGACTTCCACAATGGTTGAACTAGTTTACAGTCCCACCAACAGTGTAAAAGTGTTCCTATTTCTCCACATTCTCTTCAGCACCTCTTGTTTCCTGACTTTTTAATGATTGCCATTCTAACTGGTGTGAGATGGTATCTCATTGTGGTTTTGATTTGCATTTCTCTGATGGCCAGTGATGGTGAGCATTTTTTCATGTGTTTTTTGGCTGCATAAATGTCTTCTTTTGAGAAGTGTCTGTTCATGTCCTTCGCCCACTTTTTGATGGAGTTGTTTGTTTTTTTCTTGTAAATTTGTTTGAGTGCATTGTAGATTCTGGATATTAGCCCTTTGTCAGACGAGTAGGTTGTGAAAATTTTCTCCCATTTTGTAGGTTGCCTGTTCACTCTGATGGTAGTTTGTTTTGCTGTGCAGAAGCTCTTTAGTTTAATTAGATCCCGTTTGTCAATTTTGGCTTTTGTTGCCATTGCTTTTGGTGTTTTAGACATGAAGTCCTTGCCCATGACTATGTCCTGAATGGTAATGCCTAGGTTTTCTTCTAAGGTTTTTATGGTTTTAGGTCTAACGTTTAAGTCTTTAATCCATCTTGAATTAATTTTTGTATGAGGTGTAAGGAAGGGATCCAGTTTCAGCTTTCTACATATAGCTAGCCAGTTTTCCCAGCACCATTTATTAAATAGGGAATCCTTTCCCCATTGCTTGTTTTTCTCAGGTTTGTCAAAGATCAGATAGTTGTAGATATGTGGCATTATTTCTGAGGGCTCTGTTCTGTTCCATTGATCTATATCTCTGTTTTGGTACCAGTACCATGCTGTTCTGGTTACTGTAGCCTTGTAGTATAGTTTGAAGTCAGGTAGTGTGATGCCTCCAGCTTTGTTCTTTTGGCTTAGGATTGACTTGGTGATGCGGGCTCTTTTCTGGTTCCATATGAACTTTAAAGTAGTTTTTCCCAATTCTGTGAAGAAAGTCATTGGTAGCTTGATGGGGATAGCATTGAATCTGTAAATTACCTTGGGCAGTATGGCCATTTTCACGATATTGATTCTTCCTCTCCATGAGCATGAAATGTTCTTCCATTTGTTTGTATCCTCTTTCATTTCCTTGAGCAGCTGTTTATAGTTCTCCTTGAAGAGGTCCTTCACATCCCTTGTAAGTTGGATTCCTAGGTATTTTATTCTCTTTGAAGCAATTGTGAATGGGAGTTCACTCATGATTTGGCTCTCTGTTTGTCTGTTGTTGGTGTATAAGAATGCTTGTGATTTTGGTACATCGATTTTGTATCCTGAGACTTTGCTGAAGTTACTTATCAGCTTAAGGAGATTTTGGGCTGAGACAATGGGGTTTTCTAGATATACAATCATGTCGTCTGCAAACAGGGACAATTTGACTTCCTCTTTTCCCAATTGAATACCCTTTATTTCCTTCTCCTGCCTAATTGCCCTGGCCAGAACTTCCAACACTATGTTGAATAGGAGTGGTGAGAGAGGGCATCCCTGTCTTGTGCCAGTTTTCAAAGGGCATTCTTCCAACTTTTGCCCATTCAGTATGATATTGACTGTGGGTTTGTCATAGATAGCTCTTATTATTTTGAAATACGTCCCATCAATACCTAATTTATTGAGAGTTTTTAGCATGAAGGGCTGTTGAATTTTGTCAAAGGCCTTTTCTGCATCTATTGAGATAATCATGTGGTTTTTGTCTTTGGTTCTGTTTATATGCTGGATTACATTTATTGATTTGCATATATTGAACCAGCCTTGCATCCCAGGGATGAAGCCCACTTGATCATGGTGGATAAGCTTTTTGATGTGCTGCTGGATTCGGTTTGCCAGTATTTTATTGAGTATTTTTGCATCAATGTTCATCAAGGATATTGGTCTAAAATTCTCTTTTTTTGGTTGTGTCTCTGCCCGGCTTTGGTATCAGGATGATGCTGGCCTCATAAAATGAGTTAGGGAGGATTCCCTCTTTTTCTATTGATTGGAATAGTTTCAGAAGGAATGGTACCAGTTCCTCCTTGTACTTCTGGTAGAATTCGGGTGTGAATCCATCTGGTCCTGGACTCTTTTTGGTTGGTAAGCTATTGATTATTGCCACAATTTCAGATCCTGTTATTGGTCTATTCAGAGATTCAACTTCTTCCTGGTTTAGTCTTGGGAGAGTGTATGTGTCGAGGAATTTATCCATTTCTTCTAGATTTTCTAGTTTATTTGCATAGAGGTGTTCGTAGTATTCTCTGATGGTAGTTTGTATTTCTGTGGGATCGGTGGTCATATCCCCTTTATCACTTTTTATTGCGTCTATTTGATTCTTCTCTCTTTTTTTCTTTATTAGTCTTGCTAGTGGTTTATCAATTTTGTTGATCCTTTCAAAAAACCAGCTCCTGGATTCATTAATTTTTTGAAGGGTTTTTTATGTCTCTATTTCCTTCAGTTCTGCTCTGATTTAAGTTATTTCTTGCCTTCTGCTAGCTTTTGAATGTGTTTGCTCTTGCTTTTCTAGTTCTTTTAATTGTGATGTTAGGGTGTCAATTTTGGATCTCTCCTGCTTTCTCTTGTGGGCATTTAGTGCTATAAATTTCCCTCTACACACTGCTTTGAATGCATCCCAGAGATTCTGGTATGTTGTGTCTTTGTTCTCGTTGGTTTCAAAGAACATCTTTATTTCTGCCTTCATTTCATTATGTACCCAGTAGTCATTCAGGAACAGGTTGTTCAGTTTCCATGTAGTTGAGCGGCTTTGAGTGAGATTCTTAATCCTGAGTTCTAGTTTGATTGCACTGTGGTCTGACAGATAGTTTGTTATAATTTCTCTTCTTTTACATTTGCTGAGGAGAGCTTTACTTCCAAGTATGTGGTCAATTTTGGAATAGGTGTGGTGTGGTGCTGAAAAAAATGTATATTCTGTTGATTTGGGGTGGAGAGTTCTGTAGATGTCTATTAGGTCTGCTTGGTGCAGAGCTGAGTTCAATTCCTGGGTATCCTTGTTGACTTTCTGTCTCGTTGATCTGTCTAATGTTGACAGTGGGATGTTAAAGTCTCCCATTATTATTGTGTGGGAGTCTAAGTCTCTTTGTAGGTCACTCAGGACTTGCTTTATGAATCTGGGTGCTCCTGTATTGGGTGCATATATATTTAGGATAGTTAGCTCTTCTTGTTGAATTGATCCCTTTACCATTATGTAATGGCCTTCTTTGTCTCTTTTGATCTTTGTTGGTTTAAAGTCTGTTTTATCAGAGACTAGGATTGCAACCCCTGCCTTTTTTTGTTTTCCATTTGCTTGGTAGATCTTCCTCCATCCTTTTATTTTGAGCCTATGTGTGTCTTTGCACATGAGATGGGTTTCCTGAATACAGCACACTGCTGGGTCTTGACTCTTTATCCAATTTACCAGTCTGTGTCTTTTAATTGAAGCATTTAGTCCATTTACATTTAAAGTTAATATTGTTATGTGTGAATTTGATCCTGTCATTATGATGTTAGCTGGTTATTTTGCTCGTTAGTTGATGCAGTTTCTTCCTAGTCTCGATGGTCTTTACATTTTGGCATGATTTTGCAGTGGCTGGTACTGGTTTTTCCTTTCCATGTTTAGTGCTTCCTTCAGGAGGTCTTTTAGGGCAGGCCTGGTGGTGACAAAATGTCTCAGCATTTGCTTGTCTGTAAAGTATTTTATTTCTCCTTCGCTTATGAAGCTTAGTTTGGCTGGATATGAAATTCTGCATTGAAAATTATTTTCTTTAAGAATACTGAATATTGGCCCCCACTCTCTTCTGGCTTGTAGAGTTTCTGCTGAGAGATCCGCTGTTAGTCTGATGGGCTTCCCTTTGAGGGTAACCCGACCTTTCTCTCTGGCTGCCCTTAACATTTTTTCCTTCATTTCAACTTTGGTGAATCTGACAATTATGTGTCTTGGAGTTGCTCTTCTCGAGGAGTATCTTTGTGGCATTCTCTGTATTTCCTGAATCTAAATGTTGGCCTGCCTTGCTAGATTGGGGAAGTTCTCCTGGATAATATCCTGCAGAGTATTTTCCAACTTGGTTCCATTCTCCCCGTCACTTTCAGGTACACCAATCAGACGTAGATTTGGTCTTTTCACATAGTCCCATATTTCTTGGAGGCTATGCTTGTTTCTTTTTATTCTTTTATCTCTAAACTTCCCTTCTCGCTTCATTTCATTCATTTCATCTTCCATCGCTGATATCCTTTCTTCCAGTTGATCGCATCGGCTCCTGAGGCTTCTGCATTCTTCACGTAGTTCTTGAGCCTTGGTTTTCAGCTCCATCCACTCCTTTAAGCACTTCTCTGTATTGGTTATTCTAGTTATACATTCTTCTAAATTTTTTTCAAAGTTTTCAACTTCTTTGCCTTTGGTTTGAATGTCCTCCCGTAGCTCGGAGTAATTTGATCGTCTGAAGCCTTCTTCTCTCAGCTCCTCAAAGTCATTCTCCACCCAGCTTTGTTCCGTTGCTGGTGAGGAACTGCGTTCTTTTGGAGGAGGAGAGGCGCTCTGCTTTTTAGAGTTTCCAGTTTTTCTGCTCTGTTTTTTCCCCAACTTTGTGGTTTTATCTACTTTTGGTCTTTGATGATGGTGATGTACAGATGGGTTTTTGGTGTGGATGTCCTTTCTGTTTGTTAGTTTTCCTTCTAACAGACAGGACCCTTAGCTGCAGGTCTGTTGGAGTACCCGGCTGTGTGAGGTGTCAGTCTGTTGGAGTACCTGGCTGTGTGAGGTGTCAGTCTGCCCCTGCTGGGGGGTGCCTCCCAGTTAGGCTGCTCGGGGGTCAGGGGTCAGGGACCCACTTGAGGAGGCAGTCTGCCCGTTCTCAGATCTCCAGCTGCGTGCTGGGAGAACCACTGCTCTCTTCAAAGCTGTCAGACAGGGACATTTAAGTCTGCAGAGGTGTTACTGCTGCCTTTTTGTTTGTCTGTGCCCTGCCTCCAGAGGTGGAGCCTACAGAGGCAAGCAGGCCTCCTTGAGCTGTGGTGGGCTCCACCCAGTTCCAGCTTCCCTGCTGCTTTGTTTACCTAATCAAACCACAACTCGGCAATGGCGGGCGCCCCTCCCCCAGCCTCGCTGCCGCCTTGCAGTTTGATCTCAAACTGCTGTGCTAGCAATCAGCGAGACTCCGTGGGCTTAGGACCCTCCGAGCCAGATGCGGGATATAATCTTGTGCGCCGTTTTTTAAGCCGGTCGGAAAAGCGCGGTATTCGGGTGGGAGTGACCCGATTTTCCAGGTGCCGTCTGTCACCCCTTTCTTTGACTAGGAAAGGGAACTCCCTGACCCCTTGCGCTTCCCGAATGAGGCAATGCCTCGCCCTGCTTCGGCTCGTGCACGGTGCGCGCACCCACTTACCTGCGCCCACTGTCTGGCACTCCCTAGTGAGATGAACCCGGTACCTCAGATGGAAATGCAGAAATCACCCGTCTTCTGCCTCGCTCATGCTGGGAGTTGTAGACTGGAGCTGTTCCTATTCGGCCATCTTGGCTCCTCCCCCCCCCCCACCCCCAGTAGTATATTCTTAAGGAGAATAATCTCATTAGTACAAAAAGTATGCCACTACAGTACAGTTTCTTATCATAAAAAGTTGAAAGAACCTATTTTCCATGAATTAAAGTTTAATTAAATAAATTATTAAACATACATTAGATACTATGCCTATGTTAAAATTCATAATTCTACTGGAAGGAAAAAGCAAAAAAAATTATTAAAAGAATTAATGAAAAATTTGCTTTTAATTCAAATTATCTGACAACATGGCAATAAAAAAATAGTTGAGAATATTCCTTCTGGAGAAGTCTGTCTTTTAATCTCCAACAACAATGACCATAAATTGAAAAGAAAATTCCAGGATCAAAGGTATTTAAATCCCCCTCTTCTCTCTCTCTTTTTTTTAAATTTAACTACATAGTTACACATGCATGTAGTTCTGCAAAAATTCTCACTTGCTAGGAATTTACTAGCTCAGGTCTTCTGTGTGCAACCCATAAGCCAGCAGGGTTTTTCCTGCCTTGAGAGTTCTAAATAAACTGCAGGAAATCCCCAATACCTTAAAAACACTACAAATTACTCTCTATAATGAAAATAGTCCTGTAGGCTGATTTCCTCCAGTAGCCTTTCTATAGGTCCTATACATCATATGCTCATCCTGTTTTTCTCTAATATTGGACAGGATACAATATACAGCCCCTCTGCAATTTTCAAAAAATTAAGTTGCAACATGCATTTTATGAATTTAGTAACTTTACTTGAGTTTTGAGGGTTCATGTAAATCAGTCACCTTTACAGAATTTGTACCATGAACCTCTTCTCTAAAGAATTAAAAACTTCCTCTTATGCAGGGTAGTTTCCCTGCCCCCTTTGTTTGACATCTGGATACAAATTATCCATTCCACAAGCACACTCACATTCTCAAGAGAAAAAAAAATCCTCCCTCCTAACTGAATTTCTTTATAAGAGAAAATTTTCTACCAGATGTGAAGTTGAATAGAGTAACCCAAATGTAGCAAATGTTATCTATTTTTTTTTATTTCCGACAATAGATACCTTAAGCTTAAAGAAGTCATAATACCATAGTTGGCTTATAACAGTGATGGCAGGCAGCGTGAACTTACTACCCCAATAGTAGACTCTTTTGTTTCTTGTTTTCCTTTATGTAGGTGGAAAAAGTAAATACTTACCTTTCCAGACTCATCTGAAGTTAGGGATGACTACTTTTAATGAGGAGATGAAAACAGAAGTTATTGGGTGGAGTCTCTGGGAAAACTGGCAAATAAGATGGAATGGCACATTTACCATCAGCTCTTTTATTCTTCACCCTTCTTCCTGCTTGAAAAACTAAATAAAATATTTGGAAATGCAGCATCATCCCTGATTCTACAGAGACGAAAGCCACACACAAATTGGCAGGTCAGGATGGCAGAAAGATACTCAGTCCCAGATGTCATTACTGAGCTACCATACAATTCTAAGACTCTGTGACTCTGACTTCTTGGTGAAGGAGACAAATAAATGCATTCTACTATAAGTCCAGGTAAGTGGAAAAGATACAGTAGGTTTCTATAAATATGTAAAGATCATCATCTGAGGTTTAACATTTATCAACAAGTTCCTAGTTTCCCTTATTTTGTAGTTAAACTGGATAGCCCATTGATATGGTTTGGCTCTGTGTCCCCACCCAAATCTCATCTTGAATCATACTCCAAAAATTCCCACATGTTGTGAGAGGGATCCAGTGGGAGATAATTGAATCATGGGGCAGTTTCTCCCATACTGTAATCATGGTAATGAAAAAGTCTCATGAGATCTGATGGTTTGAGAAGGGGAAACCGTTTCGTTTGGTTCTCATGCTCTGTCTTTCATGATGTAAGACATGGCTTTTGCTTTCACCATGATTGTGAGGCTTCTCCAGCCACGTGGCACTGTAAGTCCAATTAAACCTTTATTTCTGTATAAATTACCCAGTCTCGGGTATGTCTTTATCAGCAGCGTGAAAATGGACTAATACATCCATTCTTGAATAATGTTTTGCTTAATTAATTTTTTCCTCACAACCCTAACAAGCACTACCAGTCTTATTTTAGTGAATTGATTTGCTTCTGTGATTATTGCTGATTGTCAGCATATAAAATATTAATAAATGCATTAGTAATATTAGGTCATATGCAATAATATAATGAATCATTTCATTTAATTTCAAAATGTAATGAACTGCACGAACTACAGAACCTCATAAAACTGTTCTCAAAAGTCGACATATTGTATGTTGGTTATTCTTTGAAGCAGCCTTGAAATAAAAGCAAAAATAAAGCTTAGTTTGTTATTGATTCTAATGAAATTTGTATTTTTATCTTCTCAAAAGCCTAGTAGTATAAATTATAACAGGGAGATTGCCAATATCACTTTGGAAAGTCAGTCATCCTTTTCACTTCTATAAAAAATAATTTATCATCAAAATATATAATAATAAAATACTACATTACACCAGAACCTGTGATGAATTAGGTCAGATGTGCAATGTGTGAACATTAGGAATTTTATCTCCTCTTATTGTGTGATCCTATTATGGTTCATTTCTTAAAACAGACATTAGAAAATTATAATTAGAAAAGGAAGTCAACAAAAATCTCATTTTTCTGAAATTAATTTATCAGAAAAAAATCTATGTGAAAACCTAATATGTTTTCAGAAATAATCACACAACACAAACTGAAATTGGTGAGGGAAGATACATCATCATATCACCAAAGTGCTCTTGTTTTACAGTGCAAATCATAAGGTCTTCGTTATGGGATTAAATTTTAACCATAATAAATGTAATACTTTAAGAACTTCTTTTTAAGAACTTTTACTTGTTTTTTCCGATTTTTTGTGGTTTTCACATTTACTGATTTATTAGGGTGTTTTTTCTTCTTATACTAAAATTCTCTTAAGTGATGAGATAGAAGTTTGCATAAAAGATATTAACTTTCCCAGTCTCATTTTATGTTTCCTGTTTAAAGCAGATCATGCACATAAAAATTCTATTCCTGCAGTGTATTCCAGGACTTTAAGAAGTAACATGACTCTCAGATGGTATTTTACGTGCATAAAATGAGAACATGAAATAATGGTCTCTACTTGTAGATTATTGAGCCTAGGGAAGTGATTGATTTAGTGGATAATGTTTTGATTTATTCTCTTGTGTATTTTTCTTTCTCAGTAATACCTTTGACTGTATGTTCCTTTTCCCATTTAAACTAGACTTTGAGGTGATGCTTATTACCCAAGGAAAGGGTATACTAAAAGGTATAAATATAAATAGTCTTGATTTCTTGGGTACAAATTCCAAAATAGTCTTGAAAATCATACTCACCTTTCCTGATTTTATGCAGTAAAATATGACTTTTTTTTCCACAATCACATACTGGCAAAATATAATAATTGTTTGGGATTCAAAGGGTTTGGCTTAGAATATCACAAACAAATTTTCAACGAATTAGAGCATAAATTTTATACTAAAAATCAGAGGTTTTCAAAACTTTTGCAACAGCACGAATATATTCCAAGGATGGGTGATAAATATGCCAAAAATATTGATGACTATAAATCTTTTAGGGTGATAAATTAATAGTGATGCAAATTTACTTTTAACTAGTCAGAAATTTCCATCATTGAAATAATAATAAAAATATATTTATGTGGCAATTCAGTGTCCATCCATCAATAAATAACTGCTACTTGACTTGCCCTTCCACTGTAAATAAGTGTAAACTTGGACAAAATATATGAAGTGATTATTTTCATGCATTGAACAATAGGCAAAGCAGGACTATAATCCTTGACAGAAGACATCAACAACATTCTGAGTAGGGGTACTTTCTCTACTTGTCTTACGGAAACGGAGCTCAAGTGACGCAGTGGTATTGCTGAGCCAAGCAAGCAGAGTTTGGAATTCTATATTGCTGAAGTAGACGGAATTTTCAAGGCAGGTTCCTAGAAAGAAAGAAGTTGAACAGAGGGGCCCCACATGTCTGTGAGGACTCACACTGGGGTATTATTATTATTATTATTATTTTGACTGAGGGCCTTGTTGTGTAATGCTCACAGAACGACTCAGCGACACTTAGCAGAAATGTGCTGGTGCTGGGCTGAGAATGAATGAAGATAACAGAGATCACACCAGGATAAAAATATTGCAATTCTGGCCCATAAAGAAATGAGACACATTGCTGAAGATTGCAGATATTTAATTGAGAGTCAGAAAAGACATGGCTTTGGAATAAAGGTGCACCCTCTAACTAATGACAAAATCAAAATCGACCTACCTTAACAGAGACTAAAACCAAGACTAGCAGAAGCAACAAAAATCCGCGGTAATTTAATCGTCTGACAAAATATAATTAATACCCTATAAAGAAAGAAAATATAATTCAACCATGTAAATTAGCAAGGAAGCATGGTCTATATTTTTTTAATTGGTCAATAGAAACACAACCTAATATTGCTTTAATATTGTCTTTATCACATGAGGAGAGAAAAACAGCTTTTTAAAATACGTTAAAAGACTTAAAATAAACGGTAATTATGACACAGAATTATTTCAGTGCCACTTCACCAGATGGGAATCTCTGTGGCCCGTGGCACCTCTGCCTGGGCTTTGCTCCAGCCAGTTGGGCTCACTCCGCCCACTCAGTGTGACAGGCTGTCCTCTGGTCATGCTACCAGCCAGGATCCCACACTCAACATGGGGTTGCTGCGTTCAGCCCACGGCTGGTCCAGGGATGCTGCCACCGACTTGCTACTGCCTTGGGGGCCAGTGTCTGGACCAAGGGGATGCAGTGACACCCAAAAACTCAGAGACGCCAGTAACCACAGAGCCCCATGGGAGTGTCACAGCTTCTGCTCACGAAGTTCTGTGGTCTGAGCCACTAGGGAATGCCACAGGTATCTCTCTCATTCCAGCCTCTAGCTGCTCAACAAATGGGAACATGTTACAGCTTGTTCCTTCCCGCCACTCATGGCTTGGTGAAGAGGGACTTGTTATAGCCCTGGCTCAGGGAGTCCAGTGGTCTGGGCCCCCAGAAGGGTCACAGCTTTTCACTTCTGTAGTATGGCAAACAGGAGTGTGACGCAGCTCTTTTCATTCATGCTGTCCACAGCTCGGCCAGGAGCTGGCTGGGAACATTTTTCAACCCTTTTTGTCCCTGCTGTTCTGTGGGTTCCAAGTTCTTGTCATGTGACCAAGAAGAATGAGGTACATGGACACCAGAGAGTGAGCAAGGCAGAGAATAATTTTATTGAGCAACAGAAAAGTTCTCAACAATGCGAGGGGACCTGAAATGGGTAGCCTTCTGTGTGAGAAGGGGTCTGAAAGCGGGTAAACCTCTGTGTGGCTGAGTCCAGGGTTTTTACAGGCTTGCAATGAGGAGGCACAGACTGTATATAGCCTTGGAAAAGGCAACAATTGATTGGTTAAAAAGCATTATTCAGAAAGAACCAATCAGAAAAGAGTGGGCAAACAGGAATAGAAATTCACACTGTGGTCGTGGACTTTATCCCAGACTGGCAACTCAGTTTTCAGGCTTTAAATTGTCTTTGGTTTGAAGGTAGGTTTCACTGGGAACCCACCCCTGTCTGCCCATGAATTTGTCTGTCTCCTGCCACTATCAATTATAATAAGTAAACCAATGAAAGAATCAAGATACAGAATATAATCTATAAAGAAATAACTACTTGAAATTCTAGAACTGAAAAATAGAATACCTGTACAGTGTGTGTTCTAAAATGTGACTTTATTTGTAACAGTATAGAAAACATATAAAAGAAATGAACTTGACCCAAAAAGTACAACACATTTAAAGAACACCTAAGTAAATGAAAAGACATAATATGAGCTAAGATCAGAAAATTCAATATTGTTAAGATATCAGTTCTATCAAAATTGATTTGTACATTCAATGAAATACAAAATCTAATTTCATCAAAGGTTTTTATAGAAATGGACAAAATGATTCTAAAGCTTATATGACAATGCAAAGGACATTGCAATGTTGAAAAAGAAGAATAAAGTAAAAAGATTTATGCTACCTGATATCTGGAATTACTACAAAGATATGTGATAAAGACAATGTAATATTATTGTAAAAATAAAGAAATATATAAATAGAACCTAATAGAGTCCAGAAACAGAAGGAACATGACATATGCAATACATTTTTCTTTTCCTCCTTTCCCTCTCTCATCAATATTTATCAACATCATTTATCAACTTTCTTAACAAGAAAAGAGTCTTACTTTGTCAACATAGTGCAGGGAAACCATTCTTAGGCTAAGGCAACAGATAAGTTTCAACGGAGGGAGTCTTTTGCTTCACCTCTCATACTGTAAACTGGGGAGACTAAGGATTCTTTCCAGATGCCTCAAGTCCAGTGTTTCACCAGAGAAGCAGAATAGCAATGGTTAATTGCATTGCCTCAGGCTGAATCATTTGATAAGAAACCTAAAACAGAAGGTCACACCCTGAGAAAGGCAGCCTGTGCCCCAGAAGAGATAAAGAAGTGCTTGAGAGAGTCAGTGGAAAAGAAGAAGCTATTAAATCTTGCTAAGGAATCTCTATTAATAGACAGAACAATGGTATTTACAATACTGACTATAAATGTCAAAAGCAGATGTATGAGGAAGTCAAAATTACAGAGACAAATAAAAATGAATGGCTGCCAGGTATATGGGAATAGGGGGAGATGAATAGGTGAAGCCCAGGGGGTATTTTTAGGACTATGATACTAATTCTGTATAGTTCTCTAGTGGCAGATACACAACACTATCCATTTGTGAAAACCAATATAATGTTACAGTGCAAATATTAAACCTTAATATGTGATTTTTTTTTAGAAAAAGATCAAGTGGAGGGTGAAGGATTACAAATGGAATGCAGACTATGGCAAAAAAATCTAATGGTATTAAAAATACCTGACATAACCTAACTGTAGGATGTGGATAAAAAGAGGTGCTGATCTCAATAACTTTGGAAACTAGACTGGACTGTAGGACTAAAAACAAAATAAAATGTTCATAAGCATTATTCTAGTTGGTAAAGTTGCCTCCAGTGGTGGTACAGGTTAAAAGATGTGAAGTCACTATTCATGTATATTGAAATTGAACCAACAAATAAATACACAGAGAACAGTGAGAGTGAGGTTTTTATTCTTGGAGAAGTTATAGATAAGCAAGATGGAAGGGTTAGAATGAATCATGTGGTTCTGGATTAGAGCCATAAAAATCTGTATAAGCTCATGTTTAGCTTAATAAAGATACTGAAGGATACGCATACCAATAGTTATAAGTATCTCTTTATGCACAGGTTAGTTATATATACATACATGCCTTAGCTCTGTTCACAAAGAGGGCCTAAACCAAAGACACCTCAATAGGAATGAGCACATCTAGAACCCAGAACTTGATTTTTAAACTCGTTCTTCAATAAAAGGAACCAGGAATACTTAAAATGGCTGAGTTTAAAGTAGCAAGTATTATACAAAATGAGCCTGGAATAACTGTATGCCAGAAAATGAGTGCTTAAAAAAATAAGATAATTGGGTTAAGTCAAAAGGGCTTTGAAAGTTCTCCCAATAGCCAAAGATGAAACAATCTGAGCAACAAAATAAGTGGCATATTATATTAGGGTTCTCTAGAGGGACAGAATAGGGTAGATGTATATACATATATATACAGGGGAGTTTAGTAAGGAGTATTGACTAACACAATCACGAGGTGAGGCCCCACAATAAACCATCTGCAAGCTGAGGAGCAAGGAAGCCAGTCCGAGTTCCAAAGCTGAAGAACTTGGAGTCTGATGCTCGAGAGCAGGAAGCATCCAGCACAGGAGAAAGATGTAGGCTGGGAGGTTATGTCAATCTAGTCTTTTTATGTTCTTCTGCCTGTTTTTATTCTGGCCGCACTGGCAGCTGATTAGATTGTGCCCACCCAGATTATGGGTGAGTCTGCCTTTCCCAGTTCACTGACTCAAATGTCAATCTCCTTTGCCAACACCCTCACAGACATACCTTCAGTCCAATAAAGTTGACACTCAATATTAACCATCACACATAGCATTGGATTATAATCTAAAACAAAATAAATATCCACAATTCAATACTATGATCAATCAACCAAGGAGTACAAGTCTACATAGAAGAAGTCCAACTAATTTATGTAGATACTCCCTTCTCTACCAATTATGTGGGTTTAGTGACTTAGTTCCACAGAATAAATTATGAAAAGTGTGTGTCAGGGGCAAGGGTAGGTTTACAGTGAAGAAACCTAGCAAATATTACCTTAGACACGTAATCACCATTAACATCAATGGTAAATCAAGTTGATAGCATGTGCCTTTTACATGATATGCTATGGTCTCCCTCACAAAAACTCCAAAGCCCTGTCTAGCCATGAGAAAATAATCAGGCAAATTTTAATTGAGAGGCAGTCTGAAAAATATCTGATCATTACTCTTCAAATCTCTCAAGGTTGTCAAAAACAAGGAAAGTCCGAGGAAAAACTGTCACAGTCCAGAGGAGCCAAAGAAGACATAAGGATTAAATACAAAGTGCTATCTAGAGAGGATCCTCTATCAGAAAAAAAATTAGAGAAAAACAAATGAAATCTGAAAAACAGCAAAGAGAGTAGTTGATAATAATGTATCAATTTTGGTTCATTAGTTGTAACAAATGTACCATACTAACATAAGATCTTAGTAATAGGAGAAACGGTGTGGGGTATATGGAAACTCCACTATATTTGCCACTTTCTGTAAGTTTGTAACTATTCAAAAATTTAAAGTTTGTTAAAAATAGTAAACAAAAATATATATACAGAAGGAGCAGTGCTTGGCAGTACTGTAATACAGATAGAATAAGCTATACCATGGTTGCAATTAATGAGATCAGAGACTGGCCCAAAAAACAAATGTTTTTCCCATAAGAACATCCTGGAATTAGGTGACTTTTGGGCAAAAAAGAGAGAGAAATAGGAGAGAATCAGAATCATCATAAAGACCACTATTTTTAACTGGAAGAAGCTAATTTATCTTGATTGCACAATTGTGATTTCTATGACCAAAGTAATAGAGAATTCAAAACTACATTTACTTCAGCGTTAAGTGATAAAATCAGGCTTATATTGGATTTTATGGGCAGTCATAAATTTGAAAATGAATACCTTCTTACTCAGATATGAAAGGAACAATTCATGAAGCGTGCAAAAAACAGAAAATAGAGGGTACCATAGCATCAGAAAACAGACTTAACTCACTGTGAGGATTCATTAAAGATCTGCCCTGTTTCTTGGATGGAAAAACATATGTTTAGCACCAGATGAACTATATTATTGGTGCAAGTTAAATAAATATATTGAAATGTCTCAGGAAAGCAGAATTGAATGTACCTAGTGATATAAATTAGGACAATAATAGGCTGATGTGCAACATGAGTAATCAAAGACAGTGGGAAGGTGCAGGGAAGCAGGCTGCAATTTTAAATAGGGCAGTCCAAGTAGAACTCTTGTGGACTAGAGCACATTGAAACAGGCTTGAAGAAGATTTAAATGTTAGCAATGTGTGACAGCCAATGAAAAAACACTAAGTCAAAAGTGAGTTTGCCATGTTTAAAGAACTGCAAGAACAGTGTGTCTTGAGGAGAGCAAGTGTGAGTGAGAGTAACTAGCTATGAGCTCAGGTGGGGGTTGCAGACTGTAGAGTCTCGAAGGCAAAGTAAAAATCCTAGCATTTACTCATAGATAGAAAGTCACTGCAAAGTTTCTCAACAAGAGTATCATAATCTAACATTTCAATAGAATTATTAATTCCACAAATGATTTAGAAGAGTTTAAGGAAATACATGTAGAAAACATGAAGAAATTACCTATGGAAGGTTTCATTTAGAGTACACAGATTATGAGCTATGGATATATTTAACTATATACACCTTGAAATGTATAATGTATAATTTCCATGAACAAGAGGAATCTTTTCTTCACAAATAAATGTAAATGGTCTGCCACTATGGGCTTTATCTTCAACACTGTCTCATCTCTTCCCAAAACGAGTTTATTTGTAAATTGCTGATTTATTTGGAACATTGTCCCTGTAAGTTTTCGTAAAGCATCAGTGATTTTTATCATTTTCTGCCCAAGCTTAGCCATAAATTTGATGTTTGTTCCTTCTTCAATTTTAGCAGACTTCATGTTGCTCTGAAAAGGGCTTTGTTCAAACTGTTGTCTTATCCTTCTTAGTGCTACAATCTGGATTCTGTTCAAATATGTTACAACAAGTTAGTATGAATTTATTTTGGTACAAAAAATTTTAAAATCTATGCATAGCTTTTTTATGATATGTATTTTCCATGAACTTTTTGAAGACCCTTTACATGATAATGCTTCAACGATTATTTCTGTCCTAAAGTTAGTGTTTCTATCATGCTGCATTGTCTTTACAGCTATATTTAAGAGATAATAAATTTAACATAATAAGTTTAATTCAAGTTGCCACCATAATAACAAGCTCAATTTCAACATATTACTATAGTATCTCCCTAAAGTTCCTGAAAATATTGAGAAATTATTTCATTGGTAATTTCTCCAAAGAGAACAAAGCTTTCAGTTTGTGCTATTCTTTGCTTGAATCTTAAGGCTGAATTTTCTGAACTTGTTATGAGAACCAATGATCAGGAGACATAGAGCTAAATAAACCTTCTCATGGAAGCTTATACTCACAAGTCTGGTTTTCAAAAGGTGATAAGTCCATTTCCTTACAAGTTCATTTTTAAGCCACACAGAAAATGACTCCTTTAAACTCTGAGTCAAGTCATGACAGACTAAGGTAACGATGTCTAATATCAGAGGCCCATTTTGCAAATTGTTTTCATGGAAAAAATATTTATGAAGACAGAAACTTTCAAAAGAGAAGTACATTGGGAATAGGAGTTAAAGGTTACTAGAATACTTGAAAAGTCATATTTATAACTGTATTAGTCCATTTTCATGCTGCTGATAAAGACATACCTGAGACTGGGTAATTTGCAAAAGAAAGAGATTTAATTGGACTCACATTTCTATGTGGCTGGGGAGGCCTCACAATCATGGCAGAAGGCAAGGAGGGGCAAGTTACATGCAACGTGGATGGCAGCAGGCAAAGAGAGAGCTTGTGAAGAGAAACTCCCATTTTTAAAACTGTCAGATCTCGTGAGACCCATTCACTATCATGAGAAGAGCACGGGAAAGACCAGTCCCAATGATTCAGTCATCTCTCACCAGTCCCCTCCCACAACAGGTAGAAATTATGGGGGCTACAAGATGAGATGTGGGTAGGGACACAGAGACAAACTATACCAATAACAAATCTTCCTACTGGGAGAAGAAATGTTAGTCAGCAGAACTTTTAGCATTCTCAACAAGCAGCCAATGAACTATATGGCCTGACGTGTTATGTAATAGAGTACTTTATCCTTAAACAGTATTTTCCTATTTTATTTTCTCCATTTCTAATAAACACAAAGTTGTGTTCTAAGTTTTATGGACTTTGGTGTACTTCACAAGACAAGAATTTTAATACGCCTTTAACCATGATATTACTAACCTGCTCTCATACATAGCCAACATTTTTGAATTTTTTAAAAAAGTTTTATTTTAGCTTTTAAACAAAAGTTAATTTCTTATGTCCCCGAAAAGTATGTCTATACCATTCAAAATGAAGAAAATAAGGCACAATGATGTAATTGACATACTTATGGCCACAGGAAATACAGACGCAATAGCATCTGTCACCTATGCATACTGCACACGATCAACATACCTGATTAATACAGTCAAATGTTAGAGTAAAAAATGAGAGCAGAAAGCAGAAAACACAAATTCTAGATGAAGTACAAATTATTCAGTTATGCATGCATTCAGCACTTATATATTCAGTATTAGGTGTGTTCCAGGTTTTGTTCTAGATGCTGAAAATATAGTAGTTAACCAAGACGGTGTCTGATCTACTGGTACTTATATTCTAGTGAGAGAGAGGAGTGATAATTATATAAATTGTAAATCATATAGAAATTGGACATATTTAAGCAAGATAAGTTGAAAGTATGCAAGGGGAGAGAAAATGGTGATAAGGAGGTTATATTCGATAAGTCCATTGAAGATGACCTCTCTGATTAGATATTTGAGAAAAAACCTGGATATTGAGAAGGAGGGAACCTTGGAAAAGTGTGAGAGAAAAATATTTCTCACTAAGTGGATAACTAGTTTAAACTAAGGTGCAAATGAGTTTGTTAGGAATAACAAAAAGGCCATTGTGGCTAGAGCACAGTGAGTAAAGGTCAAGAGAATGAAGTTGGAAAGGGAGCCAATAATCATATCACGTGAGTCATTGTAGGCCAAAGAAGAGTTTACATTTTGCACTAAATTAAAGGAAAAACATCACAGAGTTTTACATGTTTGTGTGTGTACATGTGTGTGCGTGTGTGGGTGTGTGTGTGCATCACTTGGGTTGCTGTAGGTCAAATGAACTATTAAGAGGAAAGAGTGGAAGCAGAAATACCACTTAGGGGAAAATTGCCCCAGTTGAGGTGTGACGTAATGGTGGCCGGGTCATAAGGATGGTGGTGATTTAGAAAGTGAAGAATAATACAATTTGGCATATATTTGATTTTCGAGCCCACAGGATTTTAATAGGTGGATATAGATTGAACAAGTACAGAGAAACCAAGATTGACTCAGATGTTTAGATTGTTTATCTGGTTGAATGGTAGTGAATGAAACGGGATAAGAAAAATGGGGAAGAAACAGTTTTGTGGAAAAGGTGAGAGGAAATCAGCACAAAGTTCTGTTTTAGATATGTAAAAGTATTTGAGACACTCAATAGATATCCATACTGGAATGTCATCTAGACTTTCAAGGCAGTGAGACTTTCAAGTCTGGAGCTCACAATAGTGATTAGAGCTCAAGATCTAACTTAGGAATTGCTTGTCAAAAAAATTGGATACTTAACCTAAGTTTTTTAAAGACACATATGAGAGTTGACTATGTGCTCAAGTGCATAGATTAATTGGAAAAATACAGGCCCTATTTGGAACTCTTTTGAGTTTAAAAGACAAAGTTTTGTTAAATTCTAGAAGAGCATGTCAGAATAAGTGTGCATGGGGAATAAGAGTAAGTGTGCATGTGTATATGTGTGTATCTAATAGGAGGAGCTGTTTCACCATAGTATCTCTAGGAAATGTTCTATTTCATCCAAAGTTAGTTAACACAATTTTATTTCAAACATATTCACATTATTCTAATTTTCTACTTCCTTATACTGTGTCTTAAGTAGTACCAGGTATTACCACAAATTTTAAAACATATTTTACATTATTATCTTATGGATATAAGTGTATTTCTACATTGAGGATTAATTTTAAAAATCTAGCTCCTTTGATGCACATTAGATTTTATAAGGAGGTAATATGAATATAAATCCAACAAACCTGTTTATATAGGAAAGACTAATAGCATTTCTTCTAAACTTTCTACTGTCTCAGTAGATTGAAAAGGTGTTAGAGCAGTTGTTAAGGATAAGGAAGGAAATCTAATTAAGAGAAATTTTTTGACCTGTGGATATGATTAGGAATTACTTCAATCAATCCAATTAGGAGCCATTCCTCCTAGTTGGACAGAATCAAACTCAGTGGAAAAATACCTTAATATTAATACAACATTGTACACAAATCTTGTCAGCATTTGAACAAGGAATTTATCAAAATATTTTTATTAAAAAATCTTATTTTAACATGTGTATGAGGATATTGCTTTCTGTACACCCCAATCAATTAATATACATGTTTTCTATAATTTAAACCAATGGATATAGTATTTGCTTAGTCTCATATGAAGACTCATTTATTGGGTAATTGTTACCTGACAATCTGTCTTTATTTAGAAAGCTGTTTTTATTCACATCACATCTTAAAGGCTGAGAAATAAAAGTCATAAAAATATCAGTGACAGATAAAACAGAGAAAATTGCTCTGAACAAACTCTTCTAGAATAGTGTGGTGCATATAAATTATTGAAAACACTAAGACTTGATCAAAAAGGAAGGTCTTTAACTTTCATTTAAATGCATGAACAGATGTGGCAGACCTAATGTCAATGGATAAATGGCCCCAAAATGTGGAATATGAGAACGAGATCTCTGAATGTTTTTAAACTCATGCCAGGCATGGCTGGATTCCTCCCACAATAAATGAAAGACCTAGGGTGCATGTAGGGCAACTGTCAAGGCTTATAGAGCTTTGGCCACGAAAGAAAATTGAGATGGCTTTGTGAAGAGAATTATTATCACTTAAAAATTAATTTACTGTTTCACAGTCAACTGTACATATGAAGCATATAAAGACAAGTTGAACCCCAATTAAAAAATGCATATCATGTAAGTCTATTTTGAATTATGTCTCCAATTGTATTCTTTATTTCCTGTATAATTTCATATATGCTTGCAAGCTAGCTAAAGCACCAGAAAATCTATTTGCAGATTTACTACAACAAGAATTCCTTATGTTTGCCCCAATTGTTTGTGTTTGTGTGCACATTGTATCTTCTGGTAAAATTTTCAGGTTTGGTTAGTCTGACCTGATGTTATAAGTATACTAGAAATTTTAATTCTGTGGAAGCACTTGTGTCACTATGGCATATGTTCCTCCCAATACAAGGATTATTAGAACAGTCTCCAGATGGATTTAAAAGTTGTTTTAACAAAATTCAAAGCCTTAAAATGCTTAATTTTAAGAGCAGGTAATAGTTACATTTGTAGTGCAACATACTAAATTGTGTCTTTAGAGGCACTGATTATATATTCTTAAAAGTAGATAACAACTGACAATCATATGGCACTTTATTTCTTATAAAGCAACTTTATTTAAATTATTTCATTTCATTTTCTCTGTCATTCTGTGAGGTTATTACTACTGTGACCCAAATAAATTGTATCAATCTGACTCCTTCTGCATTACCATAATCATTCCCTTTTCTCCATCTTCAATGCTGTTGTGTTAGTTCATGAATTGTTGATCTCTCACCTGGACTAGAACAATAGTCTATGAATTATTTTTCTGCCCACGGTTTCATAACATTCCATTTCATCTTCCAATTGATGCCAAATAATCTTTCTAATCTATATGGAAAAATATTTAAAGGACCACAAGCTTCTTTTTTCCATCTTCTCCTTTATCCCATCTTCAGACTTTAAAACACATATTTCCTTCACTCCAGGCTTAAGGAGTAATTTACGGATAATAAGCATGGTGTGCTAAGCCATTCTTGTGTTGCTATAAAGAAATACCTGAGACTGGGTAATTTGTAAGGAAAAGAGGCCTAACTGGCTCATGGTTCTGCGGGCTGCACAGGAAGCATGGTGCTGCATCTGCTCAGCATCTGGGAAGGCCTCAGGGAGCTTTTACTCATGGCAGAAGATGAAGCAGGAGCACGCACATCACATGGGGAGAGCAGGAGCAAGAAGGTGGGGAGGTGCCACACTTTTAAACAACCAGATCTCCTGAGAACTCATTCACTATCATGAGGACAGCACCAAGCCATGAGGGATCCTCCTCCATGATCCAAACACCTCCCAGCAGGCCCCGCCTCCAACACTGGGGATTACATTTCAACATGAGACTTGGGAGGGACAAATAACCTAAACTATATCACATGGTATGTAATTTCATACCTCTATACTTTTCATCATGCTCTTCTGTCCATGTAAAATGTCCCTTATTCCACCTATATTTGCTGATAAGCTATATTCTTTTCCCAATTCCTAAATAAAGGGTTTTATTCCTATGAAATTTTTCCTTCTCTGTACATAGAATTGACCACTTCATTTTGGATATGCCTACTGAATTCTACACATACATTTATTGTAGTTCTCCTAATTATTGATTTGATTAGTTTATGTTTATTTCTCTATCTCCACTAAATATCTCTTTGGAAGAGAGACTGGACTCATTTATCATTGTATCTCTAGTTCCAAACACACACATACACAAACCTCAATATTTACTGAACATAGGAGTAAGTGAAAACTGGGGTTGTTTGAATTCAGAGACTAATATTTCCTCCACATCATTATAAGAAATAAAAATATGATTATGTTTAATGCACAATGCTCTTTTAAACAATTTACACTTTATTTTATTTCACAATACCCTTTCATGAAAAAGTGCTATTTTAATGTCCATTTTACAGATGATGTAACTAAGTCCCAGCTGTTACTAAAATTGCCTAGGGCTATACAAATAGTACATAGCCAAGGCTCTAACTTCAGAGTCTGTGGATTTAAATGCTACATTATGCTTTTACATAACGAAAGTGAAGATAAAAAGTTAAAAATGAATGAAATCAGATTGTAGATGTAAAAAATTTATTGTTTTGAGACCTTAATGTAAGATGGATATTGGCATCAAATCTGAACTCAGCAAGATCTCTGCTACCTTTCTCTTTTCTCTTGTCTTCTTCCATGGCACTGTTCCCAAAGAAAAATCTACATTATACAGATTTATATAGAATTGCAATTAACTCTATGCAGGAAAAAGTAGATAAAAATGAGAAAATTTGGGGCAGTTTGCAAACTGCCAAATTTAAGCCTGAAACAATTAGCCTAACTTCTTTCCCCTCTGCCACCGAGTTTTAAAATGCACAGTGTGCCACAGATCAACTATTGACTTAAATTATTTAGGGTATAAAAAATAAGTTTTAAGCATTATGCTTTTTTTGTTTATCTTGATATTGAGAATATTTTTATTTATTGTATGTTGTACCATATTTGTGTATTTAGAATTTTATGAGGGAAATATTTTGGTGTTACAAATATAGCAACAACAACAAAATGCTGTCTTGTTATTTTCTTAAAAGTTCCATGAAAAAAATCATCAAAGAACCAGAGGTAAGCATACTATAATTTGGCCATGAAAACATCTGCTTGAATTGGAAATACAGCGAAAAGGCAGGAAAAAAAAGGAAAAATTACAAATCAAAAAAATAACTCCTGGAACTTGACATTTGCTTTGGAGAAAGATGGTAAGAGCATCTATGTTTAAGTGGAAGATAATCTCACTGCACTAAACTGTGTCAAAGACACATTCCAATTGTGTGTTGCGTAATGAAAGTTGTTTATGAAGCCAATTTATATATGTTTGAGATTTTGTTTGTGAAACAGAGACAGGCTCACCCTCCCAGAGAAAAGCAATCACAAAATAAAATATAAAAAATACATAGATTAAAACCACTGATTCTACCTTGCCTAAGTGTGTTTCTTCTATTTGTTTTGTGTATCTTTTCTGTCACTAATAATTAACCTTCAAGGTATCAAGAAAATCATCATCATCATTTGCCATTTGGGTTCAAAAGGAAGCCTTTTAAAAATAAATTGGTGTTTTAATAAATAATTCATAGAAATAAGAATAAAGAGTGGGAACACTATCTTATTTATATTAGAAACTAATATAAATACCTAATATACTTGATTTATAATTATATAAGCAATATAACTTATATGAACACTAATTTGTATTAGAAATTTGAAATAAATTTCACCACTGCAGACCTCTTTATAACAAATAAACTTTGGCATGCAAACATCATAACGGCTAAAAAAAATACCATTACATCTCCCTTTAACAAAGCAGCACAGAACAGGTCCTTGCTGCACAGCATTGCCTAATGAAGCCTTTTCTATTTAATGCCTAAGTAGAATAAATTATTATATTCCTTTTTGCCTTGGAAATATGTTTTTCACTTATAGATACTTGAGTTTTAGAAAATTCCTCTTGTTATTGTCACCTGAAGACTCATTGTATCATTGCCTGAGATTTTACTTACATTATCCATTTCAGCATCATCATTAGAGTATTACTACCTATTTATTTGAATAAATCTTCTGATTCACTAATAATTGTAAAACATCTTATTCATCAATTTTATTATATATCCCATCAGGATAGAAAATGAAAAATTCTGAATTCTCAATTATGTTCAATAAAAGCTAAAAGCAAACTATAAAGATGGTATCTCCTGACTTCTTTTATACCTTTTTAAAAGATGATGCAACATTTTGGGCAACAGAATAAAGAAACTAATAAGTCTTTCACTATTACTTTATCCTTCTAAAGGAAACGTAGCACAGGTAAACATTTTCTGAAAGGGCCATACGATAGATATTTTAGGTATATGGGCCACATGTTCTCACTTGTAACTGTTCAACTTTGTCATTGAAACAAAAGCAGCTATGAACAAAATAAATAAATAAATAAATGTAACTGTGTTCAAATAAGTATTTTTCAAAATCTGTATTGGTCAGAATTTTCCAGTGAAACAGAATCAATAGAATGTGTATTTGTTTTGTGTCTACATAAAGATGTTTATTATAAGAAATTGACTCATGTAAATATTGAGGCTGAGAAGTCCAGACCCAGGAGAACCAATGGCATAAGTTTCAGCTCCAGTCCAAGTCCTAAGGCAGGAGAAGACCTATGTTCCAGCTCAAAGACAGGCAGAGATAGAGAGCATTCTAACTCATCTTTTATTCTATTCAAACCATTAAGGAATTAGATGAGGCCCACTCATATTGAGAAGGACAGTCAGCCTTACTCAGTTTACCAATTCAAATGTTAACCTCATTCAGAAAAATTGTCAGAGACACATCCAGATTCATGTTTGATCAAATATCTGGGCATCCTGTGACCCAGTGAAGTTGACATACAAAATTAACCATCATAAGTCCAACCTTTATCAACATGAAACCCATACACATCTCCTTAAACCATATTTAATCTTCAAATAAAGACAATAACAAGGTCATAATTCCCTCTAGCATGATTCAACTTTCTTATGTACAACCACAAACATATTATGTCCCTTTCCCAGAGGACATAAAGTCTTTGAGTGATGTTTACTCTCCTCTTGGATATCCTGTAACTTAAGTGCACATCTTATGTGCACTTAAGATAACATAAGACACATCTTATGTTACATGACAAGGGAATAAGAACAATTCATAAGAGTTTAATAAGAATAAGGAAATTTGGCCCTCAATCCATATCATTTCTGTGAATATAGATAATTCCATCATTCTTCTTTTTTTTCTGTTTTGCCTTTTAAAACACAACTAAGAATAATTGATGATGAAAGAGTTCCTATAGTGATAAAATAGCAAAATATTTCAAGATATGAAAATTAAGATTGCCAAGATTTCATAATGTTGCTTAGATTTAGAGATATGTACAATAAATTCATAAGATAAAATAAGTTTTATTCTATTCTAAAATGATTAAATTTTGCACTTTTCTTTGACAGAGTGCTTAAAAAATGTGGTGAAATATCAATTTTATCAATAGTTGAAAATACTAACATATGAAATTCAAATCTAAATCCTGGGACAATAAACTCTGTAGGCACATCAAATGTTAAGAATCTCCTATATATATGACATCGTGCTAAGTGCCATTGGTGATACACTCATCTATGTTTGTATCTTTTCCATAAAATGCAAGGCATTTGCCTCTTCAGAAAGCAAAAGCCACTCAGTCAGGAAGTGAGAGAAACTATCTAAGGGCTACGTTAGGGATTTACTGAAAGTTGACTAAAAACACTTTTAATAGCAGTGGAGGCTGGCTAAGGAAATTAGTGACAAAAGTAGATGCTAATGTGAATAAAGATCAAAGATTGGTAAATTATAATAATATAACTAAGAAGGATGTTTTAGGAACACACAAAATCAATGAAGCTAGAATAAAACTAACAATCTCTTATAACTGGAGTAAATCAAGACTCAAATTATTTCGAGAATTAAAAACTAAAGAACAGTTTCTTTACTTTTGTTCTGCCTAAATAAACAAAAAAGAGGCAAAATGCTGGCAGATTAAGTTTCAAAACAGTAACCAGTGTTACTTTATTTATTTATTTATTGAGACAGAGTCTCACTTTGTCAGCAGGCTGGAGTGCTGTGGCACAATCTCGGCTCACTGCAACCTTCGCCTCCTGGGTTCAAGCGATTCTCCTGCTTCAGCCTCCTGAGCAGCTGGGACTACAGGCATGCACCACCATGCGCAGCTAATTTTTGAAGTTTTTTTAGTAGAGACGGGGTTTCACCATGTTGGCCAGGATGGTCTCAATCTCTTGACCTTGTGATCTGCTCGCCTCAGCCTCCCAAAGTGCTGGGATTACAGGAGTGAGCCACTGTGCCTGGCCCAGTGTTACTTTAATAACAAGTATCTGTAATTAGTATATGAGAAATTCTGAGATAAAATCATGTTAGTACCTTAATTTGCTCTTTATTTTACATTTACTAGAATTTTTGCAAGAAAATTAATCTCTCACTTGGTGGCACTTGCCAGATGCCCGTCTGTGGAACACAAAACGTAAAAGCATCCCACCCACCAGTTTAACAGCTTGACTTAAGAAAATATGAGACAGCTCTTCATGAGAGAAGAAAAACCAAAACAAACCTAATGGACATTAGTAAAATTAGAATAAAAAAGTGTGTTCAATTATTTACATAAGTTCTTCTTTATAACTTGAAGGCAAATAACTATGGAAAAAGAAAGGAATAAAGAAAGATAAAAAGAAACTTAATTTTTCACCAAACAACACAAAACCAATTTGGCCAAAAAAGTTGTAAAAATAATACTACTTTTGGGCAGAAAGAAATTCTATGTGAAAATCTGATTCTTAAAACTCTCTCAAGGTATGTTCGTAAATTAAGTTTATGTACTTTTTGTGGAATGGTTGGTTGGTCATCTGAAAAATGTTCCTTGTGAATCTCCAGCATAAAAGAATTAAAGAGCACATTGTGTACAGCAACACTGTATGTGTTTTAGCACCTTGTGGATAGGCAAAAAGTGCACAGGTTGTATTTTAGGACTTCAGTCACTGGTACATTCTACACTGGCAGTAAGGTTTTGATTTATGATATATTAAGATGATTCTAAAGTGGTTCTATTTCAAAATGCATTATAGAAAGTAGTCATTACTGAAGATTAAAAAGTAGACATTATGTAAAAATAAGCCAGTAAGTTACAGAGGGAAAAAAAATTAGGAGTTAGAAGTCTTAACACTTAGTCCTAACTCTGCCTCCAATTCACTTAACATATCTGACCTTAGTTTCTTTATCAGAAATGAAGATATTATTTCAGTTTCCTCCTTTTTCTCTCAGATGGGAGAAATGAAAAAATGCCATGAACTTCTCTCAGAGTCCTGTATTCAGCTGTCCCTTGCCATTGGTTCACTCTGACATGTAGTAGCAACTACTAGGCATGTTTCACTAATCAAGACAAGTCCAAGAAATAGTTTACATGTCATGGTAGAAATTCCTCACCAACTGTGAGGGTGCATGATTGTGTTTGGCAAAACTAGGGTTAGCTGGATCAAGATCTTCTAAAAAGTTAGCGGTGGAAAAAGCAATCAGTATAACGCCATTAAACATATTAAAAATTGATCTAAAAAAAGTTCCAGAGGACATTTATGTCTAGAAGAAACCTAGCTTGTCAGCCTTATAAACCTACTCTAATGGCTGAACTTTCTTCAGAATCATCTTTGTTTTTTAATAATACAGCATCCTAATCTACTAAGATAAATTTTTACCCCAGATTTTAGTCATAATAGGGTATTATGTCTGCAACTTACTGCCAAATAGATCAGGAAAAAAATAGTTCAAATTTGTGATAAGGAAACTTCAGAGAGAGAAATGGAAAGACATAAAGTAAAAGTGGCAAAATGTTCATGAGTAAATCTGAGTAAAAGATAGGTATATAGAAAGTATATATTAATATTCTTGCAATTTTTTATAAGTTTGAAATTCCTTTAAGATAAGGGTTTTTGGTAGTCTCTTTTAACTGTTACCTATTATGCTGCCTAATCATAAATTATTTTCAGCATTCAAATGTACGCTTTTCTAGGCCCATCCTTATATCTACATAAATTATAAACAATTATCTTTTTCTATACTACTATGTAGACTTTTTCACAGAAGAAGAGGACATCAATAATAGTCTATTTTTATTTAAGAAATAGCTTATCACCTTCAGAGGCAGTTTCATACGCCATTTAAAACATATTTTAAAAATGCAACTCATCCCCAACTAACAGTAGTTCAACTTATGATTTTTCAACTTTATGATGGTGTGAAAGTGGTAAGCATTCAGTAGAAATGGTACTTTGAGTACCTATACAACCATTCTGCTTTTCACTTTTAGTAGGGTATGCAGTAAGTTACATGTGATATTTAACTTCATTATAAAATAGACTGTGTTGGATAATTTTGCACAACTGTAGGCCAATATAAGTGTTCTGAGCACATTTAAGGTAAGCTAAACTAAGCCATGATACTTAGTAGGTTAGGTGTATTAAATGAATGTCTGCTTTGTAATATTTTTTACTTATGATAGGTTTATAATGACATGAGTCTATCATAAATCAAGGAGCACCTTTATGCTTATGCATACAAATACATAGAAATTTTCCTAGAGATCTTCTCAAGCCCTTTTATAGATCAAAGTGGCTCTGAATAACTGATATATTAAAATATCAACTTTTAAAAATATTTTATTATGCAAACTATTAAAATTGCCACATTAGTATAATATTCTACTTACTAACTATAGGTAGCTTGGAATTATACTGTTTCTTTCTCTTTAGCAGATTATAATCTAGAGTTGTCATAAATACCAACATTCAATAAATTGCCTTGATTTCAATTTAATATGGCAGATTCAAATCATAAATTTATTTTAGACATTGTGATAGTAGCGTGATACCTCAATTTAATATAAAATTGTGGCACTCTGAATTTCATGTAAACTTAATAATTATTTTCTAAATGCAAATTTTGAAAACTGGATTTCAGCAGAGGATGAATTTGAAACTTCAAGCTAGCTATGCCTGGGAAGATATGCCAGTATTTACAGTTGAGTTATGACACACATACATATATTTTACCAAATTACTGACAAAAAGGCATAAAATGCCATAGCTTATTTCTGATATATAGTCTAATGAAAAAGTACTGTTTAAAAGAGAAGATAATATGGCAAAATATTCCCTCTCACTCTGATTTACTATTCATTTATCTTAAAAAACTTAAGTAAAGAAACATAAAGTTTAATAAATATTCTATAAGTAAAAGTAAAAATGGGCTTCCTAAAAGTCGACGTCCCTAGATTATTTTTTTTAACTAAAAATGATCATTCACAAGCAACATCATTGGATGTTAGGGAAGCTAATTTCAACACACAGTTGGTATTCAGTAGCTAAATAATCCTTTTAGCTCTAAAATATGGAGGTAATTCAAGATGCTCTAGGGAGCAGAATAGATTAATTTAATAAAGAAATCCTTAGACACACAGTTTAGGGTTCAATATTTGAGCTTCATGGACCAATATACAGAAGAAATTACTTGCCTTTTAACTGGGTGGAACCCATTTCCTCAAATTCCTCAATACATAGAAATTTAATTTTCAAAGAAAAATTTAGAAAACATGAGTCAGTCAGTCAGTTTATTGCAAAAGTGAATTCACCCTCTTGCTCATGGTCACCTGGTTAGTTAGTGGCTGAAATAGGCCAGCAATTAAGGGCTTTGACTCCACTCTCAGGTCTATCCCTTGAAGCACTCTGCTGCCTCACTCTATTTCATGTGAACACAAAAAAGTGTGGCTTTTATAAACATATCTTTTATGGAATTTCAATCTTTAAAGAAAACCTTTAAGTAATAATTTAAAATGTGTTTCTCTTTGAAAGAGCTTATTCTGTCAGTGCATATATTACAATTATTGAATGGGAAGAGAATAATCAAAGACAATTAAAATGTCATAATACATTCATTTTACTTGCCTTAATTTGTGCACAATTTTAAGCAATATTTTTGAAGATTATTTATAAAGAACTAATCTATGTTATTTTCTTTGTATTGAGAAAATCATTTAGATAATAAAAAATTTCTAGGCTGGGCGCGGTGGCTCACGCCTGTAATTCCAGAACTTTGGGAGGCCGAGGCGGGCAAATCATGAGGTCAGGGGGTCGAGACCATCCTGGCTAACACGGTGAAACCCCGTATCCACTAAAAAAATACAAAAAATTAGCCGAGCTTGGTGGCAGGCGCCTGCGGTCCTAGCTACTCGGGAGTCTGAGGCAGGAAAATGGCATGAACCCGGCAGGCGGAGCTTGCAGTGAGCCGAGATTGCACCACCGCACTCCAGCCTGAGAGACAGAGTGAGACTCCATCTCAAAAAAAAAAAAAAAAAAAAAAAAAAAACTATTTTAAATTTTATTTTTATACTAAAGGCTTAAGTAATACCTTCAATCTTACTAATTGTAAGAGAACTAAGGAGTTTTTCTCAACTTTTTTTGTGGTATGTTATTGATTTAAGGCTGATTTAACATAAAGAGTTTCAGTGTATATCAATCAGAAGTAAGATAATCTAGTTAAATGATATAAGTAGAAAAGAGGTGACAAGGTGATAATGAGTGTTATTGCAAATGTTTGATGTCATGATAGTGTTCCTTTTCTAAGATTAAATGTAATAAAATACTGACAAGAAGTCTAAACCTAGCCATGATCCAGATTATTTGAATTTCAATTAATATGAACATTTTCTGTATATATTTTGAAGTAAATTTTAGTGATGACCCCTCTTAATCACATAAATTGAGTACTTGTATTCCAACTCTCACAACACAAAGAGGATTTAAGGGATAATCTTCTTCTCTTCTGTGAAAATCAAACATGCAAAGACTCTCATGATAATTTCCAAGAATAAATTATATGGGAGCCAACTATAAGGAACATATGTCCACTATTAAGCCCTTCGAATTCCTTGCTACTTATAATGTGGTCACTAGCACATATCAAAGTATGTTAGAAATACAGAAAAGGAGGCCCCACCCTAGATTTACAAAATCGTACTCTATGTTTTTAAAAGATCTCTGAGTGATTCATATACATGGTTTTAGAAGCACTGCTTTAAATTTGGAGAAAGCATGAGAAAGAAGGAATTTGTGTAAACAATTGTATTTATATCTATTTTCTCGTGTAACTAAGTATGCCACAGTACTAGTTATACAACACAATATTATATACTACTGTATTTGTCAAGCACGGTGTGAAGACATTCATAACATTTATTGTCATGTTTTAAATCTCACCACAAACTTATATGATGAGAACTGTTATTGACATTTTATAAAAGGAAAACTGAGATTTACAGAAGTTGACAGGACAAGATCACACAGACAGTAATGGGTAGGAGACAGTCTGACCAAAGAACTTGTACATTTAATCATAATATGGGCTAGCATGTGGCTATGTGGAGATTTCAATTTATATCAAAATATGATGCCAATTTTTGAATGTAGAACATATAAATTATACAAAGACTACGATGAATAAAAAACATCCTGCCTCAGGCGGGGCGCGGTGGCTCACGCCTGTAATCCCAGCACTTTGGGAGGCCAAGGTGGGCAGATCACGAGGTCAGGAGATCAAGATCATCCTGGACATGGTGAAACCCCGTCCCTACTAAAAAAATACAAAAAATTAGCCAGGTGTGGTGGTGGGCACCTGTAGTCCCAGCTACTGGGGAGGCTGAGGCAGGAGAATGGCGTGAACCTGGGAGGCGGAGCTTGCAGTGAGCCGAGATCGTGCCACTGCACTTCAGCCTGGGCGACAAGCCAAGACTCTATCTCAAAAAAAAAAAAAAAAAAAAATCCTGCCCCATATTTCAAGAAAAAAAAAAAAAAAACTTACAGTACATAAGTCTTAAAGTCGAGGCTTTCAAAATGCTCCCTATCAGCCAATTTATGGTTTTTTAAATGGTAAAATACGCAATCAGAAAAGTTTGGATGGGTACAAGTACTGGCTACTCATAAACCAAATAAATTTAATCTTCTATTCATGAAAACAAAGAGTGAGTGATATGGTTTGGTTATTTGTCCCCACCCAAATCTCATGTCTAATTATAATCCTCACATGTCAGGGGAGCTGGTGGGAGGTGATTGGATCATGGGGGGGATTTCTCCCTTGCTGTTTTTGTGATAGTGAGTGAGTTCTCACGAGATTTGATGGTTTAAAAGTGTATGCCACTTCCCCTTTCGCTCTCTCTCCCTCTTGCCACCATGTGAAGGAGGTCCTTGCTTCCCCTTCACCTTCTGCCATAATTGCAAGTTTCCTGAGGCCTCCCAGTCATGCTTCCTGTTAAGCCTGCAGACCTGTGGGTCAGTTAAACCTCTTTTCTTCACAAATTGCCCAATTTCGGGTAGTTTTTTATAGCAGTGTGAAAACGGACCAATACAGTGAGTTATTAAGAATGAATACTAGGCCTGGCAAGGTGGCTCATGCCTGTAATCCCAGCATTTGGAAGGCTGAGGCAGGAGGATCACTTGAGTTCAGGAGTTCAAGACCATCCGGGGCAATATAGCAAGACCTCCTCTGCTAAAAAAAAACAAAAAAGAAAAGAATAAAAAGAAGAAAAGAGTTAAAAGAAATTAGTCTGGGGTTGTGGTGCACCACTGTAGTCCCAGCTACTTGGGAGGCTGAGGTGGGAGGATTGTTCGTGCCCTGGAGATCCATGCTGCAGTGAACTATGATGGTGCCACTGCATTCCAACCTGGGCAATACAGCGAGACCTTGTGTCAAAAATAAAAATAAATAAAGAATCAATAAATTCTAAAATATTTAGATGTTCAGATGATCTTATACATTAGAAAATAATTATTTGTATCTGATTAAAAGATACATGTCTCTCTTTTAATCTGGAAGGGAAAGTACAGAATCAGACAGATATAAATATGTATTTTGTATTTTTCTTTCTTTGGTTAACAATACTTTTAAAATAAATTATAAAGATAATACAGGCTGCTCTATTTCACAGCAGTTCTGGGGACCAAATAATGAGCAAAAAATAAAGGATATACTACAGCGATTTTTCTCATATTCAAGTTCATAACTAATATGATTAAAAATAATTTACATTTACTGAACCATTGCTTACGTGTAAGGCACTGTCGCAAGATTTTTAAAAATACAATTCAATCTTAACCATGAAATAAGAATGAGCTTTTTTTTCAGATGAGGAAACACTAAACTGTTGAATGTTGGCTTCAGGATTTAAACTTAGGTAGACTGGCTCCCGTTCTCACAAATCATGCTTATAATTTTAGGGAAAATTTTATCTCCCAGTATATTTAACATATTTCAGATTTCCTTCCTCTTTAAGACAGAATGTACATCTAATTTTCTCTGAATTATTTTAGAGGTGTATGTTATCATCTCTTTATAGTCACATTGCCTTAATGATCTCATAAGTTAGATAGATGCCATGGGTTTATTTGATCAATATATACGAATTATGACTTTAGTACCAAATTTCCAGTTTTTCCATTCAAAAAAAGACCGAAAGATAAACTATACTGTAATTTGTTTCCTTGCACCATCTAGTGGATTTAAATGACAACTGCAGCATTGCTATAAACGATTCACCAGTCTATCATGTAAGTCAAATTTTCAAACACCTCCGGAGAACTGTTCCTAAAATGATGTTTCGAATCACACCACAACAGTGCATATAATTATTAAAATTTTCCCCTTTTCAGAGGATATCAATTAAGCGTGGCTGCTGAATTCATTAGCAAATGTTTAAATTTACAAATAAAGTAACATAAAATAGCATCCTCGCAATTTTTTAATAATCAGAGATAATGGAAGTCATGCACTAAGTTCATCCTGTTCCTTTTCATAAACTCAAACGCTCTCAAAGCAGCCCCGCGTTGAGAAGCGCCGAGTCTGCGCGGAACCAGTGCGCAGGCGCTCTGAGGGGCGGAAGCGGAGAGGCGGGGCTAGGCCCGACAGGGGAGCGGAAGAGGCCCAGGAGGCTGGGTGAGGCGCTGAAACGGTTTGGCGGTGAGTCCTGGGCCAGGCGCAGCTAAAAGGCCCGCAACCCGGGAAACGTCAAAACAAACAGAAGGACTTGGGATTCCGGAGCAGTCGCCCCTATCGCTGCTCCTGCAGTTGCGGACGCCACCGACCCCGCCGCCGGAGGACTGGGCCCTGAAAGGCCTCTAGGCCTAGGCGCGGCCCGCGGAGCCAGACGTGTTGCTGCCGTGAGTAAAACGAGCGCCCTCTCCGCACTCGTTTACAAATTAAAATGGAGGAAATTTCGTTGGCCAACCTGGATACTAACAAGCTAGAGGCCATCGCTCAGGAGATTTACGTAGACCTGATAGAGGATTCTTGTTTGGGATTCTGCTTTGAGGTGCACCGGGCAGTCAAGTGTGGCTACTTCTACCTGGAGTTCGCAGAGACTGGTAGCGTGAAGGATTTTGGCATTCAGCCAGTGGAAGACAAAGGAGCGTGCCGCCTTCCGCTTTGCTCCCTTCCCGGAGAACCTGGGAATGGGCCTGATCAGCAGCTGCAGCGCTCACCTCCGGAATTCCAGTAGCTGCAAAATGAGAGTCTGAAAGTGGCCAGGACAATAACATAGACTGGTCCTGTGGCTTGGAGGAGTAAGCTAAGTAGAAAAAAGTAGAAAAATCAGACAAAAGTTCTAATTCCCCCTTGAAGATCCTAGCATTTAAAAACCCAAAGTGGATAATTTAGGAATCCTTTTTTTAAAGTGTATTACCTGGAGCAAGCTCTGAAGCCCTGGGCAGGAGGAGCTGCACAGCCTGCGGGCCATGCAGTGCCTGTTGGTCTCTAAACACACCAGGATGTGCGCAAGATCCCGTAGTGCCCCCAGTGCACAGGTGAGCAGTTGTGTGCCCAGCATATAAAATTTTTGGTTCCTCAGCCTTTCTGTCTGCCTGATGTCAAGGGCTTCCTGGACAGTTTGGACGTTACAGTTCGTCAGGCCGTGATCAGTGGCCTGCAGTGGGACTGCTCCTTTGATATCTGAACCTCTGGTATGGGCTTCTCTGAGACAAGTAAATGTCAGGTGCAAGATCTGGATACTAACAGTTTCAGTTTGGGAAATCCAAGAAAAAGAATTATCAAGTTTGATAGGGAAGCTCTGTAGCCTTGACTCCAGCAAGAAGAAAAGGTCAAAACCACGTGTTTCCCAAAAGTCCAGACTTTACAATGATTCAGCTGACTTGAGGACAAGGCCTAGCATTTGGCTGAGCAGAGCCCTCTTCCTTGCCCTCCTACCTGGTGGCATAGGCTTGGCAAATGGACAACTTGGTTGTCCAGACAGGTTGAGGATTCGGTTATGATCCCCTGGGGAAGTAGCAGGGACCTTTGCAACTATGCATGATTTCTCAAACTTCAAGATTCATGTCTGGATGTATTATGCTGTGGATATAAGTTTAGTAGGGCGGTCATTTCCTACTCTGAGTTACTGGTTACCTAGCCAGTCCATGGGTGTGACTTGGTCCTTAAGTCAGGTCACTATCTGCCTCCCACCCTGGGGGCAGGACTGAACTATAGAAGAGCATCATGGCTGTGCAAGAGGCTGTGGTTTGAAAACTGAGCCCAGAGGGCACTTTCAGCTGCCCTCAATAATGTGAATGGATTAGTGCTAGGAGCCAAGGAGCAGGACTGGATTATCTCGTCTGTGTGCAGAATCCTGTTGAATGTCCCTGTTTCTTTGGTTGGGCAGTCAGAGCTCTGCTATGGTGAACATCCAGACTGTCACCACTTTCTGTCTGCCCCTCGAAAGGGATAGTCCTTTCCACTCGGTCCCCTTTGGATCTTCTTGACAACAGGAGCAGTCCTTTTATTGTTAGAAGTCAGAGAAAGACCTCCAGAATCTCCTGACTTTAGGGAATGGTATAGGGGAAGATGGGAAGTAAGAGTCACATATCAAAACTACCCTCCACTTTATTCCCTGAGCGAGGGTTTATGAAGTATAAAGGGGTGGGAGCCCCGAGGTGAGCGGGAACGGTGCTGCTTTATTTGAAATGTTTTCTTACCTCATTCTGTGCCCCAGTAGGGGGTCCAGCCTCATCTGTCTGGCTTGGCCCTGTGTTCCTCCTGTCCCCTGCTCCACTGCCTATCTGGTGCCCCAGGTGCTGCTTGCCACTCCGGCTGTCACATTGAACAGTTTCAATTCAGCTCTTAATGCTCCTGCTTCCGAAGCCTGCCCAATTTCTTTTTTCTTGGCCTCTGTTTTTTTTTCTTTCTTTCTTTTTCCCTTGTTTTTGTAGAAGACTCAGAGGAGAATCTTTCTTATGGCTCCCTCTGTTGGGATTGGAATTGGAAGAGAACTTAATTTTTTGTATTTAAAATGCAGTGTCATGCCTATAAGCATTTCTCCTATATAGGACTGCTTTGCTAGTGTGCCCTCTTGCTGTGTCTTACTTCATAAGGAGTTGTATCTTCCCACCTCCATTTCAATACTGCCGGTTAGGACCTAAGTAGAAGAGCAGTAAAGGCTGATTGACACACAGGGGGATGGAGTTGGTCCTTGTCCATTCTCTCACCCTTGCTGTGCATGTATCAATCCTTATCCCAGAAGGTACTATTTAGACTGTATAGACTGATTTAGATTACATACTTTAGAGGATTAAGGAAACCATAGAGTTTGGGCCTTGGAACTGTTTACTGCCTTGTCCTGGAGTTGTCCTGATCAGGCTTGGGGCCTAGTTACAGATTAGTCTTAAAGAATTGCATTAACTTAAAAAAATCAAACCTTGGCAAGAGCTAAAATAATTTGGAGATATCTTTGCCCTTGACTTGTAGACGACATCTAAGAGGATGAAGAAAGGAGAGTCTAAGTGAGACTCTGGCCTACTTCCTAACAATGTCTTGGAAGTGGGATGATGGTAAAGGAGAAAGGCCACAGTCCAATCCCTCTGCCTTCAGTTAGGGAACTCAAATCCTGAAATTACTGTTTTCTTTCTGGCCTTTTCTCCTGGTTAGAGGAGGAAGCGGGAAGTAGTTTTGAGTACTACTTTGTTCATATTACCCCCCTTTTGTTTTTTGTTTTGTTTTTTGTTTCTGGCCCCTCTACCAATAGGGCAATAGCCTCCTGCCCTGGATGGGTATAAGGTGGGCTTGGTCCAACAGGTGCCCAGAGGGTACATACTCCTTTCTGGGGAGAGAATGCTCCCTACCATATAGTTGACAGTGGTTAGGAACTCTCCCTTTCCCTACCTACCTTCCTTTTAATAGCAGAATTCCTATTTTTCCCTTGATTATGTGTATTGATCACTCTGCAATCCTATTATGTATCTGAGTGTGTGTGTGTGTATGTGTGTGTTATGGGGGAAGGGGGGGGTTCTTTAAAATTTCTGTGGTTTGTGGCTTTTTCTTCCATACATTAGTTCCCACCATCGCATGCCCAGGGACCACTGCCTGGCATTATCGCATGCTGGGATCATCGGGGGAGGGTAGTGAAGCTCACCACTGTCCTTTGTTTTGGAGATTCTTATTTTTGCATAAGTAGTCCATCCTATACAGATAGCTGATTAACTGTATTCCTCTTTCCCCTATGGCTGCTGGTGTAAATAAACTGCATCTCCCCATTGGTAAACAGTAATAAAATTTTAAAAAATGACTACTTGGTCCTTGGACTCTGTATATTCATCTTTTAAAGCTGTATGTTTTCAGGCATTGACATAATGAGATAAACGTTGAAATGCTATTGAACCTTAATGCTTCCTCCCTAACAGGAGTTTTATCAGAACAGAGAAACTGTCCAACCTTGTTTCTCAATTTGGCCTGCAAATTTAACTGTCTGTAGCATCCAGTGAAAGAGCCAAACCGTATACAATCATCCCTTTTCCATATGAGGTAAGAAGGTGGTAAGATAAATCCAGTCCTATCACTAAAAGCCCACTGTGACAGATAGTTCCATTTGAATTGAACTCAATGTATTTTAGTATGTACATTTTACCATCATTTTAAGCTAATATCCTTGTTCTCAAAAGGTAAAGTGATTCACAGCAGACGATGGTTCTGCCTTTCTAATTTTTTTTCAATACTTAAAAAATTACCTCAACACTTTAGATCTTTCATTTCATTTTTAATAGTAATTCTGAGGTTTTTCATCCCATTCCTAACCCAGAGTTTGAGCACTTCCCTTAGAAACTACTTAGTGATCCTGTGTCCTAATCAGTCTCTTGCTATGTGTTCTAATTTATTAAAGTTTTGGATTGGAAATAATGCTGAGATTAATAAAAATTACAGAAATGAGTCCAGAGAAGAATCTGACTCAATAGGATACCTCAGGGAAGCTTATAGATGTGTAACATGGTATTGAGTCTTCTCTTCTAGGAGCACTCGATGTACTTGTCACTGTCCAGTTTAAATAGGCCAGGGCCAACGTGGTGATTTGAGAAAACTTAAAAATTTGACGTGTGAAACCCATGATGCAACCATAGCAGGAGAAATTCTTCAAATGAAATTTCACCAAGATTGGGTATTTTGCCTTAAGTAAGATTTCTACTACTTTTATTAAAATTCACTGTGAGGATCTACTATCAATTAGCTTTCAAATACATCTGCAGCAAATACTTTTGGTTCCTGTTTTGTAGGTTTGGAGTTTAATATATTTAGTGCTAAGTTAATTAGTTTTCTAAAAAGATAATTGCAAGACCCCTGCTTTACCAAATACTTGACAATGGGACTTTGAAGGTTATTTCTTATGTTTTCTAACTAGTATGATCTTTAAAGAAAAAAAAAACACATTGCATACCTTTTAACTACCAATGTTTAACCTCTTAGATTTAGCATTTAACTACAGCATGTACCATCAGGTCAAGAATCTGATAAATGATTGCTTGATGTTGACAAAGTGAAAGACAAAATGAAGTGTACTGAAGTAACTAAAAATTCAGGAAGAACTTTCTTTGCACACATTAATAAGTAACATTGCCTTCTCTTAAGACCTATCTGAAGTGTTGTGAAGTTTTTCTTACAATTTTTTAAAAGAGATTTATGAAGAAACTATGTGCTAAAAGCACAATTATTAAATTTATTTTCATGTTGGTGTTTAATTATGGTTAACGAATTGCCAGTTTTCAAGTCAGCCAGAGATAATACCAGATTTCAGAAGTTTTACTCTGCTGTGAAGGATTACGAGCTCTCTGATTTTCATTTATGTTCCAAAAGATGCCCATAATGTTGCTTTGGAGGACAGCATTAGAAGTGATGTTCCTATTCAAAAAGGTTTTGTGGACAGACCTTAAACTCTTGGCGGTGTTTTTGTTTGTATTTGTTTTCCCATTTTTGAAAACATTTTCAATCATATTTCTTGAGACTCATTGGAAATATGTGAGCTAAAAAGGAAATACTAAATTGATTTTAGAGATGAAAAAAAAATCTTCAGCAGCAGTGACTTGCCCATAGTTCAAAAAGCAAAAATTTACAAGTGGTGGAAGCAAAAGTAGAATGCTGCTGTTGTGACTCCTAGGTCAGCGATCTTTGTTGAAGCAATGGAGTAATAAATCAAACGACTAATTAAAAACAAAACAGTGAAAAATCCATGATGCTTATGAACAACCTTAGGGCAATGAATTTGAAAACAGAAAAAAAGGGAAGTCTATTTTAAAATAGAACTCAAAAGTAACTCAAGGAATTGTTAATTTTTTAAGTAAATGAATACATCTATAACTTTTAAAACACCACACAATTAGAATTTTATAGAGAATACAGCAAATGAAACAACAACAACAAAAACAGGCAAAATAATACCAGAATAGATTCTTTTTTTTTAAATGAAGATGTTAGCAAACCAACTCCTTTAAAATAACAAAAGTAAACATCAACAAGTCAGGTTAATCACAGGATGGCAAGATTTCATCTCAAAATCATCACATTACCATGAGAGAAAATCCATGTGAAAATTTGAACTGATACTGAAAAATAGTTTGAAAAAATTCAATACAAATTATTGCCTAAAAAACAAAGACATTAACAATATAGAAACCAAAGCTCAAGAACTTGTACACACTGCAAAAGGGTATGTACCAAAAATCTACACCAATTACTATACTTACTAATGAATACTTGGAAGCACTCCCTTTAAAAGCAGGAATGGAAGAAACAAAATTTTTACTGTTCTAAGATGATATTTACATGAACAATTTTATAGAATCTAGAAACAGTTGTTCTCAGATGACATCTACATCTACATGGATAATTTTATAGAATCTACAAACATACCATTGAAAGTAGTGAGAAAATTTAGCAAAGTAATTGGATATAAGATCAATATCTAAAATCAGAATACAACATTTAAAAAGTGTTATTAAATTTAGAATGTAATTCAACAAGTTATAACAGTCCTATGAAATAATATCACAAGAACTGTGTAAGATTTTATAAAGAAAATAATATTTTCTAATATGTTGGGAGAATCCCAAGTAAATGGAGAGGAGATGTTCACGCACAGAAAATGCAATCAATATCATTGCTCCAAATATGTGAATCGGAAGCAATCTGTATTACAATCCAAATAGATGTGCTCATGGAACTTGACAAATTAATTTTAAGATTTATATGAACACCAGATGCTAGAATAGACAAGATCTTTTTGACAAATGTATATTTTAGTTTTGGTGCAGAAACAATGGAATAGAATAGAGTTTAGAATTAGATCGAAACACACAGATTACATGTTTATGTCTTGATGTGTGATTAAATTTGTATTATAATCAGTGGAATATAAACCAGTATTTGTTGTGGAACAGATTATCCATAAATAATAAAACTGTGCTCAGACACAAAATTAATTCCTATATGGATTAAAGATTTAATGTGTAAAAGTAAAAAATGTCAAATCTTTCTAGAAAAGTGTAGGAGGATGTGTTCATAATTGTGTATAAGGGGAAAATTTCTTAAAAGTACAAAACATAGAGAAAAGATTGATGTGTTCGACCATAATAAAAATAGAACTTTCTGTTCATTAAATCATACTAGAAACAAACAAACCAATAACCTGATGTGCTAGTTGTTTAGTTCTTGTAACTGATTACAGATTACTAACAAAATAGTTGTACAGTTGCCAAATGTGTAAAGTAAAAGAACAGCTCATTCTTACAAAAAGAAATATGAATGGCCAAAAAGTTGTAAAAGTTCCCTTAGGTTCAAAGAAATGCAAACTAAAAACAAAATACCAATTTACCCTACTCAGTATGATTAAATTTTTTTAAATGGTGATGACATCAACTCTGAAAGGCATATGGAGCAATTAAAACACTTAAACTGCTAGTAGGCTGTAAATTGGTAAAAAATGTTTTTAAAAGCAATTTAGAAATACCTGTTGTGGTTGAAGACAAAAGTAACCAATACCCCAATATTTCCACCTGTTGCAGCATTGTATGTAATAGGGAAAAATTGAAAGCAATATACCCATTTGGAATACATATAGTCACTATACTGAAGTGAGAATAAATTAACCAGAGCTGTACAAATAAAATAGTAAACCTATGTTCTTATACTTTGTCGCCTTTCTTTTGATGTTTAACAATAGGCAAATCAATGCTGTATGTTGTTTAAATAATTGTGAATATGAAATAAAAACTATACCAAAAATATTGGATCAGACTTCCACTTTCATGGTTATGTTCCTGTAGATAGCAGACTAATTGATATAGGACATCTGTATGCTAAATAAATTGAGGTAAAGATACTCTTAAATGCATTACTGTGTTCCCAAGGAAGTGAAGGAAATACCCAGAATACCCAGGTCTTTCTTCTAACGCACACACACCCCAAAGATACAAATGAAAACAGAAAAGGAGAGTGCACTGAGAAAAATATAGATACCATATGAGACTGGGAGATTAGGCCCTGATCATCACAAATTGAAACTGTAAATACAAGATGCCTGAAATAAAGTTTATATCCTTGGTGAAAGGATGGGCAGAGTAAAACTAGATAGATTGATAAATGATTGATTAATGGATGGATAGATAAGAGAAACCTTCATTACTTTAGAGAGAACAGATGAAAAAGAAAGACTGCTATTGCCTGAGGTGAAATGAATTGACTAAAATAATAACAATCATGCCATTATCATCAACATTTACTTTGGGAATGTGTACCCATACACTTGGTTTCACATAGCTACCCTACCCTGCCAGTCAGAGAAACTTTGACCTGAGAATTTCATAATGTATTGAAAATGATATTGTACCTCTTGGCTACCTGACAAAATTTTGTTCCTTCAACATTTTCACAAAATATAAGTTTGCAATAAAAGAAGCATGTGTTTCTTTAAAGATTTCATTTATAGCCATCATACTTTTTATCTAATAAATATGTTTACAAGAAAGGAATTCTAACTCTATAATTTATTATTTCTGCTGGGTCTATATAATTAGAACTTTCTCAGAATTATTAGATACAGAATATGGCCATAAATGAAATCTGTACATTAGTAGATGGAATTTTAAATGAGCAAAGAACAGGAGAAAATAATGCAGTTTTAAAAAAGTAATAGAAATAAAAGTGAAAAGAATGTATGCCAAAAAAAATTAACCTCATTGTATAGGTAAAATCTCAGTTTAATCAAGCTGGAAAAAGAGAAGGAATGAATCAGAATGAAGCAGTTCATGCACAGCAGAGTAGTTGTGTTGCCTCCTTGTCTCCCAGTGATAAACCTACATGCTATTTTTTAAACAAAATAGATAATCAAAAAGTGAAAGTGCAGCAAAGAAAAAAAGTGATAACACTTGAATTGCAGTTGAATGTAATTAGAAGATGGCTGATCTTCAGAATGGTGACACAACATTCTAGAGGCCCAAGATATACAGCCAGAAGAACTCAGTCAATGAGAAAATTGGTCGTAATGAAAAAGAATGAAGATGTTTCAGAAGAAACAAAGCTGTCAATAAACGACATTAGGTGTTATGTCAGATATTTCAAGATACTGAAAGTGCAAAAGGTAAGTTGTGGCCGGGCACAGTGGCTCACGCCAGTAATCTCAGCACTTTGGGAGGTCGAGGTGGACGGATCACTTGAGGTCAGGAGTTTAAGACCAGCCTGGCCAACGTACCAAATACAAAATACGATGTAAAAATACAAAAATTAGCCAGGCATGGTGGTGAGTGCCTGTAATCCCAGCTACTTGGGAGGCTGAGGCAGGAGAATCACTTGAACCTGGGAGATGGAGGTTGCAGTGAGCTGGGATCGTACCACTGCACTCCAGCCTGGGCGACAGAGTGAGACTCAGTCTCAAGTATGCTGAGCAGAATTCTAGATTCCTGTCCCCTGGTTATTCAACCAAATAGTAATCTGCTGTGAAAGGATTTTGCAGATGTAATTAAAGTCCCAAGTCAGTTGACCTTAACATATGGTGATTATGTAGGTGGTCTTGACCCAATCACAGGAGCACTTCAAAATCAGAGTTTTCTTCATCTAGTAGTGGAAGAAGACAGAGATTTTAAGTGTGGGAAAGATTCAGTGCACCATGGCTTGCTTTGAAGATGGACTGGGCCACATGAGAGGAATGTGGCTGCATCTAGGAGCTGAGAGTGGCCTCCAGTTTACAGATAGCAAAGAAATGGGGACGTCAGACCTAAGGCAATAATAGGTTGTGGATTGCATTCTGCAAAAAACGAACAAACAAAACCCTGAATGAGCTTGGAAGCAAATTCTTTGCCAGAGCATCCAGATAAGAGCCCAAACTAGCTAACACTTCGTTGTCAGCCTTGTAAGACCCTTAGCACAAATCTCAGCCTAGCAGACTGTGACTTTAGAACTAGAGAACTGTGAGAAAATAAAGGAAGGTTTTAAGAAGCTAAGTTTGTGATGTCATTATACAACAATAAAAACCTAATACAGTCATAAGCTGATCCAGATTTAGGAGTATGACAGTTCACCAAGGCACAGAAAAGGTGCTTGCTCTCTATCTTGATTTACATATGAGAATATGAGAAGAAGGCTAGCAATATTCAAACTATTCTTCTTCTTTTTTTTTTTTTTTTTTGTGACAGAGTTTAGCTCTGTCACCCAGGCTGGAGTGAAGTGGCATGATCCCGGCTTACTGCAACCTCCATCTCCCGGGTTCAAGTGATTCTTCTGCCTCAGCCTCACCAGCTGGGATTACAGGCAAGTGTCATCATGCCCGGCTAATTTTTGTATTTTTAGTAGAGAGAGGGTTCCACAATGTTGGCCAGGCTGATCCCGAACCCCTGCCTGGCCTCAAGTGATCCACCCGCCTGGGCCTCCCAAAGTGCTGAGATTACAGGCATGAGCCATTGCGCTTGGTCAGTTCAAACTATTCTTGATAAATTTTGTACAAATAAAATACATTTATTCTCAATGTTTCTAATGTTTAAAATCACAGTGTATGTAAATACTGCTTTTACTATTCTTTTATTTCCCTGTACATTCATCACGTTTATCATGTTTATTAATAAGAAAGTTTCCAATATTGCAATATTATTTTTGTTGCAATATTGTCACCAAATGATCTTAATTATTCCTATTTATTATTAACATTGCTTTGCACAATTTTGGTTTGCATGATCATTTTTATAGTCCCTCACACCGTGCAAAACTAGGGCTGACTATGTCACTATTATTTATTTTCTTAAATATTTCAAGAGATATTAATACTGTATCTCTTCTGTTGAATTAATTCCAAGTAAAAAAAAATAGCAGTCAAGTAAACATTACTTTCCAGGGATAACTTGGGAGGTTTAGCTTAAAACACAAAACATATAAGTCTCCCAGAAAGCACTGACAGAAGAAGAAAAATAAGGAAAGCAGTTGGTAGCAAAAGGAAAGAAGAATATAGACTAAATAGGGCGTAGTTAACCAAGAATCAAGAAGAGGAGAAAGGTAGTAAGTATCTGCATTAATGAAAAATCTAAGTGAATTACGTGAATGAGAAAAAATACAAAGTATAAGAAGAAGGAAAAAGTTTGTAGGCATCATACTCAAATATATGCATTCTAATCTTCATCGTTTCATTTATTACTAGAGTGAATTTGGGAAGGTAAGTTATTTTTTATGAACTTCAACTTTATAATAATGGAGATAGCAATATACCTCACGGTGTTATGTGACCTACTGCATGTAAGTTTAATCTAGTTTGGGTAATGAGTGATGAAGAATAAGGCTTTCTTGAGAAGATGGTATTTAAACTGAGAACTGAAGGATGACTTGCCTAGGCAAAATTTGTCAGAGTACATGGAGAGTGAATTAGCGGTGGGTTGTAAGGGAGGGATGGAGGTGAGGAAAAGGATTTAAAGCTAGTATGTTAGAGATAACCACTTAAATTGAAAATTTAAAGCTCTGGAGAAATGATTATGCCTCTTGGAGTTTTAAAAACTCTCAGTTTTTAACATAAATTCATATATCTTCTCCATCCCTATCAGGAGGTGTTTCAGGATGCTGTTTAATGGAATTGTCAATAGATGGTGATATTTATAATTGGCATAAACTCCTTACTAGTATCTTGTCAGGTAAATAGATAGGTCATAATTAGGAATGTTATTCCACAGGGCTCTAAAAAGGCAAACTCTCATTAATACAATAACACCTTATACCCGCCAGGTTAATCTTAATTTTCAAGATGAAGTGCTGTCTTAAAGACACAGTGACCTTCCCACTTTTAATGTGCTTTTATTTCCTAAATTTGCTCTTCCACTGCATTCTCCTCAGTCTCCCAGTTCTCTCCATTTTCAGACACAAACACATACGCACACATGCATGAACAACACAGACATACACAAACGAGATATAACTTTAAATCAAGTCCTGAGGTCCTCTCAGTTCAGAGTAAGGTTAGCTAATCTGCTTTTGCTCTTGCTGCTGTATGATTATTACAGTTCAAGGATTTACTTGCATTGTAGCCACTTTTGCAGTTTGAAGGTGGATTAGTGTTGCCCTCTTACTTAAGTACTTCTCTTACAGATAAACTTGCTTTTTGAATTTAAACTGCTTGTGTTATTTCTGCTTGATATTGAATTCAACAATGATTCAAAAATTGATTTAGATTTTGTGTAATAGATTGGAAATAACAAGCTTAGTCTTGATTTTACAAGAAACTGTGTGACCTCAATCAGATAACTTCATCTCTTTGGGCCAAGATTTCTTACTGATAACAAATAAGCTTGAATAAAACAATGTCTTAATTCCATTCAACACTCTATGAGTCTATGAGCTAAAAAGTTGGACAATCACCTCCAAAACCATCATATTCCCAAGATTAGCTTACCATCTAAATACACAGACTTTATTATACTTAGACTATAGGTTCCATTACATCAGTCTGTAATTCTGTTTTATATATTGTTCTAGGACTTTGCTTCAGACCTCTTTGATTAGAAATATATCTTTCTAAACCATGATGTTATCTTTGTTTCACATTTATGTATCCAAGGACAACCTAGATATCTCCAATTATAGGTATCACAGAAAATTCACATCTCATATTATGCAAAACTGAAGCCTGGTGAGCCTGTGCCCCAGTGAATTTTATTCATTCCAAATGTTGAGAAAGCAAAAAATAACTGTTAATCCTATCAGTCTCCTGTAGGACATTCCTAGGAGGTTAGAGACCTAGGACAATTGGTTTTCTCTTCTGGATGAGTTCCTATACATGTAAACTGTTTGACTTAAAAATGTATTACAAAATTAATAGAACATATGATAAATAGTGATTTATTGATAACAATAGATAGAGAAAAGCTAGTTCATCTTTGTTTATTGCCCAATCAGTGCATGAGGATTTCATATTATTGAGGAAATATTGATTCCTATTTGGTCCAGGAATCATTGCTTCCTATTCTTTATTGCAAATGTACTATTACCAGTTAATTTCATATCTCTCACTGCAAGAAAAATGTAGCAGTGCTATTTTTACTCAAAATGACATTGCTCTTTGGAATCTTGTTTATATTGAAATAATATAAATGTCTTGCCTCTGCAGTTTCCTAATACCCTTGATTTAATGCTTATTACATTCTTCATGATGTGGAATCATCTGCCATACAACTATGAACATTCTATTCCAATGGCTATCTCACAGTTTGTTAATATGTTTTGTTGGTTATGATCACCAGTGTAAGTTTTACCCATGATATACAGTGAAGTTTGAGCAATAATTAGATTTATGGATATATTAAATTTACCAAAAGGAAATTTGTATAGTGTAAATGTAGAACAACACATCTTCCAGTAGCATTGGAAGAGTTCTCAAATTCTTCAGGCCATAGTCACTAAATTCCTAGAGTGTGATATTTTTCAATATTCACCAAATCATACCTACCACTCCAACCCACGAGTAGGGTGGATAGGTAAGGGGCCGTCAGTAGAGAGAGAGAGCAGCAGTCTTGTTCATACAAGGAGGATCCATCCCATGTACTGTAAGGCTGAAGATCATGCCAAGAGAACATAAGGCCACCACATAAATTGGAGGCAAAAGAGAACAACTATCAGAAGGGCCATTAGGATTATAGAGTTATAGTCTTAAAAGCCCCTGGAGAAGATATATGCAACTGTCCCTGGAGAACTGCCTGACATGCTGTACATAGAAGGAGTTTGGGGTAAGCAGCGGGGTTGCTAGCAAGAGGAGCAACAGTGGATGCCACAAGGTAAAAACTACTGCTGCTGCCCCTGCCATGTTCTGGTGGTAAAGAAAAGAGACAGCCCTATAATTGGAACAGATACCAAGATGGACAAGAGCCAATATATAACTCTCACATACTTGGTTCAAGTCCAGGTGTTGGCATTGGACCAATGGAAGGCTAGAGCCCTGAACTTGCCATGCCCATGAGTGACTGTCACACGGAATCAGTATGACAGTAACTTTCTGGCTGCATCATCTTGTATAATCCAAATAAAACAAATAAATATAATTTAATTATATGTAATTATATTTAATTATATATATCCTACTCTGTATAGGAGGAACTGGGGCCAGACTACAATTACTAAGCTCCTTAAGACATACCCAATGTAGAGGGCTCTGATGGTTAATTTTATGTGTAAGCTTCATTAGGCGAAAGGATGTTCAGATAGCTAGTACAACATTATTTCTGGGTGGGTCTATGAGGGTGTGTCCTTCCTTAAGAGATTAGCGTTTGAATTAGTAGAATAAGTAAAGAAGATCCACCCTTACCAATGTTGACAGGCATCATGCAATCTTTTGAGTGTCCAAATAGAACAGAAAGGTGGTAGAAAGGTGAATTTTGTCTTCTTGAGCTAGGATTCCTGCCCTCAGACAACCTGCCCTCAGATTCAATGTTGCTGCTTCTTGGGCCTTTGGACTCTGAAACTTACACCAATGGCTTCCTGATTCTCAGGCCTTTATCCTTCAGTTTCCAGCCAGAAGTTATACCATCAACTCTCTTGATTTTCAGACCTTCAGACTTGGACTGAATTATATCATCAGCTTTCTTGGCTTTCTAGCTTGCAGAGAGCATATTGTGGAACTTCTTTGCCTCTATAATCATATGAGCACATTTCCATAATAAATCTCTTACATGTCTATATGTATCCTATTAGTTCTTTTTATCTAGAAAACACTAACTAATGCAAGGGTCAAAGATCATACTGCAAGGATCTGGTCCAGGATAGTACTGCCACCCTTGGCCACTCCTAGGTATTGGAGGGGGCTTAGAACATTTTGAAGAAAGCACCCTGATGCACCAGGAATGCCCTCAGATGTGGGCCTATAAGAAGGACCCACTTTTCCAGACTAAGCGTGGTTCTGAACCACCATATAAAAGTTGTTTCTTTCTGGTTCTATCTCCTAAATATTTACTTCATTCTTCTTCCATTCAACGACAGCTCTTCTATCATAAGCTGTATACTGTACACTTCAGGCAAAATAAATGTATGTGGCTTTTTGTTTGTTTGTTTGTTTTTAGTTCTCTAAACTTCATGACTTTGCTCATTTTGCCCTGACTTACGTTCTGTCCCTTAGCTTAGCTAACTCTTAAATATTTTTTAAGTTTCAGTAAACATAGAATGATTTTGGAAACTTTGTTAAAATTATATGTGTTTGGGTTTATTTCTGGACTTCTATTTCTATTCCCTGAGCCTATATGTCTATCCTTATGTCAGTATAACAATGTTTTGATTACTGTAGCTTTACAGTAAGATTTGAAATCAGGAAGTGAAAGTCTTTCTACATTGATTTTCTATTTCAATAATGTTTTGGCTATTTGGAGTCCCTAATTTGAAGAGATGTTTATCCATTTCAGCAAAAAAGGCCATTGGAATTTACAGGAATTATATTGAATCTGTATCTCACTTTATGGGGAAAGAATAGTTTCTTCCACAAATGGTGCTGCTACAACTGGATAACCACATACAAAGAATAAAGTTGGACCTCTAGATCACTCCATATGTAAACATTGCCTCAAAATGGATCAACAACCTACATGTAAGAGCCGAAACGATATAACTCTTAAAAGAATGCATACAGCTGGGGCCAGGCGCGGTGGCTCACGCCTGTAATCCCAGTACTTTGGGAGGCCAAGGCGGGTGGATCACGAGGTCAGGAGATTGAAACCATCCTGGCTAACACGGTGAAACCCCATCTCTACTAAAAATACAAAAAATTAGCCGGGCGTGGTGGCAGGCGCCTGTAGTCCCAGCTACTCGGGAGGCTGTGGCAGGAGAATGGCGTCAACCCGGGAGGCGGAGCTTTTGGTGAGTGGAGATCAAGCCACTGCAGTCCAGCCTGGGCGACACAGCGAGACTCCGTCTCAAAAAAAAAAAAAAAAAAAAGTGCACACAGGTAAATCATCACAACCTCAGATTAGCAATAGATTCTTAGGTTTGGCACCAAAAGTATAAGCAACAAAACAGAAAATAGATAAATTTTACTTAAACCAAATTTAAAACGTATCAAAAGACATTTAAAAAATGTAAAAAGACAACACAGAGAATGGGAGAAAATATTTGCAAATCTTATGTCTGATAAGGTTTACTATCCAGAATATATTAAAGAACTCTTACAACTCAAAGACAAAAAGATGAAGAACCAAGTTAAAACATGGAAAAAGGACTTGAATAGTCATTTCCCTAAAGAAGATATACAAAAGATCGAAAGGCAAAGGAAAAAAAAGTTCAGCTTCATTGGTCATTAAAGAAATGCAAATCCAAACCACAATGAGATACGACTTCATACTCACTAGGATAGCTTTAATAACACACAAACAAACAAACTGGAAAATAAATATTGATGAGCATGTGGATAAGTAGGTTGCGTGGCGCATTGTTAATGGGAATGTAATATGACACAGACACTGTGTAAAATGCTTCGTGGTTCCTTAAATAGTTAAACATGGAATTACCATATGACTCGGCAATTTCACTCTTAGGTGTATATACCTAAGAGAAATAAAAGTGTGTGTCCACAAAGAAACTTGTACACAAATATTCATAGCAGCATTATTCATAATAGCCAAAATGTGAAAACAATCCAAATGTCCATCAGGATGGATGAATGGATAAAAACATTGTGATATATATATATATATATATACACACACACACACACACACAATGAAATATTAATTAGCCATGAAAAACAATAAAGTCCTGACAGTGCTATAATTTAAATGAACCATGAAAACATTATTCTACATCAAAGAAACCAGATAGAAAAGGCTTCATATTATGTGATCCTTTTTAAGTGATATATCCAGAATAGGTGAATCTACAGAGACAGAAAACGGTTGAGGTCACTAAGGAATCAGAAGTGGGGAAAATGGAAAGTGATTACTTAACAGGTACAGAATGTTTTGTGGGGTGATGAAACAGTTTTAAAACTAGAGAGAACTGGTGGTTGTACAACAATGTGAATACAGCAAATGCCAGTGAATTGAGTACTTTGAAATAATTAAGTGTATGCTATGTGAATTTCACCTCAATAAAAGAACAACAAGAAAAAGGCACAATCATGTATTACCTGTACCAGAAAACATACCTAGAAAGCAGCCTGGATTAGTTGGTCCTACTCATGGCTTCTATAATATTCCTTGCCTATCACCATAAAACACCTTGTAAAATTGTGTTATAATATTATTTTAATATGTCAATTTACATATATATCATATGCTAGATTATAAATTCTTGAGGGCAGAGACCATGTCTTACTCTGAAAGTTACCTGGTGCCTCACAAATAGTTAAGTACTCAATGTTTAGTTTACTTTGATGGTATCCAGGCTGCTAACATAAGATGTATGTTTAAAACAGTTTGTCTAGGTTGTTTTAGAAACCTAATAATCGGTTAAATATTTCACTTGAATTCTATTGATTTTCCTGTAATTAGACCCCCTGAGTCCATCTTTTCTGGCCACTGTGGTCTTTTATTATTCGGCTGCCTGTTTATTCTCTGATTATAAAAATTTTAAAAAACACATGTAGCTTATATTTGTCAAATGTTGCTGCATAATTTTGAATGATGTGCCTTTACATATTTATACTTTGCAGTACGTAATAAGTTTGTTATGCTATAATGCAGAGCTTTTTTTGATGAATTATCACTTAAGTCCCACTTCCAATAATGAGTCTGAAACCTCAAGATCCATCTGCTGATTCCTTATGACAGAAACACCATTGCAGTCACATTGTTAAGTATCCAAATGCTCCTTGACTTACAATGGGGTGATGTCCCAATAAACCCATCATAAGTTGAAAATATACTAAGTAGAAAATTTTTTCAAAACACCTAAACTACTGAACATCATAGCTTAGCTAAGCCTACCATAACAGTGTTCAGAACACTTACACTAGCCTAGAGTTGGGCAAAATCATCCAACAAAAAGCCAGTTTTATAATAAAGTATTAAATGTCTCATGTAATTTATTGAATTCTCTACTGGAAGTAAAAGACAGAATGGTTGTGTGGGTACTCGAGGTACCATTTCTACTGAATGCAAATTGGTTTCACATCATTGGAAAGATGAAAAATCTTAAGTCAAACCATCATAAGTCAGGGAATATCTAGACTTACAGAAAAATTGAAAATTAACATTTTTTGGTTAATAATAGTGAAAACTATGGAAGGAAGGAAAATATTATAATTATTACAAGTGTGTGATGTCATTTTTAATATTTTTTCCAAAGGCAACACCCAAATATGTATCCTACACAATAACTATTTTTGAGAATTAGTCTCAATTCTTCAGCTAGCTTAAGTTTATCTTTTATGTTCTATATTCTGTGTCACCAATTACTAAATCTTAATACTTTCCTCAGTGAATTGCATACACATTTAGTTCTTTTTCTTTCCCAGTATCAGCCTATGCCAACCATACCTAGATTACCAATATCTACTTCTAATTAATCTTAATCATTTCATCACCCATTTCTCAAATCAGAAACCTACTCCTACTATTTTCTAAAATATAAAGTCAAGATACTTTAAACTCACATAAAAAATTCTTTACAATTGATTCTATACCATCTCTTTAAGTTTTTCCAACTTCAGTATTCATTATTTTCTCCAAAACTTTATTATCAAATGTTCCTCTCTTCATTTTTAAAATAATGTCTGTTGACTTCCAGGACATTCTCCCACCCTCCCTAATGTCTCATTTACCTGGCATGTATAGGTAAGCACCCTCTGTATGGCCTCATTCTTGGTGACTTGAAATATAAAGTTACACCTTTTAATGACTAAACCTGAGTTCTTCCACTTTCTCAACTCTAGTGTTCGTATGTCCAGACTCCATGTCAGTTACTCACAAATCAGCCATGCAGTGATTTTCACCATGACTCAAAACTCTTCAATATTCGATATCACACAATTTTAAATTCTGATGATATTCTTGTATCCTTCCATATCAAATTCTGATCATATTCCTATTCTTCTACTTTTCTAGTGCAATTTTAGTCTTATTCAGGCAAATGGCCAGATGGAAGTTTTGTTTTATGATTCATTGGAAATATGAATGTATTGCCTCCATTATTGGACAATAGGGCCCATCAGGCACACTGAGGCCAAGGCCATTATATAAACAGCTATAGTTTATTAAGATGGTTAGATATAATAGTGGATGTGCAGAATAAACTTGTCAAACTTTTGAATAAAATCTGTCCTATCATCTATATGGGAAGGCCACCCCATTAAACCAGCCAACTAAATTACATTTACCCACTGTCATAAAGTCTGACCTTATGCTACATTTCAAATAAATATGTTAAAACACATATTGATAAATACTATGAAAACACCGAGAAAAAAGAAATTATTAAACTTCTCTGGTATGCTAGATTCTAAAAACATTTCACTTAAGAATAAATAATGTGGATATCATATAATTAATTGTTCTATTTTCTATCGAGTTGTTAAAGTGGGTTAATGGATTCCTCACTACCTAATTTTTCATAATTCAATGTAATATGTAGCTAATATAATATAAAGCATGGTAATCTTTTGGAACATTTATATATTTATCCTGTTTGTTAAGTGGCACAGCAATTTCTATATCACAGCTAATTGTTTGAGTTTGGATTAGTTATGGAACAAAAAGTACTCTGTCAAATATAAATATATTAATAAAGCTTCATTAGACCAGGGCACTTGTCACCTTCTTCACTGTAGCCCATCTCTTCCACTCAATAGACAATGTCCATATATTCTTTGTGTTAGCATAAGATGGCACTATTTTATTTTTCAATACGTTGAGATTATTTTGAATAAAGTAAAAAAATGACTAAAAAGCATATTTTCATGATTTTGCAATTGGTAAATAACTTTATTTATTTTATTTTATTTATTTATTTTTTTGAGACAGCGTGTTGTTCTGTGGCCCAGGCTGGAGTGCAGTGGCGCGATCTCACTGCAAGCTCCGCCTCCCGGGTTCCCGCCATTCTCCTGCCTCAGCCTCCCGAGTAGCTGGGACTACAGGCATCCGCCGCTACGCCAGACTAATTTTTTCGTATTTTTAGTAGAGACGGGGTTTCACTGTGTTAGCCAGGATGGTCTGGATCTCCTGACCTCGTGATCTGCCCGCCTCCGCCTCCCAAAGTGCTGGGATTACAGGCGTGAGCCACCGTGCCTGGCCGGTAAATCACTTTATTTATGATCAACTTGAACATGAATATTTTTCACCACTTCTTAAATATACTTTCAGAAGTGGTGATAAGTTTTGTGTAAAATAAAATATATTTTCACTGCCTTCATTAAAAGAGATATTTTATTGTTAAGAAAACATGAAAATGTTTATGATGGCATGAGGTACTGAAATAGTATTTTATTATTTTATAGTTAGTTCTATATGTAATTATTTAACATTCTATGGATATATTTATGCATATGTTTATATATACACACATCATTTTGTTTTTACCATTTGTATTTAAATATATGAAAAGCACTTTCTTCCTCTGCATTAATGTTGAAGAAAAACTAGAGGAATAAGGGTGAAAAAGAATATATATTAGCTGAATTACTTACATGATAAAGACAGTTTTATTTTTCTTGGGAAAATAAGTAGTTATATGTCAATTTAAATTCAACATAAAATTTCTGATATATTCTTGATATTTCCATGACTATGTATTAGTTCATTTTTACACTGCTATAAAAAATACCTGAGACTGGGTAATTTATAAAGGGCAGAGGTTTAATTAACTTACTGTTCTTCATGGCTGGGGAGGCTTCAGGAAACTTACAATCATAGCAAAACATGAAGGAGAAGCAAGTACCTTCTTCACAAGGCCGCAGGAGAGAGGGAGATTGTGAAGGGGAAACTTCCACCTTTTTTTTTTTTTTTTTTTGAGACGGAGTCTCGCTCTGTTGCCCAGGCTGGAGTGCAGTGGCGCGATCTTGGCTCACTGCAAGCTCCGCCTCCCAGATTCACGCCATTCTCCTGCCTCAGCCTCCCGAGTAGCTGGGACTACAGGCGCCCGCCACCACGCACGGCTAATTTTTTTGTATTTTTAGTAGAGATTTCACCATGTTAGCCAGGATGCTCCTGATCTCCTGACCTCATGATCCGCCTGCCTCTGCCTCTCAAAGTGCTGGGATTACAGGCGTGAGTGAGCCACCGCGCCGGGCCGAAACTTCCACTTTTAAAACCATCAGATCTTGTGAGAGCTCTCTCACTATCACAAGAACAGCATGGGGGAGATTGTTACCATGATCTGATCACCTCCCATCAGGTTCCTCCCTTGACACATGGGTGTTACAATTAGAGATGAGATTTTTTGAGTAGAAACACAGAGCCAAACCATATAATTCCACCCCAGTCCATCCCAATTCACATGTCTTTTTCACATTTCAAAACCAATCATGCCTTCCCAACAGTCCCCCAATGTCTTAACTCATTCCTAGTAAGTTAACTTAACTAATGCTTAAGCATTAACTTAAAAGTCCAAGTCCAAAGCCTCATCTGAGACAAGGCAAGTCCCTTCCACCTATAAGTCTGTAAAATCAAAAATGAATTAGTTACTTCCAAGGTACAATGAAGGTACAGGCACTGGGTAAATGTTTCCATTCCACATGGGAGAAATTGGCCAAAACAAATGGGCCAGAGGCTCCATGCAAGTCCTTAACCCAGCCAGACAGTCATTAAATATTAAAAATACCAAATCATCTCCTTTGATTCCATGTCTCACATCCATGGCACACTGAGGATAAAAGGGGTGGGCTCCCATGGCCTTGGGCAGCTCCATACTTTGACTCTGCAGGGTACAGTCCCTACAGCTGCTTTCATGGGCTGGCATGGAGTGCCTGTGGCTTTTTCAGGTGCATAGTGCAAGCTGTTGGTGGATCTACCTTTATGAGGTCTGGAGGATGGTAGCCCTTTTCTAACAGCTCCACTAGGCAGTGTCCCAGTGGGGACTGTGTGTGGAGGCTCCAACCCTACATTTCACCTCCACTGCCCTAGCAGAGGTTCTCCATGAGGGTTCCACCCCTGCAGCAGAGTTCTTCCTGGATATTCAGGCATTTTCATACATCCTCTAAAATCTAGGCAGAGGTTCCCAAACCTCAACTCTTGTCTTCAGCACACCTGCAGGCCCAACACCACATGGCAGCCACCAAGGCTTGGGGCTTGCACCTCTGAAGCAATGGCCCAAACTGTACACTGGCCCATTTTAGCCATCGCTGGAGCTGGAATGGCTGGGATGCAGAGCACAAAGTCCCAAGGCTGCACAGAGCAGCAAGGCCCTGGACTCCACCCACAAAACCATTTTTCCCTCATAGGCCTCCATCTCTGTGATAGAAGGGGCTGCCACGAAGATCTCTGACATGCCCTGCAGACATTTTACGCATTGTCTTGGCTATTAACATTCTGCTCCTCATTACTTTTGCAAATTTCTGCAGCCAGCTTGAATTACTCCCCTGAAAATGGGTTTTTCTTTTCTGCCTCGTGGTCAGGCAGCAAATTTTCCAAACCTTTATGCTCTGTTTCCCTTTTAAACATAAGTTACAATTTCAAACCATCTCTTTGTGAATACATATAACTGAACACTTTCAGAATAAGCCAGGTCACTTCTTAAATGCTTTGCTGGTTAAAAATTTCTTCTGCCATATATCCTAAATCATCTCTCAAGTTAAGCATTCCACAGATCTCTAGGGCAGGGGCAAAATATCACCAGTCTCTTTGGTAAAGAATAGCATGAGTGACATTTACTCCACTTCCCAATAAGTTATTCATCTCAATCTGAGAGCACCTCAGCCTGAACTTAATTGTCTATATCACTATTAGCATTTTGGTCAAAACCATTCAACAAGTCTTTAGGAAGTCCCAAACTTTCCCACATCTTCCTGTCTTCTTCTGAACCCTCCAAACTCTTCCAGCCTCTGCCTGTTCCCCAGTTCCAAAGTGGCTTCCACATTTTGAAGTTGTCTTTATAGCACACCCCACTATTCCATTACCAATTTCCTGTATTAGTCAATTTCACACTGCTATAAAAAATACTCAAGACTGGGTAATTTATAAAGGAAAGAGGTTTAATTGACTCATAGTTCCACATGGCTGGGGTAGGGGGGCTCAGAAAACTTAGAAGCATGGTGGAGCAGCAGGTACCTTCTTCATAAGGTGGCAGGGAAAACAGAGTGTGCAGGGGAAACTGCCACTTTTAAAACCGTCAGATCTTATGAGAACTTCTCACTGTCACAAGAACAGCATGGGGGAAACTGCTCCCATAGTCCAATCATCTTCCTCTGGGTCCCTTTCTCAACATGTGAAGATTACCATTCAAGATGAGATTTGGGTAGGGATGCAGAGTCAAACCATATCAGACTATAAAAGTTTAAATTTCTTCTATGTCTTTTGACATAATATAAATTTTAAAATCTTAGAAATATTTTATATGGCATACATTCTATGTCTATGTAACTAATAGTTTGAGATTCAATACACGTTACCTTAATAGAATTTTCATAGGAAGTTTCACTAGTTTTTTTTAAATATGTACTTATTGTATATTTTAGGAAGACTAATAAGAATTAGAAAGGTTTTAATTGATGGGACATATTTCTAGATTTTTAAATAATATTCTACATATGGTATGGATACTTTAATATCAAAGATCAATAGTTTTCTGTTTTTTATATTTTCTTTTGTTGAATTTTAGTGATGTCCTGGTTTGCCTAAGCTAAGAATATATTGCTTATTCTTGACAATTTTATGTAATAAACTATCGTTTAAAATTATCAAATATTTGAAACAATTGTATGGCATTTTATAACCATCATTCATAATCTTGGAAACCCTTTATGGTTATGTAACTTGATCCTCACTGTCCCAGTCTTTTAATAAAGAATTATCCAAATATGTCAGGTTAAAATATAACAGTTTATTTCTTTATTTAATTATCATTTGCAAAAGCTTGACACATTCAATGTAATAGCTGTTTTTCTCACCAGTCTCATCAATATTTGATAGAGACTTTCAAACATAAAGAAGATACACTAAGCACTGTAATTTTACCTTTTATCAATTTACGTTACTTAGCTTGAATACATAATAAGAATTGTATTTCCTGTTTAATTACTTCCCATTTTTCCCCTTCTACCTGTGATTTATTTCTTAGAGCATAACAAGTGCTGTAATTTGAACGTGCCCCCACAAAGTTTGTGCTTTGGAAACAATCCCCAATGCAGTGGTTGGAAGGGAAACCCTAATGGGAGGTGTTTAGAACTGTAAGGGTCCTGCCCTGAAGAACTGATGAATGCCACTACTACAGCAGTGGGTTCCTAATAAAAGGAAGAGTTTGGCCCTCTCTTGCATTCTCTATAGCCCTATGTTTGCATTTCCTCCATGGGAAGCATGTTTGCATTTCCTCCAGGAAAGCCCTCACTAGATGACACCCGCTGTATTTTGGAGTCTGTAGCCTCTAGAACTGTGAGCCAATAAATTTCTGTTTATTATAAATTATCCAATATTCTGTTAAAGTAGCATGAAGTAGACTAAGAGGTCAAGGTTACAAAATGTAAACTTGGTGAAACAGAAAGAATATTATTTTATCAAAATCATAATATCTTATTTCATTACTTCAAATAGTAATTGACCAAATGACTGTTTAAAAGACAGGCTCTGTCACCCAGGCTAGAGTGCTGTGGTGTGACCATAGCTCACTGCAGCCTCAAACTCCTGGGCTCAAGCGATCCTCCTGCTTCAGTCTTCTGGATAGCTGGGACTACACACATGCACCACCACACCCAGTTAATTTTTTAATTCTTCATATTATTTTTTGTATAAACAGGGTCTTCCTATGTTGCCCTGGCTGGTCTCAAAATCCTGCCCTCAAGTGATCCTCCTGCCTCAGCCTCCCAAAGTGTTGGGTTTACAGCTGTGAGCTACCATACTCTGCCAGAATTTTTTTATTTTTATTTTTGAGACAGGGTCTCACTCTGTTTCCCTGGCTGGAGTGCAGTGGCACAATTACGGCTCACTGCAACCTCAGCCTCTTGGGCTCAAGTGATCCTCCCACCTCAGCCTCCTGAATAGTTGGGACTGTAGGTGCACACCACCATGCCTGGCTAATGTTTTTTATTTTGGGTAGAGACAAGGGCTCATGACGTTTCCCAGGTTGGTCTCGAACTCCTGAGCTCAAGTGATCCTTCCGCCTTGGCCTTCCAAAGTGCTGGGATTACAGTCATGAGCACCCGGTCAGAGAAATTTTTAAACACACAAAATTGATGGACTAAAGATTGTAAATATTTTCTGAAACCTATTTTGTATTTACAAAATGAGATGTTTAATAAATTTAAAGGCAATTTTACATGTGAGAAGTCAAAGACATGACATGTGAGGCACATTGTAGTGCTTTTACAAAGATTGAAATTTGAGAATTATTTCTTTCTCAAATTATGACCCTGAGATTTTTTACTTCCGGAATGATATGAGAAATATACTATTACCTTTGTCCCTGAGTATTTAACAGCAACACGCATTTCAGTAGATGGTACTAGTCTTTTGTTTGCACATCTTTAGATCAGTTGCAAAGCACTCTTCCTTTACTTTAGGAGTTTAGTGTTCATTTAAAAAGGATTACAACATGAACAAAAATGGAAAACTAAAATAATAAGTGGAAAACTTGAAGTAATTCAGTTCATCACCTCACTGTTTCAGAATGAAGATCTATAATAAACTATTTGGTTGCATTTGTAGTATAGCAATTAAAGTATTTTAAAATTTCTATCTGGTACTATCTCCCAGTCATTTTGTCTTCATATCAATATTTTCCACACCTCCACTCAGCTAAAATTTTGATTCAAGAACATAACACTTACATACAGTGATTTACCCCCAACAAACCTAATAACTATTCATAAGATTTAAAAATACCTTGATTTTTCTCATTAACTTATTATCATTAGCGGTAATAGCTCTTTCCTTCTGGGCAATGACAGCTGGCCACAAGAATAATAGACGAATACAACTATCTTTTATGATTTACTTCTAATTTGACCTTGAGATGTCTGTCTTGAGAGTCATCATAAGCCAAGATAGACACTTTCTAGGGGAGCTATGTCTGCCCTGTCATAACAGGGCAGAAGGTTAGATTTAGGTGTGTATGTCAGATGAAACACATGAGGAAATAAAACTAAAATGTATGAAGCAGAAGAAATGTATTATTAACAAGTCCTAGAAAGGTTGGCGGTGCTGAAGGGAGGCCAGGAAGGCCAGTAGGAAGTCTAGAGGTGGCAGGGAGCTCAACCAGTGAGTGAAGGGAGGGAGGGGGGTAGAGAGAGAGAGACAGAGAGAGAGAGAGAGAGAGAGAGAGAGAGAGAGAGAGAGAGAGAGAGAAAAGCTGTGGGGCTAACCCTTTGTTAAGGTCCATGGCAGGCCATTATGCCTTAGGCTTTCCAGAGGGAGTTGTGAATTGGCTAGTGTAATGAAAACACTCACAAAGATGAGAACTAATTTACATGACTCTGGTGTTGACCTTTAGGTTTTATTGTAGTCAGCAACTGTGGGGTGTCTTGGGTTGTTTTGAGTTAATGAGATGAGGAACAAACAGGCTATATTGCAAACAACCATACAGGGAGGAGTTTCAACTAGGCTGAAGGTGATGGTGTGTTACTAGGTTTCAAACTTATATCAGGCCTAAAAATGGATGGCAAGGCAGCAACTATTAATACATTAATAATTATCAATACATTAAACAAATTGATGACACCATTTCTGTCAGAATAATATTCTTCTAGTGAAAAATATAAAAGAGTAAACACTCCAATTGGTCTATCTAGAATCAGTTATAGGTTTCTAATCATTAACAGGGAAAATAATAATTTATGGAAAAATCTAAAATTTTCCCAAGAAGGTAATGCTAACTGTTTTGTAACAGTTATCATTTCTACTATTGGAAAATCTATGAGATAGGCCTAAGGGGTCACTGGAGGCCCAAAAAGTGGTATATTAACGGCATTAATTAGATACCAATGGAAAAAGATAATTAAGCTGCTTTATCTTGTGGATATATGTAAGCAATTATTAGACCTCCTGCCTTAACAAGGCCCAAAGAGTTATTACGAAAGTGACCATACATCCTAGTTTTCCTCGGAGAGTCTTAGTTTACAACTGTTATTCAGGTGTATTATTGGTAGTGCCTTCTCATCATTTCAAAAGTGTTGGCTTTGGAAAATAAATTATGTGGTTACTCTAATATAACTCACAGAAGAACTGAGATTTTTGAGCTTGAAGGTCAAACTGTAATGGGGGGTGTAAGATCAAATCTTCAAAGAGAGCATTAAATTTACCTGGTATATAATATATTGATAATAGTATGTAACTAATCAGATGTTAGAAATAAAAGTGTGATGGCCAGGCGCGGTGGCTCATGCCTGTAATCCCAGCACTTTGGGAGGCCGAGGCGGGTGGATCATGAGGTCAGGAGATCGAGACCATCCTGGCTAACACGGTGAAACCCCGTCTCTACTAAAAATACTAAAAATTAGCCGGGCGTGGTGGCGGGCGCCTGTAGTCCCAGCTACTCGGGAGGCTGAGGCAGGAGAATGGCGTGAACCCAGGAGGCGGAGCTTGCAGTGAGCCGAGATCGCGCCACTGCACTCCAGCCTGGGCGACAGAGCGAGACTCCGTCTCAAAAAAAAAAAAAAAAAAAAAAAGAAATAAAAGTGTGATTTACATTGACATGCAGTCAAAACTGTGTAATGGATTAGCTGGAGGTATAATTCAGAATAGAAGACAGAAGAAAATAAAAGGGATAAAGATATTTGAAACTGAATCTTCCATGCCTTATTTGAGTTGGAGCAAAGAATAGACAAGGGAAACACTGGAACAGTGAAACAATAAGTTATTATTATGTACTCCAGGAGTTCCATTTGAGGCACTTGTGAGTGAGAGCAAATTGGCTGAACTTCAATCTTCACCTATATGACTAGGTGACAACACTTTGGGCAGTTTGCAATATGGGACCAAATCTTCAGCTTTGAGGCAATAGTCATAAACAATGGTATACAGCACTTAGCATGCAGCAACTCACCAGTATTAGCAGTCAGCATCATTAAACAGAGGATGAGCAGGAGTAATTCAGAGTGACTTGCTATATTCAGTTTATAGTTAGTCATGGCTCTTGGGTAGGAATAATGTTCCTGGCCTTAAAAGTTTCATGTTATTTATAAGCATACAATACTACAGATTGGTGCTATTCAATAGAGTTCTCTTCAAGGTTAGGGATGTCCTAAGTCTGGAGCTATGGATAACTGAAAGAATGCGGGACAGAGGTAATGCTATCATATCAATAGAGAAGTGGGTCTTCCCTAGAAGAGATCAGCCTCTTAGTCACTCTTCCTCCACCCCCAAAAAGAGGAAGAAGAAAAGCCAGATGATGTATGTCTATCTTATTTTCAATCTTTTGTAGATTCTATATCTCTTTTTGCATCTGTGTTGGTCTGTCCTAACTCCTAGCAAGCATTCTCTCTCTCTGGTTCCATTTCATCCTGCTTTCCTGTGTTCAGGATGGAAAAAAAGAACAATTAACAATAACCGTATTTTATCAATGCCAATTTATGTAACTGAATAATTCAGCTACAGATAATACAAGAGTCTAGACCCTATAATTTAGGGTTTGGTTAGTTTTTTGTAGTAATGATAAACATGAGAGTAAATATCTTTAACTGGTAATCACCAACTGTTAACAAAAAACACAGAAAATTTCATTTTCTTGTGGTGAATATGATCATCATTATCATCTACAGTTTAGTACACACACATAAAAAAGGGAAAACAATGTTCTCCTACTTCATTGAATTCCTTATGTGTTCTGTAGTTCCTGTCACTGACATGTGCACAGAAGGTGTACTCAGTACCTTCTCTGCACCTGTTGTGGAAGTGTGAGAAATTTAAAAAAATTACATATATCTATCTCTATGTGATGTTGTGCCAGGCATAAAAATGATATTTAAAATTTCATGTAATCATTTTTATATCATTTTGAGTGATACATATATGTTCTGAGGAAGAATAAATTTTATCTCAATAATGATAGTAAAACCACAATATCTTTGTAAGGACATCACTATTTCATTTTTTAAATGAAGGAGCTGAGGTACAAAGAGATTAAGTAACTTACATAATAAGGTCACATAGATTTGATTCATCCATTGAATCAATTTTTCTATGCTACATAACAAATCACTACACACTTAGCAGCTTTAAATAACAAAAGTTTATTATTTCAACATTTCTGTGAGTCATGAGTCCAGGTATCATAGATTAATACCTTCTTCTACTCAGGGTCTCACCAGGCAGAAATTAAGGTGTCAGCCAGAGCTGCTGTCTCATTTGGAGCACTGGATCCTCTTCTAAGCTCATTGGTTGTTTGCAGAATGTATTTCTCTGGTGTTGTATGCTTGAGATCCCTGTTTTCTGACTAGTTATCAACCAGGGACTTCTCTCAGCTTCTGCAGGCTACCCTCCAGTCCTTGCCATGTAACCACCTCCTCACAATATGGAATCTATGGTCAAGAAGAAAGAAGCTCTCTCATGCTTCACTCTCTTTTAAGGACTCTCATGATTAGGTTAGACCCACACTGGGAAAGCTCTGTTTTGATGAACTCGAATTAAAAAGGAACATATCATAAGGGTTATATCTCATCATAATCACAGCTTCTTCCTCTGCTTACCACCACCACCACCACACACACACACACACACACACACACACATACACACACACACACACATCCATAAGGTTGGTCATATAGGGTGTGTATAATAGAGGGTGGGCAGTTTAGAGGCTGTCTTAGATTTCTTCTTGCCACACCCATTTACTGACTCTGCATTCCCTTCACTCTTCTACTCCTAAAATGCCCTGATGCTAAGGTATTACGAAGTTGAAGGTGGCATTCCCGAGGTTTTCATCCCCCTTGTTTGCTCTTGCCTGGTCTTCAGGGAGAGTAAACTGTGAGATAAAACTTGGGTGGAGGGTTATGCAAGTTCACTCTAAGTATCACATTAATAATCCACAAAAAACCCTATCTCACAAATCGTGGAGTTTTTCCAGGGTGTTTAGTTCATTCCTACGAAAATACAACATTATCCATGGACCTGCAGTCTTAGAACTATTTTCATCAAAGCAAGTCAACATCTGATATTTAGGGATGTCGGTTTGTGACTTGTGTTCTCATTCATAGGGACATCCTACCAGTAATATGTGGAATATGTATTAGTAAGGGTTCTCCAGAGTGATAGAACTAAGAGGGTAGATATAGATATCCTTGTCTTTATCTCTATCTCTCTATCTATCTATCTATCTATCTATCTATCTATCTATCTATCATCTATCTGTCTCTATCTCTATCTCTCTATCTCTACCTGTAGAGAGAGATATATATAGACATAAATATAGGCATATATATATAGATGAAGATACAGATAAAGATATAGGTATAGATACAGATACAAGAGAGGGGATTTGTTAGGTGAATTAGCTCACATGATTATGGAGGCTTAGAAGTTACACAAGTCAATGGCAAACTGGAGACTCGGGAATGCTAGAAGTGTGGCTCCTTTTAAATCCAAGCACTTCGAAACCAGAGAAGCCAATGGTTGAATTCTCAATCTGAAGCTGAAGGCCTGAGAATCCAGAGGCCCCTGGTATCAGTGCTGAACTCTAAAGGATGGAAAGCCTGGAGTTCTAATGTCCAAGGGCAGTAGAAGAAGAGTGCCCCAGCTCCAGGGGGAGGGAGGGAGAGAGAGAGAGGAAGAGGGAGAGGGAGAGGGAGAGGGAGAGGGAGGGAGAGAGAGAGAGAGAGAGAGAGAGAGAGAGGAAATCACCTGTTCTCTCCTTTTTTTTGTTCTATCTGGGCCCAGACCAACAAGATAGTGCCCACAAGCATTGAGGGCAGATCTCCACGCGGTACAGGGACACACATACCAATCTCCTATGGAAACACCATCACAAGCATTCCAGAAGTAAGCTTGTCCAGCTCTCTAGGTATTCCTTAATCCAAGCAAGTTGACACCTAAAATTAACCATCATAGATGTGAATAACAGAATGATAGTCTCCCTCTTTCTGGCACTTATTTAAGCACATTTGTCATCCAGGTAGTTAGGCATTTGTGACTTACCATTCCCCTTCACCCTCTTCTCTACCTCAGTCTCAAACTGCCCACCTACCTCACCCTCACTCTCCCATTGCCAGTGGAGATAAGCAGAATAAGCACACTTCTTGAAAGTAAAGACCAGTAACCCTAACACAGCTCTTTACAAAGTATAGGATTTTCTGTTGGAATGTAAGTTTCATGAGAACTGACCTTGGTTGTTTTATATACTGCCCAGCACAAGATCTGGCACTCAATAAATATTGATAGAATAAATTACAGATCTAAATAAATATTGAATTAAATATTATTGTTGTGCTAATACTAAGAGTAAAACAATGAATTCATTTTGGTCCTGGAAAGGAGGAAAAAAATTCTCATCACAATTTCAGCTACAAGATCTGCTTTCTAAATATTGGTATATTTCAGCTTTTTATTCTGCAGAATTTTAAAATTTTATTTTTTAATATACTTTATTTAGTTTTCTACAAATGTAAGGTCTCACAGTTTTAAGAAAATTCAAAATATGTAAGAATTATGATTTTTAAAATAGCAATCTACTCCTTGTCCTTTTGTTTTTGTTTTTTTTTTTTTTTTTTTTTTTTTGCCTAGTACATTGTTACTTCAAACAGTAAAATGTGAAATGTTCTGTTTGGTTGCAAAATGCAAATCAAATGGATTAATATTCATCTCATAACTTCCATTTTCTAGGAAGCATCTTCGCAATTAAAGTAACTGATTTTCTCTTTTTTGGGGGGAGGCAGCATTAATGAAATCATCCCAACTTTTGTAAAAAGCAAAAATGCTAGGTGATAAAGGTGGACAACTATATGATGAGTTAGTCACAAATTTTTTATGTAAATTTTACATAGAGGGACAAACTTGTGATTTGTAGTTTAATACAACAAAAGAAAAGTTTATAATAAAACTTACAACACCATAACAAAAGTATCTAACACATCTTTAAGAGTTAAGTTAAACTTCACTACCAGAACAGAGAAAAACCCTGGCTTTAAAACATTTCTCCATATATCTGCATTGATCATATATCCTATCATTTATTTTCACTGTTGGGCTTGCTAAAATTAATTCATCCTAAGATTTTATCAACTATAGCATGTCTATTTTTGCCATCATGGAAAGTGCATAAAAATTAGAATCTTGATTAATTTCTTTCAGCAATCAAAAAATAGTGGTCAAATCTCAGGTCTATTTAGAGTAGTAGATAATTTAATAGGGCTGATAAATGTCATGCCTGAATGGATTTTTTTTAACAATCACTTTTCAAAATACTTCACACATTGGAAATGTCATTTTTGGATTTGAGAACAAATACAGTTCATTTATTAAGAAAATAACAACCAGCCTATAAATCACATAAGCTATAATTTTAAAAGCCACCCACTCTCCCCACAATGATTTTGTTCTTTGTTTTTAATTCTATGGTTCTCCTACAGGTCAACCAATTACTGAGCAGTTCAGCTAGAGAATCAGTAAAATGGCTTCTGAGCACCATTTAATGAAAAGGCCCTTTGATCTGAAAAAGAATTCAAATGCAATCACACAGAGGGAACAAACTAATTTATTAGATGATTTTTAAGTAAACTTTTGGAATTAAGTTAAAGCCCCAGACTAGAAAAAAAAAAAAAAAAAAACACAGATGGCTCTACCAGTTCTACTGCAAAAGTCCTGTGATGTTTGGCAAAATCATCTCTCAAATTCGAGTTTTCTCACATCTAAAAAAGGGATAATAATTTCTACCACAGTACCTTCACAGTGATGTTGCCAAAATTAATTAAGGTCAGAAATATACGAGGCTTTTTAAACATCAATGTGTTTTATTCAATTTGTCTCAGACCAGTCAGTGCACATGAATATTGCATATAAACCGAAAGTTCACTGGTATTTTCAATGAAAAGATGTTGTGGAACATTCATAAATCATCCTCTGTTTAATGTAATGTTATGATAGTGACTTTTAATTATACTCAAAGGATACATATCAATTATATTTTCTAGAAAAAAGTTACTTCTCTGTAATTTGTTATTTCTTTGTCTTTTTGGTAACTAAACCATGTATCCAAGTACTGCAACGGGTCGTAGTAAGATCGTCTAGCATTCTTTGAGAAAGGTAAAATATCCTCCACTAAAATATAATTAATTGTTATAATTATACTTACACATTTATGTGTCATTTTAAAGACTATTTTAAGAGTAAAATAAATAGTCACTCTCTGAAATTATTTTAAAATTACATGCAGTTATCAATAAAATTTATTTTCGTAGTCAGAAACTTTCTAAAACCTCTCCACCCTGTCTCTCCTTTTTACTGCATGACATGTGAAGTAGCACAGCTTATGTTACAGAGAGTTTACTCAAGAATCACAGGTTTACCATGATTTTTTCTTAATTATGTACTTTGCTTATTCTGAAGGCCTATTTCACTATTGCTACAAGGTTGCCAATATCTGTGCTATTCTCAGTGCCTGGTTCAAAATAATACTAAACTTTGGAAGAATGTAACAATTTGGCTGTCTTTTTTAACATATTTTTTTGTCCAGGCACATTTTTAAAATATGGAAAAGAAAACCATTACGTAATTTATGTAGCTTCTTTCTTGTCTGCTTCCTCTCTTTTTCTCTATCAGCTTGGGTTGTATAGTAATCCTCCCTTATCTGTGGGAGATAAGTTCCAGCACACCCAGGGGATGCCTGAAACCATGAAGAATATTGAATCCTGTGTATACTATGTTTTTTCCTATGCATACGTACATATGATAAAGTTTAACTTAGAAATTAGGCACAGTAAGAGATTAACAAAAATAAATAATTATAAAATAGAACAACCATAACAGCATCCTATAATAAAAGTTATGTGAAAGCTGTCTGCCTCAAAATATCTTGTTGTATTATATGCATCTATTTTTGGACTGCAGTTGACCACAGCTAACTGAAACTATGGGAAGAAAAACTATGGATCAAATGAGGCTAGTCTATAATGCTTCCTTTAATTAAAAATCCATTTCAATTCCACTTAGCAATATGGGAAGTAACTGGCCAATCTTTGTGAAAAATGACATTTTGATAACAGTAAACTAAATATCTATAACCAGAAACTTTTAACTTATTTTTTCTGACAAAATAAGTATGTGTAAAAAATGATATTTTCGAAAGCTAGGAAATAATAGCCCTACATATACAGTATACTCAATCCAGTTAAATATTATATAATATTTATTGTAATTTTTTATAATTATAAATGTTGCAATTATGATAACCCCAAGTGCAAGTAAAAATAACTTTCAAAAATATTTTATTTCTTGTATTTTTTTGCACTTTTTTTGTCTTGTACTTTTTATTCTGTTAATAAACTCAGTTTACCCTTTTATGCTAAGATTTCAATTAAGGAAAACCTTTGGATGTAAATATCATGGGATTCAAACATCTCATTCGAAACTTAATACATAGAATATTTTTAGTTATACCGTGATTTATAATATTCATTAACTTGAAAATAATTTATTGTCCCATCACTTTGTATTTAATGAAAAAAGTCAGCCTTTCTGTCTTCAGTCTTCACATGCTTTTGTCAATTATCAGAATTATACTTTATATTTATATTTGTATATATATTTATATATGTATTTATATTTACATTTGTATATTTGTATTTGTATTTTTGTATTGACTCTTGAAAACATGTTTGAACTGTAGGACCACTTATGCATACATTTTTTAAAAAATAAATGTATTGGACAACTTTTTTGAGATTTGTGATGATTTTTTAAAAAATTTGCAGATAAACCATGAAGCCTAGAAATATTGAAAACACTAAGAAAAAGTTAGGTATGTAGTGAATGCATAAAATATATGTACATATCAGTCTATTTTATTATTTACTACCATAAAGTATATACAAATCTATTATAAAAAGTTAAAATTTGTCAAAACTTATGCACACAAATGCTTAGAAGACCCTACATGGTGCCATTCTCAGTGTAGTAGCAAGAAATATAAATACATGTAAAGATGTAGTATTAAATCACAACTGCATAAAATTAACTGTAGTACATAATGCACTATTGTAATAATTTTGTAGCAACCTCTTGTTATTGTGGTGACCTCAAGTATTGCTAGTACCTACTTAAAAATGCTATATGGTGCTAATCATCTCCGCATGAGCTGTTTTGTCTCTCAAATAAATTGCATCACAGTAGAAAGTGATCTTTGGAAGTTCTTACGTGTTTTTTACTGCGTTTAGTGCAATACAATAAATCCTGAAAAATACAATGGGAAACATAAGAAATGCAACTAGTAACATGGAAGTGCCCCCAAGAGGTAAAGTAAAGTAAAGTAAGGACCTTACAAAAAAAGGTTAAATTGTTTGATATGTGCTTTTGCTTGAGATCTGCAGCTGCAGCTCCCTACCATTTCAAGATAAATAAATTCAGAATAAGGACTATTGTTAAAAATGAAAAGAAAACTAGTGAAGTTATTGCTGCAGCTATTCCAGCAGGTGCAAAAAACGTGCACTTTTTGTTAAATGTCTTTTTATTGTGCATTGAAAATGCAGCTTTTATGTGAGTAAAGGGTTGCTATAAGAAAAGTATACCTATATATGTGATATGATTTGAGAAAAAGTGAAATCATTCTATGACAACTTAAAGCTAAAGGAAGGTAATGGATCTAAAACTGGAGAATGTAATGCCAGCTAAGGATGGTTTGATAACCTAATAAAGAGGTTTTACTGTAAAAAATATCAAGATAAGAGGAGAAGCAGCTTCTGCTGACCATGATCTGAGATGCTATTAATGAAATCATTGAGAAGAAAGGATATCTGCCTGAAAAGGTTTTTAATGCGGACAAAAGTACCCCATTCTAGAAAACTATGCCACAAAGGGCATTTATTAGTAAGAAAGGGAAGGCACCAGGATTTAAGGCAGGAAGGAAGAGGCTAACTCTACAATTTTGTGAAAATGCTTCAGGTTAATGAGCAGGATTGCCCTTATTTGTAAAGCTGCTAAGCACCCATTACTGAAGGAAAATAATAAATACCAGCTGCCAGCCTATCAGTTGTACGAAAGGAAGACATGGACAAAGAGAATCCTTTTTCTACATTGGTTCTATGGATGCTTTTTCTGTGAAGTCCCTTACCTTGCCAGTAAGGGACTGCCTTTTAAACTTATTTTGTATGGGACAATGCCCATGGCCACACAGAATCCTTTGTGTTCAACATCAGAGGTGTCAAAGTGGTCTATTTGCTCCCAAACACAGTTTGTAATTCAGCCTCTAGATTTGGGAGTCATAAGAACTTTTAAAGGTCATTACAAATAATGCTCTGTAAAACAGATTGTCAATTCTGTGGAAGAGAACCCCAGGAGAGCAAATATGAAACTCTGGAAAGATTGTACCACTGAAGATGTCATCATTGTTATAGAAAAAGTAGTGAAACTATCGTGCTCAAAACAATAAATTCCTTCTGAAGATAACTGAGTTCAGATGTTGTGCATGATTTCACAGGCTTTACAACAAGGCTAATCAAGGAAATAATGAAAGAGATTTTGGATATGGCAAAAAAATATGTTGGGGGATGATTTCAAGATATGAATCCTGGAGAAATTCAAGAGTTAGTAGACATCACAGCAGAGGAATGAACAGAGGATGACTTGATGGACACAAATGCTTAGGATCAGTGACAAACGATAAGGAAGATGTAGAAGAAACAGTGTCAGAAAGCAAATTACATTAGATAGTGTAGGGGTGGTTTGCCCCTACACACCTGTGGGTCTTTCTCGTAAGGTGGAACGAGAGACTTAGGAAAGAAAAAGACACAGAGACAAAGTATAGAGAAAGAAATAAGGGGACCCGGGGGACCAGCGTTCAGCATATGGAGGATCCTGCCAGCCTCTGAGTTCCCTTAGTATTTATTGATCATTCGTGGGTGCTTAAAGAAAAGGGGGTTGTGTCAGGGTCACAAGACAATAGTGGGGAGAGGGTCAGCAGACAAACACGTGAACAAAGGTCTTTGCATCATAGACAATGTAAAGGATTAAGTGCTGTGCTTTTAGATATGCATACACATAAACATCTCAATGCTTTACAAAGCAGTATTGCTGCCCGCAGGTCCCACCTCCAGCCCTAAGGCGGTTTTTCCCTATCTCAGTAGATGGAGCATACAATCGGGTTTTATACCGAGACATTCCATTGCCCAGGGACAGGCAGGAGACAGATGCCTTCCTCTTGTCTCAACTGCAAGAGGCATGCCTTCCTCTTATACTAATCCTCCTCAGCACAGACCCTTTACGGGTGTCGGGCTGGGGGACGGTCAGGTCTTTCCCTTCCCACGAGGCCATATTTCAGACTATCACATGGGGAGAAACCTTGGACAATACCTGGCTTTCCTAGGCAGAGGTCCCTGCGGCCTTCCGCAGTTTTTGTGTCCCTGGGTACTTGAGATTAGGGAGTGGTGATGACTCTTAAGGAGCATGCTGCCTTCAAGCATCTGTTTAACAAAGCACATCTTGCACCGCCCTTAATCCATTTAACTCTGAGTTGACACAGCACATGTTTCAGAGAGCAGGGGGTTGGGGGTAAGGTTATAGATTAACAGAATCTCAAGGCAGAGGAATTTTTCTTAGTACAGAACAAAATGGAGTCTCCTATGTCTACTTCTTTCTATACAGACACAGCAACAATCTGATCTCTCTTGCTTTTCCCCACAAGATAGTCTCACAGAAGAGTTTCAATTATATAAGACTGCTTTTTACTTGTTTTGCAACACAAATCTTTCTATGATATAGGCACTGAAGCTAAAACAAATGGTAGAAGTATTGTACTACATAGAAATATTTTTAGAGAAGTAAAAAAGTCAGACAGAAATTATAATGTATTTCAACAAGTTTACATTAAGTGTATCTGCCTCTTCTGCTTCCCCATCCACTTACTCCACCTCTTCTACCTCTGCCACCCCTGAGACACCAAGACCCAATCCCTCATGTTCTTCCTCTTCCTCAGACTACTCAGAATGAAGATGATGAGGATGAAGACCTTTATGATGATCCACTTCCACTTAATGAAAAGTAAATAAATTTTCTCTTCCTTATAATTTTCTTACTTTTAATTTTCTGTAGTTTACTGTAATAATACTATATGAAATACATGTAACATATAAAATATGTGTTAACTGACTATGTTATCAGTAAAGCTTCTAGTCAACAGTAGGCTATTAGAAGTTAAATTTTGGGGGAGACAAAAGTTATATGCAGATTTTTTACTACACTGGGTGAGTGCACCCCTAATTCTTGTTTTGTTCTATGGTCAGCTGTATAACACAGACTAAAAGAATCGTGTAGCATATTCTTTTATTTGACTATTCTGGTCTATCAGCATAATCAAAATAGGTAACTATTGTTAAACATACCTCTGATGCCATAAATATCTTTACTCAAATAAAGGGCATTTTTAACTTCTCAATTTGTGTCATCTTATGAGTATTTCTTAGAATATGTCCCAGTGACTGTTGATCTGATCTGGGGTTCTAGCTAAAATAACAGTTAGCTATTTATGGCATCTTGATAAATATTGCATGTCTCTTTATACTGGCAACCAGAAAGCTTCTGGTTCTATTTCTATTGCACTACAGATAACTGTCTCATCCCCTGAGATTTTTCTTATAGGCCCCAACATGATTTTTGTAGGCCAAATTATTACAAATATACATATAATTTTTTAGAAAACTATCTGGCTCTTTTTGCCAGATTTAACTTAGATGTAAATGGATACAAATTTGGTAAAACAGATTGAATGATTCTAAACTAGCACAGCTTTAAGATGCATGTGCACCCTGATACTACCATCCATAGTGATACAGTTTGGCTTTGTGTCCCCACCCAAATCTCATCTCGAATTGTAACCCCCATGTGTTGAGGGAGGGACCTTATGGGAGGTGATTGGATCATGGGGGTAGTTTCTCCATGCTGTTCTCATGATAGTGAATGAGTTCTCATAAGATCTAATGGTTTAAAATCATGGCACTTCCTTTTGCTCTCTCTTTCTCCTGCCATGTGAGGTGTGCCTTGCTTCCCCTTCCCCTTCTGCTATGATTATAAGTTTCCTGAGGCCTCCTCAGCTATGCAGAACTGTGAGTCAATTAAACTCCTTTCTTCATAAAGTACCCAGTCTCAGGTGGTGCTCTATAGCAGTGTGAAAATGGACTAATATGCATAGTAAGCACAGTCGCTACTGTCTTGGAGAAATTTCAGGTTTTATAAACACTTCTGACTCTCAAGTTACTTACACTTAAGTTCTCAGTATGTGTCAATTCCATACTTTTAATTAAAAGTACTGTTATTGCCTACAAATATAAAAGAATAAAATAACATTTCAGTGAGTCTTATTTAATAATTTTCTAATGAGCTTTCATAAATCTAATCCAGACATTAGAAAAACTACATTAGGCAGGGTGAGGTGGCTCATGCCTGTAATCTCAGCACTTTGGGAGGCCAAGGCAGGTGGATCATGAGGTCAAGAGATCGAGACCATCCTGACGAGCATGGTGAAACCCTATCTCCACTAAAAATACAAAAATTAACTGGGTGTGGTGGTGCATGCCTGTAGTCCCAGCGACTTAGGAGGCTGAGGCAGGAGAATCACTTGAACCTGGGAAGCAGAGGTTGCAGTGAGCAAAGATCACACCACTGCACTCCAACCTGGCGACAGAGCGAGACTCCGTCTCAAAATAAAATAAAATAAAATAAAATAAAATAAAATTACACTAGGCAATGGTAACAATGTATGGACTTTAAAATTATAGAGATCTGGATTTTAATCTCAGCTCTACCATCTGTAATCTTGCCATCTTACACATGTTAGATAGTTTTTCTGAGTCTTAGATTTTTCATATGTGTAATGGAATTTGAAAAGCAACTTTTTATGGTGTTTGTATAAATTAAAAAGTACACACACATAAATTAGTGTACAATAGTTTTATTAAAACTATCTGCCTGTCCTCAGAAGTAGCAAAACTAAACTTTTTAAAAATCATGGTAGATACCCTTACTTTATCTGTCCTTCAAACTACCAGAGTCATCTGTTTGTACTATGGCCGCTGATTTGAGTTTGAGGTAAACATGCTGGATATACTCACTATAGCAGGGCCATCAAGATTCTAGGGCTTGTGACATGAGGAAATACTGTTATGGGGTAAATTGTATTCCCTCAAAATTCTTATTTTGATGTACTAACTTCCAGTACTTCAGAATGTGACTATTTGGAGATAAGCTATTTAGAGATAATTAAGGTAAAATGAGGTCATTTGGGTAAGATCTATTCCAATATTACTGGTGTCTTTATAAGAAGAGGAGATTAAGATACAGACAACGTGACAGAGGGATGAACAGGTGAGGACAGAGAGAAGGTGGTCATCTGCAAACCAGGAGAGAAGATTCAGGAAAGTCAAACCTACTGAGATCTTGACCATGGATTTCCATACTTCAAAACCGTAAGAAAGTAAATTTCTGTTATTTAGGCCACTTAGTGTCTGTTATTTTGCTTTGGCAGTTCTAGAGAACGAATACAACTATATATTGAAGCAAAGAGATTTGGTTTATGGCTTATAACATCTGAAGGGAGGGTCTATTCTCATTACAAGCTGATGCCTATAACTCAGATAGACACTGCCAACTTCTCACAGAATTATGGCTAATGTTGGCGGGGTGTGGTGGCTCATGACTGTAATCCCAGCACTTTGGGAGGCCCAGGTGGGCGGATCATGAGGTCAGGAGATTGAGACCATCCTGGCCAACATGGTGAACCCCCGTCTCTACTAAACTACAAAAAATTAGCCGGGCATGGTGGTGTGCACCTGTACTCCCAGCTACTCGGGAGGCTGAGGCAGGGGAATCACTTGAATCCGGGAGGCGGAAGTTGCAGTGAGCCGAGATCATGCCACTGCACACTCCAGCCTGGCGACAGGGCAAGCTTCTGTCTCAAAAAAAAAAAAAAAAAAAAAAAGAATTGTGGCTAATGTTCATTGATTTCACTAAAAAATAAGAGTAAATAAAAACTAAACTTTTTAAAACCACATCTTGTGCAATCAACATCTTTAATACCAGCAGTAGACACAGAAGCAGAACTCAGAATAGCAGAATACCAGGTAACATCTAGTATATGATTCAATAATGTAAGCCCACAATTAGTGCATTGATGTGAAACCATAAAAATAGGAGACAAAGTAAATGCCAAGTATTTTGTTTGAAAATTTTGAATGAATTTGTTAGTTCTAATAATATAGAGAATACAATTATGTTTAATTACAGTTTATATTGATTATGGAACATTTATCTAACTTTTTAGACTTGAGTTGGCCAAACAGCATGTCCATAGAGTTGGTCATGAGGATCACAAAGATATTAAAATGTGTATGTAGCCGATTTGGCAATAATTTGATTTTGACTTAGCTATTAATCCAGTATATATTTAGAAATAAATGATTCTAGTAACTCCACATGGATGAACAGCCTAATGAAATAAAGTAGTCAAATATTGGCATTATTCCTCATTCATGAAAAGTTAAAAAAGGCCTTTTTAACTAACAGTATGTTTGATTGGAAAAACACAAGGTCTCTGAAGCCAAGTAAACAGCATGAGAAGCTACTGGGCTAAAAAAAAAAAGAAAAAGAACAAAGAAGCAGGGCTAATCAAGAACAGATTAGTGTATTAGGGGAAGTTTTTCATTGGAAATGCTCAAGCTATCTTTCCTCTCCTCTTATTGCCATGTTGGTGATATTTGACTTCTGTTCACCAATGACTAGTGCCCAAATGTTTTTGCAGTTTACATTCATGCATTTTGAATTCATTTTTTCATTCAGTTAGTGGTTATTGAGCCCTTGTTATATATCAGTCACTCTCAGCATTCCAAATGTTAAGGGATTTGAAATAGTACAGAAAAAATTCTGTCATAATAGAGCTAAACTGGCCTTGTTGCTAACACTAAAATATGCCAGTCATTCCTATTTCAGGCCATTTACTCTCATGAACATCTCTGCCCATACCACTTTGTGCTCACATCTTCCAATCTCATTTCCATTTTTTCAGGTCTCCCTACATATTATTCATATGATACTTCAATGAGTATGAGTACTGAGAGCAAACAGCAGATCTCATAGGAGAAAAAGTGAGTTCCATAATGTGGACTAAACTTTTTAGGTTAGAACATAGTTTGAGCTTTTAAAAGATCTTGTGAAATAGAACTGATCTCAGAGTAACCGTTCCTTTGTCTCCATTTCTGCTATTTTTATGACTTAATTACTTTCCAACTTTTTTCCACTACTGCAGTTGGTACTGAAGGCAATACAGTAACACAGTGCTTAAGAATATGGACTCTGGAGCCAAACTGCTGGGTTCAACTTGCTACGTGATCTTGGTCAACTTTCTTTATCTCTCTGTACTTCAGTTTTCCACATCTGTAGGATTTGGAAGGATCTTACAATACTTGTAGGATTGCTGTGATAATTGAATGAGATGGCATATGAAATGATCTTTGCATAGTCTCTGGCTACATATGTCTATGCTCCTATTACAATTAATAATTCATTCCTCTCTCTTCTTTTTTGCTCCTTCCGTGTTTTCCTTTCATTTGCAACCACTTCTACTTGACAGATTTTACTTAATACCTTCTTTGTATATTTTTAGCTTTCTGCCTACCCCATATCCTGTCCTACTACCAATATGTCTTTATTTATCCATCCCTTTAAAATGATTGATCATGATTTAATCACTATCATCCATGTTTGGGAAATGGTGGGTGAGGGGCAGACTTTGTTTCTCCAGTTTACTTCTGATCTTTTGTAACTAAGGAGGCTAAGATATATGGCTTCCCATTATAAATGTTACTGCAGCCCACCAATAGGCTTCTCTCCAAGGTGTCCACTACTCGGGAGTGACACACATTATCAGAAATCTAAATAAAGGTTGTAAGTACTGATTTTTTGACTCCTATTACTTAGAAAAGACTATAGCTATGTTGGAGATACCCCTTAAAGAAAGAAATGTCAGAAAACTAAGAAATAAAAGTGAATAAATAGGAAATTAGATTGAAATAAAACAAAATGGGAAGCCTGATTTTTCCTCAGAAAAAGTAAGTTATGTTTCCACAGCTGGAGGCTAAAAACAGCTGCATTATCTATAGCCCATTGAATGGAGCTCAGTCATTAATATTTTACTCATGTACACACTTCATTTTGATGCAATTTTCCTGTGTAACTAGCCAGAATCATTTGCAGGATATTTAACAAAAATGATGAAAATACTCAGCTGCATCTGTTCATCATTTGGCTAACCACATTTTTACATAAATTTAACATGAGCTTAAGCCATCACCATTATTTTTCTCATCCTTTCTCTTCACTGTTCAAATCTGAATGCCAAATTTTATTATTATTCAGGTATGCAATCACAGTACCATCCCAGCAATCAAGTCAAAAACAGCAAAGCAAAATTGAAAAAATGTTTTCTAAAACTGCAGTCACGTACGATACTTCCCTAAGACAACAAGCAGTGGCTGTTGCAATGACAAACAGCTTTAATAATGAAAAGAGACTCTCAGTTTTACCTCACAGATGCGGTTTAATTTTCTTCTTCCTTATTAGAATCCTCACTACCTCTCCTCCTCCACTCTGCCCCCAGTTATAAAAGTGAGTTGGCAAACACAACAGTTCTATTCATTCTCAGTTTAATATACAATTTCTCATATACACAAAAGGGTGAAATCGTTTATAAAAACATTGGCTGGTAATGATGACAGTAGAATCTAATTCCCTCGGGTGCTCACTTAATACTTATCTCTCTGCTGGAGAGTGTAATAAGGTCGTCAAGATTATTGAAGTTGACAGGGCACCAGGCTCAGATTAATTACATCACAGAATTCAGAAGGAATTAGGAAAAGCAACAATACCACCTCTGGCAAATGCATATATTTTTTATAGTTCTCTAAGGACTTTCAGTGTAATATAATACAAATGAGTGAAAAATAGCTAATGCAATTGATTTGTAGGTTTTGTGATACAAATTCTGAAAGATTAATTATTCTGAGAATAAGAAATCACCAGCCGTCATAATTTGAAAGAAAAATACTCAGAGTGGAATATCTTAAGTAAGTGATGAATAATTGAAGGGTAAGTAAAAGGTACTAACATATGTGAATCTTTCTCCTACCGTGTTCCAGAAAATTTATCTTCATTGCATCGTTTAATTCTCGCAAACATGCAAAATAGATGTTATCCTTTAAAAGATGGAAACAGGTTGAAATATGTTAAGGATTTTTCCCAAAATTTAATATCTAGTGAATACTTAGCAGCCTTTAAATTTATCCCCCAAATCCCAAACTCTTTCCTCAAACATAGGGAACACCAGTGCGTTATTCTTGAAAACTGTCCATGTTAGATAGTGAAACACTCACATGGAAATCACGGGGAAAACACATATGATTAAAGAATATGAGAACAAAATTGGACAATCAGAGGTTAACCAAATTTAAATCGACAAAGAGAAGGGACATGAGACCAAAGTTACTTGCCTGAAATTGCTTAATGCTTCCTGCTTAGGTGAATAATTCCAGGAACAACCCTAACCACATACTGATAATGACTATTTGGAGACACACTGTAGCCTTTTGCCAATCATTTATTAGCTTATCACTGTTAACAAATGGTATTTGTATGTGAACAGAATGAAACCCCCTTGCTGTGCCTCCTCATTTTGCCTTTAAAAATCTGCTTATAACTGCCCCAACTCACTGCATTTCTAAAGAAGCTTGGAAGTATTTGTTGGGTTACTCTTCTGAATTTTGGCCCAAATTAACTCTCTACTTCTATCAATTTTGCCTCAGTTTCTTTCTTTAGGTTGACATACCCATCTATATTGAGCACCTTCCTTAAATAATGCTAGAGACTTTATATATATTAATTTCATTAAAACATAAGAAATTTTAAGAGTTTGATGAGTCACTTATTAGCTTGGGGAGATGTGACATGTAAATGTAAAAATATGAAAAAAATGATACAGCACAGCCTACACCATTACACTTATAAAAAACCAGAAATATATCACTACTGCAGATTTGAAAATTTAGAATACACCTGGGTATGGAATAAACAAAATGAAAAAGGCTTCTGGGTAGCTAAAATAGGTATTACAAAGTAATTGCTCCTCAGTTAATGCAATATTCTTGTAAATGGTACTATTTCTATTGTCTGGGATGAGGACTCACTGAGGCCACAAGGCTCAGGACAAAGGATAAAATGTACACATCTGCATTCCAAAGAAAGGTGCTTACACATTCCAGAGGGCTTAGTAAGAGGTGGCCAATCTGATCAATATCAATACCCATTCTCAGTCTCCATGTGATATATATATATATATAAAGGCTAGCTACTCATTAGAGCTAGAGACTTAATGGCATTTCCCCTCCTCCCTCTTCCAAAAATGCAGGAAGATGCTCCTTCCTCTTTCAACTCAAAGGCTGGCTGAATAAACCTGAAATGGAAGGTGAAGAGAGAGGTGAAAAGGTAGGGATGCGGTGGGAGTAGACCTGTCTTTTCCTATTTTGTGGAGCAAGGGTTTGTAAGTTTTGCAGTGGGCCAAAAGGCAACCCTGAGAGACGCCCAAGAGGTTTGCTTCCAAGGGAAAGGAACCCAGGGTAGGAGCTTATGAGGATGATGTGTGAAGTCTCCTGGAGATTAAATCACCCACAAAAAGAAATGACATAGTGTTCATGGTCTCCAAAGAAACAGCCAATATGTTCCGGAAAATATGGGCACCTGCCAAAATTACATGAGAAGCACAAAGGGGGAAATTGTTGGGGTGGGAATGGGAGAAAGGGTATTTGGAACAAATACTGCAAAATAACAGATCAGATCTCATTCCTCCAGCCTACTCCTTCCTCGCCACTGGGCCTATGGCTCTATAGCATAGGGTTAACTCTGAACTGGTGAGAGGTGAATGCTTTATATTGGATGCAAGATTAAACTTTTGATTCAGATTGAATTAGATATTTCTATATCTGAAAGTGACCCCCAAATTATAATATATCTCTGAAATGCCATTCAGGGCAGAAAAGAGACTTCAAGAGAGAAGGGTTAAGGTGATGAAGAGAAAAATTAAAGCTGTTTCTATTGTCCAGCCCATTATATAAATTGTTTTCACATGCATAAGAGAGACCCTTGAGTCCATACTTATAGAATATTTACTCTAATTTTGCAAAGAAACTGATCATTTTTTGCAATATTTATCATTTTAAAGAATATGACCCCATTAGACAGCAGGGGAATGCCTATTACTAACAGGTATGCTTGCAGCAGTGAGCAAGGACAGCTACCAGCCTCAAAAGAAGGGAGAAATCAGGAACACTGCAAAAGGTAGCTTTAAAAGCTATATAATCAAATCATTGTTCACCATTTTGCATTGCAGCAAACCTTCCTGTATCCCCCTCCTACACCCCATATCAAGCATACATAGTCAATTGGTTTCTGGGACAGTCTGACTCAGTAAATTTACAGTAAAGGCCAGGAATCTCAATCTTAATTTTAGTTCCTCTCAAAGTGATTTGCCTAGATTTTTCCAATTAAAAAAAATGAGAGCACTTCTGTTAATGATGTTAGTAATGCTGTTCTTGTGTCCCAAATGCCTCCAATTTTACTAGATATGTATCACTTAACAATGGGGATACAGTCTGATAAATGGGTCTTTAGGTGATTTCACTATTGTGTGAACATCATAGCATGTACTTACACAAAGCTAGATGGTATAGCCTACTATATACCTAGGCTATATGGTATAGCCTATTGCTCCTGGGCTACAAACCTGTACAGCATGTTACTGTACTGGATATTGTAGGCAATTGTAACACAATGGTATAAGTGTTTACATATCTTAACATACCTAAATATGCCGGCACCCTTGTGTAGGGCACTTACCATGTATGCGGCTTGCAGGACTGGAAGTTGCTCTGAGTGAGATAACAAGTGACTAGTGAATGAATGTCAACATCTTGGACATTACTGTACACTACTGTAGATTTATAAACACTGTACACTTAGGCTACACTATATTTATTTTTTCTTTTTTTAGTAATAAATTAAGATTAGCTTATTGAAACTTTTTAACTTTGTAAAAATTTTTTTTTTTTTGAGATGGAGTCTTTGCTCTATGCTGGAGTGTGCAGTGGCACGATAACAGCTCACTGGAAACTCTGCCTCCTGGGTTCAAGTTCAAGCCATTCTCCTGCCTCAGCCTCTTGAGTAGCTGGGATTACAGGTGCCCTCTACCACGCCCAGCTAATTTTTGTATTTTTATTAGAGAAGAGGTTTCACCATGCTGGCCAGGCTGGTCTTGAACTCCTGACCTCAAATGATCCAACTGCCTCAGCCTCCCAAAGTGCTGGGATTAGAGGTGTGAGCCACTGTGCCCAGCCAACTTTGTAACCTTTTAAATAACTTTTTGACTCTTGTAATAACAGCTTGAAACACAAACACATTGTACAGCTGACAAAAATATTGTCTTTCTTTCTTTATTCTAAACCTTTAATCTATTTTTAACACATTTTATTTCAATGTTTTTACTTTTTAAATTTTGTTATTATTAAAAATTAAAACACACACATCAGCCTAGGCCTTCACAGAATTAGGATCATCAAAATCACTGTCTTTCACCTTCACATCTTTTCTTACTGGAAGGTCTGCAGGGGCAATAACAAGCATGGTGCTGTCATCTCCTATGATAACAATGCCTTCTGGAATACCTCCTGAAGGACCTGCCTGATGTGGTTTTACAGTTAACTTTATTTTTTTCTTTTAAAAAATTTATTATTGTTATTTAGAAACAGGGTCTCATCTTGGTTTGTCACCCATGCTGGAATGCAGTGGTGTGATCATAGCTCACTCCACTTGAACTCCTAGCCTCCCACCTCAGCCTCCCAGAGTGCTGGGATTACAGGTGTGAGCCGCTGCACCTGGCTTTAACTTTTTATAAGTAGGAGTACACTCTAGAATAATGATGAAAAGTATAGTATAGTAAATACATAAACTAGTAATATAGTAGTTTATTATCATTATCAAGTATTGTGTCCTATACATAATTGTATGTGCCATACTTTTATACAATTGGCAGAGCAGTAGCTTTGCCTACACCAGCACCACTGTAAACACATAAGCCATGCATTGTGCTGTCATGTTACAATGGCTGGCTATAACAACAGGCGCTAGGAATTTTTCAGCTCCATTATAACCTTATGGGGCCACTGTAACATAGGCAGTCCATACTGACTGAAACATTGTTATGCAGTGCAAGACTGTATCTTATAATCAGGCATAGGAAAAGCATAACACCATTTAAATAACGTTTATTCAAAATTAACTTTAAGAGTTTACTGCTCAGGATGCATATTGTCCGCTTTTCGGAAAACTCAATCAGAATGAAGTGTTTCCTACATGCATCAAGTAGCTAAGATTTTTCAAGATGAATACTGCAAGTGTTACATAAGGGCTCATGTACTGAGAACCACAGAGTTCAAGGGAAGGCCAGTAGTCTGGGCCGGTATGACTGCTTCAGGAGCTTAGATTTAACTCCTGGACTTAAAGACTAGGTTAATGAAGAGATTTTGTTAACTTACGCAGCACGGAACATAGCACAAAATGAATTCAAAGGGGGAAGTAATTGTCCACTGAGTCTCCAGGGTAGAGTAATCTTGTAGTGAAAAAGAAAATTTACACATTTTGCTTTCAGTGTGGGTCTGTAAAGGGAGGACAAGCTGGGGGAAATGTCTGGGTTTATTTATGAGATTGTTTAAAGGATACATTACACAGAAGATAAACTAGAGAAATTGTATGGTCATGTTTGCCCATATACAATCAAATTCTCTGCACAATTGATGTATCCAATAAAATCATGAGATGTTACATGGACTGTACAAAATAGTATAATAAGGGCACTTTGCTTGGAACATGTCCAGGAGAGAGTGTATGAAATAATTTACTGCATTGCCTCAACCCTGAAATCACAGATGTCTGAAAAAAAATGAAATGAGCTAGAAAAATTAAAGGAAAATACCGACAGCAAATCATGGAAACAAAAGTCCTTGCCCGCGTGAGAGGGTTACAACTTCTGTTCATTGAATATTGTTGCTTTGCAGAGTTCTCAGTGCACAGTGAATACTAGAAAAGTTTACCAAGGCTGAATATTAGAAATATCTTCCCTCAACTTAGTAAATTAAACTCAATTCACTTAGACTGGGCACGATGGCTCATGTCTGTAATCCCAGTGCTTTGGGAGGCCAAGGCCGGAGAACCACTTGAGCCAGGAGTTCAAAAACCAGCTTGGGCATCACTGTGAGACCCTGTCTCTACTAAAAACTAAACACCAAAAAAAAAAAAAGTCCTGGTGGTGTTGCATGGCCATAGTGCACTCCCAGTTACTTGGGAGGCTGAAATGGGAGGAGTGCTTAAGCCCAGGAGTTTGAGGCTGCGGTGAGCTATGATCGCCCCACTGCACTCCAGTGTGAGTGCAGAATAAAACCTTTCTCTTAAAAATAAAATAAAGCATTGCCAGAGGGGCACTTAATTAAATATTTGTGGGTTAAAGTGAGTTCTTGCTTTACTTCAGAATTACTTTCCAAGGTAATGTACAGAAAATGAAGGTTGTTTAAATGTTATAAGGCATCAATACTTTTGTAGCCAATATTTAATATTTAATTTATAAATATTAAATATTAATTTAATTTAATATTTAATTTAATAATTTAATTTAATAATAAATTAAATTATTAATTAATTTAATAATATAATTTAATTTAATAATTATTCAATTTAATATTTAATTTGTAAAATTAAAGAGTTGATGAAATTTGTTATTATGTCTAATATAAACTTTCACTGGAATTTCCTCCTCTTCCTAAACAATGTAGTCTTTTTTTATTTTCTACTTCACCTGTCAGATAATGACCTTCAATGTCCTGCCCTATTGATCCTATTTGCCACTTCTAAGTAATTTTTCTCCAAGACCAAAGTATCCTGAATGTCTTCGTTTTTCTGATCACTCCGTGTTCCTGTGCATGAGGCCTCTTCTACCTTTTACCTCATATTTTAGCTTTTCTTGCACAGATACTTTGTATGTCCAGGCACGTTATAGATAATAGGCATACAACAACAGAGACAGAGAATGTCTAGCATCTGGAACTCACAAACTATTAAGTAAAATCGACACACAGCTGCTAGTGCCTCAGGCTAAGACAGAAAGGAACAGGAAACATAACAAATAAAAATAGGAAATCCCTCTACTCTCTGTTTCACAGGGCCTGGATTTCCTGCTCCTTTGACCAGAAAGAGAGGGCTCCTTTAGAAACCATTTCTGTGTGCAACTGGTATGCAGTTCCAGGTTTCGGGTTCTCTTTGATTCCATACTTGAAGATAAGAGAGGAAAAGAAAACAAGACAAAACCAGAAAACTCACTGCCAGTACATGAGTACTTTGAGTTCCCTGTTCACTGCAGCCAACATTTACTTGGCATAGTCCTCAAATAGCTGCTTCATGCATATTGTCCAAGGTTTTTTGTTGTATTCAGTGGGAAAGTCAGAGTTGTGTGTCCTTATTCCATTCACTGTGAACTCAAAACCCCAGTGAGCACAACTTTGATAGCTCTCCAAGATCACATCCTCTGTAAAGTCCCTCTGAACTGTATCCAAACATTCCTGTTCCTGCTAGAGATGGCTATGATGGCACTCTGTACTTCACTGGCCCCTAAAAATGACCACACTTTTAAAAACGGAGGACTTCATCAGTGCTCCTTGGATTTTCTCTACTATAGAAATCCAGCCTCCAAAGCATCTAGAACCTCACGGATAGTTCAAGTTTAGCTTTGTTCTTACTACCTGGAGCCCTCTCTACCTGATACCTGGTGATGGTAGTTTTTTTTTTTTCTTTCTCAGGACTATCTCACCTCATGAAACCCAACTGCAAGGACATTCCAACTCATTTTATGTTAAAAATGACATAATATCTTATTCTATGGATATAATTTATTTATATTTCCAGGCCCAAATAAATGAGCTATAGTTGTTGCCATTGCTACCAGACATCTAGTATTAAAACTGAATTGCTAAATTAAACATTTCTGTGTACATCATTGCATATCTGTTCTAATACATGTGTTGAATAAAGTTCTAAAATTGGAATCTGATTTCACAACTTTTAATATAAAAAGTCATGTCATTTCCTCTCATTTGTCTCAAAATATACTAAAAATAATATTTTAAGAATTTCTATTTACCAACACGTTTTCTCTCTCTCTTTTTTTTTTTTTTTTTTTTTTTTTTAGTATTTATTGATCGTTCTTGGGTGTTTCTCGGAGAGGGGGATTTGGCAGGGTCATAGGACAATAGTGGAGGGAAGGTCAGCAGATAAACATGTGAACAAAGGTCTCTGGTTTTCCTAGGCAGAGGGCCCTGCCACCTTCCGCAGTGTTTGTGTCCCTGGGTACTTGAGATTAGGGAGTGGTGATGACTCTTAAGGAGCATGCTGCCTTCAAGCATCTGTTTAACAAAGCACATCTTGCACCGCCCTTAATCCATTTAACCCTTAGTGGACACAGCACATGTTTCAGAGAGCACGGGGTTGGGGGTAAGGTTATAGATTAACAGCATCCCAAGCAGAAGAATTATTCTTAGTACAGAACAAAATGGAGTCTCCTATGTCTACTTCTTTCTACACAGACACAGTAACAATCTGATCTCTCTTTCTTTTCCCCACATTTCCCCCTTTTCTATTAGACAAAACCGCCATCGTCATCATGGCCCGTTCTCAATGAGCTGTTGGGTACACCTCAGAGATGGGGCGGCTGCCGGGCGGAGGGGCTCCTCAGTTCTCAGACGTGGCGGCCGGTCAAAGACGCTCCTCACCTCCCAGACGGGGTGGTGGCGGGACAGAGACACTCCTCAGTTCCCAGACGGGGTCGCCGCCGGGCAGAGGCGCTCCTCACATCCCAGACAGGGCAGTGGGGCAGAGGTGCTCCCCATATCCCAGACGATGGGCAGCCGGGCAGAGACGTTCCTCACTTCCTAGACAGGATGACCGCCGGGAAGAGGCGCTCCTCACTTCCCAGACTGGGCGGCCGGGCAGAGACACTCCTCACTTCCTAGACGGGGTGGCCACCGGGCAGAGGCTGCAATCTCGGCACTTTGGGAGGCCAAGGCAGGCAGCTGGGAGGTGGAGGTTGCAGCCAGCCAAGATCACGCCACTGCACTCCAGCCTGGGCAACATTGAGCACTGAGTGAGGGAGACTCCGTCTGCAATCCCGGCACCTCGGGAGGCTGAGGCTGGCAGATCACTCGCGGTCAGGAGCTGGAGACCAGCCCGGCCAACACGGCAAAACCCCGTCTCCACCAAAAAATACAAAAACCAGTCAGGCGTGGCGGCACGCGCCTGCAATCCCAGGCACTCGGCAGGCTGAGGCAGGAGAATCAGGGAGGGAGGTTGCGGCGAGCCGAGATGGCGGCAGTACGGTCCAGCCTGGGCTCCGCATCAGAGGGAGACCATGCAAAGAGGAAGAGGGAGACCATGCAAAGAGGGAAAGGGAGAGGGGGAGGGGGAGGGGGAGGGGGAGGGGGAGGGGGAGCCATTTTTTCTCATAATATTCTATACCTACAGCTCTGCTACCACCACTTATGAAACCGTATTGCAATAGCATATGTGCTTCTTTCTTCTTCATTCTTCTAGACCAATGCTGTTCAATCACAGTCTCTAAAGATGGAACTACTCATACGTTGTCCAATATGAGAGCCACTAGACATATATAGCTATAAACACTTGGAATATGGCTAGTGTAACAAAGGAACTCAACTTAAAGGGTTTTTTTTTTAAATATTAACTAATTTAAATTTAAAATGTGGACCAGCCATGGTGTAATCCCAGCACTTTGGGAGGCTGAGGCCGGTGTATTGCTTGATCCCAAGAGTTTGAGACCAGTCTGAGCAACACAGTGAAACTCCGTCTCTATGAAAAATATAAAAATTAGCCAGGTATAGTGGTGCTCACTTGTAGTCCCAGCTACTTAAGAGGCTGAAGTGGGAGGATTGCTTGAGTCCGGCAGGTAGAGGCTGCAGTGAGCCCTAATTGCACCACTGCACTCCAGCCTGGGAGATACAGTCAGACTCTGTTTAAAAAAAAAATATATATATATATATATATATATTTTAATGTGCTTTGTGACTACAATATTAGAAAGCAAGTTTCTACCTTATGGGTTCTTAAGAATAACAATTCTACCTTTCATTTCTTTGTCTCTAGCATCTAGGATGGTCAAGGCAGTTTAGGTTCTGCTTGGTGATAACCCCAATTCATCCACGTTTTAACATTACAGAGTTTATTTCTTGCTCATCATACATATCCAGTGGGGGTTGGTTGGAGTTTTGCTCCCCACCCTTATTCAAGGTCTCAGGCTAATGTAAATTCAGACACCTTGTAGCTGCATCATTAGGAACACAAAAACACCATGGTTCCCATAGTTGGATGAAGTGTACATGGAGTTCAAACCACCTTTTCTATGTTTCACTAAAAACCCATAGGTTAGGATGAGTAACATGAATTCACCAGAATTCCTGGGGGCTGGGAAATGTGTAAGAATGCATTGTTATTAATGGTTAGTAATTATTTCTGCCACACAATAAATCCAAATTCTTGTTGAATATTGAATAAGGAAACATTTTGGTTACCAGACAAGAGAAGTGCATTCCAGAGAAATGAAAAAGCAATGGTACTGAGGTAGTGAAGTAATTTTTTTTAAAAAGCCTATTCTGGGAAGATTTTTGGATAAGTATTAATTTAAAAAATTGGGCAAATAGAGTAGAATTAAAATGATGGATTCTACATTAAGGAATTTAAAATATACCTGGCAAACAACCACTACTTGATGATTTGTTCTTGACCATCAAATTATCAGAACTTTAAAAAGTTTTTTAATTAAGATAAATATGAAAAGTTTTTTAATTAAGATAAATATGACCTTAGAAAGGAGGACAGAGTCTTCTTTCTCTAAGGCAGCAAAGCAGAAAGAGAATATGGATGAAAATTTAGAGGAATTTTTGAGATGGTCAAGAAATGCGGGAGTAGAGATGCAAAATTAGCAATAACACTATGTCATATTGACCCTTATGATGTCCCAGGGCCTGCTTTAAACACTTTATGTCTTTTACTTTATTAAACACTTTAAAAAACATAGGTGATATATACTATAACTTCTCCCCAAATTAGAGATAAGGGAACTAAAAGATTAACAGAGCAGCTAAGGAGTTTATTAAAAAATATAGCTCAAAAGTGATGATTTCTTTGGTCTGCAAAGCAAGAGTATTGTGTCTGCTGAGAAGAATAGATAAATAAAAGTTAGGAGTGAGCCCCTGAAAAATGGAGAAAAATTCCTGAATAGTTACTGCAAGGCATATAATAAGGCAATAAGCCCTCTTGGATTTAGTAAAAGCTCTGTCCTGCTGCTCCAATTCTCCACTGAAAAATTAGTAATTGGATGAAGAATTTTCAACAAAGATTAAAGGGGTTCCTAAATGCAGACACAGCTGAGGTAACTTTTGTTTTATTCTGTTGGAGCTGATTGTTTTTGTGGAAATTCCAATGCCCTATGACTCTTTTGTTGTTATTTTTTACTCACATCTTAGCTAACGACCAGCCTCATAAGAAATTAAATCAGAGGTAACAATATGTTTAGTAATGATTTACTCTTGTTGATTAGTTGCTCAAATTGGTTATTACTTTTCATAATATTGAGAAAAATTTTATGGGGAAAGAAATTGTCATATTTAGACATAAAGCATTTATACCTTATTTGTGATATTTCGGTTCATGCCATCTCTGACTATCCGTTCACCATTTTCACGGATACTTGGAAGTTGAAGGTATTTGCCATACATAAAATATATACATCCTGCTATTTTTAAGGTCTACACTATTTCTTTCCTCTAATTATTGCTAATATTTATTCATAACATTACTTATAAAAATATTTCTGGGGCAAATAGAATGCTAGTTACTGAAAGATATAGGCCCTTGGTTATATCATTTTGTTAGCTCTACAAAAATCAGTAAAGACTCAGGAAAAATAAATGTCTCTGACAGTGCAAATTCACACAGTGGCACATCGATTAGTTGCGGGGCAGCAGTATATTTTGCTGAGAATAGATGACATCTGTAGAAAATCAAACAATTCAAGACAACAACTTTGAAAGTGCCATTTGAGTTTTCATCCATTTCCTAATGTCATGTTTCTCAAATTGCCTCATGTTCTCATTCGTGCTCTTTTTATGTTGCTATTTTGGAAATAGTAACCAAAAATTAAACTACATTTTGAAATGTTACCTCAATTGAAAAAAGAAATTGTCATTATCCTTATCGCAAGCACTGCTATTTATCAGTGCATTTGATTGTATAATGAGTCAGGCACTAGAGAAAGATATTTTCAAGGATATAAGAGTATCTTTGCTACTCCTATAGAAAAAAGGGTTCTCTCTCATTTTCTGTGGTCTTGACATTAATGTACTCCATGAACCTTTTAAGTGTGTATGTGAGTGGAATTGTATATGTGAATTTTTTGAGGGATAGAGGCTATATTATAGTAAGATATTGTTTGTAAAATCAGCTTAGATTATTTGCTGCCTTTAAACACAATTACTTGCTCGTCCTTCCATCTCCTTCTCCCTTTCCATAAGCAGCTTAAACTCCAGGTAAACTGTTAGTGGCTATGGGCCATCTCTTCACAAGAGAAACATGGAAACTCCAGATACATTAGGCAAGAATTTAAGCTAGATTCTAGCATACCCTTCCTGATATTTGAAAACGTGGGAAAGTATCTCCCACGGAGGGAGAATCTAGTTTTCATTTCATTGGATATTTCATTTGGGGCTGACTTTTACAAAATTCAGGTTTAGAAAAAGTAGCAACCATACTCACAGTTCACATATTTTTGTGGAGTGTTATGGGGGGAAAGGCAAACATTGGAGGTGGGAAGAAAAGAAAATATAAAAAATGTATGTGTGTGCTATACTTAAACTAGCTCACTAGGGGAAGAAATAATGTAGGAAACATTTTTCTAACAGTAAATAATATAGATTTCTAAAACATTATGTTTGTTGAGATACAATTTACACATAAAATAATCATTCTTTTAAAGGGTACAGTTTGATGATTCTTGACAAATGTATGTAGTAGGGTAACCATCAAGACAATTAAGACCCAGACATTTATTTACATCACCCCAAAGTATTTCCTCATGCTCCTTGTCTCCCCATATCCAGACCCTGGCAAATAGTGACTCACTTTCTGGTTAATAATTTTGCCTTCTTAAAATATCATGGAAAGGGAAACATCTAGTTTCTAGTCATTTTCGTTGGATTCTAGCATTGTTAGCACAATGCCTCTGAGAGTCACCCACGATATAGCATGTATCAATAGTTCATTCCTTTTTATTGTTGAGTGTTACGCTATTGTATAAATATACCACAATGTGTTTATCTGTTCACTTAGTTGTTTGGGGCTGTTATGAATAAAATTGCTATTACCCACTGAGTAAAAGTCTTTGAACATTTGGTTTTAGTTCTCTCAGACACATAAAAGTAAAATTCTCGGTTCCTTAGTCTATGTTTAACTTTATAAGAAATTGTCAAACTCTTTTCCAAACTAGCTTTACCATTTTCCATTCACAACAGCAATGTGTGAGGGTTCTAGTTGTTCCACATCTTTCCTAGTAGTTAATGTTGTTAGGTATTTATTTGTTTGTTTATTTTGCCATGTTAGTGGGCATGCAATGGTAATTCACTGACATATTAATTTGCATTTCCATACAGTCTAATGATATTAAGCATCTTTGTATTATTTATTGACCATTCAACATTTTTTTGTGAAGTGTCTATTCAAACTGCTTGCTCACTATTATTTGAGTTTCCTTTTTACTGTTGTGTTGTTAAGAGTTATTTATATATTCTGGGCACAAATGTTTTATCAAATATTTATTTACAAATATGTTTTTGCTATGTTTTGCAGAAACAAGTTTTAAAAAGAAGAAATGTATCAAGAATTCATTGTACTGAATTCCAAGCTTGCTCCAAAACTAAAATATTCTAGAGGGTCTGATATTGATGTAAGTACGGACATATACAATTTTGTTCTACATAGACTAAATAGAACTAAATTAATAATTCAGAAATAGTCTCAGACATTCATAGTTGATTTTCAACAAAATTGTCCAGTTATTTCAATGGCAATAGGACAGTCTTTTCAATGAATAATGCTGGATAAACTTGGTATCTATATAGGAAAAAAAGTAAGCCAAACCTCATTCCACATACAAAAATTAACTTGAAATATATAAGCCCCGAACAATAAAACTTCTAGAAGAAAACAAAGGAGAATATCATTGTGACCTTAGATTAGGCAAAGACTTGTTAGAGAAGACACAAAAATGCATAGGCTATAATATAATTAAAACAGTTTAAGAGCCCTTAGCCCAAAAAAGATATAGTTGTTATGAAGATTAAATGAATTAAGATGTGTTTTGCATATAGGATAAAACTTGACACTGTATACATGATAGCTTTTACTTAATAGCTATCACTGCTATAGTAAAGAAATTGGTGACCCAGGATTAAACAGACTTGGGCTTTAATACAGTAAAGTAGGAATAGAGTATGTGCCATTTTCTCTCTAATTTTCTTTCAAGTAAAATGTGTCGTGAAGCACTTGTGTATAGTGGAAAATAGCAAATTTTTATTATTCACAAATAATGATTCATTAAATCGTTTAATGTCCCCACTATGTGTAAGTCACTGTAAGTAAATGAAGGAAGACACAATTCCTATCCTAGAGACTTTCACAATATTTCATAAAATACTTAACATTATAACTTTTACATTTATAATACAATTACCCATGCATCATCGAATTATTTAATTTTTTTCTAAAAAGGGAGTATATTATATAATTTTGCAATTCTTCAACCATCAACAACAACATTTACACAGATCTAGGTGTCTCATAAGATAAATATTATTGAATAAACTTTATTATTTTCCCTTTATTTTTACACTTCAACTTTTGTCATAATGTGGATTACCCTTGTGGTTTGTTCTACGGGCAAGACATAATATGTTGTTAGGTTTTTATAAATTTGTAATTCCAAGGAGCCGATATCTTCCCATTTTTTTTTTCCAGAGAAAGGGTTTTACTCTGTCACCCAGGCTGGAGTGAGTGAGTGTGCAGTGGTGGAATCTCAGCTCACTGCAACCTCCACCTCCAAGGCTTAAGGGATCCACCGACCTCGGCCTCCCAAAATGCTTGGTTTAGAAATGTGAGCCACTAGGCCCAGTAAAGACATTTTTTTTTTTTTAAATCTAGCTTTGAAACTGCAATTGTTTAACAGCCCAGATATTATTATCTTTAGGTTTTAGATGAGGTACTTTTAAAGATACACCACTTGACTCTAGGAATAAAAGTGGGCAGAGCTTTCACTATACCCAGGCATTCTGGAGAAAAGAGCTGTGAAGGTCCTCCTTTCAAATTTTGCTTGTGGCTAAAGTGGTCAAAGAGGTAAAGGCAGTCAATCTAGGAAACAAAATCCCAGGTATAAATCTCTCCTTGTGTTTTTTTCCAATTTGGTACGAGATCTCTTGTTACAACCCCAAGGTGCCTAAGATCTAAGGTGGAGGAAGCTCTCTGCTTCAGGCCTCAGGGAAAGCTTCCTGGTTTGCAGGTCTTCTTGCCCTCAAGAAAAGAAAACAGGCACTCCTACATAGTTAATCTTTGCCGACTTGGGCTGTGTACTAGGATTTGAGATCAAAGTCTTATTATATTTGTTAGTTTAGCTTTGGCAACTTTATGGGGTGAAGTGAAAGGTCAGATAAATATTGGATTACATCCCTCTGCCTTTAGGTCCAATAGCACTTTAATCATGCAGCCTTTATTCCCAGTATTAGTGGTCTGATTTATGTAATTTCATGTCTTTTTTAAATTACATACTTCACATGGGCAGCTGCTGTCTTAATTCTCCCAGAAACTTACCTAGAAATTACTCTTAAGTTCCATATATTCCCCAGCACTGTCTGATACCTAAGTATACCTTAACTTTGGGAAACTGAAATAGTGTTTATGAATAAATCTTGAGGCTTTTGAGTGCCTGGAGGTCCTGGAGAATTGGGAGGTCTTCAGTCATGGGTGAAGGCTGAAGCAGCAACCGAAAGGTTGAGTACAAAGCTGTTTATAATCTCTCTTCACTGCACATTTCTAGCCAAAGGCAATGCAGCTAGAACACAGATTTCATAGAAAACTTCGATGAAGCAGTGTCATAAGATGAAGGAAATATTGTTTCAGCAATAACATTCATCACTAACTAATAATGTAGTCTCTGGCTTTCCTGTTAATCCTGTTGAAACTAAAGTGTATTTAAAAATTCATTACTTCCAGCTTTATTGATCCTGCATTTCTCATCTGTCCTTGTTTTTCAACCAGGCAGTCATCTCACTCATCCATTCAGCATATACAGGTTGAGTTCCAGTGCTATATTTAGTGTCTGGAATATTAAAATTAAAACAAACTCCCTTGAGTTGCCTCCAGTTGTCACTAAAGTGATTGTTTAAACCATTGCTTTAGAGACAAGCAGATAAACAGACTGTTCCAAGTGTAAAAATAGTACAAAGTGGCTGGGAGGACAGAGGAGAGACACCTAACCTAGATACATTGAACTACAGGCATGAAAACCTATATCAAATAGTGCAAATTCCCATGTGAGATCTTTTCAAGACAGTCTTTGTTTAACCATATATTCCTGAAAAGTTCTTGATAGTGTATTTGGAGACTCAATTTTTGTGGAGTTTAAATTTGGAAGTTGTTGATGGGATAGTAAGAACTTTAACAGCTACTGCTCGGGAAAATTAAGAATATTCTTACATAGAGGATTTGCAATTACCAACTCAACTGCCCAATACTAAGTATTGAGGACAGTGATTAAACTCATAGGACTCTATCTCCTAACAAATAAATAATTTTAAGAATGAGAGCAATTGACAGAAGCTGTGAATATCGACATGACTAGTCAAAAGGATTTATATTACTAATTTATATACAAAAGAATTTTAATGTTATTCTTAGAAATGAAATGTATGCAATATAATGTAGCATTCACTATAGAATGTATTTATGAGTTAGCCCAAATGTAGATATTAAAAATGAATGAGATTATGATTAATGATGTAAAAATATCTCATAAAGATAAAAAAACTGAATGCAATACATTAATACTCTCAAAAAGTTCATCCTTATTGGCTAAATCAGTAGAGATTCAGCGGGATATTATACTTAATGTTCTTTCTATGAGGTGTGAAAAGATACTAGAAACACTGGACATTCATGAAAGTTTCTAAATTTTCTGATGAACTAGTCGGCAATACTCATCCTCCTATGTATATTCTACCTTAATCAGTAATCCTAAGATGTGTTAAAATAATTTGAACATTTAGAAATGGAAATTTCTATACAGCCAAATTTCTACTTTTTAAAATCCTAGCTTTTTCAGACAATTATAGCTACATTATTATTATTATTATTTTACAATAAAGTGTTTGGAACCAAACTATGCCATTTTTCTCAACTTAAAATATCTCCTTCACACGACAATTTATTCTATAACAGAGCAATCAAATAATATTCACAAATCACATATTTAATCTATGTTTGTCACTCTCCTATTCAAAGTTATCCATATTTTCTGTTCTCAAAGGAACCAAGTCCCTGTTTTGTAAACTCACTTTCAAGATCTTTATGATTTGAACCCAACCCCCTTTAAAAGCTTTATCTCTTATCACTACTCAGCATATCATCCTCTATCCAGAAACATAAAAAGTCTTCTTATTCCCCCATGAATATTCTCTATGATTTTTCCTCCTATAGTCTTGATTTTGTCTTTTTGAAGTGTCTTCCTTGTCTGTCTATTAAAATTCTAGTTCCTTTTTAATCTAAAAAAAAAAAGATTTTTACTCCTCAATGCTTGTGTAACTATCTGCAGGCAGAAATCATCTTATAAAATATTTTAATATGCCCATTTTTATACACGGTTCAATATGCTACAAAGTTTGTAGTTCAGTGAGAAAAGAAAATGTTTTCTTTCCAAACACAGAAAATTAACTAAGTTTTTGAATGTCTGAATTATAATTTAGCAGGTCAGTTGAGTGAACTTTGGAGTCAAAATAAATAGGTTTTCATCTTGGCTTCATCCTTTCTAGCTGTATTTCCTTGGACAAGTTATTTTACTTTGCTAGGCTCTAGTAGTCCAATTGAAATAGGTTTGATATCAATCCATACTTCATAAGGTTTTAAAAAAATTAAATTAGCGAATACAGCTAGCGTGTTTAGTAGTGTTGACACATTGTAAACAGTGAATGCAACTTATTGAGTAATTAAGTGGAAGATAACATACTGCTAAATGAGTTGTCTTTGGGCATTTTTTAGGTATATATGGGAACTTTGTCTAAACTATTTTCTCAGATAGTCAATACCATTATGATATTATCAAACTAATTTTACAATAGGGTCAGTAAAAAAGTCTCCCTTATAAACTTTTGTAATAATTACAGTACTTGAGCTATTAATTTTTTATCCATTTCAACAGATTGATTCTGAATCTTTAAAATGAGCCTGTAAATTTCTACCTTCCCAGCAGTCTGCCAAAATAGCATTTGATCATTTAGGATGAGCATTTTTAGGATTTCTGCCAATGAAATACAGTGACAATGTTGTGGAACCTTTAAATACCTGTGGCTGTTAAACTTTGCCCAATTGGTCCAATATTGCTGTCAACATAGGCAATAATATAGACGTTATCAAGAAAACAAATAGAATTAAAAGAAAAAAGAGATACTATTCGTGAAATAGTTGCGATTAATTCCCTATACAGATTAATAGCATACAAACTTAAAGTAAGATATTCAATCCTTCTCAGCTCAGTTGTAAATTCGTTGTTCTAAACTACAAATTTGCTTTCTTCATCTTATTAATTTCTCAAAAGCTATAATCAATTTACATTCAAAGTTTTAAAAATAGTATACTCAGGAGGCTGAGGCAGGAGAATCGCTTGAACCCAGGAGGTGGAGGTTGTGAGGCAGGAGAATCGCTTGAACCCAGGAGGTGGCAGTTTTGGTGACCCAAGGTTGTGCCATTGTAGTCAAGCCTGGGCAACAAAAGCGAAACTCCGTCTCAAAAAAAAAAAAATTTATTTGCCTTTTAGTGACTTCTTGTAATCCTTAATCCTCCATCCATACTTTATGCACCTAAACTTTGATAAGGATTATAATATTCAAGACAAAAAAAAAACAGACTTCCTATTCACATTGAATTGCAAAGAAATATACTTGAGTTAAGCAGAAGATTTAAAAATAAGTTTATAAGAAATTTGGTACTTACCTTCTACTCAAAGCTTGGTTTTTGGTTACTTGCATGTTCAGTTAAACTTCAAAGGATGACAGAATATTCTTCATTAAATTATACTCTTCAAGATAGATATCATGACTGGGGAAATGTGCTTTTGAAAATGCTGTACTGTTAGTGATTTTTTTTGTGAGTGAGTAATTATGTGTCACCATTTTGGTCACAAAGATAATTTTGCTTTCCACTTCTAGGTAGAATGCTAAGATACTGATTCATATCAGCTTATTAAATTCCACAGAAGAAAAAGTACTTTGTATTTCCAAAACAGAAAGAAGTTTCCTGTCTTCAAATGAGATCTCACGTTTCTTTTTAAAATTAGATTTCTAACTTTGAGTTATGTTAAAGTTTCCCTAACAAAAGTTATTTAATTAAAAAAAATTTCTACTTTCTAATTATTTTTTAGACTTTCACTGAGCTTTCCTAAAAGGCACCAAAAGATTGAATGCAGGACAATATATAATAGCAGAGTTTCCTTATCTCTTTGGAGTGATGGGCTGTCAGTGTAATCTTAGACAGGGAAGTGTGCGTGTATGTGTGTGTGTGTGTGTGTGTGTGTGTGTGTGTCTTTTGAAGAAAGAGAATTGATACTGGAGAAGTGAGGCATTACTATAAAGATACCTGAAAATGTGAAAATGCTTTTGGAATTGGGTAATGGACAGAGGTCAAAAGAGTTTGGAGGCTTTAAAAGAAGACAGGAAGATGATAAAAAGTTTGGAACTTCCTAGAGACTTGTTGAATGGTTGTGACCAAAATGCTGATAGTGTTATCGACAGTGAAGTCCAGGCTAAGGTGGTCTCACATGGAAGTGAGAAACTTATTGGGAACTGGAGTAAAGGTCACTCTTGCTATGTTTTACCAAAGAGACTGATGGCATTGTGCCCCGCTTTAGAGATCTGTGGAACTTTGAACTTGAGAGAGATGATTTAGGGTATCTGGTGGAAAAAATTTCTAAGCAGCAAAGTATTCAAGATGTGGCTGGCTGCTTCTAAAAGCCTACACTCATTTGCATAAACAAACAGATGACCTGAAACTAGAACTTATATTTAAAATGGAAGCAAAGCATAAAAGTTTAGAAAATTTGCAGCCCAACCATGCAGTAGAAAGGAAAACTCATTTTCTGAGGAGGAATTCAAGGCTGCAGAAATTTGCATAAGTAAAGAAGAACAGCTGAATGTTAATAGCCAAGACAATAGGGAAAATGCCTCCAGAGTATTTCAGAGACATTTGTGACAGTCCCTCCCATCACAGGCCTGGAGGCCCAGGAGGGAAAAATGTTTTCATGGGCTGGGCCCAGGCCCTTCTGCTCTGTGCAGCCTCAAGGCATGGCACCCTGCATCCCAGCTGCTCCAGCTGTGGATGAAAGGGGCCAAGGTACAGCTTGGGCCGTTGCTTCAGCAGATGCTAGCCCCAGGCCTTGGTGGCTTCAATGTGGTGTTGGGTCTATGAGTGCACAGAAGGCAAGAGTTGAGGTTTGGAAGCCTCCACCTAGATTTCAGAGGATATATGAAAACGCCTGAATGTTCAAGCAAAAGTCTGCTGCAGGGATTGGGCTCTCATGGAGAATATCTACTAGGGCAGTGTGGAGGGAAAATGTAGGGTTGAGCCCTCACAGTGTCCTCACTGTGACACTACCTAGTGGAACTGTGACACTACCTAGTGGAACTGTGAGAAGAGGGTCACTGTCCTGTAGACCCCAGAATGGTAGATCCACTGACAGCTTGCACTGTGGACTTGGAAAAGTCATAGGCACTCAATATCAGCCTGTGAAAGCAGCTGTGAGGGCACTACCCTGAAAAGCCACAGAGGTAGAGCTGCCCAAGATGGTGGGAGCCCACTCCTTGCATTAGCAAGCCCTGGATGTATGTATTAGTCAGGGTTCTCTAGAGAGACAGAACTAATAGGATAGGTATATATATAAAGGGGAGTTTATTAAGGAGTATTGACTCACCCAATCACAACATGGGGTACCACAATTGGCCATCTGCAAGCTGAAGAGCAAGGAAGCCAGTCTGAATCCCAAGGTTGAAGAACTTGGGATCCAATGTTCAAGGGCACGAAGCATTCAGCACAGGAGAAAGTTGTAGACCAGAAGAGTAAACCAGCCTAATCTTTTCATGTTCTTCTGCCTGCTTTTATTCTGGCCATGTTTGGAGCTGATAAGATTGTGCTCACCCAGATTGAGGGTGGGTCTGCCTTTCCCAGTCCACTGACTCAAATGTTAATCTCCTTTGGCAACACCCTCACAGACACACCCAGGAACAATACTTGGCATCCTTTAAACCAACCAAATTGACACTCAATATTAATCATCACAATGTGAGACATGGAACAAAAGGAGATGATTTTGGAGCTTTTAGAATTACAACTGCCCTGCTGAATTTAGACTTGCATAGGGCCTATAGCCCCTTTGTTTTAGCCAATTTCTCCTTTTTGGAATGGGAGCCTTTATCCAATGCCTCTACTCCCATTGTATCTTGGAAGTAACTAACTTGTTTTTTATTTTATAGACTCACAAGCAGAATGGACTTTCCTTGTCTCAGATGAAACTCTGGACTTGGACTTTTGAGTTAATGCTGGAATGAATTAAGACTTTAAGAGATTGTTGGGAAGGCATGATTGCATTTTGAAATGTGAGCAGTGTATGAGATCTAGATGTGGACATAGAGCCAAACCGTATCAGAGACTGTGTTATTTTCAAGTTTGTAATAGCTAGAAGGAGGAGCGCTGGGCATGTAATAAATATACCTCAAATTTTAAAAAGATGAGCTACAAAAGTTGAGAAAAAACAAACTGATATTTGCCAAAAGTTATAAAAATATTTATCTGTAACTCACAACTCCAACTAAAATGCAAATTATCCTTTTTCCATTGATGGATTATTTTTTGAAGAATGAACCAAATAGTAAGATTTTCATCAAAAATTAAATAAAACTAAACAGCAGAATTTAAAGCATTTTAAACAAATAGCATGTAAATCAAAACATTAATGAAGTAATTCATTAACTGGTGTCATGCTTCAAATTAGAAGGCATTTTTAGAAAGAATCATTCTTACCAAAAAAGTGAAAGAGTTAAACAAGGTAACAACAGCAACAACAAAAAACAGCGATCTAATGTTCCCTGAATGCCCAAGGGTGGGTAATGATCAGCTTACACACTATGGATATTTGGACTGGTCTAGTGGATTGCTATAAGGCTATTCTCTTTTGTCATTTTCAACAAGGAATAAATTCGACAGACAGTGTCATCAATATCAGTACTAAAAACTTCCCCTATCAGCAAACTGATCTTGTTGCTACTGCTACTGCAATTTACATTTTATGCCTCATTACTTTATTTAGAAAAATGGACACATACTGTTTAACCTTTGGAGAAAGAGACTATGTCATTTCCAAATTTGTGATAGTTAGAAGGAGAGATGCTGAGCACATAATAAATGTACCTTAAACTTGAAAAAGGTGGATACAAAAGTTGAGAATAAAGATAGGCATGAACTGAGACTCTGAGAGTAATGTCAAATTGTTGGGGTTGATGTAGATGAAGAATACTCTGATAGCTCCCTTGAGCTCAGATTTTAAAGGCATATTTGAAAATACAGGATAAGGAGAAATAAATAAACAAGAAGGAAAAATATTATTTTAGTAAAATAAAAGCTGAATTGAAGAATAATCTGTAATATTAAAATATTGCTTAAAACTAGACAGATTAGCCTAAGAGTAAAATACATTAATTCTGGAGTTAACTTCCAGGATTAGCATCTTAGCTTTTCCTCTTTTGCTACATAATCTTAAGCAAGTTAGCAAACTTCTCTGAGCCTATTTTGCTGATATGCAAATATGGGGGCAATACTACAACTTTTCCTTTAGCATTAATATGAATATGATATGAGATGTAAATGAATCAACAATCTTGCAAACTGCACAATAAATGTTATTACTATTATATTTAAAAAAAACACTTTAACATTTAATTTTTTTTAAAAAGGGGAATGCCGTAGCTTGGTTAATAATATCAAAGAAATATCATACTATAAAAGTAAACAGGAAAGAAAGACTTTATTAAAGGCTAATGTAATCAGAGACAAAGGCTCAATTCAACTCCCCTGTAACTAAAGGAGGAAGAATGTTTAAGTGGAAAAGTACTGCAAGACTTTAGCAGAGAGTGTGGTCAATGTGATTAGATCATCTGTGTTTGCCAATTGGCACTTATTGAAGTCAGTCTCTCCATAGAGACTGAAAGACAGAAGTCTTATATTTCTTGATTTAAGAGGGATGGCCCCCAGGTTTTTGAGAAAGACATTCCTGGCTTTATAACCTACAAGTCACATTTAGCTAACATCCAAATTAACCTGTCTAGGGTTAGGTCTTCTCATTCATGGAAGTATCCTGTCTCCAAGTAAAGAATCTTATCATGAATTTCTCAAATTGTTGATGTACTGATTAATGTATGACCTACTGACACTGGAAATTATGCTGAATTGTTTTTGAATCATGAAGTTTTACTTATTTGTTTCTGAGTCATGAAATTTTACTGGTTATCTTGCGTGTAGATATCTTAGCCCATATGTTGCACTCTGTAGCCAATGATTATAACGTCTGTATTGTACCCTCCAATGAACAAGGATGATTCTGATATGAGAAGTCCCCTTCTCTTCTCCTAAACTTTCTTATAAAAGCATTCCAACTTGTAGCAGACTCTGGGACGTTTTCAACTTTGTTGGTGTGTCTTTCCAGTTCGATTCTCACATTTGGCTTATGGTGAAACTTTATCAAATTATTTCTGCCTCAACAGGCTTATTTTTCAGTCCACAGCTTGTAAAACTGATAAGAGGGAAAGGAAGGTTAGGGACGTTTATTCAGGAAGAAACCTGCCTAAAGTTTAATCAAGCTGAGAGAAAAGTTAAGGCTATCTTGGTTACAACTAGCAGTGAGTAATTCAATGCTTTTTTAGATAACATTTGTGATCATGAAACAGTCTCATATATTCAGTCTGCGGAAACATTATTCAGAGGGAATTGAATTCCAAAATATGTGCACTAATTTAGGTTTCTTTCTAGCTGTTCCAAATGAAGTTTAAGATTTTATACTTAGAGGAATTAAATTCCAGGGCACTGAAAAAAGAATTTCATGGGAAGTTACTACCATTATCCTCATAATCATGAGGAATTTGAAGGCGAGAGAAAAAAATGTGAACCCACACCTTTCACAAAGGTAGAGGAATTACAGTCAATACTAGTGACATTAATATTAAACATGGAAAAAACTTATGAATTAATTCTCTAACAGCATTGTGTGTGCACTTAGAATAGAGATAACTGGTAAACCTCAGACATGATCTTATAAATTGCTAAGACTTATATGGATTATAAAGCTAATAGCTCAGGGGAATGATGTAGTGGTCTCAAATTCAAATGTTTTCAGGGGCTAGACAATAAGAATACATGTGGTGAAGTTTTATGTGTAAATCAATAAGGAGTTCAAAGGCCTGTGGAAAGGGGAGAATGCATGCCTCTCCTAAAGTCATTGAATTTCATTCTTCTAAACCCTTGAAGTCCAAACAGTGTATGTTTACTATGAACTCCAACTGAGCCTAGTTTGATATCCTCAATTATAACCTGAATTTTGTTATGAATTTGATTAATGTTTATCAAAATATTATGTGGACTTAATAAATTTAGATTTGAAATAAACTTAGGAGAATTGATCACTGGTAAAATACTGCATAGAAAGATTACTGAATAACGTATCTATATTAAGTAGTAAAACATGTTTGCTTCCATGTCCAAAAGTGCTTGTTAAAAATCTAAAGCATTTGAAAGACATAGTTTAAGAAGGAATAGCAAAGAATTTGAATGGGATAATATAAAATGATCATATCAAGTTTGAAGTTAGAGTAAACTTAAGAAGAATTTTAAGATGGATAATGATGGAAGTCTTGAAATTAAGTCCAAAAATAAACTGAAAAGTAGAATATAAGGAAATACAGCTTGACTCCATGGAAAACAAAGAACCAGAATTTACAGTTGTTTGTGAGCTTAATAAAAGACAGTAGTATAGAACCATTGCCACAAATTCAAGAAGGCATTCCTAGATTTCATTACCCAGAAAACAAAAATAATTTAAGAACATGGCAAATGACAGAACTGCTCTCTCTCTGGTGGGCAAAACCTAAACTTACATTCAGTAAGAGAAACACAGAAAAGAGTTACTATGGTGGTGAAGAACCCCAATTTATATCAAATGAAAGCCCACTGAATAAATATTCGATAAAAGATAAGATTCACAAAATTCTTAAGTATTTTGAAACACTTGTCTTTGAATATTTAAAGCTTTTATGTGCAATAAAGCATAAGCATATTATGTATTACTTTATAAAACAAACATTCAAAAATGGGGAAAATTTCCAATACAATAACAAATAACTTTGTTTCTAATAACAAAACTTTCACAAAACAAATAGTCTTCAGAGACAAAATAATTTTTTAAGCCTAGAAATGTTCACAATTTAGCCAATTCTGCGCTATTTTGAGAAAGGTAGTATATCATCAGATTAAGGTCGGATTATGTTGTCTTCTCTGTTCGTGAGATTCTAGTATATTATGAATGATCTTTCATGCAAGCCCATCAGATTCAACAGATAAATTCAATGTGCAAGCAAAAATGTCTAGGGGGAACCTCCTGTAGATTTTTCAAAGAAAATGAGCTTCATTTTGATTTGGGAAATTATGATTTTTTTCAATTATGTAAGCAAAAGTTTTAAAACAAACAAAAACAAAAATCAAGTTACTTATAAAACAAGAACATTGACTTTGAGAGGCAGCTTGTATTTGAGTACGATTTCTGCTACTTGCATTAGTCTACACAAATTGGTGAGGTTTTTGGGGCTCAGCTTAATCAAACATGAAATCGCAGTAAAGCCTATTACATGATGCTTTTCATGATAATTAAATAACCAAAAATTGTAGCATATGTTTCTCTGTTATTGACATATTATTGATTTTCAGTAAATTAAATAAAATGTGTATAGACAAGTCATGTATTAAAATCCCTGTATTAGATAATTGAGGTTCAAGGAAACACTCCCAATTTTAGATCTAATATTTAGAATAGCCAGAACTAGAACTTGGATTTCTTACTCCTGGCTTCTGTTCCTTACACATCAACACACTTCTCACTCATAAGGAAAACTAAAGTAAAAAAAGGGGAATGATGCTGTTTGAAGAGGTATAACACAAATATAGTGTGTTATCAGCATGATCGATTAAAGCAAAATTTCTGTATTGTGGGGAATTAGTCATTATTAGCAGGAATTATTGTAAAAAGGATGACTCTCACCTGAATTAAAAATCATAACAATAATGATTGCTTTCTTATCAGGTAGCTCTTTTTCTCCAGGTGTATTCACTTTTAATAAGTAGAAAATGTCATTAAATTGAAAATTGAACCAGCAAATTCCTTTTAATCTTTGGTTCCCTAGCTACCTCACTGATTTACAACAGTCTTGGGCATCCGTTGGCCTTTCAATGTAATCCCATCATAAGAAAAAGATTACATTCCTTTCTACTGAACAAATTTTAATGCCACTGTGCAAGTAATTGAAGAAACAAGAATGAATGTGATGATCTTCGCTTTCATTAAACATTCAATAATGATTAGGAAGACAGTAAAGTGCACAAATACTTAGCAGATAGATGAATAGATAGATAAATATAGATCATGATGAGGATGATGAAGATAGACTATTAGAAAATAGGGGGCCGGGCGCGGTGGCTCATGCCTTAATCCCAGCACTTTGGGAGGCCGAGGCTGGCGGATCACCTGAAGTCAGGATTTCGAGACCAGCCTGGCGAACATGATGAAACCCCATCTCTACAAAAAATACAGAAATTATCCGGGCATGATGGCATGTGCCTGTAATCACAGCTACTTGGGAGGCTGAGGCAGGAGAATCACTTGAACCTGGGAGGTGGAGGTTGCAGTGAGCCGAGATCACACCATTGCACTCCAGCCTGAGTGACAGAGCGACAGTGCGAGACTCCGTCTCAAAAACAAACAAACAAACACACAAACAAACAAAAAACCGAAATTTCAGTTGAAGAGAAGGAATAAGTTTGAAAGATCTATTGTATAACATGGTGACTTTAGTTAATAATAATATGTTGTATTCTTGAAAATTGTAAGATTTTGAGAATCTCATCACAAAAAAAGATTAGGATGTGAAATAATACAGATGTTAATTAGCTCAAGTTAGCCATTTCACAATGTATACATATTTCAGAAACATGTTGCACATGACAAATACCTGGCATCCAATTTTTGTCAATTAAAACAAATAATTTTAAAAAGAAAATAGGGGAGAATTAAAGCTACTAAGCTAACTAAGAAAATGGTCGGAAATTATATTCCAAACTATGACACTGGAACAATAATATGCACAGCATTTTTATCTCATTCCTGTACACCAGAGAATGATAGTATAATTTAGATTATTTGATGCCAAGAAGTAGTCTTATGTAATCAAGTATTCAGAATTAACATTATACAAGGTGAAATGAAGTATTCTACAAGACAGTACACTGGAATGAACATGAACTTTGGAGGACATGTCTACGTATGAATCCTGGCATGATACTCATGAGCCACGAGAACTGAAGAAAAGTATGTTATCTTCTAGCCTAATTACCTTCATCTATAAGATAGACATGATATGTATTATGCAGGTTATTGGGAGGATTAAGTGAGGTAATATTTGTAATGTACTGTGCCTGGCATAAAGATAGATATGTTTTATTTTCCTGATCGATACTTTTTATTGTCTCAATGGCTGTCATTCTTAGGAAATATGTTTAGTTCAAATTTTACAACAGGACAAATTATAAAAATATGATTAAAATAAAAAGTTCTTTTTAAATGAATAATTCCTCATACCTCATGGAAGAACTCTTTTTGTGGGTTCCATTTCTTTAACTTGTTAGTACAGTATACAGAGTGCCTTGAAAGATCTCATCTTATACAAAATTATCTTTATTAGTGCTTGTATCACTGTGTTCATAAGTGCTCACATTACATTTCAGTTACTCTATCTGTATAAGCATTCCAAACTTGAGTTAATCTTTAGGAATGAACACTAACATCTGTGGGGCTGTTGCATTGCTAGTTATGTTCATATATGGTTCTAAGATTTTTATAGAATTTACACATAATTTTTCCATTTTGCTATAATTTTTAAATTTTTGATTTCTTTTAATTATATAAAAAATTACAAAACCAAGACATTTCTTAAAGTAGAAAATAAAAAGTAGATGTGCTCATAATCACCACATCCCAGTTAAGTTATTGCATCCAGAAGTCATGTCTCAGTGGCATTTGAAAGACAGAAGCTTTCAATATTCATGATATTCATTTGACAAAATGAATTAGAGACAAGATAAAATGAAGATATGTTATAAGCCTGGAGGTCTTCTGAGTGACAGAGTCTGCAATCAACTAAATGACTAGTCAAAGGAAAGACAAAAGAGAAAGGAAAGCCCATCTTACAGCTTGTACTGTGTGTTTCTTCTAAGTCTGGCAATAAAGTGAGAATATTGCTTCTGTATTCATTAATTATTTATCACTAGCTCTCCAAATCTCTGAACAATTTCTGTTGAAGGCACTACAATACACATGGAGTTATTCATCAAATGCTGATGTTAGCACATTCTCTTTAAGGCTATAAACACGAATGCCAGCTGTCCAGTGAGAATCAGCAGAGTTCTGATTCATTAAAAGCAGTGAATTTCTCCATATATTGCAAAGAGAAAGAATATCTGATTCTAGTAAATTAACAGGGATAAAAAATATTTATTGCCACTTGCAGGAAAAGGTTTAAAGATATTATAGCTGGGGTGGACAATGTAAAAAATATGTCTATTGGAGAAATGAAATAAAGATAGGCAAAAAAACAATTCTGATGTTTACATTGCAGTGTAACTCAAACTACTATGCCTTTGACTTATTCAGGTTCCTTCTACCAATTATGCAAAATAAAAGCTAAAAATGCCCTTCATATTTAGAAGTTAAAAAGTAAGATTTTTCTAATAAATCTTGATTTTATTTATTTATTTATTTTTGAGGCAGGGTCTTACTCTGTCACCCAGACTGGAGTTCATTGGTGTGATCACTGCTCACTACAGCCTCAACTATATGGGCCCAAGTGATTCTCCCACTTCAGCCTCCCAAGTAGCTGGGACTACAGGCACATGCCACCACATCCAGCTAATTTTTGTACTTTTTGTAGAGATGGGGTTTCACCATGTTGCCCAGGCTAGTCTCGAACTTCTGGGCTCAAGAAATCCGCCCCGCCTTGGCCTCCCAAAGTGCCGGGATTACAGGAGTGAGCCACCGTGGCTAATTTTTAAGTTAATGAAATATATCTGAATGCAATTTAGCTACCAGCATAATAGCAATTCCTTATCTATTTCCCATTTCCTTCAAAATTTCTCCATATACCACTTTACTTTCTGCCTCAATAGTTGCATCTTTTATTTACCTGTTTTCTTACTCCAATTTTATTTTTGCTCCTAGATCTGTACTGAAACTATTCTCTAAAGTAGTGACTCTCTAATTTCATGTGCATAAAAAAACAGGGAAGCCCTGTTAAAATATGGATTCTTGGGGCCCATTCTGCTATATTCCGATTTAACAGGTGGGAATAATGGAGCAGAAATGGTAAGGTAGAATTAGGATGGCACATTTTAAAGCTAAGTGACTAATGTTTTACATAAAGTAACTTCAACTTAACCCCAAATCTATTTTCATTTAAAATTTAAAATAAAATAACATACATTTTATTCTTATAAGTTCAAGTAGTACAGAGGTTTAAAAGTAAACTGTAGCCTCTCCTCACATATTCTCAATCTCATAACCTAAAGGTAACCCAGGTTAACATTTGGTTGAGTGTCTTCATATACATTTTATTTTAATGTACATATGGGCATTATATAATTTCCTTTGTCTAAAACAAGAGGAAGGTATATAGTCAGTCACGTTTCTAACTTTGCTGATTGATTTTGATATTTAAATGATCCTCTTGACTTTTCTAGATAGGAAATTGTCTGTAATTAATTCAAATTTGTAAGCTCTCCTTTCCCTATTTCACATAGTTTTCTAAGACCAATAATAGTAGAAACAAAACAATAGCTTTCTTTTGTCACTCTTTGAAAAACATATGTATTAAGAATTTTTATGAGGAAACTCCATTTATGTGTAGAAGGCTCCCCAAACCATAATGCCATTTCTACCATAGTCCCTGTGATTGAGAATTTTCAGTTTTCTTTTTGACATCTTCATATGGATGTTATGTCAATACAATAATCTTCCTAAGTCTAAAATGGTATTTGTCACTGCTGAAAAGGCTGAAAATAATAAGAATCATGTCTTATTTGTTCTCATAAAGCCCAATCCTCCCTCTCCTTTTATAAACTATTTGTTTCTTATACTCAACTAAACCTTAATCTTATTTATTCTTTATTATCCTGCCTTGGAAATCCACAATCCTTGAGAGGCCTTGCAGGTGAGTCCACCATGGCTATGTGCTGCTTCTTTGATATACTGGAACACTAAAATCTTTATTGAGTTTGAAGTCATTGTATTAAGGGTCTTGCTACCCTAGGTACACCTAGCAGGTATATAGTTAGGATCTTGTAAACAACCACATCCTTCAGCTCTCCCTGTCCATTTGGACTCCCATAAACAACTTAGTATATTAGAGAAAATACAGTGGCTATGACCAATGGACTGGAAATATTGCTTGAGTTCAAACCCTAGCTCAGCCACTTAGCAGCTTGACTGCTTGCTTTGCAGAGCTTATCCTCAAATATCTTATCTTCAAAAGGAGTTAATGCTAGCACTGACCTGTCTTATAAGATTAATAGAAACAAAAGGAATAATTATGTGATGTACTTAGAATTGTGCCAAGCACAGACTTAAACACATATTTGTGTTCAGTGTTTATTGTCCTAGACACTGATCATAATCATTAAACCATCTACAAAGAAAGGAAGAACTAATCACCTCAAATAACCCTTGATCTCTGCAATAAATGTCAATGCAGAGCTTCCAGCTTGAGATGAAGTGAGAAAATGTCGAGGAAAAAATATAGATCCATATATTTTTTAAAAATTATCTTTTGACACTGGGATTATGAAAAAAGGTAAATATTAGGACTGCCATTTCAAAATTAGAACATTTGTTGACCTCATGGCAAAAGGAGACATAAGGACTCAGATTAAAAATTACAGAAAAAAGAATATTATAAACACTTAAACAACAAAAATTGAAAGTACATAAATTGCGAAAATACCAGTACTTAATTTATTTGATCATAAGCAGAGTATAGATGAAAATATAACAGCATTTGTAATAATATTTCATAAACTCTTTTAATTCCCTCTCAAACTAGTCAAATAGTTTCAATTAGTTCTCTCCACTGGCAAATATTAATTCAAGACATAAACTGAAAAGATAGACTTCTAAAATAATCCTTTCTGCCATCATGAATTATTACCTAGGCTTACTGGAAAATATAAATTATCTAAGGAATAGTTGTAATGTAAATATTATGCCATTCATTAGATTTATTTTCCATAGGTAATTTTACAAGGCCATTGTGAACATTCAACTGTATAACAATTTTGGAATTAGTATAAATGTATACTTGGCTTTACAAGAAGTTGTAGCCAGTAAAATATAAAATCTTACCTCAGATATAAAATTAGACATTAGTTATTTAAAACCTCTATAAAAACCAAACACTTCCATTATGCATAGATTAGCATTGTACACTGATTTATGAAAAAAACAAAGCAAAACAGGGATTTAAATGACTACTGTATTCTACTGACTCTATCTGATTAATCAGTGGCTTGTCAAGAGCTCCAGAATTTATTAGAGAAAAATTTCTTTGAAAACGTCAATAAAATAATCAAGTATAGGAAGTTGGATGTGTTAAATATAAAATAAAACAATCAGCAACAGAAAAAAACCCCTAAACTTTCAAAATAAAGGAGGAGAGGTCAGTGCAAAACTGTTTATCAGTTTATGAAATCAAATTGGTGGACTATAGATTGTAACCTTGTCGTATGGCTTAACTCCCAAGCTATTTATTAGACTGAAATTACTATGATGGCTGTGTTATACTGGTGCACAATAACATCTGAAAAAAGGGAACCCTTTTTTAATGTTTTTTATTTATCTTAACATTAAAGAGAAATTTTAATGTTTTTTCTACCACTAAAAATATAGGTGACAGGGATTCAGAAAAGCTCTATTCTAACAAAGCAAAACATTCAGACTGTACTCATTTCTTTTTTGTCTTCAAGAAGTCACCAGCTTCTTCAAGCCAATCCATAATTAGTCAAAGTAGATTATTTTAACACTGAAGATAAATGGAATGCAAATTACATAATGGTAAAGAAATGTGAAAATTATTTCACTAATTCCTATTTATAATAGCTTTGTGTAGTATGAATTTTCAGGTGCTAGAGCACTATTTCCTGGAAAATAATCTGAAACTTGTCATTAGTTGACTTAATCATTCCATGCAAGTTTTATGTGATCCTTAACCATGAGAATGATGCTATTCCCTCTGGATTCAGCTATTCTTCAATTATATAGTTTCTATCTTCCCAAGAATTTTACTCTTCTTTCTGATTCCTTTTCCTAGTTCATTCTGATCTCCTTTGAAAAGCAAATAAACAAATCAGAAGCTGCTTCTCATTATTTTCAAACCACGAAGTGATTCTCTGCTAGCTAATTCTATAACTCTACATACATCAAAACATGCTCTGCTAAGGAGAGTTCCTTTCCAGACTTTTTATTGCAATGTCGCTTCCTTTAAGTATTTCTAGATTTAGTACATTTTTCCTGTTCTTTTTACATTTTATATTGTCTTTACATTTCATATTTTGTTTGCTTTGTTATCGTAATACAACATCATTACACTTAAAGCCTACATTTGCATTTTAAGTTTGTGCTTGGAATATCACTATAAAATACACCCACGATTATTTAGGAAATAGATTTTTACCATGGAGCAAGAAAATAGTTTATATATATTACATGAAACACTAGCTAACTTCTATTTCTAACTTATATTTCCTTCGTATTTCCAGAGATATATACACCAGAAGCTATGCGTCAAATTAGTTAACTATTTGGTCAAATATGGCTTATGTAGATAAGGCCAGTATTATATTTTAAATTTGTTAAAACAATATCTTTCATTTGCAAGGTATTGTATAACTTATATAACATTTTAAAGCATAATAATATAATATACATTACTTGATTTTTATAAAACCATTTTTACAAAGGCTGTATACCAATTTTACTGATAAAGAAACAATGCCTATGGCTATTAGTAGCAGGTTTGGGACCAGTTCCAAGTCTTCATATTTATGCTCCATTACTCCTTTCACCAAAGTGCACAACTTGACTAAGTGCAACTTTTGTATAAATAGACTCGTAGCCAAGTAAAATTGAATTAACAGGGTTAAAACATTTTGTAGCTTTTATTTAAATGTGTATAGGCAAGGAAATTATATTTATAACAGGCTTAAAAAGAATTTATAAAAATTGTGAAAACAATTTACTCTGCTAAGGTAGATGAAAACTTAAAGATAAGTGAATTTTCATAATTCACTTATTTCCTACTTCTTCCAAAAGAAGTAGGGCTGGCAAATAGACATATTAATGACGTTTCTTTGATTCTTTTATTTTTGCTGTCACATGTTCCATAATAAAAGAAATAAGTGAAAACTGGTCATTTATATTTACATTTTCTCCAGTTGTTCTCAAATTTCTACATAGTATTATATAGCAACAGTGAGTTTTTATCAACCCGAAGAAAAAGGCCCTCAGCAACAAGAACAAAAATGTTGGGAAGTGATGCAAGGCATACTGTGCCTGTTAATTGCACTTAATCAAATTATCTGAGAGGAGAGGTCTCCTGAATATGGATTCTGAATATGGTTTCTATATAGGGTCTAACTCCATAGGATTCAAATGGGACTCAGAAAATTTTCCTAAAAGACAGCAGACAACCATATACCAGGTTTCCAGAATAATTGATTTAATCATACACTTTATATAAAAAAGTTAAATTTTATAGTGGGAAAAAAGTAAATTACCAAAAGATGATTTTACGTTTTCCAAATGAAAATATGCAGAACCCAGAGAATCCAGTGGTTTAGTTAAGATTACATACATAAGATTACAAGAAATGAACCTAGACTAAAAGTCAAGACTGCTGATTCTCTATACACTTACATTTGTTTCAATAAATAGTTACTTTCCAAGAAAAAAAAGTTTTAGAAATTTCTGACCTAAATTTGTATTATTACAGTTGAAAATATGAAGCCACCTGATTAATTTACCATAGGCTGTTCTTTAAAATGTGAAGAAGAAACTAATGAAGCAGCAGTAGTGTTATTTTGTTGGCAGAGAAAAATTTTCATGACGGTCCAATAAAATTAATTATGCAATACATTATACTAAGAGCTATTCTGAGAATAAAGTAGAAATCTGAGTCAAATTTACATCAGTTTCTAGAAGGGTTATAAAATTAATTGCTTTTTACAGTTTAACATTATAAATAAAGCAACCCTGATATGTCCTCTCCATTTGTTGACAGAATTTATTTGTTCATGTCATAGTCAGAAGGGTAGAAACAGATGAATCAAGTGCCCTTTCATTTCACCAGCCTTCAGATTTAATTGAAGAAGGCTGCTTTGCTAATCTCCATCTCAGGGAAATTGCAAAATTGCTTATTAGGTTATCTTTCAATTTTAATCACTTCCCAGAGTAGAGATAGAGACTCAAGCACCTAGCACAAAAATTGAGAAAGTGAAATATTGCTCATTATTTCCCAATGCACATGTTTGCAAAGCAAATATTCCACGTATATTAGATTGCATGACCATGCTTCTGATTAGTTATGTGTAATTTAAAATGAAAAATGGTAAAACTATGTTAAAATTGTTTGGCAGTTTTGCCAAATAATTGTTGGAAGAAAGGCACAGATTTGCTTCCTTCATAGGGTAAAATACATTATGAGGTAGCTTTGTGCTTTTATTAGAATTCTGCATAACTTACCATTACCAAATGTATTAAGAAGCTCCCTAGGCTCTCAACATATATATCTCTCCCTTTATCTTAGGTGATTAGATGTAAAAAGTACCGAAAACCTGTGTTTCAAGCACTAAAAACTTTTATTTCTCAAATATATATACATTTATACATATATTTCTCAAATATATATACATTTATATATAGTTCTCAAATATATATACATTTATATATATAGTTCTCAAATATATACACATTTATATATAGTTCTCAAATATATACACATTTATATATAGTCCTCAAATATGTATACATTTATATATAGTCCTCAAATATATATACATTTATATATAGTTCTCAAATATATATACATTTATATATACTTGTCAAATATATATACATTTATATATACTTGTCAAATATATATACATGTATATATATTTCTCAAATATGTATATATTTATATATATATTTCTCAAATATGTATATATTTATATATATATTTCTCAAATATGTATATATTTATATACATTTCTCAAATATGTATATATTTATATATATATTTCTCAAATATGTATATATTTATATATATATTTCTCAAATATGTAAATATTTATATATATTTCTCAAATATGTAAATATTTATATATATATTTCTCAAATATGTAAATATTTATATATATTTCTCAAATATATATATTTATATATATTTCTCAAATATGTATATATTTATATATATTTCTCAAATATATATATTCATATATATTTCTCAAATATATATATTCATGTATATTTCTCAAATATATATATTCATGTATATTTCTCAAATATATATATTCATGTATATATTTCTCAAATATATATATTCATGTATATATTTCTCAAATATATATTCATGTATATGTTTCTCAAATATATATTCATGTATATGTTTCTCAAATATATATATTCATGTATATGTTTCTCAAATATATATATTCATGTATATGTTTCTCAAATATATATATTCATGTATATGTTTCTCAAATATATATATTCATGTATATGTTTCTCAAATATATATATTTGTATATGTTTCTCAAATATATATATTTATATATGTTTCTCAAATATGTATATATTTATATATATGTTTCTCAAATATATATATTATATATGTTTCTCAAATATGTACATATTTATATATGTGTTTCTCAAATATGTACATATTTATATATATCTCAGATATGTACATATTTATATATATTTCTCAAATATGTACATATTTATATATATTTCTCAAATATGTATATATTTATATATATTTCTCAAATATGTATATTTATACATATATTTCTCAAATATATATACACATATATTTCTCAAATATATATATTTATAGATATATTTCTCAAATGTATATATATACATATATTTCTAAAATATATATATACATATATTTCTCAAATATATATATTTATACATTTATTTCTCAAATATATATTTATACATATATTTCTCAAATATATATACATACATATATTTCTCAAATATATATATTCATACATATATTTCTCAAATATATATTCATACATGTATTTCTCAAAATATATATATTCATACATTATTTCTCAAATATATCTATTCATACATATATTTCTCAAATATATCTATTCATACATATATTTCTCAAATATATCTGTTCATACATATATTTCTCCAATATATGTGTTCATACATATATTTCTCCAATATATGTGTTCATACATATATTTCTCCAATATATGTGTTCATACATATATTTCTCCAATATATGTGTTCATACATATATTTCTCCAATATATGTGTTCATACATATATTTCTCCAATATATGTGTTCATACATATATTTCTCCAATATATGTGTTCATACATATATTTCTCAAATATATGTGTTCATACATATATTTCTCAAATATATGTGTTCATACATATATTTCTCAAATATATGTGTTCATACATATATTTCTCAAATATATATGCATACATATATTTCTCAAATACATATATTTCTCAAATATATACATATTTGCATATATGTTTCTCAAATATATATATTTGCATATATATTTCTCAAATATATATATTTTTATATATATTTCTCAAATATATATAATATATAGGCTTTTAAGAATAATTGTTTTCCATCCATTATGTAATTTTCTTGTGTTAAAATTGTGTGTTACAATTGTTACAAGAATTTTTTTCTTGAAACTACTGGGCAGAAATTATATTTTTCTTTACTTTGAAGGAAGCAAAGTAAATTATTGACTGGCATCCATAAAATTATAGTAATTAGACTAAAATATTATGGGAATTTTGTGAGTTGGAGTTGTCTTCATAGTTTATTTCCTTCAGTTTGTATCCAAAGTAGAGCCAATGACTTTCTAAGAAAATGACATTTTCATAAAAATTATGAAAAACAGCTATAATTTTTGATCACCAATGTATCCCTACAAATTTGACCAAAATCATAGGAATTATTTAACATCTTTTCTCTCATTTATTCTATGCAATATTATGTTGTTATCTCCATTATACAGATAGTGAGGCTGAAGAATAGAGAAGTTAAAAACTTTCTCCAGGCTACATGGCTGCCAAATGATAGAGCTAAGAGTTCAGTCCACGTTTGGCTAATGCTAATATCTATACTCTTTACCCTGATTAACAGCATTCTGTACTACCAAGTTTAAATTAGTGACAAGGTGATCCCAGATGATCTGATCACAATTTGAGAAATAGCCACATGACCTGTCTCTCATCTCCACAAACAACTTCACAATATGCTCTAGCGAGGTATCTTTTGGTAGGAAGATATATATTCCCTAGACTTGTATGACTTACATTATAATTAGAAACAGAGCAATATTGAAAACAAAAATTTAGTCTACTTCTGTGTTTGATATAAAGAAGCCAAGAGATAGTTTAAGGCATATGAATCAGAAGGATAATTAATATTTTTTCCCATTAAAAAGTAATATTATTTATAAGCAATTTGGACAATATAAAAAAAACAGTAGAGAAAAATGATCAGCCATAATTCCATTGTTTACGTGCAATTGATAAAAATTTTTGACTACATTTCCATATATATTAGCACATATAATATCAGTGTATTATATCATGGTATATGTGAATTACAATATACATTATATAGTTCAGTTATAATTATGTATTTGTATTTATAGGTATATAGAGAATAAGAATATAAAATTTACATGCTTGCCTATAAATCTTTGTCATATATTTAATTATTTTATTAGAAAAATAATCTAGAAACTGATTGGAAAAATTTGATTTACTTTACCAAAATTTCTTTACAGAAATTTATATCAGTTTATACTCCCAACTATAGAAAAGTAATTGACATCTTGTCATATAGGGGAAGTGAGGGTTGTATTATCCAAGCTGCCAAGAACACTGTAGTTAGTTTCTTCACTAGACATTGGTTTAGGTCTCTTCCCTAGACATTGCCCAAGGTTAAGCCCCTCTCCAGGGTACCTATTTGCAATTACTAGTTAATGTGGAAGGACGAAGGTCTAAACTCCTTGCCCAATTCAAGACATTTCTAAAGGACTATCCCATCTCCAGAGCTCTTCATGGGATTGGCTTAGACATTGGTTGCAACTGGATCAGAGTTCAAATTTTCTCTCTGCCAAATCCTACAAATGATAACAAATGTATCATCATGAGTTTTGTTACCAAAAGCTCTCCTCAGCAAACTGCCTTCAAACTAATCTCTACCTGAGCTTGTTTCCAGTGGAACTTGACTTAAAACATATTAATTTTTGATATCTCCACTCATAAATATGGTATCCTTCTCCTTTATTTAAGGCTGTTTTTCAAATGTGTCTTGATAATGTTTTGTGTTTTTCTCCCTAATCATTTCAATTTATAAATCTAAACATTTTATAGATATAGATATAGGTATCTGATGTAATGAATACAATGAATTAATACATTTTACTACCTAAAGGCAATTTTTTTGTGATGATAAACCATCAAACTCAAATAAAAGAAGAAACCCTGAAATATTTATAAAAAATACAAAGAATCAATAGGATTAACATGTATAGAGTGATTATGAATCAGTAATCAATTACTAACACCAAAATAGAGTAATCACCAAAGCATCTTCACATTTTGCCTTTAGTTGAGGCCTAAATTGTAAAGTAGGTCTGGGCAAGTAAAGTCTGAGGTCTGAACGTCCACTGTGCTCCTCCAGCCTCTGTTTATCTCCTAATTCCCTTGCTTCAGAGGATGTTACCTGGCTCCTTAGATCTCTATGAAACACCATCTGGAAACTGTTGCTTTAAAAGAGAAATTAATTTTAAATAGGAATAAAGCATAGAGAAATAAACATATAAACAAATTACTTTTCTATCGTTAACCATACTAATAGCATTAAAGATTCATGTTAAAGGGTGAAGGTACATCTTTTCTATTATTTATAATAAATTTTGACATAAAAATAATAATAGAGTATAATGAGACAAATAATTACAAACTTTCAATACTGAGAGCTTCAAATAGGTAACATCCAATACTTTCTGAGAAATTATCTCAAGTCATTAGAGATTCAGAGAAATATTTCAATTCATAATTTTGGTTAAAGTATTGTTTATAACAGATAATGTTAAACAATCAAAATGCTCATGGAAAAACAATAATAGGTAACAATTCTTGAGGGTTTACTATGATTTGGGCACTCCAAATAATAACTCGAGATAAGTTCCAAAATTGACCCCTTTTATGGTCTATCCATGTAATAGAAAATGATTCTGCAAGGTGTGCAGGCAGCACATAAAAGTTGACAGTTGCAGAACCACAGCTCCTCTCTGATACACTCCTGAAGAACAGTGGTAAAGGGAAATTTTCTCAGGAAAAACTTCAAAGCTACCTACTTTGCTTTGAAGGAGAAATGGCCAGGCATGCAATTCATGAGCTGCCAAATGTTTGGATGGTCAGGAACTTGGAAGAAACATGATTGGAAAATTGGTGACAAAGACATTTGGGAAAGAGGAATGTGAATAGACATGTTAGAATGGGCAAAGGGCATAATAATATGTGTCCCATGTGAAACTCACCAAAAGGTGGCCTCAACAGAGGAGTATTTTAGTAATCAAATGGATAGGATGACATGTTTTGTAAATACCAATTGGCCTCTCCCCAACCCTTGCCACCAAGTGCTCCTCACGCCTCTGAGTCAACAGGCAAAGAAGAGAGTACCAGTGTTGGCTAAGGTAATTGATCCTGACTACCAAGGGAAAATTTGACTACTACTCCACAATGGAGGTAAGGAAGAATATGTCTGAAGTACAAGACACCCCTTAGGATGTCCTCAGTGTTACTATGCCCTGTGATTAAGGTCAATAGGAAATTACAACCCCATCCAGGCAAGACTACAAATGACCCAGGCCCTTCAGGGATTAAGTTTGGGTCACCTTATTAGGTAAAGAACATAACCAGCTGAGGTACTTACTGAAGGCAAAGAGAACACAGAATGAGTAGTAGAAGTTAGTTATAAATACGAACTATACTGTGTGACTTAAGAAATTAAGAAATTGTCTTGAATATTTACTTTCTCTCTAATATCCTTATGATGTAACATAAAATTATTAACTTTTTATCAGTATTAAGTATTATTACCACTACATCATAGTATTTAAGTTATGTGACATTACTTAAGGACTTTACATTCTCTTCTGGGGAAGGGATTAGATTTTTGGTTATATGCAAGATAGCTGTATTATGTTATATGGAATGACCTTATTATTGTCTTTATTTGTGTATGGGTGCCAAGTTGATAAAGGGTCAGCATTTGCTGGTTAATTGTATGTGTCAACTTGACTGGGCTTGATCAAATAGCTGGCAAAAGATTATTTCTGGGTGTGTCTGTGAGGATATCTCCAGAAGTGATTAGAATTTGAGTCAGTTGCCTGAGTAAAGATCATTCCTTTCGCAAGGTGGCCTGGCATTATGCAACCTTTTGAGCACTCTAATGAAGCAAAAAAGGGAGGGCAAATTCTCTCTCTCCTATTGAGCTGGGACATCCATCTTCTGCCTTTGGATGTAGGAGCTTTTGGTTTTTATGCCTTCTGAATCCAGAACTTATACTCTCACCCCTCCTTCCCCACAACCCCTGGTTCTCAGCTCTTCAGACAAGGGCTGGAATTCACACCATAGGTGGAACCTTGCTTCTCAGGTTTCCTGATCAACCTGGACTAAATTGTATCACTGGCTTTGATGGTTCTTCCAGCTTGCAGAGTTGGTGGTAGGACTCCTCAGCCTTCACAATTATGAGAGCAAATTCCCAAAATCAATCTCTCTCTGTGTCAGGATAGAGAGATACATACTTGTTTGTATTGCTTTCTCTCTCTCTCTCTCTCCTGAGATAGAAAGACAGAGAAATACAAACAAGTATGCATTGTCTTATAATCAGATAAAATTATTTACAAAGTATGTATTATCTTATAATCACGTAAAATTGTTATTTGGAAATACAAAACATATTAAAGAGTATCCACTTATTAAAACTGTGAGGTATAATTTTGCTTGTTGATTTTGGTAGCAGCCAAAGTATTGACCCCAAAATAAATATTCTGACTTCTTTGAGGAATTATTGTAGTAGGTAAGGTATCATTTACTTCACGTCTTATTTGGTTCAAAAATGTCATTTATGCAATTTCCTTAGAATTCCCTTTCTATGCTCTTTGTACGAGCTGCACTTTGGTTTCTCACACTTACATTTTGTGAAGGTTTCTCCTAAAATGGTGTTTTCTAGCATTATCTGGGCCATTTATGTCACTATTTCTATCTCTCTCTCTGTGTCTGTTTCTTTTTGCATTAGAGTGAAAGAGTACAAAATGTAATTTGTCCATTAGTAAAAAATTATGAGTCCAGGTTGGCAAGGGCAAATGGAGACCTCAACAATAGGTCAATTGTGATGTAATTAATTACAGTCATGTAGCTTGGAGTTCAGGCTGATGACGATTCAGTTACATCCCAGAGAGAGGGAGAAAGAGAACACAGATGGATTCTGTTCCAAATAGTTAACAGAAAATGTCGTTGTGCCTTATTCTGCTTACAAGTGAAACTCTTGAAAAATCTTAATGGAAAGAACTAATGTTTTTTTTTCGGTAAATTTTACTTGAAATTGTTTATACAGGTTATAAGAGAAAAATGTATCAGTGTTCTTTATGGTTAGGTCTGTAGGATTTTCTCTTAACCATTCACAAAATTGCCAATTAAGTTTTATTTTCTGACATTTTTCTGTTGTTTAAAAAAGTGCATGTACATATATATATGTGTATATATATACACAAACACACACACACACACCCCATCAGTGAAAAAATAATCATTTAATGTTCTCCTAAGTTATATAAGTCTAACTTACTGGACCATATGTATTTGAAGAGAATGAACACGTACATTAAATAATTTTATAGTGCATCTAAGATGTATTAGGTTCTGAGTCTTAGAATAATTTACAACGAAAAGGAATGTGGTTTCCACCTTAATAAAAATGAATGAAGTGTTTTGGATATACATAAGAAACGATGACACTGATTCAAGATTTGTTCATTTTAATAGTTTAACATGCACAAAATATTTGAGAATAATATTTTACTGAGCTTTCTTGTATTTTTAATTTTTTTTCAGCTGCCATTTCTGAGCCTTTTAATATTTCAAGTTTGCTCAAAAACTTCCCAACATTCTTAGTGTTAATCAATTTATCCACATTGTTTTCCAGAATTTTTCAGTGAAATTTTTGAGCCAATATAAATGTCTTAAATATTTTTGAGACAATGTCTCTTACACAGTAAGATCAATTTCACATTATAATCCAACAGTGATGGTGTAGTTTGAATGCTGCGCTAAGGTGACTGAAGACTACTTTTAAAAATCAGTATAGGTAATAAATAATTTGTGTTAAAAACTAGCTTAAGAAACTTGAAGCTAAATTTAAAGATTTAAGGAAGCCAACTTGAGAGAAGGGGCAAAGAAAATTAGGAAAACATTAGAGTTGACACCTGTGAGAACTTTGCTATTACTTTTCCTTAAAAATGTCTACAGGAATCTCATTTTCGCCTCCTATTTGTCACTGTTCTATCCTTTCTTTCTCGCTTTCTCCCTTGCTGCTTCCTCACTCTCTTTATTCTTTCCTGCTCTCTACAAATATTAACTTAGTCTTAAGATAATCCAAGCAATGAGTGGATACACATACAAAAAATAAATATTCATAAACTGAAATTCTGTCTATTTACTCTCCTGTTTAATTGGTTTTCTATTTTGAATATATTAGTTATATTTCTTTTTATATTCTCATCTACTCTTTTAAAAGCTTTGTATGCATTATTTTTATATTTACTGGAAGCTTCATGTGTACTTGTTCATAAATATGTTTTCCTAACAATATAGGAAAAATAACTTTTAATATAATTCTATTAAAATAAGTTTTATATATCATTACCTACCTACATATGTGCTTCTCCAACTTTTTACATTAGAAATGCATTTTCCTTACAGGTAGAAATTTCATTGTTTTATATTTTTATGTCAAAAATAATTTTTGAGAGTTGCACCATTTATAGTCAGGTTTTAATAATAATTTAGACTCCTTTTTACAGCTTTAGAAACTAGTTCATTATCTTGTATCTTGAGTTTATTTTAAATAAGGAATTTAATGTTTATCTGAGTGATAAATATTTATCATAATGCTAAGAAAATCACAACAAAGAAAGAAACATATTGTTCTTATTCTGTGCTTTTTTTCATGGTTATTCAGCTGCTTCACTTTATTCAAGGACTCAAAATATATCCATTGTAAGAGTCAAAACATTATTGTGTTCAGCATTTACTGACAGGTACAGGGCTGACAATCATTATTTCTAAAGCTTACACTCACTGTTTATATTCACATGTGGTGTTGGGCCTCTTTTCCTCATGTGCTATGGTTCTTTTAAAAATTTTGTTTTCTGTTTTAAGTGTTCAAGTTTGACAAGTCCCACACTGTTTATACTTTAAAAGTGCTCTTTTAACACCTCACAAAATAAAATACTTAGGTATAAATCTAAAAAATGTGTAAGATCTATATGGGAAAAGCTGCAAAACTCTAATGAAAGAAATCAAAGAAGGCCTCAATAGAGACATTGTATGTTCATGCATAGGAAGAGTCAATATCGTCAAGATGATAGTTTCTCCCAACTTATCTATCCATTCAATACCATCCCAACCAGAATTCCAGCAAGTTATTTTGTGGATACCAAGAAGCCGATTTTTAAGTTTGTATAGACAGGTGAAATACTCAGAATAACCAACACAGTATTAAAAAGGAGAACAAATTAGGGAATAGACACTACACAACTTTCAGACTTCTTATAAAGTTACAGTAATTAAGACAGTGTAGTACTGGTGAAAAACTAAATACATAAATAGAACACAATAGAGAAACAGACATAAAAATATAGTCACGAGCTTTGACAAAGGTGCAAAGACAATACAATGGAAAAAATAGTGCGGGGACAACTAAACATCTACGACAAAACAAGAAATTTAGCACAGACGTCATACCTTCACAAAAATTAACTAAAACTGAATTACAGACCTGAGAACATCCAGATGACTTTGGGTTTGCCAATGCCTTAGATACAATGCTAAATTATTTGTTACCATGAAAGCAATAACTGATCAGAGAAAATTCATTAAAATTTTTTAAAAAATTTTGTGCTCTGTGGAAGACACTGTAAAGAGAATGAGAAAACAAATCACAGACTCAACGAAAATATTAGCAAAGACATACCTCATTAAGGACTTATGTAAAATATAAAAAGAATGCTCAAAACTCAGTAATAAGTTAATGAACAACCTAATTAAAATGTGGACAAATGATCTGAGTAGACACCTAACTAAAGAAGATTATATAGATGGCAAATAAACATATGAAAATACGTTGAATATCATGTGTCATTAGGCAACTGCAAATTAGAAAAATAAGATAGTTCTATACACATGTTAGAATGGCCAAAATCCAAAACACTGAAATGCCAAGTGCTGGCAAAGATACGGAGCAACAGGAATTCTTATTCATTGCTGATGGGAATGCAAAATGGTACAGCCACTTTGAAAGACAATTTGATAGTTTCTTACAAAACTAAATATAGTGCCCGTAAATAACCCTTTTTAGTATTTACCCAAGTGAGTTGATAACTTATGTCCACACAAGAACCTGCACCTGCACATGGGTGTTTACAGAAGCTATACTCACAATTGTCAAAATGTGAAAGCAAACAAAATGTACTTCAGTAGATGAATAAACTGTGATATATTCAGACAATATAACACTATGAAGCTCTAAAAATGAATGAGCTATCAAAATACAAAAACCATATGGAGAAAATTTAAATGCATAATTACTAAGTAAAAAGGCTAATTTAAGAAAGCCACATACTGTATGATTCCAACTATATGCCATTCTGGAACAGTTAAAACTATGGAGACAGTAAAATGACTAGTAGTTGCCAGGAATTAGGAGGTAGATAAGGAGAAATAAGCAGAACATAGAAAATTTTTAAGGCAGTAAAAATATTCAGTATGATACTATAATGGTGGATATATGTCATCAAACATTTATTTAAAAAATCATAGACTGTACAACACAAGTGAACCCTAACATAAATTTCAGACTTTAGGTAATAATGATGAGTTTATTTAGGTTTACTGATTGCAACAAATGTACCACTCTGGAGGTATGTTTTATGTGCGTGGGCAGGGGTATATGGGAATTCTCTGTACCTTCCACTCAATTTTGATGTGAATGGCTCTAAAAATTATGTACAGGTTGAGTATCCCTTATCCAAAATGCTGAGACCAAACGTGTTTCAGATTTTTTATTTTTTTTTCAAATTTTGGAATAGATTCATACATGCAATGGGATATGTTGGGGATGGGATCCAAATCTAGACACAAAATTCATTTATGTTTTATATATACCTTATACACATAACCTACAGGTAATTTATACAATATTTTAAATAATTTGGTGCATGGGAAGTTTTGATTGTGTTTGGCTGCAATGTATCACATGAATTCAGGTGTAAAATTTTCCACCTGTGATGTCATGTTTGTGCTCAAAAAGTTTCATATTTTGGAGCATTTTGTATTTCACATTTTTGGATTAGGGATACTCAAGCTGTATTTAAAGAAATATCTACTGAAACTACATTTTTGGAAAATTTTTAAACAGACTATAAATTTCACTTTTTATTTCTTCAGTGTACTGACAGTCTTTTATAGATGATACATTCATCTTATTCTTAAATAATGCCACATAATTAGAGGAATGTTTTCTGACAGTTGCTTTCACAATATTCTCTCCATGCTGATAGATTTTTTTTCCAGACAATTTTTAAAAGCCAACTTTACCTCAAAGGGAAAGATTCAGTACTTGCTAGATAGTAGACTACTGATGGCTGCTAGTCACAGAAAAGATCAGAAATTTCTATTTTTGCAGGATACAAATGCTTAGTGTATCTTTATATTTTAAAATTTCTTCATAAAATTTGCCATGGTATTATGACTAAATCTCTGTTATACAATATACTTAGGGTTACTCTCATTTATTGTAAAGATCCTATTAATTTAGAAAATCTATTTCATGAATTTGGAGTTGCAAGTTATAACATGTCGAAATGCTTTGGGGTGAAAAGCACAGCAACAGGTGAGCATGCTATTATTTCTCCTTTGTTTTGTACAAAGAGGTGTTTTGTCCCACTCTGCCCATAAAATTTGTTGTGTTCAAGATATGATACGGTCAAGTGAAGACACTAGTTTTCATTCATATGTTGCATTAATGTATTACTAAATTTAGATTTCCTTCTTCTGTGTTTAGAAATTAGCAGAGGTGACAGTTATTCTACTTGTTTCCATTACCACAGATGAATCCACTTATGCATTCCCTACAGTTTGCACTGCCCACTTTGGATTATGGATCAGTTCTGTACAGCAGAAGTTTAACATAACCCACAGACGCAAGCCACATGTGTAATTTTGAATTTTGTAGTAGCACATTAGAAAAGTAAAAAGAAGCAGGTGAAATTAATTTTAGTACACTCATTGAACTTAATATGCTGGGAACATTATCATTCAATATAAAAACAATAAGAAAAATAAATGAAGTATTTTACATTTTTGTAATGAGTCTTTAAAATTTAGTGTGTATTCTATGCTTAAAGCACATCTTCATTCAGACAAACCACATTTATTTACTTGTTTTGTTATTTCTCTACAATATACATGGGAGCACAAAGGACATTGTGCTAAGTGAAATAAGCCACTCACACAAGAACTAATACTACAGAATTCCACTCACGTGAGGTCTGTAAAATAGTCAAACTCATAGAAACAGAGTAGAAGTGTGGCTTCCAGGGGTTGGGGAAGTGAGAATGGGGAATTGCTGTTCAATGAGTATAGAGTTTCAGTTATTCAAAATGTATACATTCTAGAGATCTACTGAACAACATTGTGTCTATAGTTAATAACCCTGTATTGTACATTTAAAAATTTAATAAGATGGTAGATCTCATGTTAAATGTTCTTACTACAATTTTGTTTTCCTTTACAACTTTTATTTTAGGTTCTGGGGTACATGTGCAGGTTTGTTAGATGGGTAAATTTTTTTTTTAGATGGAGTTTCTCTCTGTCACCCAGGCTGGAGTGCAGTGGTGTGATCTCAGCTTACTGCAAGCTCGACCTCCCAGTAGATGGGTAAATTTTGTGTCAGTGGGGTTTGGTGAACAAATTATTTCCTCACCCAGATAGTGGGCATAGTACATGATAGGTAGTTTTTCTAGCCTTACCCTCCTCCCACCCTCCACCCTCAAGCAGGCCCCAGTGTCTATTGTTTCCTTCTTGTGTTCATGTGTACTCAGTACTTAGCTCCCACTTATAAATGAGAATATGTGGTATTTGGTTTTCTGTTCCTGCATTAATACGCTTAGGATAATGGCCTCCAGAAGCATTGCTTGTACATTACTGCAAAGGACATGATTTTGAACTTTTTTTATGGCTTTGTAGTATTCCATGGTGTATATATATATCACATTTTAAAAATCCAGTTCATCATTGATGGGAATCTAGGTTGATTCCATATCTTTCCTATTGTGGATAGCGCTGCCATGACCGTAAGTGTGCATGTGCCATTATGGTAGTAAGGGGACTGCTGAATCAAATAGTAGCTCTGTTTTAAGTTCTTTGAGAAATCTCCAAACTGCTTTCCACAGTGGCTAAACTAATTTGCATTTCCACCAGTAGTGTATAAGCATTCCCTTTTCTCTGCAACTTTGCCAGGATCTGTTATTTTTTGACTTTTGTTAATAGTCATTCTGGCTGGTGTGAGATTGTATCTCATTGTGGTTTTGATTTGCATTTCTCTGAGGATTAGTGAAAATGAGCTTTTTTTATATGCTTTTTGGCCATGTGTATGTCTTCTTTTGAGAAGGGTCTGTTAATGTCTTTTGTTCATTTTTAAGAGTTTGTATTCTGCTTGTTGATTTAAGTTCATTATAGATTCTGGATATTAGACTTTTGTCAGATACATAGTTTGCAAACATTTTATCCTATTCTGTAGATTGTTTACTCTGTTGATAGTTTTGTTGTTGTTGTTGTTGTTGTTTATTTTGTCAAGCAGAAGCTCTTTAGTTTTATTAGGTCCCACTTCTCAATTTTTGTTTTTGTTGCTATTGCTTTTGGAGTCTTCATCAAAAAATCTTTATCAGGGCCTATGTCAAGAATGGTATCTTCCAGATTTTCTACTAGTATTTTTATACCTTTAGGTTTTACATTTAAGCCTTTAATCTATCTCGATTTGATTTTTGTAAATAGTGAAAGCTAAGTGTCCACTTTCAATCTTCTGCATATCGCTAGGTAGTTATCCCAGCACCATTTATTAGATAAGGAGTCCTTTCTCTGTTGCTTGTCATTGTCATGTTTCTTGAAGATCAGATGGATGTAGATGTGTTACTTTACTTCTAGGTTCTCTAATCTGTTCTGTTGGTCTATGTGTCTGTTTTTATGCCTGTACCATGCCGTTTTGGTTACTATAGCCTTATAATATAGATAGAAGTTGTGTAGCTTGATGCGTCTGGCTTTGTTATTTTTTGCTTAAGATTGCTTTGTCTGTTCAGTCTCTTTTGATTCCATGTGAATAATTTTAGAATACTTTCTAATTCTGTAAAAAATGTCATTGATAATTTGATAAAAATAGCATTAAATCTGTAAATTGCTTTCAGCAATGTGGCCATTTTAACAATATTGATTCTTCCTATCCATGAGCATGCAATATTTTTCTATTTGTTTGTGTGAACACTGATTTCTTTCAGCAGTGTTTCGTAATTCTTGTAGAGATCCTTCACCTCCCTGATAAGCTGTATTCCTAGGTATTTTATTCTTTTTGTTGCTACTGTGAATAGTATTGCATTTTTTATTTTGCTCTTAGCTTTGACATTATTGGTGTATAGAAATGCTACTGATTTTGTACAATGATTTTCTATTCTGAAACTTTGCTGAAGGTGTTCAGCAAAGGAGCCTTTGGGCAGCGATTATACGGTTTTCTACATTTAGAATTTTACTGGCTGTGAAGAGACATAGTTTGCCATTCTCTCTTCCTATTTGGATGGCTTTTATTTCTTTCTCTTGCCTGATTGCTCTGGCTAGAACTTCCTGAAATATGTTGAATAAGTGTGGTGAGAGTGGGTATCCTTGTCTTCTTCCAGTTCTTAAAGCAAATTCTTCCAGCTTTTGCCTGTTCACTATAATATTGGCTGTGGGTTTGTCATAGATGGTGCTTATTATTTTGGGTTATCTTCCTTCTACGCCTAGTTTGTTCAGGGTTTTGTTTTGTTTTATTGCACTTTAAGTTCTGGGATAGATAATACAGAACGTGCAGATTTCTTATGTAGGTATACACTTGTCATGGTGGTTTGCTGCACCCTTCAACCCGTTATCTACATTAGGTATTTCTCCTAATGCTATCCCTCCCCTAGCCCCCTACCCCCAACAGGCCCCGATATATGATGTTCCCCTCTCTGTGTCCCTGTGTTCTCATTGTTCAACTCCCACTTATGAGAGACAACATGCGGTGTTTGGTTTTCCGTTCCTGTGTTAGTTTACTGAGAATGATGGTTTCCAGCTTCATCCAAGTCCCCGCAAAGGACATGAACTCATCCTTCTTTATGGCTGTGTAGTATTCCATGGTGTATATGTGCCACATTTTCTTCATCCAGTCTATCATTGATGGGCATTTGGGTTGGTTCCAAGTCTTTGATATTGTGAACAGTGCTGCAAAAAACATGTGTGTTTGTGTGTCTTTATAGTAGAATGATTTATAATCCTTTGGGTATATACCCAGTAATGGGATTGCTGGGTCAAATGGTATTTCTGGTTCTAGATCCTTGAGGAATTTCGACACTGTCTTATAGTGAGTTTTTCAGCTCTATTATTAGATCAGCTTGATTCTTTCCTAAAATGGCTAATTTCATCTTTCACCTCTTGAATTGTATTACTGGATTCCTTAGATTACTTAGATTGGGTTTTAACTTTCCTGTGAATATTGATGATCTTCCTTGCCATCCAGTCTCTGAATTCTATGTCTGTCATTTCATCCAATTTAGTCATGAAGAATTATTGCTGGGGAGCTAGTGCAGTCACTTGGAGGTAAAAAGACGTTGTGGCTTTCAGAGTGGCCAGAGTTCTTGCACTGGCTCCTTTAATCTGTGTGGGCTGAGGCTCTTTTAATCTTTGAAGTTGCTGTGCTTTGCATGAGGCTTCTTGCTTTTATATTCTCTGAGACCCTTGACAGTTTGACTCTGGTTTAAATTGGGTTTAGTTGACTGGCTTCATTTCTGAATGATTTCAGGGGGCCAAGGATTAGCTCAGTACTCCTGGACTGTGGACTCTCACCCTGGGAGGCTGGGACCAGGTCTACGGTATTGTTCTCTGGCCCCTTGAGATCAAGCACCTGCTGCACTGGAGGGGCCAGGGTGTTCCTGGTCCACTGATAACAACACAAATGGGAGGTGCTGGAAAAGGTGCTTCATCAGGGCAGTGGCAGTGGGTCTGTTCTTGCCCACACATGCCAGGGGCTGTAGGATATACACACATAGTGAGATTCAAAGTGCTCAAAAGTCACATGGGACTGGTGGCTACCTTAACAAATAAAGCCGCTTTAGATGGCTGTACCTTGCCCTTTCGTTTCCTCTTCTCTTCTCTCCTTTCCTCTCCTCTCCTCTCCTCTTCTCTCTCTCTCTCTCTTTCATTTTATTTTATTTTTTTGACAGAGTCTTGCTCTGTCACCCAGGCTGGAGTGCAGTGGCGCGATCTTGGCTCACTGCAACCTCCACCTCCCGGGTTCAAGCAATTCTCCTGCCTCAGCCTCCTGAGTAGCTGGGATTACAGGCTCGTGCCACCACACCTGGCTAATTTTTGTATTTTTAATAGAGATGGAGTTTCACCATGTTGGTCACGCTGGGTCTCGAACTCCTGACCTCATGATCTGCCAGCTTTGGCCTCCCAAAGTGCTGGGATTACAGGCATGAGCCACCGCACCCAGGCCCTTGCCTTTTTCTTCAGTTTCTTACTCCTTTAATCCTCTTCTCTGTAAATTAGAAGACATTAGAAAGTATTCTCAGAACTTTTCAATATAACTTCTCTCTTCACAGCAGAGCATCTTCTTTCTAATTTGATCATTGCCACTTGAAGTTTGGATGTTATTCTTGTATTTTTTTCTTTGTTTACTTTCTCCTGAATTTTACCTGTCTGTAAATTAACTTGTTTAGTTTAGTTTTTTGTCTCTTTGTTTTATTCCATATTAAGAGAATGGAGTTCCATAATCCTGCCTTTCACTGTCATTCTTCCTCAAATTTTCTGTAATGTTATTTTGGTTTCATAATTTGGCTTTATGATCAGATAAAGGATTTTTAAGTATTTTTTCAACTATCGTTGTATAGTCCTTGGCCTGTATAAAAATTTTGTCTGAGAATATGAATCTTTTTTTTTCCTCTGTTATTTCTCCTTTGCCTTCTGAAAACAAGTAGCCTGAAGCCAACCCAATATTTATTCCTATATAAGTAAACTTAAAAAATATTTAACACTTAACACTTACTTAAAAATTGGTTTTACTATGTCTTTTATTGTTTTTTTTTTTTTTTTTTTTTGACAAAGTCTCACTCTGTTGCCCAGGCTGGAGTGCAGTGACACAATCTTGGTTCACTGCAACCTCTGCTTCCAGGGTTCAAGCAATTCTTGTGCCTCAGTATCCCAAGTAATGCCTGTTATTCAAAAATGTTCCAAAATATTTGTAAATGTATATATATATTTTAATTTTGTTCTGAATGGGGTGGAACTCCAATTATAATATACCAACCCTGCTTAATTTTAAGAACGTTGATTCTATGTTACCTTACTTTTTTTTATTTGTTTTCATTTCTCCTTGGCATATTTTCTCCCCAACTCTCTTTTGCATATTTAACATGATCATTCATTTTATCTTTTTGTCCTCTTTCTTTGCGGTCCTAAAGAACTTTCAAGTTTGACCTTTAGGTGAGAGACTTAATTTCCCGTAATGTAAATTTTACTCTTTATTTTTGCCATGGGGGATTTAATTTTCTCATTGCATTTGTTTATATTCTTTCACTCTCTCATAATCAGGTCAAATTCCTGTATCAGATCATTTTAAAGGTATCCTTCTATCTTTTTGACTCTTCAACTCATTGTAGAGAATTTCTATTTCAGTTTCTTTTGTCTTAATGATTATTTGCTGCTATTTCAGAGAGGCCATTGCCATTTCTTATTTGTGTGAGAATAAAAATAACATTCCCTTTTCTTTCATATTCTGCAGTAGATTATTTTTAGAGCTCTGCTTTTCTTACATTTTTTGTCTGGTTGCTAGTTTCTTCCTCTTTTACCCCAGCCCCTGCCCACCTCACAATGTTTTCTCAAAAGCAGGTTTTCTTTTTCTTTCTTTCTTTCTTCTTTCTTTCTTTCTTTTTTCTCTCTCTTCTTTCTTTCTTCTTTATTTTCTTTTCTTTTTCCTTCCTTCCTTCCTTCCTTCCTTCCTTCCTTCCTTCCTTCCTTCCTTCCTTCCTATTTGTTCGTTCTCAGTGTTACCAATATAAAACTTTTGCCCTTGTTTTGGGGTTTTATTCAATTGTAATTTTCTGGAACCCAGGAGTTGTAACCTAATAAAGTATATAAGTATATGCTAAGAACTATATGTTTCAGAAACATTACAATAAGAGATTTTCCTTCTCTGCTCACTGCCTATTCAACTACATTCTATGTTATTTTCAACCACATAGGTAGGTTATACCTATTTATTTTCTGAGAATTATTGTCCCTTCCTATAAATAGAACGATGTTTGAAATGAAGTAAATCCATATTCTTGCTCTTTCACTTACGATACCGCACAAGATATAAAAAGGACATATAAAACTCAATTGCTTTTCTGTGCACTAGTTATGAACCATTTGAAATAGAAATCATGGAAACAGTGTCATTTACAATAGTTAAAAAGAAATAAAACAGTTGGGAATAAATTTAACCGAGGAGGTGAAATACCTATACACTGAAAACTATTAAAAATGATGAAATAAATAAATAAATGGAAAGATATTCTGTGTTCATATATTGGAAGAATTTATATTTTTAAAAAGTCCATCCTACCCAAAGAGATCTATAGATTCCATATAATCCCTATCAAAATTTCAATGATATTCTTCACATAAATAGAAAAAAAATCCTAAAATTGTTACCAAATCACAAAAGACCCACAAAAATACCCTGAACAGCCAAGCAATCTGGAGCAAAAAGAACACAGCTTGAGACATCATACTACCCAATTTAAAAATATTATACAATACTGTAGCAGTTAAAAGAGTATATTGCTGGCATAAAAATAGACACATAGGCCAGGAGTATAGAATCGAGAACCCAGTAATAAATTCATGCATTTACACACTATGGATTTTTGACAAAGGTGTCAAGAACACACAATGAGGAAAGGAAGGTGCCTTTGATAAACACTGTTGGGATAACTGGATATCCACATGCAGAATAAAATCAGACACAATCTCACGCTATATGCAACAGTCAACTACAATTGATTAAAAACTTACATGTAAGACCTGAAACTGTAAAATTAATGTAGAAAATGGAAGGAAATCTCCATGACATTGTTTTGGATAATGACTTTTTGGATATGAATCCAAAAGCACTAGAAATGAAACAAAAATATACAAACGGGATTGAATCAAACTAAAAGCTCTGCACAGCCAAGAAAGCAATAAACAGAGTGAAGAAATAACCTACAGAATCAGAGTAAATATTTGGAAACTACTCATCTGACAAGGGAGTAACACCCAGAATATACAAGGAACTCACATAACTCAATAGTTAGAAAAAAAAAAAAAAGAAATCCAATTAAAAAAATGGGCAAAGGACCTGAATAGACATTTTTCATAAGAAGACATACAAATAGCCAAGAGGTATATGATAAAATAGTCAACATCATTAATCATCAGGGAAACGCAAATTAAAACCACAATGAGATATTGCCTAATGCCTGTCAGAATAGCTATTATCATAAAGGCAATAGGTAAGAAATGCTTCCAAAGATGTGCGGAAGAGGGAATCCTTGCATACTCTGCGAGAATGTAAATTAATCCCGTCACTATGAAAAACAGTATGGAGGTTCCTCAAAAAATTAAAAATAGAACTAGCATGTAATTCAGCCATCCCACTTCAGGGTATACATTCAAAGGAAATAAAATCACTGTGTCAAAAAATATTTGTACTCTCATGTTGATTGCAGCATTATTCACAATAGCCAAAACATGAAATCAATCTAAATGTCCATTAATGGATGAATGGAAAAGGAAAATGTAATATATACACAATGGAATACTAGTCAGCCTTAAAGAAAAAGATCTTGTAATTTGCAACAACATGGAGGATATTATGTTAGATTAAATAGGCCAGACATGGCTTATTTCAAAGACAAACCGCACGATCTCATTCACATGTGGAATGTGAAAAAGCTGACCTCACAGAAGTAGAGATTAGAAGGATGATTACCAAGGGCAGAGGCAGTGGTTGAAGAGAGAGTTAGGAGATGTTGGTCAAAAGTTACAATTTTTTTTTTAGATTTTACTTTTGAGATGGAGTCTAGCTCTGTCACCCAGGCTGGAGTGCAGTGGCGCCATCTCAGCTCACTGCAACCTCTGCTTCCTGGGTTGAAGTGATTCTCCCGCCTCAGCCTCCTAAGCAGCTGGGATTACAGGTGCATGCCACCATGCCTGGCTAATTTTTGTATTTTTAGTAGAGATGGGGTTTTGTCATGTTGGCCAGGCTGGTCTCGAACTCCTAACCTCCGGTGATCCACCCACCTCGGCCTCCCAAAGTGCTGGGATTACAGGCATGAGCCACGGCACTCAGGCACAAAATTTACATTAGATAGGAGGATAAGTTCAAGAGGCCTATTGCATAACATGGTGACTATAGTTAATGTATTGTGTTCTTGAAAATTGCTAAGAGAGTAGATTTTAAGTGTTCTCACAACAAAGAAAAAGATAAGTATGTGAAGTAATGCAAATGTTATTTAGCTCAATTTAGCACTTCCACAATGTACACATATTTAAAAACAATTTTTGTACAAAACAAACATATATAATTTTTACCTGTCAATTAAAATGAAGAAATTGATTTTACAAAGAAAAAAAGAGAGATACCTGCACAAAGTTATGGTATTTAGTAATTCTTGTTCTATGGCTCAAATCATCGATCTTAAACTATTTCTGAAATAATTTTCTGTACATATTTAAGAGACATATATTTCATAATAAATATTCTGGATATAATTTTCTGAAATGCTTGGCCAATCATTTAGCTTGATCATGATATTGTACCCAATAATGAATAAAAATCCTTCTACATAGTTGCTTTTATTTGGTTAATAGTATTTGGTATTAGGTATTCCCTTGTTAAAAACCTATGTGGATATTTATTGAGATGTTGAGCGTAACTATACAGGGAGCTATTGCTCAAATTTTATTTTGAATTGGTAATCTGGTCTTAACTTCTGAAGTAGAGTTTATTAAACACACCGTAGCCTTTTCAAATATCTCTATGTAAAGCACTTTTTAAAGTACCTTACAAATGTTATGCAAGTTAGGTCTACAGGTAAATCTAACTCTCATTAATACCAATATGCTTGGACCACAGAACACATGAATAATATTTAAGGAGCTTTCTTCGTTGATTTCAGGTTTCACTTATAGGATCATAACTGTGTTTCTCAAGAAAGAGATTGTTAGGAATACAACCTGTATTTGTATTCGTGTGTGTTTTTCACAGAATGTATATGTACATGTACATGCCTGTATGTATTGATTCAATCATAGTGTTGTTTATGTATATGCACACACACTTATAAATATATAATTAAGTTTATTTAAATACATGGGATATTGAATTTATGGGAGCACTGTTATGAAACAATATTTCATAGAGATAACATTATTTCTTCTCTCAATAAAATGTTGACATAGCAACTAAAATGTATTAGTAATGAAGAAACACTTTGAGGTGCTTTTTCTCAAATAAGTTAGTAAAACTAATGCTACTTAAAAAAATATACATACTGGTCGGGCACGGTGGCTCACACCTGCAATTCCAGCACTTTGGGAGGTCAAGGCGGGCAGATCATGAGGTCAGGAGTTGGGGACCAGCCTGGCCAACATGACGAAACCCCGTCTCTACTAAAAAATATAAAAATTCCGGGTGTAGTGACACGTACTGAAGGATAAAGTCAGCACTCTGCATTCTTCGTTTTTTTTGTAGAATCTTTTGTAGTAAACTGCATATATTTATTGAGTTCAATACTTCCATAATTCATCATCTCCAAAAAAATCCCTAACTTAACCTTTGTGGGTAAAATAACCCCACCAGATATTATTGAGAAAGAGAAAGGAAAAGATAGCTAGATAAGTGTAAATGAAGGTAGATGTAAAAACAAGATATGTATAGACAGATAGATATGAATAAATAAGACCAAGTGGATCATCAATGGCTTTTACAGACAATTGTTTCCAAAAGAGCTACAGTATCAATTATATAATTATTTCATGATGAAGTTTATTTTGAGTTTGGACAGTATTATTTGTCCTTCCTTTATCATGAGCTAATTTTCTTTCCTTTGTTTATCACCTTTTATCTAAGCTACAGAAGTAGATTCTGCAGTCTTTGAGAAATCTTACTTTCTAACTATAGAGGGAAATTCCTTGGGTGGGGGTAGAGAGAGAGAGAGAGAGAGAGATTCTTTCTATAAATTTTTACTAAGTAAAAATGTAGACAGATATTATATGTCTTATGAACCTGCAAAGATTCTATGTGAAAATCAATAAAACTGTAACATAACCAGGAAAATCACACAATCTTGACTAAAGACAGATTTATAAACTTAAGCTTAAAATTCTGTGCTTCTTATTTGCACAGTTTTCTTCCAAGAGACTGAGAGCATCCCTGACATGTATTTGCATGATCAAGTATTTTTGTAAAACTTGCCAAAAAAACCTATATTTTAATTACATTTGGTTGAAACCATTGTCTCTTTCCACTCTGACTTTCTCTTTATGTCAGGTGGCATTGAAGTAGTCAGAGACATTTTTAAGCTCCTGTTTTGAGTTCGTAATACTCCATTTTAACCGCAATTTGAAAGACTATAATGTTTCAGTACAACAGTGAGAAATGGCAGACTCCCTATTTAGGCAAGTGTTAAGAGCTCTTAGCAGCCCTGCCCTCTGCCCCATGACACCACTGCCACTGATGTAAAAATACGCGTGGAGGTAGCCAGCCTCTCACCCCCTCCCCCCCGCCCCAGTGCTCCATGCCCATACCAACACCACTGTGGATGCAAATGTGCACACAGAAGCCAGTGGCCTTGTCCCCAATTTCCACTCCTGCACCACCACTGCCACCACTGCCAAAGCCTGCATGGAGACCAGCAACCCCACACCCACCAGTGCCCTGCCCCAGTTGACAAGCATGCAGTTTACCATGCTGCCACTACTGCTGACATGAGCAAATGAGCACAGATCCTGCTGCCACCACCAGATGAAATGCTTTGTCTGGCACCACTCTTTGGAGTGTTATGGTCAGCAGTATGGGAACATCTCAGGCCCTCCAGCACAACAGGTTCCTAACCTTGAGTGGTCAGAAAACAAAGCCAGTTTTAATGTGATGAAATAGTGATATAAATGATAAATGTAAATTATATCATTTACTGAAAGGAAGACACAAGTAGATTAGTGCATAAGCATCTATTCAAGCATGTTAGATGTAAATACATATATACCTGAGCATTCAAAATGATTATAAACAAAGGCATCACTGAAGAAAACTGACCAGGAAGTTAAAATGTAGATGAAAGTACTGATAGATTTTCAGACAGGCTAGTGAAAGTACACCTATTCCTTGACATGCCCTGATTAAATATTTAGGGTTGTTCAGTCAGTGACTATAAAGCATAAATGCTGATTACCTTTGTTGGAGTGAAATGACTTTATTTCACCTTTCTCTTAAAAAATTTGCTTCACTAACTATAGAATTCTAGAATAAAGGTTGTTTTACAGGAATATTTTTCACTTACGTCATTGCACTAATTATTCTCTTGGCTTCTGGCGCTTATAGTTGTTGATGAGAAATCTGTCAATCTGATTGTTAAGTAGATAATCTTTCTTTTCTATCTGGTTATTTTTAAGGTCATATTGTTCTCTATAACGTTATACCAGATGATTGCCTATAGGTTTTTAAAAATGTATCCTGGTTGGTATTTCATATACTTTTATAAATCCTGAGACTCATGATGGTCTTCCATTTTGGAAAGTTCTCTGCCTTTGTCTCTGTCATATTACCACTATCACCATTTCCCCATTCCCACTTTCACATACTCAGTAAATATTGAAATGTATTTTATGCACTTCTCTTAATTTCTATTATTGGTTCCCACACCTTCATCTCTTTGTAATGTGTTCTGAATTTTCTCTAGGTCCACATGACATGAATGATGATATTCATTTAAAAATTATATTGGTGTCTTTTAAAATTTCACCTCTTATTTCCCCACAACATCTCTATGTTTAGTAGAATTCATCAGTGAACATTCTGAGCCTGGTGTTTTCTGTTTTGGAAGGTTATTAATCATGAGTTAAATGTATTTAATAGATACAGGCCTGTTGAAATTATCCATTTATTTTTGAATTTTGGTACAGTGTATCTTTTTTAAAAATTGGTTAATTTCATCTCTGTTATCAAATTGGTGGGCATAGAGTTGTTCATAATATTCATTTAACATCTTTTTAATATTCATGGAAACAGTAGTGATGGCTCTTCTTTCACTTCCCATATTAGTAATGTGTCTTCTCTCCTTTTCCCTAGTTAATCTGGCTAGATGTTTATTAAATGTAATGATATTTTCCAAGAAGCAGCGTTTACTTTTATTGATTTTCTCTATAGATTTTCTGTTTCAATTTTATAAATTTCTGTCCTAATTTTTATTTTGTAATTTCTTATACTTTGGAATTAAATGGCTCTCCTCCTTTTGAGATGGAAGTTTATATTATTAATTTTAGACTTTTCTTTTTTGTTTTTTTCTAATACAGTGTTCATCTATTTCTCCTTGTAGTTCTGGTTTTGTTGTTGTTGTTGTTTTTCTGAGACGGAATCTTGCTCTGTGGCCCAGACTGGGATACAGTGGTACGATCTTGTCTAACTGCAACCTCCACCTCCCGGGTTTAAGCAATTTTCCCACCTCAGCCTCCCGAGTAGCTGGAATTACAGGTGTGTGCCACCACGCTCAGCTAATTTTTGTATTTTTAGTAGAGATGGGGTTTCACCATGTTGGCCAGGCTAGTCTTGAACTCTTGACCTCGTGATCTGCCCACCTCGGTCTCCTAAAGTGCTGGGATTACAGGCGTGTGCGGACTTGCCTGGAAGTTCTATCTGTTTTTGCCTCAGGTGTTTTGACAATCTGTTGTTTGGTGCATACTCATTAAGGATTGTTGTATCTTCTGGGAGAATTGACCTCATTATTATTACATAATGCCCCTTTTCATTCTTGAACATTTTTCTTGTTTGCTTTGTCTGAAATTAATACAGCTACTCTAGCTTTCTTTTGATTAGTGATAGCATAGCATAGTTCATCTTTCTCCCTTTACTTTTTAAGATCTATGTGTTTTTATATTTCAAGTGGGTTTCTTGTAGATTACAAATAGCTGGGTTGTGGTTTTTTTAAACCCATTCTTATAGTCTATTTTAGTTAGTATTTAGGCTATTTATCTTTAAAATGGTTATTAATGTAGTTGAATAAATATCTACCATATTTGATACTGTTTTCTATTCATTGTCTTTGTTGTTTTTCTCTGTTTTGTCTTCCGCTTTCTTCTTCCTTCTCTGGTTTTCATTGATCATTTTACATACTTTTATTTTCTCTCCTCTCTTAGTATATCAATTACACTTTTTTTTTTTTTTTACATTTTTAGTGGTTGCTTCAGTTTGTGGCACTTTTACAGTAAACAAAATCCTCCTTAAAATAACACTATAACACTGCATGATAGCTATTAAATGTTACCTGTCCCAGGGCTCAATCATCGTCTGTCTCCTTGTATGTTTTATCTTTATGGTCTTTCTGGTGATCTCATTCAGTTACATGGCTTTCAACGTCATCTCTCTGTCATTGATACCGAATTGTATATATTTGTATCTTTATCCCTATCTGTCTATGCCTCACACACATACATTGAAATAGAGACTTATTTAAGCATCTCAAAATTAACTTATTTTGAATTTTAACTTTTGTCCTAACCTTGCATCTCAGCTAGTCTATCATATTTCCTTAGTGGCTTCAACATTATTTTAATTGCACAGCCACAAAGCCCACTGAGCTGGTGACTCAGGCAGTTGACTGCCCTTTTTCTCTTCCCTCTTCTGCTAGCAAATTCATTACTAAATCCTATCCAGGATTTCACACTTGATGTTCCCTAGAACACTCATTTCTCAGTTATCCCCAGGGCAGTGACCTTTTCATCAGTAAAGTCTTTGTTCAGATGAAGCTTCTTCATACATTTCTTTTTGACTACCCAATCTACAATAGCCTTGCCAATGCTGGCCTGTGCCATATTCACAGAGCCTAGGATAGTAGGTTTTCAGGACCCATCTATTAGTAAATGAATGTTTTCTTTTAGAGAAAAACGCGTATCAAGTTTCTATAGCTCTGCATCAATGCCATCTACTATATGTACATTAACTAAAACAACGATTAAAATCTAAAATTGATTTAAGTAGCCTTTCTCATACAGAAAGGTATATATATATATAAAAGCTATATATTTTTCAAGATTCACTAATATACTATTTTATTAAACGTTAACATTTTTAAGAACTATATTTTCATTTTTTCTTTAAATTTAAATTGCTTTTATTTCAAGGCTTGCATTTGGTTTCTACTTATGTGTTTCTTATACTTAGCTCTATGTGCTAATGGTCTAGCAGTGAATAAAATGGGCAAAAGCCTTGCCTTCCTGGAAGTCAGTAAGATGGGAGTAAAATAGGAGATTGTGGTTTTCTAGAAGCCAAGTGAAAAAAGTGTTTCCAGAGAGAATGATCAACTGTCAAATTTCCTTACAGGTCAATTCATATGAAGTCTGAGAACTGAAGATTGGATACAGTTAATTGGAGAAATACTTTCAAATGGGTACAGTCCAAACTTTGAAGTAATATAAATCCACATTTGAAAATTCCATATACCTCTATTTAAACTGTTTGTGCTCACTAAACCTGAAATTTTTAAGACTATAAAATAAAAATAGGCTGGGCGGAGTGGCTCACGCCTGTAATCCCAGCAATATGGGAGGCCGGGACAGGTGGATCACCTGAGGTCAGGAGTTTGAAAACAGCCTGGCCAACATGGTGAAATTCCATCTCTAATAAAAATACCAAAAGAAAAAAATAAAATTAGCTAGGTGTGGTGGTGCACACCTGTAATCCCAGCTATCCGGAGGCTGAGGCAGGAGAATTGCTTAAAACTGGGAAGCAGAGTTTGCAGTGGGCTGAGATTGTGCCACTGCACTCCAGCGTGGGTGACAGAGCAAGGCTCTGTCTCTAAATAAAAAAATAATAATAATAATAAAATAAATACTTTTTACTTCATAGATTTATTCAAGGAGTCAAAGGTGATTATGAATTTAAAGCTTAGTGAGTTAGCACATGGTAGGCACTGAATAAATATCGCATTTTATTAGTTACTAAATTAGAATATGGACACACTTTTCAAATTGAATATTTTTAAAAATTTTTATTTTAACTTACAGTAATAAGAACTGCAAAGCAGATCACTGACAATACATTTATTTTGTTAATTGCTGCTTCATGGACCAACTAAAAGTCTATCCCTTCAACAAGTGATACTGCTTTTAAATTCTGTGAAGAACTTGGGCCTGAGTGTTTTAATATTTGTGTATTGAATTTATTAGTGTTTTTCTGTATTGGCTTTATTCATTGTTCTTCTTTTATGCACCATTGTTTATTTCTTTGCATCATGTTTCTTATAATAGCTGGTTTTCCAGAAGAAGATCAAAAGATCATTTTCTAAGTAATCATATCAAACATGTAATTACTGATTGTAAGTACATAAAACTAAATTTAATTTTAGATTTTATATGGTCAATAAGGATATGACTGACTCTCAAATATTTCATGTTTTTCAGTTATAATTATTGCAACCCATCAAATATTTAAATGCTTTAACGAAGTTTATCTAAACATATTTAATGCTTACATATTTATAGAGTTGAAGAAGTATTTGAAAATTGAGAAAGAATTAAAGACAATTTGGCCTATGGTTTTCCAGTGAACATTTTTATTCAGTTTTTTTAAAAACCAACAAACATACAAAAGCCATGTAATTTAATTTGGTTCTTTTATTTCTGAAATAGTTATATTACTGTACCACACATTATGTTAGAGACAGAGGCATCTCCACTGAAAAGGAAATGCTTTGTACAGTTGCTTATTATGAACAGTGTTTGTAATAACACAAAGATAGGTAAAACACCCATGTTTTCTAGAATGTATTTTGATCCAGAGCCATAAAGTCCTGATACTAGATGAAAATAGAAACAAAGAGACAGCTTTCTCTATAACCATGTTTTCTTCTCGTCCTGAAGGGCAATGGCTCCTCCCTATGGACAGAGAAACAGTTGAAATAAAGATCAGCTTATTTTTCAGATATGTTATAAACCAGCTATGCTAATATCAGCATAGGGAAGGTTGGGGAATATTCTACTACAGTCATTAGATTGTGCTATATATTAATTACCAAAGGAAGGAAAATATAAATCTTTTCTATGAACAATTTGAATATATGCATTAATTAAACAGGAAACAAGACAGTGTTTTGCCAAATTTGAATGTGACATAATTGAGACTTAAAAAAAGTTAGTTTCATGAAAATTGTCCACTGCATTTAGTTAAGGATAACAAAATCCCACAAAACGTGGGCAAATTAAAGCAAAACCACTTCCTTTCCAATTTGGCAGCTTCTTGAATGTTTAGCAAGCTATGAAGGATGATTTTAGTTTATACAGATGAGAGGAGGATGCATGTGTGATTCAGAGTCTTTTTCACACAAATAAGCAATTATTTTGGACTTGGGAACTTTGTTAGCTTTGTTTGAGATGCTTGTGAAGTCATAGTCGTTTTTACTAACATCTGCTATTTCCATTTATACTCCTCAAAGACATAGTCATATGTAGAAATCAAGGAATTCAGCAAGAAGATTAAAAAAATTTTAAATGTGATTCATTTTCTTTAAGGCAAAACTCTTTTTTGAATTTTTAAAATAGAAATCATTTATTATTATTATGGTTTTTTGCTAGTAATAAAAATCAGCTTTGATGTTATTCTGTTTTGTTGCCTTGGTTCGTGTTATGTTTCTATATTTGCAGAATAATCTTTAAATCCTATCATATGCTATATATAGACTGGAATAGAAATTATTTTTATTTCTAATATATGAAAACAATTGCCTTAAAAGGTTTCAAATCGATTCTTAAAAAAATTTCTCTTAAACAGCCACTCTTTTATATTGTAGCTGCCCTAATTGCAAGCCCAATATAACACAAATGTAGATAATTTCCAGAGCTTTATTGCTATACTTGCCTGTCTATTACTGTCCTGTAAGCTACTCCAGGATTATATTACCAACACTGATACGATATTCTGTTTTCCTCTAACATTATCGCTTGTTACTATTAGGCTTATTCCTGTATATTTAAATTTTACATTTTATATGAATTTTACTTGGAGACCTCTAACTACATGTTTCCAGATAAGGCCAGAGACTGCATAATCAACATATTTGGATAGTAATATTCACACTTGTGATACAATTTGTGTCAAAATCAGGTTTATTTCCACATTCAGCAAATATGTATTGAAGGTATCACAATGGATTCTCATTAATGTTAGGGGGGACATATTGGAGACAAAAAATATGTGGAAGAAACTAAGAAATAGACAGGCAATCCTCATTATTTAGGGATTTCATTTTCGTGAATTTGCCTATTCATTAAAATATATTTGTAAATCCAAATCAATACCGAAGGCTTTCATTGTCATTTGGATCATGTGCATGTTACTTCTGATGAAAAATTTTAGTTGACCAATGCACATGATCCTGGCTGAGGTTGAATAAAGCATTGCTTTGCCATCTTATTTCAGCTTTCATATGGTAGAACATGCCTTTTTAAAATGTTCATTTAGTACCATGTTACTCTCATTTTGTTTGCCTTTTCTTGGTGATTTTACTGTCTAACGTGATAAAATAACCCCCAAGATTAATGTTGTAGTGTTGTCTAAGGTTCCTAAGTGTCAAAACAGCTCTGATGTGCCTTAGGAAAAAATACATGTGTGAGGTAAATGTCATTCAGTCACGAAGTATAGTGTTGTTATCCATGAATTCAGCATAATGAATCAACAATATATATTCAATAAGGTGTCTTAAAACAGAAACATACATAAAACAAGATTACAACTTATTGGTTAAAGACAATATTATGTACCAGAGGCTTCCAGAAACCTAACTCTCGATTTTGTCTTTATTTCACAAAGAAGCAATGATTCAATTATTGCTAATTCAGTGTTCACGGTGACTTTAGAGAACATAATTACCATGAATAATGAAAATCGACTTTACATACAATTTTTCACAGTGAAGCACACTGTAAGACTTCCGTGGAGTTTAAAAGAAGCACTACTCCTAGAATAGGTTCATAAAAAATGTTCTTGGTGCAAGTAAGTTTTGAGCTTGGTCTTCTTGGAAGTGTGAACAGGTAGAGTGAAGACAACTGGAAAATAAGAAAATGGCAGAGGAAAAAGCAAAGAGGTGAGCTTAATCAAGATGTGGGATGTTAATGGGTGGTCTAGATCAGGAGTCCCAGGAATGTGTTTGGATGAGTAGAGGGTCTAGTGATGAAAAACACAAGCCATTAAGCTGAGGACTTTGACTTTACTTTAAGAGATAATATTATTTTGAAGCCTTGAGTAAGATACCACTTGTTTAGGTTTTAAATATATTTGTTGAGAATGTGTTAAATGCAATCATTGAAATATGTCTATGATATTCATAACAAATAAATCAGCTGATATTTATTCCAATTGTATTTATCAATTATAGACCCAGATAAATTAATATCTGTAATTTATACTCCGAAATGACTTTTTTTCTGATTGGTTAATAGATATTGATAAAGATTCTTTATAAACAATATATATTACTACCCCTATAATACTGATCCAAAAATTCAATATAAATAATTGAGTAAATATTAATACCCCAATTTTTTAAAATTAGTAATCTTTCTAAATTAAGTATCTTTCGAGCAAATATAACATTAATATATGGGGAGATTATTTGGTTGACTTTTATTGAGAAAATTAAATATTTTTACTACATTGCAGGAGAGAGAAACCAAATGGCTGCAATTAGAAAATAACATTTGTTGTATTTCCTTTTGTTTTACTCAATTTGTGTGACTTAAATTAATTAATTCATTAAAGAGGTATGTTATTAATTTAAAAAACACACACATTGTGTAGAAGCTATATCTCAGGACAAGCTGTGTTCCTCTGTGACTCATTATCAAAAGGCCCATCTGTAGACATGAAAAGAAAAATCTATTCCTTAAACTCCAATGAAAGCGTGATTATCTACTCTATGTGAAGAGAGATTTGGGAGGCTTTTTCTAAATGTGCACTTCAAAGATTGACGAATTGTCTATCCCACTGAAGAGCAGAAACAACACCGAGGGCATAGCAAAGTTAAATGAATTCCCATTACTAAAAGCAAACATATAAACATCTGTAATTCTAATGGCCATAATAAATCTCAGCAGTTGAAAAAGAAAAAAAAGAAAGTCCTAGTTGGCTTGATAATTGGATCAATTTTTCACTTATGGGCTGTCAATTACGTGACATTTTAATGCATGCCAAATACAGCTAAAAGTATTTTAATTAGAATAACGTTGCAAAAACTAACCCTACAGCTTTAATTGTTATTCTGATGCACAAAATGTGCATTTGAATACCTATTTACTGAGAAGGAGTTAATTAAAAGCATAGTTTTATATTGAATATGCACTGGGCAGAAAGAGAGGAAAAATAATTGGCAATTAGGAATATGTAAGAGTCCACTTTATAAAGCTTAGCAAGCTTGCTGAAAACTTTAAACAAGTTGAGAATTTCATTATTATTTTGAATAGTACCAGAAGTTGTAACAATTCAATATTCCCTGCATGGACATAGAATATCTATGGTTGTTAGTTTCAAAAGTTTTGATATTAATATGATATGAAGTTATATTTATATGGTTACTATGATAATTTATATTTATATTTAGGCTACCATTAGCAATCCATAAGACTGAATAAAACCTCCCTTTTCTCATTGAAGTTTGGAACCAGTTTAGCGTAAGACAAAGTCAGAAGAGAAGTCAAACCATCTGCAGTTCTAATAAAATTAGTATTGAGAACATATCATGAAGCCCAAAGGGGACTGCTCACTCCCTGCCTTGGTGTAAAATAATCAAATTACAAACCATTTTGTTCATTCTACCTCTTCCAGAAAGTTCATAAAATTAGAAGAATTTCCTTTCCCAGAATTTAGATGGCAGATTCTAGGCTTCTATGTTGTTTGCTGATGATGCTTTTAGCAAGGTCTCAGTAAAGAGGAGAGGAATATAGTGGATCCCAGTGCAACATTTTGCCCAAATAAATCCTACAGCCACTGTTTAGCTGCCTCACGCTGGTCCAGAGTAGGACAAAAATAGGATGACACCAAATCTCTCTCATTTAGAACCATTTATAGTTAGTATCATAAAATAAAAAACGTTAAATTAATGACTATCATCTACTGTCAAGAAAATTCTTTCCACTGCTGTAAGGAATAAGGTAAGGCAGAGATGTTTTTTCGAGAAAATTTCTTTGTTATGGAAACCAGAGCAATGGGTAAGAGGCTTTTCTTCAGACATGGCCCATCTAGAAAAGTTAGTTCGCCTTTAAGAAGCAAAGAATTTATGCTTTATAAAGTGGCAAAATTAAGAACAGAACTGGGCTGCCCAATCACAAGTCCATTATATCTCACTGATTCTTTGTCATATGTCTGTAGTGTTTATTTTCTTTCTCTCTTTGGTTTGTCATCAAAGTACATTGCACGAATTATTTATCTAAAAATGTCAGATCCACCAAGGCAGAGTTCCTGCCAGTCTTGGTCATCATTTTAAACTTAGTGCCAGGTGCAATGCCAGTCAATGCTAGATAATGCTAGAGTTTCAACAAACATATTTGAATGAATTAATAAATAACCAACAGTTAGCAGCCACCCTCAAGGAGGTGGAGCATAAACTTCACCCTTCAAGTGTGAGCTGCACATGGTGACTTCCATCTAAAGAATACAGTATGGAAATGAGAAAAAGAAGAACGTTACTATGAAGAAACCTGAGAAATACCACCTCAGGCAGGTGACCAAGGATACAATCAACAAAGAAAACTCAAACTGATAATATTTACCCTTGGTATGATGTGATAAAAGTGGCACTTTGCTTCTGTGGTCTTCTTTCTAAGAACAGATAACACCAGATAATTTATGAAAACAAACAAACAAACAAAGTAAGTCTAATCCCAATTGAGAGACACTCTACAAAATGTAGGATTAGGATTACTTAAAACTGTCAAGCACCTTTCCATATACATGTTGATCATTTATTTGTGTTCTTTGAAGGAATGTCTATTCAAATCTTTGCCCATTTTCAAATCTGTTTTTTTTTTCTGCTGTTGAGTTGTAGGATTTCTTTATTTAAAAAATTAAACTCTTATCAGATACTTGTTTTACAATTATTTTCTTACATTATATAGGTTGCCGTTTCAGTCTGTCGATTTTTTTTCTTTGCTCTGCAGAAGGTTTTTAGTTTGATGTAGTCATAAGTACCTATTTTTTTTCTTTTGTTGTCTGTGTTTTTGGTGTCATAGTTAGAAAATTATTGACAAGACCAATATTGTGAAGCTTTTCCTCTAAGCTTTCCTCTAGTTTTCTAGTTTCTAGTCTTACATTTAAGCATTAATATTTAATCCATTTGGAGTTAATTTTTATATATGGTTTAAAATAAGAGTCCAGTTCATTCATTTACCTGTGGATATCAGGCTTTCTCAACACTGTTTATTGAAGAAAGAATCTTCTCCCATTATGTATTCTAGGTAACTTTGTTGAAGACCTGTTGACCACACACATATGTGTGAATTTATTTCTGGGCTGTCTATTCTATTTTGTTCTGTTGGCCTATATGTCTGTCTTTATGCTAAAATCATACTGTTTTAATTACTGTAGCTTTGTAGTGTATTTTTGAAATTGGTAAATGTGATGCCTCCAGTTTTGTTCTTTTTTTCTCTCAAAATTGTTTTGGCTATTTAGGGACTTTTGTGGTTCCATGGGAAGTTTAAGATCTTTTTTATATTTTTGAAAAAAATATGTCATTGAGATTTTGATGGGTACAGTATTAAATCTGTAGATCACTTTATTAGTCTGTTTTCATACTGCTGATACAGACATACCTGATACTGGGAAGAAAAAGAAATGATGTTTAATTGGACTTACAGTTATGCATGGCTGGGGAGGCTTCAGAATCATGGTAGGAGGTGAAAGTCACTTCTTACATGGTAGCAGCAAGAGAAAATGAGGAAGAAGTAAAAGAAGAAACCCCTGATAAACCCATCAGATATCTCACTATCATGAGAATAGCACAAGAAAGACCAGCCCCCCATGACTCAGTTACCTCCTCCTGAGTCCCTCCCACAACACGTGGGAATTCTAGGAGATACAATTCAAGTTGAGATTTGGGTGGGGACACAGTCAAACCATATCATTCTGCCCCTGACCCCTCCAAATTTCATGTCCTCACATTTCAAAACCAATCATTCCTTCCCAACAGTCCCCCAAAGTCTTAACTCATTTCAGCATTAACCCAAAAATCTGCAGCCCAAAGTCTCATCTGAGACAAGGCAAGTCTTTTCCACTTATGAGCATGTAAAATCAAAAGCAAGTTAGTTACTTCCTAGATACAATGGGGGTACAGGCATTGGGTAAATACAGCCATTCCAAATGGGAGAAACTGGCCAAAACAAAGGGGTTACAGGGCCCATGGAAGTCTGAAATCCAGTGAGACAGTCAAATTTTTAAAGCTACAAAATGATCTCTTTTGACTGCAGATCTCACATCCAGGTCACGCTGATGCAAGACATTAGTCCCCATGGTCTTGGGAAGCTCCACCCCTGTGGCTTTGCAGGGTACAGCCTCCCTCCTGGCTGCTTTCACCTGCTGGTGTTGAGTGTCTGTGGCTTTTCCATCACACAGTGCAAGCTGTCAGTGGATCTATCATTCTGGGGTCTGGATGACGGTGGGCCTCTTCTCACAGCTCCACTAGATGATGTCCCAGTAGGGACTCTGTGTGGGGGCTCTGATCCCACATTTCCCTTCCCCACTGCCCTAGCCAAGGTTCTCCATGAGGGCCCTGCCCTTACAGCAAACTTTTGCCTGGGCATTCTGGTTTTTCCATACATCTTCTGAAATCTAGATGGAGGTTCCAAACCTCAATTCTTGACTTCTGTGTACTCACAGGCTCATGTGAAAGTTTCCAAGGCTTAGGGCTTCCACCCTCTGAAGTCACAGCCTGAGCTCTACATTGGCCCCTTTCAGCCATGGCTGGAGCTGCTGGGACACAGGGCATCAAGTCCCTAGACTGCACAAAGCCCCTGGGCCCAGCCTACGAAACCACTTTTTCCTCCTAGGGCTCCAGGCCTGTGATGGGAGGGGCTGCTATGGAGGTTGCTTACATGGCCTGGAGACATTTTCCCCATGGTCTTGGGGATTAACATTAGGCTCTTTGGTACTTATGCAAATTTCTGCAGCCAGCTTGAGTTTTTCTTTTCTACTGCATCATCAGGCTGCAAGTTTTCTGAACTTTTATGCTGTTTCCCTTTTAAAATGGAATGCTTTTAATAGCATCCAAGTCGCCTTTTGAATGTTTTGCTGCTTAGAAATTGCTTCTGCCAGATACCTTAAATCATTTCTCTCAAGTTCAAAGTATTACAATTTTCTAGGGCAGGGGAAAAACGTGCCAGTCTCTTTGCTAAAACATATCAAGGGTAACCTTTGCTCCAGTTCCCAGCAAGTTTCTCATCTCCATCTGAGACCACCTCAGCCTGGACCTTCTTGTTCATATCACTATCAGCACTTTCGTCAAAGCCATTCAACAAGCCTCTAGGAAGTTCCAAACTTTCCCATATTTTTCTGTCTTCTTCTGAACCCTCCAAACTGTTCCAACCTCTGCCTATTATGCAGTTCCAAAGTTGCTTCTACATTTTTGGGTATCTTTTCAGCATCACCCTACTCTGCTGGTACCAATTTGCTGTATTAGTCTGTTTTCATGCTTCTGATAAAGACATACCCGAGACTGGAAAGAAAAAGAGAAAAGAGGTTTAATTGGACTTTCAGTTCCACGTGGCTGGGGAGGCCTCCGCCTCGTGGCAGGAGATGAAAGGCACTTCTTACATGGCAATGGCAAGAGAAAATGAGGAAGAAGCAAAAGCACAAACCCCTGATAAACCCATCAGATCTCACGGGATAGGAGGGGAAAGAGCAGCCCCCGTGATTCAATTACCTCCCTCCAAATCCCTCCCATAACACATGGGAAATCTGGGAGATACAATTGAAGTTGAGATTTGGGTGAGGACACAGCCAAACCATATGAATCACTTTGGGTAGAATGAACCGTTTAATAATATTAAGTCTCCAATTCTTGGATGCAGAATGTTTTCATTTATTTATGTCTTCTTTAATTTTTTTATCAATGTTTTATTGCTTTCAGTGTGCTAACATTTTACTTTTTAGATTAAGTTTATCCCTAAGTATTTTATTCTCTTTGATGCTATTGAAAATGCAATTGTTTTATTAATGTCCTTGTCAAATAGTTTGTTGTTAGTGTAAAAAACACAACTGATTTTTGTATGTTGATTTCGTACTGCAGTTTACTGTATTCATTCATTAGTTCTAACAGTTCGTTTGTTGAGGCTTTAAGGTTTTCTACACATACAATATGGCCTGTTCTCACATATAAATGGGAGCTAAATGATGAGAACTCATGGACACATAGGGTGGAACAACACACACTGGAGCCTTTTGGAGGGTGGTGGGAGAGGATCAGGAAAAACAACTAAAGGATACTAGGCTTCATACCTGGGTGATGAAACAATCTGTATAACAAACCCGTATGGCACAAGTTTACCTATGTAATGAACCTACACTTGTACCCCTGAACTTAAAGATTAAAAAAAAAAACTATAGAAATAAATTTAAAAATTAAAAAAATCATGTTATCTGCAAAATGGCCAACAGGTATATGAAACGTGTTCAATATCACTAATTATCAGAGAAATGAAAATCAAAATTACAATATCACCTCACACCTATTAGTACGGTTATTACCAAAAAACAAAAGGTAAGTGTTGGTGAGAATACGGAGAAATTGAGACCCTTGTACGCTGTTGTGGGAATGTAATATGGTACAGCCACTATGAAAACAATATGGAGATTCATCAAAAAATTAAAAATAGAACTACCATATGATCCAGCAATCCCAGTTCTGAGTATGTATCAAAAAGAATTGAAACCAGGACCTCGAAGAGATCTGCCCTTCTATCTTCATTGCAGCATTATGTACAATAGTCAAGTATAGAAACAAACTAACTGCACACTGACAGATGAATAAAGAAAATATATATATCACATTTTCTTTATGTATATGTGTATGTGTGTGAATATATGAGTGTGTGTATATATATACACATATATATACATATATACATATATATACATATATATACACATATATATATATATACATAAAATGGAAAATTATTCAGTCTTAAAAAAGAAAGAAATCCTGCCATATGCAACAACATGAATGTGTCTGGGGGACCCTATGCTAAGTAAAACAAGCCAGTGACTGAAGGACATGATTCCATTTGTATAAGCCATCTAAAATAGCTAAACTTAGTTACTGTCTTCAAGCTGCTGCTGCTTCTGTGATGAAGGAAGCCTTTGGTGAAAGAATGGTGCATGAAAAATATGAATAGAAACTTGGTACTATTATCACTCCAGATACATGGAAAGAGGCTACAAATATACCACAGAAATTGGTAGAGAAAAGCTAAATAAAAATAAAAATTTTACTTAAAAAAAGTAAGAGTTAATCCAAATGGAAAGAATAAGTTTCCCACTTGTAGAATTTGTATAAGTTCTGCGTACCAACCAGCTTCTCATTATCATCACGGCTGTGCCCACAAAAAGGGAATTTTTATAATATATGGAAAAAGGTTTTTGTATTAAAAAAACTACAAACAAATGTCTATTTAGATGTGTTATGACATTTTTTACTTTCTATAATTTTAATTTGTCCTTTAATAATATTAAGCACAAATACTGTATTGTATTGCTGCAGAGTAGAGCACCTATAATTATACTACTGCACTATATTATGCAATTTAATAATTAAGAAGGTAGAACTCATATTGAATTTTTAAGGCATAACACAGATGTTTAAGTTACAAAATCACGTTTTAAAACACGTAAGTTTAAACCAGGAAAGTTGACCAATATTCATTCTTTCACTCTCAAAAATTCTGAATAGCAACAATGTAACTAGTCTTCAGCCTTAAGTAGTTATTTTCCTCACAGGCATTTTATTGAACTGTAATATACAGCAAATTTAATGAAAAATAACTTCCAAGTTTTTATGTACTTTTTATTTAATGTTATCCATATAATTCCTGTCCCCTCTCTCTATTTATAGATACTGCAAAAGTGAAGAGATTATTGACATTTTGCTCTGAACTTAGCATCCAGATTTATAACTCTTCCCTCATTCCTTATTCATTGTATAGCTTTTAGAATCAGCAGACCCTTAATTAATCGCAGTTTCACAGGGTATTTAAATGTTTGAAGCCAATATTGCTGAATGGTGCCTTAGTAATTAGCCTAGATCCAAATCACAGACAAATTGGATTTGTGATTTTAAAATTTGTTCTGAAGCTGAAGTGCCAATTCCTTTCATAAAAGAACAAGAACACAAAGAACACCCTGTGTTCTTTCCTGAATCCAGTGAATACACTGGATTTCAGAAAAACACATATTAAACACATTACCTTGAATTCAAACCATCCTGAAAGCAAGGATAAGTGTTCATCCATGATAATGTGAAAAGGAAATAAATCACCAATCTCTGGGAAAAGTCTTTGGAGTACAAACCCAATTTTTGTTTTTACCTCCTCCTCTCCTGTCAAAAAAAATAAACAGAACAAAGCAAAAAAAATCTAAAATGAAATATTCAAACTCAGAAGTAGAACATAGAATGATAGTTTCGAGGCTGGGTGGAAATGGGAAGTTGTTCTTCAATAAAGTTTCAGTTATGCAAGTGAATAAGTTCTAGAGATCTGCTGTACAATATAGTGCCTATAATTAGAATACTGTATTATATTGTGCACTTTAATAATTACTTAAGAAGGTAGAACTCATGTTGAGTTCTGTTACCACATACACATGCATATACAAAACAAAACAAGGGGCAGGAGGAAATTTTTGGAGGTAATAGATATGCTTATTGCCTTGATTATGGTGGTGGTTTCACAATATATGTGCAAGTCCTAACTCATCAAATTTTATACATTATATATGTGCAGTTTTTAACATATAAATTATACCTCAGTAAAGCTGGTTTTTAAAACCGTCAATTTAATAAAAACAAAAATGGTGAGCCAAAGAAAACATGATGATATCCAAGGAAAATGTAATGGACCTTGAATGGAATCCTGGTAAAGAAAAAAACACTAGGTAAAACCTAAGAAAATCTAAATAATGTATGGACTTTAGTTACTAATAATGTATCAATATTGGTTCACTAATTGTAACAAATGTATCATGATAATGTACAATGTTAAAGGTAGGGGAAACTGTGAGCAAGATATATGTACTAAATTAGCAATATGTCTGTAAATATAAAATTGTTCTAAAATATTAATTTCAAAAATTATAAAATTAACACATATTAAAAATCTTCGGCACAATAATGTTCTAGAAAAGAGTAAGGTATGAGGACATTTAAAGTAGGTATACCTTAATTAAGGTTCATGGGATCCTTAATTTTTCAAGGATTAATAGTTATTACTAAGATTGTTTTTAGGACCACTTAGAAGAATAAGCTAGTACGTAAGAGGAAGAAAGTACTGCAATTCACAGGCATGTAAATATGGAAGAAACCTAGTCAAAAACTTGCAGGCATTTGCAGTACTCTAAGATAAAATCACTTTTTTCCAATTTTTGAAAAAAGATGGTTTAGTCTTCAAGCTTCTCTATTTTTCAGTTTAATTGATTTAGAGAAATTTTGACAGTGTCTATTGCATTTTTTTCTCTTTAAATATTTTTTCATAAAGGCAGGGTCATTTTTATGTGCCAAAGAATAACTAATTTTTTTAAAGTTGGTTGTCATAAGTGTCAAATTATATCATTTAAATACTGAATAATAAAATAAGGGCTAAATTTAAAGTTAGGTCCAACAAGGAATTTGGTTTGGCGAGTAAACATCTTCTTTTGGCAGAGCTTTTTTTTTCTTTTTTTTTTTTTTTTAAAATTAGTGGTTTTCTGTGAAAAGTTGCTTTCATGTATTTTTGAAAGAAATAAACTTTTTAGTTTAGAATAGCTTTAGATTTAGAAAAATAATTGCAAGGATAATACAGAGAGTTTCTATGTACCATCACACCTATTAACACTTTCCCCTATTATTAACATACTAGTGTGGTCTATTTGTCACAATTAATTGCTTTTCTCATTAGTTTGATGTCACTTGTTCTTGGGAGAAACACCATAGTCACCTGGCTGAGCAAGCGTTTGTCAGTTTCTCTACTATCAAATTACTCTTCTCCCCCTTCCCATACTGTACTGTTTAGATGGAAGTCACTATGTACACCAACACTTAAAAAATGGGAAGTTATGCTACACCTGCTTGAGAGCATAGTATCCATATAAATTATTATAATTCTTCACAGATTCACAGATTTGTCTATTCTCTCCTAGTTACTTGCTTATTCAGTGTTTTATATCAGAATAGATTCATGGATAATTATTTTATGCTTTGGTTTATAATCTTGTAATACTTTATTTATTTTGCTATCTAAATTGTTTCAGCTTGGGCCATTGGGAGCTCTTCCAATTGGCTCCTATGCCCCTTTGACATATCCCCTCTGCATCCTTGTGGGTTTTTTGTGAAAAAATAATTTTCTTACCTTCTGCAACTATAAGATGCTCCAAGCTGTATCTGCAATTTTGGCCAGATTTCTTTTTTTTTTTTTTCCAGGGAGTCAAGAAGAGTTTAATATCAGAAAAATCTATCTTTGTAATTCACTGTACCAGTAATCAAAGAAAAGGATTGTACATTTATTTTACTAGATGCAGAAAATGAATTTCATAATTGTCAACATCTACTGATGATAAGGAAAATGTATAACAAAATAAAGAGACCATTTCTGACTTAAGAAAGGATAAATACCAATATGTTATAGCAACAGTTCTCAAATTGTTTTCCAGGGAACCCTAAGAATCCCTCCTTAGGGAGGCTTTGATGTCAAAATTATTTTTAGAATAGTGCTAACACACTATTTTCATGTTTCAGTCTCATTTTCTCATGAGTACACACAATATGACAAGTTAGTTGATATGAGTGTGGATTTCCACATGGTAACTGACTTTTCAGAAGCTACCACTTGTTGAGTTTGGTATAATATAGAATAGCCACAATTATCTAAAAATACCATTAAAATACACTCCCCCATTTCAACTATATATCTGTGTGAGGCTGAATTTTCTTTTTTTTTTTTTTTTTTTGAGAAATTGGAACACTTTTACACTGTTGGTGGGACTGTAAACTAGTTCAACCATTGTGGAAGTCAGTGTGGCGATTCCTCAGGGATCTAGAACTAGAAATACCATTTGACCCAGCCATCCCATTACTGGGTATATACCCAAAGGACTATAAATCATGCTGCTATAAAGACACATGCACACGTATGTTTATTGCGGCATTATTCACAATAGCAAAGACTTGGAACCAACCCAAATGTCCAACAGTGATAGACTGGATTAAGAAAATGTGGCACATGTACACCATGGAATACTATGCAGCCATAAAAAATGATGAGTTCATGTCCTTTGTAGGGACATGGATGAAATTGGAAACCATCATTCTCAGTAAACTATCGCAAGAACAAAAAACCAAACACCGCATATTCTCACTCACAGGTGGGAATTGAACAATGAGATCACATGGACACAGGAAGGGGAATATCACACTCTGGGGACTGTTGTGGGGTGGGGGGAGGGGGGAGGGATAGCATTGGGAGATATACCTAATGCTAGATGACGAGTTAGTGGGTGCAGCGCACCAGCATGGCACATGTATACATATGTAACTAACCTGCACAATGTGCACATGTACCCTAAAACTTAAAGTATAATAAAAAAAAAGAAAAAAAAATGTCTGTCAGGAGAAAAAAAAAAGAAAAAAAACAAAAAAAAAACAGATTTCTTTTTTTTAAAGAATAGAATCAGCTTTGTTATTTTCAACAATGAATTAATTTGTAAACTAAATTAATTTTTAGACTAATTTGTGTACAACTTAGTACACAAATTTGTGTACTAATCTAATTTGTGTACAAAATTTCTGTACTCTCTAATTTGTGTACAACTACAGGTATTCTTGTACTTATGCATTAACATTTCTTAAATTCTGAAAATTAATTATTTAACATCAATGTTATTTAGTTGATTTCTTGTTGCCTATGCTGATCATTAAAAGGGTAATTTGCACAAGAACACATGAACACAAACATGTACATTCAGCTGATTATTTAAAGTATGAGGACATAAAATATAAGTATGCCGGTTTTAGGAAAAGAAAGGAAAACAATGTTCTAAGCTGGCACGTCGATTGGAAGCTTTCAGGTTCTACTTCTCTGGAGCCATCTCTTCAAGTCTGAAGCCACTTGCCTAGAGCCACTTTTATTAGAACTGTTGCTTACCTTAGGTAGGAGAATCTTAAGTTAAAACCCAACTTCTCATTTTTATAAAATCTGCTGCTTCCAATCTAGCTGTGAAGTCTGCTTTGGTGTCAAGCCAATTCTTGGTCACTGTCTCATAGAGCTCTGGTTCCTAGAACTTTGTCCTTAGTCTCTGTCTTAACTGCATGCCAAGAAGTCCAATTCCGTCAACACTGGCCATGCCTACTTAATATTCTTAGTATCACAATCTCCTAGCTTTGATTCAATACCTAACTGCTTAACTGGGGTTTGACTATCTGCCGAGAGACTTCTCCATAACCAAATGTCACGTGACTAAATTTTATTGCATCTTTCATACAGTCCAGTTCTCTCTTTTAAGATTCTTCAAACCGGCTCTCTGCCAATCAACTGTCATTTACTCTGGAAAACTTGGGTTGCCCCAGTATAGGCCACTAGCTCACACCTCCCACCCGCAGCTAATCAGATCACACTAAAGGCATTCGTTTATTAAACTTAAAGCAAACATTTTAACATTAATAGGTGATTCTATAATTCTGACAAGTTTTCAAATGACAAATATAGTGGATGTAGGGCAGAATCCACTTCAGAATCTCCTTTGCAAATTTCAGCTGTCTCCCTATTTGCACCTCCTAAAACCTAACATTTCTGTTGTAGAAAAACACACTGGCACTCTCAACACATAGGATTTGGTAAAATAGAACCCTCTCATTCCAAAGGTTACCCTGCCTGGATTTACCTATGTGAATCTGTACAGTTTATCTCACTGGCTATATTTCAGAGATGTGGATAATGCCAAAATAGAGCAAGAGACAGTGATGCAGTCTTTGCCGGGAAAACTCAGACAAATTAAACACCAGCATTTGATTAAATGATTGGTAGATGTAAGGCTTGTTTCTGCAGCTAAAAATGAAGCTAACACAATGGAAACAGAGACGCAAAAGAATGTGGGTAAAACTGGATGCTGAAGATATCTTTTGAGCCCCATTATCCAATTGCACTTGAAGCTATTCCTATTCCTTGAACATATGAATACATGAGTTAATACAATTATTTTTTGTCAGCTTCTGGTATTATCAGAAAAGGCAGGTAGCATAGTGTAAATGTTATAGAAATTAGAATCAGACAAACCTGAATCCAATTTTGCTTCATCTAGTTATATGAATTGAGTGAAGTTACTTAACCTTTCTGCAGATGTAAAATATTCAATTTGCTCTTAATTCTACTTCAATGCAATATATGGTATTCTTGTAAAAATATTGTTTAAGATAGTTTGATTATTAAAGTGATAGTCTTTTAAAGGCAGTTGAAAAATAGGTAATTGAGTAATTGATCTAGACTACAAACTTGAAGCCAAACTAAAAGTTTAATTAGTAATTTAAGTTTGATCTGTTAGACATATAAGAGAAGTTTAAATATTTAGGAAGTTTGTTGTTGTTGTTGCTAAAGAACTGAAATACGTTAAAAAGAAACCTAATATAATAACTTTAGAACCTTATTGTTTAAAATTTGAAGATGTGTAATTAAATCTGGAAACAAGACTAACTATTCCTTAAAGCCCCCTTAGAAATCATTATTCAAATCCAACAAATTTATGTATAGAATAAAAAATTGTAGAATGAGTTAAAGGCACAGAAAAATATTTTTTAAGTTTAATGATTTTAATATTTAGTTTTAAACTTGAAAAATAATTCTTCTAAATTGTCTTTTAATTGTGATTTTATATCAAAATCACCCTCAAGTATATCAAAAACCTTGTGTCAATGTCACTCAATTCACTTACCCATAAATAACCCTTTAAAAAGAGAACTGTTTAATGACAAAGTATGTCTGATGGGTCATCTTTCCTTTTGTCTATTTTGTTTATAGGTGATATGTTTGTACAGAAAAAATGAAAAAAAACCTGCCTTATGAAATACAATAAAAAATACATCCTTCACTTAATTACTTTTCTCAAAACACAACTTATTTCCACAGCAATAGTGTTATCAGTCACTTGTGCATCCTCTAGCCTCAAAGACCTTCTGTGCATGTATATCTTTTGCTCATATAAGTAGCGCTGTAATATACCTTGTTCCACACCTTACCTTTCTTACTCAACAATATATCTTTTGAGATCCTTCTGTATTGTTATGTATGAATAACCTTATCTTTAAAATGGCTGATAGTGTTTTAATATGTGCATTTATCATTATTTAATAGACCAATTCCCTGTTGATAGCTATTTAGGCTTACTTGTTTTTTCCTATGCTATTACAAATAATGTTTCAATGAATATCTATGTATGTACATAGACATTGTACAAAGAATTATATATCTATTGTACATAGATATTGTCAAATTTTACTCCATAGAAATTATTCCAATTTAGAACCCTACCAAATCCCACAACATACAGGTAAGATTGTATTTCCAAAAAGTTTTAACTGAATTCTCCACTATATGTACTGGTTATCAAAAGGCCTATGTTGTATTTAGTTCATCTAAAAATAACAAATTTAATATTAAAAATAGTAATAACTGATAAGGGGTTCCTGTATGTGAAGCATCCTATCATATTACATTTCTGTAAAGTTTATATTACTGTCATATTAATCCTTTATGATAATAGTCTCACTTTCTTTTTAATAGATAAAAATTAGGGCAATACAGAGGTTCCTAGGGACACATAGCTTGAAATTGGCAAAGGCTGTAGTCACTTATTAAGAAGCTATATTTCATTGCTAATAAAATCATTTATTAGTCAGAAATTCTAAGTTATGTAGTAATAATAACTTCCAAATCTCAGCAATATATAAAAGTTTATTTTCATGTGTGCAGTGCACAGCAGGTCCAGGGGATTCTCTAGGGAAGTTTTCCCTCTGTAATGCTCAGTGTCTCACTTCCACATCAGCATGCGCTTCCCTAATCACCAAGGCAGGGGAAGAGAGTACATCTCATTTTCTTTCTTTCTTTCTTTCCTTCTTTCTTTCTTTCTTTCTTTCTTTCTTTCTTTCTTTCTTTCTTTCTTTCTTTCTTTCTTTCTTTCTTTCTTTCTTTTCCTTCCTTCCTTCCTTCCTTTCTCTCTGTCTCTTTCTTTCTTTCTCTCTTTCTTTCTTCTTTCCTTCCTTCCTTCCTTTTTTTCTTTTTATGCAGTTTTATTTTTAAACTTTTAAAATTTGAAAACTGCTAACCTACATTAAATAACATAGTTTCCAAAGCTGAACGTGCTCACTTAGAGCTTAGTTTTTCTGCTTGAAGTACAAACACAATTTCCTAACACTCCTAGGTGGGAACACTACTGTTTGCTGATCTGTGATGAAATGAACTGATCGATCTCAGTTGGCAACATCCCTTTTTCTTCCTTGGTAAGCGTTGAAAAAATTATAGAATAGATGCATTTTTCTAGTTTTACACCGACAGTTTCATCCCAAATGTCTCCTGGGAGAGACACAGACCATATACAGGAATCCATCTTCATACTTCTCACTCTCATACGCCTCTGAGATTGGTGTGGAGACGCTCACAATGCTGTGTCCGTTCACCAACAGGAAGAAGGCTTGAGTAGCATTGAGATGTAAGCGCTTTGTAATTATCTTGATGTGCTCACTCATGTTGACGTGGTCAGGTACAAGGAACCTTTTATTCAGGACAGGAAGCTGCTTCTCACCCTTATATCGTTCTATTATCACTGGGATTTTGGTTGGATGCTGCGCTAGAATGAGTCAGACATCTTCTACTCTTCGTTGGAAGGTGCGGCGCTGCTTGAAGGTCTTCTCCGACAGCATGGTGCGGGAATCTGGCCCGCGCTGGCAGCGACCCGAGGGTCCTGGAAGCTCTCGGGGCGGGGGCGGGGGCTGCGGCGGTGGCGGCGACAGATCCAACTCGCCATCTCATTTTCTTCAAACGCTGTGGAGACATCATACGGAACAAGGAAATATAAACCCACTGATAATGATGATGGCAATAATGACAATAACTAACCTTTTATATAGCATATCTGTGTACAAGTCCCTGTTTTTTGGGCTTTGCACATACAGTCATGCCCGGTTTGATGACAGGGGTACTTTGTAAGAAATGCGTCAGTAGGCAATTCTGTCTTTGGCAAACATCATAGAGTATTTACACAAACCTACATGGTATAGACTACTACACACCTAGGCTATTGGGTATAGCCCATTGCTCCTTGGCCACAAACCTATACAGCATGTTACTGTACTGAATACTGTAGACAATTGTAACACACTGGTAAGTATTTATGTACTTAAACATATCTAAATATAGAAAAGGTGTAGTGAAAATACAGCATAAGAGATAAATTTGACACACCTGTATAGGGCACTTATCATGAATGGAACTGGCAGGACAGAAAGTTGCTCTTGGTGAGTCAGTGAGTGAGTGGTGAGTGAATATGAAGGCCTAGAACATTGCTGTACACTACTGTAGACCTTATAAACACTGAACACTTAGGCTACATTAAATTTGTTTTAAATTTTTTTATTAACCTTAGCTTACTATAACATTTTTCTATAGAAATTTTTTATTTCTTTTTAATTCGTTTTTTCTTTTGTAATAACACTTAGCTTAAAACCTAAACATGGTTTATAGAAATAAACAAATGTTTTATTTCCTTATATCCTTACTCTATAAGCTTTTTTCAATATTGAAGTTTTATTTTTTATTTTAAAACACTTCTGTAAAATCTAACACACAAACACATTCAACTACCTGAGTTTACACAGAGTCAGGATCATCAGTATCACTGTTTTCCACCTCCACATCTTGTCCCATTTGAAGGTCTTCGGGATCAGTAACACACATGGAGCTGTCATATCCTATGATAACACTGTCTTCTTCTGGAATACCTCCTAAAGGACTTGTCTGAGGCTATTTTATAGTTAACATTTTTTAATAAGTAAAAGGAATATACTCTAAAATAATGCTAGATGTATAGTATAGTAAATACATAAACCAGTAACATAGTCATTTATTGTCATTATCAAGCATTGAGTACTGTACACAATTGTGTGTGCTGTACTTTTATATATGACTGATAGTGTAGTAGGTTTACACCCCATCACCACAAACATGTGAGTAATGCATTGCCCTATGAGATTAAGGCAGCTACAACATCACTAAGTGATAGAAAATTTCTAGCTCCCTTATAATAGTATGGGATCACTGTAGTGTATTCATTCTGTCATTGACCAAAATATCATTATCCAGTTCATGACTGTATTTGGCACAACACTATGAATACTAAACCTGTTTTACAATTGAGGAAACTAGATGATGTTTTTCTGTATACTGAGAAAGTCAAACCCAAAAGTGACCACAAAGGAATATTTTTCTCATTTCAGATTTTAAACATAGAAAGTATGTGTGTATGTGTTTGTATGTGAAATAAATTTTTAAAAATGCCCACACAGAATATTCAAGTTCCACTTTGTACTTCTTTGAGAAGTTGGTCTAAATGGGGAAATTTGGAAGAAGCTATCCAATCAGACTTTATTTGTGTAGGAAATCACAACTAGTAAGTTGGAGGAACATCAGGTTTTGAGTCAGCAACATTTGGTTTCACTCTTGATTGACTATATTTTTAGTTCTACTTACATTTACACTTTACTCTTTATCTTTACATATGCTACTAACAATTTATGTAAAATTTATGTAAAAATTAGCTAGGTTAAAACATTACTAGCACATATTTCTGGTTAGTATTTTTCCAGCATGGACAGCTTAATGTCCTTGAGAACATACCTGGGAAGATGAAGTAGGATTTCATACAAAGATCAGCTCTCTACAGGGAGAAGAGATTAAATACATTGTATTAGTCTCATAGTTACCCAAGGTGACTGAGCTGGATGACAATGTTAATGCATTCTTTTTCTTTTCACTTTTTCTAGTTAGATTCAGGATACCTGGTAAAGTATTTCTGTCCAGAATCAAAGGTCTTCATGGCTTCCCAGTGAAGCCACAGACAACAAATTGGAGGTGAGAAAAAAGACAAGGTTGTCACTTCTTAGAGAAATCATTAGCTATGAGACAAATAAAATAGGGGACAAAGAATGGAAAATGTTTTCAGAATCAGGGCAAACTTGTAGTATAATGTTTCTGATCTTGATAAATACAAATAAAAAATATAAATGGAGTAAGAAAAAAATTATTCAGGAGGCACCAGCATGATCTAGAACTGACTCATACCTAAAGCAGGGAAAATGCTCACAGAAAGGCAGGTGAGGGGGAACGATGGAGATTTCAAGCAAAGGTGATAGTGTTGAATAATTTAAATCGCTTCTTAATTGTTTCCACAGTACTGATTTTTCTGCTCCTGTATAGCTGCATTGAGCTATATTATGATAAATTTCAAACCAGAGAAACTGCTTTACAATAAATATGACACAAAATAGGTAGAATTTTTGTAGATTTTGATCAGAGGAATAAAACTTTTTTTTTTGTAAGATAATTCTGTAAATTTTGCACAGGTATGATTAGAGAGGAGAAAGAAAATTTGAGGTTTTAAAAATAGCCAAAAGGATGTAGCAATATCTGGGTCTAAGATAGCCATAACATAGGCTTGAACAGTGATGATGACATTGATGGAGATGAAGAAAAATGCAAGATGAAACTGAGAGGAGAGGCCCGGCACGATGACTCACACCTGTAATCCTAGCACTTTAGGAGGCTGGCAGATCACTTGAGGCCAGAAGTTTGAGACCAGCCTGGCCAACATGGTGAGACCTGTGTCTCTACTAAAAATACAAAAATTAGCCGGGCGTGGTGGTGTGTGCCTGTAATCCCATCTACCCAGGAGGCTGAGGCGGGAGAATCGCTGGAACCTGGGAGGCAGACTCTGCAGTGAGCCAAGATTGAGCCACTCACTGCACTCCAACTCCAGCCTGGGTGACAGAGCAAAACTGTCAAAAAAAAAAAAAAAAAAAAAAAAAAAGAAAGAAAGAAAGAAAAAAAGAAAGAAACAGGGAGGAGAAATTACAGAATTGTAAATAAAAATTCATTTCTCCACTAAAAATCCTAAAGATAAGCAATCTGTTATTGTTACTACAATAGTGATATCTATCTTAATAAAAATCACAATAAAGGGGGGAAAATATCATCACTTTCAAAAGTAAAATCTACCATGAGAGTAAGCAAACAGAAAAATAAGTTCCTGATGTTTAAGTTGTAGTAGTCTGAATGTTTGCTATGGTGAAAACAAATAAACAAATCAAATGGTAACAAATTAACAAGAACAAATATGAATTTTTTCAGACATCATTGTGATGTATTAATGGCTGTTATATAGCAAATGTAAAGAAAAATTACGGGAAGGAAGAAATAATAGAAGAAAGCTGTTAATCTTGGTTTCGTATTTTTAGTATGTTTTCGGGTGACTACTCTTTGCAATGCTCATAATTAATCTGAAATTGATTTTGCATAGTGTTGCTCATAGAGATAGAAAGGCCTAAATACACTAGAAATTCACTTTAATTTTCATGAAATCAAATGTTTCTGTTTTGCATTAGCAGAGATGCAGAGATTAATTTAAAAGTTAGTTGAGGTAGTTTTTAGGTTATATTTTAGAGTTTTTTAATTGGAATAATAGAATAATGCAGTATTTTTACAAAGGTACCACTAGGAACTCAGTGGGATGTCTTTTCTTTTTAACACATACAAACTATAGCAAACAATTGTATATTTTTTGGCTTATAACAATTTCAAGAGGATTTTAAGTCAATTAAAATGAAATTGGCAACTCGTTTAATTTGATACTATTTTTTTCACAAATATGTTTAGCAATAAAAAAGAAGTGAAGTGCAGAAAATGCAATTTGGAAAACAAAGCTGTTTCTAAGTGCAACATTTGTCAAATCTCTTTAGGACTGAGCAGTTCTAAGAATGATTCATTGTGCATGAATGACTGAGAAAACACAAATTCAAATAAATGATTGGTCCTAGCAATGATTGAGTAGGTGGATACAAGTTTTATCATTTAGTTTGGCATTGCTAAGTGAGGAAGGGTTGATTTATATGAATTAGCATTAATTACAAAGCATTTAATTTGGTCCTAGTAAATTGTAAATCTTAAAAAATGAAATTAATAATTCTCTAATAAATTTTAATATTTTATGAAAGTCAAAACATAAGTTTCTGTAGAAATCTCATGTAAATATTTGTAGACCTAAGTTTTCAATTATATCTTTAAATAAGTAATAAATATCACAGAATTACAGAATTGGAATAGTGAACTTAAACTAAAGCCAGAACTCAAGTATATTAAGACATAAACCAAAAGGTTGAGAATGAGGGAGTTTGGTTCTTGATGAGAGTAGCCAGTAACTGGTATATATGGTGTTACAGATGTGTAATGCTTCCTCTATAGCCTTTACACAGAAGAATTGAACAGAAAGATGTCAATCTTATCAGATCTGTGTAGGAGAAAATATCTCCATAAATGTGATCGAAAAAGCCAAGTCTATTTTATCATTGAATAGCCATGTTCTACCAGGATTTCTCCCCGGGAAGCAATTTGAGAAACAAGATTTTACCTGCAGATTATCCAAATATAACGATATTATATTCAACAGATGCTCTTCAAGAAGCAGGTCATTGACTTCATAATGTGTTGTTATAATCAGGAATGAATGAAAAATATCCACATTATTATGATTTATATTTGTTTCTTAGAATACACCTCAGAATGTAAATTCAATTTATTCTCTATCATTCTGGTGTATGAATTGAGTAGTTTATGTAATTGACACATTCTGAATCACAATGTTGAGTGATTATGAATTAATCATTAAATATCTAATAAAGCTTGTGATACAAAATAGAAAAATGTAAACACATATCTAGGGACTCATCATTTTACAAGAGTCTCTTTAGTTATCTTTCTGGAATTTTTTAAAGAATTCAGTGTCATTCAAATGTGTTCCCTTTTAATTATAAAAATATTACCCTTTTTAGATTTTAAAAAATTAATGTGCCATTTCAAAACTTAAAGATCTACTATATTTAGAACTATGCCATTTACAAAATATCTAAACTATATTTTGATTAATTGTCTCTTCTTTCATGATTTGCCCCTCCTGAGAATCCTTTCTGTCCTAATAACTCTATTGTCTCTCCCCTCTCTAGTTCAAAAAAGCACTTAAGTGCCTACTATAGAACAAACTCTGTGCTAAGTTAGAAAGATGCAAATATTTTAGAAAATAATGATCCTCAACCTAAGCCACTTTCATATTCCAGTGGACTTAACAAATATATTATATACAATTTCAAATACTGTCAAACGTGTTATTATTAACTCACAGAAGATGGCTACTTATTGCATCCAGAAGATTCAAGAAAATGTTCCTAGTGAAATAAAATAATACTTGAACTGAGATTTGAAAGATACTTAATGCTAGATAAAAGAGGCGTGAAAATCCATTTTGAGGAGAGGAAATAGCAAAAGCACAAGTGCAGAGGCAAAGAGTAATATGAAATGTATCATGATCATTATAGGCAGATTGTTTTTCCTAGACTATAAAATAAATTCAGAACAAGAGGGGGTTGAAACTGGAGACATATGTGTGAGCCAAATTGTTTATATTGTTCTTTAATCTCTATTTTGTCTCACAAATAAGATGGAAATCTTTTGGAAAGATAGTGGAAGGCATAGTATATTTTGTACCTTTAAAATGTTTTTCTGTAAGTATTATAGGAAGGCCACAATATAATACTCTAACAGCATAATATGACTTATCATTATCCTTTAACGATAATGTAGAGTGATGAAATACTAATGATGATAGTATTATTGTCTGTAATTGCTTTGTCACTATTTACCCTAGCTCTCTGACTTTAACTCCTAAGAATTGTCAATGAAGACTACATATATGTGTATTCCCCTTTCTTCATGTTTTTGTGGGGAGAGCCTTCCACCACAGTACCGCTCCCGTACTCTTGTCCTGCCTTGCCTCTGTTCTCACTCACCAACCTGAAGCAAGTGGAAAGACATCTAATGGGTGACTTGGGGATATGAACTGATTATATGTCACTCAGCCCACTCTCATTTCTCTTCAGTTTTGCCTGCCCTCAGTACAAGGTGCTTCCCCTTGTGTGTGTGTGTGTGTGTGTGTGTGTGTGTGTGTGTGTGTGAGAGAGAGAGAGAGAGAGAGAGAGAGAGAGAGATACAGTTTGGCTGTGTCCCCACCCAAAATCTCATCTTGAATTTTAATCCCCATAATCCCCACGTGTCCAGGGAGACACCAGGAGGAGGTACTTGGATCATGTGGACAATTTTCTCCATGCTGTTCTCTTGATAGTGAATGAGTTCTCACCATATCTTATGGTTTTGTAAGTGTTTGGTAGTTCCTCCTGCATTCATTCTCCTTCCTACTGCCTTGTGAAGAAGGTGTCTTGCTTCCCCTTTGCCTTCAGCCATGATTTTAAGTTTCCTGAGGCCTCCTAGCCATGCTGCACTGTGAGTCAATTAAACCTTTCTTTTATAAGTTACCCAGTCTCAGGCAGTTTCTTATAGCAGTGTGAAAATGGACTAACACAGTGTGTATGTGTTTGTGCGTGTACATGCATTGCGAAGGCTGGGGATGTTGAGGTGGGCCAGTTAGTGGGTAATAAGGATAATTTAAAGGTCAACTATTATAAGCTGATTTTAGCAAATATTTAAGCATAGCATATGGACATGATTACAAGAGAAAATTTGTACTTTCTATCTACCCGGTCATTTCTCAGTTGGTTTCAACCTCAAGCAGAGGAGAGAAGGGTGCTATGAATTAATCTTCTAAACCTCTAACATATACGAAGGAACATTTTAATACGTATTCCTAATTGGAACTGGCCCATTTAAAGGTATAATTGGGATGGAAGATTTTGTGCACTTGTTTCCCTCTTTATTTCACTTAATTCCTGGAATCCATTCCAATTGCTCATGTTGTCCAGTAGTCTATCCAGGCTTCCTCTCCCTTCCTCAGATGCAGCTTCTATTCTGCTCTATTCTGCATGAAGATTTACATGCCTGTTTAATAATTTTCTCTGGAGTAACAAGATAATAAGTAGTGATGAGTTTTTGAGCTGCCACCACTGAATAATACATATGCAATTGAGCATATGTTCTCTGCATGCCAAATATCTTAATCCAAATATGTGACTCTAAAAGTAGAAAATTCACATTCAATGACAAGCTTTTGGAAAGTTATTTATGAGCAGATGGGCTTTTTGGTATGTTTGTGTTCCATCAAGTTGATAACTAAATATTTCATCTAAATACAGGAATACCTAGTTTTATTGTGCTTTGCTTTACTGCACTTTGCAAATACTGCATTTTTTACAAATTGAAGTTTTTTGGCAATCCTGAGTCTAGCAAGTCTATTGGCACCATTTTACTAACAGTATGTGCTTACTCTATGCCTGTATCACATTTTGGTAATTCTGATGGATCTGGGCAAAGGAAATTGAAAAACTTCTGGAAAAGATTCACCAATCTAGACGCCATTCAGAACACTAGTGATTCTTGTGTGGAGGTCAAAATAACAATATTAGCTTGAGTTTGGAAGAAGTTGATTCTAACCTTCATGGCTGACTTTGAGGGGCTCAAGACTACAGTGGTGGAAGTAACTGTCAAGTGTGGTGGAAATTGTAAGAGAACTAGGATTAGAGGTGGAGCCTGAAGATGTGAACGAATTGCTGCAATCGCATGATAAAATATCAATGGATGGAAAGTTTCTTTCTATGAATGAGCAGGGAGTGATTTCTTGAGATGGGATCCACTCCTAGTGAAGATGCTAGGAGCATTGTTGTAAAGACAACAATGGATTTAGTATAGTACATAAACTTAGTAGATAAAGCAGCAACAGGATTTGAGAGGATTTCTTTGATTTTTAAAAGAAGCTCTAGTGTAGCTAAAATGCTACCATACATTGCATATTACAGAGAAATCCTTCATGAATGGAAGAATCAATCAATATGTCAAACTTCATTATTGTCTCATTTTAAGTAATTGCCACAGCCACTCCAGCCTTCATGAACCACTACCCTGATTGATCAGCAGCCATCAACATCGAAGCAAGACTCTCCACCAGCAAAAACATTACCACTTGCTGAAGGCTCAGATGATTAGAATTTTCTAGAAATAAGGTAATTTTAGGTTGGGTACAGTGGCTTATGCCTATAATCCCAGAACTTTGAAAGGCCAAACCGAGTGTGTCACTTGATGTTAGGAGCTCAAGACCAGCCTGGCCAACATGGTGAAACCCCATCTCTACCAAAAATACAAAAATTAGCTGGGTGTGGTGGCAGGCGCTTGTAATCCCAGCTCCTCGTGGGGTGGGGGGTGAGGTATGAGAATTGCTTGTACCCAGGAGGCGAAGGTTGCAGTGAGCCAAGATTGAGCCACTGCACTCCAACCTGGGTGATAGACTCTGTCTGATAAAAAAAAAACCCAGTATTTTAAAAATTAAGGTATGTACATTATTTTTTAAACACAATGCTATTGTACAGGTAATAGTTATAGTATGGTATAAACATAACTTTTACAAACACTGGGAAACCAAAAAAATTGTATGACTCACTTTATTTCAGTGGTCTGGAACCAAACACACATCTCTGTAGTAGGTCTCTGTGTCTCTCCCCTTCTCTATCTCTGTCTGTCTATCTATCTGTCTATCTATCTATCTATCTATCTATCTATCTATCTATCTATCTATCTTCTATCTTCTATCTATCTATCTATCTATCTATCTATCTATCTATCTATCTATACTCTTGTGTTTGTATGGGGGATATATATATATATATATATATATAAAATCAGGAAATGTGTGAATAGGCTACAGTATAATGTAAAAATGAGTTTTATATATACTAGAAAACCAAAAAAATCATGTGATTTATTACAATGTTCACCTTATTGTGGTGATCTGGAATCAAATCCATAATATCTTCAAGGTAGCCTTGCATTTGAGTAATATTTGTTTGGAGTTTATTAGAGAAGCCCTAAGTGACAACAGCAAGTAAGGCAGTAACAGTATTGCAAACATTGTAGGATGTCTCTCTCAACATAATGTATAATATTTATTCCCTTGCTTGTCTGTATTATAGAAACAGGATAGTGAAATACCAACATTCATGCCTCAGGGAGTACATGAGACACAGTTCTAGTCACTGAGATGTCAACAATAACCCCTGGTATGGCATCTCTTCTCAAATAAGTTACTGTTAGAAGAAAACTTTTAGCTCACCTTTTCCCTCCTGCCTAGTGTGCAGGAAATATAAGGATGTAAATGTCCCATGTTTTAAAAATGAAGTGAAATTCAGACATTGAAGATTGTTTGGGATGACATTGTTGAGCACCAAGTGAAAAATAGGTTCCATGTTTCAACCACTATTCATTGGATTTATTTCTCACAAACACATTACTAACCGACAAAGGTGACAAGTGCATTTCAACTTTGGATAGGTCATGATTCTTAGCTGCAGACACTAGAAGCTAATCTAGCTGGTTTATTCTAATTTGTTAAGGAATTGGTTAGTGGAAGTCACATAATACAGAATTGTTGGGGTGGTTTTTAAGCTTGGCTACTACATGAGTAGAAGATGCACTTGAAGAACGACATCTTTAGAAGAAATGCCCAATCACATCATGGGGTCACTGAAAGGGAAAGATATTGCCATTTCCATTGCCTCTACAATAGGAGCTAGAAACTAGAAATTTTATCACATCTACCCCAGGAAACCCACATGCAACAGTTGCTTCGCGTTCTTTCTCTTCATTCATGTTTTATGCAGGTGCATCTGCTTGGCAGAACCTAAGTCCCATGCCTGCACACTTAGTTAAAAGGATATTTGGAAAATGCAGCTTATATGTTGCCAGCCTCTATTTTTCAAGAAAGCAAGACAAAAAAAGTACTGAAATGAGTGTGTGAGTGGTGAGTGAGTTAATATAAAGTGTCTGCAACAAACTGTGCCAACCTTGATTGGTATTGACTTCCTGGAGTGGTGTTCTGAGGAGTGGCTGAACATATGCATGCTCAGCAAGGAGGAGTGACACGATTCATTAGTGATATCTGTTGAGATACAGCGGGAAAGTTTGGATTTGCTTGCCACTTATTGTTTCGTCTCCAAGCAAATACTGAAATAAAAAGGCCACTAGAGAGTGTCAGCTGGGGATTTGAGACAGATCAATTATAGGAAAGTAAGATCTGGAAAACACTAAGCTACTCTAATTACTGAGCTACTTAGTCTCAGGCAGAATTGGAGGAACTGGGATTACACAGAGAAGAGACAATGGAAGTAGGACTATCCTGGAACAGAAATACACAAATTAGCACTCTTCCCTTGAGCTGAAGTTATTTTGTCACTTGTTTAGTCAATCTTTAGTTTGTGGGCAGAAAAACAAACAAACATGAATCTAATTGGGGCTGAAAATTTATTTTAGAAACACCTGCTTCTGAAATCTTACAGAAGCATATTATATCAAAGGGTCCTTACCTTCAAGATCTATTCAGAAAAGAATAAACGAAGACAAATAATATGTAATTTCTAGGCCTGTAAAACTTATCTGGCCATTTCTTTTTACATGTGAAAAATCTGTGACCCAGAGATACTATGGCTTATGTAAGGTAAAAATGTTAGCAGAGTATTTGCTTTAAGTATTTCTCAGGCCTATGATTTTTCTATTAATATGTAATCACATGTTCATTTAATCATCCATATTAAAATGCCATTTTCTTAAATATTATGTATAATAAAGAAATATATAAAATAAAGTCTCCATGAACAAGCAGTTTATAATAAAATGGATGAAAAAAGACACATAAAAACTGCATTCTTTACAAATTCCAAAGGAAGGCAAGTCATAAAAAAAAAGTATGAAGTTGGAACCAGTCAGATTTTCAGTTCAGAATCTGCCTATATGTGAAAAAGCAGAAAATGAGTTTATTAAATTAATCACTGTAAAGAACAAAGAGCAAAGTTTTTAATTAATTTCCACAAACAAGGCAAAAAACCCACTATAGTATTGATGTGTTTAATATTCCTTCAAGTACTTCAAGTATTTCTGTTTTCACAAATGTCACCTTTCATCATTTACTACCATCTTCACCAGCTGAGAAAAACAGATGCTTCCTTAGAAGCTACCAAGTCAAAGTCAGCTGCAAGGAAGAGTGGGATCATGAGTAGCTAGAATTTTCAGTTTTTATAGAAGGAGAGTATTTGCCTCTTTCCATCAGTATTCTTAAAGTAAGGAATTCTCCTACCATAATGAGAGATTAAAAGGCTAGGTATTCATAAATTTAAAAACTATGTCAATCACAAAATGCTGCAAGAGATCTTGAAGTGATAACTGCACTCCTATGTTCACTGCAGCATTATTTATAAGACACAAGACATGAAAATACCCTAAATGTACACTAATAAATGGATAAAGAAAGATGTGGTATACACATACAATAAAACATTATTCATCCTTAGAAAAGAAAGAAATACCATCATATGTAGCAACATAAATAAGCCTAGAGAACATTACACTAAGTGCAATAAACAAGGCAAAGAAAGACAAATACTGTGTGATATCATTTATATGTGGAATCTTAAAAAGTAAAACTCATAGCTACTCATACTACAGGGAATGGTATGGTGGTTGCCAGGGGCTGGGTAGACAAGAAAACAGGTATTTGCTATTGGGCAGGTATAAATTTCAATTATTCAAGTTGAATAATTTCTAGAGATCTGCTATACAACAGTGTCTATAGTTAACAATACTGCAGCTTACATGGGCAAGATGGCCAAATAGGAACAGCTCCAGTCTGCAGCTCACAGCAAGATCAATGTAGAAGGGAGGTGATTTCTGCATCTCCAGCTGAGGTATCCGGCTCATCTCACTGAGACTGGTTAGACAGTGGGTGCAGCCCATGGAGGGCAAGCAGAAATAGGGTGGGGCATTGCCTCACCTGGAAAGCACAAGGGGTTGGGGAACTCCCTCCCCTAGCCAAGGGAAGCCATGAGGGACTATGCTGTGAGGAACAGTGCATTCTGGCCCAGGCACACTATGCTTTTCCCATGGTCTTTGCAACCCGCAGACCTGGAGATTCCCTCGGGTGCCTACACCACCAGAACCCTGGGTTTCAAGTACAAATTGGGAAGCCATTTGGGCAGACAATGAGCTAGCTGCAGGAGCTTTTTTTTCATATCCCAGCGGCACCTGGAATGCCAGAGAGACAGACCGTTCACTCCCCTGGAAAGGGGGTTGAAGCCAGGGAGCCAAGTGGTCTAGCTCAGTGGATCCCACCCTCATGGAGACCAGCAAGCTAAGATCCACTGGCTTGCAATTCTCACTGCCAGCACAGCAGTCTGAAGTTGACCTGGAACACTTGAACTTGGTGGGGGAGGGGCATCCACCATTATTAAGGCTTGAGTAGGCGGCTTCCCCTCACAGTGTAAGCAAAGCCAACAGGAAGTTCGAACTGGATGGAGCCCACCACAGCCCTGCAAATCCACTATAGCCAGACTGCCTCTCTAGATTCCTCCTCTCTTGGCAGGGCATCTCTGAAACAAAGGCAGCAGCCCCAGTCAGGGGCTTACAGACAAAACTCCCATCTCTTTGAAATAGAGCACCTGGGGGAAGGGGCAGCTGTGGGGGCAGCTTCAGCAGACTTAAACATTCCTGCCTGCTGGCTCTGAAGAGAGCAGAAGATCTCCCAGCACAGTGCTCGAGTTCTGCTAAGAAACAAACTGCCTCCTCAAGTGGGTCCCTGACCCCCATCCCTCCTGACTGGGAGACACCTCCCAGCAGGGGTCAACAGACGCCTCATACAGGAGAGCTCCAGCTGGCATCTGGCGGGTGGCCCTCTGGGACGAAGCTCCCGGAGGAAGGAACAGGCAGCTATCTTTGCTGTTCTGCAGCTCTGCTGGTGACACCCAGGCAAACAGGGTCTGGAGTGGACCTCCAGCAAACTCCTGCAGACCTGCAGCAGAGGAGCCTGACTGTTAGAAGGAAAACTAAGAAACAGAAAGAATAGCATCACCATCAACAAAAAGCATGTCCACACAAAAACCTCATCCAAAGGTCACCAACATCAAAGACCAAAGGTAGACAAATCCATGAAGATGAGGAAAAACCAGCACAAAAAGGCTGAAAATTCCAAAAACCAGAATGCCTCTTCTCTTCCAAAGGATCACAACTCCTCATCAGCAAAGCAACAAAACTGGACAGAGAATGAGTTTGATGAATTGACAGAAGTAGGCTTCGGAAGGTGGGTAATAACAAACTCCTCTGAGCTAAAGGAGCATGTTCTAATCCAATGCAAGGAAGCTAACAACCTTGAAAACTTGAAAAAAGGTTAGAAGGATTGCTAACTAGAATAACCAGTTTAGAGAAGAATGTAAATGACCTGATGGAGCTGAAAAACACAGCACAAGAACTTCGTGAATTATGCACAAGTATCAATAGCCAAATCGATCATGCAGAAGAAAGGATATCAGAGATTGATGATCAACTTAATGAAATAAAGCTACATGAAAAGACCAAACCTATGTTAGATTGGTGTACCTGAAAGTGAAGGGGAGAATAGAACCAAGTTGGAAAACACTCTTCAGGATATTATTCAGGAGAACTTTCCCAACCTAGCAAGACAGGCCAATGTTCAAATTCAGGAAAGACACAGAACACCACAAAGATACTCCTCAAGAAGAGCAACCCCAGGACACATAATCATCAGATTCACTAAGGTTGAAATGAAGGAAAAAATGTTAAGGGTAGCCACGGAGAAAGGTTGGGTTATCCACAAAGGGAAGCCCATCAGACTAACAGTGGATCTCACTGTAGAAACCCTACAAGCCAGAATAGAGTTGGGGGCCAGTATTCAACATTCTAAAAAAAAGCATTTTCAACCTATAATTTCATATCCAGCCAAGCTAAGCTTCATAAGCAAAGGAGAAATACAATCCTTTACAGACAAGCAAATGCTGAGAGATTTTGTAACCACCAGGCCTGCCTTACAAGTTGCTCCTAAAGGAAGCACTAAATATGGAAAGGAAAAACTTGTACCAGCCACTGCAAAAACATACCAAATTGTAAAAACCATCGACATTATGAAGAAACTGAATCAACTAATGGGCAAAATAACCACCTAGCATCATAATGACAGGATCAAATACACAAATAACAATATTAACCTTAAATGTAAATGGGCTAAATGTCCCAATTAAAAGACACAAACTGGCTAATTGGAAAAAGAGTCAAGACCTATCGATGTGCTGTATTCAGAAGACCCATCTCACATGCAAAGATGCACATAGGCTCAAAATAAAGGGAGGGAGGAATATTTACCAAACAAATGGAAAGCAAAAAAAAAAAGAAGAAAGGAAAAGAAAACAACAACAACAACAAAAAGCAGTGGTTGCAAAACTAGTCTCTGGTAAAACAGACTTTAAACCAACAAAGATCAAAAATACAAAGAAGGGCATTACATAATGGTAAAGGGATCAATGCAACAAGAAGAGCTAACTATCCTAAATATATATACACCCAACACAGGAGCACCCAGATTCATAAAGCAAGCTCTTAGAGACCTATGAAAAGACTTAGACTCCCAGACAATAATAATGGGAGACTTTAACACCCCACTGTCAATATTAGACAGATCAATGAGACAGAAAATTAACAAGGATATTCAGGACTTGAACTCAGCTCTGGATCAAGTGGACCTAACAGACATCTACAGAACTCTCCACCCCAAATCAACAGAATATACATTTTTCTGAGCACCACATTGCACTTAATCTAAAATTGACCACATAATTGGAAGTAAAACACTCCTCAGCAAATGCAAAAGAAGGGAAATCATAACAAACAGTCTCTCAGACTACAGTGCAGTCGAATTAGAACTCAGGCTTAAGAAACTCACTCAAAACGGCACAACTATGTGGAAACTGAACAACCTGCTCCTGAACGACCACTGTGTAAGTAATGAAGTTAAGATAGAAATAAGTAAGTTTTTTGAAACCAGTGAGAACAAAGACACAACATACCAGAATCTCTGGGACACAGCCAAAGCAGTGTTTAGAGGGAATTTATAGCACTAAATGCCCACAGAAGAAAGCAGGAAAGATCTAAAATCGACACCCTAACATCACAATTAAAAGAACTAGAGAAGCAAGAGCAAACAAATTCAAAAGCTAGCAGAAGACAAGAAATAACTAAGATCAGAGAAGAACTGAAGGAGATAGAGACTAGAAAAACCTTTCAAAAAATCAATGAATCCAGAAGCTGTTTTTCTGTAAAGATTAACAAAATTGATAGACCACTAGCCAGACTAATAATGAAAAAAAGTGAGAAGAATCAAATAGACACAATAAAAATGATAAAGAGGATGTCACCACTGATCCCACAGAAATAAAAACTATCATCAGAGAACACTATAAACATCTCTACACAAATAAACTAGAAAATCTAGAAGAAATTGATAAATTCCTGGACATATACACCCTCCCAAGACTAAACCAGGAACAAGTCGAATCCCTGAATAGACCAATAACAAGTTCTGAAATTGAGGCAGTAATTAATAGCCTACCAAAAAAAAAAAAAAGGCCAAGAACCAGACGGATTCACAGCCGAATTCTACCAGAGGTACAAAGAGGAGCTGGTTCCATTCCTTCTGAAACTATTCCAAACAATAGAAAAAGGGGGAATCATCCCTAACTCATTTTATGAGGCCAGTATCATCCTGATACAAAAGCCTGGCAAGGACACAAGAAATAAATTTCAGACCAATATCGCTGATGAATATCGATGTGAATATCCTCAATAAAATACTGGCAAACTGAATCCAGCAACACATCAAAAAGCTTATCCAACACAATCAAGTTGGCTTCATCACTGGGTTGTAAGTCTGGCTCAACATACACAAATCAATCAACATAATCCATCACGTAAACAGAACCAATGACAAAACCACATGATTATCTCAATAAATGCAGAAAAGGCCTTTGATAAAATTCAACACCGCTTCATGCTAAAACTCTCAATAAACTAGGTATTGATGGAATGTATCTCAAAATAATAAGATCTATTTATGACAAACCCACAGCCATTATCATACTGAATGGGCAAAAGCTGGAAGCATTCCCTTTGAAAACCAGCACAAGACAAGGATGCCCTCTCTCACCACTCCCATTCAACATAGTATTGGAAGTTCTGGCCAGGGCAATCAGACAAGAGAAAGAAATCAAGGGTATTCAAATAGGTATAGAGGAAGCCAAATTGTCTCTGCAGAAGACATGATTTTATATTTAGACAACCCCATTGTCTCAGCCCAAACTCTCCTTAATCTGATAAGCAACTTGAGCAAAGTCTCAGGATACAAAATCAATGTGCAAAAATCACAAGCATTCCTGTACACCAATAGCAGACAAACAGAGAGCCAAATCATGAACAAACTCCCATTCACAATTGCTACTAAGAGAATAAAATACCTAGGAATACAACTTACAAAGGATGTGAAGGACCTCTTCAAGGAGAACTACAAACCACTGCTCGAGGAAATAAGAGAGGACACAAACAAATGGGAAAACATTCTATGCTCATAGGTAAGAAGAATCAATATTGTAACAATAGCCATACTGCCCAAAGTAACTTATAGATTCAGTGCTATCCTCATGAAGCTACCACTGACTTTCTTCACAAAATTGGAAAAAACTACTTAAACTCCATATGAAACAAAAAAGGAGCCTGTATAGCCAAAACGATCCTAAGCAAAAAGAACAAAGCTGGAGGCATCATGCTACCTGACTTCCAACTATGCTACAAGGCTATAGTAACAAAAACAGCATGTTTCTGGTACCAAAACAGATATATAGACCAATGGAACAGAACAGAGCCCTCAGAAATAACACCACACATCTACAGTCATCTGATCTTTGACAAACCCGAGAAAAACAAGCAAAGGGGAAAGGATTCCTTATTTAATAAACGGTGTTGGGAAAACTGGCTAACCACATGCAGAAAACTGAAACTGGACCCCTTCCTTACACCTTATACAAAAATTAACTCAAGTTGGATTAGAGACTTAAATGTAAGACCTAAAACCATAAAAGCCCTAGAAGAAAACCTAGGCAATACCATTCAGGACCTGGGCATGGGCAAAGTCTTCTTGACTAAAACACCAAAAGCAATGGCAACAAAAGCTAAAATTGACAATCGGGATTTAATTAAAAGAAAGAGCTTCTGCACAGCAAAAGAAACTATCACCAGAGTGAACAGGCAACTTACAGAATGGAAGAAAACTTTTGCAATCTATCCATCTGACAAAAGGCTAATATCCAGAACCTTGAAGGAACCTAAACAAATTCACAAGAAAAAAACAAACCCATCAAAAAGTGGGCAAAGGATATGAACAGACACTTCTCAAAAGAAGACGTTTATGTGGCCAACAAACATATGAAAAAAAGTTCATCATCACTGGTCATTAGAGAAATGCAAATCAAAACCACAATGAGATACCATCTCATACCAGTTAGAATGGTGACAATTAAAAAGTCAGAAAACAACAGATGCTGGAGAGAACGTGGAGAAATAGGAATGCTTTTACACTGTTGGTGGGAGTGTAGGTTAGTTCAACCATTTTGGAAGACAGTGTGCTAATTCCTCAAGGATCTAGAACCTGAAATACCATTTGACCCAGCAATCCCATTACTAGGTATATACCCAGAGGATTATAAATCATTCTACTATAAAGACACATGAACACGGATGTTTATTGCAGCACTGTTCACAATAGCAAAGACTTGCTACCAACCCAAATGCCCATCAATGATAGACTGGATAAACAAAATGTGGCACATATACACCATGGAATACTATGCAGCCATAAAAAAGGATGAGTTCATGTCCTTTGCAGAGATGTGGATGAAGCTGGAAACCATCATTCTCAGCAAACTAAAACAGGAACAGAAAACCAAACACCAAATGTTCTCACTCATAAGTGCGAGTTGAACAATCAGAACACATGGACTCAGGGAAGGGAACGTCATACACTGGGACATGTCAGGGGGTGGGGGGCTAGGGGAGGGATAGCATTAGGAGAAATACCTAATGTAGATGACAGGTTGATGGGTGCAGTTAACCACCATGACACATGTATACCTATGTAACAAACCTCCACGTTCTGCACATGTATCTCAGAACTTGAAGTATAATAAAAAAATACTGCATTGTGCACTTAAAATGTTAAGGAAGTACATTCCATGTTAACAGTTCATACTACTATTATAAAAAATATGTAAAAATACAAAGAAACAAAACAGAAAGCTAATTAAAAAACAAAAACAGAAAGCCACATGCTCTAATATTTTTTTCAGTAAAAATAATTGTAAGACTAATTCATGCTAAAATTTTTCTTCCATGTCCTATTTTCAGGAATGAGAATGAATGCTAGTTATTCCATAAAATTTTGCTGTATTGAGCTATACAGATACTTTTTATTAATTTATGTGTATATATATCCAAATGACAAAGAATGTGTAAATATAAATATGAGGAACAGAATATGAATATAATTTGGTCCTTTAAGAAAAATATGTACTTCTAAAATCAAATTCAAAATTATATTTATCACTTTGCCCCAAACCCATCTGGTTCCTGACTTGATATGATGGTCTTTAATTCATTTGTCTCCCACGGCAAATACTTTTTCAGCCAATATATCTTCTGGGAGGTAAAGGGGCAAGCAATTCACCTTCTAAAACTAAACTCTGCTAAAGGAACCTGTTTTGCATTTTAAGGTCATTCCGTTGACATCATAGATGATAAAGGACATGTAAAAATTAAAGTCATTTTCTCTTGAGCTAATAATGCCTGCCGATATTGACTATATTTAGCTGTCACATTAGCTCTAATCTTTAGATTTATATTTTAAAATAACTAGGGCAAGTGTTACCTATTGAAAAAACAGTTCATCTTATTGAAGGAAAACAGAGAGGATAAATAATGCATGGAATCATAAATGGAAAACATTAACAACACTCCCAGAACTTGTAATTATTTCTATATTGGTAGTTTAACCTTTAGAGAAAGTAAATAGTCTCTCTCTCTTGTGTGTCTATATCATCTTCACAGCTTTTTATAGAGCAGTTCTGTTTCCATATTTTATTAGCTTTTCAAGCACAGACATTTGTCACTAAACAACTTCCCCCAAACTGTGGCCAATTTGAATGAAAATCATATTTGAGAAGACATATTTACAAATAAAGATTATTTGAGATTCAGTAATACTTTGCCTTTATTCTTGGAAATTTTATTCTGAAATCCATTGACTTTTAAATACATTTTCCTTTGATTATCTTAAAGTACTGAAGTGTGAAGATGAGTAACTTTATTTATAATAAAATTCATGCAACTCAAAAGCAAAATATCATTTCTTGCTTTTTCTTTTCAAAAGTCGACAGTTTTCTTTCAATGATTTGTAACTTTTCTTAATATTAACATTGTTTTCTAATGCAAGGAAGCCTCGAGTGAAGTCAGTTGACAGAATCCTTACCATTAGAGGATTTTTGATATTTCTAATTTGAATTCCAATACAGTGAAAGAAGAAAAAAGGTGGAGATGAAAGGCAAAATGGGAAGGCAAGGAAGGAATAAAGTGATCTTGAATTAGGATAACAGTAGTTATAATGAAAATCCAAGGAAAACTGAGGAATAAAAAAGAGTGTTAGCCGAATTCTATACAAAAGCAATGTATCAGGACATTTCGAAATAACTATAAAGTGTTGAAGCTGGGTGAGTACTCAGAGAATAGTAACTGCTGTTGAGCTAAAATATGAAAATGTTTTATGTATTTATTAATTTTCCTCTAAGATTCCACAGTTATGTTTTCTGTCCTTTGGAAAAAGTCAATCAAAAGTAAGAAAGAAAAATTAAACAGACAAAAAAGAGAATTAAATGTAAGACACAAGGAAAGAATTCTAATGCATTTCCAAATCCTAGTTCTAATTCTTCCTGTGGTTTAGTTGTATGCCTGCTTTATATACAACCTTGTTGTTTCATAGCATCTGGATATCCTTCTAATTAATTTATTTTTATTTCAACTATATAGATTTCAGTTGCTGTTGTTTGCAAGGAAAATATTACCAAGAAATACAGTAGGAAAATATACCTAGTATAGGAAGTAAGGTGGTCAGAATTCACATAATTACTGCTTGAGTGGCAAAAACCTCCATGCCATTTGCCTCAGGTGGGTATTATATAAATTCCATCAGTGTCTCGGATGAGAAATGCTGTCACACTAAGATAAAGATAAGACTTTCTTGAATCTCCCATGATCTCATTTTCAGAAGCCAGAATTAGAAACACTGAGGGATGAAGGTGTTTAGAAGGTATACCTGTGGGCAAGGAGTTTCTCTTTAGATTTTGAAGTAAAAATACACATTGCAACATGTAACAGCACACAGCCTGGGTTTGTGGGAAAATTATTTACAGCGACTTTAAGGAAGATGCAAGGGTGTAGGTCTTAAATGAGGGGAGGGAGGACAGAGACAGCAACCAGCACTTTACTGAAGGAAAGAACTCCCCAGGAGGTCAGAGGACAAAGACACAATTTCCCTTTAAGGGCAAAGAATTTTCGCTCTTCCAGCCTAGGAGATTATTTTCTAGACCAATATTGTCCAATAAAAATATAATACATGTTATTTTATACTTTCTAGTAGCCCCATGAATGAAAGTAAAAAGAAACAGGTGAAATGAACTTAATAATATATTTTAATTCAATATATTCAAAATATTATTTCAAATTATAATCAACATAAAAATATTAGAGATACTTAACTTTTTTTGTATCAAGTCTTCAAAGTCCAAAGTGTACTTTACACTCACATCACATCTGAACTTGGACTATCCACATTTCTCTGCTCAGTAGCCACATGTTGGAAGTAAATGCTCAGTGCTGCCAAGTGAAAATAGCACTCAGGCAAAAGTTTTCTCAGCAAGGCAATTTACTTCTATAGAAGGGCGCATCTTGCAGATGGAGCAATGGAGAGAGCACACTGAACAAAGGAAAGCAGGGGCTTTTATTTCTAATGCAATTGGTTTCTACTACTGTGTCCTGTCTCCACTCGCTGGAGCTGGACCGCACAATCTAAACTGGTCGTGGTTAGCTAATTTGAAGGGAGCAGGAAGGGGGTTACACTGGTGGAAAGGGCAGTTTTGGCGGGAAGAGCCATTGTGGCAGGAGGGGTAAATTACAGGGTGAGCAGCAGATGTGGAATGTAGTCTCTGGAGATAAGGACTGACAGGGGAGTTGTTTACTGAGACCAGGCCAGGGAGACAGAAAGAGTAAGAAAGTATGGCCTTGAAAGCAGGAAACAAAGAACAAGGGAACTTAGACAAGCTAAACCTTTGAAGAACTTCTTACTGTGTTTAACACACGTGAGGTGTGTGGCTTCAGTCCTGAACCCCACAAGCCTGTACAGTAGAGTGGTGGGCAACACTGCTGTCCTGCTCCTCTTCAAATATTCCTTTTAACTTATCTTTTCTTTCAACTCCTGTATTATATAGAGTCAGTTGGAAGAGTTTCATTTTAAAATCTTGCCATAAATTGATTTAAAGTTCCAGAACAAAATGAGCCAAAATCAGACCTTACCAAATCAAACACTCCCTTCAAGAGTTCCTAAACTTTAAGTGGAATTTTAATCTAAAGTTACTGTAGGATTTTCCTTGGAAACCATTGAGGTGGACTGTATGAGTTTTCTTTGTGGGTTGTCCTGAAAGGTGAACACTATCCTTTCCCACCTCCCAGGACATGTTTTGTAGGTGAATCTCCACACAGTGGTGGAGAATAGAACATAGACTCGACCAGTTAGCTAACCAAATAAAGTCCATAACTAGATGTATGTTAAAAGATCAGCATACATTTCCTTTTTCTCATCAAACTGTCCTCAGTTTGCTTTTACCTGAACTGGAGCCCATTTGTCATTCTCTTTTCCTTTAAAGCCCTCTTCAATATGAAGTTCTATGATTCCCAGTGCTCAAACACAAACACAGAGCACTATATTAGTGTTCAGTATACAGCAGTGACAAAATAGATGGTCTCTGCCCTCCTGGAGCTTATAGGCAAGAGAGTGAGTGATAGTAAACATTTGAAGTCACAAACTAGAAAGAGTTCTTGCACATTACAGAGTGTGGTAAGGTGTCTCTGAGGTATCCAGCATTTTTCTGTGATAGAAAGCTATCATTTGATTTCCTACCACAACAAAGAAACAACAAATAGCACAAGCCAAATCAAAAGGCCTTTCTTTTTACTTCTCTCATCCCTTCTTCTAATACTGTCCTGTAGAAGTCAACAGTAGAACAGCTGATGGGAAAGGAAATCAAATAATGAGAGCAAATGAGAAAAAAAAAATTTCCAGGGCCTGCCTTTTGCTCTCCCTGTTGAGTCCAGGGCCACAAGTAAAGGCTGAGTTGTCATTCTCTTTTCCTTTAAAGCCCTTTTCCATATGAAGTTCTATGATTCTATGATTCCCAGTGATTATGGGGAAGAAACACTGAATTAGGCGAGAGAGTAGGTTTTAACTCAGATTAGTTTATACGTTGTGGTACATTTTTAAACTGGACAATTCTAATTGAATTCTAATGTTAATAGCCCCATATTACCAGGGAATTATGGATTTCCCCAAAATGTTGCTAAGAAGTTGGGCATGGAGATCCGGGAGAGTGAGTGTGTAGGTAGTGGCAGGAGAGGACAAAACAATAGTATTCTTCTGATTTTGCCTCCCAAATTTGGCATATTCAATAAATAATTTACAGCTGTCTTTCTCTGTGACTCCGTTACAAATTTCTTAACAGCAGGTAGGAGTTTAATATATAACAGTGCCTAACACAATGCTTAGCATCTCATTTGTTAGTAATTCCAATGCACTGAAAAAGGAAATGAATGTGTCGAATGTATTTTAGAGCTTCAGAATCTCCTCTCCCTCCTGTTTCTCCTCTTTTCTTACAACTGTTTTCCACATGCCACCCTTTAAGGCTACGGATCTCTATCGTCACATAATAATCACCTGCAAACCAGAATCAGTATCTAATAGGCCTAGAGTAGTTTCAGATTTGATTGTTTGAAATTGAATCAGAATCTATATCTAATAGGTCTAGAGTAGTTTCAGATTTGATTATTAGAAATTGAAATCCTGTGCATTTATTTTGTGTAATACACCAATCACAATGCCTTGAGACCCCTGCTACTAGGTTCCTATTAGATTCTTCCTTAAAGTTTCCCTATCGGGGGAACCTGCCCCCAATAGTCACATAGGTTCTTTTCTATTTTTCCTTAAGTGTCAGCTGGTCTGAGAAATAAAGGGACAGAGTATAAAAGAGAGAAATTTTAAAGCTGGGTGTCCGGGGGAGACATCACATGTCGGCAGGTTCCGTGATGCTCCCTAAGCCGTAAAACCAGCAAGTTTTTAATTAGCGATTTTCAAAAGGGGAGGGAGTGTACGAATAGTGTGTGGGTCACAGAGATCACATGCTTCACAAGGTAATAAAATATCACAAGGCAAATGGAGGCAGGGCAAGATCACAGGACCACAGGACCAGAGCAAAATTAAAATTGCTAATGAACTTTCAGGCACAGATTGTCATTGATAACATCTTATCAGGAGACAGAGTTTGAGAGCAGACAACCAGTCTGACCAAAATTTATCAGGCGGGAATTTCCTCGTCTTTATAAGCCTGGAAGTGCTACTGGAGACTGGGGCTTATCTCATCCCTACAGCTTCGACTGTAAAAGATGGCTGCCCCCGAAGCGGCCATTTCAGAGGCCTACCCTCAGGGACACATTCTCTTTCTCAGGGATGTTCCTTGCTGAGAAAAAGAATTCAGCGATATTTCTCCCATTTGCTTTTGAAAGAAGAGAAATATGGCTCTGTTCCACCTGGGTCACCAGCAGTCAGAGTTTAAGGTTATCTCTCTTGTTCCCTGAACATCGCTGTTATCCTGTTCTTTTTTCAAGGTTCCCAGATTTCATATTGTTCAAACACACATGCTCTACAAACAATTTGTGCAGTTAATGCAATCATCACAGGGTCCTGAGGTGACATACATCCTCCTCAGTTTACGAAGATGATGGGATTAAGAAATTAAAGTAAAGACAGGCATAGGAAATCACAAGGGTATTGAATGGGGAAGTGATAAATGTCCATGAAATCTTCACAATTTATGTTCAGAGATTGCAGTAAAGACAGGTGTAAGAAATTATAAAAGTATTAATTTGGGGAACTAATAAATGTCCATGAAATCTTCACAATCCACATCCTTCTGCCATGGCTTCAGCCACTCCCTCTGTTCGGGGTCCCTGACTTCCTGCAACATTTCCCCTTCAATTTTTGAGTTCTCCTGGGTACTGCATCAAATTGACTTTAAGAACAAATCCTTTTTTATTCTCCACTCTCCTTGCTGCTTCCTTCTCTGCCTGTGACCCTCACAAGGCCACCTCTCTGCTTCATTTTAATGTTCTTAACTCTTATTCTCACTTCCACAGTAGGCAGAAAGAAGCTGTTTTCCTTAATCTATCTAAACTGAGATAAAGTATAAATGATGAAGAGTATTTATTTTAACTAATAAAAGAAAAATCTAAAATCCATTAAAAAAAAGGTGTGGATATTCTACTCAAGGACTTCATTATATTTTGTATGTAAACTGATACACTTTTCAGAAGATAAAGAAAATAAAGATTTTCATTAGTATTATTTTAGTATTACTTTATATTTTTGCTCTGACATTAATTTGTGTGAGCTTTGTGATGCAAATCTATGTTCACCTGTTTAATAGTTTTGTTAGCCTTCTTTTTGCACTTACAAAAAGCTTTAATTCACTTGATTTTTTTGGTGGTGGAATTGGCATACTCAAGCAATATCAGCAGCAAATCATCACTAGATGGCAGCATAACTCAATTCTTAAATACATTTCAACTGGTAATTTTTTTCTTATTAACTGGCATTTGTTTCAAAAACTTAAATGACAAAAACATTATACTGAAATAATATGTTAGTTGGTCTTAAATATTAGTTGCAAATAATCACACACAATCTTGAGAATAGGGCCAATGCATTTGTTTTACTCCAAGTAAAGAAGGCAATAGCTGTTTTAACTCTTGAAGTACATTATGTAATACTGAAGCCTAACAAGATACAGACTGAAGTGCATGAATTTTGGAATCTGATACAACTGAATTTAAAACTGGCTCTGCTCTTTCCTGTCATAAAAATTATAAAATTTGTTATAGTTGCTATTTTATCTATCCACCTCAGTTCTCAAATAGTCTCTTCATAATTAGAACCTTTTGAAGCAGCGTTTTCATGGGTGCATTATAAGATTTTTTTAATGTAAAATGTGAATGCTTTATTGATCTGTTCTACAATAATTAAATTTCCATAGTATCTACCATTTGTAGTATAAAAATTGAATTTCAATAATTCTAGCTTCATTATTTTATAAATGCATCATGTGAGTAAATAGTATTCTTCCACTTTATAAATGTACTTTGTTTAATTTGTATCTCTCTCAATGCTCAGGCTAAAATGACCACACAATAGATGCTAGATAAATGCCTGTTACCCTGATTTGAAAGCGATCACTCACTGTGAAAGTGATTAATTTATTCAAGAATACCACCTCTTTACTGAATGAATAAACAGAGACTCAAGATTTTAATAGACTTTCATAAGGTCATACAATTTGTTGAGGCAGAGCCAAGATTAGAAACAAATTATCTTCCTAATATACCACACACTGGCTCTTGTTTTGTTCATGATCATCCACCATGACCCCTAGAAACTTTGGACATAATTATTCCCTCCTTCTTCCTCGCCCACAAAACTTAATCACAGATTCATGTCAAATCTATCTCCAAAAGCCTCTTGAATCCATTGCATTTTATTCATCCACATTTCCAATCTTTAGTGAGAACCTTTATTAAGTCACCTGTATAATTATGTTAGTATCTGAAATGATCTCCTGTTCCAGCCAGGGATTTCTACCATCTTACTATTTTCCTCCTTGAAATATTCTAGTTAACTTTGATGTAAATGGGAGTGTAAATCAGTGTGCTCTCCAGAGCATATTATTTTTAGTTCTCAAAATTTGTAAGAAGTGACCCACATCCTTACAATAAAGATAATGTGTTAATCTCAATATTTAAATGTCCTGGGGACTAAGTGGACACATCTCTTCATCTCATTAGAGATGTTTTATGTAACTAAAAATTTAAAAAATTGAAAAAGTAAGGAAGAAGAAGGAAAGTCGAGCTGCTTTTGTCTTCCTTTTGGCTTCCTTTTCTGCATCAATGAAACTTTAGGAGAAAGTTAGAAAACTCTTCTTTCACTGCACTGATACCTCTTGCTGAATCTAGTCAGAGATTGTGCCTCCCAGATGACAAGGGAGACAAAAGTGGAGTGATACATTTCATCCCGGGTATTGTGCAGGTTCCCAATAAAACAAACAAAAAAAGGAAAACAATAAGTGGCCATCTCATCTAAAGACAGCAAAATCTTTCTAAATGAAAGCTTAGGATAATTGAGCTATAACACATGTCAAAATGAAAATTGCGCCAAAGTCAAACAGGCCAGGAAGATTTTATTCAAGATGATTGTAATAGGAGAGAGAGGCCAGAACTCAGTTGGAACTCAACTCCAATGAAACCCAAGGCTGGAGAGTTTTTAGGAGCTGAGGTTGAGGCTGCTGAGGTTGGGGGAGCTGAAGCGGGCTGCCCTTTGTCTGCTAATTGGCATTACCTCAGGGAAAAGCAAAGTCTCTCATATTTTTATGACAGGAGGTACTTTTGCAACTTGGAACAAGAGGCCTTGCCTCCAAAGTTAGGCTCCTGCTCTCCCACAGAAGCTGGGAGACAGAGACACTATCTCTTTTGGTGATTATGGTTCAAAGAGGTGGCTTCCAGGTTCTTAGGAAAAACATTCCTGAATTGTATAACTGGCAAGAGGCTTTTAAAAATACTTACATTTCCGAGGACAAGAAAAGCAATTTAAAATTAAAAATCTCCTGAAGTACACGCTCTAAGAAAAGGGAGGACAGAGGCCTAGAGTCAAGGAGCTAAATTAATTAAATTAATGTGTAATCAAGCTGAAGGGAACGGCAAGGTCTTCTTGGTCACAACTGATTATCAATACGCTCTCCAGCAGAAAGTCTTAAAAAGAGATGAAAAGAGCCTACCGTGAGAAAACAAACAAACAAAAACCATAACAAAACACAGTACTGCAATAAAGAACCATCATGCAACCCGAAGGGCAGATAATAGAGTTTAGCTGAATCTCTGCCCTATGTGAATTTTAAGAACAAATACAAAAACAAAAGTACAATATAGGCCTAAAAAAAATTACATCAAGGCAGAAAAGAAAACACCACCATGAAGACTTAGAGAAAATGCAGGCCTTTAGATGATTTAGTAAGAAACTAAAGAAAAATTTTAAAAAGTGCATCATTATGAATTAAGAAGATACAACTCTGATGAAACAGCAATAAGGATTCATAAAAGACAAATAGAAAAACATCAATTCAAAATGTGAAAAATAATTGGATGAGAAGAAGGATCTAAAGAGCTATAAAATAAGCTAAAATAAAATATAAAGTAAATTATATATAAAGGTATTGATATTCCCTAATATAATACATTTCATCAATAGGATAAACAAAAACACTTAAAATAATAAATAAGATTTATTAAGTGCTCTTTAAGTGCTAAAAGTCTTGATTTCCTAAAAAATCAATAAATTAAAGTGTTAGAAATATTGGAATATATATATTAAACATTATTAGAAAAAATAAGCCTAGGTCAATATGTCCTCATCCACTCTTACACATTTCTGTGTTTTTAATTATTTTGAGTTTTCTTTTTGTTTTTTTTGTATGTTTATCTCATTTAATAATGTTAGAGATTTCTCTTCAACTGCCTGATAATACTTGGCTGTTCCTTCATATTTAAGAATAGCACTATTGCAAACTCTGTGTGCATGAGTAGCCTTGTCAGCTAGTGGCCTTTCTTATAGGATCATCTGAATGAACTAGTTCAGGAAGGGTCTCCATCAGTAGGTGCGTTCTTACACTGTTCAGTTTTGCTTGAAATGAATTTTTAGTTCTTCTGACCATCAAGAGTTGGGATGAGGGAAAAAGGAAATGAGTAAAAGTAAATTCTTAATTATTCCTTCAGTTATTTTAGTATTCAGAGCCAGACTTTCATGGTTAAGTATACAGATTAAATTATCCCACTTTCAACAAGATTCTCCCTCTGAGTAGAGAATCTTTCCATTTCAAATTTTCCAGAGAATAGAAAACATCCACACTTCTGCAAGGATAAGCGAGCAGGGGAGCATCAAGGGAGGGAAGAGATAATCTTCGTTTACCCTAATAATTTTATGAACTTGATGAAAGCTCATCAATAGCTTTCATCAATAGCACAACAAAATAGATGTGTTGGGGATATGGAGTTTAGTTTAAAACTCAAGTATATAAGAAAAAATCCATTTTTATAATTTGACGATCATGTTGAAGCTTTAAAAATTTTAATTTACTATAATATGAAAAACTAAATTCATTTTTAGCATATACATAGACAATTGATTTAAAAAAATTGTAAAGGCTATTATACCTACCACCCAAGTTAAGATATCTCCTTCACTGAAGGAAATGTTATTCTGAATTTTGTGTTTGTCCTTTGATATGGTTTGGCTGTGTCTCCACCCAAATTTCATCTTGAATTGTAGATCCCATAATCCCCATGTGTTGTGGGAAGAACCCAGTGGGAGGTAACTGAATGATGGAAGAAGGGTTTTCCCATGTTGTTCTCATGATAGTGAAAAAGTCTCAGGAGATCTGATGGTTTTATAAAAGGCAGTTACCCTGCGCAGGGTCTCTTGCCTACCGCCATGTAAGATGTACCATTGCTCTTCCTTTGCCTTCTGCCATGATTTTGAGGCCTCCCCAGCCATGTGGAACTGTGAGTCCATTAAACCACTTTTTCTTTATAAATTACCCAGTCTTGGGTGTGTCTTTATTAGCAGTGTGAGAACAAACTAATACATCCTTTCTCTGTTTTGCTTCATCCTTTTTATATTGTTATTTACACTGTTAGCTTGGCAAGTGTTTGAAAGTTATACAAATAATATATTATTTAAGTTTAATATATTTCTGCTGAATATTATGCTTGTGAGATTTATGGATATTGATAAATGCAGCTGTGGCTGATATATTTTCATTATTATAGAATATTTTATTGTATTATATTATGAATGTACCACAAGTGTTTTATCAATTCCCTTGCTGGTATACTTTTAGTTTGTGTCTAGATTTTTCTCAAACACAGTATTATTATGCAAGCATCCTGATGCATATGTGCAACAACATTTTCTAGGTAATTATCCAGCTAAAGAAGCCTCTATAGGATAGGAGCAGAGATTTTGGAGCAGAAATGCTGAGCTGTAGAGTAAGAACACTTTCAACATTATGACGTTGTGAAATTTCAAGATTCTGTAGCAATTTATAGTCCTGCATGCAATGCAGAAGTGTTTTTCACTGTTTTTCATCCTTACCAATGTTTATGATTTTTAAAGTTTTTAATTCTCCTTCTTTTTTTTTTTTTTTTTCCGAGACAGTGTCTCGCTCTGTCACCTAGGCTGGAGTGCAGTGGTGTGATCTTGGCTCACTGCAACCTCTGTCTCCCGGGTTCAAGAGATTCTCATGCCTCAGCCGTCTGAGTAGCTGGGACTACAGGCACGTGCCACCACACCCATTTAATTCTTGTATTTTTAGTAGAGACGGGTTTCTCCATGTTGGCCAGGCTGGTCTTGAACTCCTGACCTCAACTGATCTGCCCCACTTGGCCTCCTGAAGCGCTGGGATTACAGGCCTGAGCCACCGCCACCGCACCCAGCCAGTTTTTAATTCTTAATCTAGTCAGTATGTTACCTCCATATTGTAATGTGAATATACTTAATTACTAGTGAAGCTTAACAGTCTTGCAATTGTATTTTTTTCTTTAGTATGTCTACTCCAGTGATATGCCTGCTCATAAATTTATGTTTCTAAGAAAATGTTTTTTCTTTTACTTGTTTACTGCCAGTTTCATTTCTTAATATTCTGTGTATAAATTATTCGTCACTTAGAGGTGCTGCAAATAGAAACTCTACTGCCATGGCTTTGTGTCTTAATGGACCTTTATTTTTAATTTAATCACATTTATTAGTCATATTTATTTGTTAATTGTTTTTTGTATCTTGTTTAACAAATTCATCCCTGTGAGTATTAGGGATATGATGGTCAAAGATACACAGTTTCAGTTAGAAGGGAGAAATAAGAGATCTAATGTGCATCACAGCTGCTACGGTTAATGACAATGTATTGTATAGATGAAAATTTCTAAGAGAGTAGATGTGAAGTGTTCTCACCAATAAGTTATAAGTATGTGAAGTAATATTAATTAGCTTGATTTAACCATTCCACAATGGTTAAGTACATACTTGAAATATGAATATGAAATACATATTTTAAAACATCATGTCGTATACCATAAATATATATAATTTTTGTTTGTTGATTTAAAAAAATACATAATGAGGCTGGGTGCAGTTTCTCATGCCTGTAATCCCAGCACTTTGGGAGGCTGAGGCGGGTGGATCATGAGGTCAGTAGATGGAGACCATCCTGGTTAACACGGTGAAACACCGTCTCTACTAAAAAAAAAAAAAAACAAAAAAATTAGCCAGGCGTGGTGGCGGGCGCCTGTAGTCCCAGCTGCTCGGGAGGCTGAGGCTGGAGAATGGCGTGAACCCAGGAGGCGAAGCTTGCAGTGAGCCGAGATCATGCCACTGCACTCCAGCCTGAGTTGCAGAGTAAGACTCTGTCTCAAAAAAAAAAATAATAGTAATAATAATATTAATAATAATAATAAGTTTAAAAGAAAAGAAATTATTCCTGTTCAATGTTGACCTACATTTTTTTTTCTTTTCTTTTCTTTTTTGAGACGGGAATTTCACTCTTGTAGGCCAGGCTGGAGGGCAGTGGTGCGATATCGGCTCACTGCAACTTCCGTCTCCCAGGTTCAAGCGATTCTCCTGCCTCAGCCTCCCGAGTAGCTGGGATTACAAGCGCCCACCACCATGCCTGGCTAATTTTTGTATTTTTAGTAGAGACAGAGTTTTGCCATGTTGGCCAGGCTCGTCTCGAACCCCTGACCTCAGGTGATCCACCCCCCCATCCCGCCCCGGCCTCCTAAAGTGCTAGGATTACAGGCGTGAGCCGCTGTGCCCGGCCTCACATACATTTTTCTAAAGAGCTTTATTTTTAAATAAATTGAGCATATGTGGAATTGATTTTGCATATAATACATGATTAAGATATAGTTTAATTTTTTTCATATAGATATAGCCTTTCCAGTGCAAGTCATTAAATGATTAATTCTTTCTTCAATGATCTCCAATGTCCATTCTGTCATATACCAAGATACCATAAACTTTTAGGGCACTTATGCTTGAAATCTGGTAGCATCAGTTGGTCAATCTATTTCTGTATTAAGATTACATGCCACAATTTATAGGTTTATAATACCTGTTTATGTCTGGTAAAGGAATTCCTCCCAAAGTTTTGTTTTTTTAAAAATACCCTTCCCTATATCATGACTTATGAGGGTTTCCATTTTTTATTTATACTCAAAGACAGTTTAACCAACACAGATATTTATTAATCTTTTGATATTTAGTAGAATTCAATTATAATAACCTGGGCATATGCTTTGGTCAAGGTTAGATTTATTAAACAGTCTTTAAAATTTCTCCTATAGTTTTCAGTGGAGTAAGGTAGTATGTTTTCTCTTTAGTCAATTTGAAATTTACATTCTCCCAAACTGTCCCCATTCTATCTAGACTTACTTATTAACATCTGTAAAGTTGTTCATATTGTTCCTTAATAAGTTTTACTCTTCTCTGTATGTGTGCTTGTGTTTTGTTTTCATCCTTGATGTTTATTTTTGCCTTTACTGCCTTAAAGTTGTTTCTTAATCTGACTTGCCAGGTCAACTGTTGATGTAATCACTCACTTCTACTGTTTCATTGTTTTATAAATTTAAATATTTCTGATTTTATTTTTTTTATTTTATTTTCTTTTTTTTTTATTTTTTTTTATTTTATTTTTTTTATTTTTTTAATTTATTATTATTTTTTTTCAACTACTTTCTCCTAGTTTGTTTTGATTAATTTTATTGTTCTTTTCACTTATTTTTTAAAATTCAGCTCCTTGAATTGAATGCTCTATGCCTTTGTTTTCAATTTTTCAGTTTATTCTAATAAATGCATTTAGTCAAGCATGCAGTTTTCTTCCAGTTCTTCATATTCTTGTTCTAACTGTTCTATCTAAATTCTTATATTATTATAATTTGTAAAATTTTTCTTATGTTTACAATAGTTAATTCTTTTATATGCTGACACTGTTTTTCAAAGCACAAATTTAGAAGATCAATGTGCCTTCTTACTGAATTTAATATTGTTTAAATGAAAAACATATTTTTTTAAACTCAGATGCCTTTTAAAGGATCTTAGTCTAACTTTTTATAGATAAGAATGTTTTTCTTCTACAAGAAAATACACACACACATATACCTACACATACACACACACAATATACAGAATAATAAATTAGAAACCATGCTTATTTTGGAGTGAGAAGATGCCATTTCTAGGTATTTGCTTATCAGCTGTGTAGTTGTGTGACTTTGTCCAGGTCACAGGAACTCTCTGAACTTCAGATTTGTTATCCATACAATGGGAGTATCACATGTTCTTCACAACCCTAAATAGTTGCTGCAAAAATTAAATACAAAAATGTTATCAACAAAAACTTATTTCAACTACAATAGATTACTGTTCATCTTATGATTACAAATAAATAATTATGAAATAGAGTTGAGGATGAACATCGGAATGAAGAAATGTACTAAGTTTTGTTTTATAAAATCTTGTTGACATGGTGATGTAGTACTGATTATATTAATTTTGTGATTATTTAGTCTCACTTTTAGGCTGCAGTCTGCATATTTAAATTAGATATAATTTATATTGTTATCAAATTTCCAGCTAGGAAAGATCCTAGGCCCAGTGTAAATATGAATGGCATTTTTTTTTTTTGGCATTTACAACTGGAGCCTCCAATCCAGTTTTATTACCACATGGCTTAATGTTTTCCTCACAGCAGTCTATAGGTCTCAAATCTGCAGAATGCAAGACCCCATCTAAATTTCAGTCTCCCCACAGCAGTTGAGACACCAGCCAATTTTTACTATCTATCTATCTACCCACCTGGTAGAGCTGAAAGCAAATATTATGTGTGTATCAGTCTTTCACTGGGAAAATAAACTTTGGAAGCTGGTTACCACTGTACAGAGTTTTGAACAGTGTAAGAAGACTTTTTCTTAAATACTTTTTATTTGCACCAATGAAGTTAGGAATCAATATGCCTGCATCCCCTGTCCCTCAATTGTTAACAAAGAAAGAGGGAACATTATGCAATCTTACATTCCATCCATATTAATTAAATCTATCAAAGTGGGATCTTTGTGCCAAATATTGAAGTAAGGGCTTTACACATTTATTTAGCTTATTTTAATTCTAAGAATAGTCTTTGAAGTAGGTATTATTGTGAGGTCTGATAAAGGTCACATAGGTAGTAGTAAGTGGTAAAGACAAGTTTTAAATGCGGATCTACATAAGTCCCAAATCCATTTTTCTTCCATACTCCTCTTTAGCATCCCTTTGATTTGGCAGCCCTAGGAAATTTGGGGAGAAAAGTTATTTAATGACTGCCTGGTGCTCTCCTCCTGAAACCCTCCAAATTTCCCAGCTGGGATCACTTAATTCTAATCTGCAAACTCTGTCTCTTCTCAGCAGCTGGAAACCTCTCTTTGAAAAGATTTAGGCCAGGCTTGTCCATCACATGGTCTGTGGGCTGCATGTGGTCCAGGACGGCTCTGAATGAGGCCCAACACAAATTTGTAAACTTTCTTAAAACACTATGAGCTTTTTTGTGATTTGCTTTTCTCTCATTAGCTATCATTAACGTATTTTAGTGTGGCGCCAAACAATTCTTCTTCCAATGTGACCCAGGGAAGCCAAAGGATTGGACACCCCTGGTCTAGGTCAAGGGTTCATTCTTTTGCATTTTGTTTTGTTAATCTTCCTGAGTTTCTGTACCTCAGTAAATTAATTACTGAGTTGACTAGGTTCTGTTCCCTCTATCCCATTACTTGGCATCGGAGGCACAATTCTCTTCTGCTGTTCTCACCAATACTTCTGGGGTCTGGACTCTCTCTCTTTCTTTCTTTTCCCCCAGCTTTTGTCATCTTTGGATGCCTGCTAATTTCTTCCATGTTTATATGATACAACATGTCAGTCTGGAGACCTAGAAATGGACTTGTTACTGATTCATTATAGTTACATTTTGTCACCTCTCTGGAATCCTGTCCTTTACCCCATGCTAGACATCCTGACACCACCTATCTGCCTATCTTCATCACTGGAAAATGGGGTTGTCACTATTGACTTCTACCAGCTTAGTCTGCAGATCTTTGCTTCCATCCTAGTGTCTGCCAATTTAGCTTTGCCTCTGCTCCCATTGGAGACTGAGTATTCGTTCTTATCAGTGACACCTTTATTCAGAATCTTTCCGTTTGTCCTTTTAGTGACAATTCCCACCTCAATGCAGCTGCTCAGTAACTCAACTCTGTCTGTTATACGTTGAACTATTTCTCCACCTTCTACTTACTTATCAAATTTAGTACTTTGGCAAATATTTTAAAAGCTCAGATAGTAAAATCACATTGATTTATGAATGAAGGTTAAACATATACACACACATGCACACACACATAACCCTTTGTAGAGGATTCCATTTTAATTTTGTATTTTGATATAATTTTAAACTTACAAAAGATTTGCAAAAATAATACAAAGAACTCCTATATATTTTAGTCCAGTGCACTAATTACTAACATTTTGACACATTTACTTTATTTTTTTCTCTATGTTTGTAGAGTTTAATTTAAACCATTGATAGTATGTTGAAGTCATCATGCCCCTTTGCCTCCTAATACTTGAGTATTTCCCAAGAACAAGAATAATCTCTTGCACAATTATAGCCTGGTTATCAAATTCAATAATTTTAATCTGAATATGATTATTTATTTATTTATTTATTTATTTATTTTTATTTTATTATTGTTATTTTTTGAGATGCAGTCTCACTCTGTCTCCCAGGCTGGAGTGCACTGGCTTGATCTCAGCTCACTGTAAGCTCTGCCTCCTGGATTGACCCCATTCTCCTGCCTCAGCCTCCTGAGTAGCTGGGACTACAGGTGCCCACCACCAGGTGTAGTTAATATTTTGTATTTTTAGTAGAGACGGGGTTTCACCGTGTTAGCCAGGATGATCTCGATTGCCTGACCTCGTGATCCGCCTGCCTCAGCCTCCCAAAGTGCTGGGATTACAGGCGTGAGCCACTGCCCCCAGCCTGAATATGATTTTTTAAAATCTAATTTTCATCTGTATTTCTGTGTTAATATTTTTCTAATAATATTAACACATTTTTTCCTAATGTGTTAATAACTTTTTCTAATAATGTTTTTGATAACAATTTTTTTCTTTCTTTTAAGACATGGGGTCTTGCTCTGTTGTCCAGGCTGGGGTACAGTGGTATGATCATGGCTCACTGCAGCTTCAAACTCTTGGGATCAAGTGATCCTCTCACCTTAGCCTTTCAAGTAGCTGGGACTGCAGGCATAGACTACTGCACCTGACTAATTTTTATTTTTTGCTTTTTGTTGATATGTGGGTCTCACTTTGCTGCCCAGCTGGTCTGGAACTCCTAGCATCAAGTGATCCTCTTTCCTCAACCTTCCAAAATGCTGATATTATAGGTGTGAACCACCACATCTAGCCTACAACAATTTTTTTCAGTGTAAGAACTGTGTTAGGGGTCCCCAAAGGCACCCTTAGGCTTGGTTCTAGAAGTACTCACAGAATACGGGACAGCTATTATGATTATAGTTCATTACAGCCATCAGAGAAATGCAAATCAAAACCACAGTGAGATACCATCTCACACCAGTTAGAATGGCGATCATTAAAAAGTCAGGAAACAACAGGTGCTGGAGAGGATGTGGAGAAATAGGAACACTTTTACACTGTTGGTGGGACTGTAAACTAGTTCAACCATTGTGGAAGTCAGTGTGGCAATTCCTTATGGATCTAGAACTAGAAATGCCATTTGACCCAGCCATCCCATTACTGGGTATATACCCAAAGTATTATAAAACATGCTGCTATAAAGATGCACACGTATGTTTATTGTGGCACTATTCACAATAGCAAAGACTTGGAACCAACCCAAATGTCCAACAACGATAGACGGGATTAAGAAAATGTGGCACATATACACCATAGAATACTATGCAGCCATAAAAAGTGATGAGTTCATGTCCTTTGTAGGGACATAGATGAAGCTGGAAACCATCATTCTCAGCAAACTATCGCAAGGACAAAAAACCAAACACCACATATTCTCACTCATAGGTGGGAATTGAACAATGAGAACACATGGACACAGGAAGGGGAACATCACACACTGGGGCTTGTTGTGGGGTGGGGGGAGGGGGGAGGGATAGCATTAGGAGATATACCTAATGTTAAATGATGAGTTAATGGGTGCAGCACACCAACATGGCACATGTATACATATGTAACAAACCTGCCCATTGTGCACATGTACCCTAAAACTTAAAGCATAATAAAAAAAAAATCAGAAAAGGGAAAAGGTGCACAGAATGAACTCTAGGAGAAATCAGATATAACTGTTGAGGTAGCTCTTCCCATTGGAGTCATATGGGAGTGAACTTAATTTTCCCACCAGTGATGCAAAGTTTTGCCTTCTAAGAAAGCTCACCCAAGCTTTGGTATCCAAGGTTTTTACTAGGTGTCAGTCACATAGACATTAACCTCTTGCCTAACTGACTTCAGCTACTCAGACTCCAGTCTCCACCCTCAACACCAGGAAAAAAAGATATTTATCTTAAATCACATTACTAGGATGCACTCATCAGGTCAAACTGATACAGTATGCCTCCAGGTCTCTGGTATACAGAAAACTCTCTTATCAAGCAGAGTATTACAAGGACTCAGAGGTAATTCCTTAGCAGACAATCAAGAGGTAATCTGAAGACAGGTCTTTCTTTGAAATGTGCAGAGTTTGAGCAACCTAGGCCTGCTGAGTTAATCGTTTCCTGCTTAGTAACCAATCCAGTATTCTGTACTACATTTAGTGGTCATGTATATTTAGTCTTTTTAATCTAGAAGAGTTCTCCAGTTTTTATTTCATTCTGAAGGGCAACACCAACCTTGGTGACCTAATGGATTATCATGTAATCTTGTAATAATAAGTGTGAATCCCATGAATTATGGTGATCATTATTCATGGGATTCACACAGTTACAGAGTTTCATCCACTTTAATTTGAGCTGGCCCCGTTATTCAATTTAAACAAAATACTTTGGTGGAAAGGGCAATGTGCAAGTTTCATGCCCAGGCATTAAGATGCTCTGCAGCCTCTACCATTTTGTTCTCAGGAGCCCCAAAACACCATGTAAGAAGTCTGGCTACACTACTGAGGAGCCTATGTAGAAAGACTAGGTGGAGTGGAAGAGTTCCGAAGGTTAACTAGAGCAGAGAGGTCCAGCCATCCATGTTGCAGCTGAGTGGAGCTCCTTCCTAGAAGACCTGCCAGTTGAACCCAGCCTGTACAAGAAAGGTTGAGAACAAGAACACCCAGCTGAGCCATTCCTGATGACAGAATTGTGAGAAAATACAGAAGTTGTAAATTTGAGCCCATGGGTTTTGGGGAGTTTTAAAAATACATCAATAGATAACCTAAATAGTTTCCTTGAGTTAATGGCTCTTGAGGTAACCAAAAAGGAAAAATAGTAGTTTTCATATATATAAGATTATGGTAGTAGTGAAGTAAACAATATTCAAAGGAGTACATAAAAAAGTTTTGAGGCCGGGTGCAGTGGCTCATGCCTGTAATCCCTGCACTTTGGGAGGCCAAGGCGGGCAGATCACAAGGTCAGGAGATCGAGACCATCCTGTGAATGGTGAAACCCTGTCTCTACTAAAAATACAAAAAATTTGCCGGGTGTGGTGGCGGGCGCCTGTAGTCCCAGCTACTTGGGAGGCTGAGGCGGGAGAATGGCGTGAACCTGAGAGGTGGAGCTTGCAGTGCGCCACTGCACTCCAGCCTGGGCAACAGAGCCAGACTCCGTCTCAAAAAAAAAAAAAAAGTTTTGAATACTTCTGGCACATAAATTGAGGAAAAGGTGACTCAAAATGAACCTGGAAAATAAACCAATGGCTGAATTATAGACAGCCTTATACACCATGATATGGACTTCAATTGTATGAGTTTTTATTGAACTGTCTTTATAAAACAGTGAATCAGAACTGCATTTTAGAAAAACCACTTTGAAATATCTGTGGTAGATAGGACAAGTACGGAATCAGAGAAGTTAAAATAGCAGCTATTGGGTAATGGCCCAGATGAAACCCTGCACAAAGTGTGGGAGAAATAGCCAATGTGAGCTTCTTATTGGCTGCAACTTAAATACACCAGCCTATTACTTCTAAATGTTATTTCTCATATTTCATATCTGTTACATTTGTTCTGTTTCTTCTAAATCTAGATATCTCTGTTCTCCTTAAAAAATAAACTAATTTGTGTATCTATAATTATATCTTTTTTGCCTGAGAAATTTATTTATATATATATTTTTATTATACTTTATCTTACATTTTACAGAATATATTATTGCTAGTTGTTTGCAACTTTTATTGCCGTGGCTATAAGTCTTTAGATGACAGGGTAGACTTATCACTTAACCATTAAGCTATTTAGACCTAACAAAGTGCTTTGAGTACAGAAAAAGTTGTAAAAGTTTTATATTTCCTAGAGAATTTTTTAAAAAGGTAATTTTTTTCTGTTTTCAGTAATGTTAGACTAGGTTATTCAGAAAAAAAAGATACTTAGTAAAGGCAGATATAACTCCTACCTAGAAAAAATTGACATAATCTTAGGCTTTAAATTATTTATATAAATAATGTAAATGCAATGTCTACCACACAATAAAAAACGATGTGGAGCACAAGGAAAAAAGATAATATGAATGAAAAACAGAAAATAAGATGAATAAAAATATACAATTAAAATAAATCCAGAAGGGTGGATACTAGTGTTGTCAGACATAAATTATAAATAATTATCTAAACAACATCCAAAGAGATAAAAAGAATAATAAATGAGAATATGAGAATTGGAGCACAGAATTGGAAACAAAGGCAATGTTAGATCCTAGGCTTTAAACATATATTAAATTTGGTTGGGCACAGTGGCTCAGTACTGTAATCCCAGCACTTTGGGAGGCCGAGACGGGCAGATCACTTTAGGTAAGGAGTTCAAGACCAGCCTGGACAACATGGTGAAACCCCATCTCTACTAAAAATACAAAAATTATCTGGGCGTGGTGGCCGTGCCTGTAATCCCAGCTACTTGGGAGGCTGAGTCATGAGAATCACTTGAAACTGGGAGGCGGACATTGCGGTGAGCCAAGATTGCACCACTGCACTCCAGCCTGGGTGACAGAGCAAGACTGTCTCAAAAAAAAAAAAACCCAATTATATACATATATATATATAAAATTGAAGCTAGGGGTACACCAGAAGATTAGAAACAGATGAAGTGCAAGGGATCAAATGGGATAATAGGTCAGAAGGAAATATCTAAAATGAAGCATTACGAGACAAAAAGATGAATAATAGAGAAGAGTGGCTAAGATACCTAAAGTATACTGTAAGAATGTCTAATATACGTATAAATAGAGTCCTCCGAAAACGTGAGGCTGTTAATAAACAATATGTGAAACAATAAGGTCAAAGACTAATGCTGAATAAATGAGAATTATATGTCTTTGAAATACCAGTTTGAATGAACAATTATTGGCGATCAAAGGATAAGTCATGACGTAATGGTAGGAGAGAATAAATATTCTCAGGCCTCTGTTGCGTTCCTTCACCCCAGGTATAAGGTAAGACACCACTGAATGAGGGTCTCATGACCTACTGTCAGGAAAAGTAGGTCAAAGAATGTCTTTATAGCCAGCTGTCCAACAGAAAGGTGTGGAAGGTTACAGTGACCTTTTTGCTTCTAGGGCCTTCCCAATCTCCCTCAATTCAAAGTCCTTTGGGGTATAATTTTCTGGGCCCTGACAATATGATACAAGGCTCACTACAATTCATCCTGTGAACCTGTCTCTTAGGTCATCAGAACTGTCCTGTCAATTGTGGTCGACCCTTCTAGATCCAACTGTGTGATAAGAGTTGAAGGATTCGAGAATTCTCATACATTCACAGTGATGCTCAGCAGAGAGCTGGAAAGAATGCAGATAATACATGAACATTGACAGAAAATAATGATACAGTAAAAATCCTTTGACCTTTTTCTGTATATAGGTGTCTGAGACTACTTTCTTCATTAAGTTAATAGGAATCCAAGAAAGCATTGCCCAGAAAAGGGAGCTATGTTTAATTCTGGCAAGTCAAATACACCATCTTGGCAAAGGCTATATGTATGTGCATATATATTTATATATATATATATATATATATATACACACACACACACACACACACATATGCACACACATATATATATTTTATATATATATAAGTTGTATACTTGAACAGAACACACTTGTAACTGTCATTGTTATTGTTGTTAAGTTGGAGCATATTCTGGATGGTGCTTATTGTTTTGCAGGTTAAAATTCATTTTAAATATCACTATTGAGAGGGTAAGTGAATGATATGGTTTGGCTCTGTGTCCCCATCCAATCTCATCTTGAATTGTAATCCCCATGTGTTGAGGGAGGGACCTGGTGGGAGGTAATTGGATCATGGGGGCAGTTTCCCTCATGCTGTTCTCGTGATAGGGAGTGAGTTCTCATGATGGCTTAAAAGTGTTGGACAGTACCCCTTCACACTATCTCTCCTGCCACCATGTGAAAAAGGTGCCTGCTTCCCTTTCACTTTCTGACATGGTTGTAAGTTTCCCGTGGCCTCCCCAGCCATGCATAACTGTGAGTCAATTAAACCTCTTTTGTTTATAAATTACCCAGTCTCAGGTAGTATCTTTATAGCAGTGTGCAGACAGACTAATACAGTGAAATTATTGTTTTGTTTTGATATTTGAATTTGGATCAAGTGTGCTTCAGAAATTTTTATTTCCTTTTCAATTTAATTAGTCAGTCATAAAATTGAAAACAAGATAGACAACTAAAACAAAATTTATTTTTCAAAGTAATTTAAAAATATATAGTAGAAAGAAGATACAGTTTTAGGCTTAAACAGTATTTTCTGAGAGCATGCTATATTTAGATTTTTTAAAAAAATAATCACATTGATGTTGAATATTTATAATAATTTGAAATCATGGAGCTTCCAGTTAGATATTCACATTCAGGATTTTCAACAAAGACAAGGGCATATCGAAATCATCTAGGAAGAAATTTCATACTATGTACCTGGACACTCTTCCATTGAGTAACAGTAATTCTCAAACTTGGCTGCACATTTTAATCAACTGGGAAGCTTTAAAAAATACTTGTACTTGGGTCCCACACCAGAAGACTTTTGTATGTTTGGCCTGAGGTTCAGCTTAGACGCTAGGATTATTTTTAGTCACCCCAGGTGAATTTAACGTACTACCAAAATTGAGAACAATTTGCTTGTCAGAACTTCTGAGAGGACAGAAGGAGGAGATTTTTATTGCCAGGTGATTGTCATATATATATCAGATTGCTTTCTTCCAATGTGTCGCTTCAGCCAGCACCACTGTGGTGATGATTCTCAAATGTATACCTAGTTCTTAAACATTCTGCTGAGCTCCAAGTAATACTTCCAAACTTTCCACATCTTCCCACTCCACAATCAAACCTTTTCCACTTGCTTTTCCACGTTGTAGTCACTGGGACTATCATTCTGCTGAGATTCCCATATCAGAACCCGGTAAACTCTTTTTGAGACATTTCTCTCTTCCTCTCGTCCTTCATAAATGGGGTTCCAAGGCATTTCAGTTCTACTTTCCTAACATTTCTTGAATATATTTAGTTTGTGTTTCAATTATCAATTGCCATGAAACAAACCACACTGAAATCAGTGGCTCAGAGCAATCACCATATATTTGCTCACAATTCTGCAGCCTGGGCAGGACTCCACAGATACAACTCATCCTGCTTCATGTGGTATTAGCTGGGGTCTTTCACATAGTGGTATTAGTTGGGGTCTTTCATATAGATGCATTCAATTGTGAGCTCTGCTGAGGTTTAGTGTATGACATAGACCACTCACATATCTGGCACATCAGATGGGGTAACTAGAAAGCCTGGGAGCAGGCTGGACATCTCTCTCCACATCATCTCTCCAGCAGGGTAGCAGGACCACTTTACGTGGTGGCTCAGGATTCCAAGAACACAAAAGGAGCTGTCAGTTCGCTTAAGGCCTAGAACTAAACTGAGATAGTGTCACTTATATCACATTTTGTTGATCAAAAAAAGTCACCATGCAACCTTAGATTAAAGGAGGGGAAAGCGACACCACCATTGATGGGAGGAGACATGTGTGTAAAAAGAAAGAAAGAATTTGGGGGCACCATTTGGAAGACAATCTACCATGCTTCATTTCCACTATTTTGTTTAAGCAATCACACTATCTCTTCTTTCATCAATGGGCTTGTGTTTCTACAAAGGAATCTCTAGCTTAAAAGCAAGTTGATTTTACTAAAATATTACTTAAAAAATCTCAATATTTGGACTTTCCTTAGTTGTCTAAACTCATCTCTTGACCTTCTTTTCTCACTACTTGCTCCAATAACAGACTCACCTTTTAATTTCCCACATCATCTTTTCTCTTTAAATCTTGCCTGTTTGTAAGCTCTTTTCTCTGGGTAAATGCTGTCACTACTTTACTTGGCTATGTCATTTTTCCCATTCAGGATTTAGCTTTGCTCCATCAAAACTATTCCTTGACAGCAATATAGTATATTTCCACCTCCAAACTCTGCTATCTCAGAAAAATCTTCATATGTCAATAGTAGCACTTGCAACTCTGCACTGCAATTGTTTGCTTTTCCATAACTTTCAATTCATGGACTTTGCATGAAAAGTTAAAAGAATTTTAATACAAGCATCATTATGTTTTTACACAATGTCTTTAATTTTGCCACTTTGGATTTGGCCCTTAATTTGAAGTACCAAATAACAATATCATAACTGAGATTAAAGAAAATTATAAACTCTTATAATTATCTTTCCTGTCTTTCTTTTTCAATTATTCATTTCTTTGTACTTTTCCTCTGTAATCTCAGATATTTCTTGACTCAAACAAGTTTCTAGCAGCAGCTGTTTTCTTTCAATTTTAAACCATAAGATTTAAAAATTATTTCCGGTTACATACTGTCTTCTGCTACAATTTTTATTTTATTGATGGCTCCTTAAGCATCTCTTCAGTTTTCCAGAGTGGTCAGTACGTGATTTGATTTCTTATATTGGATTTCTTCCTTCACGTTGTTAGATCTCCTTAAATAAATAATTTTGTAACCTATTAGTGGGTGTATACGTATGTGGGTTCATCAAGAAGTGTTCAGGCCTGATTGCTGGGGTCTCTTTTTTAATAGTAATTCTACAACCAATGGAAAAAAATAGTAATCTTTGTATAAAAGACCAATATATAATGATAAAAAGATGGAGATCCACTCCCTGTGACATGAAATGCAGGAATTGACAACCTAAAACCTTTTCTGAGACAAGTGAGAGGCCAGATAAAAATGGGAGAGGACCTCCCTAACTGCAGGACAAAATTTGGTTCAACCCAGTAACGTTTTGCAACTCCACAGTTCTTCTCCAGGGCTAGGAAAATCATATACATTCCCAAAGGATAGTATTGAGCATGTTGGGAAATACACCCTTCCTCACTGTGCTCTTCAGGTTGCAAAACCATCCACTAGCCAAACCTGTATGATAGCTCCAAAAACTGCAGTCATTGCTTTAGATACTCTCCATAAAGTACAGACAACAAAGTACTTCCGTCATCTTCTTCCAAGAAATAACAACTTCCACTCTACATGCAATACCAGCAAATTTATTTTGTTTGTTGAGTCCTTCTAGCAAAGAATTGAGAATGACGGTGAAACTGATTTTCTCTGGGATTCTAACTTCTCATAATTTCTGTAGGCATATTGTAAACCATAGGTGCACAGTAAATGAACTGTGGCATACAATTGGAGTAGCCTTAGATATTTTAATAAATATGTAAGTTTACATAGAAAAATATTTTTTGATGTATCCTTTCCAAATTATACTTAATTATTATTCTTAGGTCTTTTAAATCAGAAATTTATACCACTATAATAACAAGTAAAGCAATTAAACCTCTCCTATAATATTGACAAAATTCATTTTAATGTCTGTTAGTAATCATAAGAGAATTCTCTGCTCCCCTTAATGTGTGCTTTAGTTAACAACAGAAGTTGGATGCACAGTGGTGGATAAGAAGTCGCAATTCTCTAGGTCTTTCTTTAAATGTAAATTCTTTGCAAATAAAAGCAGTGGGGGAAAAAAGTTATTTCAGTGGTACTATACAATAAAGTTCTCAGCTTTTATAAAAGAGACAAAGGAAAAATATATCTCTGCACTTATTTTCTTTTGGTACAAAAATGGTAGCATAGCAATTTAGAGAATAAAGTGGGTATTAAAATAATTTGTGGTTAAAAATGATTAACTGGGAAAATAACTTTAGAAGACATTCATCTTGTATTTATTATAAAAAATGAGGCAACCGGGCATAACTTTTAAGAACACAGCCTTTGAAGCACTACGCCTGGGTTTGAATCCTGGCTCTATTTGCTTGCTAGAAGCATTACCTCAGAAAGTCCCTTAAACTCTTGGTGAATTAGCCTGTATCTTTCTCTAAAATATGAATGAGTACCTATCTTGTAAGTTGTTTGAGGCTTGAATGGCTTAACATTTGGAAAATGCTTAAAATGGTGCGTCGCACATGGAAAGCACTGTGAAAGAATTCATTTTCCCTTCACTGTCACATTTCCATGATTCACTGGACGTGTGATCGTTGTTTCTTAAATGCCTAGAACAACACACATAGTAGTTACTCAATAAATGGCGTTAACTAAATGAATGAAAATGCGATATAAATCTTCCTACTTTCAATGCATATAAAAAGATGATAATGACAGCATTTTTTCTGCGTCTATTTTATCATTATGGAAACCACTTATTCAGAGCTGTTCAGGGACTTGGCCCTATCATAATAGAATCACTTACTAATACACTAATATCTACGTCCAAAGTAATGTATTATGAACAACTGCAAATAAAATACCCTTGTAATGAAAGATTATTCCATTACCATTATGCCTAAATCACTAGTTTCATGTTTTAGTATGAATATCCATTTTCAAATCCTCTATTATTGATTGCAAAGATTTGTATTAAAATGTTACAGAAAAGACCACATTGAGAAATAATCACCTGCATCTATTAATGTATCTTGTATTAAAAGTTATAACTATATTGTTATTTATTATATAAAAAATAACTTGACATGTTTCTTAACATCTCAACTGTTCATTAAGGTATCGTTTTAGATTTGATAACATATTTTGAAGCATATTTTAAATATTTATAATTTTCTAAGCATGTTTACATATTTTTCATTGCAAATCTGTGATAAGATTCAAAATACATAAAGAAAAAATAAACAACTATAATCTCTCACTTCAATCAATTTCGAATGTTTAAATCATATTTTTATAGCACAGAGATTATCCTGTATCTTCGGTTTTAAAGACAACAAAAATAAACTTTTAAAACAATTAGAAAATTTAAAAAGTCCAGAGAATCACCAAAAAGAAAACCATGGTTATTCAGAATTCAATAACTCCAAAATTCTTTTACAGATTTGGGTTTTGACTTTTTTTTTTTTTTTTTTGACATTCAATCAAGACTATTATTTTGATCTCTATGTGGGCAAATATAAAGGTTACTTAAAAGTAGATGATTGGCCGGGCACGGTGGCTCACGCCAGTAATCCCAGCACTTTGGGAGGCCAAGGCGGGTGGATCACGAGGTTAGGAGATCGAGACCATCCTGGCTAACACGGTGAAACCCTGTCTCTACTAAAAATACAAAAAAATTAGCAGGGTGCGGTGGTGGGCTCTTGTAGTCCCAGCTACTCGGGAGGCTGAGGCAGGAGAACGGCGTGAATCCGGGAGGTGGAGCTTAGAGTGAGCCGAGATAGTGCCTCTGCACTCCAGCCTGGGTGACAGAGGGAGACTGTGTCTCAATAAATAAATAAATAAATAAATAATAAATTTTTTAAAAAGTAGATTATTAATTTCTGGAATTTATTACAGATTTTTGTGTATCTATTGAGATAGCCTAAAAGATTCTTCCTTTAGTTTATTAATGTAATTAATATTAATGATTATTTCATAATTTTACAAACGAATGAACAATGTTAGTAGGCAAAATAGTTTTATATATTGTCTAAGCATCCAAATAAATAAAATGTATGTATAATATATTCTTTTCTGTAATGTGATACAATTCATCTAGTCTATGTTAAAGTATTAGTTATACTAAATGAGAATAAAACTCACAATGTTTTAAATAAAAAAAAAAAACCCTAAGATTGTCAACTGCAGGTTCTCCAAAAGACCACGAAAAGAAAAAAGAAAAAATCTCACAACTGTTGATTTAGCAAAGCCTAGTTTATTACTGCAATAAGGGAGAACACCGCCTTGACTAAATCTTAGCCATGTCTCAGAAGGCTTTAAGGGTCTGGATTGGGGTGGTTTAAGGAAGTTAATTCAATGTAAGAGTCTGCTCTGGATTGGGCAAAGTCCTTGATATGATATTTATAGATTGGTGAACACACCAAGTCAGGGTTCTTTGAGACACTTTTGGGAATCGAATCAATGTTTGATATGGGTACAGCTTTGTGCCTTTGTTCTGAAAGGAAGCTGTTTAACTCAGATGAACAAGCTATTGTGTTGAGAAAGCTATCGTTTGAAGCCAGTGGTGAGGTTATTTACTGGTTTATAGCCTTATTTTAGTGAGCAAGAATTTCCAACTGATGAAGAAGTCATAGTTCTGGGTCTGGCAATCAAGCTCTGGAGGACAACCATTTCAGTCTCATGGTGATAATTCCAACTCATGTACTCTAAATAACAAAAGAGCAAAAATTGTTGTCTTTATCATTTTGTGAAATGTCAGGAAGAGAACTAAAAGGATTGATATTTGATAACTGTAATGTTATCAGTGGTAGTTAAATATGACTTCTAAAGCATAACTTTTATTCTTATTTTGAATTCACCTATTCAACCGTGTGTATTTTTAGGGAGTATCAAATAAGCATTATTTAGTGATTATTACCAAATAATAAATGAAACAAGAAATCTTTGTGAAAAGCCTGTGAAAATATTGAGGCTCTCTGTCGGCTTGGAAGGGTGAATGAATTGTGTGGTACTTCCTAAATTGGAAGAGAGTTTACATAGCTAGCTAGCTAGTGGAGATGTAGGAGCAGTATATTTAAATTTCACGTATTATTGGCCTCATATATAAACAGTTAAAATGCATTGTGTTTTGAGATATAAGCTAGTATAAAGAAGTTAAGACTGAGCATGCTGAAAATTTTAATGCAATTAATTCTACCAATAACCTAACATGATTTTGACAGACTTGGAAATGATGTATATTCAATATGATGAGCAAGTCAGGAAATTTCAACAAAACAATATTAAGTTGTAAATAATGCAACCTTTATTGTCACACATATATCCATTCTATCTTCCACATTATAGGAAAAAAATATTCAAAGAGCAGGTCATCAACTGAATGTTTAGCCATATTTGTAACCAACTTTTCAAAGACATATAGATTAGCTTCAAAAGCAAAACAAAAATCATCAGTTTTTTTGATTAGTGCACCAAAATATATGATCAGTCATAACTAAATTGAGATTTTGCTTCTATTTCTGCTATCATGTGAATTTTTTCAAAATGCAAGGAGTTTGATTATTTAATTGCCATAACATTTTACTATGTTTAAACAGTGTGATACATTGAAATGAACATTTCTTTCCTCAAATAGACTGCCAGAAATGAGAAACATAAAGTGGCTTTGAGGATCATTTAGTCCAGTGGTTCTCAAAATGTGGTCATCATCAGAATTGCCTGGGGAGTGAAGTGCTTTTTCCAGACCTTTGCATCATAGATTCTGATTCAGCAGGTCTGTGATATGGCACAAAAACAAAGTTTGTTTTAAGGGTTTCAGGTGGTTTGATGATAAGTCACATTTGGAAAATACAAATATGGTACAATAGCATAGGGAAAAAGTACTAGATTTGGAATTAAAAATCCTATCTGTGTTGTGAGTTTTCAAGTGACTGAGACTTAATTCTTATATTAAATGACCTTTTTGTTTTGTTTTTCAGGAGTTCATGAGATAATAAGCACTTTGTAAAATTTAAGGCCCTAATTTTACTTTTGAAAACAAACCCTTAATCTACTTGTCTAATATTGCCAAGTGTCTTGACCAAATTAGGATCACAAAAATAATTATTTGCTTTACAAAAATACTTATCACTGTATGAATGATTTACATTTTTAAATGATTTACATTGTATATGTTCATTTCTCTTAGTTCACTCAGATAATTACTTTTGAAACTAAAATGTTAATATGGATTTTTCTGTAAGTTTTTTTTATAAAAAAGTATCAAATTCATCCATTTGACAAATACTAGCTTTTGTTTTCTGGTCACAAACTTTGTGACAATTACTGAGCTAAGTGTTATAGATGTATTTTTTATGCCATTAGGAACGTATTGTCATTCCCATGTTTTATTGGCAAAACTGCAATTCGAATGCAGGTTTGTGAGATTAGAAAGCTGGAGCTATACTAAGTGACAAAGCAATGTTAATCAATAATAACCTAAATAAACACAAATTTTTACATAGCTGTATATATATGCAGTGATTTAGTAAGTGATTTAAAATGTTACTGCATGTAGGTTTTTAAACATAGAGATTGGATCTAGACATTCAACTCTTTACTCTTCTAAACGTACATAGGAAAAATTAAAGTAGTAAAACATGTAGTTAGCGTTGCCTGTAAAAATAAGGAAGAGCACAGTGAATAAATCTTATGTGTTTAGAGAGTCCTGCAAGCATAGGAAAGATGAGACCAGCTTAGCTACTGAATGATTGTAATTTAATTGGTAATAAGTGGCCAGAATCCTAGGAGAACTTCTCCTAAGCCCCATGATTGGAAAAGGAAGAACTGGGATGAAGGTGGGACTTGTATCAGTCAACTGGAGAACAATCTAACATTGACAGGAGACTTTAGGAGATTCAGTGGAAGCCAACACTAAGAGGTGATCAACTCTATTCCTAACCAGTTCTAGGGGATACAAAATAAGGTAGAAATATTATTGCGGGAGTGTTAAAGTTTTGCTGGCCTGAAATAGCCAGCCCAATTTTGTCCTCTCCAAGCTCTATTGCATTGTGTCTATTCCTAGGGTCTACTATTTTATTATACATGTATGAAGAAAGAGCAAAAAAGGGCTTGACTGAAGAGAAAGAAGGCAAACAAGAAACAAATACTTGAGAGCCAAGGAAGAAAGGGTGACCAAGCCAGTGGTTAAAATGAGAGAATGTTTTACGGTTTTGGCAAAAAATGATCAAAACTGAGAGATGTGAAAAAGTAGAAGAAAAGAAAAAAGAAAAAAAAGGATTTAAGAAATTTTGCCGTTATGACTTATGCCTCTCTTTTATGTGTTTCTCAGTATGGGGATGAAAATTATAATAGCTACTGAAGTGTTAATACATGGTTAGATATAATTCATAAAGTGAATGATGTAGGTAATAAACTTTTTTTATTAGTGCTAAACCAGGATATTCAAGGATAGTTAATACTTAAAAACCAAATTTAACATGTGAATTTGCTAATATTGGAAGAAGATTGGAATCTCTCAAATAAGAGGCATATTTAATGCTCACATAGTATCAAATATGCAGAAAAAACTCAAACCCTGGAGATTTGCCGTTTTCAGAGATGAAAATAATAGCATGATCTCCTTAAATATGGATGCTTAAGTTTGCGAATCAAACCTGTACAGCTCTATTGTAACTTTGTTTCATGCGGAGATGTTCATTTTGAGTCTTCCTTTGGGTATTTTAATAACCAGACAAATCAGTTTTCAAGTCCAGACTAAAGAACTGCAACATAAGATTTAACAGTCAACAAAACGAGATTTTTAGACTCAAATTATAACATAAATTAAAAAGAATCAGGAATTAACACACAGTATTAGACATCACTTTCCCTTCCTTCCTTCCTTCCTTCCTTTCTTTTTCTTTCTTTCTTTTTTTCTTTCTCTCTCTCTCTCTTTTTCTTTCTTTCTTTCTTTCTTTCTTTCTTTCTTTCTTTCTTTCTTTCTTTCTTTCTTTCTTTCTTTCGGGTCTCACTTTGTCACCTAGGCTGGAGTGCAATTGTACCAATCTTGGCTCAATGCAGCCTTCACCTCCCAGGCTCAAGTGATCCTCCCACCTCAGTCTCCAGAGTAGCTGGGACTACAGGTGTGTGTCACCATACCCGGCTAATTTTTGTATATATATTTTTGTAGAGACGTGTTTTCCCCATGTTGCCTAGGCAGGTCTCGAACTCCTGGGCTCAAGGGATCTGCCTGCCTCAGCTTCCCAAAGTTTGGGATTACAAGCGTGAGCCACCGTGCCCACCCACTTTCATTTTAAGGAGTCACATTGTCCGTATTCTAGCTGGTGATGAAATGAAACTGAGGGAAAAGTAAAGGTAGATTTATTGCAAATATGGAGCAGGGCTGATCTTTAAATTTAGACTAAAGGCTCTAACAAAACTTAAAATGAGAAAAGAGGTGGTAATAACACTTCCCTTAAGAAAAACCAAGGACTTCGTAGAAAAAAAGGGGGAAAATACACAAAATATACAAAAAAAGTAAAATGGCAAAACACAATAAATCTACAAAAAGCAAAAATAAAATGAACTCAAATACAAATATAACAGTGATGAGAATAAACCTAAAAGGATGCACTCTCAATTTAGAGAAAAAAATAGACGTATGATAGAGCTAAAAGGTACCCCTAATACATGATACACATGAGAACTGAAACCATCTAGGAACACTTAAAAAACATAATTTTACTATTCTACATTCTGCATTAACATGACTTAACTAAAGCCAGGACATTTTTGCCCAGTAAGATGAAGTTAAAAACAACTTTGGGTATCTGAGGAACTTCATAAAAGTTCATTTATCTAAAGAATAAACTATGCAAGTAGCCCTTGACAGGATAGCCTCTCCTCTAGTCTTAAAAAAATCAATTGCTATAATTGGCTTATTAAATGGTATTTACTCATAAATGCTCACTTCACAATCCTCACATTGCTGTGTGCACCAGTTCCAACTATTATATCATATATTTTGTCTAATCTTAATTAAGTCTGCACTTGAAATAGCACCTTAAACCAGTTTCCCAAAACAGTATCACAACTCTGCCCTCTCTTTGCAGTACTACTAAGACTCTGTCAATATAGTGGTTTCCATTATTGCAGTGAAAGTATAGGTATAAAAAAAAATATACCAAGGAAATTCTAACCAAAAGTTTTGGAGTAAAATACATAAAATAGAAGTTAATATAAAAAGTTATATTGGGGTAAAAATATTCAGTATAGTTTTAAATGGTTCAATTGCTGTATCAAGAAAAAATAATCTCTCTGCTGAAATTCAAGAAGAATTTGTAAATTGAATCATAGATTGTAATGTTCTTTAATATTTACTAGATTAAGTGACTTGCAGAGTGTTTGAATCACACAAATAAAAATTTTGATTTCTAGAAAATATGCAGATGAATACAAGCAAATATTAGAGAAGATAAATTCTTCAGAATCTCACTTGGACCTTCCACAAAAATTGGTTACATTCCAGTTTAACAGCAAACTTCAACGATTTTTTGAAAAATCAGTAATCTATAGACCAAGTTCTCTTAATCTAATTCAACTAAATTCAAAACCAATTAAATTCATGTTATATTGATGCTGAAAAACAGCAATAAAACCTGGAAAGAATGCTTAGAGCAGCTACATGAGGACTCAAAGTAAATAGTAGGAAAATTTACAAAGAAAGCCAGAATTTAAAGTAACGCTGAACTAGCGGTGAGTTTTTTCCTGTGTCTTCACACTACTTAGCCCTGGATGTAAGCATAATTACAGGAAATGCCCGGCAGAATAAAGTAAGTACAGCCTCAGATTTACAATTGCAAGAACAAAAAAAGAGAAACCACAGGGAAGTGGAAAATACTGGTAACATAGCAAGACTTGAGAAAACTGACCCCTTAAACTAGCATATGAATTTCTGGGTTCACTCTTGACCTTTACATGCATAGATCTGTTTGAGTGTTAAACACCATTACAAAGACTTTGAGAGGTGAATTAATATGTAAAGCAGATTCCATATTGGTTCTGAGTGATCCACATGAAGGACTGATCCTAATAAGACTGCAAATGCTCTGAAAATTGAACTGACCTTAGACTCACAATCACAGCCCATACAGAGAAGACAGGCTGAAGCTGTGGTCTGGGCCTAACCAGGACAATTGACTCCTAAAACAAAATACCAACATTCTCCAGTGGATTTAATCAAAATCCAGAGTCTCATAACATAAAATTCAAAATGTTCAGGAAACAATTCAACATTATTCAACATATAAAGAGGAAAATATCAACTTACAGTTGAAAAGGCAATCAACAGATGCCAACACCAAGATGACACAGATATTAGAATTATCTGATAAATACTTTAAAGTAACTCTGATAAAAACGTTAAGGCAACTGAAAGCAAATCCTCTTAAAGTGGATGGAAAGATAAACATTCTCAGCAAAGAAATAAAAGACACAAAGAAGAACCAAATGAAAATTTTGGAATTGAAAGATAAAATGACAAATAAAAATACTCAAGTTGGGCTTAATAGCAGAACGGTTATGAAAAAGGACTCAGTCAATGAACTTGAAGATAAATCAACAAACATCATTCTGAATATGTTAGAAAATAGATTGCAAAAAATTAACACAGCCCCAGGGACTGTGGGACAATTCAAAGGTTCAATTATTGGGTCATTAGAAGTCTCAGAAGGAGAAGAGCAAGAGTACAGTGCTGAAAAATATGCACAGAAATATGATTCAAAACTACCCAAATTTATTGAAAGACTTAAACCTACAGACATGCAAGAAGCTTAGTGAAGCCCTAAAAGTATAAATCCAAAGAACTCCATGTTCAAGCTTATTATATTGGGAACAAAAGGACATAAAAGCAGCCAAGTTATAATGATACCTTTTTCTTTCTTTCTTTCTTTCTTTCTTTCTTTCTTTCTTTCTTTCTTTCTTTCTTTCTTTCTTTCTTCCTTTCTTCTCTCTCTCTCTTTTTTTTTTTTTTGACAGAATCTCACTCTGTCACCAGGCTGGAGTGCAGTGGCACGACCTTGGCTCACTGCAACCTCCGCCTCTCAGGTTCAAGCAATTCTCTAGCCTCAGCCTCCAGAGTAGCTGGGACTACAAGTGCGCACCACCACACCAAGCTGATTTTTTTGTATTTTTAGTAGAAATGGGATTTCACCATGTTGGCCAGATGGCCTCTATCTATGGCCTCATGATCCACCCGCCTCAGCCTCCCAAAGTGCTGGGATTACAGGAGAGAGCCACCGCGCCTGTCTTCTTCTTCTTCTTCTTCTTCTTTTTTTTTCTTCTTTTTTGGGACATGGTCTTGCTATGTTTCTGTTGCCCAGGCTGGAGTTCAGTGGCTATTCACAGGTTTGATCATAGTTTACTAACACTTTAACTTCTGGTCTCAAGCAACCCTCCAGCCTCAACTTCCTGAGTAACTGGGACTACAGGTGTATGCCACTGTGCCCATCTGAAATAAAAACATCCTTAAATGAAGAAAAATAAAAAAGAATTTGTTGACAGGAGACCTTCTTTAAAACAAATGCTAAAACAACTTCTTCATATAGCAAAGAAATGCTAGCATAAGGAAACTTGGATCATCAGGAATAAAGAAAGAGTAGCAGAAATAGTAAATACTTAGGTAAATATAATAGACTATTCTTTTGTTCTTTATTTCTTTAAAATATGCTTGAAAGTTGAAAGTAAAATTTTAACACTGTGGTGGGCTTCTCTATTTATATGTTAATAGAGAACTATAACAGTAAGAAGGCAGGACACAGAATTGGGTTGTAAGTTTCCTATATTCTACTTGTAGTGGTAAGACATTCACTCCAACAACACCTAAAATATGAGCAGTAATATAAGCTGAATTGTGACCCTTCAAATTAATATTTTGAAATCTTTCATCCAGTACCTCAGCATATGACTATATTTAGAAATGAGCTCTTTAAAGAGATCATTTAAGTAAAATAAGGTCATATGAGTGGGCTCAAATCCAATATGATTGATGTCATTATAAGAAGAGATTAGGACACAGATATGTGTGCACACAGAGGAAGGACCATATGAGGACAGTAAGGAGGTGGCCATGTGAAAGCTTGGAAGAGAGGCCTCAGGAGAAACCAAGCCTGCTAGCACTTTGGTCTTGGGGTTCCAGACTCTAGACTGAAATAATAAATTTGTATTGTTTAAGCTACCCAGTCTGTGGTATTTTGTTATGGCAGTTCTAGCAAACCAATACAAGTAGATATATTGTAGTATATTGTAATACAAGTAGATGTATTGTAAGTAGAGAATCCACTGAAATAAAATAAAATAAAAATGTACAAAGAGAATGTATCAAGAAGCTGGCAGACATATTAAAGTGGAATACTAAAACATGCACAAATAACCCAATAGAATGCAGACAAAAGAAACAGGAACAAAAATAGAACAAAATCAAAAACAAATTAGAATATAGTAGACCTATATACAAACATATCAATAGCCACATTAAATATTAATAATGTAAGCATAATAATTAAACGATTTTAATCATGAACTTAAAAATAACTGTGTTGTCTACAAGTAATCATATATAATGACGTCAGTAGTTTGAGAGTAAAAAAAGGAATAAAATATACAAACAACCATGAAAAAAGCTGGAGTGATTACATTAATATCAGAAAAAGTAGACATTGGAGTAATAAAAATTACCAGTGATAAAGAGGGACAATGCATAATGATGAAAAGGATAATCATAAACATATATAATCCAAACATGTACATGATTAAACCAGAGCATGAAAACATGAAGCAAAGAGTGGCAGAAGTAAACAAAAAATACATAAATTAAAAATTGTAGTTGGAGACTTCAACACCACTCTCTCGATAATTTGTGGGACTAGTAAACAGAATATTAGTAATGATAAAGAACTGAAAAACTCTTTCAACCAATGGGCTCCTCTACCTATGGTGATAGCCTGAATAAAATCTGCCTTACCATGTTTTAACAAGTGTCTTTGAATACTTTTTAAAACAATATTATAAATTCAATGACACTGTGAAACATTCTCAGTTATGTAAGAAATTAGGAATTATTTTATCCATGTACATATACAGTGTGAGAAAAATAGTGCAAAGAAATATTAATAACTTGACATCTCTTTTAAATAATATTTAACTATCTTAACATCTATTTGGAAAAGAAGTTTAGATATGCTATTAGGAAGGACAGAGGAGAACTGCTAGTAACATTACCTTACTGGCATTTGCCAAGAATAAAATAAAATTCCTGTAATTAACTAGATTTAGCTTCCTTAGAAGGTAGTATAACAATCATCTGTACCTAATTACTAATGCCTTATCCCAAATCCTCCTGTGTACTGCATAAAACATCCTCATTGACTGATGTCCTGGTGAATAACTTCCCACTCTTTCTTTACACATTCAAGGCCATCTTACTGCCCCTTGGAATTAGCGCCCCTGGGAGACTGCTCACCTATTATCTTCTTGAATCTAGTAATATATATATATATAGCTCCTAAACATTACAAAACTCCTGGCTGGATTGTACAAAACAGTACATTATCTAAATGTTTAGGTAGTAGATAAGGGTTTCCTTATCTACTTTTTTTTGAGAAAATAATTTGAATTTATATTAGAGAAAATATATACGGACACTAGATTTGCTATAGTTAAAATTCCATATGAGCAAGGCATATTTTCTGCACTGATTGTTGCAGATGAAGCTGAAGAACACTTTCCAGTAGTTGCCATGGTATCTGACATTATGTAGATGAAAAGTAAATTGTAACTGGCAAACTAGAAGCTGTTTCCATTTCTTATATTTTATTCTAATGAGGTTATGTAATTGAACTAATTTTATCAGCTGGTATGTTTAAGATTGCTTCCCAACAGACAAGATTGGATGATGTACTTTTTATTACATGACTTGATCCAATCAATATTCATATCTGATGTTTCAGTTATCAACTGTAATGCTCTTTTAGTTGACTAAGATATGGAACTTGTTTAAATTCTCATTTACCACCAAAAATATTTGCTGATGAAATCATTTAATCAAAAATATTTAAATGTAAATTACCTAAATTATAATAATAAGCACACTTGAGTATATAGCCTATATTAAGCTGAAATGAAAACCAATTCCTGTGCATATTAATACATTTATATTTTTCATGTTGAAAAAACTGAAAACTAATGATTTTTAATCAAGGCATAATGGCAACTCAGGGTAGGACTAATTTGCATAGGTATATCATTTGATTTGAGTATAAAATCTGAAAGTGAACATATCAAATACAGTAAAATTAAATGTTATTCTACATTAAGGACAAGCAATGGAAAGTTCCTGGCTTGAGAATTCCAACTGTAGGGGGACAAAATAGCATGAAAACAATAGACACAAAGAAAGAGAAACAATTCACCAAGATATCCAACTAGAAACTTACCTAGAGGAAAAAAATCAGAACAACACATGAAGTGTATATCAAGAACATGCCTCCATTTTTTAATTGATAATATATTAACTGTTATTATTAGCTATTAACAATCTGCTACATGTAAGACATATTAACTACAAATGCTTCATACCTCAAGGAAATCAATGAAAAACATAGGATGGACAATGAAAGACACTGGAATAAGCTTAAAGTTAAAGCTAAGAAAACAAACAGAGGGGAAAAAAATGTTGGTTTTCAAAGCCAGAAGATAGCAGCTGGGCTATAATGGTGCGACTAAACGTTACCCGAGCAAAGAATCTACAAGCAGTTAGAAAACATTACTCTATGGCTGTGGTGGAACAAGAGAAAGTAGGACTTCTCAGAATCATACATGAATACAAAACTAAGATAAAGACACTGTGTCTCTAGAAAACCAATCAAACATCCCCTCACCAGGCTAACAGGAGTGACTACCACCTCTTTACCAATGACAACCCAAGAGCTACATTTTCTTCCCATCTCCTAGAAACAAACAAGCAAGCAAAGATAACTGGTAGTTACATTTGCCTTGCATTCTGACAGCACTCAAACTGGAACCAAACAGAACCCAGGCAGCTGAAAAGTCTTAATGTCCCTGTTAACAGTGACAAATAAACAAATACCAAGTTATCCTCAGTTGGCTTTGAGAGATGGAGAGATTGACCCCTGAATTTAGGGGCTGGGTTGGCGACTTGAAGTTTCATTGTTTTTCTGCAGTCCTGACATTCCCAGAGAGCTTGGGCTCTCTAGGTGGTCAGGGGGTCCTAGACAAGTCTTAGCAAACACACATGGGCAACTGCTGTATGTCCTTGGAACTATACAAAGCCCTTTACTTGCTCATTCCATTCTTCAGGACAACTGTATTAGCTTAGTGTTAATATATCCTCATGTAATATATGAAATCTGGGTTTTAGGTTAATCCTTTCCCAAAGCCAAGAAGCCAATTTGTGATGAAGCCGCAGTAAACAGAGGTTTTAGGGCAGCTTCCAAAGCACTGCTGGAGCCCAGCCCACAAATGAGAGATGTAGGAATCGTGAGACGAGTCTCTCAGGCATAAGAGACTGAGAAAACTCTCAGAATTCCAGACACCTGTGCTAGAAGCTCATCTGCAAGGTAACATACTTAATTTGTGTCCTGTGGAAGGCATGGAGAAAGAACTTAGTGGTGTCTGGTGGTTTTACTTCTAGGAAGTTTGAAGGAGACTCTTATACTCCTCCTGAAATGTGACTGACCCCCAGAGTGCACTGGGTGGGGGCTCTCCCACAAACGTCCTGCTAGTCCCTCATTCATTGCCCAAAAGGTTAATGTGTGCCAACTAGATGGTAAGTATTAGATGCTGGGGATAGGACAGTGAGTAAAATAGACCATTTCCTCAGAGAAAAACATTAACTCACAAGTTACAACACAATGATATGAGCCGGGACTAAGGCATTCCTTACACATTCCATTACACGGATCCCAACTTGGGAGAGCCAAGGGGAGCTCCCAGGGACACCTTTTTCATTATAAAAGGAAAGTAGAAAGGAGAAGGATGTTGAAGTATTTTAGAAGGTATAATGAACATTTTCCATCTGATGGATTCTGGTTCCTCTGTGAAGTTGGTGTATAGCACTTCTGTGGAGGGGCAGGGAGGAGGTGGTCAACATTTATGGGAAGTGGAGATTTGAAATACTTTTGAATAGGAAGAATGTAGGCCAAAGAAAAAAATCATGTAATCTTTATGGGCCTATGATCTTTGCTTATTTGGTACACTTATCTATTCCATGTGCTGCAGTTTTACCTAACATATAGTAGGCACTTAATAAATAAGTGTAGGATAAATGAATGATTTTCAGGTGGCTTCTGAGTTGACCATCAATTCTACAGTATGTATGTATGGTGACATCCATATGCAACATAGCTCAATAGGGTTCAGTTACTTACAAGAAAACAGGGCTTGCAAAAGGAAAGAGATGTGTTTCTGCCAAGGCAGAAAGTGATGGAAGGAGATAAGATGGAGTGTTTAAAATAGTCGGTTATACGACAGACCTTGAAGTCTATTATAATGAGAGGCAGAAAATGAAAGCAAGTTTTTACATCATGTGTTTAAGCCCATGTACCACTCACACAGATTTTACTTTGAAGCAGGGGGTAAATAAGGCCCACAGTGGCCTCGCTGTGAGCACCACCTGCCTAAGAAATGCTGCCTCCCTATGTAGAGTATGTCCCAGGAAGGAGGTAAAGACAAGGTGTTAGACTGCTTAATTTTCATACAAATTAAGCTGAGATGTGGGGAGCAGTGCCCATTCACTCAGCCTTTGTAAAGAGGGGTACTGTGACAGTTATCATCCACCGAGAAACTCAAGGTAAAAGATTTACTCCCAACATCCTGAACTCCAGACCTAGCCATGACAAAACTTTCACTTTCCATGTTTGTGATACATAAAGCTACTCATCCTTTGCCTTTTCTGAAGACTAGGTAGAGAGAAGCATGAGACTTCACATCCAACCCTTTCAGATTTCACCAATGATTCAAATCCCACGTCATACTTTATAAAATACTAAAAAAGACTATATAGTCTACCCAATTAAAATTACTATACCTTCAGCACATATCTGTAAATTCTAATAAGCAAAGTAACTTTTTTCCTTAAGGGCAATTACTGACTTTAAAAGACATTCTGAATGAAATGTTATCAAATCTAAAAAACTGCTACAAGACTGTAAAACTATGAACCACATGTTAAACAAAGAATAATTATCTCTTTTGGTATTCTCTGACATTAGGAATAGTCTGGAAGACGCCTATGAAAAAATTCTATATTATAGATGTCAACATAAAAATTGAAATAAATGTAACTCGCAATTCATATTTTACCCAGGTACTGTCCTGATGCAAATTATGCTTAGGTATTCCAATCAAAATGCTGCATTAAATTCTGAACATTATATTTAAACAAAGATAATAACAAAACCAGGATTGAGTCGGAGAAATGTCAGAATAGGGATGAATCTGAAAACCATGTCAGATGAAAAATGGTAGAAGGAACATTCAAAGGGTTCTTGGAAAATAAAGTATTCAAGAGAATATGCCATAAATCTGAACTTGTTCTAGTGGCAAGAATAAATAGATTTACTTTTCAGTGTAACTCCAGAGAAAAATAATAACTACAATGAAATAAAGTTATTAAGAAACATATTTTGGTTTCAACCATAGAAAATCCTAAAGAAAGTTAAATAGTTTGGTTTGAGATGGCTTCACAGATAACTTATATTTCACCTTCTGGTAGCCAAAATCTAAGGGTCTACAAATCAAAGAGAGTTTATGAAACACAGTGAGAAAGTAGTTACTTGTTACTCTTACTAATAAAGCATACATTTTTTGTATTTTGCAAACAATTCATTGTTTTAGAATTTTTAATCATTTTGCAAGAATATATTTTTCTCCAGTTTTCTCAACAAGGAAACTTACGCAATTTTTGTGAGAGAAGATACTGAAGAAAATCCAGGATGATTGGACAGTGCTAACTCCATCAATACCCTTTTCTCATAGATAGGCACCATGAAACAAATAAACAAGAAATTAAAATATCTCATTTATTTTATAATGTCAATTTTAAAAATTCGGTATTAATTGTTCAATAAAATATATCTTTTTACTTGTGGAATTTAAAATATGTGGTTCTTGTCTATTTCAGAAATGGAAAGAATTCATTCCATAAGCAAGATAAGTACCTAGGCCTTGGAAGGCTCCCAAATTTAACTCTATATCATGTGGACTGCATAGAAGAAAGGCAGTTCATTTTCTAAATAGTTGGATGGGAGCCAAAAGCTTTTATAAGGAAGTAGATTTTGCTCTTTGCTATAATAAAGGAGGCAAGTATGCTTAAATGGACCATAAAAATAAAGGTGATTGAGCCAGGTCAGTGGTTCCCACCTGTAATTCCAGTTATTCGGAAAACTGAAGCAGGAGGATGGCTTGAGGACAGGAGTTAGAGACCAGCCTGGGCAACAGAGTGAGACCCCATCTCTAAATAAATAAATAAAAATGATTGACTTCAGTATCATTAGTTAGCCATTTATTTTGGCTTCACTTTATTGAATAAAAATAACACGAAAGAAATAGTTCTCAAAGGATAAACAATGACTATCCATACATCCACACATACAGGTTTATTTTTTGAGTTCAGGCATAGAATAAAGAACTCCGGAGGATCAAAGATCATGGGCCAACAGCAAAAGAAGAAAGTTGAACTATGCTGAAAGAATACAGAAAATCAATTTTTGAAAACAAAAAATATACAAATTTTGAAATTAAGGACATATTTCAGGAAACAGTACATACTCAATTTCAACTGTGGAATTATTTTCTTAAATCATTTATGAGACTGGCTGTCAAAACTATTTAAATTGCTTGCATCAGAAATTGTTCTGATCTTCAGCCTGAAAAGAAAATCTACCTATGTGAAATTACATATTCTGTCAACAGTAATCATTATACAAAACACAAACCATCTTTTATATAATAGAATAAATATTCAAATATAAATAGACATTAATCTTAAAATATTTGAATAGAAAAATAGTACAGGTTGACGAAAGCTTTGAGGACTTTTATGCAAATCTAACTTTGGACCCAGTCTAGGGCTTATTCATTTCTTTTTAGGATTCATTTGACGAACATTACTTGAGTCTGAATTAGCAAGAAAAGTAAGATATTTTAAAGAGTTAGGGTTATTTTTTGAGCTTCAAAGCAGGGAGTTCATGTGAGGGTGTCATGAGGTGCTTGTAATTGGACAGCCATCAGGAACTAAAATAAAAGCTGTCTTGATTGATTTCCAATTTACAAGCTCACTGCAGTAGCTAATAATTTCCACTCACTCTCTAAAACATACTGATTAATTTTCATAGCATTTGAAACAGCTTTGTTTAATAGACTCCTGTCTACTGTACCCCAACAATTCTGCACATCTGAATTTCAACCATATGCTTAAAGTGGTTTCTGTTGTCCCTGTAACCTACTTTTACTCCTGTACTTCACTTTTACAAGTACAGAATGTAATTATTATGTAAGTTAATAAAGTAAAGCAGCATATTGTAAGAAAGCCTTTTGCTATGAAATTTAATTCCAATGATTTGGAAATGCTTGACAAAGACACATTACAATCTTGCAGTTAAACTAACTAAGTGTAAAACTACATGCGGTGTTTGGTTTTCTGTCCTTGCAATAGTTTACTGAGAATGATGATTTCCAGTTTCATCCATGTCCCTACAAAGGACATGAACTCTTCATTTTTATGGCTGCATAGTATTCCATGGTGTATATGTGCCACATTTTCTTAATCCAGTCTATCATTGTTGGACATTTGGGTCGGTTAAAGTATAATAAAAAAAAAAGCTACAAAGGATGGGCGAACATTACGTTTAAAATGTAGAAAAATTCTTTATTCAGTTTACCTCACAAGAGTGTTTAAGTTCTTGTTCCATTAAAAAAATTAAACTGTAAGTTACAAATAATACATTATATATGTAGTTTATTCAAGAAATACAACAATAAACTCCAATTAGCAGACCTATACACACAGAAGAAACTTTGGCATTCTATTAAAGAATAAGGATAGTAAGTATACATTTATATTGAGTAAAATTAGAATCTTTACATATAAATATATATTTATAAAAATGAGTATATATTCATTTTTAATGATTTCCTGATATAACCAAAGTTTCAATTACTATTTCTTCCATATCTTGGAAAATAAAAGGGCTTTCTTCTGCCATACTAGTCTCTACTTATCTTTGGAATGAAATAATCACTTGCTCTTGCTCCTCTCTCTTTCTTTTTCAATTTTTAAAAAAATATCTGCATTACTTATTTATTTATTTAATTTACTTATTTTTGGATGAATAACTTTATGTTTTTACACTTAAAGGCTGATGAAAAACCATTACTAATCTGATTAAAGAAATTCCAGCACTTCAATTGAAAAGTATGGTAGGTCAGGCGTGGTAGCTTACACCTGTAATCCCAGTATTTTGGGAGGCCAAGTTGGTTGCATCATCTGAGGTCAGGAGTTTGAGACCAGCCTGGCCAACAAGGCAAAACCCCATCTCTACTGAAAATACAAAAATTAGCTGGGCATGGTGGCATGTACCTGTACTCCCAGCTACTTGAGAGGCTGAGATGGGAAGATCACTTGAACCCAGGAGACAGAGGTTGCAGTGAACCAAGATTGCACCTGCACTTCAGCCTGGGTGACAGAGCAAGACTTCGTCTCAAAAAAAAAATAAAAAAAGAAAGAAAGAAAGAAAGAAAGAAAGAAACAGAGAAAGAAAGAAAGAAAGAAAGGAAAGGAAAAAAAGTAGGGAAGTAGGGTAACACTAAACTTACTCATTAAATATTATTTAAGTGTTCTAAAGCACAACTTGAAAACATCCAGTATGAGTGTTGAATTTCAGTACAATGAATTCAAGACTAGATGTACGTTACGTGCATCAAGGCTAGATTACAAACTACCATAGTTGTAGTTGTCATTATTATCATTATCATCTTCTTAATGCTTCCTTTTAAATGGACTTGATGATCCATTGGCAATATTTTGTGGTGACTCCATATTAGTGGTAATAAGAATGTTTTTGGACCTAAATAATGATTGATTAATTGGAACACTCTTTACTGATGATGTTGCAGAAATTGATGCTTTTATAGCTGGAGTCTGTGAAGCAGAAAGCTGTACTGTAAACCTTTTTCCCTGTGAGGGACATTGGAGTCCCTACTTTAGTTAAAACAGACATGATTTGTGGGGTGGTTGCACCTAATGTAGGATTACTTGGTCTGCTAGTAACTGAACCAATGCTTAACCATGGAATTGTTACTCTTCCTGCAGAAGTAGAAATCTTTTTCTGTAAAGACTTAAGCCTATAGTTTGAAGCGATTAAGCAATGTCTGTTAGGATATTGAATTAGGACCTAAATATGGCTTGATTAATGGCAAAGGAGTTTAATTTCTTTGACTTGCAATATCTAACAGAAAAGCTCTTAGGGGAGAAGAGGTATTAATAAAAAACCTGTTGGTTGGTCAGCTGGTCAGTGCAACACTGCATTGCCAATCGCATATCATCTGCATCAACAGTAGCTTTCTTAGACTGGCTTAAGTAAATTTTTGCCTCATCTAAAATTGTAGTCACATACCAGAAGTCAAACTCCAACATCTGATTTATAACTCTAAGCTCATACTTTGTAATCCTCATATCCTTCAGTATTTGTGCCATTATCTGTGTATCTTCCCACATGCTCTTGGGAGAGGGCATCTTGTCAGACTCAATGATACCTCGTGATGAGACTTCCCCAGCTAAATCACTCACATTAATGTATTCCATTTCTGATCTTAATGCAAGTTCTTTGCCTAGTGTTGTTTTTCCAGACCCTGGTGTAACGTGGTGGCTCCCAGTGTCTTGCCTCCTGCCTTATTTTTAATTAATTTAAAATTATTTTTAATTGACAAATAAAAATTGTATTAATATTGATATAACCTCAATGGAAGGCAATTTAGCAAAAGTTATCAAATCAAACATGTTTTGATTGGCAATTCAGGTTCCAATAATTTAACCAATAAGAAACTCCTATGTATTTGTCCTGTACAATGTGATGTTTTGAAATATGTACGCATTCTGGAATCACTAAATTGAGCTAATTAACATAGGCATTACCTCAGTAATATTGTTTTATGGTGAAAGCACAACATCTACTCAATTATTTTAAAAACCACACTGCATTATTGTTAATTATAGTCACCATGTTATACAGTATATGTTCAAAACTTATTCTTCTTATATAACTGAAATTCATACCCTCTGACCACCAGCATTTCCTGTACCACACCCAACCTTTCCCAGCACCGGGTAATCACCATCCTACTCTCTGCTTCTGTAAATTCAACTATCATAAATGCCATGTATAAGCAAGATCATGCAAAATTTATCTTTTGGTGCTAACATAATGTCTTCAAGGTGCATACATCCATGTTGTCCTAAACAGGATTACGTTCTTTTTAAAGGATGAATAATATTCCTCTGGATACATATACAACACTTTCTTTATCCTTTCATCCTTTAATGAAACTTAGGTGGAATCTATATATTGGCTACTGTGAATAGTGCTGCAATAAACTTAGGAGTGCAGATATATTCAATATCCTGATTTTATTTCCTTTAAACTTATATACCCAGTGGTGAGAATACGGGATTATATTGTAGTTCTATTTTTAATTTTTTAAGGAAACTCCACATTGTTTACTTAATGGCTACTATAACTTACATTTCCACCAACATTGAGTAAAGGTTCTGTTTTCTTCATATCCTATTGAACACTTGTTATATTTCACCTTTTTGATAATATTCATTCTAATGATATGAGATGAAATCTCATTGTGGTTTTAATTTGCATCTCTCTGATGATTAATAACATTGAGCATTTTTTTCATATACTTATTGGCCATTTGTATGTCTTCTTTTGAGATATGTCTATTCAGGTCCTTTGCCCACTTTAAATTCAGGTTATTCATTTTATTATTATTTAGTTGTTTGAGTTATTTATATATTTTGGATATTAACCTCTTATCAGATGTGAGGTTTGAAAAATATGTTTTCTTATTCGGTAAATTGTCTCTTCACTGTATTGGTTTTTCTCTTTGCTACACAGAAATGTTTTAGTTTGAGGTAACCCCTGCCTACTTCACCCTCATGCAGTTATCTCACCACAACCTGTAGTTAGAGAGAGCTAAAAGTATTAGAGTGCAAGTAAATATATATGTATAGCAAGCCAAATACTTTTATTTAGTCCAAGATTATTAAAAGTTCTATGGGCACTTTTAGTAAAAATAAAAATCTAGTTTCAACAATTAAATGCCCAGTCTAGTGTCATAATTACATAAATTCATATTCTAACTCTAAACTTCTTTCTCATTCACAACAGGACTTCATTCTCTCCCTGATTTCCTGTCTTTATTGTTAGCTGCTTAGGGAATGGGCCATACATTCATACTTCTATTCTTCAGAACTAGATACACAGCAAATAGAGATTTTCAGGATTGTGAGGATGAAAAGTGATGTATCCACTCCATGTCAGAAATTCCATTTGCTTTCTTTCCCTTATCCTTGCAAACCACCACTGCTAACCACCACTATTAACCACAACAACCACCACTAACAACAACAAAAGTACTTAACTGTTTACAAATCCAAAAATTACTTGGTCAATACTTTTATCAAAGCTTGCTATTTCACAAGTAATTAATTGGCCAAAAGAATTTTCTTTTATAAGATACCAACTGTCAAAGAAGGAGAGAGTCTAACTTATTTGGAAGAATTTGATAAACTCATACACATTCAGTGTTTGGTTGCTAGATTTGTAGATTTAAAAATTTTAATGTACTAGTTCACCTATGGTGATTCTGTCTTCCATGATCTACCTATGCCTACTACCTTTGGTTCCTCATTCAAAACAATGATGTGAATACATGAATATTAATGTTTAGTCATCAGTGGGAGATGTATTTGACTCAAGTATTGACTTTTGCACAGAGTTCTTAGTAAGAGAATCAGTACAGAACAATAAGGTAAAGATAATAAATAGACTTATAGAACATTGAAACAAGAAATGTGGAATTGGTAAACATTTGTCAAGTTCTTATTATATGCCAGGTGCTGTTCTAGGTACCAGAGGTACAATGGTTAACAAAGCGAGCTACATTTCTGCTCTCATAGAACATAAATTCGAGTTAGTTGGGGGAGATTGGCAGAGGAGGCAAAGAAATAAAGAAGACAATTTCAGAGTAATTCATTCTATGAAGGAAATGGTGTAAGGAGGATTGCCTGGGAAGTTTGTTTTTAATTGTGTATCAGGGGTTATCTTACTGAATAACTGAGATCTGAAGGAAACAGCTACTCAATTTCCTCTGTGGACAAGAAGCCTGAGTGGATAAGGGTTGGCTTATTTTATTTATTAAGAAATAAAAATAAAAACAGAACTAGGATTTAGGTTCAGAATTTCTTACTATTCTTCTGATTGATTTTCAGGATAATCATGAAATATGAAATGAGAAAGAACTTATCTCAGGCCTTTAGTTCAGCAAGCTCTCTGACACTTTGCTGTATTGTATATTCCCGAGAGACATGCTCTTAGAGCTATTATAGTCTGATAGATTCTTTCTCTATCTAGAGTATTTCTTTTAAAAGAATAAGCTCATTATTTTCCTTGGTTATAGCTGGTTAAAGATTTACAAATCCTTGTTCTCAATTTTGATATATTTAGGTTGGTTCAAAATTAATGCGGTTTTGGCCATTACTTTTAGTATTTTGTCACCACAAGAGCCAGGCAAGTCACTACATAATTATGGCAGTTTTCCTTTCCATTAATCATAGTTAAATAATCTTTTCCTAATATTATATATTAGTTGCCTTGATTGAGAATGTAATTGAGAATTTTCACTAATTCTCTGAGTGTCTTTTTATTACAGATGACTAAACTCATTCATTTAGTCACAAACATGTATAAAGGGCCCACTATGTGTCAGATAGAAGACAGGAGCTGAGCATAGATAAATAAACAAGCTGGAAAATTTCCTGATCTCATAGAGCTTGTGCTTTTGTTTGTATACACTGATTTTGTTAGTATTTCAAAAAAAAAACATTTGATTTTATTTCCAGGTCTATAAGCATGTCTCTGTGATTTACACCAGAGTAGTGACACTTCCTTCCACATAAAAGTATAGGCTTAGAGATTATAACTCTGCAAATCAGTTACTCGAATTTCTCATTATAGATATCTGCAACTGGATCCTGTTGTGTAAGTTATTTTAACAGGTAAGCCTTTTCCTCCCAGAATGATGAAACCAGATGGCAATGATAATGAAAATAAATGTTTATCACAGTAGTCACAAAATGTGATTGATTTTTCTCTTATTTCAAAAAACTAAACCACTGACTTTATGTACGTTTTTTTGAGAAACGCAGTGGAGATTACGGCGGTGTGTTTAAACACTCACCACAGTAACACAAATCAACCATATGCCTTCCTCTCACACATCATTATGGATTAGAAAGATGCTCAGGCTGCAGTGTCTCCACTGCTTGTAACAAGAGCTTAATATTTACAGAAGCATACTGTAAAGTTGGTAAGAATGAGAAAATTTAAGGAACCCCACAAAGAGTGCATATCTTTAGTCTAAGAACGTTACAGATATTTTGTGTGAACACAGTGGTAAAGTTAAAATAACCTGTAATGATTCTCATGCTTAGAGAGGTCTCAGCGAAGTGTAACAACCTTCTTGGCTGATAACTTTCTTCAGATGTAAACTTCAAATGCAACTACCCTTAGAATAAGCTGCCTTCACAAGTAGAGCTTCTTAACATCTGGTTTGTGGCTGAAAGCAAAGAAGATGAATGAGCGAGGCGCAAAGGCACCGGGCCTGTGAACACAAGAGAAGGGACAGAGCCTGGGATCCGAAGAAAAGCTTCCATTTCTCACAAGCTTTTCTGTTCAGCCATATGCTGTCTGCTGGAGACCAATTAGGCATAAATTCATGGCTAATGAAGACAGTAATCTACACTCTTTACCCTTCACTGGTGAGAGGAAGGAACAATGACTGTGGTCTGGAATAATGTGACCTAACTGACTGCTAGCAGAAATGAGAGTTTTAGCATCTTATCATGTATGTAGGTTAAATATGATGTCCCTTTGCCTTTCTTCTTCCTGGCCTATTTTGATGATGGAGTCCATACTTTACCATTAGTAGATTGTGTCAATTGGTTTCTGTAAGCTTATAAGAAAGCTTGCTAACTAGCTTGTTTACTATTTAGAATCTCACTATTAGAGAAATTATATTTGAAAGGCATTTTAGCTGAAAGCAAGGAAAAAGAAGACAGTCTTGAAAAAGATGCCATTTAAATAAAAATGTGTTTAATTTGTCATGAATAGAAGATTAATAGAAGTGTTTTCTATTCCTAAATTCCAGCTGTAAATAGAACTCCTCAATTTGTTTCTTTTATCTTTTCTACCCAATCAGAAATGAACAAATGACACAACAGGCCTTTTTTTTTTTTAATCTATTTGCCACTTGATTTAGCAATATGGCAATTAGTTGAAAAAATCTTTCTATTTTTTAATTGTCTTATCTCTTTAGATATGCTAAATATGTAGATATGCTAAATATGTAGATATGCAGAAATGCTAATGTTAAAAATTAAATTCTAAGAACCTATTCAATCAGATTTTCTATATGCTAATAAAGTCTAATTAAATATTATGACAATGAAATGCCCTAATTATTTGTGATTTCTCAGTAGGTACAAATTTACTCAAATTTTCCTGCAGAAAGAAGTATATAATTCTATATTGTTAGCTGTTATTTACTCATTTCACTTATTCAGTATTGTTAGGTGCTAATTAGATCAAATACTATAAATGTCCCTTTCCTAACTTTAATGAAAGGATAAAAAAAGTACTAACTAAACATTACTAAATGCTTAGCATTCTTGTTAATTATTGTTTGAGAGAGGTGTACAGATAATGGTCTCTTACTCCAATAATTTAAAACAAAATTGAAAATCCATGACTAACCATATGCAATACAACATGGGATATGGATAAAATGTATCTACCAGCTTTGTGTGGATAAATGGATTCTCTGTTCTGAATCAATACTTACAAGATGCAGCAAAGGAAAGCAACAAAGTCATGAAGATGGTGGGAAAAAATCAGCATCCAAAATAGCCTCATTTTAATCTCCAAGTCGTGGATGATATACATCAACTGAGCTATAAATGTCTAGAATGTGTCAAGGTATCTGAGGTTCTTATCTATTTTATGAACCTCAAGAAACTGCCAAGAAAGTTGGCTTTTCAAAGCAGATTGGTATGGATTGTAATCATTGGAAAAATTGGTATAGTTGAGAAAGATCTTTTTTGGTATAATCAAAGTTGTGCAGGTTATTACAGCTTTGAATTCATTATAACATAAAAGTGCTAGAAAAAACACCAATCTTGAAAAATAGTATCATAAATTTAACTCAAGCGTTCCTCCTGAGCTTCAGAACCACAAATATATAACGACCTAGTGGACACCTCCAAATGACATTCTCTGGTAATCTCAAGCTCAACACATCCAAAACAGAACTCATTATTTTTCTCTAAAATATGTTTGTCCTCTTCTGTGCTAAAATCCCAGTGAATGGTGTCATCATGCACCAAGTCACTAAAGCAAGAAACTTGGGAGTAATTTTAAACTCTTTACCTGCCCACATTCAATCAATCATCAAGTTCTGTTTATGTAGCTTCATAAATGTCTCTTGATTCTCTAAATTGCACTCCTCTAACTCAGTCCACCATTAAATTTAATCTTGAGCACGGCTACAACCTCCTCATTTTGCTCTCTGTCTTCCATTCTGCACTTCTCCAATTCAGCCTTCACACAGCAGCCAAATAAATTTTCCTAAAACCCACAAGGGAACCTGACATTTCTCTGTTTAAACCTTTGTGGCACTTCCTATTGCCTTTGGGGTGGGGGTAACCAACCCTATATAATCTGTTTATCAGATTCTATAAATGAACCCTTTCCTTCATTTCTTGTACCTGCTATCACTACTCCAAAACAATGTACTCTGGGTTTCATCCATAGGGACTACTATCATTTTTTTTCTAAAGCTCTGTGCACTACTGTGAATGATGATTATATATTAAGTCATTAAGTCAAGTTAGTGGGTCATTCTTAATAACTTTAAAATGAAAAAATTAGAATTTTAATAATAAAATGGCATAAACCAGAAATATATTTTGCCACATGTATATACATACAAAATGTTGTATATATTAAGCTATGTAAAAATTTTAAAACCATTCTACTAATTAATACATACTTAATCACTTTGAACCATATATATATATTTGGCTTTAAACGGCCACCACTGCGACCACCAACAAACACCTTCTTGCAACATATCTTCTTTTCTGCACGTCTTTGCCTGGATAAATTCTACTCACCATTTAAGTCTGAGCTTTTCTCTTACCTCCTATAGGACCTGAAACTTGAAGGTTCTTGGTACTCTTGTAGCACAATGTACTGCCAATTCAATAGTATTGTTGTATACTACATATAGTTTTGAAGTAAAATGATGATATTATTGTTTTTTATTTTTAATTTTTTTATTTCAATCGTTTCTGAGGTACAGGTGGTTTTTGATTACATAGGGAAGTTGTTTAGTGGTGATTTCTGAGATTTTAGTGCAGCCATTACCCGAGCAGTGTACACTGTACCTAATATGCAGTCTTTTATCTCTCATTCCCCTCTCAACATTACTCACCCACAAGTCCTCAAAGTCTATTATATAATTCTTATGCCTTTCCATCCTCACAGTTTACTCCCACTTATAAGTGAGAACATACGATATTTTTCTATAGTACATTTTAATTTCCTATTTATATTAGATAATAATTTATAGGATGTGAGCAAATATATCTTCTTATATTTTAACATATTCATCCTATCTTTTATAGCACCTGGCACATTATTGTAAGTACTTAATAAATATATGCTGAATGAATAAATAAATTTTCTGAAAATTCTGGCTCATCCATCCTCTCTTTTTTGTTCCTGAGTCATAATATTCCTTTTTTCATAATGTATTCTGTATCTTCGTCCTTTGACTATCTAGAGCATAATGGTATTTTCCTATATTTTCAAATAAAAAGTTTCTAATTGAATAATTAAAGTATTTTAAATTGTTCAATAAAAATATGAAATAAAATAATTTTGTATTTAAATTACAGCTTTTCTCAATTTTCTGAGCATTACTGGCATGTATATTAATCTTCAGGTTCATAGTGTAAAATTTTATGAATCATTAAAGATGTGCACATGTGTGTAAAGAGATAAAGGAAAATAAAATAATATTACTCAATATATTAGTACTGATCATTTCATGTTGTTTTCTGAATGACAAAGGTAGATAAATCAAAATACAAAAACATGAATATTTCTGATGTAGTATAGTTCAAGGTGACCCTAATTTCTTGAGTTACAGAATATATTTGGATGGTGCTTCTATATTGCTCACTGTATACATTTTCCTAATTCTTGATTGCAAAAGCAGATGGATAATGTTAAGACTTTATTTTATGGGAAATTAGACATTATAAACATAGCTCTAAAATATGTTTTATTTATTTAGAAATGTTCTCATTTAACATGTGACCAGAAGGCAAAATTATTCTGCTGATATTTCAAACTACTTACTACTCTAAACATATAAAGTGATGTAAGTGGCAACGCCAGATGTGACTAATTATCACAAAAGCACTTCCTTAATCTAGGATCTGGAAAAGTCTATAGCTAAACAGTTCTTATATTTGATATCTGAACCTCGATTTACACTGGAAGCTGTTACGAAGCAAAAAATAACACAACTCTAAAAATAATCGGCTCCAAAATCTGAAGGTAGAAAGACCCCGGTTATGGAAATAAAGATTAAGATCAATGTATTTATAATTTAATATTGGTTGAAATTTAAATTGGAACTGGGATGCTGAAATATTAATAATAGCTAATTAAAATTTCAGAGAAAATGACATATCTGTTTACAGAATTATTTGAACAGACGTTGTATAGAGATTACAATCCATTAAAAAAATAAAGAAGAGGTCTAAATGCTACCATAAAATTTAAATTAAATCAATAGTCATTCTGGGCTCAGTCATCATTGAGACTTTTTCTAATAAAATAAATCTAAAAGTAGTAGCAATTCCTATGTGCCAAGACTTGGTCTTTGGGCTTTATCTATTGCTCCACACAGTATCTGTTGGTTCTTCATGCCATTCTCTCCCTCCTGTATTGTCTCTGCACTACAGGATTAGAAAACTTCATTTCCCAGATGCCCTTGACAGCTGGGTTACTAATCTTGTCTGAGATTAAAAGGGGGAAAAATATGGGAAAGAGATGATGATGATACTTCTGGCTCTGGCATTGGTGGGTAAACCCAGGCTCCAGTAGCATATACTGTGGTTTCAGCCTATGCATCAAGAAGAATGCAGATTTTGGGTTCCTATGAGCTCCCTGGTCACTTTTCAGATAATAATAATGGCAATTATAACAGTAGCTGTTCCAGCAGCTGTGCTCCAGTGGCATCATGGGACAATGTGGCCCTTTCTCTCCTCATTCTCAAGGGTAGCAGCAGCTTCCTGCAGTTACTATAAATGTCTCTGGGTAAGGCCCCTATTGTTTTTCCAACCCTTTCAAAACATTGAAATTCAATTCCTTATATTGATTTCTAGTTCATTTTTAATACACAGAATAGTTTCTATTTTATTAATAGTTTATTGTAGTTTCTCTTAACTGGACATATAATAATAAATATATTGACTCATTTAATCTCTACACACTATGTTCTAAGATAGTTATTTTATTCTCTTCATTATACAGATGAGAAAAGAGAAGCACACAGTGATTGAATAACTTTCCAGAGATTAGCCATCTGTTTCTAGCATTTAGGCTTTTAACTGCTATGCTATGCTAGTTAAACCAAATACCCTTGTTCTATTACGAGGAGGTTTATTTCTACAAGATTGTTTGCTGGTAACCTTGAGACTGTGCATGTATATTACAGGAATCTACATTTGCCAAGAATTGGAGAAAATTAAGTTTGCACTCTACAGATGTGAACTATGCAAGTACTAGACAGCTGAGTTTGCTATATTACCTTAAATAATCAATCTTCTTTGACCTCACAATTCTATTTTTCTTCATTTTAGCAGCTTTAATTTTATTTATTTATTTGTTTTGTCAATAGTTTAGGGGTACAATGGTTTTTAGTTACATGGATGAATTGTATAGCGATAAAGTCTGGGTTTTAGGGTACCCTATATACCCTGATAGTACACATTTTACCCAACAGGTAATTCTTTATCCCTCACCAGCCCCCTCACACTCCTCCCTTCTAAATCTCCAATGTCCATTTTATCACTCTGTGTATACATCGTTTAGTTCCCACTTATAAGTGAGGACATTCAGCATTTGGTTTTCTGTTCCTGAGTTACTTCTCTTAAGGTAATGGTCTCCAGTTGCATCTAAGTTGCTGCAAAATACATAATTTTCTTCTTTTTTATGCCTATTTTCCATTATTGCTTAAAAGTGAAAAGAAATTTAAGTGTTCAAGAAAATGCAAGAAATAATTGCACTTATATCAGAAATTGCTTAGTGATTTTGTCATTTAAATGGCAATAAATTGATAACGCACAGAAATATAACTAAACAGAAAACAGAATGTACTTGTGCACATTAACTCATATTTCATGTGAGAATTAACTATGTGAGATATTGTAAAGAAACCTCTGAAATACTTGTAAGAGTAAGTAAATGAGCATGCTTTGCTTTATCTAAGCAAGTACTACTTTAATGCAAACAAAGAAGTATGCTTTGTTAGTATTTTGCTATTTAAATAATAGACTATCATAAATGAAAGTCAGATCTATCTGTGAGAAATAATTTTAAAACTGTTTATATGATACGCAGAAATCACTTGTTGAAAGAATGTGATGAATACTGAAAAGCGTAACTCTAAGAAGCATAGTGATAGAAATTTAATGTGGGGAATAACATCTCTAAAATAATATGAGAGACAATTATGAATGAGCTATATTTTTTCAATCTCAGTAGCCATTTCTTCATTTATCCATCTACGTAGTTACTAAAACCCTATCATATGCCTATTAGTTATTGAAAGCCTTCTAAGTATCAATGACCTCAAACCCACATTCTTCAAGGTTTGATTTTCCCTATTATGTACTGAGAATTCGTAGGAGGAGGAGTTTTATGTGTCACTTGAGTTCTCTGCTTAGCAAAGGTCCCACAAAATGTCTGTGTCTCTCTGATTCCATTGTGAGCCATTTCTTCCTTGGCTGCCTTTCACAGTCTAAAACCCCTGGGCATGATCTTCTTTGGGTTATTTCTGAACTCCAAATTCTATTCCATTTGTCTCTCTCTATATATCCTTCTGTTGGTATCACTCTCTTTTCATTACTGTCCCTTTGTGCAGTAGTTTCAAAATCAGGAAGTATGAGTGTCCAAATTTGTTCTTTTTCAAGATTGTTTTGGCTGGTTGGGGGCCCTTAAAATTTCATATGAATTCGAGCATCAAATTTTCTTCTTTTATAAAATATACCTGTTGGAATTTCAATAGAGACTTCACCGAATTTGTAAGTTTGCTTTGGGTAGTACTGACATCTTAACAACACTGAGTCTTTCTACCCATGATCACAGAATGGCTCTACATTTATTTAGGTCTTTAAAAATTTCTTTCATATTTGTTGTATAGTTTTCAGCAAACGAGTTTCTGACCTCCTTAGTTTAATTTATACCTAGATATATTTTCTTCTAAATTATATTATAAATGGAATAACTTATTAAATTTCCTGTTTGGGTTGCTCATTCCAGCCACCCAAACTGATAACACAACTGATTTTTGTGTGTTGATCTTTGAAACTGTAATGAATCCATTCATCATTTCAAGTAGCTGTCCTGTGAAATCTTTGGGATTTTGCTATATAAGATCATGCTATCTTTTACTAGAGATAATTTTAATTCTTCCCTTCTAACTTGGATGCTCATTTCTTTTTCTTTATTTTTATTGTCTAATTGCTCATGCTAGAATGTCCAATACTATGTTGAATAGCAGCAGAAAAGTAGGCATCCTTATCTTATTTTAGTTTTTGGAGAAAGCCTTATCTTTCATCAAGTATTATGTTAGCTGTGGGTTTTTCCTAAATGCCCTTTATTATGTTAAGTAAGTCCTGTTCTATTCCTGTTTTTCTGAGTATTTTTTAATCATAAAAAGGGTTTGGATTTTGTCAAATATCTGTCTGTATCAATTGAAATAATCTTTTTATTTCATTTTGTTAATTAATTTTCTGAGGTTGACCCACTTGTGCATTCCTGAAATAAACTCCACTTGGTCATGATGTATAATCCTTTTAATATGCTGTTAGATTCAGTCTGCTAGCACTTTGCAGAGAATCTTTGCATCTATATTTCTAAGGGATATGTGTCTGTAATGTTCTCTTTTGTGATGTCTTTATCTAGCTTTAGCATCAGGATCATGCTGGATTCATAGAATGAATAAGTATTCCCCCTTCTATTTTTTAGTCGTTTGAGAAAAATTGGCATTAATTCTTATTGAAATATATAATGGAATTCACCAGTGAATCTCTCTGGTCTTGGATTTTTCTTTGTTGAGCAGTTTTTGAATACTGATTTAATTTCTTTATTATTACAGATCTGTTGAGGTTTGCTATTTCCTCTTGAGCAAGTTTGGGTAGTTGGTGTGTTTCTAAGAATTTGTCCCTTTCAACAGGTTATCTAATTTGTTGGTGTACAATTGTTTGCAATATTTTGCTGTAGTCATTTTAATTTTTATAAAGTATGTAAGATCTCCACTTTTATATTTTTTATTTTAGTTGTATTCTATTTTTTATTATTAGTCTAGTTAAGTTTGTCAGTTCTAGTTTGCAACACATATGCTCCTTGACTTGAAATGGGATTCGGTTCTGATAAAACTATCGTTAAGTTGAAAATATTATAAGTTGAAAATGGATTTAATATACCTAATCTAATAAGCATGGTAGCATAGTCTAACCCACCTTAAACATGCTCAGAACACTTACATTAGCCTACGATTGAGCAAAAATCATCTGGCAACACAGTGTACTGTAGAGTATCAGTTGTCAGGAGTCACCACTTGTGACAGTGTGGTTGCCTGGGAGCTGCAGCTCACTGCCACAGCCTAGCAACATGGGTGAGTGTCACACATCATATTGCTAGCTCTGGAACAGATCAAAATTCAAAACTCAAAGTACGGTTTCTACTGAAAGCGTATCACTTTTGCACCACCATAAAGTTGAAAAATCATGTGACAAACCATTGCAAGTTGAGGCCATCTGGATGTGTTATTTCTAAATGCCTCAAATACATCAAATAACCTAGTTCTTGGGCCATGGTTTGAACTTGAGAGAAATATGTGTAACAGGAAAAAACAGGAAACTCAATTAGTCTTAGACTGCCTTCACTAACGTAAGCTTCTTTGACATCAATTTTCAAATGGTCTTTTTGTTGGGAAAGTGGGAAAAAAGTGAATAAGAAAAAGGAAATGAGAAAGGAATATTCCCAAGGAATTTTAGTAAAGAATACATGTGGGAAATGAGTTCTCTTGAGTCTGTTTGTTTCATATATTTCTTAAAAAATGAATATATAATGGTGTTGTAAACTTTCTTGTTCATGTTTTTTGATGGGCAATGCACTCATCTCTATTGGGTACATACCTAGGAATGCAAGTGCTGAATCACAGAGCTTGCATATATTCAACTTTGATACTTCCAAGGTGGTTCTTCAGGAGCTTGCAGAAAAAATATGTCCCCAGTAGAAGTATGTGATTCCCAGCTGCTTCAGATGCTGTCAACACTCATATATGGCATGTTCAGCTTTATCTTTAAAACTCTATCTATTCTAGTGTGTGAGAAGTGGTATCTCATTATGTTTTATCTTTTATTTCCTTGAGGACTGATGATATTGAGCACCTTTTCAAATGTTGATTGTTCGTATGTATGTTATCTTTTTTGAAATGCCTATACAAGTCTTTTGTCTTTTATAGCTTGGCTTTTCTCTTATTGATTTACAGAAGTCTTTATTCTTGATATAAGTTTTGTCACATGTATGTATTGCAAATGTTTTTCTCCTACTTTGTAATTTGTCTTTTCACTTGGTTAATGGTATCTTTTGATAAACTCCCATTGGTCTCTTTTAATTCAATAAAGTATAATTTATCAAATTTTTCATAGTGTTAATGTTTTCCTTAATGTTTTTCATGTCCTATTTAAGAATTGTGTTCAAATTGGGCAGAAACTAACTTGAGAATCCTGAAAGAAAATTAGCATCGAGGATGAGATAGCCTTTATTTTAGTAAATATTTCTTATATTTATATTATTTCTCTTTCTATTATTTTTATAATGCTTTAAGAGCACGGTGCCATAGAACTTTCTGAGATGATAGATATGTTCCACATATTCACTATCCAATATGGTGGTCATAAGCCACATGTGGCCATGAGACTTTGAAATACAGTAATGCAATTGAAGAAATGCATTTTAAATTTTACTTGATTTAAACTAAATTTAAATATAAATAACTACATGTGTCTAATGGCTACCATATTGCACATACAGCTTTAGAAACTTTTGACTGTCTTTTCCAGTTGACTCCTAATTCACCTTGTGAACCTGATTGCCATTTAATTTTATCACCAATTTAAGAATAAGGAAACAGAGGCACATAGAGGATAAGTAACTTGTCCACCATTGTAGTACTGTTAACGAGTAGAGTCTGGAATCAAATCCAGGTCTATCTGATTCTGGTCTTGTTTTAAAAACCATGAGGGCCGGGCGCGGTGGCTCATGCCTGTAATCCCAGCACTTTGGGAGGTCGAGGCGGATGGATCACGAGGTCAGGAGATAGAGACTATCCTGGCTAACACGGTGAAACCCTGTCTCTACTAAAAACACAAAAAATTAGCTGGGCGTGGTGGCGGGCGCCTGTAGTCCCAGCTACTCCAGAGGCTGAGGCAGGAGAATGGCGTGAACCCGGGAGGTGGAGCTTGCAGTGAGCAGAGATCGCGTCACTGCACTCCAGCCTGGGCAACAGAAATCCCAGCACTTTGGGAGGCTGAGGCGGGGGGTGGATCACCTGAGGTCAGGAGTTCCAGACAAGCCTGACCAATATGGTGAAACCCCGTCTCTACTAAAAATACAAAAATTAGCCGGGTGTGGTGACATGCACCTGTAGTCCCAGCTACTCGGGAGTCTGAGACAGGAGAATTGCTTGAATCCGGGAGGCAGAGGTTTCAGTGAGCTGGGATCACTGCACTGCACTCCAGCCTGGGCGACAGAGTGAGACTCCGTCTCAAAAAAAAAAAAAAAAAAGAAAAGAAAAATAAAAAACACCTTCAGGACCTATATATACAAAATAAAACCACCATTAATTTTGAGAAGAGATACTTGTCTGAAGACACAGAAAACTACTTAAATTAAAAAAAAAAAAGTTGAAATCTCAAAACCTAAGCCATCTCTTCCCTATGAAGCCTTCGCAATGATACCAGCTCAAATTGGTTTTTGTGGTTACAATTCCCTTTGTACTTATTCTTTAAAACATCTAATTAGTGTCTTATTGTAAATTGTATTTTCCAATGCTCTGAATGACAGAAATTGATAGAGTTAGAAGTGACTTATAATAGTAGCATTGTTCTCCTGTTTATGTTTTCATACATGTGTTTATTATATTCCCAATGTGATTAGAAACTGTAAACTTTTGTGCTCAGTTTCAAGTCACTAATAACTGGTCATTTTCCTTTGGAAATATGGAATGGTTCAAAATTGAATCTACTTAGGCCCTTCCACCAATCAGAACTATTTTTCTATCTTCTCTCCTTTTGTAATTCTTATCTTAGTGAACACTATCCATGTAGTTTCCCATATCAGAAACCTCATAACTTTGTCTCACCCACCTTCTGGTCCACCTGTTTTTAAAACATCTCTTGTGTCTTTCTCATCTCTCTCTAGCCTCACTGCCATATTATTAGATGAGGACTTCCATCTCTTTTTTCTGTTATATTGTGAGATTATTCTAACCTGTTTTTTTATGCTAGTCTTGCATTCTTCCAATTATTTTTCATCATGCTCAAAGGCTAGCACTCTAAAATTCAAATAATAACATGCATTCAACAAAAGGTTTCCAATATGTATATTGCATACCCACTATGTTCTAGACACCATGCTGCCTATAGAAAATACAGCCATAAGCACAAAAGTTAAATTCTTCTCCATTAGCTACTAGTCAAAGTCCAAACTTATAATTGCACTTTGTAATCTGCCTAATTCTCCTATAAAATCAAGCACCAACTCCTATCTCTTCCCCCAAGAAATATTTCTCCCCATATATTCTATTCCCACCAGAAGTTTTTCTACTTCATTATGGGTTTTTGTGCCTTTGGAATTTGATGTGTACTTTATACTGCCAATAATGCCTTTACTTACTGACCTCCAAAAATTACATACAGCTCTATAACAACCAATTATATTTCAAAATGTGTGAACTTAAATATTCAAAATTTGTGAACTTAATGTTATTACTTTTGAAAATCTCAGAGACAGAAAACTACTTCCATGGTAACTGGGTGGAGAGCAAAATTTTGATATGAGTAATTCAGAGAAGTTTATTAGTTTGAAATGTTATTTCCTTTCCTTATTAAACAATAATAAATCACTAACATTCAGTAGTCTCTTGTTTTCCATTAATTTTGTAGAAAACAACAGTTTTTACACTATGTGATTCTTTTTTTTAAATACTTTAAGTTCTGGGATACATATGCAGAACATGGAGGTGTGTCACATAGGTATACACGTGTCATGGTGATTTGCTGCATCCATCAGCCAGTCATCTACGTGAGGTATTTCTCCTAATGCTATCCCTCTTCTAGCCCCCCACCCCCCGACAGGCCCCAGTGTGTGATGTTCTCCTCCCTGTGTCCATGTGTTCTCACTCTTTTTTTAACTTTTAGGTTCAGGGCTACATGTGCAGGTTTGCTATATAGATAAATTGCATGTCATGTGAGTTTGGCATACAGATTATTTCATCACCCAGGTAATAATCATAGTAGCTGGTATGTAGCTTTTTGATCCTCACCCTCTTCCTACCCTCCTCCCTCAAGCAGGCCCTGGTGTCTGTTGTTCCCTTCTTTGTGTCCGTGTGCTCTAGTTGTTCCACTACCATTTATAAGGTAGAACATGCAGTATTTGGCTTTCTTTTCCTGTGTTAGTTTGCTTAGGATGATGGCCTCCAGGTCCATCCATATTGCTGCAGAGAATATGGTCTCATTCTTTTCATGGCTATTTTTCGTGGTGTACATGTACCAGATTTTCTTTATCCTGTCTACCATTGATGAGTGTTTAGGTTGATTCCATGTCTTTACTATTGTGAATTCAGGAGAATTCACATCGCCACATGGAATTGTTTACTAATAATTTTTCATATTCTGGCAAACTACAAAATACCAAAAAGTCACAAAATAAACTTGAGTGTTGTTGACATGTTTGGGTTTTCACTCTCAAGGGTGACTTGCACATATTTTTAGGTGTCCAATTTTAAGTGATACCCTAAATGTTTTATTGGAAAGAGGACTTAAAATAAGAATAATTATCATGTATACAACAGGAACATGCCTAGCAAAAATTAAGCAGAAAAAATTAGCACAAACATAATGTTCTGTTTCATTTTAGAGATTTTATTGATTGAAGGAAAATAAAAAGGAAGAAAACACAAAGAAATGACATGGTTGTCTTAGTTAACAACTACCATCTTACATGATTATCTGTCTTTCCTGTCTGCTGCTACGTTTAATAACTTGAAGGCAATTAAGAAAGAAGGAACGGAAAGTATATAATATTATGTCCAAAGCAAATGACTTACTTTAGCTTTTTTTATTTTTACTATGTCTAACTGATTAACTTCATTAAACATACTAATTTACAGACTTTGAAATTAATGATATACTACTATGTTTGCTTTAAAATTAATTTTCCAATTTTAAATAAGCACTTGAAAATATCATTAATCCTCCTGTATTTATTATTAACAAGTTTTATTGCTTATTTCCATTGTACCACATATTTAGCTAATTTCTAATATAAATATGAAAAGCATGATTCTGATTACCCTTAAAGAAATTGAAGTCTAGTAATGAAGAAACACAAAAATTAACAATTACAATAAATTATGATATCCTGTGAAATACATTAATTGTAGACTATTAATAATTACAGTATACAAAGTATCTCTTTATGTGTTCCAAACTGTACTAGTATTGTTTCATTCATTATTATTGAGAATCTTATGCATTACTTTTTATTTCTAATGGCAAGAGTAAAATTTTCAATGTGGCAGAGCCAGTATAAACTGCCAGTCCTATTTGAGTTCAGAGCCTGTGTGTTTTATATGTACAGACAAGAGGCATCTAACCTAATCAACAAAGTCATTCAGCTATACCTTGAAAAAACATTGGATAAATACTTGTATAAGAGAAGGTAAGGTACATGATGCACTGGAGAACTGTTATTATTTTATTAAGACTCTAAAATGAGAAATGTCACAGAAATGGGATCTAGAGAAAGTGGGACAGTAACTATAAATGACCTCATATGCCATTGCTCACTATTACCGTGTCCTGTATTATGTATTTTATGTTTGAATTCACACAAATCTCATTATTTAAACTGTAATTCCTGAGCTTTACTATATTTAAATGTGTAATATAAATCTTCTCAAAACACATTATACTGTACCAACTTACATAGGAAACTTTTAGCACATACTTTTATTGATGATTGTAATTAAGTTTGTCGATGTTCACTTTGCCAACAGTAAGCTACTGACTAACCATTCTCTTTTACTTGCTGGATATTAAATAATTAAATCAAACATAAAATGTTTTGTCTTTTATTGAAAATGCAATGTGTTCATAATTCTTCTTTAAGAAAGTAGAGCCATTCTATTTTGATTTAAATAATTTCTTGATTATTTTTATTGGTAAATATGTAACTTGTTTATTTTAAAAATGAAACCTATATAGGTATTTCTAAATTTTAAAGGATTATTTTTCAGACCAATGTTTTGTGAACCTGCTGAATATATTATAAACTTTAAACAGGAGACACTGTTAAGAGTTTCAAACTGTTTAAACTCCATTTGTATTGTTAATAGTATTTCATTTGTACTGTTATTTTTTTCCATTAGTATAGTTAATATTTTTCTGTAAATATCCAGCAGTTATTTAGTTTAGGTCTCATGAGTTTTGCCAATTTTATAAGTAACTGAGTCTCCAGTAACAGCAGAGGGAGCTCACAGTGTATGATTTAGATTATTGCTAAGTATTTGCTTCTGTGGTTCAATGTCAGGCTCCTAAAACTAAAAGGTTTATTTTTTTGAAAGGAATTTGCATAAATAGGCAATGGCAGATACAATTTATGTACTATGCTTTATAGCAATAAAATATAGAGCAAAATAAATTTGATAACTTCATTACATATGCATTCATTAAATTCAAACTAATGAAAATTAAACTTGAATCACTTCCAAGTGATACAATTATCCGAGATTTCTATGTCTCACTGAAATCTATCTCCTGAGCTCCAGACTTTGATATCTATTCAGTATCTTTCTTCAGATGTGTAATAAACCTCTCACTCAGTCCAAAAGTAATCTTCCCTTTCTGTCAACCTGTCTCTCACAGTCTTCCCCATCTCTGCTGAGGATAACATCATCCTGTAATTGCACAAACCACAGCCTTGGATTCACCTTGACCTAGCTCTTTCTCTAAAATCTTAGGTCTCACCCATTGCAAAATTATTTTTGCTATTCTTTCAAAATATTTTAGAATGCGATTACTTTTCAATAGCTATATGAATATAGATGCTACCATCTATCATCACTTCTTTCTTTTCTTTTTTTTTTTTTTTTTTTGAGATGGAGTCTTGCTCTGCTGCCAGGCTAGAGTGCAATGGCGCAATCTCTGCTTACTGCAACATCTGAATCCTGGGTTCAAGGGATTCTCCTGCCTCAGCCTCCCAAGTAGCTGGGACTACAGGCCCGCACCACCATGCACAGCTAATTTTGCCCGGCTAATCTTTTGTATTTTTAGTAGAGACGGGGTTTCATCCTGTTAGCCAGGATGGTCTTGATCTCCTGACCTCGTGATCTGCTCACCTTGGCCTCCCAAATGCTGGGATTACAGGTGTGAGCCACCGTACCCAGCCCCATCATCATTTCTTACTTGAATTGCTACAAGAGCCTCTTAAAGACTATTCTGCCCACTTTTTGATGGGATTGTTTGTTTTTTTCCTGTAAATTTGTTTGAGTTCATTGTAGATTCTGGATATTAGCCGTTTGTCAGATGAGTAGATTGCAAAAATTTTCTCCCATTCTGTAGGTTGCCTGTTCACTCTGATGGTAATTTCTTTTGCTGTGCAGAAGCTCTTTAGTTTAATTAGATCCCATTTGTCAATTTTGGCTTTTGTTGCCATTGCTTTTGGTGTTTTAGACATGAAGTCCTTGCCCATGCCTATGTCCTGAATGGTATTGCCCAGGTTTTCTTCTAGGGTTTTTATGGTTTTAGGTCTAACATTTAAGTCTTTAATCCATCTTGAATTGATTTTTGTATAAGGTTTAAGGAAGGGATCCAGTTTCAGCTTTCTACATATGGCTAGTCAGTTTTCCCAGCACCATTTATTAAATAGGGAATCCTTTCCCCATTTCTTGTTTTTGTCAGGTTTGTCAAAGATCAGATGGCTGTAGATATGTGGCATCATTTCTGAGGGCTCTGTTCTGTTCCATTGGTCTATATCTCTGTTTTGGTACCAGTACCATGCTGTTTTGGTTACTGTAGCCTTGTAGTATAGTTTGACATCAGGTAGCGTGCCTCCGGCTCAAAAAGTGGGCAAAGGATATGAACAGACACTTCTCAAAAGAAGACATTTATGCAGCCAAAAGACACATGAAAAAATGTTCATCATCACTGGCCATCAGAGAAACGCAAATCAAAACCACAGTGAGATACCATCTCACACCAGTTAGAATGGTGATCATTAAAAAGCCAGGAAGCAACAGGTGCTGGAGAGGATGTGGAGAAATAGGAACACTTTTACACTGTTGGTGGGACTGTAAACTAGTTCAACCATTGTGGAAGTCAGTGTGGCGATTCCTCAGGGATCTAGAACTAGAAATGCCATTTGACCCAGCCATCCCATTACTGGGTATATACCCAAAGGATTGTAAATCATGCTGCTATAAAGACACATGCACACGTATGTTTATTGTGGCACTATTCACAATAGCAAAGACTTGGAACCAAGCCAAATGTCCATCAATGATAGACTGGATTAAGAAAATGTGGCACATATACACCATGGAATACTATGCAGCCATAAAAAATGATGAGTTCATGTCCTTTGTAGGGACATGGATGAAGCTGGAAACCATAATTCTCAGCAAACTATCACAAGGAGAAAAAACCAAACACCACGTTTTCACTCATAGGTGGGAATTGAACAATGAGAACACATGGACACAGGAAGGGGAACATCACACACCGGGGACTGTTGTGGGGTGGGGATGGGGGGAGGGATAGCATTAGGAGATATACCTAATGTTAAATGACCAGTTAATGGGTGCAGCACACCAACATGGCACGTGTATACATATGTAACAAACCTGCACGTTGTGCACATGTACCCTAAAACTTAAAGTGTAACAAATAAAAAGAATATTCTGGCTTTTTTCCATGTAACTTCCACCCTCAGTTGATTCTCAGCACAACAGCATATAAAGTCTTTTAAAAATAAAAGATCTGTTGTGTCGCTCCTTTCTTCAAAACCTTCCAGTGGCTCACCATTTCATGGAAAATGAAATCCAGTATCTTTTCAATAGCCTATTAGGCCTAGTACAATCACTCCCAAGAGAAACTCTTAGACATAGAACTCTTAGCAGAAAAAAAGTAGAATCTGATTAACAGGGGTGGACGGGGGTGCCTTGGAGAGATATTGGTCAAAGTGTACACAGCTTCAGTTAGATAGCATGATTTAGTTCTGGAGATCTATTACAGAGTATGATGACTATAGTCAATAATAATGCACTCTATACTCGAAAATGGCTAAGAAGGTAGATTTTACAAGTTCTAACCACAAAAAATGATAAGTTTGTAAGGTGATGGATAGCTTAATAAACTTGATGAATAACTTAATTAAATCATTGTGGATTTACTCATTCCAAAATGTATACATATACAAAAAATCATGCTGTATTCCATAAATAAATACAATAAAAATATTTTTTAAATAAATGAAACAAATTTTTAAAGAGGTACCAAAAATTCAGTAATCATGCTAAATAATATTTAATGTAATAAACTAAAAATCAATATCAAACAAATACGTAACAAGGAAAATATCAAAAATTTAAATATAAGCAGGTTACTCTTGTTAATTTATGACCCGGTATCATTGTGCAACTGGAACAGTTGTTTGTTATCAACTCTCTTTTCCCGGGTCTGGGCAGTGGTCATCACTCCTTGCCTGGCATGTTTATGAGAGTTCACAATGATTTGAAAATTGATTTGGCATCTCAGATTTACTATATAAATATATCTATTCTATAAGCATATATGTAATACATAAAGGTATATGTGTATAACACATTATACATATATATAGGTCTATGCAGGCATACTTCATTTTATTGCACTTCACAGCTACTGTGTGTTTTTCAAATTGAAGGGTTGTGGCAACCCTGCATCGAGCACATCTTTTGGTGCCATTTTTCCACAAGCATGTGCTCACTTCATGTCTGTGTCACATTTTGGCAATTCTCACAATATTCAAATTTTTTCATTATTATTATATCTATAATGATTCTCCATGATCAGTGATCTTTGATGCTACTATTGTAATTGTTTTGGGGCACCACAAACTATACCAACATAAGACAGCAAACTTAATTAATAAATGTTTTGTGTGTTCCAACTGCTCTGCCAACGAGTTGTTTCCATGTTCTCTTTCCCTCTCAGATCTCTGAGGAGACACAATATTGAAATCAGGTCAATTAATGACCCTACAATAGTCTCTAAGTGTTCAAGTGAAGAAAGAGTTATATGTCCCTTGCTTTAAGTCAAAAGTTCTAGGGCCCTTAAGAATTATGCTAAATCTACTCTGCCTGTGCTCCATTAATGAAAGTCAAGTCAAAAGCTAAAAATGATTAGCCTTAGGGAGGAAAGGCATGTCAAAAGCTGAGATAGGCCAAAAGCTCAACCTTTTGTGCCAAACTGTTAGCCAACTTGTAAATACAAGGAAAAAGTTATTGAAGGAAATTAAAAGTGCTGCTCTAGTGACCACACAAATGATAAGAAAGTGAAACAGCCTTTTTGCTAATAGGAAGAAAGTTTTAATGGTCTGAACAGAAGATCAAACCAGCCACAGCATTCCCTTAAGCCAAAGCCTAATCCAGAGCAACGTCCTTTCTTTGATTCCTCAAAGCTGAGAGAGTTGAGGAAACGCAGAAGAAAAGTTGGAAGTAAGCACAGATTGGCTCATGGAGTTTTAGGAAGGAAGCTGTCTTCACAACATAAAATTGCAAGGTGAAGGAGCAAATTTTGATGAAGAAGCTGCAACAAGTTCTCCAGAATATCTAGTTAGGAGAATTGATGAAGGTGGCTATGCTAACAATAGATTATCAATGTAGATGAAATAGCCTTCCCTTGGAAGAAGATGCCATCCAGGACTTTCATAATTAGAAGTCAATGCCTGACTTTGAAGATTCAAAGGACAGATTGGCTGTCTTGTTAGGGGATAATGTAGCTGATGACTTTAAGTTAAAGCCAACGCTCATTTGCCATAATGAAAATTCTAGGCCCCTTAAGAATTATGCTAAATCTCCTCTGCCCTTGCTCCATAAATAAAGCAACAAAGCCTGGATGACAGCACATTTGCTTACAGCATGGTTTACTGAATATTTTAAGCTCACTGATGAGAGCTGCTGCTCAGAAAAAGATTTTTTAAAAAAATATTACTGCTCTTTGACAATATGCCTAGTCACCCAAGAGCTCTGATAGAGATATACTAGATTAATGTGGTTTCCAAGCCTGCTAACACAAAATCCATTTTGCAGCCCATGGTCAAGTAGGAATTTTAGCTTTCAAGTCTCATTATTTAAGAAATACATTTCAGAAGGGTTTAACTTCCACAGATAGCGATTCTTCTGACGGATCTGGACAAAATAAGTGAAAAACTTTCTGGAAAGGATTTAATGCCATTCAGAATATTTGTGATTCATGGATGGAGGTCAAAATATCAACAGGAGTTTGGAAGAAGTTGATTCCAAACTTCCTGAGTGACTCTGAGGAGTTCAAGACATCAGGGGAGGAAATCGCTAAAGATGTGGTATAAGTAGCAAGAGAACTATGATTAGAAGTAAAGCCGGAAGATGTGACTAAATTGCTGCAATCTCATGATAAAATGTTAATGGATGAGGAATTGCTTCTTATGGATGAGCAAAGAGAGTGATTTCTTCACATGTAATCTATTCCTGGTGAAGATGTTATCAATGTTGTTTTAATGATCAAAGGGTTTATAATGTTACATGCACTATGTTGATAATGTAGTGGCCGGATTTGAGAGGATTGACTCCAATTCTTAAATTATACTGTGGATAAAATGACATCAAACAGCATTGCATGTTACAGAGAAATCTTTCATGAAAGGAAGAATCAAGTAATGTTATATACTTCATTGTCGTCTTACTTTAAAAAATTGCCACAGCCACTTCAACCTTCAGCAACCACCACCTTGACCTGTCAGCAGCCATCAACATCAAGGCAAGGCTCCCCACCCGCAGAAAGATTATAACTTGCTGAAGGTTCAGATGATCATTAGTGTTTTTAACACTAAGGCATTTTTAAATGAAGTTGTATATATATATTGTATTTTTAAACACAATCCTATTGCACACTTAATAGATTACACTGTAGTGTAAACATAACTTTTATAAGCACTAAGAAACCAAAAAATATATGTGATTTGCTTTATTACCATGGTCTGGAACCAAGAACACAATATCTCTGATTTATGCCTGTGTGTGTGTGTTTCTATAGGGGCGTATGTGTAGGGAGATGTATGTTGTACACACATTATATACATAGGATACATACATAGAGAGTGATGTATTATATGTGACATATATCTCCATATATATATATGTATCTTTCTATCTCTATCACTCTTTTTCTCTCTACTTCAATATATACATATGTCTTCCTATGTATGTATATCTCTATATTTACTCCCATAGCATATATCTCCATGTATATATAAATTCTCACATGTAAATTTACCTATATATATATCCATATATATCACTGTTTACACAGACATAGACAAAGCTCTAACGTATATTGTGTATATATGTACATAGCACATAAATGTATGTGTGTATACAGTCATGTGTCACATAATAATGTTTTGATCAACAACAGACCTCATTTATAATCTTTGTCTCATAGATTATAATAGAGCGGAAAAAATTCTATCATCTAGTGACACCATAACTGTTGTAACTAACATTCCTAGTTCAATGGATTACTCAAGTGTCTGTGGTAATGCTCATGTAAAAAAAAGCTATTGAGCTGCTAATTATATAAATGTATAACATATACAATTATGCATAATACATAATACTTGATAATGATAATAAATGACTATCACTAGTTTATGTATTTACTATGTCATACTTTTTATTGCTATTTTACAATGTACTTCTTCTACTTATAAAAAAATAGTTACATAAAATAGCCTCAGTCAGGTCCTTTAGGAGGTACTGCAGAAGAATGCGTTGTTATCATTGGAGATGACAGTTCAATGCATGTTATTGCCCTTGAAGACTTTCCAGTGGGACAAGATGTGGAGGTGGAACAGTGATATTTATTGATGATTCTGACTCTGTATAGGTTTCCTATGTATGTGTTCCATCATCTTTTTTAACAAAAAAGAAATAGTTTTAAAGGTACAAAAAAAAAAAAGGTAGAAACATAGCTTATAGATTAAGAATATAAAGAAAGAAAATATTTTTGTATAGCTGTAAGATGTGTTTGGGCTTTAAGACAAGTGTTATTACAAAAGGTTAAAAAATTTTTAAATAATAAGCTTATACTCTATAAAACTTATAGTAAGCTAAGGCTAAATTATTATTGAATAAAGGATTTTTAATAAATTTGTATATCCTGTGTGTATAGTGTTGATAAAACCTACAGTAGTGTACAGTTATGTCCTTGGCCTTCACATTCTCTTACCCCTCACTCACTGACTCATCCAGAACAACTTCCAGTCTTACAAGCTTCGTTCATGGTCAGTGCCCTATATAGGTATACCACATTTTCTATTTTGTATTATATTTTTACTGTACCTTTTCTATGTTTAGATAGGTTTAGATACACAAATAATTACTATTGTGCTATAATTGCCTACAGTATTCAATACAGTAACATGCTATACAGGTTTTAGCCTAGGAGCAAAAGGCTACACCATGTAACATAGGTCTGTAGGATGTATACCATCAGGTTTGTGTGAGTAAACTCTACGATGTTCATACAATGACAAAAAATTGCCACTGATGCATTTCTCAGAATGTACATGTGTCATTAAGCAATGCATGACTATACTATGCTGTTTACTTATTCATTATAGTTAGTTTCTACTTTAAATTGAAAGTACCAAAAGACCAGGTTTTTAAAAGAAATCTCTGATGTAGCTCAGGCATATAAGCTATGTCTGCAATTTCACAGATGTAGTAGGTGCTACTAAATATTGGTTGAATATTTATTGAATATATATGATAGACATTAATTTTGATCGCTTTTTAGGGTACGTACGCTGTCATATATTTTCAGTTCTGTGCTATACTAGTGATTCTTTTTATTTAATATCCTAAAGTTTTAACTTTAAAGCTAATCTTGGTGAGAATTATCAATCAATCATATATATACGTGTGTGTGTGTGTGTATGTATGTTTAATAATGCATAGTAGGTATTCAATAAAATGCAGGTGATTTTTGGTATAGTGTACTTGGAGCAAAAGGATGACAAAAGCTTTGTAATAATTTTCTTTTTTTCAGATTTTTTTTGAAGTGAGATTCACATAGTATAACACTTACAATTTAAAAATGAACAGTTGAGTAACACTGAGCACCTTCACAGTGTTGTACAACCATCACCTCTATCTAATTCTAAAACATTTTCATTACCTGAAAAGAAAACCTTTTAAACATTAAGCATCTTTCTTCTCTCCAGTCCCTAGCAACCACCAATCTGTGTTCTGTCTCTTATGGACTTATCTGTTCTAGATATTTCATATAAAGGGAATCATACAATATGTGACCCTTTGTGTTGGGCTTCTTTCACTTAGCATGTTTTTAGGTTCATCCACATGGTAGATGTATCAGTACTTCATCCCTTTTAATGGCTGAGTAGTATTTCATTCTGCAATATACAAGAGTTTGTTTCTCCATTTATTCATTGAAGGGCATTTGAACTGTTTTCATTTTTTGGCTGTTGTAAATAGTACTGCTGTGACCATGTATATACATTTATTTGTTTGAATTATTTGGGGTATGTACCTAGGAGTAGAATTGCTGGGTCATATGATAATTCCATGTTTAATTTTTTGAGGAGCTGTTGAGCTCTTTTCTTCAGTGGCTGCACTATTTACACTCCCACCAGCAATGTACAAGAGTTCAAATTTTTCCACTTCCTTGCCAAAACTCTTTATTTTCCATTTTTAAAATTATCATTCTAGTGAAAGTGAAGTGGTACTTCACTTTGGTTTTAATTCGTATTTCCCTAATGACTAATGATTTTGCACTTCTTTTCATGTGCTTGTTAACCATTTGTACATCTTAGGAGATCCAAATGTTATTATTTTTTAAATTTTATTCAGATACACGTTATTCATATTTTTAAATTATATATATAGTTTCAATAGGATTTTGGGGAGATGTTGCTTGGTTACATGAATAAGTTTTTTAGTGGTGATTTCTGAGCTTTTGTTGCACCTGTCACCTGATCAGTGTACACTGTACCCAATGTGCTGTCCTTTATCCCTCACCCTCCTCCCACCCTTTTCTCTGAGTCCCCAAAGTCCATTACATTATTCTTATGCCTTTGCATCCTCATAGCTTAGCTCCCACTTATAAGTGAGAACATGTGATATTTGGTTTTTCCATTCATGAGTTACTTCACTTAGAATAATGGTTGCTACCCAGGGTGCAGTGAATTCCATTATTTCATTCCTTTTTATGGCTAAGTAGTATTCCATGGTATGCATCAACCACAACCTCTTTATCCACTCGTTAATTGATGGGTATTTGGACTGGTTCCATATTCTTGTGATTTTGAATTCTGCTGCTATCAACATGCATGTGCAAGTATCTTTTTTGTATAATGACTTCTTTCCCTCTGGGTAGATTCCCAGCAGTGGGATTGCTGGATCAAATGGTAGTTCTACCTTTAGTGCTTTAAGGAATCTCCACACTGTTTTCCATGGTGGTTGTACCAGTTTACATTTCCAACAGCAGTATAAAAGTGTTCCCTTTTCATGACGTCCACACCAACATCTATTTATTATTATTATTATTATGGCCATTCTTGCAGGAGTAAGGTGGTATCACATGGTGGTTTTTATTTGCATTCCCCTAATCATTAGTGATGTTGAACATTTTTTTTCATATGTTTGCTGTCCTTTTGTATATCTTCTTTTAAGAATCGTTTAGTCGGGTGTGGTGGCTGGCGCCTGTAGCCCCAGCTACTCGGGAGGCTGAGGCAGGAAAAGGACACGGATCCAGGAGGCGGAACTTGCAGTGAGCCGAGATTGCGCCACTGCACTCCAGCCTGGTGGACAGAGCAAGACTCCGTCAAGAAAAAAAAAAAAAAAAAAAAAAGAATTGTTTAGTCATGTTCTTAGCACACGTTTTGATAGGAATGCTTGTTTTTCTCTTGCCGATTTGTTTGAGTTCCTTGTAGCTCTGGATATTAGTACTTTGCCAGATTGCAAAGATTTTTTCCCATTCTTTGGGTTGTCTATTTACTCCGCTGATTTTTTTGTTTGTTTGTTTGTTTGTTTTTGGTTTTGACTTTTTGCTGTGCAGAATCTTTTTAGTTTAATTAAATCCCATCTATTTATGTTTGTTTTTGTTGCATTTGCTTTTGGGTTCTTGGTCATGATGTCTTTGCTTAAGCCAATGTCTAGAAGGATTTTTCTGATGTTATCGTCTAGAATTGTTATGGTTTCAGGTCTTAGATTTAAGTCCTTGATCCATCTTGAGTTGATTTTTGTATAAGGTAAGAGATGAGGATCTAGTTTCATTCTTCTACACGTGACTTGCCAATTATCCCAGCATTATTTGTTGAATGGGGTGTCCTTTACCCACTTTACGTTTTTGTTTGCTTTGTCGAATTTCAGTTAGCTGTAAGTACTTGGCTTCATTTCTGGGTTCTCTATTCTGTTTCATTTGTCTAAGTGCCTATTTTCATACCAGTGTCATGCTGTTTTGGTGACTATGGCCTTATAGTATAGTTTGAAGTCAGGTAATGTGATGCCTCCAGATTCGTTCTTTTTGCTTAGTCTTGCTTTGGCTATGTGGGCTCTTTTTTTGGTTCCATATAAATTTTAGGATTGTTTTTTCTAGTTCTGTGAGGAATGATAGTGGTATTTTAATGGGAATTGTACTGAAATTGTAGATTGCTTTTGGCAGTATGGTCATTTGCACAATATTGACTCTACCTGTCCATTAGCATGGGATGTGTTTTCATTTGTTTGTGCATCTATGATTTCTTTTAGCAGTGCTTTGTAGTTTTCCTTGTAGAGGTCTTTCACCTCCTTGGTTAGTTATATTCTTAAGTATTTTATTTAATTTTTGCAATTATTGTAAAAGTGGTTGAGTTCTTGATTCTCAGCTTGGACGCTGTTGGTGTATAGCAAAGCTATTGATTTGTGTACATTAATTTTGTATACTGAAACTTTGCTGAATTCATTTATTAGTTCTAGGAGCTTTTTGGAGGAGTCTTTAGGGTTTTCTAGGTACACAATTATGTCATCAGCCAACAGCAACAGTTTTACTTTCTCCTTACTGATTTGTATGACTTTTATTTCTCCTTTTTTTTTTTTTTTTTTTTTTCCGATTGCTCTGGCTAAGACTTCCAGTACCATGTTGACTAGAAGTGGTGAAGGCGGGTATCCTTGTCTTGTTCCAGTTCTCAGAAGGAATGCTTTCAACTTTTCCCAGTTTAGTTTGTTGTAGGCTGTAGGTTTGTCATAGATGTCTTTTATTACATTAAAGTATGCCTCTTCTATGCCAATTTTGCTAAGGGTTTTAATCATAAAGGGATACTGGATTTTGTCAAGTTCTTTTTCTGCATCTATTGAGGTGATCATGTGATTTTTGTTTTTAATTCTGTTTAGGTGGTGTATCACATTTATTGACTTGTGTATGTTAAACTATCCTTGCATCCCAGGTATGAGACCCACTTGATCATGGTGGATTATCTTTTCGATATGCTGTTGAATTTGGTTTGCTAGTATTTTGTTAATGACTTATTCATTCATATTCATCAGGGATATTGGTCCATATGTTTCTTTCTTTCTTTTTTTTTTTTTTTTGTTATGTCCTTTCCTGGTTTGGGTATTAGGGTGATACTGGTTTCATAGAATGATTTAGGGAGGATTCTCTCTTTCTGTATCTTATGGAATAGTGTCAATAGGATAGATACCAATTCTTCTTTGAATGTCTAATAGAATTCAGCTGTGAATTTGTATGATCCTGGACTTTGTTTTGTTGGCATTTTTTTAATTACCATTTCAAACTCGCTGCTTGTTATTGGTCTGTTCAGTTTCTATTTCTTTCTGGTTTAATCTTGGAGGGTTGTATATTTCCAGGAATTTATCCATCTCCTCCAGGTTTTCCAGTTTATGCACATAAAGATGTTCACACTATCCTTGAATGATCTTTTGTATTTCTGTGGTATCTGTCATAATATCTCCCATTTTGTTTCTAATTGAGCTAATTTGATCTTCTGTTTTCTTTTCTTGCTTCATCTCACTAATGGTCTGTTGATTTTTTTAATCTTTTCAAAGAATCAGCTCTTTATTTCATTTATGTTTTGTACTTTTTGTTGTTTCACTTTCATTTGGTTCTGCTCTGATCTTTGTTGTTATTATTTTCTTCTGCTGGATTTATGTTTGATTTGCTCTTGTTTCTCTAGTTCTTTAAAGTGTGACCTTAGATTGTCTATTTGTGCTCTTTCAGACTATTTAATGCAGGCCTCGAAGGCTATGAACGTTCCAGTTAGCATTGCCTGTGCTGTATCTGAGAGGTTTTGATAGGTTGTTTCATTATTATTGTTCAATTCGAAGAATTTTTAAATTTCCATCCTGATGTTATTGTTGACCCAAAGATCATTTATGAGCAGTTTATTTAATGTCCATGTATTTGCATGGTTTTGATGGTTCCTTTTGCAACTGATTTCCAATTTTATTCCACTGTGGTGTGAAAGAGTACTTGATATAATTCCAATTTTCTTAAATTTATTGAGGCTTGTTTTGTGCTCTATCATATAGTCTATCTTGGAGAATGTTCCTTGTGCTGATGAACAGGATTTACATTCTGCAGTTGTTTGGTAGAAAGTTCTGTAAATATCTGTTAAGCCATTTGTTCTAGAGTGTAGTTTAAAGCCATTGTTTCATTGTTGACTTTCCGTCTTGATGATCTGTCTAGTGCTGTCGGTGGAGTATTGAAATATCCCACATACTGTGCTGCTGTCTATCAGCACAGCAGGTTTCTTAGGTTTAGTAGTAATTGTTTTTATAAATTCGGGAGCTCCAGTGTTAGGTGGATATATATTTAAGATTGTGATATTTTTCTGTCAGACAAGTCCTTTTATCACTGTATAATGTCTCTCTTTGCCTTTTTTAACTGCTATTGCTTTACAGTTTGTTTTGTCTGATACAAGAATAGATACTCCTGCTCACTTTTGGTGTCCATTTGTGTGAAATATCTTTTTCCGCCCCTCTACCTTAAGTTTACGTGAGTTCTTATGTGTTAGCTGAGTCTCTTGAAGACAGTAGATACTTGGTTGGTAAATTCTTATCCATTCCACCATTCTGTATCATTTGAGTGGAGCATTTAGACCATTTACATTCGACATTGGTATTGAAATGTGAGGTACTGTTCTATTTATTGTGCTATTTGTTGCCTGAATACCCTTTTTTATTATTTTGTTTTTGTTTTATAGGTCCTGTGAGATTTATAGGAAGCTTTGTAAAAACTTTCTGTAGAAAAATGCAATGTTACTTTCTCAATCGAAAAAAATTATTATAGAAATAATTTCAATCTCTATGTAGCCTTTCCTTCAATTTTTTTAAAATAATAATATATGTAAATCAGATGAGTCTGATGGTATTTAAGCTGGCATTTTGGACTGGTAGGTGTCTGATTGCCTGTTATAAGTAAAAAATTATAAATCTTAACTGATTGTCTTAAGAAAGATATTCATACTAAGATTATTGCATTATTTTATCATTTTTATAGGCAATGATACAAACATGATCAAATCTGCTCGTTACTCAAAATAACTGTATAGCTTTCCTCCACTGTCTCAAGACCAAAACTGAAAGGCTTTTGCATGGCTTCTGCGTATTTAGCTAAAACAACCTGTGGCTTTCTAAAACACATCAACCATGCTCAAACTCAGAAGCCTTTGGCCATATTATTTTTCTGTTTATCTGAAATATTTGCTGTGGCAAACCTCATCAGTAGTCCCCCCAAATCTATTTTCTCTCTCTCCAGGTCTTCCAGTCTCCCCGCTGCAGTTAAGTACAGCACCGGATGAAGTTCTGTGAGGCAATGAAATGCATGCCACTTCTAAGTCTGGCATACAAATCTTCCACAAGCACTCCTCCAAGCTCTGTTTATTTAACTGATTAGAACAACTTTGTAAAGGGTTAATCTTAGAAGTCACACATTAAAAATTCCAAGTAACCATTAGTCTGAGTGTGAGAATAGTTGTATAAAGACTTCCTTGCTGTAAATTAACCTGCCCCGATGTACTTATGAAAGAGATAAATGTCTTGCTCTACTACCATTGAAACAGAAATAGATGACATTGTTACTGGATTTTTTAGTGTGAACATTATCAGAATAATCATGAAGTCATTTGTCTTAACAAACAAACAAACAAAAACTCTTCTGACAAATAGAGCTAGGTAAGGGTATAAAAAGGGTTCCCAAGCTTGTATGCCTGATAACAAAACCATCACAAAAAACATTGCAGAAACCACAACCTTGCACAAAGGCCATTGCAACCTTAAAAAAAATGCTGGGAGGACATCTGCCCAGCAACTGCCTGTCTAACCTCAGACTTGTGTCACTCTTATTGATTTGTGTAGCCAAGGATAGTCATTTCAAAGCAATCATGTAATCCTTGTCATTTTTCCCTTGAAAACCCTTTGTCTTTCTTTACCTTTCTGAATACACACATAAGTTACTCTGGCATGTGTGTTCTCACTGCAACATCCTATTGAAGAATAAATATCTCATTTTTTTAGGGAACATTTCTCTGTTTATAATGTAGGTTTACGTTAGCTTATCCTAATATACTGCTAACAAATACCCAATGCCTACATCTATTAAGTAGATGTCTTCCCTGACTTTTACCCAACTCCCAAGGCAGAACTGGAGTTCTGTGTTCCCACTGAAATAGCTATGATTATTCCACAGATAAATTACAACATTCAATGTTAAATATTTTTATATTTTTATATTTGTCTTCGTCTTACTATTGAACTCTTAAAGGATAAGGATTTAATTTTCCATTCTCAGAGTCTCAGATGCAGAGTATCTAGAACACTCCAAATCCTGAATATTTGTTGCTTTATTAATACATAAACAAATGAATCAATGGACTCAGAAATAATGCATACTTAATTCTACTCAGCAGCATTTTTCAAAATTAAAATATTAGTTCATTGAGTCTTTAAAAACTGCAAAATACCTCCTACATATTTCTTATTTTTGTTCTGTCCCTCTTTCTCCAGTCAAATACCACCACCACCAAAAACAAAACAGAAATCTTACACAGATATATCCACATGGAAACAATGTCTTTTTAGAATCCAGATGTTCACATTACAGATTATTATGGACTTTCAGAAGTTCATCTTGTCAAATAAAGTTTGCATTTTCATAACATTCATTATTTAATATAGACCATAGTGAATGTAGTAGAATACAAACTCTAATAAAAATTGTTTTATTCAAAATGCTATTTTTCTCCTTCAGTTACAAATGAGAAATGCTTTAAATTTATATTGGAAGCACACATCAGTATGGTAAGGACATAGCCTTCAAAAGGTCAGTTGTTATTGTGTACAAGGAAACCATAACAAAATTGCATTGCTCATTCTCTTGTAGGGGTTAATTAGTTAAATCTGCAATGCCACTTAGTAATTTTCACACACATCACATAGTTCAAGTGCACACACCACAAAGCAATTACACAGCAGTGAAAATTTGACAAAGGAGAAAAGCAAGATCAATGCCTACCTCTTTCTTCTAAAAATAATACCTTCGGCTCAAAACATAGTCTCCTGCCTGTTAGATTACTCTATATTGGAAAACAGAGTGCCGAGAGAGAAAAGAGAAAAAATGGTATATCAAGAAGTAGAACTAGTAATAACATCTACTGAATTATATGGTTCCAGAATATTGTAACTCACAGAAAAATGTAGCAAAACAGTAGAACTATAAGAAAATGAACATATGGAGTAAAAACATAAGCAGATAAACACTTTTTCTGTCTTATGCTTTGAATTTTTTTTAAAAATCTCCATTAGTTCTTTGGAGTAATTGTGCAATATTTTTCAATGATTTCTTTTCGATAGTACCCTCTGATACTTAGAATTTCAACAGTCTAGTTTTATATCAAGGGATAATGTGATTCAACAATTATATATCTATTTATTTTCACTCTTTGTTTCCCCCATTTTAAAACGCCTACTTTTCCTGATGGCTTGCCAACATTTCCAGTTCCATTAGAAGGCATTATTTCAATACAAAAGCACTCTTTTAGTTTGCTTATAATGAATGGGAATATTTATAGGTGTACCTTTCTTAAATGGCATGTTTTCTATAAAATTTACATTTGAAAGAATTGTTTTATAAATTTGAGTAACTATTGCACATATATAATTTTCAATTTGTTTGAAAACAATATATTTAAGCAAGAAGATAATAAATATTTACTTCATCTATACTGTACAATAAACTCTGAGTTTCTATTGCATTAGGGTAAGACCATGGTATAAATAATCTAAACCCATTTTAACATATTATTGAAGTATATTGTGTTTCAATTCCACAATATATATAATTTATATTTGGTGGAATTTAGTAAACTTCAGTATGACTTCACATTGTTGGATGTTAAAAGAATAAATATTTAATATTTTCTCTTTGATTGTTTATTTGGGATATCTATCACCAATAGTCAGAGTTGGTTCCTTCTTTCCTTACTCATATTCTTTTTGTATTTTTCCCTCAACAAAGGAGAAGTACTATATAATATAAAAATTTTAAGTAGCTCCTAATATTACTAGATATAATCTCAAAAGCCATCATCTTTGAAGTTACTTACAGAAATAATTGGTTTTTAATTTTTTAAAGTACTTTTCAATGAGTGAAAAAATGAAAAAGAAATACTTAACAGGAAACATTTAAAATAGTAAAATTGGATTGTCTGACTCTGCTGTGCCTCCACAATTTTCACCACATTTATTAGTTATTCTATATCTATTTATATTTTCATTTAACTAGCATTTACTAATTTTATTTCTTGAACATATGCAATCAACATTGGAAGTAATTCTAAAAGCATTCATGCCAACAGTGAGAAGCTAGCCTGAAATTAGGACTTTGTTCCAGTTTATATATACATCCAGCCAGTAACCATATACGTTCAATAAATGAATTTAAAACAATTCTAGGTCTACCCAAAATTTAGCGACACCATTAAATCCTACCTTTTATTTCCAAGATTGTCAACAGAACATTCCATGAAGAATGTATCCCAGAAGAAGACATCTGATAGAGAATCATAAAAGTCAAAATAGCATGGCCTACTATTAGGTACAATTATAAAATCTGATTGATAAGGAAAGAGAAAGGTTACATATATAAAATAGATGTGAAGAGATAGAGTTAGATAAACATAGATTTGGGTATAGATGTAAATATAGATGAGAAGATTTAGAAATATATTTAGAAGAATGTATAGGTACAGATAAAAATATAGATACCAATTCAAAATCAACTTGTTACCATCTCTCCAGTCCATGAAAGAGAAGAAGTATCTTTGGGTCTTGGAGAATTAGGGAGAAGAATCTGAGCATGCTCAACGGACACTCTTCATCTTATTTCTTCTGGATCCTGTCTGTGCAGAGAAAAGCATGTGTTCACGTTGGATATTTTCCGTGTGGTAAGAGTGATGACCCTGCCTGGGAAATGTGAATGCACATATGACTCAGTGAATAAATGAATCTCATTTCAAGTATTATAAACTGTATATCTCAGTCCAGTCTATCACTAATAAAGCTAATCTTTCAACTTCTAAGTTTGGAGAAACTAACTCTTAACTTGTTTTGCACTCAGCTGTGTTGGAGGGATGTTATTTGTTGTCCCAGAAGATAACCGTTTTGCATCCTCATAATACATAAATATATTATTTTCTTAGAAACAAAATGGAAATATATTTCCTGTCAGTTTGCATACCAAATAATGCTTCATATACAATATAGATGTTCTAACAAGTATAAAATGACACACTGAGTAAGAAATAAAATTAATAATTTACTTGGGAAATACATTTTTTAAAAATTCTGAATATATAATGGCATCTTTGACTTACTTTATTGATTGAAACTTTTCACCTATTCTTTGTGACAGCTAAGTACTGGGAAAGGGGACACCCCCAATCTGAGACTTATTAATGCATGTGTCCTATGTAAATAAAACCCTAAATAAAATTTATTTCACCCATTAGCAGGACACTATGTATTCCATCTAACCTCTGATTAAAAAAAATAAAATTTTAGGTGGAAAAAAAGGGCTGATATGATGTGTAAAGCACTGTTTTTGGTGCTAAAGGGCTCACAAAAGTGCACAAGCCAAGATCCCTTCATTCTAAGGGTTGAGAAAAATTAAAACAAAAATGATTTCTCATCTATCTATCTATCTATCTGTCTGTCTGTCTGTCTGTCTGTCTGTCTATCTATCTATAATGAGACATGTAAAAAAATTTGGTTGAACTGTGTGAGAACAGATTATTCTCTCTTTAGAAATATTAAGGCAGGGCTTTGAAAGACAAATAAGACTTCAACAGCATATAAATAGAAGCACAGAAAATAATACTAGCAAAGCCATAGGTCAGTTTCATTAAAGTTAAATACTTTATTGCAGCAAGTACTGATATTGAGGGGTTACCTTGGAAAACTATTAATATATTGGAAAGGCTAGTTGGATTTTTTGTCCCAATCAACTCACTCCTATACCATGCAGTCGACATTCTATAAAGCAGATCCCTGAGTTCCTCTCCTCACAACAAAGTTTAAAGAGAGAACCATCTTAACTGGTTCATATCATGATATTCTCCTCAACTTGCTTAAGTTTCTCTTGGTCAACGAACCAGTGTCATCCAGGACCCATTTATAATCTCATTATGGCTCACAGAACTCACATTCCATGGATGTCCTATCACATGAATTTCACACATCTGCCAAACAAAGTTTTTACAAGCTTGACTTCCTTCATAAACCACTTCATGAAATATACATCTACTCTTCTCCTCCCCCTCATTGCTTCTTATTCCCTCTCTCTCTGTGCTTCAAGTGTATTTGCTATTTTCTTTGTTTTTTTCTGGTTTTGGTCCTTCATGACAAAAGACTTTTGTCAAAACTGGGAGCTAACTTTTGCTTTTTACTGTATCTTCAGAGCATAATAAAATAATAAGTATTCATAGGTATAAAATACGCACTTATATTTGCTGTAGGAGTTATCATGGCAACAAATGAATGAATATCACTTCCATATAAGTCTCAGCCCAATGACTTAGAAATCAAGTTCAATCAAAAACCATTTTTGAAAAGGCCTTAATTATATTCTGCAAGTATTGAATAACAATACAATTTTATTTAGGCAAGTAGTTCTTTTAAACTTCTGAAGGCCTAAAAATCCTTTAGAACCATAAAAATACAAAAGAGCTAAGGGAATCTTGAGGAAGAGCAAAGCTAGAGGCATCAGACTTTTCGATTTCAAATTATATTACAAAGTTGTAACAATCAAAATAGTTTTGGTTCTGGAATGAAAACAGACACACAGTCCAGTGGAAAGGAAATAGAGCCCAGAAATAAACCCACACATATATGGTAAACTAATCTTTAATAAACGCGCCAAAAATACACAATAGGGAAAGATAGTCTCACCTATAAATGCTGTTGGAAAAATTATCCACATGCAAAAGAATGAAATAGGAACTTCATCTTATACCATACACACAAATCAACTCTATTTAATCAAAATAGATTAAAGACTTAAAACATAAGACCTGAATCCGTACAACTCCTGGAAGAAAACAAAGGGGGAAGCTCTTTTAAATTGGTCTTGGCAAAACTGTAATAAAAGGTGCTCAAAAACTGTAATAAAAGGTGCTCAATACCACTAAATATCAGGGAAATGCAAATCAAAATTGAAATTATATATCACCTCATATCTGTTAGAATAACTATTTTCAAAAAGTCAAAAGATAACAAGCGTTGGCAAGAATATGGATAAAAGGGAACCTGTGTACACTGTTGGTGGGAATGTAAATTGGTGCAGCTGCTATGGAAAACAGTATGGAAGTTCCTCAAAAAAATAAAAATAGAACCACCATATGGTCCAGCAATCCCACTTTTCGGTAAATATCCAAAGGAAAAGAATAACTATCTCACAGAAATATCTGTACTCCCATGTCCATTGAAGCATTATTCACAACAGCTAAGATATGAAAATAACCTAAGTATCCATCAATGGATGAATATATACATAATATGTGACACACACACACACAAATATTCTTCAACCTTTTTTAAAAAAGAAAATCCTGCTATTTAGACAATATGAATGAACCTGGAGGACAGTATGATAGTGAAATAATCCAGACAGAGAAAAATGAATACTGTATGATATCATTTATATGTGGAATATAAACAAGTTGAACTCCTAAAACAAGAATAGAATGGTGGTTACCAGGGTCTGGGAGGTGGGAGAAATGGGGAGATGTTGGTCAGAGGACACAAACTTTCAGTTTACAGATGAGTAAGTTCTAGAGCTCCAATGTACAGCATGGTGACTATGTTAATAATAACATGTTGTACACTTAAAATATGGTAAGAAAGTAAATGTTAACATTAGCACACACACACACAAATGTTATCACATAAAGGTAACTATGTGAAGTGATAATAGTGTTAATTAGCTTGATTGGGGTAATGATTTTACAATATATATGTGTATCAAATCATCACTTTGTATACCTTAAATGTATATGATTTTTGTCAGCCAGATCTCAATAAATCTAAAACAAATTTCCAGAGGGTATCCTGCCCAACTACTACCCCCACTTCACGTTATTAAATGTTGAAGTAAAAGGTTTGCTCCTTATACAAAATATTGCCAGTGTTAGAGCCTGATGAAGAATATAACCTAGGACTCTTCCATCAGATCCTTGGGGAAATCCTGTCTATAAGGATTATAAAAATCCTGCTTCTAATACTTAGAAGAAGTATTATTTAGAGTTTTTAAGCTATAACACATGCTGTCTTCTATGTAAATTTTGTACTTGGATCAAGCCATGGCATCAGAGAACTCTGAAGTCAGGTCAGAATGATTGGACTATTGATGAAATCCTCCTAATTCACTTGTATTTTAATGTAATAGTATTCGCCTTATATACTGAGTCATAAGAAATGTCATGTATAAGTCACTGTTGTATTTCATTTTGTGAATATTATCAAATCATTTTTATTATATTACACAGACCATCTTTATGAGGCTTTCTCAATGAGAACCTCGAATGTGATGACTGTTCACCCATTTTGTAACTCAATACTGTGAATAACTTTTACTACTCAGAAAAATGAACAAATTCCTCATCAATCCTAAATAATGAAACTCAATCAAGATGAAATAGATAATCAGAATAGTCTTATAGTTATTAAAGAGATTTAATTTATAATTAGAAAGGACAAAAGGAAGTAATACTGAGGCTCAGATGGTTTCACTGGAGGATTTTAAAAACAATTGATGTTTTTATCATATTTGATCAATTTGAATGCCACAGTTTTTTCCCCACACTAATATCCTGTTTATAAACTATCATCTTGATTCTTTTTGTATTTGTACAAATCTTCCATACAACTTTCAGCTTTCATACAATTTTCATCTTTGCATGAGAGACAAAGCAACATATCTGTGTCTGGGATACAGTGGTGAAAATTTTCATACAAGTATCAAAAAATTGTTTACTTTCTATTTCTATGCAAAATGTCCTTTCTAGATTTCTGAATGTTTTCAGGAGAAAACAAAATATTATGAAATGAAATTTAATCGATATTCATTTTTTAGTGGGTCTAAAACTTTCCTCACTAGTTTGTTTCCCAAAAAAACGGTACTAGAGCTTTGAGGAGTGAACTGTGGCATATCTGAGAAAGTCTCTCCATTGAATTAAACAACTGTCCAATAGGTAGAGCAACTAGGCACTAAACTTTCACTTCAAATCTTTACATGGGTTTAAGAACTTAAATGGCTACAAAGGGCAAAAAAGGTAAGTTAATGAAACATGTTTAGAGGCATTCTCATGTCACGAATGAAATGAATAAACGCATTTTTAAAATATGACATAAGAATAGAAATATGGCAATACTTTCTGCCTCATTTTTTCTTAGTCTTTCCATTTATCTTTCACTTTTGCACTCATGAACCATGAGTGCATAGAACTACATGTTTATTTACTATACAAACCCAAGGACAATTCTTAACTGATAGTTTGCCTCAGTGCTGGGAAAAGAAAGTTAGGTGAGACAGAAATGTGATACAGAAAGACTCAGCTCCAGCTTATTGCAGTCTTGATGAAATGTGGACCCAATTAATGCCAAATGTTACTATTATTCAGGAGGGACCAGAACGACACACATTTTAAATGAAATACACAGTATAAAAATTTGTGCCATCCAAAGCAAACCTTTCTATGTCTGGGATACAGTGGTGAGCCCACCTATGACCTCTATGTAAGATGTTCATCTATTGTCCTCTGGAATTTAATGTTGTGGAGGAAAAGTCTAACACATCCTAATTTTCCTTTACATCATTTGTTATTAGTACTTTTCCCCTGCCAAGATATTTGTATAGTTTAAAAGATACTATGAAAATTCTAAATGTTTGGATGTCTAGGTTTGAATTCCTTTATTCTTTTTCCATATACACTATGGACATGTTTTACTTATAAATTTGACTTCAACTCTGGAACAGTTTTTCACTGTACTATTGATTTTTAATTGTTTGTTCTTTCTTAATTTTCCAGTTTATAGGTTGTTTCTCCAGACTCTGTCCTCTATGATATAGCTGTCATCTCTCTCCATATTTTTGTCTTTGTTCAATTCCTCTGCACATTTGGAGAGATTCCCAGTGTTCTCATAAACAACATAGCTCTTCCTTAGCCATCCTTTTTTATACTCTTGCCTTGATGGAAATAAAATTGGAGTATTTCCTGGGCTAGGTAACTAAGGCAGGTAAGACTACAGCTATGTTATATATGCACACATACAAACATAGCTATCATATATATTCTACATATAGTTAGATAGAAAAATATAGCATACTAAAGAAATATAAGACAAAAACAGACTCTGAAAGTTGCACTGTCTGTTTCACTTTCCCTATCCCTAAATGCACAAAACAATTTTAAGATCTTTTTAGGATTTGAGAGAAAATGATAGTCTAATGTATCTATCACAATCAGAAAGAATGCAGACCTTTTTAAAAATTTTACAACTACAGTAGAGCACTTAAATGGAGCAATGGGTTATCTTCTCATGTGGTAGAAGAGAATGAAGAAGGGAAAAAGAGATAGCCAGGCCTCCATCTCTGTGCAGAGCCATCTGTCTATTGCTAGTCCAAAGACAACAAAGAAAAAGGTGGAAGAGAAGAGCCAAACTACAGTGACTCATCCACTAAAAAGAGAGCCCCATTAATGATCTCAAATTTCCCATAGCAATTCCTTTTTCATCACTGAGGATGAAGAGAAAGATAGGGACTTTTAAAAAAAGATAGTTTAGATTCCTATTCAGAGGATATACACTGGTTCTAATGCAGTTTTTATTGTTTCATTGCACTCTAATTCCTAGTAAGCCTGTTTCTTATCTCATTCACCTCTTTTCAAAAAATATTTTGGATGCCTATCAGGGATTTCTAAATTCATCTAAATCTGGTTTCTTATTATCTCATCTTATATGTCATTTTATTGAATCTGCATTTTGTTAAATTTTGATGTCAGTAATCTTTCAAAAATGTTCTCCTATCTCCTAGGAATAAACCATTTTGACAATATCTTCTTCCTCTGTTTCTTTGGGCTATGTGTTCCTTTCTTTATTGCATTTGAGCATGTATATGTTTGCATGTATTTGCTAATCTTTGCATTTTGAAACTTACTCAAGCCACAGTACTGGATTCTCAAGTAGTGTAAGTGTGATTTTCTTGGATTTGCATAATTTAATATTTATTAATATATTAAATATTCATTGAGAGCCTATTTTCATACCATGAGAAATCATTCCATTTGATTGCTGGTATAATTATCCCCTCAGGTAACAAATTTGTTGCTCCCAATATGGCTCTTAACTTTGGGTAGTAATAAGCAAAACTTGCCAAACTGTGTTTCCTTTTGTTATTTTTTTTTCTAATTCCTGCACAAACCAACTTCAGATATATCCTTTGTGATCATTTCTAAATCTGATATTTGCCACAACAGAGAAGGCACCACAACATGTATCTGAAATTTCATGCAGGAAAATTATGCCCTTCCCTAACATTAACACCAATAAATATTTTACTATTTTGTAATAACTATTTTAAAAATTTCAGACAGATTCATTCAGGCACCATTATTACATCCCTAGCTCAACTCCTAATGGCTTGATTATTGTGTCTCTTGCTTTAGTACACAGCTGGCCTTGAATGCCACTACATCACAAAACAAGAGTTTCCAAGGAACCCCACTCCAAGGATGCTCCAACATTCCTTCATGCCTATAGCACTCAACCTTTGGTAGACTTACCCAGTTTGATGTTGTATCATTTTTTGGATACAAAGTTTCTATAATATTGGTCCAGGAATAAAATACATTTTCTCCAAAGTTAGATGGTTTTTTATATGTATATATGTATATATATATATATATATATATATATATATACACACACAAGCTCACAAACACATATAAATATATGTATACATAAATATATATACACATAAATATATATGTACATATATACACACACACAAACACACACACACACACACACGTATATATATATATATATTTAAGGGGTACAAGGGCAATTTTGCTACACAGATATTTTGCCTAGTAGTGAAGTCCTGGCTTTTAGTGTATCCATCACCCAAATAATGTATATTGTACCCATTAAGTAATGTCTTATCATCCACTCCCCTCCCACTACCCCACCCTTCTAGTCTCAAATATCTATCAGTCCACACTTTGTGTCTATGTGTAGATATTATTTAGCCCCTGCTAATAAGTAAGAATATGTGGTATTTGTTTCAGAGTTGTTTCAGTTAAGATAATGGCTTCTAATTCCATCCATGTTGTTGCAAAGGACATGAATTCTTTTTTATGACTGAATAGCATTCCACTTTGTATATATACATTTTCCTTACCCAATCATCCACTGATGGACTTTTAGGTTGATTCCACATCTTAGCTATTATAAGCATAGAAGTGGCTTGATAAGCATACAAGTGGAGGTACCTTTTTGGTATAATATTTTCCTTTGGGTAGATATCCAGTAATGGGAACGATGCACTGAAGGATAGTTCTATTTTTAGTTACTCAAGAAATCTCCATACAGGTTTCCATAGAGGCTATACTAATTTACATTCCCACCAACAGTTTATAAGCATTCCCTTTTTTCCTTATTCTCACCAATGTCTGTTATTTTTCTCTTTTTAATAATAGCTATCTGACTGGTGTAAGATGATATTGCCTTTTGATTTAATTTGCAATTTCTCTGATGATTAATGATGTTGAACATTGTTTCAGATGTTTCTTGGTGATTGTTATGCCTTCTTCTGAAAAATACCTATTCATGTTTTTTTGCTCACTTTTAATGGAATGTTTTAAATGTGATATAAATTTATAATTTATTCTTAATATTTCTTATTGACATTTGTGTCTAAATGCAGGAGATTTAGCATTTGCCATTAGAATTGTTTCTAAAGGTTGGAAAAGAGTGGCATCTTTTCCTTTTCTAGTATAAAAATATTGTGACACATCTACAGGTATCATGTAGATTTTCCTAGCAAATGAAATTTGCTGGCTTGTTAAACTTTTGGAGGGGTTTGAGAAGGGTACATAATCACCCATCCATCTTCTTTTCCAGATTCTGAACCAATTGAATAGACAGAGGGTACCAGTAGAAAATTTTAGCATTATCTGTCTTATCATTGGTATAATTGGATGCTGACACGTGGCATTGACTTAAGGCCGAAATGCATTTTTCTGTTGTTACCTTCTCACTGATTAAAATTTATTCACCTAGGCACAGAAAGGGCATAACTTCAGGGCTTTCCTCAGGTGAATGGGGATTGTAGAAGCTCTATGCCTAGGATATGGAAGTACCACTGGGGAGAATCTATAGCCATTATTAGAAAACAGAAGGCAACTTCCATGGTAAGCAGGAGGACAGACCACATTAGTGTCAAGTCAATGACTGTTGGGGCCTCAGCAGTATATTATGCCTCATCCTATCTGGAAGCCTAAAAGTGTCCTCTCAAGAGAGGTTGGAAACCTGAGTAGAAGAATCATAAACATTTTCTCCAAAATATACTCTGTCAAATTGTCTTTTGATATATTTATGATTATGTCCTCATTTTAAGGTAGCAGGAAACCCTCAGAGTAGACCATTCTGCCAGTGGAAAAGAAACAGTGAAGAGCTCCTGGCCACACGTATATAGAATTATGCCCTGTGACATCCCTCACTTTTTGTCACTGTTCCCACAGTTCTCATCATACTTCCTGTATCTCAGAAATTGTCTCTTTCAAAAAACAGTACAAGCTTCCTGTTGAAACAAACATGTACTATGGTGCAACTCACATTGGAAGAGGGGATCTTTATTGTGATGATTTAGTACCCTTTATAATTTGTGTATTTGAATGTAGGCTTGCTTTTCAATGTTTTTGTCCTATTGCAAAGGACTAGAAGGAGTGATTTAGTTTATTTACCTGGCAACTTCATTTATAATGTCATTATGTAAGTATTAAATCATTGATGAGTAAATAAGGTTGAGTTGATTTGAGTAGGGAAAAAGACAAAATTATTTAAATATAAAGGCATTGATAGCATGTGCCATTATCTTAGTACATATACTTTGGCTTTATGCATTTTTCAAATTTCAGGAAAATACTTCAAATACATAAACATTTTCTATCTTGGTAGTTGTTTATTTTCCCACTTCAAGTGACAGTCTACCTCATCTTAAACAAGGAGATTTGCCCCCTACCAACTGATTACCCCAATGGAACTGAATTCAATGACCAAAAACATAATGGAAAAAAAAGCTGTGAAGAAAAAGAAATTCATACTTATCTTCCTTTCACAAAGAACAATTGTACCTAAGGAATTAATAAGTTTTAATGAAATAAATATGTTTTTCTATGTTTTTGTGAATTATGATGCTGATATATGCATGCACTTTTATAACATAAACAGAAACTGCACTCATGTCACTGAATGCTGACAGGAAAAGAAATGCTATTTAATCATTGTCACAATTAACAAATGTTTACTTTTAAAATTTTAACAAATACTAGTGGATACATTCATGTGTACTTGACATCCTTTCATTTCACTCAATAGAACTTCCTTTTTAATCTTATCTCCTTTCCTCTACACTCTATTACTCTAGAAATGGGTTATGTTTCACCCCGGGAATAGTTTCATGATAAAATACTGGACTATAAAGGCAAAGTGGCCCTATATTAAATAGATTATGTGGTCTACCCAAAATGTTCTGTGCCTGGTTGTCCCTTAAATACCTACAGACAAAAAGACATCAAGCAAATCCCACTTTAATAGCATTCAAATGTTATTCTATCAGTATTATGTAAACAGTGAACTGAAACCACCAAAGCAATGTAGCACAGTAGGATAGTTTAAAGGTTAGCCTTAAATATATCTTGTTGTTATGAAATAATGTCTCACTTTACCATGAAGTTTACATTAAAATTTACTTAGATTCTTATAATGACACATTTTGCTTTTTAAACCTGAGGTTTCATTTCACAGAACTTAGCATTAGCATTTTCTTATTCACTTTTTATTTATTCATAATTATATGCCCAGAAAGGATTATAATACATGAACATCAAATGCTGAAATGTCTCACGCCCAGTGATGCCACTGACTGCTCCAAGATGCCTACTCCAAACTAGAAACAGCATTCTATCTCTTGACTTCTGAATTATCTAATGCATTTTATTGAAAATATATCCCATATCTTTACCATAATTTTAGATAGTTATAGTGTCACCAGTTAGTCACTTCTGTAGTATGTCTCTAGTGTGCAGTTTCCTTTCATAAATACAAAGATCAGTAAGTTCTGCGCATGTGATGACCCAGGAATGGAACTTAACTACTATGTCAGTGTAAAAACATGTCAGGAATATCAAAGACTGTGGGAAACACTTAGATCATATACTTCCTGAGATAATTTGAATGCCAACACTGAAAATCAATCCCTGAATCTAAAAATTTAAAGAATAAAATGATAATGTATTAATAATTTTGGACAAATAACTCCTTAAATGGAAATTAGACACTTTGCCAGAATCAGAATTGAGGCCAAAGCTTGGACTCAATTATGAACCTTTGGTCTTTGGGTCTACCATCCTTTACTTTTTCCCTAGGAACTCTAGTATGACCTGCAAAATACTTGTGCAACAATAACTTTACTATTTAAAAAATATTTGCAAAATATTTTGCCAGCCCACATATTTAAGGCTGCTACTACTGGGTAAAGGCTCCTTTGAGGAATTAGAAATAGGTGTTCCCACTTTGGGAAGCCGAGGCGGGCTGATCACTTAATATCAGGAGTTCAAGACCAGCCTTGCCAACATGGTGAAATCCCGTCTCTTCTAAAAATATAGAAATTAGCTGGGCGTGGTGGTGCATGCCTGTAATCTCTGCTACTCCAGAGGCTGAGGCAGGAGAATCACTTGAACCTGGGAAGTGGAGGTTGCAGTGTGCCAAGACTGCTCTACTGCATTGCAGCCTAGGTGACAGAGACACTCTGTCAAAAAAATAAAAAAGAAAGAAAAAAAAAGAGGGAGAGAGAGAGAGAGAGAAAGAGAGAGGGAAAGAAAGAAAGAGAGAGAGAAAGGAAGAAAGGGAAGGAAGGAGGGAAGGACGGAAGGAAGGAAGAAAGGAAGAAAGAAGTGAAGAAAGAAAAAAAAGAAAAGAGAAGGACATCCCAGGGCCAGGTGCGGTGGCTCCTGCCTGAAATCCCAGCACTTTGGAAAGCCAAGGTAGGTGGATCTCTTGAGTTCAGGAGTTTGAGACCAGCCTGGCAAAAATAGTAAAACCCTGTCTCTACCAAAAACAGAAAAATTCACCAGGGCGTGGTGGCCCGGGCCTGTGGTCCCAGTTACTCAGGAGCCTGGGGTGGGAGGATTGCTTAAGCTTGGGAGGTGGAGGTTGTAGTGAGCCGAGATTCCACCACTGCACCTCAACCTGGCCACAGAGCGAGACCCTGTCTCAAAAGCAAGCAAGCAAGCAAGCAAACAAACAAAACAAACAAACAAACAAAAAAAATGCGAAAAAGGTCACCCGCCCCGCCGCCCCCACCGCCATGGGAAGGTGAATTAGAAAAAAAGCATAGCTTTCCTCAGGAATAATGCAATCATACTCAAAGAACTTGTTTAGAGGAACTTTTGGCTTAACCCTGTGCAGGGCAAAATTTATATGTTCATGGTTGACCTGAATCTATATATCTTAAGTTCACTTTCTTCACAAAGCAGTGAGAATAAAAGTTTACTGAACCACAGAAGTGCTGTATTAGCTGAGTGTTCTCATCACTGCATTTGTCACTTGCTTACCACCTGTTTTCTTTAAACCTTAATCCAGTTATCTTTTCTTCCTTGTGCATTTGGACTAATGTTCAGTGCCATGAGACAGCATATTATGAAAATTAGTATTTACAACCATTTTTATGAGTTTGCTACCAATATGTATTTTTCTAAATTGTCACTGAAAATTTTGCATAATCTCAATGATCATGCAAAGGCAAAATGAAATGTTGGTAAAATTTTTCAACAGTTCAATTATTTCTCTATTGTCAATCCAAGATACAAGTATATTTCCTTTTAAACGAGCCAAACTGATAGAAGCCAATGAATGGAATTCAGTAGTTAAATTTTCTTGTAAAAATATTTTGATATTTCTTCTTAATTTTTCTCTACAGGAGATTTTTATGTCTTGCCAGGATCTGTCTTTTTGCCTAAATTGAGCAGTAGACATTACTGGGATTCTCAAGCTTTTAAAAAAATTATGAATACATCAAGATTCATTTAAACTTTTGTTATCAGGTAATTTAAACACATACCACACTTTTAAAGCTTTAAAGCAGATCAAATACCACAACTATCTCATCAGGGTGTAATAACCAAATGACATACAAATGTTAAGCACTTAGAACTGTATTTGGCATTAAGTAATAAGCACTCATTAAATAGTAGTTACTATTAACATCCTTTTATTCACAAAAAAATCTAAAACTCATAAAATTTGAGAAGATTTTTGTTGATGTAATAAGAAGCCAGTTTACAATAAAGTTTAACATCTATATGAAGTCATCTAGGTCTTGCACCTTTTACAATTTGGTCTTAGGAATTTGCATGAATGGTAAAGCTAAAGAATAAATTTCTTACTTATAGATTCAGTTTAGAATAAGCAATATATACATGCTGAATATTTAGAGGAAACAGTAATAGAAGGAAAAAATAAAAGTAAGTGATGATACATGGGCATCTGGAAGAAGAAAAATATTATGTTGCTATTAATAGATTCCTTTTAAAAGTATCAGGTTTGTGTGCTGCCTTTTCAAAACCCACACACTTTGAGTGTTAGAAGGAGGAGTTGTTAGTACTGAAGTAATTATAACAAGGGTGTAAGTTTCTGTAGGTGGAAGACAACTTATTCTAAGGAGAGACTTATTTTAGACTTAAATAATATTCTATTGAATTTAGGGATTTAGGCAAGGCTGAAGTTCTCTCTGCAATGTATTCTGCAATGTAAGAATAAAAATGTGCTTCATATTTGCACAGTGGCAAATTTTCTCTGTTAAACACGAATGTTAAGTGAAGCACATCAAGAGGCTAAACTTACCCTGTGAACTGTTTAATAGTCAGGCCTTGCACCCCTTGCAAAAGGTGAAATTTCATCATTTGCCTTTGGGCATTTACTTGCCTAATATCTTTATTATCATAAAATTGGGATACTCTACAGCCTTTAATTTAAAACTCTGAGCTATAAAAATAACTTTTACAGAGAATCATCTTTTAAATAAAAAGGATTGTTAAGACCTACAACCCAATAATTTATTCTCAAGTTTCATTCTGGAGAATAAGAACTTTAGTGCCATGATTTGAAAATTTCCTATCAGTTTCTCTTTAGAACTAAAGAGATCTATACCCATAGCTGATATCTAGATTTTGTATTAGGGCCCCATTTTTAAAATATTTTCAAACTCTTTTATTTTTTTAATAATATTACCCATTGAAATTTATCCTATGCCAGGATTATTGAGGAATTAGGTTTTTTAAATGTGCATAAGTGCACTGTTGAAATATGGATTGACCTTGAGTTGTTAGAAAAAAAAGTCGTTCAGAGGTGTTTGCTAGGTAACTCCAATTGCAAAAGAAACTGGTTATATAATTGTATAAAAGTATTAATCTTTTCTCATTCCAATTTGAATTTAGCCCACTACCATGTAAGGTACAAGGAGCCCTAGAACAGGGTCTGAAACATAAGAATTCAATAAATATGAATATAATTAATGAATAAAAGTAGATGCCCTAGCTGAGACTCTTTATTCAAAAGCAGGACCTCCAACTGTTAATGTGGTTTAATTAAAATGCTCAGGCTCAATGTTGGTATTCTTTCCTCCATTCATAGCCACCCTCCCACTCCACTATCATGTTAATAAATGAAAACACTGATATATTACCATACACTAAGAATTTTACATACATTAACTCATTGAATCTTCTTAATAATATTATGAAGTAGATGTTCTATTTACCCCAGTTGAGTTAGATGAAGGACGTGAAGCACCAGCAAGTTAACCGATCTACCCTAAGTTACAGGGGCTCATAAGCAGTTAGGATCAGAACACAGAACAGAGTAGCTTCATGGCTGTGCACAATACCCTGCACCGTCCCACCCTGACTCCTAGCCATGTTTGATGACAAAATGTCAAATCTTGCTCTTTGTGCATAATTTGCCTAAAGATACAGAGAAATTATCCTGCCTCCACCCCATACTCTTCACCTGGTCACATTTGCCAGCTCATGGGCCTAGAAAAGCAATCTTTAGCTCTTTCCTAGTAAAGCAGGCTAATAGAGCAAGCCTGCAGCCTGAAAAAAATTTGATTTCACTCTTAATAACATACTTAATTACGTTACAAATCTAACATTTTATTTGACTCTCCCAAATTGAAGTTCAGAGTCAATTAGTTAAGTAATATGTAAAAAAAAAAAAAAAAAAAAAAAACAGGACTTGAGAACTTAGGGGATGTGATTCCGAAGTGCCCGAGTGGCAATGTTTCCTGTGTGTCTGAGGCTCAAAAATTTCACATCGAGAGAGGTGCTGGATTTCAAGTGTTGAGTGACTATACTTGAATCACAAGGCAATTCATTCCCAGATCCCAAGTCATCACATATCTCCAGAGAAATATAGGAGATGAAACCATGGGACGGATTTACACACTCAAGGGGGCTCATTTGAGACCTATCCCAAATGAGGATGGGGGGAGTATCCAGGAATGATTCCCCATGATATGCGTGTTTTGGCACTATGATTTCCTTACCCGATTCCAAATCTTGCACATCAAAACAACAGAAAGACTCATAAATGCAGAAAAGCTCATTAACTGAATAGTGGTGGCAGAAATGAGGACATATTTGGCTGGAAAGTGTTTAAATACTTGTGATCTCAGAGCTCATAATGTGTACAAACCCAAAGACATCATTAACCATGTACAGAGTTGTGCTTCTGCAGTCGCCTTTAACATTGAGCATGAGAGAACAAGGCTCCCTGGAAATAAACAAAATCCACCCCTATGCTCCACACCTAACATCAGGACAACCAAAAGGCATGAATGAATGTAGAAAGCAAAAGTATCCCAGAGCTTAACATCTTGGACCGTGAATTATTCTCTGGTGTGTAAGGAAATTGTATTCCTGGAGGCAGCCTCTGAGGCAGTTTTAACCTAGAAACTTTTCCAGAATCTGCCATAAGCCCCTGCTTTAAGCCAGGGGCTCTATCTGTTAAGTGTTGTTACTTCTGCTGCTGTAACAAATTACCAAAGCTGTAGTAGCTTAAAATGACACCAATTTATTATCTTAAAGTTATTATGGTCTGTAGTTCAAAATGGGTTGGCAGGATTGTGTTCCTTCTAGAAACTCAAGAGGAGATTCCAATTCCTTGTCCTTTTCAATTTCAGGGGGTTTCATGCATCCAATGACTCACAGTCTCTTTCCACCATCTCCAAAGACAACAGAGGTTTGAATTCTTCTGACACTGAATCACTCTGACCTCTACTTTTCTTTTAACATTTCTTCTCTGGTCTTAATCCTGCTGTCTCAATTTTATAAAGCCCCTATGAATACATTAGGTCCACTTATGTAATACAGGATAATCTGTCTATCTGAAGATTCTTAATCATATCTACGAAGTCCCCTTTTGCCATGAAAGGTAACTGTGATGGTTAATATTAAGTGTCAACCTGATTGGATTGAAGAATGCAGAGTATTGTTCCTGGGTGTGTCTGTGAGGGGGTAGCCAAAGGAGATTAATATTTGAGTCAGTGGACTGGGAGAGGCAGACCCACCCCCAAAGTGGGTGGGCACCATCTGGTCGGCTGCCAGTGCAGCTTGAAAAAGCAGGTGGCATAAGCTGTCTTTTGCTGAGTCTTCTGGTTTTCATCTTTCTCCTGTGCTGAATGCTTCCTGCCCTTGAACATCAGACTCCAGGTTGTTTAGCCTTTGGATTCTTGGACTTACACCAGTGGTTTGCCAGGGGCTTTTGTGTCTTTGGCCACAGACTGAAGGCTGCATTGTCAGCTTCCCTACTTTTGGGGTGTTGGGACTTGGACTGAGCCACTACTGCCTTCCTTGCTCCTCAGCTTACAGACGACCTAACTTGGGACTTCACCTTGTGATCCTGTGAGTGAATTCTCCTTAATAAACTCCCTTTCATATATACATATATCCTGCTGGTTCTGTCTCTCTGGAGAATCCTGACTAACACAGTAACATAGGCAGAGGTTCTGAAGATTAGGATGAGGGACATTTTAGGGGGAGAGCAATTATTGTACCTACCACGGAGGCCCATGATAGGGAAAAGCACTATAGTTTTTTAGGATGATTTTATAAAACCTCCTTTATCCATGGGGGCCTGAGCTAAAATTTGCCTGTTGTTTTTCTGTGATCATAAGGAAAATGTTTGCTTTTTACTAGAGGCCAAGGGATAGTTTATGGGCATGGGGTTTCTTCTTTTGGAGAAGTCTGGAGGTGGGCTGATTCTTACTCATGTTTAGGGCATGTGGAAGTTACTCAGTGAGGAAAGGAATTAGGGCTCAAAACGACAGTAAGTGCCAATTTCCTCCTTAGCCTGCTTAAAGGTCATTTACATTTGTCACAAGATATTTGACTAAGCTGTTGGTTGCTATCTCCATTGACAGAGGATACTCCAGTGGAATGAAAGCAAATTTTGCCCTCCTTTCTTCTAAGTTTTGGGCTTTTGGCCTCAGGGATTGTAAATGGCTTTGTGTTTCTTGTGCCCCTCCCACCCCTTAAAAAAAGTTATTAGGCACTTAAACTGCTTGATCCAGTTTAAGAAGGAATTTAGCTGGATATTCTGGAAAGGGAAGACATGAAGTCTGGTGTGGGATATTTCTGGATTGATAGAGAGGTTTAAGGTTATCAGTGCTGGATCTTGAGTAAGGGAAAGTGGATATGATTTCTTCCACAGTCAGGAACTATTGTGGCAATGCCCCTGGAGGCAGCTGGAATTCTGAAGGGGTCAGCTGATGTGTTTGCTGGATAGGCTAAGCATCAAATTCCTCTGTATCTCCTAGACTCCCCTAGAGGTTGCCAAGAAAGGAGCCTTGCGTTGGGAGAAATTAGTTGGACATTGGTGACAGAAAACACAATTCAACTGAATTGAACTATGAATGTAAATTTGTTGACTCATGCAACTGACAAGTCTGAGATGACAGCTGCAATCAGCTGCAGGGGGTTGGTGGCTGTACTCTCATAGGATCTTAAAAGCCTTTAAAAAGACCACCAGGCTGCCAGTCTTTCTTTCCCCTACTGTTTTTGTAATACCACAGACCTGGGAAGAGAGAGGAACATTTGATTTATTTTTGGCTTTTTCAGGATCAGACAGATTTGGTACCAACACACCTGCATGATGGTTGCTCTAGAAGGTTCATGAGTTCCTGAGAGCTCAGCTCTTCCCAAGATGTGCTCCTTCCAATTTTTTGCCTTGGAGATCACAAACCATGCTCCAGACTTTCTCCCAGGTCATAAGGGCATATTCTGACCCCAGCTCTCTCTGTCATATGTTAACAGAGTCCAGTTCTTTCTCAACATGCAACTCCCTATAAACCTTTGAAGCCATTTTGCTTAGCAAAATAGGAGAAAATGAAGTGGAAAATTAGAAAACCCTCTACCCATAAACTTTAGAGTAAAATATAAATTGGTACATGTAAATAGTTATTTGTTAAATACTATAAAAACATAAAATATACTGTTCAGCTTCAAAGAGTATAATAACACATGTACATGAAAATATACATACAATGATATTTATTACAACATCATTTGTAATAGAATAATGTAAAAATTAGTTGAATATCTGTTGGCACATCCTTATAGTAGGATGTTATAGAATTATTAAATGAATATACAGATAAGTTTTCTGTGATATAATTTTTCAAAAAACAGAGACAGCAGATTAAATTGTATGACATTATTTCTTTTAAATAATATTTAAATAATAAAATAATGTTTCTTTTAAAATGATTCCTTTTAAAAAAATTTATGTTTTTATGTTGCTGCATATACATATAAAAAATATGTATATTAACAGAGAGAAAGAAATGCCTGTTTGGATTTATAATAAAGGTGATAATTGTACCCACCAAATATTTAAAGGTAGTTGCTAATAAAAGCAAATGTATTTATGTTTCATTTAAATTTTATTTAATTAAAAATAAATAGTGGAAGGTCAGGAGTTTGAGACCAGCCTGGACAATATGGTGAAATCCCATCCCTACAAAATTAAAAAAATAATAATAAACTGGGCATGGTGATACACACCTGTTGTCCCAGCTACTGGGGAGGCTAAGATGAGAGGATGGCTGGAGAACCAGAGGCAGAGGTTGCAATGGGCTGAGATAGTGCCACTTCGCTCCAGCTTGGATGACAGAGAAAGACCCTAACTCAAAAAAAATAAATAAATAAAACAAGATAAGATAAAACAACAAAATAACAATTAAAAAAATAGTGGACTTATGGGTGATTTGTATCGTCATTTGATGAGAAAGACATGGGTGCAGAGTTTAAGGCATACCTACCCTATCTCAACTACAGCAGCCTCAGCGTAGAAATAGTGAAGCTAGCAATAATAAGCCACATCTCCCTGAAAGCTTCTCTTATGTAAAACCTATAGGAGTGACAAGGTATGTGTGTGTTTGTGTGTGGGGGGGTGTATGTAGTATGTATCTTCCAGCTTTTTCTTTTTTCATTTTGTCTGCTTTCAGTGTGGTTTTTCTCCCAAGGCTCTTTGTGAAACCTATTTGAAAATGGTGGCCGCTGCTGCCCACTGTGAGATGTTAGACATACTCCCTCATCTGCCAACATTGCCCTCTTCTGTCCCTATAAATTTCACTGCCAACCCCAGTTCCTAATACCAAGTGCTATCACTTTCTTTGCTGATACTGGGAAACTCCTAGAATCACCTACGCGGTGCTTTGTTATATGGAGTTCTTAGTGACAGCCTTATGCTATGTCCTGAGCTGTAAGTGAGAAAAATGTTGATCTTTTATGTTGCATTCTTCTAGAATAGGTGCTAAACTTTAATGTTCTGATGTTTTGCAGATATTTACCTACAGCCTCTTCTTTTGTATTTCAAACATGAGCCCATGTGATTGCTAAGCTGAGAAAATTTGTCTAACAACAACAGAATGTACTGAGAACAACAATTCCTTCCCTTAGAATAACTCTTCTCCCAAGAGTTTTTGATGCCTCATGAAAATAGCGTGAATATTAAGAAAAATATCCACTAATATTCTGGAAGGATTATAAGAAGTCAGGTATTGTTACAAGTGCTTTACATATATTCACTCATTTAATCTTCACAACGCTTTGAGGTGTATAGTAGAATGCATCATTTTCATTATGATAAAAACTGTGTGATATATTTCAAGCCACTCTATAGAGCAATTTTAATACACATTTTACTAATATTTATAAGCATAGTCCTCAAAGCCCCTAAGTTAAAATTTAAAAATACAGACCAAGCTGAGTCAGAGTATCAGTTACTTTATCCAAAAAAGGTTTACAAAAAAACTAGATTAATTTTAAAGCTAAATGCTATTTTGATATACAATGTATATAATAAGGTAGGATAAATTTATAATGTAAGAAAAAAGACAAATACTAAAGACCATACAAATACAGTCTGAATAAAGTACAAATTGAAATGGGAGTTACTTATGAAGAGGCATACTGCCAAGTTCTCTCTTGTGATCTGTGAAGTCAGCCTCATAATTTTCAGTTACTCATACCTATTCTCCCTTTCCTACATCAATTCATGGTCTAAATCCTAATGTACTTCCATTGATATCCACTCCTACTGTTCTATTAATTTCCAAGCTGCTCTAAGTGTCCAAGGACACTCAAGTTGGCCTTGTCCCCAAAATACCTTTTCTACTCCCATAGAAAAAAGGTTTTATTCTTTCAATCCATTTCAGTTTAATTTTGGCTCCTAATGATCCACTGATACCTAAGAACTTAAAAACCATACCAAACTGTGAGATTTTGCACTCAACAATTTATTTTTTGAACATAACTTCCACCTCTTTCATTACTACTTTCTTTTTTTTTTCTTTTTTTTTTTAAATTACACTGTAAGTTCTGGGATACATGTGCAGAATGTGCAAGTTAGTTACATAGGTATACACGCGCCATGGTGATTGCACCCATCAACCTGTCATCTGCATTAGGTATTCCACCTAATGCTATCCTTCCCCTAGCCACCCACCCCTTGTAATTTGGACTCCTAAACGGTGTGTGATGTTCCCCTCCCTGCGTCCATATGTTCTCATTGTTCAACTCCCACTTATGAGTGAGAACATGTGGTGTTTGGTTGTCTGTTCCTGTGTTAGTTTGCTGAGAATGATGGTTTCCAGCTTCATCTATATCACTGCAAAAGACATAAACTCACCCTTTTTTATGGCTGCATTGTATTGCATGGTGTATGTTTGCCACATTTTCTTTATCCAGTCTATCATTGATGGGCATTTGAGTTGGTTCCAAGTCTTTGCTATTGTGAACAGTGCTGCAATAAACATACTTGTGCATGTATCTTTATAGTAGGATGATTTATAATCCTTTGGGTATATACCCAGTAATGGGATTGCTGGGTCAAACGGTATTTCCAGTTCTAGATCCTTGAGGAATCGCCACACTGTCTTCCACAATGGTTGAACTAATTTACACTTCCAGCAACAGTGTAAAACCGTTCCTATTTCTCCATATCCTCTCCAGCATCTGTTGTTTCCTAACTTTTTAATGATCACCGTTCTAACTGGCATGAGATGGTATCTCATTGTGGTTTTGATTTTCATTTCTCTGATGACCAGTGATGACGAGCTTTTTTTCATATGTTTGTTGGCTGCATAAATGTCTTCTTTTGAGAAATGTCTGTATGTATCCTTCGCTCACTTTTTGATGGGGTTGTCTGATTTTTTTCTTGTAAAAATTTGCTTAAGTTCCTCGTAGATTCTAGCTATTAGACCTTTGTCAGATGAATAGATTGCAAAAATTTTCTGCCATTCTGTTGGTTGTCTGTTCACTCTGATGACACTTTCTTTTGCTGTGCAGAAGCTCTTTAGTTTACTTAGATCCCATTTGTCAATTTTGGCTTTTGTTGCCATTGCTTTTGGTGTGTTAATCATGAAGTTTTGGCCCATGCCTGTGTCCTAAATGGTATTGCCTTGGTTTTCTTCTAGGGTTGTTATTGTTTTAGGTCTTACATTTAAGTCTTTAATCCATTTTGAGTTAATTTTTGTATAAGGGGTAAGGAAGGGGTCCAGTTTCAGTTTTCTGCATGTGGCTAGCCAGTTTTCCCAACACCATTTATTAAATAAGGAATCCTTTCCCCTTTGCTTGTTTTTGTCAGATTTGTCAAAGATCAGATGGTTGTAGGTGTGTGGTATTATTTCTGAGGCCTCTGTTCTGTTCCATTGGTCTACATATCTGTTTTGGTACCAATACCCTGCTGTTTTGTTTACTGTAGCCTTGTAGTATAGTTTGACATCAGGAACCATGATGCCTCCAGCTTTGCTCTTTTTGCTTAGGATTTTCTTGGCTGTATGGTTTCTTTTTGGTTCCATATGAAATTTAAAGTAGTTTTTTTCTAATTCTGTGGAGAAAGTCAATGGTAGCTTGATGGGAATAGCATTGAATCTATAAATAACTTTGGGCAGTATGGCCATTTTCACAATATTGATTCTTTCTATCCATGAGCATGGAATGTTTTTCCATTTGTTTGTGTCCTCTCTTATTTCCTTGATCAGCAGTTTGTAGCTCCCTTTGAAGAGGTCCTTCACATCCCTTGTAAGTTGGACTCCTAGGTATTTTGTTCTCTTTGTAGCAATTGTGAATGGGAGTTCACTCATGAGTTGGATCTCTATTATTGGTGTATAGGAATGCTGGTGGTTTTTGCACATTGATTTTGTATCCTGAGACATTGCTGAAGTTGCTTATCAGCTTAAGGAGATTTGGGCCTGAGATGTTGGGGTTTTCTAAATATACAATCATGGAACCTGCAAAAAGAGACAATTTGACTTCCTCTCTTCCTATTTGAATACACTATATTGTTTTCTCTTGCCTGATTGCCCTGGCCAGAACTTCCAATACTATGTTGAATAGAAGTGGTGAGAGAGGGCATCCTTGTCTTGTGCTGGTTTTCAAAGGGAATGCTTCCAGCTTTTGCCTATTCAGTATGATATTGGCTGTGGGTTTGCCATAAATATCTTTTATTATTTTGAGATACATTCCATCAATACATAGTTTATTGAGAGTTTTAGCATGAAGGGGTGTTGAATTTTATCGAAGGCCTTTTCTGCATCTATTGAGATAATCATGTGGTTTTTGTCATTCGTTCTGTTTATGTGATGGATTACGTTTTTTGATTTGCATATGATGATCCAGCCTTCCATGCCAGGGATGAAGCCTACTTGATCATGATGGATAAGCTTTTGGATATGTTCTGGATTTGGTTTGCCAGTATTTTATTGAGAATTTTCACATCAATGTTCCTCAGGGATATTAGCCTAAAATTTTCTTTTTTGTTGTGTCTCTGCCAGGTTTTGGTATCAGGATGATACTGGCCTCATCAAATGAGTTAGGGAGGAGTCCCACTTTTTCTATTGTTTGGAATAGTTTCAGAGGGAATGGTGCCAGCTCCTCTTTGTAGCTCTGATAGAATTTGGATGTGAATCCTTCTGGTCCTGGACTTTTTTTGGTTGGTAGCCTGTCAATTACTGCCTCAATTTCAGTATTTGTTATTGGTCTATTCAGGGGTTTGACTTCTTCCTGGTTTAGTCTTGGGAGAGTGTATGTATCCAGGAATTTATCCATTTCTTCTAGATTTTCTAGTTTATTTGCCTAGAGGAGTTTATAGTATTCTCTGGTGGTAGATTGTATATCTGTGGGATTGGTGGTGATATCCCCTTTATCTTTTTTATTGTGTCTATTTGATTTTTCTCTCTTTTCTTCTTTATTAGTCTGGCTAGCGGTCTGTGTATTTTGCTAATCTTTTCAAAAACCAGAAGAACTTCCCCAACCTAGCAAGGCAGGCGAACACTCAAATTCAGGAAATACGGAGAACACCACAAAGATACTCCTCGAGAAGAGCAACCCCAAGACACATAATCGTCAGATTCACCAAGGTTGAAATGATGGAAAAAATGTTAGGGCAGCCAGAGAGAAAGGTCGGGTTACCCACAAAGAGAAGCCCATCAGACTAACAGCAGATCTCTCTGCAGAAACCCTACAAGCCAGAAGAGAGTGGGGGCCAATATTCAACATTCTTAAAGAAAAGAATTTTCAACCCAGAATTTCATAACCAGCCAAACCAAGCTTCATAAGCAAAGGAGAAATAAAATCCTGTACAGACAAGCAAATGCTGAAAGATTTTGTCACCACCAGACCTGCCTTACAAGAGCTCCTGAAGTAAGTCCTAAATATGGAAAGAAAAAACCAGTACCAGCCACTGCAAAAACATAACAAACTATAAAGTACATCAACACTATGAAGAAACTGCATCAACTAATGGGCAAAATAATGAGCTAGCATCATAGTGACAGGATCAAATTCACACATAACAATACTAACCTTAAATGTAAATGGGCTAAATGCCCCAATTAAAAGCCACAGACTGGCAAATTGGATAAAGAGTCAAGACCCCTTGGTGTGCTGTATTTAGGAGACCCATCTCACACGCAAACACACACATAGGCTCAAAATAAAGGGATGGAAGAATATTTACCAAGAAAAGGAAAGCAAAAAAAAGAAAAAAAAAGAAAGAAAAAAAGAAAAAAAGAAAGAGTTGCAATCTTAGTCTCTGATAAAACAGACTTCAAACCAACAAAGATCAAAAAAGACAAAGAAGGGCATTACATAATGGTAAAGGGATCAATGCTGCAAGAAGAGCTAACTATTCTAAATATATATGCACCCAATACAGGAGCACCCAGATTCAAAAAGCAAGCTTTTAGAGACTTACAAAGAGACTTAGACTCCCACACAATAATAGTGAGAGTCTTTAACACTCCACTATCAATATTAGATAGATAAACAAGACAGAAAATTAACAAGGATATTCAGGACTTGAACTCAGCGCTGGACCAAGCGGACCTAATAGACATCTACAGAACTCTCCACATGAAATCAACAAAATATACATTCTTCTCAGTACCTCATTGCACTTACTCTAAAAGTGACCACATAATTGAAAGTAAAACACTCCTCAGCAAATGCAAAAGAAAGGAAATCAAGACAAACAGTCTCTCAGACCACAGTGCAATCAAATTAGGACTCAAGATTAAGCAACTCACTCAAAACCCCACACTACATGGAAACTAAACAACCTGCTCCTGAATGACTACTGGATAAATAATGAAATTAAGGCAGAAATAAATAAGTTCTTTGAAACCAATGAGAACAAAGACACAATGTACAAGAATCTCAGGAACACAGCTAAAGCAATGTTTAAAGGAAAATTTATAGCACTAAATGCCCACAGGAGGAAGCAGGAAAGATCTAAAATTGACACCCTAACATCACAATTAAAAGAACTAGAGAAGCAAGAGCAAACAAATTCAAAAACTAGCAGAGGACAAGAAATAACTAAGATCAGAGCAGAACTGAAGGAGATAGAGACACAAAAAACCCATCAAAACAATCAATGAATCATTACTACTTTCTACATTGCCATGATCTTGTCTTTCTTTCATCCACTTACTCCTTTCATCATCTTTGTTAAATTTCTTTCCTGCCCATCTTTAATATTAAAGCCAAACACATGAATAACAAATTGTTAGTAACAATGTAGAAGTCCCTATTTTCTTTTATCAACTAATTTTGCATTTACTTAACTTATTTTGCATATGTTTATTGAATTCTAAGTTTAATAGTTCAAGGATTTGTTGAGATTATAGAGAGAATCAATATGCGGTACCTGTCCGTGATAAGGTCAAACGACATATGCAAATACAATCTTGTTAAAATTATTACTATAGAACATCCTGTGTTTTATTATAATTACATGTGCTAAATATGTTTGAGTTATTATAGATGAAATTATTTTTTTCTTCCCACCATAATCAAGGAAAGCTTCATAGAATAGAGACCAATTGGTCTTAGCTTTAAGGAATAGGTAAAAATTTATCAGATTAAGAAATTTCCAAAGGAATAAGAGGAAAACAGAACTAAAAATGAGATAACAAAAGTCATAGAAAGTCATAAACTCATGGGCTTTTGAGAGACCAGAGATTAAAGCACATTAAATGCCCTGGAACTTATCCAGAAAAAAATGGGAGTTCACAAAGGTTGTAAATGCAGGGTATGTCTGTGTTCTTAAATATTTTTAGCTAAAGCAGCCACTACTGAATAGCTGTGTGTCATAAAGAAGCATATAAATACTAGAAAAAAATAAATATTTTTTATGTCAGTGACCTGAAATTCACTCTACTCTTTTGAATTAAATTTTTGAGTACCTGAGGGAAGAATAACATGTTAATTTATTCACAGTTAATGACATGAATTAATAAATCAGAATAGATATCTGAACAAAAGCTTTGATGAAAAGAATGTAGAAGATATTATTTTCAGTGAAAAGAAATAAACATCTACACAACAGAGAATGTTACTTAGAAGAACATATATAGGGAAAGCACCACTGAAATGTCCAGGCCAGGAATACTGGCTCCAGGCAACTAGAAAAAGTACACTTTTGTGAGGTCTATAATGTATCTGTCACTGTCTCAACAGAAAAACAGTGGCCAACTTAAAAGGTCATAAATAAAAATAATTTAATGAACAGCCTATGAATTGCTGTGGTTTGAATGATTTTGTCCCCTCCAGAATTAATGTTGCAACTTAATTCCCAGTGCAATAGTATCGGGGGTGGTGTCACCTTTAGGGGGTGATTGAGTCATGAGCGCTCTACCCTCACGAATGGTATTAAGTTCCTTTATAAAAGGGCTTGGCAAGGGAAGTTTGCTCCTGTTTGCCTTTCCAACTTCTGCCATGTGAGGACACAGCACCCTCCCCTCTAGAGAATGCAGCGTTCAAGTCACCATCTTGCAAGCAGAAATCAGACACTAAACCTGCTGGCAACTTGATCTTGGACTTCCAGCCTCCAAAACTGTGAGAAATAAATCTCCGTTCTACATAAATCACCCAGTCTCAGGTATTCTGTTACAGCAGTACAAAATGGGCTAACATATAATCCTAGAGATGAAGGGAATAAATATCAAATGAGGAAAACTGATTCCAGTTCTAAACTTCAAAGGGAAAATGGAGTAATGATATTGCTAGAGCCCAGAGAAAGCTAGAGCCATGGGAGCAGGGCTGCAGCAGGAGCTGGAGCTTTGGAATGCAGCCATAGTGTTGCAGCAGGAAGGGAGCTAGTAGCAGAGCATAAATATACAGTCTCTTAGTCTCTTTTCTTTCCCACATTTTGATCTCCCTGCTCATGTCTCCCACGGGCAAAATTCATCCAGAAATCAAGAACAAAAGAGCCTGGGTGGCCAGTCTACAGAGACCAACCTTCAGGAAAAAGAATCGGGGCAAAGAAGCGCAGCAAGAACTGGAAAGTCGAGTGAAGAATTCAGCAGCAAAGAGGAGAGGAAAGGGGGACAATGAGAATGGGGACATGAAGGAGGAGTGAAGGGCACTACAACCAAATCTTGATAAGTATTGGCCCTTAGCACAGACTGAACATAGGTTGAAAAGGAGAAGGTATTTCTCCTCTTGGGTTTTTATGAAATACAAGCAGATTAATACACTTGTTTGGATTTTCATTTGCTTATTTAGATAAATTACTTCTTTTGTGTATTAATAATATTCATAACAACAACATAAAAATAACTTTACAACATTTTCATTTTTAGCCTAAATGTTACTCATTTCTCAAAATGGTTTTGTAATTTAGTAAAAAGACATGTAAATTTCAACTTACGGATCATCATGATTTTACTTACAGTCTCAGTTCTTCAAATAAAAATTGTTATTTTCAAAACTAACAAACTTAATGCATTCTAGTAATTCTTTTGGTTATTCTGTTATGCTTTATTAATGTTATGCTTTATAATGTTTAACATTTATTAATGTTAAAATAATATGTTATTATTTTAACCAAGTACACAATATAAAAACAATTCAGGTAAATATTGTTCTTATTTAGTACCAGGTGACAGACAAGTTTATGTAACTCTGGAACTAGCTATTTACGCTTATAAAATATTTTAATGCAGAAGCAATTAAATTATTAGTCAATCTGTTCATTAATTCACCAATTCAAAAAATAATTACTGCATAACTACGATGGGTGAGTACTAATTGCTAATTAAGATATCTCTCCCTCTCCTCTCTTCTGTCTACCTTCATGTCTATCTCTATCACTAGCTCTAGCTCTAGTTCTAATTTATCTCTACTTATAAATACCCTAATTGTAGTGGCTTAAAATATTAAGTGTATAACATATACATGTAGAACATAAAATAATCCTTAAATGCAAGTTAAAAGTGAAACAAAATAAAAACCTAATATAATAAAAGCTATGTCTTTGATGAAAATGAAACAAAATGCTATGAGTATGATGTCCTGAAGTTACTTTTTGTCCTTTTGTCTTTCACAGCCTTGCTAATATCTATGAAAAATTATTTTTCCCATGTATTAGGAGAAAAACCTTGAGGTCATCTTTGATGCCTCCTACTGATAACCCCACATCCAGGCCAACCACAAATTATTTCAGCTCTGCGTTTAAAACATATTCAGAATTCAACTACTCTCTCCTCCACCTCATAGCTACCACTCTGGTAAAAGTCACCATCATCTCTCACCTAGATTATTGTAACAGCTTCCCAGGTAGCATCACTGCTTCTTTTCCTGTACCCCATTTGGTTTATTATAAACTATTATAATATGTTATAAGTTTATTCAGATTATGTCATTTCATTGCTCAAAAATTTCTAGTTGCTTCCTATCTACTTAGAGGAAAAAAAAAATTCCTCACTCTCACCTACAAAACCCTGCATGACTAGGCTCTCTTCACTCTTGTTTTATCTTCCCCATCTCCTTTCCTCTTAAAAAAAAAAAAAAAAAAAAAAGTTTTCCTTTTTAAACAATGCTCCAGGCAAAATAGCTTCCCTGATGTTACTTGAATGCTCATGCTCCTATCTCAGCTCATTTGAACTTACTTTGTCCTCTGCCTGCAATAATTTCAATCATTTGTATATCTATATGGCTAACTGCATCACTTTCTTGAAGTATTTAGTTGAAAGTCACCTTTCCTGTAGTTCTCTTCTGACCATCTATGAGAATTTTAAACTCCATGCCTACAACGTAGCAGCTTAAAACAAAAATGTATTATCTCTCATAATTCTGTGAGTTGACCGGGTTCAGCTGGGCAATTCTCATTGGGAATTTTTCACATGGTGTGTAGTCAAAAGTGTCAGCTGAGAGCTGCAACCATCTGAAAGTTTGAATAGGCTGGACATTTGAGGCTGACATGTTAAGGACAGAGCTGAATCTGGCAGTTGAGGCTGGCTAGTGTCTAGACGTTCAGCTGAGCTCTTGATCAAAGGTCTTTATGTCTTCTCCATGTGATTTGGGCATTTTACAGCATTGTTTCTTTTAAAGTTGCTTTTGGGCCCTAGTAGAGAATGAACATTTGATCATGAAATATCAATGGGTTACACAAATTGAGCTACTTATCATAAACTCTATGTTGCATACAAAGATAAATGCCCTTACAGAAGAACTAATGTAGAAACATTTTCCAAGGAAACTCTTGGAGTCAGGATCTGTAGCAGCTGCACATGTCTCTGATTTCCCACTTATTCTAGGGCATGATCTAACAGGGTCATGCATCCATATTCATTAAAGGGATCTCAACTCTGAAAATGTGGAACTTTATACAAGATGAATGGAAAACACCAGACCCTCCCAAGTTATAGTCAGCTTTAAAATACAGATCAAGAATAAAATAGCAATATTTTGTGGCATATCCATGGTTCTAGCCCTTTCAGGTCACTATTTGTGGCTAAAGGGTAGAGTAACTAGCCCTTTCTTCAGCATAATAGGAAGGAGCTGGGTCCAACCTTTGCAATTCATTAAGATCTTCCTTGGCTGACTTCCATGAAGCTTTGAAGGGAGCCAGCAACTTATCAGGGAGGCCAACCATCAAGTGGACCATCAGTCTTGGACAAATTAAACTTTATCTCTCAAATAGGTGTTCCCTGAGTCTTTGTTCCATAAGTAAGCCCAGTCTCAAACAGGTCTGAGAGGTGTGAATTATATGCCTCCCTCTTCCTTATTCTTACTTCGTTGTTATCTTCCTTTCAGCTCCTATCTGTGTCTTCATGGGGAGTTCCCTGAATTATTCGAGTAATGCTAGCTGCAATAAAATAAAACCCAAAATTTGAGAGTTTAACATAATAGAAATGTATTTCTCACTCTTGTAAAGTACAAAATAGCTATTTACGATTGAATAGTTCTCTCCACCAAGCAGGGACACTTGTTCTTTCCATTTTCAATATGTTGCTCTGCCTCTTCAATATGTTGCTGTCAATGCCACTGTGGGAAAGAAGAATACTTGTGGAATGACTCAGAGTTTCTTTATCGAACTGGTCTCCGTGTAGCACACATAAGTTTTATCTGCACTCTACTGACCAGAATTCTGTCATCTGCCCATACTTAACTTTGAGGAAGATGAAAAAAGAGGGCCTAAATGTACATTTATGAGGGACAGAATATAGGTTTTGTGATTAATGAACATTCTCCGCCACGTTTCCCTCTGACTAGTTACCTGACAACGGGGAATAAAGAACAACAAAAAGCATAAAAACAACAGTAATAACACAAAAAATACTTTAGTTTTTTCACAGATATCCTTGAATTACAGATGGCACTGACTGGCAGTGGATGGCTGTGCTGTTACAGAATCATTCAGGGTGGCCCCCAAAGATATAGAAGAAGCGACATTCTCTTAGGGATAATAACTTGGAGGTGATACATCTTTTATTCACCAGAAGGAAAGATAACATGTAGGGAATATCAAGAGGGATAAACAATTTAATTCAATAAATAAAGAAGTAGAAAAAAGTGGAGAACTTGTAAAATAGGCATTTCTAAAAGAAATGTATGTTTATATATCTCAACATGACCCATATCTGCCAGTAGTTCCTGTTCCCCGAGATAGCCATTTAATAAATGACCTAGCATGTCTTACACCATGGACAGTCCAGTCAATCTTTTTTCTCCAGCCATGACAATGCTTACTCTAACTTCTCATGAACAGAATTGCAAAGACGGAGGGATGAAGTCTTTACAAGGCACAATAACATATACTTCCTTTTAATTTGCCACAACAGTCGGGCTCACCACTATGCTGGTGGCAGATTGATTACCTAAACTACTTCTCTAATGAATGGATAGGACAGAAATTATTATTCACTGAAATATACAAAGTAATGATTCATATTTGCTTTCCTTCACCGTCAAGCTTCTGCCTGCATCACCATATGCAGAATTTCTAATTACTTTACTCATAGTCATAGTATCCCACATAGCATTGCTTCTCAATAAGGAAGTCTTTTTAGGGTTAATTAATTAAGGTGATGTGTTGATTCTTAATGGTTTTACCATGTTTTCCATAACCTGAATACAGCTATCCTTGTAGAATAAATGGAATGATCTACTGAAAATCAACTTATGATGTTCATTGTTAAAAATAAGATCTTACGAGATGGGGATGTGATCCAACAGGATGCAGTATAAACTTTGAACAAGTGGCCATTATATTTATATAATATAATCTTTCACTATTATACCTAATGTACCACTAGCAAATGTCTACTTCCTGTCTATGCTGAATTCAGACGTTTTAGAGTTTTTAGCATTTGAGAGAGAAAACTTCCACAAGGGGTCACAACAACATTTTCATTGAATTCCAAGTTATGATGTTATTCCGCCATTTGGGGGCTTTTCATACCACTGGACCGGCAAGAAAGAGAAGATTTTTTAGCTGCAGTGATGATCATAATTATTCAGAGGAAATAGTTTCTGCTGTATGGGATTTGGAAGCCCAGGGATGTTCTAGAACACTTTCTACTACTCTAATGTCCAGCAAATTCTCAACTTTCTTTTCTCTTAACTAAATTTCTTCTTCTGAGAAGAAACTCAGAGAACTCAGTACTTTTATATATAAAGAACCTTAACTTAGATGCAAGCTGAGGAATAGATAATAAAGAAAGAAACCTATAAACATAATTGATAAGTCAGATAAAGAGTTGCAGAGCCAAGAACTATCGTAGTTAATCATATTTTCTCCCCTAATTGTTCTATGTATATGTACTTAACTGTTCTCCTTGCTCAATTTTTCTTCTTTTTTCTACTGAAAAATAAGCTGTCTTATTGATAGTTCAGTTAATTAAGTCCATGTATTGTATGCTTTCAAGACAGGGTTGAATATGAACTAGAGATACAATGAAAACAACCAGATATGAAAGCAGTGACTTGATAAGACATAAGATTCCCCTTTTGGAAAGAGTTACCATGTCTTACCTTATGCATGTATAGTTGTACTGTGGGAAGCTGGGGCATGATGATTGTATTACTCTGTTTTCTTGCTGCTCATAAAGACATACCTGAGACTGGGAAATTTATAAAAGAAAGAGGTTTAATGGACTTACAGTTCCACATGGTTGGGGAGGCCTCACAATCACAGTGGAAGGCAAAGAGAAGCAAGTCACAACTTAACGTGGATGGCAGCAGAAAAAGAGAGAGCTCCTGTGGGGAAACTCCTGTTTTTAAAACCATCAGATCTCATAAGACTTATTCACTATCACGAGAACAGCACGGGAAAGATCTGCTCCCATGATTCAACTACCTCCCACCAGGTTTCTCCCACAACACGTGGGAATTGTGGGAGCTACAATTCAAGATGATTTTGCTATTCTATTGTCTAGAGAAGTATGCATGTAAATACTGAGGAGTCAAAAGAGTGGATTATAAACTATACTTCAAATTGTTTCATTCAATACCATTTTAGGACCTCAGATAAGATAGATACAAGATTTTTCAGATTCTTTGTAGCCAGAATTTCACATGCGATTTAGCTTGTTCCAAGCAAATATTTCTCCAAGACAATATACATAAGACTTGGAACTGAAGTTGACATGTCCAGGGGTATTTGTTCTTTTATGGCCATGGGGATGTACTGTTGGTTCTTAGTTTCATTGATTGGTAGGAGAATACTGTCTGTGGGAACAGCTCCACAGTTTGGGTAGTCGTTGTGCTGGCTGTATGCTCTCCAAACTTTTTTTCTACACATCCTCCAAATTCTGTGAGCTACCTTATACTTTATAGATTATACATTAGACATTATAGATTGCTTAGTCATATGTAACAAAAGTACAAAGAATAGCATGGAAGTAATCACCAATACAGAATATAGGGTATTTTAGGAATGGAGAAAGAGAAATGTGATAAGAAAGTGGTAAATACAATCTTTGACTAAATTGACACATGCTGTACTTATTGAGCTGCATACTGTTTATGTCTATTGCAACATTTGAGCAACATCAGAGTGAAGTATAATAAAAGGACAAACCTAGTAAACACAGAGCATTCCAGGAAGAAGAAACAGTAGGGATCAGAGATGGCAGGAATCATGCGTGTTCAATTTAAGAACAACTTTGAAGCCTGTGTGGCTGGCATGTACTAAACTAGAAAACAAAGTCAAACCAAAAGGCCAGATCACATAGGGTCTGTGGGTCAAAACAAAGCCTTTTAGATTAATGCACAGTGTAATGAAAACCCACTTCAGTATTTTCAGCAGAGGAGCTTCTTGATCTGACATTCGTTTTTAATGATCACTTTGCAATGGTGTGGAGAATATTACAGGGAGCCCTGTGGAAGGCAGTAGGAGTGTTTCAAACTAGAGATGATGGTAGCTTGGAGTTGGGTGATGGCTGTGGAGATGGTAAGAGTTGGGTAAATTTCTGTATATTTTGAAGATATTCCTCACAGAAAATGGCACTCAAACTAAAGGGAAATAAATGGTTTAGTCAAAATACATGATTGGAATATTGAGATATTCCCTACCTTGAGAGAGAATAAAATTTAAACCAAAGCAAACTGTAGATGGATTAAAAATTCAATGCAACCCCTATCAAAATACCAACAATGTTCTTCACAGAAACAGAAAAAAATGATCCTGAAATTTATATAGAACACAAAAAACACAGAGTAGCCAAAGCAATCCCAAGTAAAAGTAACAAAGCTAGAGGCATCACATTACCTCACTTCAAATTATACTACAAAATTATAGTAGCTATGACAAAATGGTACTGGTGTAAAAACAAACATATAAACCAATGGGATAGAATGGAAAACCCATCAGTAAATCTGCACATTTACAGGTGACATGTTTTCAAAAAAAGTTGCCAAGAACATACATTGGAGAAAGGAGAGTTTCTTCAATAAATGGTGCTGGGAAAACTGAATATCCATATGCAGACTAGACTCCTATCTCTCACCATATACAAAAATCAGCTCAAAATGGATTAAAGACTTAAATCTAAGACCTGAAGCTATGAAGCTGCTAGATGAAAACATTGGGAAAGGATTCCAGGACATTGGTTTGGGCAAATATTTTTTGAGTAAGACCTCAAAATGATAGGCAACCAAAGCAAACATGAACAAATGGGATCACATCAAGTTTAAAGGCTTCTGCATAGCAAATGAAATCCTCAACAATGTGAAAAGACAACTCACACTCAGAATGGTAAAAAACATTTGTAAACTACTCATCTGACAAGGGATTATTAACCAGAACATGTAAGGAACTGAAACAATTCAATAGAAAAAAAAATCTGATTAAAAAATGGGAAAATGATATGAATAGACGTTTGTCAAAAAGGAAAACCATACAAACAGCTAATAGGTATATTTTTTAAATTCTCAACTTTACCAATCTTCAGAGAAATGCAAATTAAAACTATAATGAGACATAATCTCATCTCAGTTGAAATGGCTTTCATCCAAAAGACAAGCAATAACAAATGTTGGAGAGAATGTGGAGAAAAGGGAACCCCTCCACAATGTTGGTGAGAATGTAAATTAGTACAGCCATTAAGTAGAACAGCATGAAGGTTCCTCACAAAAGTAAAATTAGAACTACCATATGATCCAGCAACCCCACTGCTGGGTATATATTTAAATAAAAGGAAATTAGTATGCTGAAGAGGTATCTGCACTCCTGTGTTCACTGCAGTACTATTCAAAACAGCCAGGATATGGATCCAACTTAAGTGTCTCTAAATGGATGAATGAATTAAAAAAGTGGTAAACATACACAATGGAATATTATTAAGACATAAAAAGAATACAATCATGTCATATACAACAAAATGGATGGACTGAAGGATTTATGTTAAGTAAAATAAACCAAGTACTGAAAGGTAAACATTGCATATTCTCACTAACACGTGGGACCTAAAAAAAATTGAACTAATGGAGCTAAAGAGTAGAATGATTTTTATCAGAGGCTAGGAAGAGGAGTAAGGAGGGGAGAATAGAAAGCGGTTGGTTAATGGGTACAAAAATACATTCAGATAGACTAAATAAGATCTAGCATTCACTAGCACCATATGGCAACTATAATTAAAAATAATTTATTGTGTATTTCAAAATAACTAAAAGAGTAGATTGGAACATTCCTAGCATAAATAAATGATAAATTCTTAAGGTGATGGATACCTCAGTCACTCTAATTTGATTATTATATTGTATGCTTGCATCAAATTATCTTGTGTACTCTATAATATGTACAACAGTTGTGTACCCATAATAATTAAAAATTTTAAAATAAAAAATAAAAGATTAGAATACAAAACAGAAAATTATAAAACAACACTGAAGATAATATGGTTGCATAAATAACTGATTTGGGGTCACAGAAAAACTTTCTGAGAAGAAATACAATAATAAAGGAAAAGATGATCACAGAGAAAATACTTAAAGTAAGAGTCAAATGCCAAATTTGTGAAAACATCTGCAAAACTTGAAATGTTAATGTACCTAGTTACAGAAATCAGTTCTGATTTACCTGCTGAACCCCCCCACCCCCCCACTGTACCAATTCCCTTGCTTTAATGATTGATCTGTATTGATCTGGCCATCGTTTTTCTCTGTCCACTTTATTTTCCTCCTTACCATTATTTAACTCTGTATTTAGCAAAGAAACCATGCTCTATTATTTTAATTATTACCTCATAAATGTTTTCAACTCTCTCACTTGCTTTTTTTTTCTTTTCATGTTAATTCCATGGCACAACCATAACCTTAGAAAATCCAACCAATTACATGTCTTCAATTCATCAGTTGAGCATTTCTGGAGAAAATCACTCACACATTAGGATAGATATAGCTCATTTTCATCACCACCCACAATAAATAATCATGCAATAGTATATACCATTATGCAGCTCATTCTTCAATTAGCAATGTAGTAACAACATTCATAAAAGTCAATAAACCCAAGCATATGGATATAGGGCAGTATGAAGCAATTAACAAATCCACTATCCTAGCCATATGTTTTGATTCCAGTGTTCAGCTGTTGTTAAGAGGAAGGTGATGAGAAATCATGTATCGCTAAGTATTACTTCAGCAAAAATCCTTAGAATCGTGGAAATATGGGTCCAAGAGCATAAAATTTTTAAGGCTTCTTCTGAATTTCACAGTTTTATTCTCTTTCACAGAGTTGAGCAAGACTTCCCATATTACTTTTTGAGATGACTTTCTAATTTATAGATAAAAAATGCTGTTATCTCAAGTTACTTTGCATTATCTCAATTACTAATTATGTTTAATATTTTGCATGCTTATACTATTTTAATTTGATAGTTTTTAATTAACAAATATTGCCTGATTTCTATTGCTTTGTTTACTTCAATAAGGATGAGAATTTTCAAGTATGGAGAATGCTAAAAACATTGAGAAAAGATGTGATTATTGCTTCTCTCATACATGTATCTACTTTACAAATTTTTCCGCTAAAATATTTTACTTATAATTAGAAAAAAATACTATTTAAGAAGAAATTCATTAGGGTTTCTTATATAAAGAAAACACTCTTTTGCAACTTAGTTTTTGGTGTTGCTATTACTAAAAATTTTGAAGATGAATTGAAAAAATAACCAGTTAAAAAAGAGCGATTGCTAAAACATAGTGAAGGTTTTTATATAAACTATAAAAATATAATCCTTGTACAAAATTCAAATTATTTAGATGTTATGACTATGTCTTGCATACAGTAAAGTAGGTCCCTTATATTTAAAGAGATTGGTATTTAAAAATTAAAATAACATATATCTATTACTTCCTACTTATATATGAATTCATATATATATATACATATATATATATGGCTTAATTAAACTTGAAGGTTCTAAGAAACAAGGATGAAAATGAACTCATAGAAGAAAGTTCACTAAGCAAGTAAGCAAAAAAAGTGCTTAGCCTCAACTTAGAATTGCAAAAAGAATAGAAAGGAATATGTACTTTCCACCTTTCCTCATGTTCTATCTCTTAGTAATGTCATATAATTCTTGGAAACAGCCTGACAGGATTATGCAACACAAGTTCCCTCATGTATTATTTCATTGCTATTTGGGGTAACCAAACCTTACAGACTGTCAGCCAGCACTACGGTTTAAAAAGGACATTCCACAGTGAGTTAGAAGCTTGCTCTGACTTCACTATTCTATTCTGGACCTTCTGAATGGGCTGTCAGTTTGAAGGTTACTAGACTTGGAGATAATTTAGACTATAATACAAAGCATGTTAGATAAATAAAACCTTTTAAAATTTCACTTTCCTCTAAAACTTGAGATATTGTTACCAAATTAGATTCAATATTGTGACTTGTGTGTTTACTAAACATACATAAATAAATATACGTTTTTATTAACACACAGACATAGATATGGTTTGTCTATTAACACTATAGTTGCTTAATAAATTTATTGCATTTGTAAATGTTTTGGTTCCCCCATTTTTTATTCTAAATCTCAGCAATTCATATGTTGACACCTGGCAGATACGGTTAGTTTTTAGAGTGACAAATATTTAGTAGCTAGGAGAGCTGGCCCTTCCTAAAGTCTGCTAAAACTTATCATTGACAGATTTTGCTTTGTCAATCATAAACCAGACACAGTCCCAGAATTCATTATCCATTGTACCATTCTAAAGAGATTGCTATTTTTTGTAGCATAGTCCTAAAATGACTTGATGCATTCATTTTAAAATCTTTTTAAAAATATCACAACAAAAACCAGATCCTAGAAGTATGGAAAATGATTTAAAGATTTACTTGTAACTATCAAATGTATTCTCCAAGTAGGAATACTTTAAGTAAATGAAACAAAGGCAATTTATATTGTCCAAAAGCATGAAGAAAATCTCTGACCTAGATGATACAAATTTTTGGTTTTGGAGAACATTACAGATTTTATTTTCTCCCTAGCAAATATATTTTCCAATTACATCTTTAGGCTACTACTAACATAAATTTGCATCCTTTAGCATACCTGGTTATTGAAAGGGCTAGACAGATGGGAGGGACACACAGACAATTTTTCATTTTCCACTTCTTTCTTTCCTTCTCTAATCTCTCTTATCCTCAAACCTTTCCTCAATCTTTTTCACTCTGTTTATATCCCTTTGCTTTCTTTTTTCATGTTCAGTCTTTTATTCCTCTTTCATTCATTTATGTAAATATTTTCTACTTTATCTGAGGAAAAACTTTCTACCTTCTGACAAAATCTCAACCCTTGGTCCTTTTCGGTCAAACTGTTTTCTGTGCTTTATTAACAGTTTAGTGTCACACTGATCAACTTTGAGGGTGACATGTAACATGAATCTAATAACAGTAGTGAATACTTTAAATAGTGAATGAACACTATCTATTAGAATGCAAGTTGCATGAGAGTAGGGATTTTATTTTATTAAAAGTATACTCCTGGGCCAGGCGCAGTGGCTCAAGCCTGTAATCCCAGCACTTTGGGAGGCCAAGGTGGGTGGATCAGAAGGTCAGGAGTTGGAGACCATCCTGGCCAACATAGTGAAACCTCATCTCTACCAAAAATACAAAAATTAGCAAGTTGTCGTGGCGCTCACCTATAGTCCTGGCTACTCGAGAGGCTGAGGCATGAGAATCCCTTGAACCTGGGAGGCGGAGGTTGCAGTAAGCCAAGATCGTGCCACTGCACAGTGTGGCCAACAGAGGGAGACTCTGTCTCAAAAAAAAAAAAAAAAAAAAAGCATATTCCTAATGTTTTAAAAGTTCCTAAGGTATGTAGAAAAAATCAGAAGAGTAGGAGAAAAGGAGTTTCAGATTTTGTTTGTTTAAAACAGTCCTGGATTGGGTCTTCTGATGATGCCAGGTTTCCATTAAGGGACCAGGGAAGTACAATGTTGACAAATGTGACACATGCTGTAGTAGAATTGTGTGCAGGGGATGAATGGGTGTCCTGATATGGGAACTCTTAAATCTGTCTAAAATAATGAGAAAGATGTCACAGGGAAAATAATATGTGAGTTGCATCTTGAAACATGAATAGAAATTCATTGGCTATAGAAGGGAGAGGGGCATACCAAGAAAGGAAAAAGCAAATACACTATGGAATATTGGATGAGATTTTTCCTGATGCTCGAGGATTAGTAAATAGCACTCTCATTCTCTATTACCAAAGTTCACTGAATTCCAGCAGAGAAGACCTGCTATAATCTTCTTTTCCTTGGTCACTTCCAATTATATGAGGAAAGGGTGAGATTATGTGGCTATGGTGGTAAAAGTCTCTGAGTTTTTAGGTGGGTGGCAATGAAGCTTCTTGTATTCTCCATCTTGAAGATGTGGGAATGTGAGAGATTCTCAGGAAGAGTAGAAGCTGTGGAAGGAACCCACCAACATTCTCCAGATAGCAAAATGAGTTTGCTATCTACATGGAGAATTGCAAACTTCAATCCATTGAAGTATAGAAACACAACTTCTCCCATCCCAAAATCTTCCTTTCTCCCTATCCTCAAATATGAGGATGTGGAATCTAGAAGAAGAAAGAAAGCAAAGCAGTAAAAGAGCTGAATACTCCACTTTTCCAAGCAGAAGTTTGGTTTGCATTGAGTTTGGAGACCACTTTGGAATAGAATATAAGTTTAGAGATTAAACAGGAATGAATTAATTTTAAATGCAGAAAGTGACTGTGTATTTATATAATCTGACCAAAACAGCATGCTACTGATAGAAAAGCAGACACATAGGCCAATGGAACAGACTACAGAATCTAGAAGTAAGACTGCACACCTACAACCATCTCATCTTCAACAAACCTGACAAAAACAAACAAAGTGGGAAGGATTCTCTATGCAATAAATGGTGTTGGGGTAACTGGCTAGCCATATGCAAAAGATTAAAACTGAACCCCTTCCTTACACCACATACATAAATTAACTCAAAATGGATTAAAGGCTTAAATGGAAAACCCAAAACTATAAAAACTCTGGAAGGCAACCTAGGCAGTATGATTTAAGGCATAGGCATGGGCAAAAAATTCATAATGAAGATGGCAAAAGCAATTGCAACAGAAACAAAAATTGACAAATGGGATCTAATTAAACTTAGAGCTTCTAGACAGCAAACGAAACTATCAAGAGGGTAAACAGATAACCTACATAATGGGAGAAAATTTTTACAAACTATGCACCTGACAAAGATCTAATGTCCAGAATCTATAACAAACTTAAACAAATTTACAAGGAAGACAACCAAACAACCCCGTTAAAAAGTAGGCAAAGGACATGAACAGACACTTTTTAAAAGAAGACATACATGTGACCAACAATCATATGAAAAAAAGCTCAAAGTCATTGATCATAACAGAAATGCAAATCAAAACCACAAGGAGATACCATCTCACACCAGTTAGAACGGCTATTAAAAAGTAAAAAATAACAGATGCTGGAGAGTTTGTGGAGAAATGGCAGCACTTATATACTGTTTATGAGAGTGTAAACTAGTTCAGCCATTGTTGAAAACAGTGTGGTGATTCCTCAAAGACCTAAAGACAGAAATAACATTCAACCTAGCAATCCGATTGCTGGGTATATACCCAGAGAAATATAAATAATTCTATTATAAAGACACATGCATATGTATGTTCATTGCAGCACTACTCACAATAGCAAAGGCATGGAATCAACCTAAATGCCCATCAATGATAGACTGCATAAAGAAAATGTGGGACATATACACCATGGAACACTATTTGGCCATAAAAAAGAATGAGTTCATGTCATTTTCAGGGACATGGATGGAGCTGAAGGCCATTATCCTTAGTGAACTAATGCAGAAACAGGAAATCAAATACTGCATGTTTTCACTTATAAGTGGGAACTAAATGATGCGAACACATGGACAAATGGGGGGAACAACACAAACTGGGGCCTATCAAAGGGTGGAGGGTGGGAGGAGGGAGAGGATCCAGGAAAAATAACTAATGGGTACTATGCTTGGTACCTGGGTGAATGATCTGTACAACAAACCCCCGTGACATAAGTTTACCTGTGTAGCAAACCTGTACATATACCACTGAACTTGAAAGAAGAGTTAAAAGAAAAGAAAGTGAAATTTGACCTATTCTAATTCAGGGCAAAGATTAGAAGAAATATAAACTGGCCACAGTCATACCCTTAATTAATTGAAATTACTCCAAAACTGGTATGTTAAATATGACATAACAAAGCAAACAGGTAAAGATAGGACTAGAGCAGGCCCATTCCAAAGACAGTAAATACTTTGAAATGACTAGAAATCAGAGGATATCCTTGAGAATCCTGAGAGATGAACCAAGAAAGTTGGACAAGATCTTTTATTCTATCTTTGGAATTTGAATTTTATTTTTTGGTGGAGAGTTCCTGAAAGGTGTTAAGTGTGCAAGTAATATGATCAGATTTCACTTTAAAAATATGTAATGTCTGATAAATTTATTTTCACTAGTGTGAGAAACACACATTTACCCACCCAAACCCAAATAATGGACTTGGAGACATGAAGAACAGCACAAGTGAGACTTTAATGGCGGTCTTGCAAGATGCGGTGTCTGGTAGGCAGGCACACCTGGGCCAGTTACAGTGGGTAATTTATCTCATAGCACGTAACCTAGTTCGTCACTGGTGGAGTTCTATGGGGTTACAATCTTCCCAGACGTCGCCTACGTTTCACTATCCCCACTATAAAGTTGTACCCCGGTCCCCTTCCCTGCTTAACTTTCAATTTCCCAATAACAAAACTTTCTTGCCTTTAATGGGCTGACCCCTCCTCTACATTCCGCTCACTTTTCGTGACCTTCTAGGTGCATGAGCCATGAGGTTTGTTACATCCGCTAGCTGGCTGCCAGTACTTAGATTTATCATGCCTTAAAAATTGACCATTTACAATTTTTTTTCACAATTAGCCAATTTGGAACCTGAATTAAATTTTAGAAGGAGGGAAAGGAGCCTAAAAGTTAACTGTTGGGTACTAGGCTTCATACCTGGGTGATGAAATGATATGTACAACAAACATTTCTGACACATGTTTACCTGTGTCACAAACCTTCACATGCAGCACCAAACCTAAAATAAAATTTAAAAAAATTTAGGAATGTATCTTGTGTGAGATACATTAATCATTAAGATAATAGATATCATACAGCTTATGCAAAAATGAACAAGGAACTAGAAACTTAGTGCCTTTTAAGACTTTTCAGAGTAAACATCAGGAGAATAATGGAATTTTTTAAGGTAGAAATAAATACAAAGCAGGTAAAGGGAACAGGATATAATAACATTTCCTTGTTCAAGTTTCAAGAAGGAATGTAGAATTAACTGAGTAAATCATTTTAGAAAACTAGACAAGAAGAAAAACTAATTAAAGGACATAACACTAGGGGGTGTAGGAGTGGATAAAACTTATAGTTAGTATAGAAGAATTCATAGCATGGTCAAGTGAAGGTTCAGAAGATGGATAAAAAATTAGAGAGTGGGTAGAGGTCATATACACTAATATAAAATATTATTTTTATAACCCAATGGTAACTAATAGTCAATGACTCTTTGGGAAGGGTCAAGCAGGGCAAACAAACACACTAGGAACTTGTCCTGATATAACCCAAGTGTTAAATATATGTAGCATCCTATATATGCATGAATTCTATGAATATATGAAATAAATATGTCATTTATGGGATTGTGTATACACATATATGCATATACACAATCATCACCAACTTGGAAATTGTGTATGTGTATATATACACAGATTATCTATGTGTATGTGTATGTGTATCTATCTATATATATATATAATTTTAAAGAAAGAAACACTTTTTCTAGTTTTCAAAATGAGTATTATGAATATATTTGTAGACATATGTAGAAGAATAAGTATAGAGAAAAAATAAAAATGCTTGCAGTAGGAATTAACTATCCATTCAAAGATCCAGCAAAAGTAATAGCCAATTTAATCAAGAACATAGCAAATATTAAGACAGAAAGGAATTAAGAATTTCAACAAGCAGCAGTAAGAAATGGCTGAGATGGGACTAGGAAGAAAGTGAAGCTTGATTAAAATTTAACAGTATAATTCAAAAAGTTATTCATCATTGTTGAATAATTAATTTTTATGAATGAAAAATGTTATGGAAAATTAAAAACATCTTAAGCAAAAAGTGACATTTCTATAATTAATAATTAAAATAAATGTAATAATAATAGATAATCTAATTATGTGTATTCAGTAAAATATTAATATATTAAGTTAATCTAGAAATATCTGCCATTAAATTTGTCTCTTTCTTTAATTTATTTTAAATCCCATTACCTATATGTTATAAATATATTACACAAAGTATTCTTACTATTTTTCATAATAGTCTAATATTTCTGTATTCATACTCATTTAGATTCCTCCAAAACTCTTAAATTTTCTAACCTAAGATCTACAATTTTGTTCATATAATTTAAAGTTGTCTAGGAATAGGCAACATAATCTAAACATAGTCTTTTCATTTACAAATCAGGACTATATTCAGTATTACAATTTATTTTCTAATACATAAGTAATGACAAAATAGATTGGTTGAATTAATATCAGTGATGCATTGCCATATCATAAGTTTCAAAAGAGCAAAATAAGAAAATTTTCTGTCAGTGCCAGGCTGGAAAAAAACAATATACGTCACGTTGGTCTGTCTCAGGCATACTTCCAGTCAATGAATACAGAGAAAATTATATCCATTATAAGGTAGAATTAACTTTTCCAGGCATTCCTGGTGTTTATTACATGAAATAGAGCTCTAATGTCCTATTCACTGCTTACCTGAAAAATAATTCATTTTAAATTAACATATCACACTTGTCTTCTCCTTGGATCAATTTCCTATTAGTATAATTTATTTTATTTATAGACTACCATTAATAGAGTGAACGCTTATTCTGAACTGAAGATTCACACTGTAATTCATATAAATATGCCTATATTTTCTCACATAAACTCAAAAATTTCATTCTAATGACAATCAAGTTTTGTCATGAACTCATAAAAGATTACAGGGGCTTTTACACTAACACAATTCATTTTATGTTTGGATATGTTTAGAGAGTGAGAGAAGACCAGATTGATAAAATAAATTTTATCAAAGCAAAAATAGGCCGGGCAGGCATGGTGGCTCACGCCTGTAATCCCAGCACTTTGGGAGGCTGAGGCAGGCGGATCACGAGGTCAGGTAATAGAGACCATCCTGGCGAACATGGTGAAACCCCGTGTCTACTAAAAATACAAAAAATTAGCCAGGCGTGGTGGCGGGTGCCTGTAGTCCCAGCTACTCGGGAGGCTGAGCCAGGAGAATGGCGTGAACCCAGAAGGCAAAGCTTGCAGTGAGCCGAGATCGCGCCACTGCACTCCAGCCTGGGCGACAGAGCAAGACTCCATCTCAAAAAAAATAAATAAATAATAATTATTATTGCATTTAAGTTTTTTTACAGAGAAAGGGAGTGTGAGAGAGAAAGAGATACTTTTATCGTATATAAGCTCAGCTATAGTGAGGACACTGGCTGTTTTAACCTGAGGATACAAAAGAAAATGACATAGACTTTGTTCCTAAAGTTATTTAAATTCAACATTATTTTGAAAAAGAAAATATACCAAGATCTGGATAGTCATGAGAAGCTTTCATGATAGGTTGAGCTTGAACCAATAACTTAACCTATAAATTGATTTACTGTGGCATGTGTATGTACACTCAACACCAGTCAGTCTACCTATGAACACCCGAAGTTGAAGTCACCTGAACTTGAACCTCTGAAATTTTTAATGCCAATGTACTGTCTCCAGTCAAACACTTCTATCAGTCATTCCACTAAATGTGTCTTAGGATATCTGAACTTCCACTTTATTAAAACTTCTAAAGAAATAGTCTAAGTGAAGCAGTGTAATAATTAACATAGTTGTTTTTAGGTGTTTACTAGAGTTTCTTCGGCATTTTGATGGGTTGTATAATTACTGAAACCCTATGGCTTAATTTTAAATATTGACTTGGCCATTTACTAACTGCCAGATACTGGTTAAACTGCTTAGTCTATCTGAACTTCTCTTCTTATTTGTAAATTAAGGATTATAGTAGTAACTACTTCAGTAAATGGGCTTAAATTATGCAAAACCCATAGAAGAGGACCCTGCAAATAATAATTAGAATATATACTGAATGTTCACTACTATTACTAGTACCACTATTACTTCTACTAGTACTACTAGTAGTAGTACTAATGTTATTATTACTACCTAGGAGATTATTTGCTAACATTAGTATCAGCAATATAGCTCTCTCTTCTTGAATAGTTAGTAAACTTTTACCTGGAAATCATTTACTTTTTAAAGTTGAATTAATGACTGTTGTCTCAACATACAGTTCTACCATCCAGGATTAAATGAATTGATTATCATTTTAATCAGCACCTTAGTGAATGTAAGAATGTCTTACTTAGCTGTATGTAGGAAAAAAACTGAAGCAATGGTTGCTTAAGAAAAAAAAATATTTTTTTAATAGAAGACCAGAGATCATTGGAAACCTAGATTCCTTATGTCTTTCTCCCATTCCATACTTTGTATAAAGCTTCCATCCCCCAGTTTCTTTCATGATTCGAGATGGCGGCTAGAGTTTGAGCTAGAAGTCTTTTCACTGAGGAAAAGGAAAGGGAAGTGGAGCAAGACCCAAACAGCATCTATCTTCCATCTGCGTAGCACTTTAAAGAAGCTCTACAAAAGTGATAGCATCTGAATGTTTATTATTTACTTGTGAAATGCAAACTACTGTTCATGATATAGAAACTCCATATGCTTGGATCTAGTTAATGTGGAGGTCAGTGATCTCTCCCAGAAGATGTTTCAATTGTACCTTGAGAAAGAGTTTAAACTATTATACTATAAAAGGTCTAGAGATGTTAAAAAGTACAGAATAATATTTGGAAAATAATTAATAACTAAATATCGCCAAAGGATGTTGAAGACCTACTGAGAACTGATGCTAGGAAAGTAGTGTGCTGCTAGGACAAGAAGGTATTCATGTCCTTTATAGGGACATGGATGAAATTGGAAATCATCATTCTCAGTAAACTATCGCAAGAACAAAAAACCAAACACCGCATATTCTCACTCATAGGTGGGAATTGAACAATGAGAACACATGGGCATAGGAAGGGGAACATCACACTCTGGGGACTGTTGTGGGGTGGGGGGGAGGGAGGGATAGCATTGGGAGATACACCTAGTGCTAGATGATGAGTTAGTGGGTGCAGCGCACCAGCATGGCACACGTATACATATGTAACTAACTTGCACATTGTGCACATGTACCCTAAAACTTAAAGTATAATAATAATAAATAAAAAAGAAGGTATTTGTAATCTAAGATAGAATAAAATAAAAATTATAATTTCTAACATGAATTGGGTACTTACTGCATGCCATGCACTTATAATGGTCCACAGAGAAGGTATACTGTTCACATGTCCAGAAAGAAAACAAAATGACTACTGCTTCTAAGAGATTTTAGTGACCACCTAAAACCTCTAAAGTTTCAGCCTCAGTATCAGTAAGTGAATGGTAAAGTCAGCATCAGGATCAAATATAGGAGCTCTAATTCAAGAGCCATCTTTCTTATTGGTATTTTTAATGCATGGAATGCTCACAATTTTATTTTCACAGTACATTACAGGTCTTTTTGAAACCATTCAAAATTTTAAGGAAAAATTTTAAAGTAAAATTCTGAAAGCAGATTGAGAAATAGGAGAGATAAATGTTTAAAGGTGGCAAAGAGATCTAAAATATTCTATTTAATTATTCATTCATTTATTCATTGATGCTAAACATAGTGGGAATACGTGAGGTGCGTCTCCTACTTTTTTTGAGGTTTACAGTGTAGTGAACTTAAATACGTAAAATAGCATAGAAACACACATTGGCCAGGCATTGCTAAAGAATAGGTCTTTTTCCAAAGTAGTGTTTACATGAGGGGAATTTTTATCCCTAATACAACTTTAAACTAAAAACTTGTTTTCTGGTATGTCTCCCAGCAGGAAGAAATGAGATTTGATTGTTTCCCACTAAGGTTAAAGAATATAAGACATTTAGGAAATTGAAATTCAGTACAAAGTATAATTGAAACAACATATTCTAACAAACCAGATGCATTTTAATATAATTTGCTATAACAACTTATTTCTTTTTTAACATTTGAGAAGATGCTTGAGCAATGGATCCCAGACTATAGAAACTGATTCAAACTTGCTTCAATTATATTTTCAATATTGTTTCTATAATGAACCCCTTGTAAAAATGATTTAAATTACTATATATTTTCAGGCTCTTAGCATTTTAGAATAATCACCACCACATAATTGACAATATATATTATAAGCAATATTGATATTAAGTACTGTGACACCTGAATGGCTATTTCTCTCTCAGCATATTGGCTATAATACATTAAAATAACCAGAAAAGAAAGTATTCAAAATATAAAATTAGTTTTAAAAATTACTAACTGTTCAAAACCAGGGAAAATAAGACAAAAAGCATTTTAATACTGAAGTACAGTTCTAACAAACAAAAAACTTATCTTACTTCATTTTATCTACTGTATTTTTCAAAGTTCATATATTCTCCCTAAATTCTCTGATACATGATAAAATTATTTTTCACAGTGGTTGAGTTTTTTCATTTAGAAGTGCTTTCACTAACATGTTGATCAAATCTAGGTAAATAACATAAGCACAATAAGCTTAGTCTTTTGTAGCATAAAAATTAGAGTACTGAGAGGTGAAGCCAGATGGACTTCCTGGGTTGAGTGGGGACTTGGAGAACTTTTCTGTCTAGCTGAAGGATTGTAAATGCACCTATCAGCACTCTGTGTCTAGCTACAGGATTGTAAATGCACCAATCAGCACTCTGTAAAAATGCACCAATCTGCACTCTGTGTCTAGATAAAGGATTGTAAATGCACCAATCAGCACTCTGTAAAAATTCACCAATCAGCACTCTGTGTCTAGCTAAAGGATTGTAAATGCACCAATCAGCCCTCTGTAAAAATGTGCTCTGTGTCTAGCTAGAGGATTGTAAATACATCAATCAGCACTTTGTATTCCCAATGCACCAATAAGTGCTCTGTGTCTAGCCAAAGGACTGTAAATGCACCAATCAGCACTCTGTAAAAACGCACCAATCAGCACTCTGTGTCTAGCTAAAGGATTGTAAACGCACCAATCAGCACTCTGTAAAATGGACCAATCAGTACTCTGTAAAATTGACCAATCAGCGCTCTGTAAAATGGACCAGTCAGCAGGATGTGGGTGGGGACAAAAGGGAGTAGAAGCAGGCCACCCCAGCCAGCAGTGACAACCAGCTTGGGTCCCCTTCCACACTGTGGAAGCTTTGTTTTTTCACTCCTCACAATAAATCTTGCTGCAGCTCACTCTTTGGGTCCGCACTACCTTTATGAGCTATACCACTCACTGCTAGGGCCTGTGGCTTCATTCCTGAAGTCAGGGAGACCACAACCCATTGGGAGGAACAATCAACTCCAGACTTGCCACCTTTAAGAGTTGTAACACTCACTGCGAAGGTCTGTGGCTTCACTCCTGAAGTTAGTGAGAGCACGAACGCACTGGAGGGAAGAAATTCCAGACACATCTGAACATCTGAAGTAACAAACTCCAGACACACCATCTTTAAGAATTGTAACACTCACCACGAGGGTTGCGGCTTCATTCTTGAAGTCAGCGAGACCAAGTACCCACCAGAAGGAACCAATTCGGGACACAGTACTAGCATTGTATGATTTAGCATTAGGTTTGCTGCATGTGACATGCTTAACCCAGATATCTCTCTTTCTCTCTCTCTCTCTCTCTGTGTATGTGTGTGTGTATATATACATAGATATATAATTGTTATTATTATTATTATTTTACTTTACAGGGATCCCAGAAGAGCAAACAGTCCCGGATTAATAGAGTAGCTCTACAGTGCCATCAGAGCTGGAGGCCCCTTCTATTTGTTCATTCTGTCATCCTTAACATGTTCTTTCATTGTTATGGTTTCAAATCTGTTCCACTTCAGTCACCATGCCAACAATCCAGTATAAAAATAAAGGAACGGAGAGAAAAAATAAAGATGTGCCCTTTTCTTTTTGGCACAATTATGATCCTATAATCTATATTACCCTTAACTGGCTTTTGCTGTAATAAAACCATAACAACTGTAATCTCAACTAATAGGGAGACAGAGGCAGGAGGATTACTTGAGCTCAGGAGTTTCAGCTTGGGCCACAAAGCAAGACCCAGTCTCTGAAAAAGAAACAAAACAACAAGATACAACAATAAAATCATAACAGCAAAACACTAAGAAATCATTTCAGGTCAGTACATATTTACCACACAAAAACTAATGTAATATTAATGGATGTGTAAGTTTTAAAATTTTTTTCATAAATGGAAGCAATGTTACAAGGGAAACACTTGGGAATGTCTTGCATTCTTGTGTGAGTATAACATTAGATAATTTTTTTAGAAATACAATGTCTAGGTAAAGGCATATAATATTTAAAATTTTGAAATATATTGCCAAAATGTCCTCCAAATGTATTGATTCATAATTCTAACAGCAATGTTGAGTATATTTGTTCTTTTACACACATTTCAAAAATATATATTTTCAAACTTGTTATTGTTGCCAATTTTGTAGAATGGAATGGGATTCATTATTTAGTTGGCATTTATTTAATTATGAGTGAGTTGAGTACTATTTCGAATGTTTTGGGCCTTTTCTTTAACTTTTTATGGTTGAGAGTGACGTAAAATTATCTCATACTTAAAGAGCATTCATAATACATTACTTTTATTTCAGGAAAAATTACAATTATTTTGTGCATTTAGCATAATTATTTACCTTTTTTAGAACTGTAGGACAAAACATTTTAACAGTATCTAAGTGGAAATGATGGCAGTGGTGGCCCTTCTGAAGTAGCTGCTGTGAAGATGCCAGTTGCAGCAGGGGAGGCATGGCTGAGACTGTGCCCTCTGTGGAACTGGCAGGGGCTGGGAACCAGTGGGAGCCCTGACCCCTACCGAATTGGCAGGATGGGAGCACCGCCCTCCTGGGCACAGAAGCAGCCACCCAGCTGTAGCTATAGACCCAGGAATCTCTGTGCTCTTGGAGGCCCAGGAAGCCCCTGCAGGCCTGAAATTTCCTGCTCCCATTCCCAGCATCCACTCTGGGACAGAGAAAAGTTGTGGCCAAGCCTGGGCACTATCGCAACCCTGCCGGGTGTGCATGCACTTAGAGTGGCTCTGACATGCCAGCTCCCTGCCTCCTTAGCACCCTCTGGACTTTGGGTGCTGACAAACATGGGAGGGAGGCTGAGGTGGGGACTAAGGGCAGCTTAGCGTGGGCCTTCCACTCCTTGGCACAAACAGCCTGGATGCCATGGATGGCATGTTGATGGCAGGAGACACACAGGTTCGTGGGTGGAAAGAGGCAGATCCCTGGTGAAGCCCCACCTTCAAGCCAGGAACAGCCTGAAGCCTGTGGGCTGGGCTGCCAGTTCTGTGGAAGCCTGGTGAAGTCTGCCACCTGGAGTGAGAACTTATGCTGCTTTTCCAGGCCTGCCCATGGCTGCCCATGGACCAATCAGCATGTACTTCCTCTCTTCTGAGCCCATAAAAACCCCAGACTCAATCACTTAAACAGATGTTAAGACTACCACTGCAGAAAGGTATTACTCCACTCACTGGGACAACTTGCCTGCAGAAAGGAGCTACCTACTGCGGATCTCCTCTCCACTGAGAGCTGGATACTTATTGGGATGACTTGCCTGTGGGAAGGAGTTACCCACTTCACTTCTCCTAAGAACTGTTCTGTTGCTCAATGAAGCTCCTCTCTGCTTTGCTCATCCTTCAGTTGTCCACATACCTCATTCTTCCTGGACATGGGACAAGAAACTTGGTAACCGCTGAATGGTGGGACTGAAAAAGCTGTAACACAAACAGGGCTGAAACACACCCTGCCCACACACATTTGGATCGCAAGGGCAATGAGAAGGAGAGAAGAACTGTGGCCCTATGAGGGGCCCAGGTCTAGGGGCTCCCTGAGCCAAGGCTGTGACAATCTCTTCAGGGCTCTCTGTTTCGTGGTGTCTCTAAGCTTCTGGGCACACTGTGTTCCCTTTGTCGAGACACGGAAGCCACGTGCAGTACATCTGGTCCAGCTGCAGCCTTGCATGAATCTGCCCAGAGTGCCACAGCAACCAGCATGCCTAGCTCTGTGCAGTGCCCAGACCCCATCCTTGCTCACCCACACACCTCTCATCACTCTGCACTGGGCTGGCCCTTGGCAGCTGTGGGATTGAGCCTGCTGGCGTGAGCTGAGCACAGCCTGCCAGGCTGAGTGGACAGAACTAGCCCAGCAGGCATGAACCAAACTCAGGTAGAAGGCAACACTGACCACAGAGGTTTTTGGCTAGTGAACCGACACCCCAAGGATCCTGTGACAACAACACTCATCACTTACTTGTCTTATCATTGAGTGTTTATGAGTTTAAAACTATTGATTAAACTACCTAATGCCCTGGGCTTTTTAGCTAGTTAGACTTTGGGACAATAGTCAATTAAGATATTGGCATTTTTGTATCAATACTTGCAGAAAAATTCATGGTACCATTCTAGTATCAATAAACATATTCTAAATAAATCTATGTTCATCCACACACATAGAATAACACTTTTAACAAGTTTCATTAAGATGGATAAATATGACATCAAAAAGGCATGGCATGTTGTGTAGGTCACAGACTGCAAAAAGCAGATAATTTCAAATTCCAGCTTAATCATGAATAAGCCACATAATGTGATAAATATTTACTTGTTAATTCATGAATTTTACTTGACTTTCTGTCCTATGAAAAAAAAAATTGAGTCAAATCCTTGCACAAATAACTGAAAATTATTTTCATTATCTGAAGGGCTATTAGGAAGATTTGAAATATTAATATAACAGAATCTCAACAAATATTTTATGCCACTTTTAGAATGTTCTTTTGTTCAATAAACAAAATGGTTCTCAATTGTCTTCTTTGTGGCATGTAAAGTCTGCTTCCTAAATTTCAAAGCTCATCACTATCTTGATATTTTTTCTCCACAGTTTGCTAATTCCTTACTCTGATGTTATAATCTGCATAGACCTTAGACTCAGGCAAGAGGAGCCCCACCCATGGGCCCCACAGCTAGTGGAATTTGTATGTCAGAAATGCACACACATAAAATAAGTTAATGAAAAACTTGTACACATCTCTCAGGAAGGAAGACAGCATTAAGCCTTAGAACATTGCAACCCGTAATCCTAAGTGTTTGCTCTCATGCTTAACAGCATTCATACTCCAGTGAATTTAATGTACACTCCCTTCACTTATATTTTGAAAACAAAAATCACTGCATTCAAATGCTCTGAAGGTTTATAAATCTGAGATATTCAAGGTGAATTGCAGTCAGAATTTGTGCAGTGTTGTCGTTATTTGAGTAAAAGACTAATAAATAGACTTCTCAAATATTTCCTTTCAAATGGCATGAATGGAATATATTCTTGTTTAACAAAGTGTCATTTCCCTGTGTTGTCCAGCATCTAATTTCTGCCTTTTCTTTGTGTTTCAGTCTGTGGTTTAGGGGCTTCTCACAAATTAGCAATATATTCCCAACAGTCGTTTGGCAGCTGAGGAACATTTTGTACCTAAATACTTTCATTATATTTGTATATATGTAGGTATAGGCCTAACATGAACAAATCATGATACTGATTATTTACATGGGTGACCAGATGAGTATTGAACATTAAAATAGTGAGTCACTTTATTTTTGTAAAATTATGTGTAAAGTTTAATTAAATTTTTCAAAAAATAAATATACATTTTTAGAATTTCACCTACATTCAAATAATTTTGATATATAAGTTAAAATGTTTAGACATAAGATATGTGAGCTCTACTTGAATTGTTTCTAAAAGTCTAGCAAATTCCAAGGGCAGATCTGTTTAGTCCAGGGTGTCCAAACTTTTGGCCTCCCTGGGCCACATAGGAAGAATAAGAACTGTCTTGGGCCACACGTAAAATACACTAATACTAACAATAACTGATGAGCTTAAGGCCTTGAGAGCTCTCTCCTCATGAGCAGGATAGTTCACTTATAAAAGAGGCTCTAGGAAACCCTTTTCCCCTTCCATAGGACAACACAGCAAGAAAGTAACATTTATAAAGCAGAAGACACTCATCAGATATTGAATGTGCTGATGCCTTATCTTGGACTTCTCAGCCTTCAGAACTGTGAGCAATTTCTGTTATTTAGAAGTTACCTAGTCTATGATATTTTGTTATGGTAGCCCAAATGAGCTGAGACATCATACACGTCAGTCTAATTTAGCTATTTACGCATTCTAAAGTTAGATATATGGAAAAGTTAGGGTTAAATAGCTACTGCCAGACAACATACTTACAAAATACTACTTATGAATAAGGACTTTCATATACAGCCACAGGTAATAAACTTTTCTATAACAGCCCCGTCATTTAAACATTAATCTTTTTATGAAGAGTGAATACTCAATTTACTTTTCAAGGCATTTTTTGCAAGAAATAAAATATAACTGTTAATGTCCTAGAGATTTAGATATCCTCAGAGTACACACTAAATGATTGTTAAGATGTGGGGGGAACATTAATCTACTATATCACTACATGTAAATGGTGCCCCCTTTTGGATGATAAATCTGAACTAATATAATCTAAAATAATGAATTACAAAACCAGGGAATGTTTTCCTATTAGTTATATAATGTATTTAAAATCATTTTCTTTTAAAGAAGTGATGGCAACTTTAATAGATAATAATATTTATCTATTATTAGATAATGCTTGTAAGGCTCTGAATTATAAAACTAATGGTAAATTTTGTCAGTTCTTAATTTTTTGGCAGACCACAGGTACATTAATAAATTAAATCAATAAATTAAAGAGTTAGCAGTATAATAAAAATTGAAGGTATCATTGATATGATTGTCACATTAATGTATTCGTTTATAATAAATTAGAAATAATTGTGTAATGTTGCAGAAAAATCATCCTCTCTTTTATGTATTTCTTCCTTCTCTTTTATGTATTTCTTTTTCTTAAAAAGTTTGGATGCCTTTTTTTTCTTTTTAATGATAGCCTTTGACTTGGAACCATCTGTAGGGTGCACTGTATTTCTGTTATATAGCTCAGCGGGGAACTTTAATACATCCTGTAGGGCACTTAGTGTATAGTATCAATTTGTTCTGCTGACAAAATGACTCATTTGTTGCTTTGTTCTCTGTTATCTTATTTTGTCTTCTTGCATTATTGTTTTTATTCAGATGGTAAATAACAATTTAGTGTAATTAAAAGTCACTTACTGTCAGTGAAGAATCATACAAATTCTCCTAATGGAAACCTATTAACATCTTCATAAAATAATGTACTAATAAAAGACTTTGTAGTTTCCTTTTTTTCACACCAAACAATTCTCGGGCAGCATTTTTTAAGTTTTATTGGGACATAAGAGTCAAATATAGCTTCTTTTTTCAAATTTAGAGAGAATGATCAATAGTTTCCAACAGATACCTATTCCATAAATTTGAGTGAGGAAATTTTCAATAAAATGTAATAGTAGTGCAATGAACACTCATGTCTCCATCACTTAGTTGCAGCAATGTGTTAATACACCCACTTTCTCCCACCAGTAATTACAACAGATTATGTAGAAAAAAACCCCAAACACATTTCATCTGTAATTATCTCAGCATATCTAAATAAAAGATAGTACATACCTTTATAAACATAACCACAATTTTATACCTAAATAAAAGATAGTACAGACCTTTATAAATATAACCATAATTTTATACCACACCCTCACCCGAAAATTGGAAGTAATTCATTCATTAATATTAACAAATATCCAATCATTGTTTGCAGCTTTTTATTTGTCAAAATTCAATCAAGATATAAAACAATTGTAAAAATGGACTATTTTCATCATACCAAAAAGTGTACGTTTGACTCTTCAAAGTTAAGCTTTCCCTTTACTTTCCAATACCTGACAACCAACCACTGATAAGTTTTACATTCCTAGTTTTATCTTTTCTATAATGCCACACAAATGAAATAACATAATTGCAGATTTCAGTCTTACAAATTAATCCACAATCATTTGACCATACATATTGAGTCTATTTATGCATCTGTTGCTGTTTCCATTATCTACTTATCGAGATTTACAGTGTTCCTCCATTGTCTTCATTATTGTATTGTTACAATAGAGTAAGTTCTTCAAGTATGTTTCTTGTTTTTGAATTTTTTTTACTTTCTTTTTGAGCGGAAGGATATGCTTAGTCCTTATTTCCATATTAATTTTAGAACTAGCTTCTCTGGGGACAAACAAAAACAAAAAAAAGCCTTTTGGAATTTTTGTATAATTTTGAATAGGATTGCATTAAATCTACATATCAATTGGGTAAATTGACATCTTAACAATATTAGGTCTTCGAATTCATGAACATCATATGTCTTTCTACTTATTTACACTTTTAAAAACTGTTTATCATAAGTATTTTGTAGTTATCAGCTATAAAATACAAGTTTTACACATATTTTCAGCTATATATCTATATATTTCATATTATTTGTTGCCACTGTAAGTGGTAACTTCCAAAATTTTAATTTCTAACTGTTCTTTAAAAGTGTTAAAAAATACAGATGATTTCTAAAAATCAATTTTTTATGTTGTGATGTTGCCAAGTACTTAAGTTTTAGTAGCTAATTTTTTAGATTCTTTAGCATTTTCTGTGTAGATAATGATGTCCTGAGCAAACAAAGAACATTCTATTTCCCTCTTTTCAAGTCTGTAGGAGACAACAATTAAATTTTGTAATAAACTCTTGACCTGATTTCCAAAGTAGTTTTTCCATTTTCCATTTCCACCAGTAATTCTGAGTTCACTAAGTGAAATTATCTTTCAAATGTTGCATATTCTTTTCTAGAAGTTCTTTTTGTTTTTTTTTTAATTATATACATCTTCTTTACATTATGTTTATGCTTACATGCATTTTTAGTAATAGCTATTTGGAAGATATTTTTTATTTCATTTTTTTCCCCAAGGTTATTTTCTGCCTTCTTTCACTATAGATAGCAAAAGTCTAGTTCTGTGCATATGAATGGATGCATCAAGTTTGGAACTGTGAGGATTACTTCTCAGATTCTATCACCAATGGAGCTTCTTGATATTTTCTGAGCAAGGATAAGAAAAGACCTGGAGACTGCTCAAGCTGAAGTAGAAAAGTGCTCATTTGTCCCTCTAAGTTGGCAGTGTTCTCAGGGAAATAATGGGGATACTATAGAATTTTGCATTTAAATAGAGTTCTGAAAAAAGGAGATATCTCAAGTTGACATTTAGTTTCATTTTGTGATTCTTTAAAATAAAAGTATGAACACCTTGTTGTTTTTCAAAACTGATTATTTACAAAATATATTAGGACAAAGGAGGAAAATAATGTTGCCAAGCGGATAAGAGTGTGGGCTCTGAGAGAAAATTGGTTTGAAACCAGGCTTGCCTCTTTACCAATTAGTTATGTGGTTTTGGGCTAATTATTAACTTATCTGTGTTTTGGATTTCTTATCTATACATTAAAAATAGGATTTTTTTCATAATTTTGATAAAATAATACCAACAAGCATTCGAAATTGCCTGCCTTATAAATGTTTTGTTGTGTTTTTTTCAAGTAGCATAGAGGTATGCCTCACATAGCAACATATGAACAGAGTGGCTGGCCTGGGCACAACTAACTCCTCTGAAAAACAGAAATTTTTCATGGACATTGGTCATCGATAATGGAGCCTCAAATAACAGAAACCTCCAGCAAGAGGCTTTTCTCTCTATTTCCTGGGCTTTCCTTATCACCAAGGGCCAACAAACCCTTTATAAACCTTCAGTGGACAGGAAGCCCAAGAATTACAGGCTGAAGCAGGAAGTTTGGTTCTTCCAGGAATGATCTTTAAGCATTTTTTTTTTTCACCATCCTCACAAATCTGAACTGGCCACAGTCCGGGTATCAGATTAGTTCACTGATGAGGGCTGAGCTGATGGTTAGTACTGTGGAAAATGGAGAGGAGGAAGGTTAAGGAGTCACCATGTACCGGCAAGGTAGTGGACTTGGTGTAGTTGGAAACTCACTTGAAGACAGTGCAAGATTTTATTCAATTTTACTTTTTTAAAAATTTTGCATTAGTAAAGTAATAATTCTTTTTCTCCTAAATGTAAAATATCAAATTAGATTTTTGAAATAATGCTTGTTTTTTTCCCTCTTTTATTACCCTATTTTGAAGATCTTGCTTGCTAATAACATCTCTGTGATGTTTCTGAGGCTAGTCCTAATTACTGAGTTTTCTCTTAATTATAGGTCACCTATTGGTGCTTCTTTATATGTTTAATAATTTTTGATTAAGTGCTAAGCATTATGTGTTACATTTTTGAATGTTTGACTTTGCTATCCTCTTTTAAAAAGTGTTAATTTTTGATATGCTGTTGAATTCTTTAAATTCAAACAATAGCATTTTTAAGCTTAATTGTGGGAGTGTAGCATATTTATTATTCTAAGGCTAGCTTATGTCTTTTAATAAAGTGTTATCTTTCTGGTCTTTCTACTGAATGTCAGATATTCAACAAGATATCTCCACTCTGTCTAGTGAAATGCAAATATTTCTCAGACATGGGTAAGCTCCTGTAACTGTTCAACTTAAAGCTTTTTCTGCAATTTTTCTTTGCCTAACCTTGTAGTCTCACTTTATAACTATACAGATTAGTATTCAGTCAAAGACTCTAGGGTACCACTATGCAGATATTTGAGAATATTTATCTGCATAGATCTTTATTCATAAATAATCAGTCTTGAAATGTATCTGCCTCAGCTTCTCTGACTTCCTGTCTTCCCATCTCACTGAAGAAACTCAGTGAGTCACCTGGATTCTACCATCATTCCTCTACCCCATGTTGAAGAAATTGCAATGCTGTATCTATGTAAACAACCATAGTAAATGTGTACTTAGTAAATTGAAGTCATTCTTTCACAGGGATTACATAAAAATCTTGTTAGAGGAAATATTTTCTAAGAAAGTAAAATATGGCTTTTAAATGCTGTATTTGTCTGAATCAGTTAATGCCTAAGATTACTTTTGTTTTTTTGCTTCTCATTATAACTTAAACTTCTTATATGACTTGCATACATTCATATATAAAACAATAAGAAGTATGCAAACTAAAATATGTGATAATAGACATTGTCAAGGTATTTTGTTTGATTTTTAAATTATTCTTTTAAAAATAACCCTTCATGTTTTAGATAATTTTTGCCTTTCATTATTACATTTATTTCATATGAATTTTTATTCTTACTAAGTAACTATTGAATGCAATAATGAAAGTATTATTGAATGTATAAATCACCAATGAAACTGTAAATATAAAGAGACAAATTCACCTAAATAATAAATGAAGAACAGTTTCTACTAATTTGAAATCTGAGAGGAGTACTTATTACCAGAATAACTGTTATCAGTAATCTAACATATCTCCAAAATATGAAGACAGATGAAAAGCTAATGGTCAGTTAGTTAAAAAGGAAGCAAAACACTAATTGATCCTTTTGGAATCACTAAAAGAAAAGCAAATCAGGTTAACTTTGGATTATATATATAGTTTCAATTTTAAAAAGTCTAGATAAAAAGATAAATCTTGACAGTGTCCCCAGTACTTGGTTTAAAAAACGTTTTTTCTTTGATCACATTTCAAAACTAATTATAAAAAGACATTAAATTTATAAAGATTCAAGGCCATGATTATATACTTGAAGATGGAACCATGCAAATGACAATCAATTTTATAGCCCAATTGGTGTCTGAATTATTTGGATCTGCATCATTTCATCTTCCTAATAGAAGACTTAGCCACAGATTGAAGCAATTTTCCAAGCTGTAATTTGTTGCTGTCATTTTCAATTAACTTACTACCATGTTGATAACTATTTAAACTGGCCATGGAAGAAAAACAAATGAATGCTTCTACATTTCTCAGCCATCTTCCATCTATAGGAGTTTATGTGACTAACTATAGCCAATGATTGGATTGCTGATTGAAATGTCATATACTTCCATATCTTGCTTCCTCAAATATCCTGTGACATACTGTAATTCACATTCATTTCATAAGCAAATGCAGAGAAACCAGCAGAACAACTTAATAATCTACAGGATGGAAGGAGCGTAGGTTTCTGAATCACCACTTGGAATCTGGCTGCCAACATTAAATTAGACTGACCTATGAATGAGAAATATCTCTGTCAACTTTAAGGCTGTCTGTGTCAACACTGGCCTGCTTTGATACCATGAAAAGAGATCTACTATTTTAGATGATAAAAGTTTCAAATTTCAAATATAATGAATCACTGGGAAAATGCAAAAAAAAAGAGCTTTTAAGTTTTACATCAGTTAAATAGCTATTGCATATTTTACCTAATGTTTGCTTCAATGTTGAGAATAAAATAAGAACAAGAAAGGGTAGCATAGCTAAAGAAGTGAATAAAACACATGTCTTAAGAGACAATCCAAATGAATAGAATAATTTCACCTATGAAGAGAAGACACGCTGGTGCGGTGGCTCACACCTGTATTTCCACACTTCAGGAGGCTGAGGTGGGAAGGAAAACTTGAGCCCAGTAGTTTGGGACAATCCTGGGCAATACAGGGATACCCCATCTCTACAAAAGATAAAAAGCCAGGCATGGTTGTGCATGCCTGTGTTTCCAGCTACTCAGGAGGCTGAGGTGGAATGATCACTTGAGAGCTCAGGAGGTCAAGGCTGCAGTGAGCTGTGATCCCGCTATTGCATTTCAGCCTGGGTGACAGAGGAAGAGCCTTTCTAACATAAATAAATAAATAAATAAATAAACAAATAAACAAATAAACAAATAAACAAACAAATAAGAAGGAAAACAAAAAAAGAAAAGGGAATAAGAAAGAAAAGAACACATTTTTTTTCCCTTCAAGTGTACACTGGGTTAAACCATCAGAGCATTAACAATAATAAAAACTTCCTTAGCATAGAAAAACTGATAAAATATTTAAAAAATTATGCAGCCAAAATATGACTAATATACAAATCCAGATTTAAGACAACACAATTTCACATGCCTTGAAAGCAGTCGACAAGCATGGTAAATTTAGGATTTGGTTGAGGAATTAGAAGAAAATGTCCAGGGTTTGCTTAAGGTAGAAAATGGAAAGAAGAAAGCTAAAAATGAATGAACCAAAACATGGAAAAAGAATAAACTCTAGGAGAGTAGGTGACTGGAAATGTTAAAAATAAGAAGTAAAATTAAGGAAATAAAAAACAAATAAAATGGAATCAACAAAGTCCAATTAATTCATGGTGGGGATAGGGAGCAGAAGCTTTAGTGGGATTGACAACTTTAGGTGAGATTTAATAAGTTAATACATGATATTAAACAAATCTATAGTAATAAATTTGAAAGTTTACATAAAATAGACGTCATTAGAAGAACACAAGTTGTGTACTGACAAGGGAAAACTATAAATTGTAAATAATTCTATAATTGAATTAAATCAATGGTCAAAAATTTTCTTTGAAGAAAATTCTAATCTCACATGGCACCAGTAGTGATTTTATACTTCTAAAAACATATTATTCCAGTCTTACACCAATTGGCTCTAGGAAACAGAAAAAGAAGGTACATACACACCGATTGTATTTTTAAGATGTACATGACCTTGATATCAAAACCAAATAGAGATAGTACATGAAAATAAATTGACATATAAATTTAACCCATGGGCGTAGATGAAAAATGCAAGCCTAAATATTACCAAACCAAACTCAACAGTGAATACAAAAGGTATTATAACCCACAGAGATGGGTATATTTTAGGGACATGAGTTTATTTAAAATTAGTAAACTGCAAACATGGATAGTCTGACTTTCTCTCTTTCTATTTGGATGCCCTTTATTTTTTTCTCTTGCCTGATTGCTCTGGCCAGGACTTCCACTACTATTTTGAAAGACATTCTTGTCTTGTGCCAATTTTCAAGGGAAACGCTCCCAGTTTTTGCCCATTTGGTATGATGTTTGCTGTGGGTTTGTCATAGAGGGCTCTTATTATTTTGAGGTATGTTCCTTCATTACCTAGTTTGTTGAGAGTTTTTAACATGAAGGGATGATGAATTTTATCAAAAGCTTATTCTGCATCTTTTAAGATAATCATGTGGTTTTTTCTTTAGTTCTGTATATATGATGATTCACATTTATTAATTTACGTATGTTGCATCAGTCTTGCATCTCAGAGAGAAAGGCTACTTAATTGTGCACAGATTACCTTTTTGATGTGCTGCTGGATTCACTTTGCTAGTATTTTTTGTTTGTTTGTTTTTTCTTGACATGGAATTTTGCTGTGTCACCCAGGCTGGAGGGCAATGGAGTGATCTAGGCTCACTGCAACCTCTACCCCACCGGGTTCTAGCAATTCTCGTGCTTCTGCCTCCTCAGTAGCTGGGATTGCAGGCACACACCATCATGCCCAACTAATTTTTTTTTTTTTTTATTTTTAGTAGAGATGGGGTTTCACCATGTTGTCCAGGGTGGTCTTGAACTACTGACCTCAGGTGATCCAACTGCCTTGGCCTCCCAAAGTGCTGAGATTACAGGGGTGAGCCACCTCACCCGGCCCACTTTGCTAGTGGCCGGGTGTAAAAAAAAAACATATTTTTGCATCAATGTTCACCAAGGATATTGGCCTGAAGTTTTCTTTTTTTGTGGTATTTCTGCCAGGTTTTGGTATCAGGGTGATGCTGGTCTCATAAAATGAGTTGGGGAAAAGTGCCTCCTCTTCAATTTTTTGGAATAGTTTCAGTAGGAATGATGTCAACTCCTCATATATCTGGAAGAATTCAGCTGTGAATCTGTCTGGTTCTGGGCTTTTTTGGCTGGTGGGCTATTTATTATTGATTCAATTTGGGGGTCGATATTGGTCTGTTCAGGGATTCAATTCCTTCCTGGTTCAGTCTTGGGAGGGTATAGGTGTCCAGAAATTTATCCATTTCTTCTAGATTTTCTAGTTATTGTGGGTATAGGTATTCATAGTACTTTCTGAAGGCTATTTGTATTTCTGTGGGGTCAGTGGTAATATTCCCTTTGTCATTTCTAGTTGTGTTTATTTGAATCTTCTCTCTTCTATTCTTTATTAGTCTAGCTAGTGGTCTATCTATCTTATTATTTTTTTTCAAAAAGCCAGCTCCTAGTTTCATTAATCTTTTGAAAATTTTTTTTATGTCTCAATCTCTTTCAGTTCAGATCTGATTTTGGTTATTTATTGTCTTCTGCTTGCTTTGGGGTTGGTTTTCCCTTGCTTCTCTAGTTCTTTTAGTTGTGATGTTAGGTTGTTAATGAGATCTTTCTAGCTTTTTGATGTGAGTGTTTAGTGCTATAAATTTCCCTCTTAACACTGCTTTAGATGTGTCCCAAAGATTCCAGTATGTTGTATCTTTGTCCTCATTAGTTCAAAGAACTTCTTGATTTCTGTCTTAATTTTATTATTTACCCAAATGCCATTCAGGGGCAGGTTGATTGATTTCCATTTAATTGTGTGGTTTTGAGTGATTTTCTGAGTCTTGAATATATTTTTAATTGTGCTGTGGTTGGAGAGAGTGGTTGGTGTCATTTTGGTTCTTTTGCGTATGCTAACAGTTGTTTTATGTCTGGTTGTGTGGATGATTTTACTATGTGCCATGTGGTATGAGAAGAATGTATGTTCTGTTGGTTTTGTGGGGGAGAGTTCTGTAGATGTCTATCAGGTGTATTTGGTCCAGTTTTGAGTTTAGGTCCTGAATATCTTTGTTAATTTTCTCTCTTGACAATCTGTCTAATACTATCAGTGAGATGTTGAAGTCTGCCACTATTATTGTGTAGGAGGCTAAGTTTCTTTGAAGGTTTCCAGGAACTTGCTTTATGAATCTGGGTGCTCCTGTGTTAAGTGCACATACATTTAAGATAGTTAAGTCTTGTTGAATTGAACTCCTTTGTACTATATAATGCACTTCTTGTCTTTTTTTGATCTTTGTTGATTTAAAATCTGTTTTGTCTGAAATTAGGATTCTAGCCCATGCTTTTTTTCTGTTTTCCATTTGCTTAGTAGATGTTTCTCCATCCCTTTATTTTGAAATTATGAGTGCCATTTCATGAGAGACGGATCTCTTGAACACGGTATACCATTGGGTATTCCTCCATTATCCACCTTGCCACTCTGTGCTTTTTAATTGTGGCATTTATCCCATATACATTTAAGGTTACTTTTGACATGTGTTAATTTGAACCTGTCATCATGTTATTAGCTGTTTATTATACTGACTTGTTTGTGTGGTTGCTTTATTGTATCACTGGTCTGTGTACTTAAATCAAACTATCCCTGTTTGCAGACCACATGATTCTATATCTAGAAAACACCAAAGTCTGGGCCCAAAAGTTCCTAAAATTGATCAACAATTTCAGCAAAGTTTCAGGATACAAAAATCAATGTACAAAAATCATTAGCATTTCCATACACCAGCAATACCCAAACCAAGAGCCAAATCAGGAGTGCAATCCCATTTACAGTTGCCACAAAAAAAAAAAAATACCTAAGAATACAGCTGACCAGGTAGTCAAATATCTCTACAATAAGAATTACAAAACGCTATTCAAAAAAATCAGACGTGACACAAACAAATGAACAAACATTCCATAGTCATGGATAGGAAGAATCAATATGGCTAAAATGGCCATACTGCCCAAAACAATTTACCGATTCAAAACTGTTTTTATCAAACTACCAATGACGTTTTTCACAGAACTAGAAAAAACTATTTTAAAATTAATATGGAACCAAAGAAGATCCTGAATAGCCAAGGCATTCCTAAACAAAAAGAACAAAACTGGAGGTGTCACACTACCCAACTTCAAACTATACTACAGGTCTATAATAACCAAAACAGAGTGGTATTCGTGCAAAAACAGACACACAGACCAACGGAACAAAATAGAGAGCACAGATATAAGGCTGCACGCCTACAACCATCTGATTTTCGGTGAAGCTGACAGAAACGAGCAATGGAGAAAGGAGTCTCTATTCAATAAATGGGGCTGGAGTAACTGGCTAGCCATATGCAGAAGATTGAAACTGGACCCATTCCTTGCAACATACACAAAACTTTACTCAAGATGGATAAATACTTAAATGTAAAACTGAAAGGATAAAAATCTTGGAAGACAAACTAGGCAATGTCATTCTGGACATAGCAACTGAAAAAGATTTCATGGCAAAGATCCCAAAAGCAACGCAGCACAATCAAAAATTGACAAATGGGATCTAATTAAAGAGCTTCTACACAGCAAAAGAAACTATAGGCAGAGCAAACGATCTACAGACTGGAAGAAAATATTTGCAAACTATGCATCTGACAAAGGTCTAATATCCAGCATCTATAAGGAAGTTAAACAAGTTTACAAGCAAAAAAGAAATAACCACATTGAAAAGTGGGCAAAGGACATGAACAGACAATTTTCAAAAGAAGACATACATGTGGTCAGCAAGCACATAAAAAAAAGTTCAACATTACTGATCATTAGAGAAATGTGAATCAAAAACCACAATGCAATACCATTTCACACCAGTCAGAATGGCTACTATTAAAAATTCAAAAAAAAATCAGATACTGGTGAGGGTGTAGAAAAAAGGAAACACTATATACTGCTGGTGGGAGTGCAAATAAGTTCAATTTTTGTGGAAAGAAAAGCAAAGATTCCTCACAGAGCTAAAAACCGAACTACCATTTGACCCAGCCATCCCATTACTAGTCATATACCCAAAGGTATATAAATCATTCTACCCTAAAGGTTCATGCACCTGCATGTTCACTGCAGCACTATTCATAACAGCAAAGACATGAAATCAACCTAAAAGCCCATCAGTGGTAGACTGGGTAAAGAAAATGTGGTACATATACACCATGGAATATTATGCATCCTTAAAGAAGAATAAGATCATGTCATTTGCAGGGACATGAATGTAACTGGAGGCCACTATCCTAAGCAAACTAAATCAGGAATAGAAAACTAAATACTCCATGTTCTCACTTACAAGTGAGAGCTAAATGATGAGAACACATGGACACAAAGAGAAGAACAACAGACACTGGGGTCTACCTGAGGATGGGGGGGGGGGGTGGGAGGAGGGAGAGGAGCAGAAAAAATAACTATTGGCTTATAGTTAGGCTTAGTACCCAGGTGACAAAAATAATCTGTACAAGAAGCACCTGTGACATGAGTTTACCTCTACAGCAAACCTGTGCATGTACCCCAAACCTGAAAGAAAAGTTTAAAAAAACAGAAAAATAAAAAGTAAAATAAGTAAATAAATAATGTAATCTATCATGTTAAAATAAAAATAAATAAAATATATCACCTCTATACATATAGAAAAATAGTATTATATATTGTGCTTGTAAATGATTTGGGGCATATACATTTGATTCTGTTGAGTATATACCTAGCAATCAAATTTCTAGATCAAAGGGTAAATATATCATCAACTTTTAGGAAATACTGCCAAATAGGAAATGTCTCCTTCCAGTCGGGATACTGTCTTAATTTTAGGAAGAGATTGAGGAACAGAGTTTGTAATTTTGTATTTTCCAATTGATTAATCTTTTTCTTTGTGAAAAAAACTTAGTTTTTAAAAAGGTAATCTCCCCTCCCTCCTTTCTTTCTTTCTTTCTTTCTTTCTTTCTTTCTTTCTTTCTTTCTTTCTTTGTTTCTTTCTTTCATTCTTTCCTTCCTTTCTTTTCTTTCTTTCTTTCTTCTTTCTTTCTCTTTCTTTCTTTCTTTCTTTCTTTCTTTCTTTCTTTCTTTCTTTCTTTCTTTCTTTCTTTCTTTCTTTCTCTCCTTTTCTTTCTTTCGCTCGTTCGTTCGTTCTCCCTCCCTCCCTCCCTTCCTTCCTTCCTTCCTTTGTTCTCTCCTGCCTCCTTCCCCGCCGCTTACCTTTTTGTTTCTGTCTTTCTTTAGAGAGTGTAAATATGTATTATTATCTTCCAAGGTGAATTAGAATTGTTGCATTTTCCTTTACAAATAAACATCTACAAAACAGAACTTCCTTTCTATTGAACAGAAATATTCTAATTGCTGAGAAACTGTGTAAAGGAAGGAAAAGCACAGACAGCAAGAAGGAAAACAATTGTTTAACAAATGAAGAAACTCTTAGCAGAGAAATTAAGGGGAAATAGGATTTGAAATGATAAGTTTAACAGTTTTTAACCATAGCTTATGTGAAATGTGAAAATAACAAACCTCCTGTTATGCACAGAGATTAGGCAACCAGATGACACAATTTAACATCGTGCTTAAGAGTATGGTTTTAAGAGTTAGAATACTTGAAGACAAAACTAGGGTCTTACATGTATTCACCAAGTGACCTTGGAAAATTTTCTAAAATTCTTTGTGACTTAGTTTTTTCATATGTACAATGAGGACAATAATGCCATATTGATATAGTAACCCATATCATAACTAATAAAGATATAGTGACCTATATCTTAGGTTACTTACAGGGATTTCATGATTAATGCATGTAAACTACATAGAACAATGCCTGGTAAATATGAGTATTTAATAAATGTGATTTCAACCAAACCTGATATTTGCCTATCATTATTCCTCACACTCTAGCTCTTTCAAAATTCTCCAGCGCTGTCCATTCCTCCCAGCAACACATCTTGAGAAATTAGACTAGTCTTCTAAACTTTTCATATTCATTATCCTGAAACCTTATAAATTCCCCCTTAACAATGGTTTTGGGAAGGTTCCATTGCAGACTCCATTTAAAACACCTGATCACTCACTTTCATTAATCCACGGATTTTGACTGCATTACTCATCATTATTCTTATTTTCTCCCTTTATGTGTTTGCTTAACACTACTTGTTCCATAATATGTGGGTTTCCTTACACTTAGAATGTTTTCTTAGACTTTCTAGCAATCAGAAGTCTATACTTTCTTTCAAGTATTACTCTTCAGGAACACTTCGTCAGCTAATTCTACCTCTTACCAATCCATTATTTCGTTAATAATAATGTGAAGTGCTTACAATGCACTATCACATATTTTTATCAGACTTTGTTATGTATTCTGTCACACTAACTATGGCTGTAATATCCTTATGAGCAAGAACACTACATGTCTGTAAGCCTCATAATAGTCATGATAGTAATTATCAGAGCACTGTAGTTATACTCTGTACCTGGTGAGAAATCAGAAGAAACATGAATCAGTCTGTCAGAAATATTTAATCATGTTGATGGTAGCCCTTCACAAGTAAATATTGCGATAAAATTTATCCCATGATAAAAATTATTATGCTATCAGACTATCACACTTTGTTTAGGAGCCATTATCTACTCTATTTGCCATCATCTGTGTCCTAATACCAAATATTATTTAGAAGTTGTAGCTTCTTCAACTTCCAGTCAACTGAAAAGATACCTGAAAATGTGTAAGCAACTTTGGAACTGCATAACAGACAGAGGCTGGAACAGATTGGAGGACTCAGAAGAATACAAGAAAAATATAGGAAAGTCTGGAACTCCCTAGAGACTTGTTGAATGGCTTTGACCAAAATGCTGATAATGATATGGACAGTGAAATCCAGGCTGAGGTGGTCTCAGATGGAGATGAGGAACTTCTTGGGAACTGGAGCAAACATCACTCTTGTTATGTTTTAGCAAAGAGACTGGTGGCATTTTGCCCCTGCCCGAGACATTTATGGAACTTTGAACTTAAGATAAATTATTTAGGGTATCTGGTGGAGGAAATGTCTAAGCAGCAAAGCATTCAAGAGGTAACTTGGGTGCTGTTAAAAGCATTCAGTTTGTTGTTGTTGTTATTGTTGTTTTTGAGATAGGGTCTCATTCTGTCGCCCAGACTGGAGTGCAGTGGCGTGATCCCAGCTCACCGCAAACTCCACCTCCCAGGCTCAAGCGAGTCTCCTGCCTCAGCCTCCTGAGTAGCTGAGATTACAGGCACCCACCACCATGCCAAGCTAATTTTTGTATTTTTAGTGGAGATGTGGTTTCATCATGTTGGCCAGGCTGGTCTCGAACTCCTGACCTCAAATGATCCACTTGCCTCGGCCTCCCAAAGTGCTGGGATTATAGTTGTGAACCACCTTGCCCAGCCATTCAGTTTTAAAAGGAAAACAAAGCATAAAAGTTTGGAAAATTGGCAGCCTGACAATGCAATAGAAAAGAAAATCCCATTTTCTAAGGAGAAATTGAAGCTGTCTGCAGAAATTTGGGCAAATAACGAGGAGCCAAATGTTAATCACCAAGACAATGGGGAAAATGTCTCCAAGGAATGTCAGAGACCTTTCCAGCAGCCCCTCTCATCACAGGCCCGGAGGTTTAAGAGGAAAAAGTGGTTTTGTGGGCCGGGCTCAGGGTTCCTGTGCTGTGTGCAGCCTAGGGACTTGGTGCCCTGCATCTCAGCCGCTCCACCAGTGATTGAAAGAGGCAAACATAGAGTTCTGGCCATGGCTTCAGAGTGTTCAAGCCCCAAGCCTTGGGAGCTTCCACGTGGCATTGAGTCTGGGAGTGCACAGAGGTCAAGAATTAAGGTTTGGGAACCTCTACCTAGATTTCAGAAGATGTAATATGGAAATGCCTGGATGCCCACGCAGAAGTTTGCTGCAGGGATTGGGCTCTCATGGAGAACCTCTGCTAGGGCAGCACAGAAGGGAAGTGTGGGGTCGGACCACCCACACAGGGTCCCTACTGGGGCACCATCTAGTGGAGCTTCGAGAAGAGGGTCAACCTCCTCCAGACCCCAGAATGGTAGCTCTACCAACAACTTGCACCATGTGCCTGAAAAAGCCACAAACACTCATCATGAGCTCGTGAAAGCAGCTAGCAGGGAGGCTATACCCTGCAGAGCCACAGGGGTGGAGCAGCCTAAGACCATAGGAACCCACCTCTTCCATCAGCATGACCCAGATATGAGACATGGAGTCAAAGGAGATCATTTCGGAACTTTAAGATTTGACTGCCCTGCTGGATTTTGTACTCGTGTGGGACCTGTAGCCCCTTTGTTTTGGCTAATTTCTCCCACTTAGAATATCTGTATTTACCCAAAGCGTGTACCCCCATTGTATCTAGGAAGTAATTAACATGCTTTTGATTTTATAGTGTCATAGGCAGAAGGGACTTGCCTTGTCCCAGATGAGACTTTGGACTGTGGACTTTTGAGTTAATGCTGAAAGGAGCTATGACTTTGAGGGACTGTTGGGAAGGCCTGACTGGTTTTGAAAAGTGAAGATATGAGATTTGGGAGGGGCAAGGGGAAGAATGATGTGGTTTGCCTCTTTGTCCCCACCTAAATCTCATCTTGTAGCTCCCATAATTCCCATGTGTTGTGGGAGGGGCCTGGTGGGAGATGACTGAATTTTATGGGCAGGTCTTTCCCATGCTGTTCTTGTGATAGTGAATGGGTCTCATGAGATCTGATGGTTTTAAAAACAAGGGTTTCTCTGCACAAGCTTCTCTCTCTTTTGTGGCCACCATGTAATAAGTGCTTTTCACCTTCTGCCATGATTGTGAGGCCTCCCCAGCCACGTGGGACTGTGAGTCCAACAAACTTCTTTCTTTTGTAAATTGCCCAGTCTTGGGTATGTCCTAATCAGCAGTGTGAAAACAGACCAGTATACCATGCTTTCTCTGAAGGCTCTGGAAAAGAATCCTTCTTTGCTTTTTCTAGTATCTGGAATTTATCAGCAGTTCTTGGCATTTATTGGCTTAAGACTTCATCACTGCAATCTCTACATCCATCTTCACATGGCCTTCTCTTTGTGTAGGTTTGTGTGTGCTTTCCTCTTCTCATATGAACACTAGTCATTAGATTTAAGGCATCTTAATCTGGCATGACCTCAACTTAACTAATTATATCTGAAAATACTCTATTTCCAAATAGGGTCAAATTCTGTTTCTGGATGTATGTGAATTCTGGGAGGACACTGTTCAACTCACTACACAACCTACATGCCCCTCAACTGATGAGTAGACAAAATCTGATGTAGCCATGCAATAGATGATTATTTGGCAATAAAAAGGAATGAAGCAGTGAGTGATGCATGCTGCAATGTGGATGAATGTTTAAAATGTTATATTAATTGAAAGAAGCTAGGCACAAAATATCACATATTGTATAATTCTATTTTTATGAAATGGCTAGAATTGACAAATCTATATAGGTACAAATAGATTAGGGGTTCCCTAGGGGTGGCAGGAAACATGAGGAGTGACTGTTGATGTTTATGTGTTTCTTATTATAGTGAGGAAAATGTTCTGAAATTAGATTCTGCTGATTATTCACAACTCTGTAAATTTACTAAAAACTATTGAACTGCACACTTTACATAGATGAATTTATTCTATGTAAATTATGTCTCAATAAAAGTTGTTAAAATATGATACATTATGTACCTAGATTTGTGCATACAGTTGTTACTTGTGCATAGAGTTATTTTATACATCTAGAATATGTGGTGACACTGAGTTCCTCCCTTTCTGCTGTTGATATTAAAGAATTGATGAAACAACATCTATATACATTGAGATTCATAAATATATCAATTCTATCTATGGAAAATTCTCACAATTTATCATATTTCTACTAATTTTGATGATGGTGAGATTTGTCAAAAAGGATTCATTTATTTTTCTATGTTTTATGATTTATATTTTTAAAAATTTTGTCCTTTTTCTCCCTACATGAGCACAAAGTCTCTCATATAGTAATATAATCACCTTACAGTTTTCCCTTTCACATTTATGTTTTTAATTCATCTGAAGTTCAAGTCATTATGTATAATTAGGTAGATATTTAATTTTATTTCTCTCCGTATAATGATATAGTTTTTGTAACACCACCTACTAAATAATGCATGCTGTAATCCCTTTTAAGTGCTGACATACACATGGGTGAATGTCTTAGCTCCCTTTTATTTTCAGTTGTTCCAGTCTTATGCTATCACCACATTGCTTTTATTATTATTATTTCACATTTTCCTTCATCATTTCTCATGTAGAATAGAGTATATTGTGTTATGTCCCCAACAGAATAAGAGTTCCAAAGATTTGAAATTATGCACTCTAGCAGTCAGTCCATGGTCAAACATATAAATATCTAATCCATACATATGGATAAACAAAGAACAAATGAAAAACAATAAATATAAATAAAAGGACATGAATATGAATGAATAAACACGAGTAAATGAAGAATTAATGAATGAAATAACTATCATGTAGAAATTATGTGCCAAATGCTCAGTAAGACAAAATGAATTATTGATGTGGTCTTGTAAAATGGTAGCAAATGAATGCATTTTATAAGAAGCACATAAAATAAAAAGAAACTAAATGGTCATGAGAACAGAGCATGCTATGTAAAGAGGAGGGATTGTACATAGACTTAACTTTCCTTCTAAAAGGAAGGAAGGATAAACCATTACCATTTTATATTATAAATCAAAATTTAAACATAATGTGTTTAATATTGAAACTGGTACAAGCTTGTATTAGAACATTATGTCATTAACTTTATGTTTTATTACAACTAGGGCATTGTTGATTTGAATTTGAAAATAAATACTAAAGATTATTTTTTAAAACCTGCTTTCAATTTGGAATTTAAAGTTTTATTATACTAATACAATTTTCATGGTAAGCCAACACTAATTGCTAATTAGACATTGCTTGCAGGTGCAAAATATAAAAACATTTCATAAAATTGTGGGGGGAGGGGGGAGTGATAGCATTAGGAGGTATACCTAATGTTAAATGACGAGTTAATGGGTGCAGCACACCAACATGGCACATGTATATGTATGTAACTAACCGGCACGTTGTGCACATGTACCCTAAAACTTAAAGTATAATAAAAAAAATTGTTAACACTTTATGATATTGTAGAGATCTCTATTTTATAGGAACTAGTAATGTTTGAAGTGAATTTCATTTTAACTAATTTTTTTTTTTTTTTTTGAGACGGAGTCTCACCGTGTCACCCAGGCTCGAGTGCAGTGGCACTATCTCAGCTCACTGCAAGCTCCTCCTCCCGGGTTCATGCCATTCTCCTGCCTCAGCCTCCAGAGTAGCTGGGAATACAGGAGCCCGCCACCACGCCTGGCTAATTTTTTGTATTTTTAGTAGAGACGGGGTTTCACCATGGTAGCCAGGATGGTCTCGATCTCCTGACCTCATGATCCGCCTGCCTCGGCCTCCCAAAGTGCTGGGATTACAGGCGTGAGCCACCGCGCCCGTCCTAACTACTTTTTAATCATTTGAAAAGTCAACGAAATTGTGATTATTCTTCTTTGAAAAATAGTATTTATGTTTGTAAAATACGTAGGAATTCCTCAAAGTACTTCTTATCTGGACTTCTATCTATATCAAGCTTCCAGTGACCCATTAACACCTATATTTGTAACAAAAGTTATTTTTCTCCCTGCACAATTTGTACATCTATTTGTTCCTAACGAAGTAATTTTTTGAAATTATACAAGCCCAAACAAGACAATGTACAAAAATCTTAGGAAGTAGCTCCATTTACTGGCCTTCTATAGGCTTTTATTATTATTATTATTTTTAACTCTCAATATTTAGTTTAAACGGAAACCAGAGATATGTACAAAGGTAAGGTCTCTTGCTGTCTATATATTGCTGTGAGTTGCTGAAGTTTAGAAAAGGGAATGGAGTAGGGAAAGAAAGAGAGAGAAGGAAGGAAATTAAAACAGAAAATTGGAAATTCATACTTGTTGACAGTCTACCATGGGCCTAATGTATTTGTATATTTCTCATTTAACATTCACCAAAACATCATATATTATTTTCTAAGCATTTCAATTGATTTTTAAATTATAAACATATGCTTATTTTTTGTATATTTCACATGCCATAATTTTTTAAAAATAAAACCATATGGTTATACTTTTTAAAGCTGTCTTTTGAAAGAGCTGGGCAAAATCAATTGCCCAAGTTCTTAGTTTACAGCTAAAAATGTGTCTATAATTAACTCTCTTAACAGGAAATTACCTTAGTGGGAGAAAGATATTTCAGGATTTGATTATCTTCGTCTTTTGTTTTGGCATTTTTGTAGAATAAAAACAATATAGAAAGATTTGTAAATTAATGTTGGTATGAGGAGGGGATCACAGTTAGAGAAAGCATGCAGTACTTTTCAAACATCTGAAGCAAATTTTGGTATGATTTCCACTATTTCCCCATATGTTTCTCTAAACTTTGAAAATATAACAATATTTTAACATATTAGAAACCTAATTAAGCATAGCAGTTTTAGGTCAGCTGCAAGACTTATTAGATTTCAGATTTTGACGTTTTAAACATTTTGTTTTATTTTTATACTCCTTTCCCTGAAGTAGTTCTATTTAAATGTGCATTTTATATCAGTACATTTCACATCTAATAGTCAAATAAGAATTTAAGTTTCATTAGGAAGAATCTAGTTGCTCTTTCTTGTTTCTATGTTTTCCACTTTTTACTTTTAAGAAAAAAAGTTCATTGGGTTTAATATTCAGATAAGTCTTAAGAATTTTTAAGTAGGATACATTATGAAATAACCCAGAAACAGAAGCTCAAATACCACGTGCTCTTAGTTATAAATGGAAGCTAAACAGTGAGTATACACAGACATACAGAATGGGAAAGTAGACAGTAGAGACTGCAACAGGTGGGAAGGTGGGTGGGCGGCGAGTGTTGAAAAATGATCTGTTGGGTACAGTGTTCACTATTTGAGTGACGGGTACACTAAAAACCCAAGCTTCACCACTGTACAATATTCCACGTAAGAAAACTGCACTTGTACCCCTGAATCTATAAATGAATAAATAAATGTCATAGAGTAAGAAAAAAAAGGAAACTTTTGTCCTTTTAAGCCACTGAGTTATTGATAATAATTATAATGATAATATTATTATCATCATTTATGGTAATTAGCTTTGCTTAAATATACTGTTTCCCTCTAGCTTATAAATAACATTTAATAAATATTATGTACTTAATAATATAATTTATTCTTAGGACTTGCTGTACGCCACATAATGTGCAAGGAATCTTATATACAATATTTTGCCTTTAATCTGCACAATAGCCTAATTGGAATGCTAAATATATATGATGGGAAAACTGATGATCAAAGTGGCTAAGTGACTTGCACACTAAATCAGATTTATTATACCAAGAGCCAGAGGGTAATTACAGTTTTATAACAGATATCACAAAAGTACGTGCAGTGAACAAAGTGTTGAATAGTAATTCCTATGAAATCTATGGAAAGTGCTTTTACTAGGAGCTAGTTGCCTATTAGCATTAGTTTACAATCTTAGATTAAGAATGGAAACAAAAACCAATTTAGTGAAAGAAAACACTATTTTGGAATCTGAAATGTGGCCCCTTGAATTTCACACTTCAAACAAATAAAGTGAAAGTCTAGTTATACTAATACAAATTCTGCTTCTGTGACTTATGCTTAAGTCAAAATGCTTGAATCTTTAAAAAAAAATAAGTAAATACCATAGTTGTCAGTCAAAACAAAACAACAGGCTGATTCTTTAACTTTTATTTTTAGATTATCAGTGAAAATAAAAAATTTATAAGTGTAGATACAATCTGAATTATAGAACTTACTTTTATTGTTCATATGCTAGTGAAAAGGGAGGTGCCTAAAATATTTCAATGGAAATTTACAAGTCATAGATGAAATGAGCATGGACAATCTGACAAGAAGACAATTTTCTGAATGAGCAATGAAACTGTATAAATTTCCAGTTCTTCATTAACCTAAAAATCACAGTAGAGGCAGGTATTACCTGATGAAGTCGACACTGTTCAGGCTTCATGTTTTAGCCTCTATTACAGCATATGGAATGCTATTTAAATTTATCTTGGAATTTCTGCACTTGGCTGAGATCACAAGAATATGGATGAAAGACACTTTGCAGATTTCTGGGTACCCACCGGGCACTAAATGAACAAACTGATATCAATTTAATATGTTTAGTGAGTTTGGCAGAGGTTGAGCAAAGGAGATGATTAAAGGTTGAAAATCAAGGCCTATGAGAAAAACAGTAAAAATAGAAAGCTTAATTTAGTACGAGAAAAAGAAAATTAAGGAATAATTTAAGAATGCTCTTCGGAGATATGAAGTCTATTTTAGAAATGGTGACAGTTGTTTCTTTTTTCCAACAAAAAAGAGCAGAAAGAAATGAAGCCAATTTGTAAGTCATAAAAAAGGAATATATTAACCTGTTATGGTTTTGAAATATTTTCCACAGTTTAAATAAGAATAAATACATTTCTAAGTATGTATGCATACATATATACATATATACTTATACGTGTGTATGTATATACAGTAATACTGTATCATGATTTAAAAGATGGGTAGATATTGAATTATTGCTTACCAACCTCTAGCTTGTATTCTTTAACATTTTAATGGTTGAATAGCTATCATAGACTCTAGAAAATAAAGGTTCCTCTCTATACGCAATCTCTTCAGTGCAGAAATTCATCACCTAATTGAGGGTGAAATACTATCATCAACTTCATTCTTGTGTCAGAATAATACCACATGTTCCTACACATCACTTGAGTGGAAAGTTATTTCAAGTCTTATACATTTAAAGGTGTTAGCTAGAAAAGTGGGGATAGTACTTACTGAGGAGATGGAAGATTGAGAGATCAAACATTGAATTGAAAGACAAAAACCAGTCTTATTTTGGTTTTAACCATATGACTTCTCATACAAAAGATTATATTAAAATAAAGGACTTCCCCAAATGTGGTTTTATAATTTTAGACTTAGTATAAAAATTATTTTATTTAGATTTTTTTTATTTCAGTGACCGTCTGGTATCTGTTTTTCTTTTTTACATCAATTTTTCTCCCTTAAAAAATGAGAGTAATAATTCATTTTATGTTTACTTCACAGAGTTCCTGTGAGGATTAAATAAGATCATAGTGATTTTTAAGGAAACATCTTTAAAAAGTAAAAAGCTCTGGAAGCACTGAGCATTCTTATGATTTTAGTTGTCATGTATCATAAATCACTTTTGCAATCCAGGCACTAGAGATCTGAGATCAGTTGCCATGCTTGTTTTCTTGTTTTTATTTTGTTTTATTTTATTTTAAAGAGTTTGACAAATGTTAGTCAAGTTATTCACATTGGACTAAGAAAGTCATCAGAAGGTGTTTGAATAATGCCAAAACCTAAACATTGTAACAAGTATTTTCATGGTGTTTTAGTTGCAATTTACAGAGCCCTGCCCTGGCTCACATGAGAGAAAGCAGAATTAACTGAAGGAAGAACTGAACACCTTAGCTGGGAGAAGGCAAGAACTAATAAAGTTCCAGAAGTTGAGGGAGCAGGAACAAATTGATGATCTCCTGCTGATGCTTTGATCAATCAGCTCCAACCCTCTTCCCCGTAACTGTGTCACCCAGTTTACAGTATAAAGCCCTGAGAGTGTCTAACAGGCCTAGCTGGGGTTACATGCCCACATCTTGTCTAGGGACAGATAATAAATGTGAATGATACTCTTTCAAAGGATGCATACAACAAGGAAAAAGAAATTGTTATTTGCTACTAGAATAAGTGAGAGTAGATGCTAAGAAGTTAAAATAATTAAAGCAATAAATGTCAATTAAATAATTGTGTCTTAGGGCTTGTTGCAGAATATATCTGAATAAGTTAGATTCCATGAAGAATTTCCAAATACTGGAGGATTTTTCCATAGATTTTAAATGAGTGGTTTATTTTCTAATAATTTATAGAAAAATCTAATATTTAAATAATTGTGTCTTAGGGCTTGTTGCAGAATATATCTGAGTAGGTTAGATTCCATGAAAAATTTCCAAATACTGGAGGATTTTTCAGTAGATTTTAAAAGAGTGGTTTATTTTCTAATAATTTATAGAAAAATCCAATATTTAGATATATTTCTAAACTATAAATATAAATAAAGCTGTATATAATGTTTTATATACAAAACATTAATGGACACTTTTTTCTTCTTTTCAGCTATATGTTCTTTAGAATTGCACTAAATTCTGATACTTTTCAGTCAGATAGCATTTCCCTCCTTGTCTTTGAAAGGGTGTCTGGCTCTCAAAAGGCTAATATATTGTATACTTGGTTTTATCCTTAAAACAATGAAGAAATATTCATTCTAATTAGGCTAAATCTGCCCTTTTGATCCTAATTAGTGTCTATCAAAATGTTCAGTGCACTTATTTTTTAGAAATGCTGTCCTGATTTTAATAAAGTCTGTTAAAAAATGTCTCTCCATATGTTATAAAATAGAGTTCTAAACCAGCTATCCGTATTCAAGGCCACATGTTTATTCATTTTTATTTAAATATTTATCAAGCAACTCAGCACTTGCTAGCACTTAAGAAGCTCCCAGCCTAGTATTTGAGGAAATAGGGTCATTTCAACAAAATAATGCTTTAAGTATATGGAAGAAAAACTTAATTTGCCTAAGGGAATCTGGTAATGATTGTCAAATAAGGTCCGCTATAGTACTATACAGTTTCAAGTAGAAGATACTGTGGGAAAATATGGGGTACGTGAAGATGGTTGAAATATTTAGCAGGGTAAAGTGAAGTTCTTATCCCCTGTGGGTATTTTATATAGACAAGAACAGTAGTTAGAGTAATGCTAGCTATTGTAGCAAACAAAACTCTGTGCTTTAATACAATAAGTTTATTTCTTGCCCAAATAACAGTTAAATGTGGGTGCTTCACATCAGTACACAATTTTCCCACATATTGTAATTCAGGGACAGAGGATCCTTCTATCCCCTAAGAACTCCTGCATTCCAATAGCACAACAACAACAACAACCACTTCTCTACTAAACTGCCCTGGAAATGACATCTATGACTTCTACTTACTTTCTGCTGGTAAGAAATGGTCATATGGCCCCACGTGCCACTTTTCCCAGTAATAACGGCTCTATTCTATGTAAAATAAATTATAGTTAGCTGTCCTGCTCAGAGGTAAAAATGAAAAGATAAATGAGAGAGAGAGAGAGAGACAGAAAAAGAGAGAGAGAGAGAGAGAGAGGAAAAGTTGACATGGAAATTGCAGTAAAATATAATGATACCACCAATGACACAAACAAAAGCAATTGACATTTTTGCAGACTAAGAATAACAGAGTGGGGAAGAATTTGAGGCTCACATTCCTTTGTATTTTCAAAAGTATTTATTTTAGACCTCGATTTCTCTTGAAAATGGATAAACAATAAAAACAAAATACATCTATATATTTCAACATACCTAAATCTCAAAACCTTACAGTGATATTGGAAAAATGCAAAAGTATATGCAAGATGTGAACAATATTATACCAATTACATAAAATAAAGCACAAAATGTCCATCATGTTTATGGATGAATACATATGTAGAAAATATATTCTAATATGGAGTGGAAAAATTTATACTAAATTATAAATTTTTGCTAATAATTTTTTCTGGGAATGGAAGTAAAAGTAAAGAAGTGTAGGAATATCTTTCAACTTTATCAGTAAAATATTATTTCATATAAGAGATTAGAATAATATGTGGCAAAATGTTAATATCTTTTCATTTGTGGTAGTGAGTATATGGTTGTTTGTTGAAGATTGTGTTTTCCAAATGAAAGAAAACATGCAAATTTAATTTAATCCTTTCCTTAAAAACAAGGATTGTGTGGTACACATTTAGGGCATTTTTGTACTTGTGAGGTAGTATTAGTTAGCTATTTTTACATCTGAGAGTTTATTGCATAATCTTTTGTGAGATTTAAAAAAAAACCTTTGGACAATATTGCTGAGTGTAGTTTAAACTGGGAATATACAGAATTATTAGCCAGGAATGCATTGTATGATTGGATTTAGTATAATTAGACTCTCTTCTAGCCTATGTAAGGGCTTTGGAGAGCAAAAGCAAAAGATTAACTAACTGCTCACATGGGTCCCAGGAAAATACAAAAACACTACTGTTTAACAGGAAAGTTACTATCCAGAAATTCACCCACAAAGGTGGGAAGAGTATTTACCCGCTAATCTCTTTATTCCCTTGCCTGACAAAATAGCTGCATTCCTGGGAGGCCTCAAGGTAAGAGAACAAAATGCCGGCTGCCTGTTCATTTCCTTTCTCTATATTCTTCTCTCTATATTCTTCACACATGGTCCATAAAATAGAAACTCTAACTTTAGGACAGGTTGTGGAGAAAGCTTCTTACTTTCTCTCTATCCCTGGTTTAGCCTACTTCTTTGATGTAGCTGTGACTTATCTCAGTGGTGAGAAGGTGCATTAATGGTGCCTGTTTTAATTAATGAAAGGACTGACAAGACTCTGATAAAAGTAAGGAATACAGTGTAGGAGGAGGAGATAGTATAGGTAAGCATCAAGAAAGTCTGAGACATCCAGGCTCACCTTCCAACATCTATTTTGTATCACACAAAGCATGCTTCATTGCTGGGTCACAAACCGCCAAAATATGTGTGATATACCTTGGTCTCTGGAAAGCCATATTCTCATCCATAGGGGGATATTTTGTATTATTCCTGGTCACCTAATCAAACCAGGCTGGAAAGGAAACCAAAATAGTATAAGAGAAGCCAGGTGCAAAACATCAGTCTGAACATTTTTTATAGACAATGTTGACAAGATAATACAGACTATCCCCTACATGTGGCACCTTTGCATGGAACTGTGTTGATCAACAATTGTGACATTTTTAGTTTGGTTTGCCAACAGTCAGCATCATGTCTCCAGATAACTTCAACAATGAGAACAGGGATGTAACTGAACAACAGAAATTCACCCTATACGTGTACACAAGGGCTCTATGGGTCAGTAAATAGGTGCTTTTTCTCTTCTCTATGCTTCGTAGTACTATATCTATATTGTTCATGGTACAAATCTCAGGAGAGCAAGTCTTCCTGTAACAGCACTTCCTCTGTGACTAAGGAGATAGGTCAGCTTGATTAAAAGAGATTTACTAGCTTGTAGATTTCAGGCAGCATTCTGAAATCTGTTTTTTCTTCTGAAACAGAAGCATTCTTCCATCCTGTTTTATTAGTAAAAAGATGAATGATTAGTCTCCATGTAAGTCTTCTATTTTTCAATATAATTGAGAATCCAAAAACGAAAATATTTGCATGGAGAGGTTCCCTAGAAGTCTAGTAGACCTCTACATCACTATTGATTCTACCTTTTTCTTTGGAGAAGAAACATGTTAGAGTAGCATGACTTTTTCAACTCTCATTTTCATCCCTGTCAAGCTAGGGGACTGGTATAAGAGACACTGTAGTATTTCTCTAAGGTTATTGTAGGGAGTATCAACATTAGAATCACGTGGAGGACAACACGGAGTTCTCCAAGTGGGACCAAGGGATCTGGCTACTTTACGAATCTCTAGATAACTTTTCTCCACTAATGTTTAGGAACTGTGCTTACACATTTCATTTTTTGTGTTTGCTTTCTTTTCTTGTTTACCCCTCTTACTCATAGCATTTATCTCTCTTCTTGTACAGTACTCCTTTTTCTATTACTGTCACTTTAGTGGTGTGTGAGACAATGAGGATTTAAAACAGTCTTTTTTAAAGGTTATATATTCGGAATCTAATATGAAAACCTCTTCAGGTCAACTAATAGCTAAGATTTATTGAAGTTGCACTGGGTGCCATCTTTTGTTTAAAGTTACTTTCATATATGAACTCTTTTTATACTGAAAACATTCTTTGATATAGGTTTCAATATTATTATCATTACAATTTTATTGATGAAGAAATGCAGGAACAGCTAGGTAGAGTAACTTATCCAATGTTACACAGCTGGAAAGCAATGCATTCAAATCTAACTCCTTTTAAACACCACTCTGCTGGTTCATTAGGGGTATGTTGCCATCAAAATCTACACAATTTACATGGTATGGACTCTTTCTGTAGGTAGCACGATGTCTGTCACTAAAACAAATTGAGTGTTCAGAAACTCTAAACAATTTATTTAACTATGAGCATACTCTTTGGACTCATCTTTATACCACAGTAAAATAAGAGGTGGAACCACTTGCCCATCTGTGCTAACTTCTTGCTAGTGTTAAATCATTTTGCTTATATTTGACTTTGATTGCTTCACCAGAAATGAACTACAGACATCTATTCCCTTTGTGATACCTCCTTGGAATCAAAGTGTGGAGTGTAACAATGTGCCTCCACACACTCACACTAGTTGATGCTTCACCGTGGTGAAATCAAGTTTTTGGAATTACCTTTCCTAAGATCATTCTATTCACAGAGAAGGAGCTTAATGTATGTGAAATTTTGTAAAAACCAAAGGTATGTACCATTTATATGTTGCCCAACATATAAATACTGAGAGAGTAAAATGCAAACTGTAGCAAGGAAGAAATCACCTCATCTTAGTGGGGTAACGTTACAGGCTTTTTTTTTTTATTAATGGAAGATAATAAGATAATAATATGGTTTATGTGGATAATTAACATTTTAATTAAAGAATCCCTGGTCCCATAGTAGAAATCTGTTTTTCCAGAAATAACTGTTTCTTATGTTCCCTGCAGAGGTCCTCAGTGTACAAAATCTTTCAGTATACTGGGATGAAAAGCTCTTATTGGGGGGACATTTTTTGTCCTTTATAGGTAAACAATTAAACCAAAGCTACTTTTTATAGTGAAATGTAACATCCATAGATAAAAGTGCATTAAACACAAATTTAGAGTTTAATGAATAATTATAAAGTGAAATATGTAATCAACAGCTGATAAAGAAGGAGAGCACTGCCAGGAATGTGCAAGTCGTAAGATTTCACAGTAACAATTGCCTTCCTCTCCCTAAGAGTAACCAATATTCTGATATTTATGATAATTACTACCTGCTTTTTAAAATATCTTTACACTATTTTTTAGTTTTTCACAGTTTTGATGTTTTCTATAAATGAATCATACAGTAGGTAATATTTTATGTCAGACTTCTTTTCTTAATATTTGTAAAATTTACCTATTTTGTTGCATAGGCATAATTTGTTCATTTTCATTTATGTATAAAATTGTCTTACATAAATATTCTTCAATTTATTTATCCATTCTTCCATTACAGTTCATTTTTATTTTTCTATTTTGTGGCTATCAACAATAATGCTTCTATGTACATCCTTGAACTTGTGTTTTGGTGCACTTTTGCTTGCCTTTCTGTTGGATTATAGACCACATGTATCATCAATACAAGTAAATAATATCAAAAATTTCAGTCACACCAGCAGTAAATGAAAATTCCTATTACTATTTATTCTCACAAATACGTGATATAATCACTTTTCAAAATTTAAGTTAATTTTGAAATAATTAAGCATGTTAAGTGTTTATACTGAGATTCTGTTAATTTTAATTTGTATTTCCCCATCTACTGATCATTGGACATTGCGATATTTATTTTAGGGGAAGTGTGTGTTCAAATTTCTTAGACATTTTTATACTGGTCTATGTTTTTCCTGTCATATTTATATGTTATGTAACTGTATTGTCTTGTTTCACAAATATATTCTCCTACTTTGTTCCTATATTTTCACTGGCATAACTTTTTTGATAAATAGAAGCTCTTAGATTTAATATAGCTAAATTGAAAAATATTTTTCTTTATAGTTAGTACTTACAATATCTTGTTTAAGAAATATTTCCCTAAAGTGAGAAAATTATCCTAAAATAAGCTTTACTTTTTTCTTTCACATTTACATTACTGTGGGTGTATGTATTATATATATTATATATATGCAAAATAGATACTCATATGTATGTCTTTTATATATAGACACACACATGTGACTTCAGAGTGCCAGCTTTTTTATAAATCAAATGTTCATATATTAATATATTTCTGAATGCTTTCATTTTTATATTATTCTAATTGTCTATCTTTTATAATAAGCTTTGCTAACTTGTAGAATAAGTCTTGTTTTTCCTCTAAAATGTCTCGCCTATTCTTGGCTTGGTGTATATCCAGATAAATTTTAGAATAAGATGATCAGGTTTAAGAAAATAGCTTGTTGGGATTTTGATTGAGGTTGCATTTGTACACACAGAAAAAAACGTAAGATTTTATCTCTTTGCAATATTGAGTCTTCACATCCATTGGCATGGCTTATCTTTCCATTTGCGCAATTACGCATTTCTTGTTAAGTGTTTTATTTGTGAAGATGTGTGAATGTATTTGGGTATATTTATTTCTATGTATGAAAAATTTAATGCAATAGTAAATTTTATTATTTTATTTGTTTTTCCCCTTTTTAATTCTTAAATTTTGTTTGTTTTTGGATTTTTTGTTTGTTTTTGTTTTGGTAGAAATGGGATTTCACCGTGCTGTCCAGGGCGGTCTCAAACTCCTAAACTCAGGGCATTCGCCTGCCTCGGTCTTTCAAAGTCCTGGGATTACAGGCGTGAGCCACCTTGCCTGGTCAAAGCTTTTATTTTCTTTCTATGCCTTGTTGAAGTGATTAGGCCTTCCAGTAAAATGGAGACAAGAAATGGTTCTCACAGAAATCTTTATCTCATACTCAACTCAGGGCGATGGCTCTGAAAGTTAATCATTAGTTGTGATATTTTCTATAAATTTTTGTGGATACTATTATCAAATAAAAAAATTCCCGTTGATTATTTATTTGCTTAGAGTTTTTATCTTTTATTGATGTTGAATTACGTCAAGTGCTCCTCTGTATGTCTGAAATAAACATACAATTGCTGTCATTTATTACTTTAACGTAGCAAAGAACATGACAAGTGTTCCAATATTGACTGTATCTTTATATTTTTGGAACTAAGCAAAATTCAGCACAATATGCTGCCCATTGTTTATATTGGTGGTTTTGATTTTCTAGTATTACGTTTAGCATTTAGTACCTGTGCTCGTAAATGAGATTAAACTGCAATTTTTTAAAGGTAATGTTATTAATTGATTTTGATATACTGGTCTCATAGGTAAGTTGAATGCTTCAATGACCATTCTTTGAAAGAATTTGTTTGTGTTTAGTATTATTTCCTCTTTATAAGTTTGGCAAAATTGTCTTGTGAAGCCATTTGGGCTTGTAGATTTTTAATTATCAGTTTAATTATTTTAGTGGTTATAGGATTATTTAGAATTTATCTTTGATTTCAGATCACTTTGGGTAGGTGGTATTTTCCTGGGAATTTGTCTGTTTTAGCTTAATAGCAGAAACTTTTATACATTTTATAATATTCTCATATCTGTGTAATATTCCCAGGATCTATAGTAATACTCTATTTTTATTTGTGACATGGGTTGCTAAAAAACTATTTTACTTTTAAAATGAACAAACATTATTCTGTATCTTCTTATTTTTTATCTTGATCAGTATTAGCAAGTGTTTATTCTTAATTTTTTTCAAAGAACAAAATGTTAACTTTATTTACCTTTTCTATTTTATATTAGTTTTCTGTTCACTTATTCTTGCATGTGTTATTTTATCTCTCTAATTTCTTTGGGATTATTTTGGGTTTTTAAGAAATGTATTGAGATTACTACTTAGCTTATTATTATTTCTTCTAATGTGTGAATATAAGCAAACACATTTCTCCTTAAGCTTGCTTTAGTTTCCTGCATTTCCACACTTTGATATACCAATATTATTTTATTACAGTTCAAAATTATTTTATTTTCCATTTTGAAATATTCTATGACTCATAAATTTGGAATATGTTTTTAATTTCCCAGTATGCTGAATGCTTAAATTATAGTTGATTCTCACTATTCAGAGATTCCATATTTTCACATTCACCTATTCACTACAGTTTATTTGTAACCCCCAAAGCAACACTTGGGGTGCTTTTGCTGTCATTTGTGAACACATAGAGAAAGGAAAAACATTTGAATGATACCTATTCTCAACTGAGGTTAAACAAGGGGACATCCGCCTTCTTGTTTTGGCTCTCACACTATAAACAAGTGCCCTATTGCAACTTTTTTTAGCGAAATTCTTTGTACATTATTGTTGGGTTTGCTGGTCATTTCACTATTTAAGATGTACACCAAGCATAATGCTGACATATTGTCTAGTATTTCTAAGTACAAGAAGACATCATGGGTCTTACTGAGAAGATACGCTTGTTACATAAGCTTCATTCAGGCATAAATTATAGTACTTTTGGCCATGAGTTCAATGTTAATGAATCAACAATATATATTTAATAAAGTAACTTTAAACAGAAATGCACATAAAATAAGGTTATATATTTATTGATTAATAAAATATTATAAGCGGAGGCTTACGGGAAGCTAACCTTGTATAATATTTTCCCTAGGAGCAATGGTTCACTATTCACTAATTAAGTGTTCACTGAAACTTTACAGAACATAACTACCATGCATAACAAGAATTGACTGTGTGCTTTTGTTATTGATTTCTACCTTTATTGTGTATGTTCAGAGAATGCATTCTGATATTAATCTTCTTAAGTTGAAACCTGCTTTATGCTTCAGTATATGATCAGACTGTAAATTGGTTTTGTGTCCTGAAAATGTCCAAGTGGGCCCTAGACTCTCACTTTGATCTCAGAAATGCTACTCTTCTATCAGCTGCAAAACCTGCAATCAGCAGATACGTACAGACAGCATGTGTCTCCAAAGAACAGGCTCAGCTCTCTGGATTCTGTTTCTTATGGATCGGGGCTTGGTCATTTCTCCCTATTTTGCTGGTTCTCTGATGCATTAAAGCAGATTTTTATATTAGGTGCAGCTTTTTCTGTTGTTCTAGGTATACTTATATAACTTATTTGATTAACATGGCCTATCAGTAATAGAAGTAAATATTGATTATTAACCTTTAAATTAGGGAAGATTTAAAAGTTCATAAAGGGCTTTTAAGATAAATAAACACACAAAATGAATATTTTGATACCATAATAAGTAACTCATATATTTGATATGTAAATAACCTATTTAATGAATATTTCCCCTATCATAAAAATTATTAGATTTTAATTTAAAATATGTAATTATGTAATTAATTTTATATGTGATTTTAAAACACAATCTTACTAAATTAATAATACTTAAACATTTAATTCAATTATATATTGACTATATTAATAAATTTAATTGATTTTTCCAAGTTATTATATTAAGGCATTCAATTCTTTTTTGGTAGAATATAAAAGTATGGCAAAAAGGCAAATTTTAAAATTTGTTGGGTATTAAACTTTTGGATAATGTAATTAATCTTTAGAAGCTACATTACAAGTCACTATTAGATTTTTCTATGTTTATAAACAAAATTTTTAAAGCTGTTAAGTATAACTTGAAAGATACACCAGAATCATTTTGCTTTTATAAATGTAACAAATTGTATCTTTACCTTTAAAACCAAAGTAACTACAGAATTTATTATTTTTTTCATTTACAAAAGCACCTTCATGGACATCTCACTTCAGCTTTCTTCATTATCAATGCAGAATAGTCCAGGATAAACTTAACAATAATGATTGGTACTGACATTTAAGATATTCAAAATGAAAGACTCCATACATTAACAAACATTCAAATTTTTAACATAGTTCTTGGCATCCAATTAGTTGTTAATTATAATCTTTTTGTTGAAGTGTCTACTTAGAGTCTATAATTATAAATGCTGTTTATTTTCTAAACCAAAGAAGTTATTTAATATCCTATTATTTTAGTAAAATGTAAACTATCTGAGAACAAGTTTTTCTATTTCGTTCATGGGTGGATGTCTACTATCAGGAATGAAAAACAAAAATAAAAATCGGAATGAAGATGTAGTCAATTTCTTTTTGTTTGTTTATTTGGTTTCTGTGTATAATAAAGAAGAAATTGAATTCAATCTATGTGTATGTTGATGGGAAGGATCCAACAGAGGGAAAAACAAAATGAATGGTATATGAGAAGAAGCAGATAATTGTTGGAACAAAATTCTACAGTAAACAAGATGAATAACATCTAATGTATGCATAGGGTGACTGCATTTGCTGGAGAAGAAATGACAGTTAATGAACTGTATGTAGCAAGAGCAAAGGAAGACCGTATCATTATTTTAAACAGGTTTTGCTGATTGCTTTTTTGGAAGACGTTTTTTTCTCACATAATAGTTTTAATATTCTCACTGAGTAAGAAGTAACTTCATTGGGTCAGCATGTTTTGGAAAGGATTAAAAAAATGGTTACGAAAATGTGAGAAACAAAGCAAATGTACAAAACATTCAAGGAAGGAAAGTGATATTTGTCCTCCTGAATTTATTGTTACCAGGAGATACCGAGTACTGAATTATTGGTAACCCAGAATGTTGAAGGAAGTGCGTGGATTACTTTAGCTTCCCTTCATTTTGTAAAACAGAATAGAGTTCAAAACTTTATCGAATCAAGTGGATTTTGATAAAGCAATCAACTATGCTCCTCATCATTATTAATCTTATTAAACTTTCTAACTGAAAATGTTTAAACATGAAATTTAAAAATTTAGGTGACATTTTTAAAAAATTTGTATTGATCTATAATAATCCTACATATTTTGGGGGGTACAAATGATATTTTGTTACATGTATAGAATGTGTAATGATCAAGTCAAGGTATTTAGGGTATATATCACCTTGAGTATTTATCATATTTATGTGTTGGGAACATTTCAATCCTTTCTTCTAGCTATTATGAAATATACAATATTCAGGTTTTATTAACAACAATCATCCTAGTCTTCTATTTAATATTGGAATGTACTTTTTTCTATTTAACTGTATGTCTGTATCAATTAGCCAACCTCTCTTCATCACTCCTTCTTGCCTCCCCTACACACAATCTTCCCATCCTCAGGTAACTATCACTCCACCCTACCTCCATGAGATCAATTTTTTTTAGCTCCTACATATGAATGAGAAGACCCAATATTTTTCTTTCTGTGCTTGGCTTAACATAATGGCCTCCAGTTCTATCCATGCTGCTGCAAATGACAGGTTTTTATTCTTTTTAGGACCTAGTAGCATTCCGTTGTGCATATATACCACATTTTCTTTATCCATTCATCTGTTGATGGACGCTTAGATTGATTCCTTATCTTTGCCATTGTCAATAATGCTTCATAAACACGGGGGTGCCGATATGCCTTTGATACACTGATGTATTTTCCTTTGGATAGATACCCAGTAGAGGCACTGCTGGATTGTATGGTAGTTCTGTTTTTAGTTTTTTGAGAAATCTCCCTACCCCATTGTATTAGTCCATTTGCACACTACTAATAAAGACATACCTGAGACTGGGTAATTTATAAAGCAAAGAGGTTTAATTGACTCACAGTTCAGCATGGCTGAAGAGGTCTCAGGGAACTTACAATCATAGTAGAAGGGGAACTTAACACGTCTTTCTTCATATGGCAACAGTAAGGAGAAGTGCTGAGCAAAAGGGGGAAAAGCCCCTTATAAAACCATCAGATCTCGTGAGAACTCACTCACTATCAGGAGAAGAGCAGCATGGTGGTAACAGCCCTCATGATTCAATTACCTCCCACCTGGTCCTCCCATAACACGTGGGGATTATGGGAACTGCAATTCAAGATGAGATTCAAGTAAGGACACAGCCAAACCATATCCCACACCAACTGTGTATAAGAGTTCCCTTTTCTTCACATCATTCCCAGCATCTATTTTCTTTTGCCTTTTTAATAATGGCTATTCTAACTATGATAAGATAGTATCTCATGGTGGTCTTGATTTGCGTTTCTCTGATGATCTGTGATATTGAGCATTTTTTCCATATACTTGTTGGTTATTTGTATGTCTTCTTTTGGAAAATGTCTATAGATATTTTTTGCCCATTTTTAAATTGGATTATAGTTTTATTGCTGTTAAGTTCCTCTTATATTCTGAATATTATTCATTTGTCAAATGAATAGTTTGCAAGTATTTTCCCATTCAATAAGTTGTCTCTTCATTCTTTTGATTGTTTATTTTACTCTGCAGAGCCTCACAGTTTAATATAGTCCTATGTATTCAGTTTTGTTTCTGTTGTCTGTCCTTTTGGGGTCTTAGCCATAAAATCTTTGCCTAGGCCAATATCTTGTAGTGTTTCTTCTGTTTTATTCCATTAGTTTTATAGTTTTGGGTCTTATGTTTAGGCCTTTAATCTATTTTGAGTTTATTTTTGTATCTAGTGAGAGATACGGGTCTAGTTTCATTTTTCTGCATATGGATATCCAGTTTTCTTGGTACCGTTTATTGAAGAGGGTGTCCATTTCTAAATATATGTTCTTGGAACTTTGTTGAAAATCAATTGGTGGTAAATTCGTGAATTCATTTTCGGATTCTCTAGTCTGATTCATTAGTTTATGTATTAGTCAGGGTTCTCCAGAAGGACAGAACCAATTGGAGATATATGTCTGTCTATCTATCTATCTAATCTATCTATCTATATAAGTTTATTAGGGAGAATTGGCTCACATAATGACAAGGTGAATTCCCACGATAGACAATCTACCTTTTTCAACCATTTTACTTTGAGTTAATATGTGTCTTTACAGGTGAAGTGAGTTTCTTGTAGGCAGCATATAATTGGGTCATTTTAATAATCCATTCAGGTAGTCTACATTTTGTCAGTGGAAAATTTAATCAATTTACATTCAAGGTTATTATTGATATGTGAGGACTTACTCCTGTAATTTGTTGATTGTTTTCTGGCTATAATGGGGGATCCATTATATGTGACTAGATGTTATTCTCTTGTTTTTATTAGAATTCTATCTTTGTCTTTGACTTTTGATAGTTTTACTATAATGTGTCATGGAGAAAAACTTACTAGGTTGCATTTGTTTGGATTTCTCTAAACTTTCTATATCTGGATGTCTAAATCTCTTGCTAAATTTTGGAAATTTCCAGCTATTATTTATTTTAGGTTTATAAACCTATTATGCTTAGGTTTATAAAACTATTGTGTTAAATAGGTTTTCTATGATTTGGTCTTATCTTCCTGTTTTCAACACTCAATATTTATATATTTGGTCACTTTATCGTATCCCACATGTCAAGTAAGGTTTTTTTTATTGTTTTATTTATTTATTATTTTTGGTCTGAAGGTTTTAATTTTGGGGCTATTTTTAAAGATCAGTCTTCAAGTTTTGGGACACTTTTTTTTCTCTAGTTTATCACTGAAGCTCTCAAATAAAGTTTTTATTTTATTCATTGAATTATTTGGTTCTAAGATTTGTGTCTTTTTTAAATATCTATTTTTGTGGTGAACTTCTCACTCATATCTTGAATTGTTTTTCTGATTTTTTAGTATTGTTTATCTGAGTTCTCCTGCATCTCACTGAGATTCTTTAATTGCTGAATTTTAATACCATTATTTTGAATTTTTTCAGCCTTTTATAAGCTTTTTTAAATTGACATCTGTTACTGGGGAATAATTATGTTTCTTTGGAAGTATCATATAATATTTTTTCAGGTTTCTTGTGCTCTCTTATTAATATCAGTGCACTGGTTTAATAGTCACTTCCAATTTATTGGACTGGCTTATATACGGAAAGACATCTTCCTGAAGATATATCTATTGTGTTGGTTAACAAGGAAGAACATACCAGCTTTAATTCTGGGTTCATGCAGTAGCATAGTCTCCATATGAGTTCTTTAGCTGTAAAAAACATCAGCTTTTTCTGTGATTCCCTTAGTGACATAGGCTGTGGTTGTTAATGGAGGCTGTGGTGAAGCTTTGCCACAGACAAGGATACCCGTCCCTAGACCCCAGTGGTAGCAGTACTGGGCTGAATGTGTCTGTCTTTGGACTTCCTGGTGGTGTATGCAGACATGACTGTTAGTGGGTTCAAACGGGCCAATTATTGGGCCTCCAGGCAGATTACTTAGTTGTTAGTAGTAACAGTGATGGGCTAGGTAAGTGGGCAGGTCCTTAGTCCACTGGGTAGTATGCATGGAATGGACAATGACAGTAGCAGTGAAGAGTCAACCATTAGACTCTGAAGTGGCAGATATTGGCATTTTCTAATGTATTATTTTTGCTAAATTTGAGGGATATATATATATATATACACCTTTTTTTTTGAGACAAAATCTCACTCTGTCACCCAGGCTGGAGTGCAATGGTGTGATCTCAGCTCACTGAAACCTCTGCCTCCTTGGTTCAAGCAATTCTCGTGCCTCAGCCTCCCAAGTAGCTGGGATTACAGGCACACACCACTGTGCCCAGCTAATTTCTGTATTTTTAGTAGATATGGAGTTTCAACATGTTGGCCAGGCTGGTCTCAAACTCCTGACCTCAAGTGATCCACCCGCCTCAGCCTCCCAAAGTGCTGGGATTACAGGCATGATCCACCGCTCCTGGCAGAGGGAGATATATTTTTATTTATAGACTGTCTACAAAGAATGAATTCTGAAACTGACTATGCTTGTAGTTAAAGGTTCAAGTTCAAATTATTGAGACTATGCTTCAAATGAACTATACTTCAATTAAAACTAGATGTATGGGATATTTCTAATATCTAGTATTCTAGATATTAATATCTAATACTAATCTCTAGTATCACAAATGTAGATACAATAAAATGTAAACAATGTAGCTATTAAATATGATTACAGAAAATGTTCTATTTATTTTTGTTTATAATTTTTCTCCAATTTTCAGATGTATTGGTAGATTTTAGATGTTATAAAATGTGTTAAATGAGGCTCCTAATAATTAATTTAGTAATATTTAACTGATAATTTCTGATATTAGCATTACTAAGAAAATTCTAATTTGACCACAATGCACAATAAATTTTATTTAATAGAGTCAGGATAATTTAATTTTCAAATGATAAAGCTTGGGTAGGTTTTATCAAATTTTTAATTACTACAGTGAGTGGTGTAAAACAATTGGTTAACATTTGTAATAAATACACATATGTTTATGATGTTTTAAAATGAATCAGAAATGAATTCTCACATGAATTTCAGAAATTGGCAATATTCATTAAATACTGCCATCTATGTTAACACAGAAAAGTGTTTCAAGCAATTTATTTCCAAATGTATGAATAAAATTTACTTCGTAATTCAACAGGTGTATTCTTTGTATAGCATCTATAGGCACAAAAAAGGGTCAAAGGATTATGGTTATTTCCTTATTTAATTATTAGAAAATTACATTAATACAGTAAATGTAGTCTCTGAGAAACAATCCCTGAAACTTGGACCTCAGTCATGCCTCATTTCTACGACCTCTTTTTGAGTGTCTCTCTCCTCCACTGCCCTCATGGCCTGGGAATAGCCACCTGCCCCACTTCCCATTTCTCACCTTTTGGAAGGGAAATCCCATGGAAAGACAGGTTCTGGAACCTAGCAAGGTGCAGTGCAGGGCAGAGTAACTATTTTCTCCTCCTCCACATTAGTACTAATAGAATAAGAAGCAATTGTTTGTCACTGTATACTGCCATCACAAGAAATGCATGTAAAATGTTTATTCCTCATCAGCTTACACAGGGCAGGTTCCTTAAGCCAACTCTCAACTCTTTTATGGGAGTAACCTTTTTCCCCTGAACTTTTTGAAAGACAAAAAAAAAAAAAAAAGATTGAGCAAGTAAACTGATTTCTAGCCAAAATAATAAAGTTACAAATGGGTAGTAAAGGCAAGTATGAATAAAATTCAGAGGAAGGGACACCAACTTGGCTGAAGCGATCAGGAATAGCATAGGATAGTGATAATGAGCATAGCCTTTATCTTTTTGGAAGTTTGAAAGATATGCATCTTAGTAGAGGTTGAAAAGGGGTATTTTATTTAGTTACTGAATTGAATCTTATTACTGCACAATTGTATTAAATTGCATGTACTGTATTTCCCATACAACTGTCTCTGGTTATATGGGAAAATAGTTAATATATTAGGAACATTGACTTTTATAGACTGTAAAACACAGGGAGAATAAAACCATTTCCTTTTTTGTCTTATCTAGAAATAAATTTCATGAAATCATATCTAGGAATTCTGATTGAAACATGATGGATTATATAATGTTTTGAATTTTTCTCTTCTTATCTCAGGAATTGTCCAAGAACAAGAAGAAGAATGAATGACAAAACCATAACTACCATTTCAGATGACTGTGAAATCCATGATTCCAAACTATATAATGCAGGGAAGAATTACCCTAAGTAATAAAGGCTGGACAAGGTCATTGGCTGGGATTATTTTGAAAATATTTAATAAAAAGAACGCCTCAGGAATTAACCAATTGGAACAGATTTTGTGGCTAATCAAAACAGATACTAATCATTAAAAAACAAAAATCAAACTGAAATATCTCTGGCACATTCTATTGGCTACAACCCAGCATTAGTCCTCGAGGCCTGGTCCAGGAAAAAAACAGGGAGTGATGCTCTAGGCCGTACTACAGAACTAGGAGTAAAGCAAATGTTAAAGAGAAAGTATATGTTAAAAGCTCAGAAAATGTAGACGTGCTATAACTACAAAAAATACCTGAAGGGGAATGAAGAGTGAAAAATGTAGTGAAATAACCTGTTTCCTCCATCTTTTAAAATTTAGTGTTAACAATAACTCTTTAATAGATAAAATGTTGAAGATGGCCCATTAGAAGCAGTAGCAGTGCCAAATTGTTTTCCAGTTTATATTCCTATAAGCAAGTTTTGAGGATTTCATTTGTTTAATATCCTCTCCTACATTTTTATATTGTCAGTATTTTAAAACATTAGATATTTTGATGCATGTATGATAGTATCTCATTGTGGCTTTAATTTGTACTTCCTTGATGAGTAACGACGGTGAGCATGTTTTCATGCACTTATTTCCCATTTGATAATTCTCTCTTAAGTGACTGTTAATGTCTTTTGTCCATTTATTTGTTGGGTTGTCTGTCTTTATCTTACTAACTTTTAGAAGCTCTTTAGATCTTTAGACATTAAGTATATGAGTACCTTTCCAAAAATATGCAAATATCTTCTCCTGATTTGTGCTTGTCTCTTTTACTCACTTTTTCTGATGAATGGAAATCCTTAATCTTAATAGTGTCTAATTTATTTATTTATTTTTTTACTTTGGGTTAGTGCTTTTAATTTCTTATTAAAAATTTCATACTTTACTGTCAAAAGTTATTTTCCTATGTTTTCTTCTAAAACTTTTATGTTTTACTTATCAGTTTTGTCTGTAATCCATCTAGCATTGATCTTCGAGTGCAGTGTGAAGAAAATGTCAAGATGACTTTTAAAATATTTTTAAGCAATAAATAGGCATTCAGTGGGGAGGAGAATTGTTTTAGAATGACTCAAAATCTAGATTCCTTTAAGGAAGCATTTATGATAAATTTGACAACACAAAGCCAAAAAGAAAACAATCAGTTTCTTTGAAAAAAATTATGAAGAATGTCAAAGAACAAAGACTAAATTGGGGAATAACATTTTGCATGAATGATTCTCTCATTTTTTGCATGTGATAGCATCTACAAATCAACAGGAAAAATACCAATTACTCAATATCATTTTTATATATTAGTTAAGATATAGATGAAGCTTCTGTAACAAACGTCAAAATAACAATAGCTAAAACAAGACAGCTTTTAAAATTAGTTTCGTGTGTGTGTGTCATAAAATCATGTGTGTATAAGCAGGCCAGGCCTTCTACTGTTGTCTGGCCTTCCAAAAAATATGATTTCTATTCAAGGCTTAAAATAGCTGGTCTGTCTTCCTCCATGTTGTACAAATATTAGTCAGTATCAAAAAGATAAGGCAGTGAGAAGAAATATCCCCTTTCAAAAAACAACTGAGAGGTCACACACGTTTCTCTTTGCATCCCTTCTGTGAAAATTTAGCCATCTACCCACAGGGAAAGTTGGAAATGATTATTCAATAAATGACAAAGGGGAATATGACTATTGAAGGCTCTAGGATTCTCTTTTTTCCAGGGAAAGACATATCGACATTTCATAGAAATTGGATCTCAAACACAGTAAAATGACAAGATTAATCTAAGGAAAATGTAAATTTTAACCTCAAATATGTATTCTTTTAACCTACCTCATGGGCAAAGATCTAAAGGTTTGATTCTACATGTTGTGGGCAACGGTAGGGGAAAGAGGCACTTTTTCTATGTCTACACCCACCTGAAGGAAACATAAGCTGAAATACTGTCTATTGCAGTTACAATATTTATAAAAATTTTAAATTCACATATCCTTTCACCTAGATATTCTACTGCCAGTTATTTAGCTTCTGCAAATCCAAGCAACATAACAGGTGTGCCAGGAAACTCAGGACAGCATTGAAAATAATATACATGTTTATTAACTGAGGCAGCTTCTTATCAATCATGTTCTGGTGGAATACTATGCACAACTAAAAAAGAGTATGGCAGTTGTATTTAAAGTGATAAAAAAGTAAAATGCTATTCTATGTAAGAACTTTTTTTTTGTTTTTTTTTGAGATGGAGTCTCGCTCTGTCGCCCAGGCTGGAGTGCAGTGGCGTGATCTCAGCTCACTGCAAGCTCCGCCCCCGGAGTTCACGCCGTTCTCCTGCCTCAGCCTCCCAAGTAGCTGGGACTACAGGCTCCTGCCACCACGCCCGGCTAATTTTTGTATTTTTAGTGGAGACGGGGTTTCACCGTGTTAGCCAGGATGGTCTCGATCTCCTGACCTTGTGATCCGCCCACCTCGGCCTCCCAAAGTGCTGGGATTACAGGCGTGAACCACTGCGCCTGGCCAGAAATTTTTTTAAAAAGCAACAAAGTAATATGCAATGTATAATAACTTTCTGTGTAAAAACAATAAAAATTGGCCGAGCACGGTGGCTCACGCCTGTAATCCCAGCACTTTGGGAGGCCGAGGTGGGCAGATCACCTGAGGTCAAGAGTTGGAGACCAGCCTGGCCAACATGGCAAAACCCCGTCTCTACTAAAAGTACAAAACTTAGCCCGGCATGGTGGCAGGCGCCTGTAATCACAGCTACTCAGGAGGCTGAGGCAAGAGAATCGCTAGAACCTGGGAGGCAGAAGTTGCAGTGAGCCGAGATCACGCCACTGCACTCCAGCCTGGGCAACAAGAGCAAGAGTCCATCTCAAAAAAATTAAAAAATAAATAAATAAATAAATAAAAATAAAAATTGTATATGTGTGCATATGTACATACTCTCAAACAATAAATTGGAAGCATTCTAAAAAAACTAGGTTTTGTGGGGGCTAAGGCTTTCACCCCTTTTGAATTTTTATTGCATGAATAATTACCTCTGCAAAGAAAATAAAAATCAGGTTACACTTAGGAGTGCTCAAAGATGAAAAAATATTCATTCGTTGAAAGATGTTCCCAAATGTTAAACTAAATCTAGTATTTAAATGTTATCTAAAATAGGCCTAAGATGTTTAATGTCAACTGAAAATAATGTTATCTCAAGTTAATGGTTTTGACTGCCTTGTAAATACCAAGACAAAACCATAGTGTTTATTTTTAATGAAATCATACTGGTTTGCTTGAATACTTTTATGTTTCCTCTGAAATTATGTAAGTACACAATTTTTCTATGATTTTATCTGCAGCATTAAAATGTGTATGCTGGCCGGGCGCGGTGGCTCATGCCTGTAATCCCAGCACTTTGGAAGGCCGAGGTGGCTGGATCACTTGAGGTCAGGAGTTCAAGATCAGCCTGGCCAACATGGCAAAACCCCATCTCTACTGAAAATACAAAAATTAGCCAGGCATAGTGGTGCACACCTGTTATGCCAGCTACTTGGGAGGCTGAGGTAGGAGAATCCCTTGAACCTGGGAGGTGAAGGTTGCAGTGAGCCTAGATCGTGCCACCACACTCCAGCCTGGCTGATAGAGTGAGACTCAGTCCCAAAAAATAAAAATAAAATAAAATAAATAAAATGTTGAAGCTGATAAATGCTGAGTAACAAACAAGCATTTGGAAAACCTATATTCTACTCTCTCTCTACATTACTACTGACCTAGTCTATGGTTTGAATATCTAATGTAATACCTTTCAAATTTCAGTATTTGCATACATGCATTTGGAAATGTACTTATCTCACTTGGCACCTATTGACTTCATGATAGTGGGTAAGTAATATTTTTTGAAAATGATAACGGAAGTGAGAGAGGATCAGGGAAAATAACTAATGGGTACCAGGCTGAATACCTAGGTGGTGAAATGATCTGTACAACAAACTCCATGACACAAGTTTACCTATGTAACAAACCTGCGCATAGAGCCCTGAATTTAAAATAAAAGGTAAAAAAAACAAAAAATCATAAAATGAAGCATTCTGCAGAGTGTGATCATGTCTCATGGTAACTTAAATTTAGGGATGTCCTCACAATGACTAAATTTACAAGAAACTGATTTTTTTCTAGTCTTCCATATATATTAAACAGAATGCTATTTTACTAATTTTTTTCTGAGAGTTATAAATGATTCATTTCTTCTTATAAGAAAGCAAGAAAAATTGCTAAGTGAGCTTTCTTAAAAAAAAGATTTGTTGATGGTTCAAACATTACCTTTCCATCTTCATAACAGAGATATAGCTTTTAAATGGGAAGCCCAAGATATTTTTGACAAGGAATTAGTGGTGTTACTAAAAGTCTCTTCCTGAAAGTCTTATTCTCTGTTTCTGTTACTGATGAGAGTTGTTAATACAATTTTTTTTCAACAAAACAGCTCCAAGTTTTTCACAACAGAACAAATTTTCCTTCTTACTTGCCCCTCATTCAGCCGCATTCATTGGAGTCCGTGCTCTCCTGACCTCTTTTTTTTTTTTTTTTTCCTGAGATGGAGTTTTGCTCAGTTGCCCAGGCTGGAGTGCAGTGGCGTGATCTTGGCTTACTGCAAACTCCACCTCCTGGATTCAAGCGATTCTCTTTCCTCAGCCTCCTGAGTAGCTGGGATTACAGATGACTGCCACCATGCCTGGCTATATATATATATATATGGAGGTTTTTTTTGGTATTTTTAGTAGAGACAGGGTTTCACCATCTTGGCCAGGCTCGTCTTGAACTCCTGACCTCAGGTGATCCACCTGCCTTGGCCTCCCAAAGTGCTGGGATTACAGGCGTGAGCCACCGCACCTGGCCCTGACCTCTTAACTTCCTATTTCAGTTCTCTTCATTATGCCACTCAATAGGTTCTTTTGACAATAAGCCACTTATTGATAACAGGAGCGTGTAACATTGTCTCATCGATTCTTTACTTCCACCTGCCTCAACATTTATTGGTCATAAATTTCAACCAATTTATTTTAGTACTGGACTCTATCAATATCTACTAAGTTATTGAGAAAGATTGTTCCTAGATCATGTGTCAGAAATTAGAACCTTGGCACCTCAAACTCACTATACCAAAGGGACAGTTAAGCTTGGGAATGGAGTCACACAAAACTGTCTCTTTTTTTTCCCAAATAGACAGCTACAATTTCACAACCCTGTGTCATAGCCTTATACATAAGCCAGGTTCCCAGAGTGCTAGAAGGCTACATATCTCCCCAGGGTGGCCTCCTTCACAAATTCCTCACAAGGAAATTCTTGTGGTTCTCAAAATCATTCAGGATACCTATCCTTCCGATAAGCTAGCACTAAAACCAAGTTCTGTTAAATATCACCCAGCAACGTCAGTTACCGGGTTATCCTCACAGGTATAGGACAAGAACAAGACTAGAATTCATCCCTCTGCCTACCTTGAAGTGAATGCATAAATGACTTTTTTTCCTCTATTCCCTCTTTTCACATGTTTATCTGATGTAAAATGTACGTGTACTGAGTGCATAATTGGCTTTTTCCTCTCCTCCCTATTTCACATGTAAAATATAGATTCACTGAGCACTAGTCAGAGCCTCACAAGAATGTAAACACTCGCCTCACTGCCTACCCTCACTCCCCTTTTTAAATCCTCCCTCTCCTGCTTGCCCTTTCCCCTTTAAATTTTGAAGTTTCCAAAACTCTCTTTGGAAAAAGCACAGGCCACAGATCCTCCTGTGATTTGTGTTTCTTTTTCCCGGGTGTGTCCTCAACCTTAGCTAAATCGGCCTCTAATCAATTGAGACCTGCCTGAGTCACTTTTTGGTTTACAGTTATCAGACTATGTTTTAGCCACACTTCAGAAGCTTATTTATCTAATTCTGAATTTAGTGCTTGAACGTAGAAAAGAGTAGAATTTTTAAAAATTATTATTATTTTATTTTTGTAGATTTAGGGGGTACAAGTTCAGGTTTGTTACATGGATATTTATATTGTGTAGTGGTGGGGCTTGGACTTCTAGTGTACCCATCACCCGAATCGTGTACATTGTACCCAATAGGTAATTTTTCAATCCTCACCCTCCAACCACTCTCCCCACTTTTGGAGTCCTCAGTGTTTATTTTATTTCATTTTTTGTCTGCATGTCTATGTGTATCCATTGTTCAGCTTCCACTTATAAATGAAAACATACTGGATTTGTTTCTGAGTTATTTCACTCCAGTTCCATCCATGTTGCTGCAAAATACCTGATTTCATTCTTTTTATGGCTGCATAGTATTCCATGATGCATATATACCACATTTCTTTCCGTTTCTTTTCTTCTTTCTTTCCTTTTTTCTTTCTTTCTTTCTTATTTTCTTCAGACAGGGTCTCACTCCATCATCCAGGCTGGAGTGAAGTGACAGATTGCGACTCACTGCAACCTCTGCCTCCTGGGTTCCAGCTATCCTCCCACCTCAGACTCCTGAGTAGCTGGAACTACAGGCAAATGCTACCATATGTGAATAATTTTTGTATTTTTTTGTAGAGTCGGAGTTTCACCATGTTGCCCAGGCTGGTCTCGAACTCCTGGCCTCAAGAGACCCTCCTGACTCAGTCTCCCAAAGTGCTGGGATTACAGGCACGAGACACCATGCCGGGTCATATACCACATTTTCTTTATCCAATCATCTGTTGATGGACACTTAAGTTGATTCCATGACTTTGCAATTGTGATTACTGCTGCAATAAACAAGCAAATACAGGTGTCTTTTTGATCCAATCATTTGTTGATGGACACTTAGGTTGATTCCATGACATTGCAATTGTGAATAGTGCTGCAATAAACAAGCAAGTACAGGTGACTTTTTGACACAAGGATTTTTTTTCCTTTGGGTAGATACACAGTAGTGAGATTCCTGGATCAAATTGTAGTTCTATTTTTAGTTCTTTGAGAAATCTCCATACAGCTTTCTGTAGAGTTTCCATACAGGTTTCCATAATTAACATTCCCACAAACAGCATATAAACGTTCCCTTTTCTCCTTATCCTCGCCAGCATCTGTTATTTTTTTTTGTATTCTTAGTAATAGCCATTCTGACTGGTGTAAAATGCTATCTTATTGTGGTTTTATTTTGCATTTCTCAAATGATGAGTGATGTTGAACATTTTTTCATGTTTGTTGCCGCTTATATGTCTTTTTTTAAGAAATGTCTTTTCTGTCCTTTGCCCACTTTTTAATGGGGTTATTTGTTTCTTTACTTTTGAGTTGTTTGAGTTTCTTGTAGATTCTGGATGTTAGTTTTTTGTTGGATGTACAATTTGCAAACTTTTTTCCTATTTTGTAAGTGGTCTTTTACCCTGTTGATTTTTTTCTTTTGCTGTGCAGAAGCTTTTTGATTTAATTAAGTCACATTTGTTTATTTTTGTTTTTTGCTGCATTTGCTTTTGAGAATTAGTCATAAATTGTTTTCCTAGATCAATGTCCTGAAGAGTTTTTTTTACTAGGTTTTCTTCTAGGATTCTTATAGTTTCAGGTCTAGAGAATTTTGGTATTTAAAATCATTTTAAAGGAGATTATAGGATTAATTGTCCAAACCAAGACACTGTGGAGATGAAAAAGGAAACTTAATAATTTTGCTCTGACAAAAGACCTAAACTGGTTGGCCAAGACCACCTGGATATATGGTCTCTCTATAACTCAATATTTCTGAGGGGAGTTGTCAAGGTGAACCCTAGAAATGTTTTTAATGTTAATGTCTTCCCATAACAAATTATGCCTAAATAGCATTACATGAACATGAAAAGACATCACGAGTAAAACTATCCAGTAGCCTTTTCATTTTCTAATATTAAAATTAAAATGCTATTATCAGTTACTGTGAAGATAGCAGGTGGCCTGTGTACACTTCACTGATTTAGGATAAATTCACCTGAGCTCCAGATGATATAAATGCCCAGCCAGGCAGCTTTGCCAGCATCAGGTGATCCATGGAGCCAGGTGGGCATCTTGACAATGAGAGCCCATAAATAAACTGACAATGGCCGCTATTGCAGGTCCTTGAAAGAACTTCAACATTCTTCAGAAACTGGAGAATCTTACCATGTAAGAAAATCCAATGATGAACTACTAGGATTATATTTAATTCGCCTGTCTGTCATATTATTTTGCATTTGTGGTTGGCAAAATAGCTTTTGCATTTTATTAATATCACTTATCAGATGCCTTTTCATCTGAAATGTACTAGATCTGCCATTACCAGAGAAATTTCAGAATGGAGCCTCAAACTATGAAATGTAAGATATTTAACTTCATATATTGGATCTTTCTAGGAAAAGCTTATATATGACATGCAGTTAGACACAAATTCCCTGTGGGTGAAGTTTCTAGAGTTTGCCTTAGTCCATTACATGAATCCATTGCATCAATCACCAAGAAACAAATCTAAAATTATAGATTAAAAATGAGCGAGGAAAGGGATGTTACCTCTGGAAAAATAAATAGATCCTCTTAGTGCAATTGGCTGTTTCAATTTTAGTAGAAATTATTTGGCATTTACTTAACCAAACTATCAATTTTGCATCTTAAATATTATTTTGTCCCTATAATCTCAAATCTTCTTCACATTACAGTGTTTCAAAGTGACGGGACCACATGATATAAACAGTTCTACATACATATTCATGAACTTTCATAATACTGTTATAAAAATTCAAATATAAAATGTATTTACAATGATTAACAATGTATACTGATAGAAGAATCATTTTGATTACTGATTCTATTTAGGTTAATCTCAGCAAAGCAACCCTAAGATGGGTGTTTGCTTCAATCTTGGTAGTCCCGATAATGCAAAATTTAAACAACATTTATAAAAAGAGAACATTGATGTCAAAGAGAACATAACGACATGGTTCCATATACAAAGACCCTACTACGTGCTGGACACTATGTGAGAGATTTTGTGTTCAGTATCTCATTTAATCCTTAAAACAGTCCTGAGAGATATATCATATATTCCCATTTTGAAGTAAAAGGAATTAAAGTTTAATAAGTTTAATTAACATCCTTCATATTACACTATAGTAAGTGAATGAGCAGGGCCTCAAATCCAGGTGTGATTTTAAATCTCGTAACTATTAACTGTAGAAGAGATCCACAACTCCAAATTCTTAATATCAAAGATAAAAGCATTGTGAAATACCTATGATAGATGATCAGCTTACAGTCACACAGCAAGTAATTACTGCCATCTCTCCTTACCCTCTCTCTACAGCAAAAATTTACCCAAGCTAATAATATTTAATTTTAGCTGAAAAAATTTTATGAATCAATTTAAGATGATATATGTAAATACCTTAGCACTATGGCTTAGCTGACTCTTTAAAAGTTTAGTACCCTTCCTGCACTAATCTATTTCATGATAATATGTTCAGAAATTATTAACTGTCATCACTCACCAGAAAATCATTATATGATAACACTAATTACATATAATACATCTGATCTTGTCTAATATGCTAACATTTTATGTTATAAAGACATATCAGCGGATACCTAATGGATTCTTCTTTGGTTACCATAGTACCTGTAAAGCTGTCCTTTGTTTAGATGTCGTACTTGATCTTATCATGGAATTTTAACATGGATGTAAGTTATGTTCTGGGTATCTTTATTTTATAAAAACGTCATAAATATAAGACTGATTTGAACATGTAGGAAATAAATTTATATATTTTACAGCTTGCCGTTTTCATTGATATAAAAATATTACCAAGCAAGGTAATGATACTTTATATTTTCTACCACAAAATAATAATCATTGATATTTTCATACCAAACAGGTAATGACACTTTATATTTTCTACCATGAAATAGTAATCACAGAACTATAGAGCTCCCAGGTGGTCTTACAATGCAATAAGCCCTAACTTATTTTGCAGTGAAGGAAACAAAGATCAAAAAGGTCTAAGTGGTCTTTTCATCTCTGTAACCTACATCTCTAGTCTTCCTTTCTGGGTACTTTCCACAAGAATTTAGTTATCAGATCACAGTTTCTTTGTAATTCTGGAGCAAGGCTATAAATTACAATTCTATACTGTGTGAAAGTTAAGTGCCAACTGCACTACCATTTTAAAAGCAATTATAAATCCTGGTTCCAATATTGCAAGGTTAAGGTCATCCTGCCCTCTGAATATCTGTTGACATCTAAAGAAACAGTTTCAGTGAGAGCATCTAAGACATATATTTAGTTGCTTTATTCTTGGTCCTTGAACCAGATTAGCAGGTCAAAAGTAAAAAATAAAATAAAATAAAATCCACTGACAATTCTAAAGTGAAAGGACAATAATATGCTGTTTTTAATTATACAAAACCAAAATCAAAGCATGTATTCACAGCCTCAGGAAATTACACTTTGTGGGCCAAGGAATCTACATTTCAAAACAATTGTAGCAATCATACCTGGCTATCTTCTGGGCAGGTCAGTGTCTTTTTAATAATAATTTTCAAAGAAATATTTCCTGTAAAAATTGCTCAATGACACTAAAGTACAATTAATTACTAGAATTTTTTCCTTTGCTACAATACAAACTCATGAATAGTAAAAAAATATCTCTGTAGCTCACACTGATAAAATGCTAAGTTCTTCTCTTTTCTGTCACTTTTATCAGTGACTAAGTTGTCTGAGAAATTTCTTCCTGAATTTCAGAGTGAATAGTTCAATTCATCAGTGTCTTATAGATCCTAACTTTCTTTCCTTTTAAGGCATTGCCGTGTATCTCCAACTATGTTAACATTTTTTAATAATGTAAAGGTTTATAAAGCCAGGAATTATTTAGGTGGCTGTGGTAGTTTTAAATTCTGTCTCAAAATTCTTTAATATTTCTCTCTTCCAAAACTGGTACATACTTCTACTCCTCTTCAGAGGAAGCTGCACTTAGGGACTCATTTCTAATGAATATAATGTGATGGAAGTGACAGACAACTTCTGAGACTAGATTATAAAATGAATCACTGAATTTCCTCCCTGATCTCTCTCTCGGATCACCTGCACCGGGAGGAGCCAGATTCTCCATCAGTCCTATGGAGAGGTTCGTGTGGTAAGGAACTGAGACCTCTTTGCAATGACATAAAATCTACTTTGCTCGTTTAATCATTCTTTCATTTGATATTTATCATGTACATGCTATAGGTAAAACACTCACTTATTAATTAATTATTAATGCTATTGAAAGGTTTTAAGCAAGAAAGTAATAATTTGGATTGGATATGGGGGAGTGTGATCTTTTTATAAGGCAAATTGGTTTATGTCATTATCCTGCTTAGAGCCCATCAAGGATTATCATTGCACAAAGAATGAATTACAAACTCCTTAAACTGGTTTATACATCGCCTGCCTACCTGTTTGGCCTCATCTCAAACAACTGTCGTCATCATCCACTATAAAGCTATACCAGCCATTTTATTTTCCTCAAACAAGTCAAGCTGCATCCTAAACTTGTTCCTCCTCCTCACTGTTCTCTCATTTAGGTCCAAGATTAAATGTCATCTCTTTAAGAGGGCACTTGTGATCCCAAAATATCATGGAGCCATCATTTCTCTTTTACATAAACATTTTCCCATTCTGCTTACAGCACTTATTGCTATCAAATATTTTATCTACCTATTATTTATATTTCCCTATTTAAATGTCAGTTCCAGCCTAGCAGAGTGCTTAACTGTTGTATTTACTACTGTATTTCTGGGATTGAGAGCAATAGGTCACAGTCACTGCTCACTAATTATTTTTTAATCAATGAATATATAAATAAATGAATGCATGGCTGAATAATAGGAAAAAGAAAACTCATTGATAATTCCTATATTATTGACTTGAGCAAACAGATGAAAAGTGCTGTTACTTAAAGAGACTGAAGACTAAAGGAGAAAAAGTTATAAGTGTATAAGAAATCAAGAATTTTGGTTGACTCATATTAAGTTTCATATTGCTATTCGGTATCAAAGCAAAGATATCAAGTTGTCAGGTAGTTACCACTCTGGCTCTCAATGGCAAACCTGAGGATGGAATAAAATCAACAAACATCCAAACTTTTCCTGTGCCATTTATAATAATAACAATTGGAACAATGAACATATCATTTTATATATATAAATATATATATTTATATATACTATATATTTATATATTTATATATACTATATATGTGTTTATATATTTATATATACTATATATATTTATATATATTTATATACACTATATATGTTTATATATATATATATATACACTATATATATATAGAGAGAGAGTAAAATAGTATGGCCCACTAATGTATTAATGGGGGCTATCTACTATTTTAAATTTTATTTAGACTAACTCATCTAATCTCAACAACTTCATTTTAGCAGACACTGTTTCTATTTCATTTTATACAATTCAAGAAATTGAAAAACCAAGAGCCTAAATAGCATGCCTAAAGACACTGTGTTAATAATTTGTGAATATATGTTTGAGAGTCAGGCAATCTGATTTTATAGCCCACATTTTAAAAAGCTATTTTATTTTAGATTCGGGGGGTACATGTGCATGTTTCTTACATGGGTATATTGTGTAATGGTGGGGATTGAGCTTCTAATGTCCCCATTACCCAAATAGTGAACATTTTAACCAATAGTTAATTTTCAACCCTCACTCCTCTCCCTTGCTCCCTGCTTGTGGAGTCTCTGGTGTCTATTATTACCATCTTTATGTCCACGCATACCCATTGTATAACCTACATTTTTAACCATGATGGTGAATAAAAAGAAGAGAGGTAAAGAATAAGCTTCAGGTTGCTCTAATATTAGGAATGAACCATATAGGAATATAAAGAAGAGGCAAAAAGCAGAGAGGAAAATTAAGTAGAAAAAAACACACAATGTGTTTTCTCAAAATTTGAGAGAAAATAATAATTCCAGAAGAAAGAGATTATTTTTGTTAGATATTTCTGAGAGTTGTAAAAGAGGAAGATAGAAAAGTCTCCACTGATTTTCAAAGTAGATTCAGGTTAAAAAAAAAAAGAGGCTGGTGAGTGGTGGTCTCCTGAAGAGCCGTCTCTTGTGGTATGGAGTAGGTGAAAACCTAAAGAGAGCATGAAGGAGAGAGTAGAAAGTGAAGAAGTCAAGAGTGAGATTTGGTGTACACATACAATAATAAATAAATAAATATTATGGCCAAGTGGAATTTATCCCTGGCATGCGAGACTGTTTTAACATATGCTAATCAATCAACATAATACATTACATTAATGGGACAAAAAATCACATAATCATCTCAATTGATGTGGAAAAGGCACTTGAAAAAGTTGAACATCTTTTCTTGATAAAAACTCTAAACATTTCAGGTATAGAAGGAAAGTTTCTCAACATAATAAAAGTCATTTATGTAAAACCCACAGACGATATTATAATTATTACAGAAATACTGGAAGGTTTTCTGCTAAGATCCAGTGCAAGGCAAGGATGCCCATGATACTATATGTAAGAATAATCCAAAAATTACACACACACACTTACACACACACACAAACAGAGAGAGAGAGAGAACTGTTCACACTAACAAATTTAGTGTCATGACAGGACACAAAATCAACATACAAAAAATGAGCATTTTTATACACAAATAACAAACTAACTGAAAAAGAAATCATAAAACTATCTCATTTATGATGGCATTAAAATACTAGAAATATATTTAACTAAGGAAGTGAATGATCTGTACACTAAAACTATAAAATGCTGATGAAAGAGATTGAATAAAACAAAAAAATGAAAAAATATTTTCATGAAAACATAAAACTCCCCAAACAGCCAAATAAATTCTGAGAACAATAAAGTAGACATGACACTTCCTGATTTAAAACAATCTTACAAAGCTATATAAATAAAAACAGTAGGTGGGTTAATCCTGATTTGCATCACTATAAAGAAACACCTGAAGCTGGGTAATTTATAAAGAAAAAAGGTTTATTTTGTCTCACAGTTCTGCAGGCTGTACAGGAAGCATGGTACTGGCATCTGCTCCTGGTGAGGCCTCAGGAAGTTTACAACATGGTGCAAGGAAAAGGGGAAGCTAGTTTATCAATTGGTGAGAGTTGGAGCAAGAAAGAGAGGCAGAGGTGGTCCCAGATTTTTAAACAGCCGGATCATGTGTGAACTAATTGAGCTAGAACTCACTTATCACCAAGGGATGGTGCTAAACCTTTCATGAGGGATCTGCTCCCATGATCTAATCACCTCCCACCAGGTCCCACCTCCAGCTTTGGGAATCACTTTTCAACATGAGATTTGAAGAGGACAACATACAACCCATATCAGTGTGGTGCTGGCATAAAAAGAAATACATAAAACAGTGGTACAGAATGGAGAGCCCAGAAGTAAATCCAAACATATATGGTTCAAACTAATTTTTGACAAGGATATCAAGAGGAAACAGTGAGGAAAGGATGGTCTCTTCAATAATTGGTGCTAAGCAAACTAGATTTCCCCGTGTAAAAGATTGAAATTGAACCCCTATCTTACCTCTTCCACAAAAGTAAACTCAAAATGGATAAAAGACCAGAAAATATAAAACTCTTAGAAGAGAATGTAAGGGAAAAACTGTTTTACGTTGCCCTTGGCAGTGATTTTTTGGAGATCACACCAAAAGCTCAGGCCATAAAAACAAAATTAAATAAGTGGAATAACATCAAATTGAAAAACTTCTGCACATCAAACAAAGCAATCAACAAAATGAAATGGCAGTTTGTACATTAGAGAGGATATATTTACAAGTCATATAGCTGATAAGGGGTTAGTATTCAAACTTCATAAAGAACTCATACAGTTCAATAGTAGAAAAACAAATAACCTGATAAAAAATAGGCAAAAGACCTGAATAGACATTTCTCCAAAGACATCAAAATCACTAACAAACATATGAAAAACACTCAACATCATCGATCACCAGAAAATGAAAATCAAAACCACTATAAGATACAACTTCACAGGCATCAGGAGGGCTATTATCAAAAAGTCAAAAGATAACAAATATTAGAGAGGGTGTGGAGAAAAACCTCTTGTGCACTGTTGGTAGGAATGTAGACCAGTACAGCCATTATGAAAAAGAGTAGGAAGATTTTTTAAGAAATTAAAAATAAAACTACCATATTATCCAAAAATTCCTCTTCCGGGCATATACCTAAAAAAATGAAATCACCGTTTGATAAAGATATCTGAAATCCCATGTTCGCTGCTGCATTATTCAAAATAGCTAAGACATGGGCACAATCTAAGTGTCTGTTGATGGATGAATGAAGAAAGAAGAAAATATATATATGTATAAAGTAGAATTATAGACTATCATATATATAGAATGGAATATTAAATATTATATGTTATATAAAAATATTATATAATATATGTAATATATAACACATAAAATGGAATAATATAATATTCTATCATATATAATAGCAGATTCAATTTTATATATATGTAATGGAATATTTTATATATATAATGGTCTATTCTATTATATATATACATATATATAAAAGAATATTCTTCAGCCTTAAAAATAAACTCAATACTGCCATTTATTACAACATGAAAAAGCTTGGAAGACATTATGCTAAGTGAAATAAGCCAGACACAGAAGGCAAAATATTGCATGATTTCACTTGTATGTGAAATCTATAAAAAAGTCAAATATACAAACAGAGAGGATCAAACAGTGGTTAATGAGAGGAGGGAGTGAGAATAAGGATGAAATTGGGACATATAGGTTAGAGGATATAAAGTGGCAGATATGCATGATGAACAGTTCTCAAGACCTAATGTACAACATGAGGACTATTGGTAATAAAATTGTACTATATTTACGATTCATTCTAAATGAGCAGATTTTAGAAAATGGCTCTGGAAACAAAACAAACACAAAATGGGTAACAATGTGAGATGATGGATATGTTAATTTGGTTCATTATATTAACCTCTTTTGCTATCTATATGTATCCCACAGCATGTTGAATATCTTAAATATACACAGTAAAATTTATTTTTAAAAATTAAATGTATAGTATTTTATGTGCATAAGATGATAGTGATGAAGCTATTAGACTACATGTTCCTTGAGATCAATTTACAAACCTAGGAAAATATCGGAATACTAATCAAGTGTGTGTTTCAAATTTCCAAATATGTCTTAACTCTGCAGGAATTTTTAGCCTCCCCCTTTCCCTCAACACATACTGGTCTCTGGATGAGAGCTTTAATTTACAAACCCCCCAAAAAGTAGCCTGTGAGCACTTAAAAGAAAACATTATTTGTTTCCTTTAATCTTTTAGGGTATCTAAAGTTGCACTGATTAAATATTAAATAATAACAGCAGCACAAAAATGAATGTCAGAATGTGATTTCCAACTCAGGTCCCACAGATAATTCAACATATCCTTTCAAGCTGGAATTCTTTTTGTTTCTCTTCTATAGCACAAGGACATTGTGCCTTAATCTACTAAAATAAAACAAATCAAAAAAGAGAAAAGTAGCAATTGAGGGGAAAAAAAGACATGATTCTTATCTTGTCAGCATTTGTGACTTAACTGTATAATCCTGGATCCCTTGAAAGTCACAGAAAGAAACATGCTTAGCCTAGAAAACAACAGCAAACTATTGGAAAAGGGCTTCAGTGGGGGATGGTTAACACAGTTCCCACTGCATCACAGTTGTAGGCTCTGTCAGATTTTGACAATGCCAAGACATCTACCGAAACAAAATGAAACAAACAAAACAAAAATCTCTCAGCAAATCTGCAATGGTGGGCATCACCTTTTTATATGTCGGCCAGAAATACATTCTATAAAATATACTTTAAATAGATTTTTGTTATTCGCATTCAATCTGCAAAGTATTATCTAGGAAAAAATATGTTTTGTTTACATAGCAACAAGCAAATTGGAAGGTGTTTTTCTTACTCAAATTGTCTGATGAATTGGGAATCATATAGAATACAACTTGAAGGAGAAGGCTAACCATAATGCATTATTCATACCTTGATTGAGAATGCTAAATCTAAAACAAGAAGTTAAAAATAAAAGTTAATGTCTTTTTAAAACAAATCAAGAATGGAAATATGGGTAGAGTTTGTTGAAGCCCAAAGGCAAATTGGTGCTTAAAATTTGTTGCTAGTACTTATGTTGGTTGTATCGATGTCATTGCCACCTGCATATGTCTGTTTATGCCATTGTGCCCATGTATCGTGTGTCTGCCCTGTACTTTTGGAATAAGTTGCTCTATTTCCTGAAGCAACCATTATATAGCAAATGATTGCTCAATATATCACCAAGGCCCAAAGAAAGAATATGCATACAACTCAAAACCATCTGCTATTCCAAATGCCATTTATGGAGTAAACAAGGATTGATTTAATCTGTGGACATTTATAAACTGATCATGTGAAAGAAAGCAATGCTGAACAAAAAAAACTGGATTTTCTCAAATTGCTATGGATTGTTCATAAAGAGGTCACTAAACTCAGAGCTCTTTAAGGTCATGTCTTAATCATTAGTTTATATCCAGGTCAATAAACATTGATTACATGTTGTATATTAAACAGATACCGTGTTCATGTAATGCTCTGAGTATGGATGACAGTCATAATAGAAAAAATAATAATTAACATATGCTGAGGACTTAGATGTTGTAATAAGAAATTTATATGTTGTTTTATGTAATCTTCAAAGTTACATTAAGAAGAGCACATCATTATTTTTTTTTAGAGATGACATCAAGAGGGATTGCATAATATGCGCAAGAGACAGTAAAAGGAGGTGACTATAGGAAAGAATGGTGGCTAAAGTATCACCTGTCCTAAAACTTATGCTTAAGTTCTCATCTAGAATTCTTGGATAAAATATTGACATATTGACTTAAAATTAAGGAGACTTTATTGTTGTTTTTTTTTCTTTGTTTTAATGAGAAGAGTAAGCAAGTAAAAGCAGATACTCTTGTCAATATTTATAGCTGAAAAAATATTCTGTTTGTTAATGATATCGTCTATATATTCTGGAATTATTTTTATAATTTCTAGTGTCAGAGCTTGACCACAAATATGTCCAGAAAGAGATTACCCTATGGAGGCCACAGAGAAAATATATGGAACAGACAGAAGAATCATGTCTACTAGAAAATGTTGGGCATGATTTCTGACACATGAAACTCACTCAAAGCAAATAAATCAGAATACTAATTTTTTGAAGAAAATGTAGCATCCGAGAAACTGGCTTTAAAAAGATGTGAGGCAGCTTTGATAACTATTTAAAGCAAATCTTTGGCCCATAATCTTCTATGAGTAGAAATAAAGTTTTAAAACATACCTCAGATGTGGCTAAGGAAAACAATATTCTAGGAGGAGCATCCTAGAGGTCTGATCAAGGAGAATATGGAGAAATAACAAGGAAAGTCCTCCCAGACAGCTGACTCAAAGTCTAGTCAAGGAAGCTCCCCAAACAAGGGATCTTCCCAATCCAGGAAAGGGTCTTTTGCATAGCCTGACTGGCAGGACTTTATGTTTACTACAAACAAACCAATACCTTTTCTTTCATTTTCAGAATATGGCTATTTTGTGATTATGCTCTCCTTGTGTGTATTACTCCATTTTCACACTGCTTATAAAGACATACCCAAGACTGAGAAGAAAAAATAGGTGTAATAGACTCACACTTCCACGTAGCCTGGAAGGCCTCACCTTTATGGTGGAAGGCAAAAGGCACTTCTTACACAGTGGCAGCAAGAGATAATGAGAGAGAAGAGAAAGCGGAAACCCCTTATAAAACTATCAAATCTCATGAGACTTATTCACTACCACGATAACAGTACGGGGGAAACTGCCCCCCGTAATTCTATTATCTCCCACTGGGTCCCTCCCACAACACATGGGAATTATGAGAGTAGAATTCAAGATGAGATTTGGATGGGGACACGGAGCCAAACCATATCATTCCTCCCCCAGACCCTGCCAAATCTCATGTCCTCACATTTTAAAACCAAGCCTGCCTTCCCAACAGTCCCTCAAAGCCTTAACTCATTTCAGAATTAGCTCAAAAGTCCACAGTCTAAATAAAGTATTATCTGAGACAAGGCAAGCTCCTTCTGCCTATGAGCCTACAAAATCAAGAGCAAGTTAGTTACTTTCTAGATACGACGGGGGTTCAGGCATTGGGTAAATACAGCAGTTCCAAATGGGAGAGATTGGCCAAAACAAAAGGGCTTCAGGACCCATGTGAGTCAGAAATCCAGCATGGCAGTCAAATATTAAAGTTCCAAAATTATCTCCTTTGACTCCATGTCTCTTATCCAGGTCATGGTGTTGCAAGAAGTGGGTTCCTATGGCCTTCGGCAGCTCTGCCCATGGCTTTACAGTGTACAGCCTCCTCCCAGCTGCTTTCATGCACTGGCATTGAGTGTCTAGCTTTTCCAGGCACACACCGCAAGCTGTCAGTGGACCTACCATTCTGGAGTCTGAAGGATGGGGGCCCTCTTCTCACAGCTCCACTAGGTGGTGTCCCAGTAGGTAATCTGTGTGGGGCCTCTGATTCCACATTTTCTTTCCTATTGCCCTAGCAAAGGTTCTCCATGAGAGCCCTGCACCTGCAGCAAACTTCTGCCTGGACATCCTGGTGTTTCCATATATCCTCTGAAATCTAGGCAGAGGTTCCCAAACCCCAATTCTTTACTTCTGTGTCCTGGCAGGCTCAAAACCACGTGGAATCTGTCAAGGTTTAGGCTTGACACTTGCACCCTCTGAAGCCACGGCCTGAGCTATATGTTTGCCCCTTTCAGCCATGGCTAGAGTGGTGGGAGGCAGGGCACCAAGTCCCTAGGTTGCACACAGCATGGGGACACTGGGTCTGGCCTATGAAACCACTTTTTCCTCCTAGGTACCTGGGCCTGTGATGGGAGGGGCTGCCTTGAATACCTCTGACATACCCTGGGGATATTTTCCCCATTGTCTTAGGGATTAACATTTGGCTCCTCATTACTTATGCAAATTTCTGCTGCCATTTTGCCTCAGAAAATGGGTTTTTCTTTCCTTTCACATTGTCAGGCTGCAAATTTTCCAGACTTTTATTCTCTGCTTTCCTTATAAAACTGAATGCCTTTAACAGCACCCAAGGTATCTCCTGAATGCTTTACTGCTTATAAATTTCTTCTGCCAGATACCCTAAATCACCTCTCTAAAGTTCAAAGTATTACAAATCTCTAAGACAGAGGCAAAATGCCACCAGTCTCTTTGCTAAAACATATCAAGAGTCACCTTTGCTCTAGTTCCCAACAAGTTCCTCATCTCCATCTGAGACGACCTCAGCCTGGACCTTATTGTCCATATCACTATCAGGCTTTGGCCCAAGCCATTCAACAAGTCTCTAGGAAGTTCCAAACTTTCCCGCATTTTCCCATCTTCTTCTGAACCCTCCAAACTGTTCCAACCTGTGCCTGTTACCCAGTTCCAAAGTTGCTTCCACATTTTTGGGTATCTTTTCAGCAGCGCCCCACTCTACTGGTACCAATTTACTGTATTAGTCTGTTTTTATGCTGCTAATAAAGACATACCAGAGACTGGGAAGAAAAGATAGGTTTAATGGACTCACAGTTTCACGTGGCTGAAGAGGCCTCACAATCATGGCAGAAGGCTCAAGGCACTTCTTACATGGTGGTACAAGAGAGTACAAGAGAGACACCCAAGTAGAAATCCCTTATAAAACTATCAGATCTTGTGAGACTTATTCACTACCGTGAGAGCAGTATGGGGGAAACTGCCTCCGTGATTCAATTATGTCTCACCGGGTCCTTCCCATAACACATGGGATTTATGGAAGTACAACTGAAGATGAAATTTGGATGGGGACACAAAGCCAAACCATATCGCCTTGTTTCACCCTTAAATAATTAAGTAATGATGGGAGCAGGATGTGCAAATAATATACCTTTTTTGACAGTAAACCTTAGACCAAAAGGAGTCATAGCTACACCCAATTGAAAAGAATTAACATAACCTAAAGATCCTAAAATTTGAGCTGTATGTCATGATTGACATACTTTTGTGGTTGACAGCTTTGAGGTAGGCTGAACGTTTTCTATATGTGAGGAATAGTGAAAAAGATATGGGTAACAAGAAGGAACTAGCTAGCTACTCAAAAACTCTCTTGCCTGTTTTGGAGAACATTAAGACATATGCCAGCTTTCCTGGCAGTAAGGTTGTGACTTTGTAATTAGATTTGGACAATAAAAAGCAGGGCAAAGTGATGTGCTTCCACTTCCAAAAGTAAACTCTCAAATGCCAAATTTTCCTCCCTCTCTCTCTCTGTCTCTCTTTGTTTCTGTAGCCATAAGAAAATGACTTCAAGATAGAGAAGCCACACAATAAAAGAAGCCCAGATAATCAAGTCACCCTTTCAAAAAGAGATTTTCAGGTGATCCACACTACTAACAGTAGATTATGACATGAGGAGCAAGATTTATGAACACACATAAAGCCCTTTGATTTGGGGGAGGTTTGTTATGGCAGCTAACAGCATTCCCCTGTCTAATATGTGACTCATACATCCTTGTATATCTTACTCAAATCTCACTTATTTGCTTATGGTTTTTAGCAATGCCAACCCCTTAATGTTGTGTAGGGAAAGGGTGTCAGATCGATACAAAACATGTGGCAGGTGAGATAGAGTCACCTTCTTCTAGCATCTGCAGTGATAGGATATTGGAATTTTCTTTTCCCCACTGGAAAATTCTGATGAATTCAAGTTATCCTCCCCCTCTCTTTCCTGTCCTAAACATGTGTGTGTGTGCACACACACAGAGGAAAGAGAGAGAGGAGAGTGTGTGTGTAATAGAGGAGAGAGAGTGTGTGCTGTTCAACCTCTGAGGTATTCTCATCTGGTGGTAAGGATGTAGGATAACACTGTTTACGGTTGATGACTTGCTCACACAGCAAGAGTATATCTCAAAAATTCAGCCACCCAGAAATCACAAAATGACTGCACCCCATTTGGTAATATAGAATAGCAGAGAAAAGTCCATTAAATGAATTTTATCCACTCTATATGAATATAAAAATATAAGCCATAAAGCAGGGCAAATCTCTGAGTAAGCCAGAGGAGCTCAGGCTGATTCCTGATATGAGTCTAATGATGAGTCATGGCCAAGCTATTTATAACAGAGTCAGTCCCGGCAAGAGGTAAGAGCCTGTGCAAAGCTTCGCTAAAACCGGAGTTTCTGCAGGCAGCTACCATACTAAAGAAACACATGTGATACCGTCAATGCAGTGTCCCTGTGTAATAAACCAACAAACTCTTCATATTCTTTTAGCATCCATCTATGGAATGAGAATATTAACATAGTTACATAAACTAGCCTCTAATTTTGGAAGCTACTTAAAGCAGAGTTATCAAAGATTTTTGTCTTTGGCTATAAATGTGATTTCAAACATTAAAAGAAGGCTGTTTAATAAAGACAAGAAAACTAGACTGAGTTAATGTAATACATTACAAACATGAAATTGATTAAATACAGCAAAAGAAAACCTCCCAGATGCAAGTATATTTCAGGAACATCATAAAGAATATTGAGTCTTCAGTATGTACCATATAGTTACACTGCAAAAAATTTCATTTGGTAATTTGAAAACTATTTGAAACTAATTTCATTTGAAATTTTGGAGGCTGGCTAAATGGATTTGCACAAATATAATTTGTGCAATATATATAGATATTAAGAAAATAGAAACAATTTTCTTTCATTTTGCATATATAGAGAGATGGCTGAACAACTTTAACTGCAAGCAATTTTGTCTAACCCAGGTAACAACAAGATACAAGAACCAACTACGTCAGGATCACTGGGTTCCTTTTTCTCACGCAGTTATATGGGACCCATACCGTATAGCTAGAATCAGAATTATATTTTGAGTGTTGCTAGAAGCTTCATTTTTCTAACTCTCCACTTATCTTCCCTAAAGTTAGTGGGATCATCATCATTTGCACAAAAATATATTAGAAAGTTGTCTGGAACCTTTCAGCTTTGAGATTATAAACTAGATACCTTGTAAGATTTTTATAGTGGTTAAAGATAAGGAATGTGAAGCATCTGGCCTGACATAAAGCTGGCATATATTAAATTTAAAAATATTGAGATAACATGGAAAATAAAAATGCATAGGTAAGTAGTATTATTTACTCAATCTCATCAAAATGCCAATTCATGTTTCATCTTCATGACACTACAGATAGGGATCTAATACTAATAAACTTATCTTAAATAACAGGGGAATGAGTCACTCTTAAAAAAAAATCTCATCCTTGAGTTAGAGAATTATTATGTAAGCCATTTTGGGATTGGGGTCCAGGTTTTTTGCAGCTCAGAATTGAGCTCCCTTAGTTTTCTTCATCTTGCAAAATGTGGAAAACAGAAAATTTTATAGGGTCTCAAAGAATCCATCTTTCCTTTTCAAGGCCAGTGTTTCCAATTTGAAAAACCCATAATTTATATGTGTGGTGGGCATATTTCCTTAGTTAACTATCATCTGCTTTTAAGATGATCCTCAATGTCATGTGATGTAAAGGGCTATTTAAAATAGCCATCTAAAATAGACAAATTGGCCTGATAATTTCATCTGCAGTTGCTTCTCAAGGAGAATTAACTGATCTTTTCTCTCAGCTGTTACAAAGACAGATAATATAAAATCAGCTGTTGTGGATGCCCCTCCCTCCTATTTTAAATACACAATTTCAAAGAAAAAAATGAATAAAAATAAAGAAGAAGGCACTTTCAAATAGGTTTACAATATTTGGTTGTGGGTTACTTAAATGGCTATGTTAAATCTTTTCTACATTAGGATAAAAAATTAAGGAAGAGATTGGTAAAGATAGGAGATGGATAATTTTAAAAACCAGTGAAGAGTTTTGATAAAAGACCTTTATCACGACACAGTGAAGCTGGGGGGAGTGAAGAGCTATTGGCTTCATAGGCTTTTTAGACATACATTGAAAATTCACAAAGCCACAGAATTTGAATGAAGTGAATGACCTCTCCACAGCTTTGCAAAAGCAAGACTATGGCTGCTGAAGGAATCTCAATACAATGAAAGCATTTGGGGAGAGCATTTTTATCACTGTTGATAACTAAAAAGTGCACCTGGCTTCTGAACTGCAGAGTTATTTTTTTATCATTATGAAAAGCTTTTTAAGATTAAAGGAAATCATCTAAGATTTTATCTGTAAGAAGGTAGAGGAGGAAGTAGGACACACAAAAGTACAGCGAGTGAGCAAAAATAGCAATGCTGAATAAAACCAGATGAAGCTTGAAGTACGAACATATTATTTATTCATTTGACAGTCTTTGGAATCAAACAAGAATTACATGTTTTGAATACATCAAATATTAGAATTTTCCAGGGATCACAAAAAAATAAAAAGAAGGAAAGCGGCGGCAAGGATCACATTATATCCTAAGATGAAGCTGCAGGAGGGTAGCTGTTCTTGCTCTCATGGTCACAATTAAGTGTTCTCACTACCACCTTTCAAATTTTACTCCTTCTCAACACTGACTTTGTTATAAAGAATCTCATGTACTGTAATTGTCTAGCTTGGGCTCTAGGATACTGTGATAAATTTATTGAAATTAGCCATTAATGGTATTTTACTTAGATTATCTTATGTAAGCCTCACAAATATTTAAGAGAGCCACATAAGTACCCATATTTTCCAGATGAGGCAATGGTAGTTAATCACGTGACCAAGGAACATAGTAATTGCTACAGCCAGAGTTTGGACATTGGAATCCAGAGCCCTGCTGCAAGTGGTGAGCCTCACTGTCTCCTGAGGAAGCACCAGCAGGATTCTGATTATTTCACCAGGTGAAGCAGGGGCAGCACCCCTGGTCACAAGGTCAACTGAACTGAAAAACTGAATAGGCTTTGACACTTTCTCCAGGCTTTTGAGTGGCTGCCAAGGTGCGCTGGAGAAGAGATAGAAAGCGAAGAGAAGGCGTGCGATAATACAGTGGCTACGGCATACATCTGTAAATTTTCATGTCTCTTGAAACCCCCTCCCTTTTTTTAAACAATATACTCTTATTCTATGCTGAGCTTAAAACTGGGATTTGCATTTTTAAAACAGCAGTGTTGCTTAAAGGGGGTGATGGGGCTCAGTGTTTTAAATGAGGACTGTTTCTACACAGTAACAATAGCTGACACTATGTGCCAAGCACTGTTTAGAGAAAGCACTTTATAGATATCAAGTCATTTAATGCTAGCACAATCTTAAATTTAACCTGTGACAAAGGAGTCATAGGTTAAATAATTTTCCTAAAGTCACACAGATAATACATAGCAGAGCTGGGAAAAGAATTTAGGCAGTCAGGTCCCAGAATACCCCTGTTCACCATTACGTAAATTGCACACAAAAAGATTGAAGAGTGAAAGAAATAGAACAGACCACAGTGGCAATTACTCTCTCTACAAACTACTTTGAGCAAGGAGAAACATAAACTTCTGGATAAAGAAAATATGGCACATATACACCATGGAATACTATGCAGCCAAAAAAAGAATGAATTCATGTCCTTTGCAGGGACGTGGATGACGCTGGAAACCATCATTCTCAGCAAACTAACACAGGAACAGAAAACGTGTTCTCACTCATAAGTGGGAGTTGAACAATGAGAACACATGGACACAGGGAGGGGAACATCACACACCGGGGCCTGTCAGGGGGTAGGGGGCTAGGGGAGGGATAGCATTAGGAGAAATATCTAATGGAGATGACGGGTTGATGGGAGCAGCAAACCACCATGGCATGTGTATGCCTATGTAACAAACCTAGACGTTCTGCACATGTATCCCAGAACTTAAAGTATAATAATAATAAAAAAGAAAGAAAGTCTAAAATTTTTATTTCAAAAGTTAAGTTTCTCCATCCAAGAGGCCCTCAAAATTTTGTGATGAGGAGTTAAAGTTTTTAGTAAAGTTGAATGATGGCATAGTTTACAGCGCCTGGAGGCACTGCTAAAAGACATCAAATAAGGTATATTTTTGGTGACGGTGCTTGTAGCAAAGCATTTAACCAAATTTAAAAGAAAATTACTACTAGTGGAATCCAGGCTATCTCAGCCATGTCAGTGTAGAATGGTCTCCTGGTCCAGAAAATTGTGGTGTGGGCAGCACAACTGCTATTGATCATCAGGTTCTTCAGGATCTATTGTTCTGTGACAACTGATCACTTAAAAGCATCAGTTCTAATCCTCTAGGGTAACCCAGACCAGGGGAGTGCAGATGCACAAGTATGAGTTTTCACCACTGATAATTCATTACCTGGGTTGCATATAATATTAATTCTCCATCATTTGAGCACATTGATGGTAGAAATGTAACTCCACTACACTACAAATAACACAGGGACATGGAGAGAAAAAGATGGAATCCTAACCATCTCTCTGTCTTCACAGTATTATAAAGATAATTATTTTAGAAATTGAGAAGTGGATTGCAGAGAGAGCTTATTCAAATTCAGAGCCTAATAATAAATACAACCATTATAATGCAAATGTAGAAATTGTCCCATTTGAAAATAAACATTTATCTCGAATGGATCATTTATCACTGCCTAAAGTTTAGGCCAATTCTTGCAAACACTGTAAGTATTCACTATATTATTCCATAAAACAAGAGATACTTAAAGAATTTGCCAGTCCAGAACTTAAAAGATATTTCATAGGAAAAACGTATATATTTAATGAGAATATATCCAATTCGAAAATGGAAAATGGCCGGGCACAGTGGCTCATGCCTGTAATTCCATCACTTTGGGAGGCTGAGGTAGGTGTGTAGCTTGAGCCCAGGAGTTCAAGACCAACATGGACAACACAGTGAAAGCCTGTCTTTACAAAAAAAAAAAAATACAAAAATTAGCCGAGCTTGGTAGCATGCTCCTGTAGTCCAAGCTACTTGGCAGGTTGAGGTGGGAGGATCACTTGAGCCTGGGGAAGTCAAGGATGGAAGTGAGCATGATAGTGCCACTGCACTCTGGCCTGGGCGACACAGTGAGATACTGTCTCAAGAAAAAAAAAAAGAAAAAAAAAAACTATGGTTATGTGTTAGATTATTCAAAGGAAGGTGTTGTCCTGTAGACTTGATGTAACTTTGGGTTGAGATCACGATAATGATGAAGAAACATCAATCAAAGAAAATAAGAATACACACTCTGTGACATCAGTGACACCAAGTTGTCCTCTCTTTGCTAAGTTTTAGATTTCTCTCTCTATTCCTTTTAGTTTTATCTCTTTTGACAAGATCATAAAGTAGAAAGTGTCTTAAAGGAACCATAAAAATAGGAAATAGGCAAGCAAGTAGATATGGTTGTTTAGTATTTTAACTTTTTCCTTGTCATTTTTATTAAAGAAAATCTATCAATATTTATTTATCTTACAAAATAAACACTTAACAAAAATCAACACAACCTCATAAAAACAACTATTGGAATTTTAGTTTAGGAAAATATGTCTAGTTTAACTGGAAAAATATTTATTTTTATATTTATGATAAATTTATAAAAATATGTTGAATATTTGAATGATTTTTCTCAAACTGAACTAAAGAAAAGTGCCAGGGAAAAGCTAAAAGCACATGAGAGCTTTGCAGGATGACCTGCACAGTGATGGTGAAGTGAAAATATGCGAGAATCCAGGAGACTCAAGTTTTTGCGATATACTCTCTTGGACAGTACTGTCATCAGGACTAATGAAACGAATGTATATTAGCACAAGTTTTGAGGTCTTTGTACACATACACACAAATACGCACATATCATATATGTTGCTTGATGATGGGGATGCATTCTGAGAAGTCATTAGGCCATTTCTTCCTTGTGTGAACATGATAGGGTATATTTACACACACCTAGAAATATAGCCTACTGCACATCTAAGCTATATGGGTTTATAGCCTATTGATCCTAGGTTACAAACCTGTACAGCAGGTTACTGTACTGAATTATAAGCAATGGTAACACAATGGGATTTGTATATGTAAACATATCTAAACATAGAAAAGGTGCAATAAAATATAATATAAAAGATTTTTATAAATGGAACACCTTTTTAGAGCACTGACCATGAATGGAGCTTACAGGACTGGAGGCTGCTGTGGGTGAGTCAGTGAGGAGTGGTGAGTGAATGTGAAGGACTGGGAAATTCCTGAACACTATTGTAGACTTTATACGCACTCTACACTTAAGCTACACTGAAGTTATTTAAACAATACTCTCTTCAATAATAGCTTAAGCTTAGCCCACTATACCTTTTTACTTTATAAACTTATTTTTTTTTAATTTTTGGACTCATAATAACAGCTTAAAACACAAACACATTGTACAGCTATACAAAAGTATATTTGTATGTACTTATAGAATATACATATATATACAATAAATTCTATAAAGTTTTTTCTATTCTTTTTAAGCTTTTAAGCTTTTTTATGGAAAACAAAGACACAAACACACATATTAGCTTAGACACACACAGGGTCAGAATCATCCATATCATTGTCTTTCACCTCCATTTCTTGTCTGACTGGAAGGTGTTCAGGGGCAATAACATGCTCAGAGCTAAATCTCCTGTGATAACAATGCCTCCTTCTGGAATATCTCCTGAAGGACCTGCATGTGGCTGTTTTACAGTTAACTCTTGTTGTTTAATGAGTAGAGGCAGTACAATCTAAGATAATGATGGAAAGTATAGTGTAGTGAATATGTAAACCAGTAGCATAATCACTGATTATTATTGTCAAAAATGGGGTACTGTACATAGAATTTTATATGCTATACTTTTATGTGACTAGCAGTGCAGTAGCTTTGTTTACACCAGCATTTAGCACAAACACGTGAGTAATGCATTGTGCTTGATTAGGCGACAGAAATTCTTCAGGTCCATTATAATCTTATGAGACCAACTCTGTAAATGCAGTTCATCAATACTGAAATGTCATTTTTCAGGGCATGTCTATACGCACACAACACACACACATATATATTTATGTATAAATACATTATTTTATGTTTGAACTTAGCAACTAACCAGAGGAAAAAAAGTGCTAGACACAGAAACAGATATATAATAGATACTGACTATGCTTTTTTATTATTTAAATTTTTATCTATTTATTTATTTATTTAGAGATCAGTTTATGAGACTGGCTATTTTTTGTATTTTTGGTAGAGATGGGGTTTTACCATGTTGACCAAGCTGGTCTCGAATTCCTAGGCTCAAGTAATCCACCTGCCTCAGCCTCTTAGAGTGCAGGTGTGAACCACTGCCTGGCTTATGATTTGTTTTGATTTTTGTTTGTTTGTTTAGTGACAGCATAAATAATAAAAGCCAGAAGCTTTGCAGCACCATAACTGTACCACAATTCAGGACTTGTGTTTTGGCATGTTGAAACAAGAAATTGTAGTGCATCAGAAGAGACATGGGCTGAAAACCTGCCTCTGACATTCAATGGGTGTGATCAGAGAAGAGCAATTGGTTCATTTAGTTTCAGTTTCATCAAATTTTAACATGTACTTTTATTAAATATCCTTTCATTTGTAAGTAACAGAATTGAAATTCAGAATAACTTTATAAAATGGATAATTATTAGCTTTGGTATGATTGGTTCTAGAGGTGAAAACATTGTTTTTAAGGCTCTTTCTCTTTAGGTTCTGTGTCTTTCTGCAGAAACTTCAAGTTTGCTTGCTTCTCTGTGTCTTCGTGTTGTCATCATTATGTAAAGATATGCCTTCATGTGGCCAGGGGGAGGTTTTGCAGGCATCTCTAGATTTACAAGGTCTCTATGGTTCATGATTCTAGAGAAAGATAAATCTTCTCTCTCCTGGAACCTATGTGTCAAATTCTTGGTAAAGTTCTCACTTAAGCTGTAGGAGTCGCAGAGCCATTTCTGAAATGCTCTCCATGCCAACAGCGTACAGTACTCTAAATTGTAAGTTTGCATGGCCTACAAGTACCCCTATGGCTGGAACACAGGCATGCTATGATTTCAGTTCCAAAGAGGCAGTGGGCTAAAAGTGAAGTTGTTTCCCAAAGGAAAGAAAGAATAGGCAGAACTGGCCGGGCGCGGTGGCTCACGCTTGTAATCCCAGCACTTTGGGAGGCCAAGGCGGGAGGATTGCCTGAGGTCAGGAGTTCAAGACCAGTCTGACCAACATGGTGAAACTCCATCTCTACTAAAAATACAAAAAAAAATTAGCTGGGCATGGTGGCATGCACCTGTAATCCCAGCTACTCCGGAGGCTGAGGCAGGGGAATTGCTTGAACCTGGGAGGTGGAGGTTGCAACGAGCCGAGATCAGGCCACTGCATTCCAGCCTGGGTGACACAGCGAGACTCCGTCTCAAAAAAAAAAAAGCAGAACTTTCAGAATTACAAGTGGGAATTATTTGTAATTATACACAAAACCACATGAAATCCAATATGAAAGTGGAAATAGATATTTTCACACATAGAGGCCTCTTAACATTTATTTCCTGTGTCCTGTCTTTCAGGAAATTATGGTGGATGTATTCCAGACAGAAGAAGGATTAAACCAAGATAAAAACAATGTGAATGAGGAAAGTGGGAGTAACAGGGATTCCAAGAGAAAGGTAAAGAGAATCCCCAAGATGTTGGCAAAAGATGGTCCCTTGGTAAATTGTATACAATTGTGTTAGAAAGACTGGATAAAAAGACAGGAGGTTATGAAGCAAATTGAGAGAATACACAATGTATTTAATGAAATTGAGAAGAATTTTAAACATCGTCAGAAAGCTTTGGGACTAAATTAATAAACAATATATAGAAAATTAAGCAAAAGAAAAATGAGACAATACACAGAGGAAAAACAACCATTGTTCATGATGAGGCAGAATAATTTTGAATACTTCTCTATGAATTACTCTTTATATTTCTTTAGTTTGTATGCAGGTTGGATTTACGAAAAGTTTCACAAGGGGATTGTGAGGGTGGTTAAGTAATAAATTGAAAGAATAAATCAAAGCACTAAAGCACTAAAAAATGTAGATGACTCAGAGAAAAAAAAAACCTTTATCTCTATTTGAGCATCTAATTAAAGAATTGTTCACTATATGGATAAAGTCTTTCCCCAACCTCAATGCTGTGGTTAAAAAAGTCTTCCATAATAGTTACTGGGTCAGCCCTGTGTTAACCTGAGAATTAACCAGAAAGCAATAGCCACCCTCAAAGTTAGCATAAACGTGAGTCAGCATCACCTGGAGAAATGGCAAAAGGCAGGACCAAGGCCACAGAGAAACGAGGAGGGAAGGCCAGCATCAGTGGAATCAGAGGTGAATGTCACTGGCTGTGGTGAGAAGGTTTTGGTAACTCAAGGACTCTAACATGAGAAAGGAGTGAACTGGAGCAACGTTAGTGCGGTGACAGCGATAAGGAAGTGTCAGAGTAGCCTCTGAGACAAAGGCTGCTTTAGAGTACTTTCATTATAACCTATATGCCCTAGCTCTTTTTTTTTTTCTAGTTCTGTCACACTGGGAAATGTGAATAACAAAATTATTATAGAGAAATATGAGGCACGGTAGGCAAGTAATTTGTATAAAGTGCATTCTGCCTGTGTATCAGCAGTCTTCTATCTGGGGACATAAAAATGTAACTGTACTTTGTTTATGGATTCGACTTATAAGAGATATCACTTTCATGTTAGCTAAACTTACGTCTATATATCTCTATATATTCAATTTCATACTTGTTCAATATTGTCCATGGAGCAAAATAATTTTAAAAATTATCGTGGCCTAAGGCCTCCTTGGTGTATTTATAGTGCATCAGTGGAAACATTGATGAGAGAGATATTAGACAGCATTCATAAGCACTATTATCAGGATAAAAAGGAGAGATCTTTAAACTGATGTTGCAAATTGCATTTATAAATGCTGAGGGATAGTGAGAAATTTGCCATTGAAAATAATTTTAAAAAACAGTAGAAAAAATGAAATATTTTTAAAAAATATATAATATGCAATTATGCTTCTAAAAAGTTAGATGTATGTGTGTCTGTTTGTGTCTCTGTGTGTTTAATGTTGTCAGTCTTGGGAACTCATTATCTTCCATTCATGCGGTTTCCTGCAACTGATGCTGTATATTCACTGAAAAAGCTGACATTACTGCACAGTCGGCTTGAAATTTTCTATGCACCACAGTGCAAAGCCTTAAAGTTAAGTTCCGTTTCCACAGCAACCATAGTTTAGCTCCTCAAGCATAGTTAGACCTTTTTTTGTGGTCTTAACCTACATGTACACGGTAAGGATTGCTGATCTTTGATGCACTATTTGTGTTTTATTGGTTATATAAGCCTATGTCTGTGGGTTTTTTCCTGCATTTGAAAACTTACTGACGATTTTGCATAGGAGTAGCTGTTGAAGTATAAATTGGGGGAAAATCATAATTGTGAGCAACTGGGTATTCAGATACATTCCCTATAAAACTGATGACTAGTTCATTCAAAAAATAAACACTTGATAATTCACCTATGAAAACAACATGTTTGACCCAATTTTTGAGGGCCCTCTTCTTCACTCACACACAAGTGCATACATACACCCTGGAGTAATTATGTTTCTTCCCTGAGCCACAAATGCTCTCTTTCCAATTAATAATCTTAGTTATCACTGTATGATGGCTGTCTTACAAATCTACCAAACTAAATTGTTCATGTGCACTGCGGATCACAGCCTTTTAATCACTCTTCTTCTAAGTCACTGAGTCTCTTGGCTTCCTATAAATTAAGTCACCCTAAGTCTATCACACAGGGCTACTTCATTCACACTCTGGAGAAAAAACATACCCAATTTTTGTATTTATAAGTGATCCCCACTTCCCCGTTGCTAAAGAAACAGGAACAACTGAGGTGAACCCTTGACAGAGCTTTATTATACACATGGAAACATTCACACAAGAGCAGTCAAGAAAGTGATTCCCAAAAATTTTAAGGGAAGACTGTTCATAAAACTAAGGAAAAGTAACATTAGTTATTTACCAAAATATCACATTGGTTGCTTCTAAAAGAATGATACCTTGTTTTGATCTTTTCTGATCAGATTTTTTAAAAATCTTTTGCAAACTTTATTAAATCATAACATGAACCAAAATCTACCAAGCAAATGGAAAACAGTTCTTGATCAGATCTTAAAGACACAGCTTAAACTCAGATTCCGTTCACAACACTTCACGTTGAGAAGTTTTTGTGTCATACTTGAGAATTATTAGTTACAATCCAATTGTAAGATTTCTTGTCAGTGATTTTTTTTACTCCCATGATCATGACTTTTATTTACCATTGGGAATTTATGTTTTACACACACACACACACACACACACACACACACACACACACCATATTGTCTTTTTCTCCAAGTTGTCCAAAGTCATGGTCAAGTCACATGTGAAAAGAAGGCAGACGTTTCTATTTCAGATGTGCAAATAATCCTGTTCATTGTTTAAATACTTCACCTATTTTTTGAACAAAATGACTGGACAAGATCATTTTACTGTGAGGATTGGTAATCCTGCAAAATTTTGATTCATAAACACATCTACTCTCAGTAATTCTTAGCAATTAACCTATTTATAGACATTGAGGATCTTCACATTACTCAGAGCTGTATTCAAAATCTTTCACATTCTTCTCTAGCTTTCTAACCTCTTCTCCTTTAGCATAATTTTTTTCTATTCTGTATGAGAAATGGATATCATCCTAAACAGTGTCTACCACCAGCTGCTTTCCTCATCCAACCTGCAAACTTTTGTATACCCATAAATTATTTTCCTCTCATCGCTAAAGAACTAAATCTATTCCTTTATGAAGTACGTTACCCTTACTGTAGGTACTATGTTCACCAGCATTCTATTGACCTTTTCTCCAGCCATTAACATATTTGGTTTTATATTGACAATGTTTTCTCCACTGCTAGTTCTTCCTTTCTGCTTACATGTCAAGTGTTTTCTATCTTAAAAATTAAAATATAAAAAATAATTTTTTAAAACATCTGCCTTTGAATTTATCTCTACCTATTATTTCTTCTTTCTTTCACTTCTAGGGTGACCAAAGAATAACTTAAACTCGTTATCTTTCTTACATAACTTTCTCTTATTTGTCAGTTCACGATGTTTGGATTCTTACTATTACCTCATCATTTCACTAGAATTGCACTAATTAAGTCTTACAATAATGTGCTGATTGCTAAAGCAAAAGTTATTGTTCTAGTATCTTCTTATCTGACTGTCACTTTCAGTACTGATTACTATGCTTTCTTACATATCTCATCCCTTGGATTCCATAGCATCATCTTCTCTTCCTCATCTGATTCTCTCCCTAGCTCCTTTGCAATCTTATTTGCAATTCTTTTCTGGTTGCTTTACTCTGCCCTACTCTCTCATCAGCCATTTTTTCTTTCACTATGTATTCTACCCCTTGGAGATCTTGTACACTGTAATGTCTTCAATTGTCTAAATTTGAACCAAATGCCTTCTCTTCTCCTCCATCAAGCTGTGTGTTCTACTTTTATCTTTATTTTGTTTGGTGACAACAAGGACAACCAAAAGGCCAAAACAGAATACTGAGAGTTGCAGTCCATCCAGTTCTACTCATCACTTCCTTCACCCATTGTCTAAAGTTCTGTAAGTTGTTTGCTTCTAATTATAATTTAAATGCACCCTCTCATCTGCATCCCTGCACTTATTATTTTGCTTCAGCCTTACACAGATCACCTGGAATATTGAAATTACCTTTTACTTGGCCTCCTGATCTCCGGTCTCCTTCTTTATCAATATATTCTACATACTTTTCCCAAAGTGATTTTCTTACAATACAAATATGAATATGTCAGATAGTACCTAAAATCCTTCAATGACTTCCATAATTTTTTGAATTACATGGAGATTTCTCATGGGCTATGTACAGTTCACCATCATTTATTTTCTTGATCTTTAGCCTTTCTAAATTAGTCACAATCTCTAATGGGAGGTCATATGCTATTCAATATTTGTATTCCCAGTGCCAACTATTTTCCCTTAGAAACAAAAAAAAATGAACAAATATTGCTGAAAGAATGCAAGTGTGAATGAAAGATACACACATAAAAAATACAGTCCAAATGCTCTAAGAGAAAGGAGTAAATATGAGAATTTATCATTGGATTTTAGTAATATCCCTATAAGCTATTATTTTTGTAAAATCTCCACTCTATTTTTTCTGTATTTTTATCAGCTAACATAGTCATTTCAGTTTAGTTCTACAGGATACAAATATTTTTAGGTAGGTGGCTTATTGAGGAATGAGATCAGCACCTATAAGAGAGGGAAAGATAACAGGAGAAGATGAAGGCAGAAGTTGAACTACAATGTTATAAACAGGCTTCATACAATCCTACAGGGGGCGCTAAAGCTGGGATGGCCCTTCAGAGTTGTTCTGAATTGGAGCAACAGGACTTGGGCTTTTGTAACCCTGAATAGACCAATCATTGTGCATGGGCTGCCTAGTCTGCCCACCTTGACAGTGCAAGGCTTGGACTGAGGAAACTTCCCTTGTCAATGGAAATCTGTGAGTCATCACCACATTACACTCCTGACAGTTGGATGAATAAGCTATGCCACTTACCATAGCAAGAACTGTCCAGGTTTTTGGTGGATGCTTCACTCTCTCTTTCCCACTATAAATGCTGTCTTTGCAACTGTCCAAACCCCACATGAAACAACAAACTACTTAGACTCCTTTGGCCTCTTCATATATTTCTGAGACACATTCCCCATGCCCGACCACCACCTCCTGAGAGGATCAAACTCATAATGTTATTAATCAATTAAATCACAATTGGGGAGACACATATACTACCAAAAAAGTATGGAATATATTCCAAATTGAGGACTTAATTAATTTTTAGATAATTTGCTCTCTTAGAAGATAATCTGGTCATAGACTTCCCTTCTTTAGAAAAATTAAATAGATGACTTTATACTGCTTTAAAATAATGTCTATATATAGTGAGATATATCTATCTATACATATATATATATCTTGGAGGGCATATAGATATATCTCTATATATCCATATATATCCACAGAGATATATCTTTATATACAGATACTTAGCGATATATCTATATATAGAGATATATGTGTATATATGTATATGTATGTATATATATACATGTGTATAGATAGATATACACATGTGTATATGTGATTTTATGTATATAAGTATAATTATTTATAGTTATGTATACACAGCATATAATGCTAACCTGGTATCTTGAAAAATAGTGGATATGAGATATAATACAAATAGTGGAATGAGATCTAACTGCTTTTTGTTGTTGCCCTTTTTAAACACATAATATCATGTGGAAATATTCACTTGTTCTAAGAACTGCTTGAATACAGCAGTGTTTCTAAATAATCCTCACCCCTATGGCCATCAGTTAACTCACTTATTCCAGAACACACAGCTGGCAGACTTTCTTAAAAAACACAAATTTAATTTATTTAATACTTTTCTTGACTTCTAATTGCCTGTATATTAAAACACACGCTGGTACCCCGTCACATAGAAAGTCATTTTAGCTGCCCTTTTAATTTTAGGCTCTCTTGGTCCTCATGCCACAGTTTTTCAGGACTTTTTTCGTGACTGAAGCAACAATGACCTTGTGATAATCTAGATTTTACACATGCTCTTTCCTCTTCCTGGAGCTAAAAACCTCACCTCCATCTTCAAGGAGCATTTTAAAGCTCTCTTTTTTTTTTGTGAGGCCTCCTCCAGCATCCTCAGACATAATGAGTCTCTTCTGTGTTTTCACTACTTTGTCCATCAGCAATGTTAGAATATTCAATGTTGTAATTCCATAATCTGCTTAAATGGTGCTCTTTCTTCCTGTTTTATTCTCTGTAATATCAACCATATTTTTGACCATTAGTATCAAATATAAGTTTACTAAATGAATGAAAGAATACGTGAATGACTTGGTTGATTGAGGAGGCAAATATGGTGAACATATATAAGATATTTTTATAGGAAGATGTGTCAAATGTACTTTCTCTGTTTTGCTGTTGCTTATGTTCTTTTCTTCCCATCACTTAAAAAGCTAGAGAAACTATTGCTTTCACCAACATTTTCTCAAATGCCTGAAAAATCACCAAATATATGAGTCATATTTTTCAGGAAATACTCTAGGAGCAAATCAATATAGTATAATATTAAGGGATTTTCTAAGATTATATCTTTTCTGTTATATTCTTATAATTTACTTATTCATCTCTGTAAATACTATACACTTATTCTTATGGGTAATTTTGTTTGATCATTAAATAGCTATTTGGATATCTGTAACTTTTAGCATATACTTTAATTATAATGATAATAATAACAATAAAATATTTACAGTGTTAAATATAACTTTTTAAAAGGTTCCTGTGGCAACCATGAATTGATTTTTTTAAACAAATATTTTATGGTCCTGATAAACCTCACACCTATTTTCCAGTACTATCTAACACAAATTTTCCAATACTACAATAACTTTCATAGAACATTATCAGAATTAATCACATCTTTATCTCTGTTCATCTAATCATAAGAAGTCCAAGACCGAGGTTTATCCTTTAGTACTTAGATTCTCAATGCCATAAGACAATCTAACTCCATCTCCAAACACTTTCCAACTTCTGAAACCTTTTCAACAAATCGCTAGAACTCAGACTATATGGCAAGCTTGATTCTCAATGCCATAAGAAAATCTAACTCCATCTCCTAACCCTTTCCAACTTCTGAAACCTTTTCAACAAATCTCTAGAACTCAGACTACATGGTAAGCAAAATACTCGATATCATTTACTTCTTCAGTCAACATTCCCTCATCTTGTGAATCTACCTGTAATATGACTTTCTCAGAGGATGGTGTTCACCCTAGTATCAGTTAGTTTGGTCTGGAAAACAGAAATTGCTCTAGAATTCAAAGTAAAAAGGTGTTAACAAAGGAAATTAAAGACTTGCCTGTCTGCTGGAAGGGTAGAGTTTATGATGGTCAGGGAATATTCTGCTACAATTTATGAAATCAATAAATGCCTACACAACCGCTTAGTCACCACCAATCATCTCAGCAGCCTACAACACCATAGAAGGTGATCTCCAGGAGCACTCCCAGAAGCTGCTGAAAACCATTTTCTGTCCATTCATATGTCTGCCCGCAGGTGTCCCAGAGAACAGCAGCTTCTCCGTTTCCACCATTCGCATCTTAGAGGCCAAGTACATCCTCTCAAAATCTTTTCCATATAGATAATAGCATGGCCATTCTTCCGTTGCTTAGAACAAAAATTTTAGAATCTTCTATGACTTTTTTCTTCTCATATTGCATGCCTGATCAGAAAGCTCTCATGCCTCTTCCTTAAGAAATGTTTTCAATCTGACCAGTTTTCTAGCTCTATCACTATGACTCTGAACAATGTCACAATCATCTTTATGCAGGATAGAAGTAAAGGTCTCCTAGCTGATCATTTGCTTCCATCTTTGACCCCAGATCATCTACCGGATAGTATTTAAAAAACTGTTGTAATTCTCCATAAAGGGAATATATTATATAATATTCTGTAATGTACCTGAAGATGGATATTCATATTTTAATATTCTGGACCAAATTTTGACATCATTGATCTACAAATATTATCATAATATTATCTATTATCATCATAGATCTACCTTGATCTAAAAAAATTGTCATTTTTCTTGTTATTTTGTATTTAAGTGGGAGAAAGATGTATGTTTACATAGAATAAGAATCAACTGAATTTGGAAAGATTATAGATATAAGAGAGACAAGATAATTGGATAAATATATTCTAGAGGAATTTGAAAGACTAAGAATCAAGAAAAACTAAAGGATTTACTATTTCAAGAGGGGAAACGTATTCTGAGACAAAAGGGAGAAAAATCAGACTTTGAGAGTGTGGTCAGACTTTATTATGCTCTAATTGTGAGCTGTGTGTTAGCATAAATTATTCAAATACTGTGTCTCAAAATTCTTGTTATTTATCATTTTTTAAACAAACACTAATCCATCATTTGTCACGTATTGTCATGCTGCTATACACTGAAGATATCATGTAGAAAGTGTAGCAAGGGTACATTAATTCATCTTATGATCTTATTGTACTGGGTCCAAAAGAATTACCATGCAAATATGTTGAGAACTATGATGAGAGAAGCACAGGGTGTTGTGTTATGGAGGCAATAAGGGAGGTGTATAGAACAGGTGGTAGAGGTCAGGACAGCACTCTTGAAAGACTTGCAAGAAGCAAATAGACTTAACAAACAGAGTTTGACTTGGAAAGGATATATTGGTGTGAAGGTAAATAATAGTGTTCAGGCAAATCTAACAGTATATTCAAAGGCCTAGAAGAAAGAGTTGCCGGTGACTTAAAAAATATGTTGGGACGGGATCATAGAGTATGTCAGAGAATTAAATGGAAAAAGATCATGTTGGAGTAGTAGGTAGGCACTAGGTGAAAAGACTATAAATCAGTGTTTCTCAAAATTGATGTGCACAGCAATCATCTGGGATCTCGTTAAAACCTAGATTCCTATTCAGTAGATCTTGAATGGAGCACTAATATCTAACAAGCTTTGCAAGCAATGTCAGTGCTGCTGGTCCACTTGTCATTCTTTAAGCAGGAAAGATTTAAATCATACTCCATTCTTATATCTATTCTTATGGGGACTCAGGAATAAGCTTAAATAGCAAGGTAATTTGATCAAATTTATGTTTTCACAAGATCCTTCTCATTCTTTGCGAATATTAGATTAGAAAGTGAAAATTCTGGAGATAAGAAGACATATAAAAATGTAATAATAATGTTCAAAATTATAGGGTAAACTCGGAAAATTAAACTGGGGACAATGAGATACATTTAAGAACTAGAATCAAGAGGAAATGACGATAAATTAAATGCATGTTGAGAGAGGAAGGGAGGCATCAGGTATGATGCCCAAGTTTATGGTTAGTAAACGTATGCATAGTGGTGATAATGATGATGTTGGTAATGAAACAGCTAAAGCTTATTCAATATCTACTATATACAAGGAACTACATTATTTACTTCATAAAAACATGAAAATGTATTATTGTATCCCCGTTTTATTGGTGAGAAATCTGAACCATGAGTTAAAAAATTCAGAATTAGTGAAGTACAAAACAAATTTTCAGAAAAAAATGGTTATTATTATCATTTATATTATTGATATTATTATTCAAGTGTGTCTGGAGTTGGAAAATAAAATTATTGAAGGAATCCTTTCATGACAATAATTATTTTTTCTTTGTGTTGTGAGAGGCAATGTCACACCCTTACAGGGAGTTAGGATTAGGTAAGAAATGCTTGAAAGTGGAGAAAATTGGATATCTATTATCAAGAGAGGGAAAAAACCTGATTATAAATAAACAAAGGCACTGAAAAGTAGCACCAAGAGCCCACCAGGCCAGTCTTTGTGAATTTTTAAAAAATTAATTAGATTTCTTCTACAGATGTCAGTAGACCTATGGTAGAAACAGAGAAAATGAACGGATGCTTTTATCCGAGGTCGAGACAGCTCCTGGTGAGACCTCAGAGAGATTTTTGATCATGGAAGAAGGTGAAAGGGGAGCAGGCATGTCAGATGACAAAAGTAGAAGCAAAAGAGAGAGAGTGAGGTGGGAGGTGCCACACACTTTTAAATGACCATATCTCATAAGAACTCACTATCATGAAGACAGCACCAAGCCATAGGGTATCCACTCCTGTGATCAAAACATTTCCCACCAGGTCCTACCTCCAGCATTGGAGATTAAAATTTAACATGAGATTAACATGGGACCGAATATCCAAACTATGTCAGCCAGCACACAAAATTAATCAGCTAGAGTTCTTTGACCTCCAACACTCTCTGGCCTGGAGCTTATTCCTTTCTTTCTTTTAAAACTCAAAGAGATTAGTAAAGACTAAAGATTATGATCCTTCTGTAATATACATTATCAGACAGAGTAACCAATACTCAGCCTTTATCACCCTGAAATATGGAACATGGACTTAGAAGCATGAGACGTACGTGGGTTTATATACTGAGACATTAAAACATTTTGAAACTCTAAATGTATACTTTTCAAAGCAGATGAGGTAATAATTTAAAATAGGTATGATAAATATGCTTAAAGACATAAGAAAACATATTAACAATTGGAAATAAGAAAAAATTAATTAGTAAAAGTTAGAAAAAATATTAAAAATAAATATTAAGAAGAAAGGTTATAGAATGATAAAATAGTGTCTCAGATTGTGTTCTCCAGGAAGCAGACAATGAAATGGAGGTAGGAGTGCAAAAGGTTTATTAGAGAGTAGCAAGTGTGAAAGTGTAAGGGAAAGAAGCAAAATTGCACAGGGGGAGCCATCAGACCATGCGACAGACATGAATACGGTCTCTGTCAGTCCACTGAGGAGCTTGTAGATAAACACTGGCCATGTGAGAAATACCACTTCAGACGGAAATATTTAAGTCCTTAGGCCACAGCCTTTCTTTGTTATAGGCTAGAGACAGCCCCAACGAGAGCAAGCCCAATAGCTGAGACCTATTCTAAATAAATTAATAGCTAGGGGCTCTCAGATAACCTCACTCTTCAGTTCTTTGCAAGTATCACTCATTGTTTTCTGACAGTGTGGCAATTGAAGACTAACATCAGTCAAGACTCTGGTTCCATTTTGATGATTTTTGCTTTTACCTGGAAGCTTTCATAATTGTTTCAGATTGATATCTTAAATTTCATGAAAATATGTTAAAGTACATATTTATGGTTGTCAATCTTCCATTTGATGTATTATAAAACATTTCAATATAAGGTCTTTCATGTTATATTGTTGGAACATTTTCTTCATTATTTCTTCAAATATTTTCTCTCCTCTCTTCAAGATGTCTCCCTTACATAGTTGTCAAGTTGGAAGCAGGTGTTGTCAGTGAGCTCAACTTGGGTTGTTAGCTGGGCATTGACTCTTCTTCACATGGGCTGTTGGAACCTGCTCATTGTATCACTGGGAGCAATGTGGGTTCCAGAAATGTGGAAGAATTATGCCAGCCGTCTTAAAGTTCAAAGTGAGAACTGGCTTAGGTTACCTTCCATCAATTTGAATGCTATTAGTCAAAGGAATGAAAAACCCAACCTCAGTGCGAGGGGTTGCCCTTCACATCTCTGTTATGAACTGCTTTTATTTTGTGTGACGTAGATTGGGTAAAATAAATGATTGGGTAGGAGACAGAATATATATTTTACTTACATAATACATTTTAGATTTTGGTCAACTATTACATTGCCTTAACAATGTAAGTAACAGAAATGTCAAATACAAATATCTTTTTTGGTTCATTTCCCTGAATCTTCTGGCAACTACTTCCTTCAGTTGTTCTTACTATCTGATGAATATCTATTGCTAGGCTAAATTGATAGAATTTTATTTATTTATTCTTTTTCTTTCACAAGTGAGAGGAATTAGATAGATAGATAGATAGATAATAGATATAGATTAGATAGATAGATGATAGATAGATAGATAGGTGTCCAGTCGCATGTTCAGGTAAAACGATATTCTACTCTTGTATTTTTGACTCATCTTTCACAAATAACTGGAGTAGGAGCCTAATACTTTTTTCTTCTCGCCAAATGAGTGTAATGTTGAAAGGATCAAGAAGCATTTAATATTTTTATTTATTTATTTATTTATATTTATTGAGATAGGGCCTCACTCCCATCACCAGGGCTGGAGTGCAGTGGTACCATTATGGCTTACTGCAGCCTCAACTTGCAGGACTCAGGTGATTCTGCCATAGGCTGGTGTCGAACTCCTGGGATCAAGCTATCCGCCTCCCTCAGTCTTCCAAAATGCTGAGATTACAGGCGTGAGCCACTGCGCCTGGCCTCGTTTAATATTTTGACATAGCTTTAGTTTTGAAATGGTTTATTTCCACCTGATTCAAGCATTCACTCTTCCTTACTTGTTCTGTTCACCTTTAGTCCACTGATTGAACTCACTAGTGAAACTATTTTTCAGTTGGTGTATAAAAAGAAAGCTTATTTATTTATTTTTATTTCTTCAACTTATTTCTTCAAGTTGAAGAAAGATTCTCCGTGAGACAATTTTAATGTTTTAGATTATTTTGCTTTATGTTTTTATGAAAAATGACTGGATATGTTTCATTATGGGGTGACACAGTGAAATTGTGACATGACTTGTTCCTCCAAACAAGCTACTAATATATCTTACATCTCATATCAGTATGTTTATATTTTATTGCAAAAAAGTTTTAAAAGATGCAAATGTGTGCCATATGCTTCGTTCCCATTCAGAAATACAATTTCATTTTATTACTAACTTTCAAATGAGCTCATCATCTTTCCTTACACAAAGTGATAGGAAAAAGTCTTTTCTGAGATTAGAGTTGATTCTACAAAGGGCACTCTATTTCCTAATCTGATGTGAGAAGCAAATTATTAAATACTCAAAATATGTGGATATGTAGCTATTTGGATGGTACATTAAATATGTACATAATCATACACTGTTCTCTGCTTTCTTTGATGTCATGCATACGTTTTTTTCTCTAACAGTCCTCCATAAAATGCAAATGTTTCCCATTATAAAGCAACTGTTCTTTCCTTCTTTCAGAGAATATCTTCTTTTGTATCATTCACTTATATATAAAGTAAAAGTAAAAAGCAGCTACTTTCACATATATGAAAGGAAATAACAAGGATAAATGTCTCTCCCACTTGAGTCAACTGATTGTTATAATTGTAGTTCATTTGTTCATAAATAACTATGGATGATTTATAAAATTAAAAATATATTTACTCACTTCTGGAAATGGGATATTTCTAAAAACATTAATAGCATAATAAATCAGATAGCTTCTCTAAATATATGTGAAATTGGATGCAGAAATGATAGGATTTCTATCTTATGTATGACTATAAAAAGAAATATTTAGATAAAAATATTGTTTAAAATAATTTTCATTTGTAATATTTACATATGTGTGTGTTTGTGTATGTGTGTGTGTGTGTATATATATATATAAAAATATTTGGATGCTTCTAACCAATTCCAATACTGAAAATTAGAAAATATACAGTTTTAGGATATAAAATACCAAGTAATATTTATGTTTATTGACTACTTTTCTTATGAACTGTGATTTCATTTACACTTTTCACTATATTAAAGGAAAAACTTAAAATGTAGCCAATTTTGTAGTCAATGGAACAAAATCTTTGTGCAGTTGCTCCGCCTATATACAGAATTGAATAATTTATGTATTGTACCTCCTTTGGTTCTTGCTCAACCAACAGACTCTTAAGTGATGTGTATTAAACAGGTCCCCTTTACTCAGCACTATGCAATGGAGGATACTAAAGAAGACACTGTTTCTGTCTTTAGAGAGCTTACCATTTAATGGGGAAGAAAAGAAACAAAAAGTAATGAGAAAGCACTTTAAGTGCTCAGGAATTTGGTGCTTAATATAAATACACTAGCAATTCAGCAAAAAGAAAGATTGATGTTGGATCAGGAGTATAAGAGTCAGTCAAGGGCACAATAGATATTGTGTTGAACTTACTACTCTTACCTTTATTTCTATTATCTCCTTATCCTATTCACATTATGTCCTTTCTTCATTATCAAAATCAACTCAGAGTTCATATTTGAAATCAATCTGGATTAGGTCTCTCCACTTCTCTTATCTGAGCTCCTGTTTTACTAACCATGTTTGTATTTATTGCCACATATATGATCATTTCCTGTATGAAAAATTATTTTATTTACATATGTGTTTTAGCACATATCTTCAGTAATTTTCAGAAAGTCTTTTTCTTTTTTTTCTTTTGAGGCAGGGTCTAACTCTGTCACCTAGGTTGGAGTGCAGTGGCACAATCTCAGCTCACGGCAACCTCTGCCTCCGGGGATCAGGTGATCCTCCCACCGCAGACTCCCAAGTAGCTGGGATTACAGGTATGCACCACCACACTAGGCTAATTTTTGTACTTTTTTGTAGAGACAGGGTTTCACCGTGTGACTCAGTTTGGTCTCAAACTCCTGGGTGCTAGTGATCCTCCTGCTTGGGCCTCCCAAAGTGCCAGGATTACAGGCGTGAGCCACTGCGCCCTATCTAACCTTCATATGTTAAAGATTGTTCTACATTTTATATTTCTCTATTGCCCCCCAGGAAGTTTGTGTCTGTTTACACTTCCACCAACCAGTGACTATTTTCCATTTACTATTTTTTATATATTTGTCAGTAGTGGGAAGGAAGCATGATTAATCCTTGCTGATTTTAAAGAAAAATAATATTTAGTTTTTGAAATTATTTGATTATTAATAAGGTTAAATATTCAGCCAATATGCTTATTAGTGTTTTCACTTTGTAGAAGACTCTTTTTGTGTATTTCACGTACTTTTTACTCAGTGTGCTTGTCTTTTCCTTAAAATTCAAATATATTTAATTAATGTGTTTCTATAATTCCTTTGTTTTTTAGTTTAATAATAATTGGTCTCTTAAAATTTAACCTTCTGTTAACATTCATGTAGTTTTAATTGTATTCCCAGGGGGAAAAAGCACTGTTTTTTTTAGGTATGCTTTTACTTTTCTTATCTTTCTTTGATAGTATAACTATGTAATCAATGAGCATATATTAGGTGCTGGACAAATATTTCTTGAACAAATATTGGAAATCAATGATCCTGTTTACTGATTACATCAGCTAGCTAAAGGTCACATTTAATTGAATTTAAGTCTTTTTCCTATTGTTTTATGGAAATCTTGACCTAAGGAGTAAAAAATATTTTCAGTCATCTTGGGACAATCGCAATTGATAAAATATACTGAGTTATTTATTTTCATAACTCAAAAATTAGTCATTATTAAATAAAAATTGACATTTTCTGTACAAACAGAAGAATAAAAATTAGATAACAATTTGCATACATGGTGTGGTGGTTTTTAAATATGTTTTCAAATTCAGGTAGAATCAAGGTTTCCTCCCCTTGAACTAGGGCTGGTCTTTATGACTGCTTCAAGGAATAGGATGTGATGGAAGTGATACTGTGACTTCCAAGGACGGATTTTTTAAAAGCCATGCAGCTTCAATCAATTTCTCTTGGAACATTTGTTCTGACTGCCTTCAGCCTTCATGTAAAAAGTGTGACTACATGGTGAGAGAGAGACCTACATTTTAAGTGTCAGATATGTGAGTGAAGAAGACTTAGAAATGACTCCAGCCTCAGACCTTAACTGACTACAATCCGGTGAGAGACCCCACTTGAGAAATGCCCACAGCCCAGGCCAGCAACAGAATTGAGAGCAAAAGAAGTACTCACATGAGGTGTTTAAGGTACTCACATGAGGTGTTTTTTTCCCCTAGTAATAGCTAATCAAACACATGGCAAATGGCTTCCTAAGATGAAACAATTTAAGTGTTGCCGTTGTGTATTCTACTGAAATGTCTATGTCTGAAGGATCAAAAGCCATCTTACGACATATTGTTTTACTTGTATCAAAAGTAACTAAAAAGTAGACTTATACCCAATTCTGGAGGAAGGTGGGGAAAAATAAACCAACTGTACTTCAATTAAGCTTTTAAAGTTTTATAATTTATACTAAATTATCGAAAGTAACTACCATCTATACTTTTGTCATATTTTAAATATTCGGTCTCTTTCAAATGAGAATTTCATTTGAAGTAAATACAGTTGGCTCTCTCTATTTATGGGATCAGCATCTGTGTATTCAGTCAACTGCAGATTGAAAATATTCAGAAAAAAGTATTCACAAAGTTTCAGAAGCAAAACTTGAATTTTCTGTGAACTGAGTACTACAATGTATCCACACAAATGAGGAGATATGTATGCATTGTGTTAGATATTATAAGTAATTTAGGGATGATTTAAAGTCTGTGTAATGATATGTGTTGTTTACATGGAAATAATACACCACTTTAAATGAGAGACTTGAGCATCCACGAATTTGGGTCTCCATTGGAAGTCCTGAAACTAATCCTCCCATAAATACTGAGGGATGACTATATATAGAAATAGGCGTACTCATTCAGAAAGGAAATAGAAAACTAATTGTCAAGAGCTAAAACCACATTCAGTACACATGAATGTTCTTTGAATCAAATTTATATAGAAATAAAAATAAAACTGGTAGTTAACTAATTTTTTAATTATAAAAAGCCTTTGTCTTTCTTTTCTGTAACATATATATATATACACAAAGATGGGAATAGAAAATAAACACAGCAGAATTCAAGTATACCACATATTCCAGGCTTGGGTGTAACAAGGTAAAAATATCAACTAAAAAAATAAGTAATTACTTTGAGTTTTTCCTAGTTTCTCCCATTCTCCTGATTTGTAAAATTGATCATGGTTTAGGATTTAGTTTATATGTGGCTTTTCTCCTATTACTGTACAGTTCCTGACCACACAGGCCAAAGAGGCTTATAAGTGTTTGCTAAAGAATGCTTTCCTGCACACTACAGTCACATTTAATCTGGCATACAAATATGTCCTTATGTACAGCAGCATAAATGAAGAAGTAATGGAAGATATTTATAATTAATGTTCTTTGCTTTGCTTAGTTAATCTTACAATGAATCCATTGTCAATTATAACTGACTGCAGAAAGAATTGCAGTCAGGGAACTTTAAAAAAAAAAAGACACGAAAGCAAAGTGAGCATTTACTTTTCTTTATCCCTTTTCTCCTTATTACATGTAATTTTAATCAGTTTCTCTGTAATAAGAACATTTAAAGGTTGAATTAGAGTTCATGAACCTATGAGAAAGAGGGTTTTGAAAGGGATAAAAATTCAAAATATATTTGGTAGGAAGAATCAAATGATACAAAGTTCAGTGACAGGGTAAGACAGATGAAAAAATCCAGATAAGAATTTTTAGGCTGGGTGCGATGGCTCATGCGGATAATTCCAGAACTTTGGGAGGCCAAGGTGGGTGGATCACCTGAGATCAGGAGTTCGAGACCAGTCTGACTAATATAGTGAAACCCCATCTCTGCTAAAAACACAAAATTAGCTGGGTGTAGTGGCACATGCCTCTAATCCTTGCTGTTTGGAGGCTAAGGCAGGAGAATCGCTTAAACCTGGGAGACAGAGGTTGCAGTAAGCTCCAGCCTGGGCAACAAGAGTGAAACTCCATCTCAATAAAAAAACTTTTTAGAAAAGGATAAGTGCAAAATATAAAAAGAATCATTTTAAGTAATAACCAGTAAAAGGAGATAAATTTGATGATGAAAACAATATTTTGTGGAATTTTTTTCATCCTCCAATTTTCATCTCTTTCATGAATTCAAAACAACATGATCAAAACCATTGTCTACATCTGTCACACCAGGCACACTACTGTCTCTTCAGATGCAGGTTCTTTATTCCTCACTAAATGATCTTCATACATTCTTGTTGCTAAGAAATCACAAAGAAACTCACATGCTTTCTCTCTAGGCCAAACAGCTCTTTGCTGTTTCTCTAAATCCTGCATTTCAAATTCCAAGCCATGCAATCCTAAAATATTATACTCCTTTTGATTATGCCATTTAATTAGGCCTTACATAGATAATTTTGTATTTTATGAGAACTTTCTAGGCTTTGGTTTTTTCATTGGTAAAATGAAAATAAGACAAAGGATTTTAATGAAAACATAGTACTTATATAGTATATAAATATAGTAAGTTCTATATCAATGTTATTTTTAACATAATATTAATCTTGTATAGCCATTTATATTTTAAGTATATGTCCTCCTTCAGCAAATATGTCATTGAATTTTGTTGTGTTTCCAGCATATTTCTCATGAAATATGTTCAATAATAATTTACTGTCATTTTCCATGTCCAATTATATGTTCCCTATTTTTAAGGGATCTATTTGGTTCTATTTTGAGCTTTGTCTCTCTTATCTCTCTGTATTATACCAAGGAACTATAATACAAAAGATCATCAAGCTGAATCTCAAAGTTGCACTCCAGCTATATAATAACCAACAAAGCAATTTCCTTCGCATCTAATTTTGTCTCCGTGTCTACAATCATGTCTTATTGTTCAGTCTTTTACATGCTCAATTCTAGAATAAGCAAAATCTCACAAATTAATGTTAGCTCCACAGAATTCTAGTTTAATCATTTGTAGCTAAATTCAGACTATAAGCATGTATTACCTTTTTCTTCTTAGAAGGAGAACTGGTAATTGATGTGGGGCCAAACAGCGCAGTACAGCAGAAAGGATCTAAATTTGGGAATTATACTGAGGTATGTTATTTTTTCATATATAGCTTTTTTGTCATGTAACCTCAGGAGAAGTACTCAGACTCTCTGAGTCTCATTTAACACATTATTGTAATAAAATATTTCAAATTTGATCTTTATTGTGAATACTACTGTGCTAAAGGATTTTTAATGGTATCTGAAACAACCTAGGCTCCCAAGATACGCATGAGTTCCCTTTCTTCACCTGGGTAGCTATTACAAAAACACACTGGCATTGCTTGTAATGGAATTTCTGCTTTTCTGGAACACAATAGGCCCAAGGAGATTTACATAGTGCTAAGTAACCAGATATGAAAATAATTGAATTGCTTTCATTCCGTCTTCATTCTAGGTACCTAGAAAGCAAGCAGAATACTCTTAGCCAAGAAAACAATGTTACTACATGAGTACATAAGGAACATGGTCTAGAATTGGAAATAAACTCATGAACACCACACACAGTGTTAAAGCCAGCCCAAATAAATATAGAATAGTTAAAAACTAAAATCAGATTTTTTTCAGTCATTACAATTTCCAACTTTTGTGTGACTGTATATTTTTAATCATAATGTAGTTTTTTTCAAGATGAAAGAAGATATATAGAAAGACTATTTGCTGAACTTGTTCCAATACTTTAATTTCAAAATAAGTCTAGGTATTTTAAATGGTTATATAAAATAGAAAACGTTTATATTATGTCTCAGAAATGTTTATAGCCTTGGAGGCAACTTATTTGTTTTCTTAATATGAGAAAATGCTCAAGTAAATTATGCTTTAAGTATTTGTGTACAAACAATAAGATCATATCTGGGACCCCAGTCAAATTTCTTTGGCTACAGATATTCATTCAAGATAGTTTGGATGTTAGTGACTCATGCTTTATTGCTTTTTAAATGGTTACTTAATATAAGCTTCTTTCAATGTTTCTTGAATTCCCTATCTTCTTTACAGCTTAATCTTTATGTTTTATCAAGCATGTATATAAAATACTGGTTATCCAAGGATTACTTTACAAAATATATAAATTGTATACTTTAAAACTTTTACTTTTAAAACTTAAGAAAGTTTATGTGTGTACACTTTTCTTAGAAAATGTGTATGTTATCTTTTAGAGCAATTTATCAATAAATTAATTTCCTTTTTATGCAGATTCAGACCTGTTAAATACCATAGATTGTCTTTATTATTTAAGGATTATTAAATAGTAAATATGATTAACTATAAAATTTTCTTCAGACTCTATTCCTGACTACATGAGGAGGAGAAAGGGAAATTTGGAACCTGAATTCTGAATCTTCTTATAATTCCACTCTTCATTTCATTTTGTCTTATTTAGTATTGACATTATATTATCTCAAATCAGTTTAATCATAAAATTAATGTGGAAAAATATTGAATAGCTCCTCATTAGCAAATAAAACCAATTATTTATCCCAAGCCAGACGTGCCACAGAAAAAGTAATGGCTAGGTTGGTTCATATCCCTACCTAAAGATTTTTAATTTCCATCATGCCTGGTATAGTATGTCCAATCAATTTTTAAGAACATAAAAGACAAATGCTGGGAGCTATACACTGAATGTTTGTGTCCCCCCAAATTTCATATGCTGAAATTCTAAACCTCAAGGTGATGGTGTCAGAAGGTAGGGCCTTTGAAGGTAATTAGTGCTTTTATGAAAATAACCCCAGAGCTCCCTCATCACTTATACGATGTGAGGTTACAGTGAGAAAATTATAGCCTATAAGCCAGGAAATCGGCCCTCCCCTGACACGGAGTCTGTCAGTGCCTTAATCTTGGATTCCAGCCTCCACAACTGTGAGAAACACATTTCTGTCACTTAAAAGTTACCCAGTCTGTGATATTTTGTTATAACAGCCTGAATGGACTAAGATAACAGGAAATTTTGTGTGAAATAAAGGGGCTACTATTTGTAAAATAAAAGAAAGTGAGCCTGGCACACATAGCGTTACATGTTTCGAGATTAAAAGTAAAATATCTCTTCAAATAGATGATGATCACTACTTTCCAGACAGTAAAGATAATTATTAAAAATTACTTAAAATTTTTTTTGATTAATACTTTAGAGGTCCCTGGGACAGGGCGATTATGCTCTTGACTGCAATTATTTCTTTACTAGGGACTTATCTGTCAGCAGCCATAGCTGAAGTGGGCAATTACCCCCATTAACCTCCACCAATGTTTATCAGTATTGTTGTGCTAAAACATGGTTGAGGAATCCATTCAACTAAATATAAATATACATGGTCACCAATTTCGCAGTTTATTTACAGATAAAAGTAATATTTTACAGACTTTTCTTAATCCTTTAAATCATTTTTAACAAATCTTATTTATAAAATGAATAAATTATTACAGGCAAATTTAAAGCCCCTTCCAATATTATGGATGTGACACATGTGTAAGTTCATTTTTTCCCACAGTGTTCCTTATGTCATTAATTACAGAAAACACTGTCTTTTTCTACTGCTCATACTATGATGAGATACTCTTTCCATCAAGTAATTGATGGGACAATTTGTTTTAGAGATCTAGTGTAGACATATAGTAATTGCTGCCTGTTTCTAGATGATAAGTTCCATGAAGCTCCATGCCTATATTGCTCACCATATTATTCTCAGTGCTTATTACACTGCCTAGCACATAGCCAGAGCACACCAAATATGTGACAAATGAATTAATGAATGTTTCCCTGTTCTCACCTGCGACTCAAATTTTCCAAAGAAATCTTTGTTTCCCTGGGAGGTAGAAAAAATATTTTCTTTCACTGATCATTGTCATTTAATTTTTAGTCCACTTTAGTAATGTTCAATCCCCAAAGCCATCTTTCTCCCTTGTCTTATGTATTTCCCTAAAGACCTGCCTTTTGGTAGGTAATCAGTGCCTGTCTCTAATCACTTTATACCTCTAAACTCTAATTCTCTTTTTTATTGGCAACTCTCATTTATTAGTGACAACAGTAGAGAGGAGGAGACAAATACATTAAATTGACATATAAATTACAGATATACAATTTAAACGATTGTTTGAATCAAAAATCTTATTTGAGATTCCCATATTTTGCCATTCATCTTGTTAGAAGTGTGACTGAGAAAAGAAAGGATAAGAAGCCTGACATAAAGAGTTTACAGAAATATTGAGAGGTTGACTTTGATTATGATGTTAAGATGATCTTGACATTTTTGTTCACTCATGCATTTTCATCTATGTCTCATGTAACATTGTGGGAATTACAGTGGTTGATTATCAAAAACACATAGATGCTCCATATGGACAGTGATGCAAATAGTCTGTGTGGAGCTAAACCATCACACATCATCACTGAAACCTTGGCAATAAATGGGGGAAGATGAATACCATAAGACAATGGGATTACTTGTCGCTGAGAAAAGTGTTATCAAAACTAAACATACCAAAACCTTATATGTTCTAATTATTTTTGTTAGATTTTCCATTTGTCAAAAATGAGGAGTACTAATCAGTAGTGCTATGGAAACAAGACACTAACAGTTATAGTCCGGAAGAAGAGATGATAACATCTGTCCCTAAAAAGAGGTAAATTCATTTTAAAATGACTGTTACAATTATTACTTGTTATGGTTTTGATTAATTTATCGAAGAACTCAGATGATGTTATAACACCTGCTACCAGAATTCCTCTCAGGGCAGGATAATCTTGGTTTGCCAAAATACTTTTTTAGCCACTTGGTAGAGAAGTTGAAATTTGAAGAGCATTGTCTTGGTAGAAATCTCTTAAAGAATACAATGATTAAACTGGCTTGCAGGAGAAATCCAGAAGAATTTTATTTTCTTCCTGTGAAGGAATGAGAGAAAAATTAAAAGTAATGTAGAAAAAAGAAAGGGATAATAAAGGAACTAGATATATGGAATGGGTTAAGAGAAATACAGAGAAAGCCCATTGAAGAAACAAGGTGATGTAATAGAAAAAACTTTATTTTAAGCAAATACGTATATAATTTTTAAGATTCTGTTTTGGGCTGAACATCAGCAAAATGGTAGAATAGGGTTTTCCACTCCTTGTCCTACTGCATAAACATCAACTTGAACAACTATCTGAAACACACACAAAAAAACCATCACAGAGCTAAGGAAACCAGATAAGAAATTATAGCACCTGGGTGTAGCACAGAAATAAGAAAAAAAATGCATCAAAGAGGATAGAAAGGACAGTCATGCGTTACTTGCATCACTCCTTTCTCACCTCCAGGCAGCACAGCATGGAGAGAGATACTTCTGCTTGGGTGAAGGAGAAAACAGTGAGTACAAGACTTTGCCTCAGATCCCAACACTCAGTGTTGGGCAGCACCCATGACCCCAGACTTCAGGCCAATACCTACTGACTAAGCCTCTGGGTTGGTTCCAATGCCAGGCCAGATCCCACAACTCCAGACTCCAGGCTTGTTCAGCATACTTGGTCTCTGGGCCCACAGCAACACCAGGCCAAACCCAGTGGCACCAGAGGACCCAGCCTCCAGACTGACCCCTTTGGATACAGGTTCTAGGCTGATCCAGCATCAGGCCAGCACCTGTGATCCTTGGCTCCAGGCTCACCTCAAGTTCCAACTCAGCTCTGACATATGCCAACCCATATAGCCCCAGGCCTCAGGCCCATGCCAGTGCCAGATAAACACCCCTAGCCTCAGGCACCAGACTGGCACCTGTAGATACAGGCTCGAGGCTTGCACAATGCTAGGCTAGTCCTTGCAGTTCCACACTCTAGGCCAGCCCCTGTGACCCCATTCTCCAGCAGAACTAGGGTACAGGCTTTCTCTAGAAGACCCAGGATCCAGGTTTGCCCCAGTAGACTTTTACTAGGATATCTCTCACGGACTCAGGCTCTAGGACTGCCTCCTGTGGATCAGGTTCCAAGTCCACCTCCACAACCCTAGAACCAAGGCCAGACTTTGCAGGCCTAGCTTCCGAACCAACTACTGCACAACCAGCCTCTCTAAACCAAGGCTCTAGGCATTAGGATAGCACCTATGATGCCAGGCTCCACAGTAGCCCTTATGGGTCCATTTTCCATGTCTGTCCCAGTACCAGGCTGGACCTAGGTTCCAGGCCAGTCTTCATGGCCTCAGACTCCAGAGGATCCAAAGTCCAGTACTACTCTAGCATAACTAGACTACAGGCCCACCCCAGTAGACCCTGGTGTCAGGCCAACTACCAGAGAGAGACTGAAGCTTCAATGCCACCCCCACAGGCCCAGGATCCAAGCCAGGCCAACCCCCATGGGCCCAGAACCCAGATCTTCCTGAACAGACTCAGGCTCCAGGCCTACTTCAGCACCAGGTCAGCCTGTGAACTCAGGCTTCAGGCTTGACCCATTGGACCCAAGCACCAGGATAATTCTAGCACCTGACTGACCTCTACAGACTCAAGCTCAAGGTCAATCCCAGAGTCAAGTTAACTGCTGTGGATTTAAGCTTTAGGATGGCCCCAGCAGATGAAGGCTCCAGGTCTACCCTCACATACTCTTGCTCCAGATTTATCTCCACAAACCCAATCAAAATATCCACTCCAGTGAGTCCAGGTTCCAAACTCAACCCAGCTGACCCAGATAACAGGCCCACTCACCTGCTAAACCAAGCACCAGACCTGCCTATCTGATGACCCCAGCAACAAGCCAGCCCATGAACCATGCCAGACAGCCTGCTCAGAATCTCTGGATGGGCTGACTGGTAAAGGGTTTTCGCAGACACAGTCAATCTGCAGAGATGGTAATAACTCCAAACTTCTACAATAAACAGACACCAATACTAAGCCACAAAAATTAAGAGCAATCGGGAAACATAACACTACCAGAGAAACAAAATAAAACACGAGTAACTGACCTTAAAGAAATGGATATTTATGAGCTCCCCAATTTAAAAAGAAATTCAAAATAAATGGTTTACAAAAGCTCAGTGAAATTCAAGAAAATACAAAGAAGCAATTAAATAAAATCAGAAAAATAATAAACAACTAAAATTAGAACTTAGATACACTGAGTGGCGATTCCTTAGGGATCTAGAACTAGAAATACCATTTGACCCGGCCATCCCATTACTGAGTATATACCCAAAGGACTGTAAATCATGCTGCTATAAAGACACATGCACACGTATGTTTACTGCAGCACTATTCACAATAGCAAAGACTTGGAACCAACCCAAATGTCCAACAATGATAGACTGGATTAAGAAAATGTGGCACATATACACCATGGAATACTATGCATCCATAAAAAATGATGAGTTCATGTCCTTTGTAGGGACATGGATGAAATTGGAAATCATCATTCTCAGTAAACTATCGCAAGAACAAAAAACCAAACACCGCATATTCTCACTCATAGGTGGGAATTGAACAATGAGAACACATGGACACAGGAAGGGGAACATCACACTTTGGGGACTGTTGTGGGGTGGGGGGGAGGGGGGAGGGATAGCATTAGGAGATATATCTAATGCTAAATGATGAGTTAATGGGTGCAGCACACCAGCATGGCACTTGTATACATATGTAACTAACCTGCACATTGTGCACATGTACCCTAAAACTTAAAGTATAATAATAATAAAATAAAAAAATTAAAAAAAAAATCTTCTGACAAATGAGGATGGACACACAACTATGAAAACTTATGCAATCTAGCAAAAGGAGCTCTAAAAGAGGAGTTTGTAACATAAACCCCTACGGCAAAAAAGCAAGGATATGAAATCAACAACCGAATCTTATAATTCAAAAAACAGCAAACTATAATCCTAAAGTTAGATGTTAAAAATTAATCAAGATCAGAGCAGAAATGAATAGAGACTAGGAAAAACAACAGAAAATATCCACAAAATTAGATGTTGGTTCATTGACAAAAAAAAAAAAAAAAACAAAGGAAGAAAAATAAAACTTCAGCTGGACAAAATAGGGGGAAAAAAAGAGAAAAGACACAAATAGACATTACAACTGATCCCACCAAAATCCAAAGGATCATAAGAGATTATTAAGAACAATGATATGCCAAAAAACTGGATAAATTAGAAGAAATGGATAAATGCCTAGACATGTACAACCTACCAGGTGTGAATCATGAAGAAACTGAAAATCTGAATAGACTAATAATAAGGAGATTTGATAATGAAATGAAAAGTCTCCCATCCAAGAAAGGCTCAGGATTTAATCGCTTTTTACTGCTCAATTCTACCAAACACATTAAAAAGAGCTAGTATGAATCCTCAAATTTTTCCAGAAAGGGCATATTTCCAAACTCATTTTATGAGGTCAGCATTACCCTGACATCAAAACCAGATAAGGACACTACAATAAAGAAATTTACAGAGCAATAATATCCCTGATCAACATAGATACATAAATTCTCAATAAAATACTACCAAACCTAATTCAACAGCACATTAAAAAAATCATTAATCATGATGAAGTTGGATTCATATTAGAGATGTAAGGATGCTTCAGCATATGGAAATATAACTATGATAGACTACAGTAACAGGATAAAGGGCAAAGACCATATGATAATCTTAATACATGAAGAAAAAGAATTTGACATAATTCAACATCCTTTTAAATAAAAACTGCCAATAAATTAGGTATAGAAGGAATGAACCTCAACACAGTGAAGGTTATATATGACCACCCACATCTAAGATTATACTCAACTGAGAAAAGTTGAAAGCTTTTGCTTTAAGAACAGGACCAACATGAGGATGCCCACTCTTGCCACTTGAATTCACCATACTACTGGAAGTCCTAGCCAGAGCAATTGGGTAGGAAAAAGAAGTAAAATTTTCCAGACCAGCCTGACCTACATGGAGAAACCCCATCTCTACTAAAAAAAAAAAAAAAATACAAAATTCGCTGGGCATGTATTACACCTGTAATCCCAACTACTCAGGAGTCTGAGGCAGGAGAATCACTTGAACTCGGGAGGCGGAGGTTGCAGTGAGCCAAGATCACAGCATTGCACCCGAGCCTGGGCAACAAGAGTGAAACTCCATCTCAAAAAAAAAAAAAAAAAATGTAACCAAGTAAAAGAGGAATGAATGAATTTTTTTTTCTGTTTGCAGGTGAAATAAAGTTACATATAGAAAATTCTATAAAAACTTTACCTAAAAACTATTAGAAGTAATAAATAAGTAATCTTGCCTGACCCAAAATCAATTCACAAAAAACAGCATTTCTATAAACTAACAAGGAATATCCAAAAAATAAAAATAAAAAAAGAAAGAAAACAATTCCTTTTATAATAGCTGCAAAAGTAAAAACCTTAGGAATAAATTTAGCCAAGGAGTGAAAAGTCAGTACACTACAGACTAAAAATTATAAAAGTGATGAAAGAATTTGAAGAAGACGTAAATAAATGGAAAGCTATCCCCTGTTCTGCAGCCAATAAACGTATGAAAAAGCTCAGCATCACTGATCATTAGACAAATGCAAATCAAAACCGCAATGAGATACCATCTCACACCAGTCAGAATGGTGGTTATTAAAAAGTCAAAAAATAACAGATGCTGGCAAGGTTGTGGAAAAAAGGGAACACTTATACACTTTTGGCGGGAATGTAAATTACTTCAACCATTGTGGAAAACAGTGTGGTGATTCCTCAAAGACATAAAAACAGATATATTAGTTGACCCAGCAATCCCGTTACTGGGTATACACCCAAAGATAAATTGTTCTATCATAAAAAGACACTTCTCAAAAGAAGACATTTATGCAGCCAACAGACACATGAAAAAATGTTCATCATCACTGGTCATCAGAGAAATGCAAATCAAAACCACAATGAGATATCGTCTCATGCCAGTTAGAATGGTGATTATTAAAAAGACAGGAAACAACAGATGCTGGACAGAGTATGGAGAAATAGGAACGTTTTTACATGGTGGGTTGGAGTGTAAATTAGTTCAACCGTTGTGGAAGTGGCGTTCCTCAAGGATCTAGAACTAGAAATACCATTTGACCCAGCCATCCCATTACTGGGTATATACCCAAAGGATTATAAATCATGCTACTATAAAGACACATGCACACGTATGTTTATTGTGGCACTATTCACAATAGCAAAGACTTGGAACCAACCCAAATGTCCATCAATGATAGACTGGATTAAGAAAATGTGGTACATATACACCATGGAATAGTATGCAGCCATAAAAAAGGATGAGTTCATGTCCTTTGAATGGACATGGATGAAGCTGGAAACCATCATTCTTGGCAAACTATCACAAGGACAGAAAACCAAACACTGCATGTTCTCACTCATAGGTGTGAGTTGAACAATGAGAACACATGGACACAGGGCAGGGAACATCACACACCAGGGCCTGTCATGGGATGGGGGCCTGGGGGAGGGATAGTATTAGGAGAAATACCTAATATGAATGAAGAGTTTATGGGTGCAGCAAACCAACATAGCATGTGTATACCTATGTAACAAACCTACACGTTGTGCACATGCACCCTAGAACTTAGAGTATAATAATAAAAAAAGAAACATGCACATGTATGTTAATTGCACCACTATTTACAATAACAAAGACATGGAATCATCCTAAATGCCCATCAATGGTAGGCTGGATTAAAAAAATGTGGTACAATTACACCATGAAATACCACTCAGCCATTAAAAAAAAAAAAGAGAACATGTCCTTTGCAGGAACACGATGGAGCTAGAGGCCTTTATCTTTAGCAAACTAATGTGGAACAGAAAACCAAATACCCCATGGTTTCACTTATAACCTGGAGCTAAATTATGAGAACACATGGACACGCAGAGAGGAACAAAAGACACTGGGGCCTACAAGGGGGTGCAGGGTGGGAGGAGGGGGAGGATCAGGAAAAAATAACCAATGTGTACCTGGCTTAGAACCTGGGTGATGAAATCATCTGTACAACAAACCCCCATGACACAAATTTACCTACATAATAAACCTACACATGTACTCCTGAACCTAAAAGTTAAAAAAGCATACATATCAAAAAGGCATCCCATATTCAAAGATTAGAAAATTTATATTGTTAAAATTTTCGTATTACCCAAAGCAAACTGCAGATTTAATGTAATCCCTATTAAAATTCCAATGACAGTTTTCAGAGAAATGGAAAAGACAATCTTAAAATCTGCATGAAACCACAAAAGATTCCAAATAGCAAAAGCAATCTCGAGCAATAAAACCAGAAGCTGGAGGCGTGATACTACTTGACTTCAAAATATACTACAAAGCTGTAGTAATGAAAACAACATGGTACTGGTACAAAAACAGACACATAAGCCAACAGAACACAATAGCCTAGAAAGAAATCCAAGCATTTATTGTCAAATGACATTTTGACAAAGGTTCCAGGAAAACATTAGAAAAGGAGAGTCTTTCAATAATTTAGGTTGTAACAACTGTATGTTCACATGCAGAATAATGAAATTAGACTCTAATCTATACTAAATATAAACATTACCTCAAAATTGATTAGAGATTTCAACGTAAGACCTGAAACTGTAAAACTACTAGAAGAAAACATAGGATATAAGCTTCATGACATTGGTCTGGACAATGAATTTTTGGATATGACCTCAAAAGTACAAGTCACAAAAGTAAAAATAAACCAGTAGGGCTACATCAAACTAAAAAGCTTCTTCTAGTAAAGGAAACAAATCAAAAGAGTGAAAAGACAATCTACAGAATGGAAAAAATATTTGCAAATCGTATATCTGATTAAAGGTTAATATCCAAAACATATAAGGAACTCAACTCAATGACAATAAAACAAATAACCCTATTTAAAAATGGGCTAAGGACCTGAATAAATATTCCTCAAAATAAGACATTTGAATGGCCAACAGGTATATGAAAAACTGCTCCATATCACTAATAATTAGAGGAATGAAATTAAAACCACAATGAGATATCAACTCAGACCTGTTAAAATAGATTTTATCAAAATATGAAGGATAAACATTGACAAGGGTATGGAGAAAAGAGAAACCTTGAATACTGTTGATGGGAATGTAAATTAGTACAGCCATTGAGGAAAATAATATGGAAATTTCTCAAAAATTAACAATTGAACTACTGTATAATCCAACAATTCTACTTCTGAACATATATCCAAAGGAAATGAAATCAAGATATGCAAGAGATATCTGTACTGCCATGTTCTTTGCAGCATTATTCATAATAGCCAAGATATGGAATCAACCTAAGTGTCCATCAGTGGATGCATGGATAAAAAGTGTGGTATATATACTATTCAGCCTTAAAATAGAAGAAAATTCTATTCATTTGTAATAATATCGATAAACTTGGAGGACACCATGTTAGTTAGAATACGACTGGCAAAGAAAGGCTGAATGATCTCACTTACATGTGGAATCTAAAAAGCTGATCTCATCGAAACAGAGTGGATGATAGTTACCAAGGGCTGCAGAGTGGAGTGGGTTTAGGAGATGTCGTTCAAATGATACAAAATTTCTATTAATCAAGAAATCTATTGTACAACATAGTGACTATGGTTAATAAAATGTATTCTTGAAAATCTCTGAGAGAATAGATTTTAAGTGTTCTCTTTACAAAAAATGGTAAGTATGTTAGGTAATGCACATGTTAATTAATTCAATTTAGCATTCCACATTGTTTATATTTTTCAATACATCATGGTATACATAATAAATATATATAATTTTACCATTAATTAAAACTTAATGAATTTTAAAAAATATTCTGTTGGAGCATAATGAGAGCCTCTCCACATATAGATGTCAGTATTCAAATATTGATTTTGTTTGTATGTTTGCTTGTTTTTGAGGTTGAAAGTCTCATGTCTTCATTGATATAGTGTGGGATTGGGACATCAGGAATAGTAGCAGTAATTAATATTAATGACTAAATACTAATTTGCATTGACTAAACTACGAAAGGAACAGGCCAAGAAAGTTGGAGAATATATAAGAAAACATGTATTCTAAATATTCAAATTTTATTACACTGTTAATAGTCAGACTACTAAACATAACTCAAAAAAGTTATAGAATACATTTCTTAGTTGCCTTTCTAGAATAGGTATGACTTAGTTAAAGAAAAGTAAAAGGAACATTTATCTATCTGTCTACTGTACACACAGACAAATATGTTTATACATATGTGAATTACTGGAAAATTCCACGTTTTGGGGAGGGAAATTAGGTAGTTGAAGAGATGATAAACTATACTTAAAAATAAAAATAATTTTCATTAAAATTATACTTCAGGCAAGAAAATTATTTTCATTTATTAAGTATGGTTTATCATCTCTTCAACTACCTAATTTCCCCCACAATGGAATTTTCCAATAATTCACATATGTATAAATGTATTTGTGTGTGTATACACCTAGACAGATAAATATTCCTTTTACTTTTCTTTAAGTCATACCTATTTTAGAAAGGCAACTAAGAAAATTGAATATTTTCAATAGATTACACAAAATAATGTATTCTATAACTTTTCTGAGTTGTATCTTTATTAATCTGAATATTGACCAAGTATGCTAAATACTATTAGCACAGGTATCGAGTACAAAATTTTATTGTTTCAACATGAAAATACATTGGTTTTCTTCTACTTTTTTCTTGAGAATTAATGTGACTAAAATATATCAGATGATTTTATTCAAATTGCCTGACACATTAGTAGTGGTTGAGAAATCAGCCTGACAGCAGGATTAAACCTCCTGATTAGACCTCACTGGGAGAAGAACAACATGTTTGACTGTGTGAGTTCCCAGGAAGAAGATTCTGAGAATTTAGTACTCAGAATGTTTACTAGGGAGGGCTTTTAGGATGAATAACTTAGGAAGGGAGGTTAAGAAAGCAAGATGGGACAAAGAGAGAAACTGAGTTGTGATAAATGCCCAACTGCTGTGGGAAGTGCTAAGGCAGAAGTAACCTGTAGGAGTTCTCCCATCTTGCCCCATGTGGCTGTGCCCTTATACCCAACCTTTATCATGCATCAGACTTGGTCCATCCTGAAACAGCTTTACCTTGGGCAAGGTGGCTCTACCTGCTACTGAGAAAATGAAGGCTGTCCACTAACAGCATTCTCAGTATCGGACCCAATTCTCCCCATGAAAGCCAGATTTGTGATGATCATGAGCAATAAAATTAAATATTGTGGTAGAGTTATTAAGTTTAATTTGTTCTGTTTGTTTTTTACTTTGATTTTGTTCCTATTGTGGTAAAATCACGACATGAGATCTATCCCCTTCCTTTTTTTTTTTTTTATTTTTAAACAGGGTCAGGCTGTGTCGCCCAGGCTGGTGTGCGCACAGGTCTCACTGCAGCCTCGGCCTCCGAGGCTCAAGCAATTCTCCTCCCACAACCTACTAAGTAGCTGAGACCATAGGCACACAGCACCATGCCCAGATAATTTATTTATTTTATTTATTTTTATTTTTTGTTGAAACAGTTTTTCACCATGGTGCCCCGGCTAGGCTCGAACTCCTGGGCTCAAGCAATCTTCCCGCCTCGGTCTCCCAAAGTGATGAGATTATATGAGTGAGTTTTCACACCCAGCCAAGATCTACCCTCTTAACAAATGTTTAAGCACTGAATACAATATTGTTAACTAAAGGCACAATGTTGCACAGCATATCTCTAGAACTTATTCACCTTGTATAACTGAAAGTTTACACCCATTGGAACATCAGCTCCTCACTCCTCATTTCCCCTTGTGCCCAGACCCTGGCAACCATCATTCTAACTTCCTGTTTCTGTGAGTTTGACTATTTTAGATACCTCATGGAAGTGGAATCCTATAGGTTTGTTATTCTGTAACTGGCTTATTCCACTTAGCATAACGTCTTCCAGGTTCATCCTTCTTGTTGTGCATGGCAGGATTTCCTTCGTTTTTAAAGCTGAATAATAGTTTATTGTATGTTATACCACATTTTCTTTATCCATTCATTTGTCAATGAGCATTTAGTTTATAACCATATCTTGACTATTGTAAACAGTGTGCAAAGAACACAGGAGCACCAATATTTCTTTGAGATAGTGATTTCATTTCCTTTGGATATATACTCAGAAGTAGAATTGCTGAATCACATGCTACTTCTATTTGTAACTATTGGAGGAACCACCAGGCTATTTTTCATAATGGCTGAAACACTTTTACATTTCCACCAATAGTGTAATACGGTTCTAATTTCGTCACATTGTTGTTAGCACATATCTTTTGTCTTTTTGATAATAGCTATTCTAACAGGTATAATAAGGTGATACTTCATTGTAGTTTTGATTTGCATTTCCTTGACGATTAGTGATTTGGAATGTTTTTCTATATACTGTTGTCCATGCGTATGTCCTCTTTGGAGATTCCTATTTATGTTTTTTCCCATTTCTTAACCAGGTTATTTGTTTATTTGCTATTGAAGTGTTTGAGTTCCTTATATATTTTGGTTATTAACCCCTTACCAGATGTATGATTTCCAATCTATTCTCTGAATTCCTAGATTATCACTTTTCTTGGTTGATTATTTTATTTGCCGTGGAGTAGTTTTTTTGGTTTATGTAATCCCATTTGTCTATTTTCGCTTTTGTTGCTTGTGCCTTTGATGTCATATTCAATAAATCACTACCAAAACAAATGTCATGAGGCTTTTCCCCTGTGTTTTATTCTGGGAGTTTATACTTTCAGGTCTTTTAAATCTTTCATATATTTTCACTTTGTATGTGTGTGTGTTGTGTGTACAATGTAAAGTAAGGGTACAATTTCATTCTTTTGCATGTGGTATCCAGTTTTTCCAGCACCATTTGTTGCAGAGTGGATAATACACTATAATCAAGTGAGATTTATCACTCAGCATGGTTCAACATATGTAAATCAATTAATGTGATATACTACATTAGCAAAGTGAAGGATAAAAAATCACATGATCTTCTCAATAGATGCAGAAAAGGCATTTGACAAAATCCAACATAGTTTAATGATAAAAACTCTCAATAAATAAGAATAGAAGGAATTTACCTGTGGGAAATTCTTGCTTATTGAGAGTTTTTATTCTTTTTTATATTCTTGTTTATTAAGAGTTTTTATCATGAAAATATGCTGAATTTTTCATAAGTGGCCTTTATACTCAATGGTGAAAACCTGAAAACTTTTCTTCTAATATAAGGAATAAGGCAATGACTCCTATTTTACTACTTCTATCCAACATACTACTAGAAGTCCTAGTTGGAGAAATTCGGCAAAGAAAAAGAAATATAAAGATTCCAAATCAGAAAGGAAGAAGTAAAATTATCTCAGTTTGCAGATGACATAATCTTATATTAAAAAATCCTAAATAATTCTCACATACAAACAGAAACTGTAGAATTGATAAACAAATTCAATAAAGTTGCAAGATACAAAATCAACATGAAAATATTAGTTGTGTTTTTACATACTAATAATGAACTATCTGAAAAGCAAATTAAGAAAACAATCCAATTTACCATAACATTGAATATAATAAAATATTTAGAAATGAACTAACTCAAGAAGGTAAAAAACTTTTACACAGAAGACTATAAAACATTGGTGAAAGACTTCAAGATACATATAAATAGAAAGGCAACCTGTGTTTATGGTTTGGAACAATTAACATTAAAATTATCATACTACTCAAAGCTATCCATAGTTTCAGTGCAATTTCTATAAAAATCCCATGGCATATTTTACAGAAATGAAAGACAACAATCCTTATATTTATATGGAACCACAAGTAAACCTCTAATGGACAAAGTAATCTAAAGAAAGAAGAGAAAAGCTGGAAGGCATCAAACTTCCAAATTTCAAAAACATATTATGAACTTCAGTAATTAACACCATATGGTATTGGCATAGACGTGAACATGCAGACCAATAGAACAGAATAGAAAGCCCATAAATAAACCTATGAATGTATGGTCAACAGGTGTTCAACAAGGATGTCAAGAGCACACAATAGGGAAAATATAGTCTCTTCAAACAAATGATGTTGAAAAAACTGGATGTTCAGGTGTAAAGTTATTTTAATATAACCTGTTCCATGCTGCATCACGTTGGTCATTTTTTTAAAAATACTGTAATTTGCATAGATATGAATGGCATTTATCTCTTATGCCATCTTTGTATTATCTTAACTTTCACCCCACAAAGAGCAGTGTGACACTGTCTATTTTTAACAGTTGTTTGATGATTTTTTTAAAGCTGCAAATGTAACAGTTTGTGGTGGTAATCCATTTTCAAATATCCTAGCAAATTGTAGATGTCAAAGAGCCTATCTTAAAGAATTTCGGAGCTGAGTTATTTTTTCCCTAACATTAGCAATGACCATTTTCACTTTGATTTTCACTTTGACTTCACAGCATGTCATGATGTTTCACTTGCTCACAATTTACTCCATTCCCCTGCATACTTCCCACACACAAATGTTGATGCTTACATTTCCTCTACCATTCCCTGAGGCCCTACTCTCTCCATGACTGGCTACAGATTTGGTACTGAGGAATTTATACCTTGTTTCAAAAGTCTGTGAAAATTTTACCTGATTAACTAGAACATTATTTCCATTAAAGCATCATGTGTCTTTTACTTCTTCCATCCTAATACCCACCCAATCATTGACTTTCAATTGTTTGTAACATAATGATAACTTGAATATGAAAATATTATGATCTTCAAATAAAATCCTAGGCTGCTGTCTACCACCAAGTGTACAATTTGCCATTTCTGATTATAGAAATATGTCTTAACCTTAAAGAATCAAGGACTCCAGGGATCTTTAAGTTCTGGTAGTGAGGAGAGTCAAAAAGGTATATCTCACCAAGGAGCCAGTGAAAAGGTAAGAACATCATTATCATATTGCAAATTTAGAACCTAATGTAAAGTTGAATTTTAAAAACAGAGTCAAGGCTGGGCATGGTAGCTTACACCTGTAATTCCAGCAATTTGGAAGGCCAAGGCAGGAGGATTGCTTGGGCCTGGGAGGCAAAGGTTGCAGGGAGCCATGATTGATCATGCCACTACACTCCAGCCTTGGCGACAGAGTGAGATGCTGAAAAGAATGAACAAAAGAAGGAAGGAAGGAAGGAGGGAGGGAGAGAGGGAGGGAGGGAGGAAGGAAGGAAAGGCTAGAGTCAAGAAGTTGAAAGTAAATAATGAAACCAGGTTTTCAGGGGCAATGGATCATTTAAACCAAGGATTTAGACAAGAAACAATCCAAAATAATTTCTGCAAAGAACAACCATAGTATAATGGTGCTACAGTCCTAAAACTTAACAGCTCGAAATATGCCATTTGGATGACTGCAAATATCCGATATTCAGGCATTTCTCAGTACAAATTAGTTATATATTTTTGTATGAGAAATTCAACCACTATGGTTGTAAGATGGAGCTAATATTGCTAAATGTCCTCCATATGTCCAGCACTTTATATATGGCATTTTAATGAATCCTTTCAGTGGCTTTATGGCATAGGTTTTATTAACTCCATTTTAAAAAGAAAAAACTGAGGTTCAGGGAGGTAAAGCAATTTTCCAACACTAGGAAGATCTGCAATGAAAAATCTGCCCAACTTGAAAGTACACTTAATTTCCACTACTGTAGGTTGTCTAACTATGAAGGACATTATCTCAAAGGACAAAGTATATGTATCTTTTGTTTATGGCCAGGCAGATACACACTCACACAAATCATGGGTGCTTCAGGTCCCATGTTTCGGTGTGTATGTGTTTGTTTACTTATTCTAATCTGGGACTGAAATACTCATTTCTATATCTTCGGTTTGGAATGTCTCTTCTCAGCACTGGTTTTGTTTATCCTCCACATCGCACTGCATTACACTGTGCCTGATGCTAGTTAACGCTTCAGGAAAGTCCTGACTTTTCTATTTAGCATTTATAAAAACGAGAAATACAAGTGTGGCCATATAAATAATTAATGTTAAAACAAATTGTTATGAGACTTACTATGGTTTTTTTTGATGTTTATTCTCATATTTTTTAATCACGGTAACCCTAACAGTGACAAAAATAAATCCCCACTATTTACTAGAGAAATGGGTAATCTGACTGTAGGAACATTTCTGAATGGAACATTCAGAAATAAAATCCTACAAAATTATTATATTAGTGATTATATTAACATGGAAATGACTTACGTTGTCATGTTAAGTAAAAAAAGCAAAATGAAAACAAATGTGTAATCATAACTACATAATACAAATGAAGAAAAAATAATAGCAAAAAATCTAAAATTAAGTAACCTATATTTTATATTGAGTTTTTTTTATTATACTTTAAGTTTTAGGGTAATGTGCACAACGTGCAGGTTAGTTACATATGTATACATGTGCCATGTTGGTGTGCTGCACCCATTAACTCTTCATTTAACATTAGGTATATCTCCTAATGCTATCCCTCCCCCCTCCCCCCACCCCACAACAGGCCCCGGTGTGTGATGTTCCCCTTCCTGTGTCCATGTGTTCTCATTGTTCAATTCCCACCTATGAGTGAGAACATGTGATGTTTGGTTTTCTGTCCTTGTGATAGTTTGCCAAGAATGGTGGTTTCCAGCTTCATCCATGTCCCTACAAAGGACATGAACTCATCCTTTTTATGGCTGCATAGTATTCCATGGTGTATATGTGCCACATTTCTTAATCCGGTCTATCATTGTTGGACATTTGGCTTGATTCCAAGTCTTTGCTATTGTGAATAGTGCCGCAATAAACATACGTGTGCATGTGACTTTATAGCAGGATGATTTATATTCCTTTGGGTATATACCCAGTAATGGGATGGCTGGGTCAAATGGTATTTCTAGTTCTAGATCCCTGAGGAATCGCCACACTGACTTCCACAATGGTTGAACTAGTTTACAGTCTCGCCAACAGTGTAAAAGTGTTCGTATTTCCTATGACCTGAATATACTGGACAACAATTTAAACAAATATTTTTAGAAGAAGCAAGAGCAAGTTGGGCAGCTATCCTCTTCCTCTAGTTACTTCTTTCATGTCAGGGCCTTTTATTATGCCCCAGCTGATTTTGTATTCAGCTATGAAGTCTCAGGTACTCAGCCACTATCTAAGTATTCCCCAGCCCCTGAATTGCCTTACAGATACCTGTTAGATCTGTCATAATATGAACACAGATAGAATGAAAGCAATAAACAGAGATTGAAATTGGTTAAAATACCACCATAGTGCTGCAATAATGTCAACCCATTTTTTTCCTCAGCAACTATAGGTTACAATTCCTTGAAAATACAATAAACAATAAATGTCATTATGTAGAAGCTTTGGGAAATGGCTAAATCTTCACAAAGCAAATGTTTCTAAAGAAACCCTGTGGGTACAGTGAGCATTTTAGCAAAGAAAATAATTTGATCCAGATTCTGTTTATAGATGCTCACCAGGGGAAAGGGACTATTCCTGCTACCAACATGCTCACCTGGGATCAGAGAAGACTAGAGTTTGCTAACAGGCTGTGTTGCAGTTGCATATATTTCTTCCTTGCATTTTTACAATGAGACTGTTTTTATATGGTGGAAATACTCCAAATGTAAACAAAGAAAAATTAAGCTGAAAACTGCTAATGCTAAGTTTAGGGCTTGCAGAAAATATCAGCTAGTGAAGAACAGCTGCCAGAATAAGACACTTGTGCTCGTAGAGATGATTTTTCTTACAAATTTGAAAGAAATTATAATGATGAATCATAAGCCCTGCTATAAATAAATTATGACCACAAATTGCCAGATACAGAAATATTCTCATTAAAGTCCATTGTCTTTGAAGACAAAATTGCCTCATTTATTATTTCAGTAGACTCAAGCCAATTTAGAACAATTAAAGCCTGCATTATCAAACATGCTTGATATGCACTGAAAATACATTAGAAGAGAAACAGGTGCTGTTTCAATCTAATAGGATCAATCACTATCTCCTATAAGAAGCATGCCACTTTGTTGTGCAAGAAATTTAGAGTGTCTCATTGAATGAATGCCAATTTCCAATCAGCCAATGACAATGTGGCATCAGTCTATGCCAACTGGTTCATGCACTCGTTTATTCATTCATTCATTTATTCAATCAATCCTTCCACATGTCTACTATACTGATTACATGCCAGGCAACTGGTCAAGCATGGTGGAAAACCAAAAAGATTAGAAAACATTGTAATTTAAAATATGCATGTTCTCTAGGAGAGTAGGAATGACATGTACTCCTATAAAAGTAATGTAAGGGTGAAACTGAGTTGTACACGCAGTGCCTAGAAGTTGAAAGGAAGAAAAACTCTTCTGATTGGAGAGGACAGGGAAATCGATGAGACATTAGCATGATGCTAACTGGCACCTGAGAACTATAAGATTACTACATATAGGTATTAAGGGAGAATACTTCATGTGGAATAAAGAGTGAAAAACTGGGCAAATAGGGTGTAATAGTGAAGAGTTCAGTTTAGAGCAGATGGAACATTAAAGAAAGTTGTGGTAGATAAGACTAAAAAAAATCAGAGCAAGGTTGAAAGTTTGTCTAACAAGATTGTCCAGCAATGTCTCCTTTGTTTCTTCTGACTTTGGTTACTTGAAACTTCTGTCATGTTTGTACTACTCACTTATGCCAGAAATTTCTCGTTTTAATTACAAATTTCAGGAAATTTATTTTTAAACATTTTATTATATATTTTTTTATTTTATTAATATTTATTTCTATGATATTCTGACTTTAACATTTTCCAGATTTACCATGCCAGTTTTCTTAGACTGACATTTAAGTACACTAATTTTCAGATTTACATTACAAAACATTTACATTAATTTTGTCAAAAAATTATAAAATTGAAATGAGATAGGTGACATAGAAATACACATGGTATATACAAAACTGACACAAATAGAAATAAAAAGCCTTAATTATTCTAGAACCATTTAAGGATTTGATTATGCATAACCAAACAAATAAACAAAACAATTCACAAATGAACTTCCTGGCCAGATGGTTTTATCAGTAAGTTCTATTAAACTTTCAAAGAATAAATGTTCTTTACAATATGTTAAAATGTCAGAGAAAAAGAAAATTGCAAAGATTTTGTAATTTACTATAGGAACTCAACCTAATCTTAATCAAAACCTGATAAGAACAATATAAGAAAAGAAAATCATATGCCAGTATTACCCCATAAAGCCTAAATAAAATATAAGTAAAGAAAATGCAGCAGTGTATGCAAATATGTTATATATGTTCAGTTGTGATTATCACAGAAATTTGAAGTTGGTATTGTGTTCTACATTCAATAAATAAAATGTGCTGCATTAACAAATTAATGAGAAAAATATCATGTTGAAAACTTATATAGCAAAATTCATAATCCATTCATAATACAATTTCTTGATAAACTGGAAATGTCATGTAACTTCCTCAACATGGTAAAGGCATGTACAAAATCTTACAGTGAAAACAAAAACTAAATGTCTGATTATTTTCTTCCTTAGAGTTAATATGAGTCAAGTATTCTTGCTTTTACTATTTCTATTTAATACTGAAGAACTGAGATTGTCTAATACACAAAAAATGATTGACAAGAAATAAAAAGTTCTGCAATTGTATAAGTAGTATTTCAAAAGAAGATATATGTACATACATGCACACATGCATACCTTATCAAGTATGCAAGATTTTACATTAATATCTAAAACTTAACTGGCTCAATGATTTAGAAATAAAAGGAAAATCACCATTTAAGATAGCAGAAAAATATCATGTATCTAGAAATAATGAAACATTTACATTAAAATATATATATACTTTGTAGACATAGAAGATATGAATAAATGGAGAATTATGCTATGTCAATGAATTAAAATATTCCATATTTAATGTGATGTGACTTTTTTTTCAAATTGCTTTATAACCACAGAATCTGTGAAATGCGGAGGGTTGGTGGGGGTGAGGATTTATATATTTATAAGGAATACAAAGGACAAAATAGCCTAGATAGCATAGCCTAGATAGCAGTCCCACTCAAAGTCTCATAGAAAAGAGAATCTGAAGAGGAAGCTTAATTGCTAATGCTTAATTGTGAGTGTTATTTTCAGGGGAAAAAAATAAGGAAATAAAGATTTGAAGCCAAAATATAAATGGGAAGCAAATATATTATGATGCATTCACAAGATGGCTGCTGCTTCACAAGGAGACAGTCACTTGGCCACATAGGACGTTTGTAGAGGTTGTACAGAAACACTACACCTCAGAAGTCCATGCACGATCGCAATGGAGAAAGACTTTATCAGCTGCCTCCCATCTCTGATGTGCTATTGATCAAGTTTGGTGTTATGAGAAATTAGCCTGGCCCCTTTGGCAGCTGGTGGGAAAGTCTCACCTCATATCTTGCCACACAGTGCTCACACCAAAATAGAAAATAGTGGGAGAAGCCAGGGACTCCAGGTGTTGACCTAAGTGAAGAACGTGGCTGCCCCTCACAGGGTCCGTCTGCTGCTTTGGAGTCAGGTTGGAACAAGCACCTCAGTGCCCAGGAGGCAGGAGCATCTGACAGAATCCAAGGTATCATAGAAGTTGATTTTAACAAAGTGGGAAAGTTTTACCAGATAGCAAGACTTAATATTAAGCTCTAGTGGTTACCATCCTATGGCATTGGGACGGAAAGTAGGCCAAAGGGTCAAAACAGAAGACCCTGAAGTAAAACCAGGCATATATGGGAACTATTTATGACAGATAATTCTGTGGTACTGGCAACACTCAGTGTATTGATTTGGGTATCAGTTACAATAGTATTGACTTGTTACATTCTATCTGTAAAATTGATTTTACTCGGTAAATTATGTGTTTGAATACTATACTCTGTAAAAAATTAGTATAAAATAAATGCAACTGTTTCTGTCAAATATATGCATCGTCTTTCTACATCCAAATTTTAAAAATCAATTTGTCTATACTTTAAAAATATCCTTCAGGGATTTTTATTATGTTTGCTTTGAATCTATAGGTCAGGATAGAAAGAACAAAAGTGAGTCTCCCAATTCATGAACACATTTCTTTCCATTTATTTGGGTTGTCTTTGATTTCTTTCTTAGGTGTTTTACATTTTTTGCCATACAGATTCTGTACATATCTTATTCAATATGTATTTCAGCATTTCACCTTCTGATATCACTGTAAATGTTATTATTATTTATTTTTAATTTTAAATTCAAAACGTTCATTGCTAGTATGTAGATATGCAATTGATTTCTGTAAATTGAACTTGCATCCTGTAACCATGCTAAACTCACTAATTCTAGGAACTTCTTTTGCAAATACTTTGTCATTTTTCTAAGTATGCAATCACACAGTCTGCGAATAGAGACAGATTTATTTTTTCTGTTCTAATTTGTTTTCCAAGAGTCCCTGGGAAAAAGTAATTTTTATTATTTCAAGTTTGAATGTGTTGGTTTCAGCATTAGATTAAAAGAAACTAAAAGTATCTTAACAGTATTTAATTTATCACAAGTGTCAGATGCTAAGTAGAAAAGGCTGTACTTCTAAGTACAGTATCATCCCTTGGCCTGTTGTCTTGGACCCTCTGTGAAAATCTAGGTAACACAACTCTCCAGGAAATAATTTCTTGGACAGGCTAGCAGCCCTTCTTTGCTTGTGTGCCTTATCATCTTGATAGCTTTCACTGTTTTTGATTTTTAACTTGCCTACAGTCTTTTATCCTCACTATATAGATGATAACCAACCACCCAGTTTGCCCCAGACAATTCCTATTTTATCCTTGACAGTGCTACGTCTTTAAAAACAAAACAAAACAAACAAACCTCAGTCCCACACAAACCGGGACTTTGGTCATCCTTGATATAGAATAATATGTATCTTAAGAAAATACTGTTTCTGCTATGAAAAATCACATCTAATATTTCTAGAAATATTAATGCTAACATTTTAAGGTGTAATGAATATGCAACACTGCTCTTCAGTCTTAACTGTTTTAACACTTTAAAATCAGACTATCTACTGTTTTAGAGCTCTCCCTCTATAATTTGGATGTATTATTGCGTTTAAACATTATTTCTATAAACACTTTACATAAAACAAAAATGTTATAATTTACATGACAACCTTATTTATATAAAACACACAAATATTCAGTGCATCCTTCACCTAGTAATATAGAAAATTTTAGTTTTTCTTCACAAAATCTCTGTACAGTGCCCTGGAAATAGCCACACAGCTTCTCGTAGAAATAGCTGGAATTCAGACAAATGTGTCTGCCATTTATCACATCTTATTGAGAAATGAGCTTCATTAAACCCTACTGACTTTGCCTTCTGAAATTTTCCATCATGTTTACCTCCTTCCACCTGCTGTGAGAAACAACTAAACAGTATGTTCACTTTTGAGGCTCCCAGAACACTCAGCAAGAAGTGGAAATCTAAGGTCTTCTGTAGTACTAATTTTGATTTATGTAATGGGGAGAGATTTTTTTATACTAGATTAACTACTTCTCACTACAGGGTGTAGAAGATGCCTTTGATCAGGAATGATATTATTAATTGTGGTAAGAAATAGGGAAAATATTCTGTAAATGATTCAGTGCAATATGTGATAATATGGAAATAAGGTCATAATATACTACTAAGTGGAAAAAAAGCAGATTATAAAGCAGTATGTGAATTGTGATCCTGTTTTTAAATACATATATAAGTGTACAAAGTCTGGGAGAAAATTCACCTAAATGTTACCATGTCACTGGGTGAAGTGATATAACTGGTGGTTTTTACTTACTTTATTTTGCTTCTCTATTTTTAAGTGTTCTATAATTCATATGCATTTTTATAAAAATCATTCAACTAATCAAGTTATAAAAAGTACTAGTTTCTGAATATTTGCATGGTTAATATAAGAGCAATGTTGTGTCATCTAAAATGCACTGGACAGCCAGTCAGGTGACTAACAAATTTTAGCTGTAGCACTTACTATGTAATAAGGTATTCAACCTTCATCAGCCTTAGATTTTTCATTTGCAGAATGGAATAAAATGTCTCATATGGCTTCTGGGAAAATGAAATGAGATTCTATACACAAAGATACTTTGAAAGCTCAGCTGATATATAAATATCCAACTGTGCTTTAAAATAATAGTTTCGCTAGGCCGAACACGGTGGCTCATGCCTGTAATCTCAGCATTTTGGAAGGCCGAGGCAGGTGGATCACCTGAGGTCAGCAGTTCAAGACCAGCCTGGCCAACATGGCGAAACCCTGTCTCTACTAAAAATACAAAAATTAGCTGTGCATGGTGGCACATGCCTGTAATCCCAGCTACTCTGGAGGCTGAAGCAGAAGAATCACTTAAACCCTGAAGGCAGAGGTTGCAGTGAGCCAAGATTTGCCACTGTTGCCTGGGTGACAGAGCGAGACTCAGTAAGTAAATAAATAAAATAATAATAATTGTTATTTTATGGTTTTTAAGCTATAGTTAATGTTCTTAGGCTAAGATTTTAAGCTTACTGCTGGTTGGTTTGCGTATTTGAAAGAAAAAATTAAACTATGTTAAAATATAGAAAATTTTGTATAAAATGTCTTTAGTCAAATCCTTAGTGGATCATACTATGTTCTCTATAACATATAACTGTATGCCTTTTTAAAAAATTTTAAGTGATATTTCCAAAAAAAAATTTTCTGAGCATTAATTTATTTTCTACGTTGAATATAAATAAATAATTCTAAGGACTATACGGTTTTTAAACAAAAATCAAATCGATTTAGAAATTTTTATGCAATAACAGGTTAGAAAAAGAGGTCTAGAAATTCGATGTACATTCTCCAAGTTTTAAAAAATTCTTATCTTAAAAGACAACTATACAATTTTTTCCACAACCATGTTCTTTGGCACTACTGGTAGAGATTGAGATAGCTGTGCCATTTGTCTAACGTTTATGTGTTCAGCTCTGAGTGGGCTTGCAATGAAGATTTGTTTCATACATATTTAAGAAAACTGTCTTTCAGAATTTGATCCTGAGAACACTGAATGCCTAAATATTTTAAATTGAGGTTGACTTCACTGGTTATATCCATAATATCTTCACCTTGTGTCTATTTCAGCTTGCAATATTCTAGATTTATAGCAAATATTTCATCTCTCTGGTCTTATACTTTGATTGCCCTAGTTATTAATTGCTCACTAACATGTGTTTGAATCCACAGAAGCCAAAGTATTTTACTAAGTGTGAGAACAAAAAATAACAGAATATGAGGTATCTGCCATTAATAAGTTACAGCTCTATAAAACTCTCAGATTTCCCCCATATAGTTAAGGAGAAAACATCCTGGAAATTTTCTTTTTTCTGACAGCCTATTGGTATTGATTCAGTACTTCATAAAACTTCAGACCTCATCTTCTCTGCCAGTATTCACCTTTCTACAGAATATATATATATGGCTCCTGGTTGTGTTAGGTCTCATTTAGGTTCTCCACTTACTCATCTGGGACTAATTCTAAATCCCTTATGCAGAAGAAAGCTGTGCTAAATAGAGGTATTGGAAGATGCTAAAGTCCCAACAAGTGTTTATATATGGTTTGTAAGCCTTGCTCACAAAAGGCAATTTTTAGCAGTATCTTATTTGATCTCCACCAATTGACAAAGATTGAAGGCTGTGTTGTCATGTGTCTTGCCGTTTATACAAACGTAAATCAGCTCAATAACCGAAGTAAACAATCTTTTCACGTTGTAAAGGGTTCTTTCTGATTTAGGTTATATTGCTAATACAAGGTAAAGCAATAACTGTCAGATTTCTTCAGGGGAAAATGGTAAAGTCTTCCCCCCAACTACCTCTGTCTCTAAATATTTAGCAGAATCTTTATGATGCAAAGTAGATTTACACATTGTCCTTAAATCCTTCACCTGCACTAATTTTTACCCTTTGGTGATGTGCCATTTGATTCTCTGTCATGCTTAAAATAGAATTGCAATGAAAAGGAAGAAACATGTTCACAGTTAATGAGCTATTACTTGGGTATTTGAGCATAAAGAGAATTCAAGACTTAAGGGAATGAAAGAAAGTACAAATGAAAACTTTTAATCACAACCTAATTTTACTTGTTCACAAATATTTTCTTGGTCATAGAAACTTTTTTGGATGCCTGATTATTGTTTCTTTGAAAATTAAACCCTTTCTTTTTTCCCAGACCTGTCTCATATTCTATTTCCTTGCAGTGCTATGTGTTCACCCCTCTTCATATTGGAATGCATGTCTTTCAGTAACATCAGTGGAACACATATGCAAGACTCATTATAGACCCATAAAGTAAAAAGCATGAATATTCACAGCTGTATTTCCTGTGCCTAGAACAGTGCCTGGAACCTAGGTGAACAATGAACTCCTCACAGTGCATTTGATTTGAAAAATCAAATGTCGCCTCTTGTACTTCAGTGATATTACACAAATTACTCAAATTTTCAATAAATGTATTTTCTGTATGAGTGAAGCTTAAAAATATCTCCTATGTTTAGCTTTTCACCAACATGTGCTCATCCTTTTTATTGTAATTTTTAATTTAAGTTTTCTTTTAGGTTGTGCCTGCTCAGCTTTATTCATTTCCCATTACACTGGAAATATTGGGTTTTATGAACTAATCATATTATTTGTAAAATTTTGCACAGTTTTAATAGATTCTTATAAAATCAGTACAGTTTCCTTTTGCAATTCAACTCTCAAGTATGACCTACTCTATCTAAAATATCCTCTCTGAGTGCCCCTTTCAAAATCACTTTTCTAAGCTATTTTGGCAAAATTTTATCATTCCATGGAATAAGTAGGCAAGTCAGGGACAGTTTTCTCACTGTTAAGCCTTCAAGATGAGGGCTTCTACATAACATTTATAATCTCTTTGCAAAGAAAGTCCTAGATATAAAATGAACAGTTTTTAAATATAAAGTAAATTAGTTTAAAAATTAAAAAACAGGTAAAATATTATCCTTTTCTTTCATCTTTAGAAATAATTGTTTATTTAACATTTAACTCACAGAATTTGTGCAGAATTTGACTAACATTATGTCCTATGCATTTTATAAAATACAAAACATGCATGTATCAGAACTATTTGAACCATGTGTAGGAAATGGAAAAGTCCTCTTTCAGTTTTCAGACCCTGCTATGATCTGTTTTCTACACAAAGGCAGCCAGGTCTTAAGCCCCAGGTACAGAAAATAATCCTGTCTTTACTGACCCCTGAGTTACAATGTCTAAAAATGTACTTTTTAGACTCTTAGTTAACAGTTTATATGACATTCATCTTTTACTCCTGATAGGGACAAGTTGTAACATGCAATAAAGCCTGTGTTACATGCTATAGCTATACAAAGATGGCATTGTATCTTTTCATGTGCAATATCTTGTACAGGGAGAGACCAGGAAGATAAAGAACATTTATGCACTATGGGATTTAAAGAATGCCAATAAAAGTGCCAGAGCATCCACGGAAGGAAAAGGTTGAGTCTAATGGACAATATCATAGAGTTATCTGAGCCTAGCAATGAATAGGTCTGGAAATGATTAATGAATATTGTAGGAGGCATGCCAGAAGAATCTTAAGTTTAGAAGGAGGAAATGGTGCAAATAAAACCACAGAGGTGTGAAAGAATCATAGACCACATTTAAAAAAAGAAAAAAAAAGCTGTCCAACTTAAAGAAAACAGCACAGCAGAAGTTGAAAAATAAAGTAACTAAATCATATTCAAAGGTGTGTGCCTTCTGTAAATCAGAAGAAAAAAATTACTGGGTGCTGCATACAAGTATCTCTGTGTTCAAAGATATCCACAAGTTAGTGCAAGAAATGTTGTGAAGGGAAAAAACAGGCCCGTGTATGAAACAGTTCAGATGATTGCACTGTATTTGGAAAAGCCTTCATTCATAAGCCTGTTTTGAAAGTTTCATTCTGTTTGAAGTAGGAGACAAGGTGGAAAGCAACAAAGAAGACTGAAAGGTCTGAAAACAGCCTTGTGCATTGCCAGAGAGTGAAGAGATGCATGTAGATGTGGAAAGGGGTAAAAACAGAGAAAGATTGGATATGTTAGAGTAATTGCATCCATTCTGCACATACTCAACCATCTGGTACAATCAGAAGTACAGAAATAGGATTGTATCAGGAAAAATCATTTGCAAATGACAATACACAAAAAGCAGCCTGTTACTTGCATAAATAAGGTTGTCAGTTTCAAATATTAATTCTTCTGACAAATTATTAAACAAACCAACAAATAATACAATTAAAGACAAAAGGGATATAATATGTTTAATAGTACATAAAATTGTTATTGGCAAAAATAAAAGTGCAACTCAACTAATCAAATGCAGGTACAATTATCCTAAAGCCCCTACTAGATGAAAGAATAGGTAACTTGCAGGTCAGAATTGCACTAAAATGAAGCCCAGGCCCAAATACACATACCAGTGCTGTATTCATAATGATGGCTGACTCTCAGCTCTCCAAACCTAGTATTTTCCAAAACTACTGAAGAGGAGTGTCAGTGAGTTGGAGAAGTTCATCCCCGTGCTATCACTACTTAAATTTATGTAAAACTGCTCTTTGCATGAACTAAATTACTAAAGAGAAAAATCTTATAGTGTCACAATTAAGAATAAAATTCTGAAAGTAGATATACTATAAAATGTTCAATCAATAGAAAATGAAAATTAAATATTTTTACATATGTAAATATTTGTCTAATTTTGTAAAAATTTGAAGTTTATGGTGGGGACTTATTGAAATATCGAAAATTAGAAAAGGAAAAAAAATCTTTATCTGCAGGAACTTCTCCAGCTTTACTGGTATTTGATTTTCAAGTTATGCTAACAATGGAATCTATAAACCACTAAAAGTATTAATACAATAAACCATCACTAATTAAAGAAAGGAAAAGAAAAGGAAACTTTCAAGAATAGAAATCATTCTAAATTGTATAATAATCGTATAAGAGAAAATTTTTCCAATTACTCTACATTTTAGAGATGATTCTAGAAATGGTAACATCAAGGTAAATTAATCATGCCATATAATACGTATTTTTACCCAGTACTTATTTTGTTTAATAAATCCCTTAAAATGAATATTGACCCATATATTTCATATATTATATAGAGGTGTATCTCTCTGGGAAAAAATGGCTACACATATAGTAGTATGATTACTTTTATGAGGTAGAATATTATTGATTTCATAAGGTAAATATTTAAAATGCCCAGTTAATACTACTCTTTTAATATTTAAAATTTATACATTTCCCCCCATATTTTAACAAATTCTTAATTAGTGAAATTGAATTTGGGGAGATATACTAGTACAAGGAGAGAAGAAAGAGCATACGAGCTGCTACATCTCAATAAAGGACATGCAAGTAACCAACATCTGCAAAGATGTTTTGAATTATCAGTAATTCTGTAAACACCAGCCAATTCATTGGGTTTTTTAGCTTGCAGATTGAGAGATATTGTAATACAATTTTTGTTCTTATGCAAATCGTGCACATTTATCATAAACAGAGAGACAATCTAGAAGTTTAAATGAACCCTGTGATACCAGACCACCTGGGTTTAAGTCCTGGCTCTGCAAATTACAAGCTATTGTGACCTTAGGCACAATGCCCTGCCAAGTCGTATCAGAGTTTGAGACAAATGGAAGAATGTATATCCCCATACATACTTACCTAAATATCCTTGTTTATTTTGAACCAAGTGGAGAAAGTTAATACAAGCTCACTAAATGTATTAACTAAAAAGTTAATACAAGCTCACTAAATATGGTATAATTTTTGTTTTTAAGGCACACCTGTATAGGGTACTTACTGTAACTGGAGCTCGCAGGCCTGAAGTTGTTGTGTGTGAGTCAGTGAGTGAGTGGTGAGTGAATGTGAAGGTGTAGAACATTACTGTACACTACAGAAGACTTTATAAAAACTGTACACTTACGTTACATTAAATTTATTTATATTTTCCTTTCTTCAATAATAAACTAAACTTAGCCTGCAGTAACTATTTTGCATTATAAACTTTTCAAAGTTGTTTAACATTTTGATGTTTGTAATAACAATTAGCTTAAAACACAAATATTATACTGCAGTACAAAAATATTTTCTTCCTTTTTATCCTTATTATAAAAGATTTTCTACTTTTTAATTTTTAATTTTTTTAACTTTATAAATTTTTTGTTAAAAATTAAGATGCAAACATATACATTAACATACACATTAGCGTAGGCCTACACAGGGTCATAATTATCAATATCACAGTCTTCCACCTCCATACTGTGTCCCACTGGAAGGTCTTCGGCGGCAGTAATCCTCATGGAGCTCATCTCCTATGATAATAGTGCCTTCTAGAATACCTCCTGAAGGACTGCCTGAGGCTGTTTATAGTTAAATTTTCTTAGTAAGTAGGCGTATACTCTAACCTAATGATAAAAAGTAGAATATAGTAAATACATAAACTGATAATATAGCCACTACTATTATCAAATATGAACTATACATAATTGTATGTGCTGTACTTTTATTGCAACTTTTATGTGACATGTGAATAATATGTTGTGTCAGGATGTTATGACACCTACAATGTCAATAGACGATAGAAAATTTTTAGATATAAAATGAAATAAAATAAATATGAAAATAATAAATAATAAATAAATATGAAAATAATAAAATATAAGGTGTAAGGAAGGGATCCAGGTTCAGCTTTCTAAATATGGCTAGCCAGTTTTCCCAGCACTATTTATTAAATAGGGAATCATTTCCCCATTTCTTGTTTTTTGTCAGGTTTGTCAAAGATCAGATGGTTGTAGATATGCGGCACTCTCTCTGAAGGCTCTATTCTGTTCCATTGGTCTATATCTCTATTTTGGTACCAGTACCATGCTGTTTTGGTTACTGCAGTCTTGTAGTATAGTTTGAAGTCAGGTAGCATGATGCCTCCAGCTTTGTTCTTTTGGCTTAGGATTGAGTTGGCAATGCGGGCACTTTTTTGTTCCATATGAACTTTAAAGTAGTTTTTTCCAATTCTGTGAAAAAAGTCGTTGGTAGCTTGATGGGGATGGCATCGAATCTATAAATTACCTTGAGCAGTATGGCCATTTTCCTGATATTGATTATTCCTACCCATGAACATGGAATTTTCTTCTATTTGTTTGTATCCCCTTTTATTTCATTGAGCAGTGGTTTGTAGTTCTCCTTGAAGAGGTCCTTCACGTCCCTTGTAAGTTGGATTCCTAGGTATTTTATTCTTTTTGAAGCAATTGTGAATGGGAGTTCACTCATGATTTGGCTCTCTGTTTGTCTTTTATTGGTGTATAAGAATGCTTGTGATATTTGCACATTGATTTTGTATCCTGAGACTTTGCTGAAGTTGCCTATCAGCTTAAGGAGATTTTGGGCTGAGATGATGGGGTTCTCTAGATATACAATCATGTCATCTGCAAACAGGGACAATTTGACTTCTTCTTTCTCTAATTAATACCCTTTATTTCTTTCTCCTGCCTGACTGCCGTGGCCAGAACTTCCAACACTATATTGAATAGGAGTGGTGAGAGAGGGCATCCCTCTCTTGTGCCAGTTTTCAAAGGGAATCAGAGAAAAGCAAATCAAAACCACCATGAGATACCATCTCACACCAGTTAGAATGGTGATCATTAAAAAGTTTAGGAAACAACAGGTAATGGAGAGGATGTGGAGAAATAGGAACACTTTTACACTGTTGGTGGGACTGTAAACTAGTTCAACACTTGTGGAAGTCAGTGTGGCGATTCCTCAGGGATCTAGAACTAGAAATATCATTTGACCCAGCCATCCCATTACTGGGTATATACCCAAAGGATTATAAATCATCCTGCTATAAAGTCACATGCACACGTATGTTTATTGCAGCACTATTCACAATAGCAAAGACTTGGAACCAAGCTAAATGTCCAACAATGATAGACCGGATTAAGAAAATGTGGCACATATACGCCATGGAATACTATGCAGCCATAAAAAATGATGAGTTCATGTCGTTTGTAGGGACATGGATGAAGCTGGAAACCATCATTCTCAGCAAACTATCGCAAGGACAAAAAACTAAACACCGCATATTTTCACTCGTAGGTAAGAATTGAACAATGAGAACACATGGACACAGGAAGGGGAACATCACACACCAGGGCCTGTTGTGGGGTGGGGGGAGGGGGGAGGGATAGCATTAGGAGATATATCTAATGTTAAATGACGAGTTAATGGGTGCAGCACACCAACATGGCACATGTATACATATGTAACTAACCTGCACGTTGTGCACATGTACCCTAAAACTTAAAGTATAATAAAAAAATAAATAAAAAAGAAAATAATAAAATAAAATGAAATCTATTTATATGTGGAAGATATATAGAAATTTATATGTGGATATATGGAGAGAACTATATAGGAAAACATATACAGTTGGCCATTGAAAAATGGGTTTGAACTGCAAAGATCCACTTATATGTGGATTTTCTTTCACCTCTGCTACCCCTGAGATAATAAGACAAACCTCTTCTCCCGCTCCTCCTCCTCAGCCTACTCAATATGAGGAAGACAGGAATGAAGATCTATAGGATGACCCCCTTCCACTTAATGAATAGTTAAGTGGAATAATTTTTTTCTTCCTTATGATTTTCTTAATAACATTTCCTTTTCTCTTGCTTACTAGAATAGAGAATATAATTCATATAACATACAGTATATTTGTTAACCAAATGTTTATCAGTAAGGCTTCTGGTCAACATTGAGCTGTTAATAGTTAAGTTTGGAGAAATCAAAAGTTATATGTGGTTTTTTGACTATGTGAGTTCTTGGTGCCCCTAAACTTCATGTTGTTCAGGGGTTAACTGTATGCATACATCTTTCTCTTTCTCTCCTTTTCTCTGTCTCCCCACCCACACATTTATATATGTATATTATATAATATATATTATATGTATATTATATAATGTATATTATATATATATTTTATATATATATATATATATATATATATGATATGGCTTCCGGGTTCTTGATTAAATCCCCAGCTCCTCTGTCTGATACTCTTGAATATAGTGTTCACTGGAGCTGTCATAGGTCCTCAGTCAACAGCAGAATGCTTGGGGACTTGCTGTCTCCTGCCCTCCCCTTGCTCCCACCCACAGCAGATTTGAAACCCCCTCTCATGCTAATGCCCTGCTTGCTTTTACTCCTAGATGCTGTGAGAATGGGTGGCCATCGAAAGCAATTCTGTTCATCAGACAAGAGTTCTTGCTATTTACACCACATCTGCAGTGACTTCCTCCACTGAAGTATTGAACCTTTAAAGTCATCCATGAAGATTGAAATCAACTTCTTCCAAACTCCTCATAGGATTGATATTTTGACCTCCTCCCATAAATGACAAATTTTCTGAATGTCATCTAAAATGGCAATTTTTTTCCAGAAGGTTTTCAACTTTTCCCAGATCCATTAGAGGAATCACTGTAGCAGTTATATCTTTAATAAATGTATTTGTAAAATAATAATACTTGAAAGTCAAAATTACTCCTTAACTGTGGGCTGCAGGATAGATGTTGTGTTAGCAGTCATGAAAACAACATTAATCTCCTTGAACATCTTCATCAGAGCTCTTGGGTAACCAGGTGCATTGTCAGTGACCAGGAATATTTTGAAAGGAATTTCAAAAGGTCTCAACAGTAGGCTTAAAATATTCAATAAACCACACTGTAAACAGATGTGTTGTCATCTAGACTTTGTTATTTCATTTCTAGAACAAATGCAGAGTATATTTAGCATAATTCTTAAGGACCCCAGTATTTTCAGAAGGGCTAATGTGTACTGTCTTCATCTTAAAGCCACCAACTGTATTAGCTCCTAAAAAGAGAGTCAGCCTGTTCTTTGAAGCTTTGAAGCTAGGCATTGACTTCTCTCTAGCTACGAAAGTTCTAGAGGGCATCTTCTTCCAATAGAAGGCATTTTGGTCTACATTAGAAATCTGTTGTTTAGTGTAGCCATGTTCATCAATTATCTTAGGCAGGAGAACTTCAGCTGGAGAACTTGCTGTAGCTTCTTGCACTTGCTTCACTGGCACTTTTAGATTGGAGACGGTTTTATAAAGATAATTTATTCTCTTAAATCCCATGAATCAACACCTACCAGCTTTAAACTTTTCTCTTCAGCTTCCTCACCACTCTCAGACTTCATAGAATTGAAGAGGTTAAGGCCTTGTTCTGGATTAAGCTTTGGCTTAAGGAAATGTTGTGGCTGGTTTGATCTTTTTTTATTCAGACCACTCAAAATTTCTGCATTAAGCCATGGGCTGTTTTGCTTTCTTATAATTTGTGTGTTCACTGGAGTCACACTTTTATTTTTTAGAGACGAGGTCTTGCTCTATTGCCCAGGTTGCAGTGCAGTGACACAATCATAGCTCACTGCAACCTTGAACTCCTGGGCTCAAGTGATCCTCCTGCCTCAGCCTCCCAGGTAGCTGGGACTATAGACATGCACCACCATACTTGGCTTATTTTTTTTTAATAAGTCTTCACTATGTTGCCCAGGCTGGTCTCGAACTCCTGGTCTCAAGTAATTTCCCCACCTTAGCCTCCCAAAACTCTAGGATTACAGGCATAAGCCACCACACCTGTCCTGGAGTAGCACTTTTAATTTCCATCAAGAACTTTTCCCTTGCATCCACAACTTGGCTACTTGTTGCAAGAGGCCTAGCTTTCAGCCTATCCTGACTTTCAACATGCCTTCCTCACTAAGCTTAGTCATTTCTAGCTTTTGATTTAAAGTGAGAGCCATATGGCTCTTCCTTTCACTTGAACACTTCAAGTCCATTATAGAGCTATTAATTGCCCTAATTTTTTTATTGTTGTTTTAATATTTGCTACTACCACCAAGATCTGTGCCTGCAGTGGCTCCACCCAGGCCCATGTTCTATTAAGGGACATTGCAATGGCCCTTCTACTCATCTTGGCATAGTGTCTTTAGGCTTGGGAGATCTGAGCACTGCTCTGTCCTTCCTGCTCTAGTCCCTCTACTAGCAGTGGCTGCATATTGGCTCAACTCCTCAGCACCATCCATTTTCAGGGACAGTTGAGTAGTCAGTTGAGTTGTTATACACTCCTTAGTGGATTCTGACTTCCATGGTCACTGTACTGTTGTATAATCAACTAGCCTAATTTCAATATTGTTGTGTCTCAGGGAATAGGGAGGCCTGAAGTTAAGGAGAGACATGGAGCAATGATCAATCAGTTGAGCAATCAAAACACACACAACAATTATCAATGAAGTTTACTGTCTTATATGGGCATGTTTTCTGGTGCCACAAAACAATTACAATAGTAACATCAAAGGTCACTCATCACAAATCACCGTAACAGATATAATAATAGTGGAAGTTTGAAATATTGCAAGAATTACCAAAATGTGTCACAAAGACCTGATGGACTTGCTAGAGGCAAGGCTGCGAAAAACTTTCAATTTGTTAAATATGCAAAATCTGCATGGTAAAATAAAGCGTAGCACAATAAAAAGAAATATGCATGTATACACTATTTATAATGTATATCCCTACATATAATATATATCAATATATAATAAATGTACATATTGTTGCATATTTGCAAATATATATGGTGAATATATATCCATGAGTTGCCAAATCTGTTTTCACATCATTATGAACCCTCAAAAACATGCCCAGCAAGGAGTCATGATGGCTGTGCATACCCAGGAACAGGGTTGATTAGACACAACTGTTTCATTTATACAACACTGGGTCATATGACAAATAAATAACAGCAACCTGCCTATATTTAAAGTTTTGACATCTTGCTTCTCATGAATTTTTTTAATTTTTGATTTTTTAAATTCATTGCCTTAACTATTATTTAGCCTGATTACTGAGTTTTTGGCACCACTTTTAAAAAAATAACTCATTTATTTTGAAATGATTTTCATTGTATATATTTATGGGGTACAACATGACTTTTTCATATATGTATACATAATGGAACAATTAAATCAAAGTAAATAACATATCTTCACCTCATAAACATCTTTTCTGTGGTTAGAACATTTAAAATCTACTTTCTTAGCACTTTTCAAGTGTGTAGCTCATTATTATTAACTATAGTCACTCCGCTCTATAGCAAAATAAATGTCCAGAACTTAATCATCTTGTTTAACTGAATCTTTCTATATTTTGACCAACATCTGTCCTTGTTCCCAGCCTATGAAAAGAATACCCTACTCTTTTGAGTTCAACTTTTTCAGATTCTACATAAAAGTGAGATCATACAGTATTTTTTTTCTGTGCCTAGCTTATTTTACTTAGCATAATATCCTGCAGATCCATCCATAGTATCTCAAATAGCAAGATACCCTTTTTTCTAAGGCTGAATCTTATTCCATTGTGTGTATCCGTCCCATTTTCTTTATCCATTCATCCATCAAGAGATGTTATTTTATTGCCATATCTTGGCTGTGAATAATAGTTCGCTATTATGAATAATGCTGCAATGAGGCTGTGGATACCTCTGTGACATAACTGATTTCATTTCCTTTGGATATACACACAGAAGTGGAATTGCTGGATTATGTGGTAGTTTTATTTTTAATTTTTGAGAAACCTCCATACTACTTTTCATAATGGCTATACTAATTTACATTCCCACAAACAGTGTGCAAGGGTTCCCTTTTCTCTACATATTTGCCAATATTTGTCTTTTGTATTTTAATAAATGCTATTCTCACAGGTGTGAAGTGATAGCTCATTCACACCTGTGAATTTGCATTCCCCTGATGATTAGTGATGTGAAACATTTTTTTGTATACTTATTGGCCTTTTGATTCTCTTCTTTTGAAAAATATTTATTAAAGTTCTGTGCCCGTTTTTTAATCAGTTTGTTTGTTTTCTTGCATAGAGTTGAGTTCCTTATATATTTCTTACATTAACCCTTTATCAAATATATTGTTGGTATAGTTTGAATATTTGTCCCCACCCAAATTTCATGTTGAAATGTAATCCCCAGTGTTGGAGTTGGACCCTGGTAGCAGGTGTTTGGATCATTGGGGAGGATCCCTCATGAATGGCTTGGGCCATCTCTTTGGTGATAAGTGAGCTCTGGCTCTGAGTTCACATAAGATCTGGTCATTTACAACTGTACAACAGCTCCTGGCTACTCTTTCTCTCACTTGCCACTGCCATATGGTGTTCCTACTCCCCGTTTGCCTTCCACCATGATTGTAAGCTTCCTGAAGCCTCCCCAGAGGCTGAGCAGATACCAGCACCAGGCTCCCTGTAAAGCCTGCAGAATTGTGAGCCAATTAAATCCCTTTTCTTTATAAATTACCCAGTCTCAGATATTTCTTTAGATCAACGTGAGTGAGCTAATACAATGGTTTACAAATACTTTCTCTTGTTAAACAGCTTGTCTCATGAATAGCTTGTTGAATGTTTCCTTTGGTGTGCAGAAGCTCTTTAGTTTGATGTAATCCCATTGCTTTATTTTTCCTTTTGCTGTCTGTGCTTTTGTGATAATATTCAATAAATCTTTGCCAGTACCAATATCATGGAGCTTTTCCTCTAGTTTTTGCCTAGCAGTTTTATAATTGTAGGTCTTACATGTAAGTTTTTAATTGATTTTTTATGTGGGGTGAGTTTCATTCTTTTGCATGTGGTAATCCAGTTTATTAAAGAGACTGTTCTTTCCCCATTGTGTGTTCTTGGCACCTTTATCAAATATCAATTGACTATAGAATGTGGGTTTATTTCTGGGTTCTCTATTCTGTTCTATTTTTCTATACATTTGTTTTGGTGCCGCTACCATGCTGTTTTGATTATTATAGCTTTGTAGTTGACTTTGAGATAAATTGATGTGATGCCTCCAGCTTTGTTCTTTTTGGAAAAAATTTTTGAGTATGCAGGGTCTTTTCTGGCTCCATGGAAATGTTAGAATTGCTTTCTCTATTTTTTCTGAAAAATGATATTGGGGTTTTTTGGGGGACTGCACTGAACTTACAGGTCACTTTGGGTGGCATGGACATTTTTGCACTGGATTTAACTGCTTCACCTGCCTTGCCTTCATCTAGGCCCTAATTAGGCAAGTTACATAACTGCTCTGTACCTCAGTTTCTCCACCTAAAACTGTGTTGTTTCTTATAAAGCACTTAGAACAGTATCTGCCAGCACACAATAAGTACATAAAAGATGTTATTGTCATTATTATCATTAACATTAACCTTTTTATCTTATATCTACTCTTATTTTCAGCAAACGTAATTTTTCTAAGTAATATCTTCCTGGAGATCTGTATCCACTGGAGAAATGGCTCAAGGTAGTATAAACCACAAAGCAAAGATTAGGATTACACTGGTTTAATAAGAAAATATACCCATTCTTAACATGTCGTTATCATGGCTAAGAAACAGATTTTAGAATATTTGATTTTCATTAAGGCTCGTTAGCCATAGAGCCTGGCAATTCAGTAATAAACCATGACATAGCTAAGAGAAGAACAGAGGAATCAGTCTCTCTTTTTGAGAACATTCTTTGAATTGATTCCTTTTCGATATTCTTTAAGAATATGTTGACTCAATTAATTGTTATTTCTCTAATGTAAAGATGCTAGAGAAAGGAGTGTGAAAGCAAGAAAATGACACACTGAAAGAAGACAGTCAAGGTCTGGTGCTTCTTCTGGGTACTAGCTACCTCTCCCTGCCCCTGCTAGCCCAGCTCAGTGATGTCAGAGCCCAGCTATGCCTCTGCCACAGGAATTAGAATTCAAGTCCCTCCCCTATTGGGAAAACAGGCTCTCTGTACTTATGACATGATTATCAGCATGACAGAAACACTTTGTGTTATGTCAATAAGATATTATTTTTCCAATAGCTTCAACAGGGAAATATATTATTCTTAAAAATTTAGACAGAAATAAAAGTCCTATTTATGTTTTCTGGCAGATCTTATTTCTCTATTTATTTGTACTTTGAATAGCAGAGTTCCCTTTCATGAATATTCTAATCAGATTGAAGATATCATCCATAGCAGAGAGTTCCCACAAATGGCAGTACCAACTATAGTAGAGCAGCAGATATCTGCCTTTGGCAGCAGGTGAAAGTTCTGTTTTTCACAAGTAGTTCCAATGCATCTTGGGTACTCATATCAAGAACCTCAGATAATTTTAAACAAAGAAGAGCTGTCATGTTTTGCCTCCACATTTGCTGCTACATCAGGCTGAGTTTTATAGTCTCTGGCTGTTCTTTCAGTAATTAGTTCATTTAAATATATGAAAAATGTAAATTAGGATTCTACTGTTTCTAAAAGAATGAGCTAACTTTGTGAATGACTGAATAAATGAATGACCCATTGACAGAAAGAGTACAAAATGTCTGACATGTTTTCTTATTTTTGACAACCCCAGTTAATCTTCCATGGCAATAAAACTTGTTCAGTGAAAAAGACTATTTTTTTCACTTGTAAAAATAAAATTAGCCTAAAATGTCACTGGAACATTTTCGAACTGGGGAAAACATGCCAGCTTGAAGAAACTTTTTTCTGTCAAATATTTGGTTGGGAGAAATGACAGAACCAGCCAATACTGAAAAGCTCCCCATTTTAAAATAATAGACTAAATCTTCTAAAAATACGAAAGTGTATCAATTACCTTTAACTAATTATTAAACAATTAGCCATTTATATTAGAGTCACTCAGTACAGGTCTTAAAGAAGATGTGCCCTATTGATAATGCTTAACACCGTTTCTTGGACTGTGGCAGATAATGACTTGAGATTTTTAAGGCATAAGAAATTCTATAGCAGATTAAACATGTTTTATCTTCTTTATCCATTTAAGGTAAAAAAGAAAAAATGTATACACTGCTCTCCATGTGACAAATATATACTTTGAGGATTTTGTGATAATTACATCATAATCTCCATCCTCAACTGAATTATAGTTCAAAGGATGAAATACCCAGGCCATCACAGGGCCACTGAATAAGTGCTGAGATAGGCCTAGGGGAAACCTAGCCTTGGAATGAGAGGTTGAGGAAAGCTTTTTTGGTATATGTGGTGGCTAGAAGAACCATAACTAAGGAGGAGTTAATTATAATCCTTCATAAGTAGATAAGAAGATCCCTGAAGATTTCAAACTGTATCAAATATGCCAAATTGTGGTACCTGCTATAATTACAGATCCTTTTAAGAGAAATTATCCCAAACCACTTCTCCGTGTTATAGCTCATGACTGAAGGGCAGCCATTTCTTGGGCTCTTATCTAGTCATCTGCCCAGCCTTAAAGGTTTGACCTCTGCAATAGCGATATGATAAGTAAATCATAATAATGTTCTTTAAAAAGTAAGAGTTGGCAGTTTTGGCTGAAGTCCAAAGAATGCCTTGAGAAAGGCAAAGAGGTAGAACGGAAGATACACATAATGTGTGGTTCTAAGGAAACAGGTAATAGCAGTAGACTCTCCGTGTAGATACCATGTTGAAGACGCAGCAGTCAAGAGTAATAGGGAAGCAACTACGTTAGGGGAAGAGAAGCAGAATTGGAAAAACAATTCCTAAGTCAAAGGCAGAAGAAAGGAAGAAAAGTCCTGTTTCCAAGATCTCAGCTATGGGTCAAGCTTCAGTTTCCATAAGGCCCTCTCCCTTTAAATCTCTCACATTTCTTGAATCCCTGCCTTCCTTACTCATCACTAAAGTAATTTTCCATTATTTAAAATAATATGAGTGTCTGTCCCTTGCAGCCAAATGGATCTAACTGCAACAGAAGTTATCAATCTTGTTTATATCTACAGAAAAATGTTTTAAGATCCCAAAATTATTCATAATAATTTAGTAAAAATACTTGCCAAGGAAAGGGGGCAAAAGCTTAAAACAGTAAATATGTGGGACAAGACTACATAACTTAAATATTAAGTGAAATTACTGGTATTCAATTTTATTTATAAAAGAGGAGAAGAGGAAACACAACTCTTGCTAATATCCTGCTGTGCACACTGACATTTCAATGCATGTGGAAGAGCCATGTGTCTACATTGAGTTCCTGCTCACTAATCAAAACCGCTGTGCATCACCTCAGAAAATGGCTCTGCAGTCCTTCAGGCCAATCTACGTAACTTTAACAATTTTCATGGTTAAGTGACTCAGAGCAGATCTTTTCCCTAGTCATTTTAGAATCTTCATCGAGTTCCTCGCTTTAGTAGACAAAGCCAGGCCCACTCTGTGTTGCTTCATTATTCAGTCCTAAAGGATAAGAAAACAGTGATTAAGCAACTTGTGTATTATGTTCTGGGCCCTCTCCATAGGCCATCTTATTTAATCTTAACAATAGCTTGGTGAATTTAGGTTACCCTTCCTTGGCAGGTAAGAAAACTGACATCAGAAATTTGCCCAAAGGTCACACCATTGGGATTTGAATTCAAGTTTGTCTGACTCTAAATCACCTATTCCATGCTCTCATCCAAACCCACAAAGATATTTTCTATTCTCATGTTTGGTTTGATCCCCAGCTGACTCTTTTACCCTGAAACACTAGAGACAAGGACACCAAGAACTTCAGATGCTACAGTGGGTAAGATAGGCACAACCATGATACTGAAGAAGAAACTGTTAGAAAAACAGACTAGATAACGGTTAGCTGTTCTCAATAGACTCTTCTGGTGTGATTTATCTATTTTTTTCTATAGAAATACTCATCTAAGAAGTTAATATTCACAATCTAACAGAAGTCATTGGCCAGTCACAAGTTAAAAAATGCATATCTTACTTCCTTAACATTCAGCCTTTTTCTTCCTTTTTTAAGTAGAGGGGAAAAAGAATAGGGAAGTTTTTCTCGTCCACTTTTTCCATTTTACATTGACAATATCCTTATGTTTGTTTCTCTTTATCCACAGAGTCGGGGTGGGGGCAGGCAAGAGAGAGAGAGATGATTAACCTTGTTCCAGCCTATCTTTAAAACCCACTGTTCTGGTTAGTTATTGCTGTGTAACAAAAAATTCAAAACTTAGTTACATTTTTTTAAAAATCCACTTTTATTAGGCTTACAATTCTGTGGGTCAAGAACTTTGTCAGGGTTCAGTGATGACAGCTTGTCTTTGTGCCACGATGTCTGGGCTTCAGCCAGGGTAGTTCAATTGTCAGGATATGGTGGAAAACCATGTGTTTTGGACCTCAGTACTGTTCCATGTGGCATCTGCTGGGTCTGGAATGTCCAGAATGGCTTCTTCACATTCATAGATAGTGTCTAGACTTGGATGTCAAAACAACTGACAGTTAGCCAGTATTGCTTTCTTTAAAAAAATATACCATCTTCACATTTTAAATGGCTATTTTGGATTTCCTCATAGCATGGAAGTCTCAGGGTGGTCAGACTGCTGATGTGGTGTTCCGCTTCTCCTAAAGAGAACACTTCAAGAGACAAGAAGTAAAATCTAGCAGATTCTTAAGGTCTGAGTGCAGAAATGCATGAAGTTTAATGTCTACTTTATCCTGTTAGTGAAAGTAGTCACAGAACACACTCAGATATGAAGAGAGATGACATGAACTACTGGGAGGGATATAAAATTGCATGTTTTCCATCTGCCATACCTTATCTCCTGCATCTTTCCTCTCCATTCTACCTGTGTCACTATTAGCATGAAGTCCTTATTTAATGAATACTTTTAATTATTTTTTTAAATTAAAGACCTACTCTGTACTACCTACTGTGCTTATATAATAAGGAAACAAATAACATACATAATAGTGGTTCTACTCCTTACTAACTTGCTGTGAAAAAAAAATTTACCAACTGAGCAATTCACTTCTTCTCTGATCCATTTTTGTCAGTTGTAATAAATGTACCTCACAGAGATGTTTTGACAATCAAATGAAATAAGACAGGTAAATTGCCTAACACAGTACCTGAAACATATTCGACAGTGAGCAGTCAAATTTCCCTTTCCTAAATTAAGATAATTATGGTTAATGTGTATAGTTTAGATATGCATATGTGTGTTTTAGGGGAGGAGAAAAAATGAAAGCAAAATTCTATTCTGTCAATGCCAGTAGCATAACAGAAATAGAATATTTCGTGCTCCATTTCTGGGAAGTGTGGAGTGGTGATGGATAGGTTTATTTTGGGAAATTGAGAACCTAGCAAGTCTACCATCATTTAACAGCGGAAAGAGAAGCAACTTAGGAAAATACTCAAGTAGTAATAACTAGTTAGGCCTAATGCACTACTTTGTCCTACACACAGTTCTCTTCTCATTTATGGCAGTCTTCCTTGTATTATAGCAATGTTTGATCATAAGTGAGTACAAACATTTTTATACCATATTATTACCATTTAAAGAATAAGACTTCAATTCACTTTTGTTTTACATTCTATAGCACTTATCATAGTAGTTTGCACATAGTAAGGACTCAATAATTAATTGATCAAACAAATCAAAGGGTAATGGTGACAGTAGACTAATAATATAGAGATTTTGCGTTTTTAGTATATGTTCAGTTCAATGCCTGTTCCTATTAACAATAGGTACTCTAATGTAACCATGTTAATTTGTATTTTAAAAGTTTAGGTATAAAATAAATTTCTCTCTTAAAGGGCAAAAAGAGGTTAAACCTAGACATATCTAAACAGAGGCCAGCTGACAATATGTTAGGAATATTAAGAAGGAATCCCTTCCATTGTTGGGCATGCAGTGGCTGTAATTCTATATAAAAATCACAACGCACTAAGTGCTGGACAAAATATCAGATGTAAACATAGTTCCTGCCTTGTAAATATCTAAAATAAGTTACACTAAAAATTATCCTTTTATTTAACTAAAACATAGTTCACCTACCAGGAACAAGATGATTAATGTACAAGAAACTGCTAAAAGCCTTGGAATGGCTGTGTTCCAATTACCGAAATATGATCATGAGCCTAAAATACAAATAGAATTGCATATAATCAAAGGATGTTATGGCAGTATTTTCTATTTGAATCCAGATTTTCAGAAACCAGGTCAATTGTAGCTAGGAGATTTTCTATTAGGTCCAAAGGGACTTACTTATATCTGTCACTGTTAGTTTTCATAAGTGAAAAATGTCTTAATCTGCTGTTTACTTACCTTTAGATAAACTATCCAAATGTTGCCAAAACTACTATAACTGAAAATTTATATATATAAAGAAATATCTATAATCCTAATCAAAGGATTAATTTACACCTTTGAAAAACAATAACAAATTAGAATGGAAAGAAAAGTTTATGAAATATTTCATTTGACCATGATACCTAACAAACCTAAAACTATGATTACTAAGTGCCAGCTCCATTTAATAATATAAGAAAAGTGTCTTTTATTGATAATACACACAGTTTGGTTTCCTTGGCTATGTAAAACAGAATTCAACCATTAACTCCCTTCTAGACATCAAGAAGAAAAATGATGTGGCCTGAAATTGATTTCTGAAAAGCAAGAGGGAAACCACACATCTGAATGAACAACAAAAAAAATTTAAGATTAAAAATGTATAAACATTGGTGTTGTAACAAAGATGAATTGAATTGTGGGCCACTCTCCACTTGGTAGCTGAAACCATTTGATCCCTATGTTCTTAAAATGCAGACAATCATTCCATCAAATTACAAGGTAATTTAGAGACAATAATGAAATGAATGAGGCATAACTAAGTAAAATGTTAGTTATGTTGTTGGAAAAACTAGATCAGTATACGTAACGCAATTAGAAAATGTAGAATAGTTTGTTACCAGTGCTGAACTATCTGGTATAGATTATAGGTCTCTAGGAGTTCAAAGAAGGGAAGGATTAATATAGCATAACATGATTTTGCAAGACTGCAGAGATTTGAACTCTGAGTCCTAAAGGGAAATTAGGATTTGGAAAGGAAAAATATTAAAAGAAATGCTTTTATACATTTACCAGATGGAAAGATTATATGGGAAAAAGAAAAGGTAAATAATTTTATTACGTACAATGTGTTGGTTTTCTTATCAGTAAAATAGGAATCAATTGTATAAAATTGTTTTGAAAATTTGAAGTGATAATATGCATAAAGAATTCATATTAAGCCTGAGACATCAGCCTAAGAACTTAAATAAAATACTTTTTAAACATACACCTAAGAACTTAATAAAAAGGATTGCATAACAAGAGTTTGTCAGTTAAAAATTAAATTAATAAGAGCAAACAGTGTTAACTGGTTGCCACACACCAAAAAAGCAAATAAGTGTTCTATTAGGTAGCTTAGTTTTCTGTTCCTGGAAGTGACGAAAACCATTTAGTTACTTATTAAGGGGAATATGAAGGAATGTTATATTGTGGAAGTTGATGTGATGAATTCCTACTAGCTCTTCCTTTAATCTTTCAGTTTTCAAGTTAGCATGGCTCTGTCATGGATTAACCTGAGGTTTCTGAAGAATATGAACCATCCTTTATTTCTAGAATATAAGAAAATGGTAATTCTTGTTATTACAAACTTCCTCAGAAACTTGCAGAGTATTTACTTTGCTGAAATTTGGCTACGTGTGTATTTGTATGTATATACGCATGTGTGGGGGTGGGTATGTGAGTTGTGGTTTTTTAAGAATACTTATTGTCTGAATGGGGCTGAACATAACTTTCTCGGAAAGAAATTTTATTTTTATTTTTCTACTTACAAGAGAGAAGTTTTTCTAAAAAAACTTTGTATATATTATTTTATAGTGCCAAATAATTAATAATAATCCACGATGGAAAAAATCCTAAACAATACTTTTGTTAAATTAATTTGAAATGTATATAAAAAGAACGTTGTAGGCTAAAATATCTACAATGTTTTTTCTTTAAAGGGCAAGATGGTAAATATTTTAGGCTCTGTGGGCTATATGGGCTCTGTTGCAACTACTGAACTCAGCCATAACCAGTTGTAGAAAACACACAGATGAATGGATATAGCAATGTTACAATAAAGCCTTACTTACAAAAGCAGGTTATAAACAGGATGGATTTGGTCCACAAGCCTTAGTTAGACAACTCCTGTTCTAGGAGCACAGTTGAAAATATTTCTTATCTAAATTTAATGGCTTCTCAGATTCATAGTTTTAAAAGTTATCTACAAAATCCCCAAGGATTTTTGAGCAAAGGTTTTGTCTTTAGATACTTGCATACCAAGGGTTACCTCTGTGATAAGTTAAGACTCCCTTTTAAAAAGCAAATGCTTAACTAAGTCTGCAGAAACTTCTTTAGAAACATGACTCTCACAATTAGACAACATAAAGAAAGAAAAACACAGCTGGATAGAATACTGTGGACTAGTAATCAATAGAATTGCTAGTTATGTCGTGTGAGGACAATAGATCTTAATTTAGTTTCATTCTCTTCTCCTCTTTTCACACTATATACTCACCTTTATCCTATAATAGTACATATTAAATATGTCATTGCTCAAAATCACATAGTAGACACATTATATTTTTGAGTATGGTTTGGTTGTTATAATTTAAACGTTTCATTATGTCAAACAATCTTTAAAGCTCCCTTATCCTACTTTTTAGGTTATGAGAATTTATAGCATCTTTTTCTGTCCCTCCTAACACAGAACCACAGGTTACCAGGATCTTAGCAAAAGCTTTCTCAGTGTGATGAGGTAGGATTTTCATTTGAACTAAAAATTAGATCTCATCGAATAGAGCATATTGAATAGGATAAAGAAGATCTGTCTCTCACTTCTGGACAAGAGAAAACACTAAATGTTATATACTTCTGCCATTTGAAACTATATTATTACATCTTAGAAATATATTAACCAATTGTCTGCTCTTGACACAAAGATTTTTTCCAATTATTTGCTATTTCAAATGATGTTATGATGAATATTTAAGAATAAATCTGTAAGTACTTAGGAAAATTCCTGGAAATACAATACATCCAACTAGCAATTTGAGTTTTTTCCTCAAAACTGTGGATTGGTCTGGGATATTAGTGTTTTAATTAATTTGGCCATTTTGATATGTAATAGTATTATAATTCAATGTTGTTTTCACCTATATTTTATAAAGTTTAAACATTTTTATGTTTATTTGCCATTTGTATTTAATATTTAAAACTTTATTATTTCGACCAATATTTGTCATTGTCTACTTCTGCTAGAAACATTAGAGGGTATTTGAGAATACAAGGTTGATGTCCTCTAAGAACATATGTATCTGTCAATCAGTTAATGGACCTTTACTGAAGGTCTTCAAGGCACTGAGTATATAGAAATGAAGTAAAAAGGCCAGGCACAGTGGCTCATGCCTATAATCCCAGCACTTTGGGAGGTCAAGGTGGGTGGATCACTTGAGGCCAGCAGTTTGAGACCAGCCTGGCCAACGTGGTGAGACCCCATCTCTACTAAAATACAAAAAATTGTCTGGGCATGGTGGCGTGTGCCTGTAGTCCCAGCTACTTGGGAGGCTAAGGCAGGGGAATTGCTCGAACCCTGGATGTGGAGTTTGCAGTGAGCCGAGATTGCACCACTGCACTCCAACCTGGTGACAGAGCAAGACTCCACCTAAAAAAAAGGAAAAAGAAAAGAAAAGACATAAAGTAAACAGAAAAAGTCTTTCTCCCAAGGAGGAAGGAGAAAGATATTAAATATATATGTTAATGTATCATACATTTTTAGATACTAATTATTTGAAAAAACAAGAGTAATATGACAGAGAATTATAAGGAAGTTTAGAGGGAGAAGCTTGTTTACTTACATGGGCCTGATGAGGTAGCATTGAAGTTAAGACCTCACTGATAAAAGGAAAGTCATGGTGTCTGGAGGGTCTTTAAGCCTAAGGCAAAAGCAGTTATAAAAGGTTGTGATATAGGAATGAATTTACTGTCCTGGAGGATTGGGAAAACAACCAATGAAGCTAGAGTATGAAGCTGTGATTGGAGGGAAATAAAATCAGAAGCTAAGAAGTAACTGGATCATGCAGGATCCTATAGGCCAAATAAGAATTTGGAATTTTTTTAAGCTTAATAGAGAGCTACTTAAGGTTAAGTAAGCAAATAATCAGTAACTTCTTGATAAATTGTTAGAAAATAGGGTAAAATGAGTAGAAGCCTTAATGAAGTAGTAGATCCAGTGGACAAAATAATAGATAAAGCTAAAGAAACAAGATTAGTCTGAATGCTTTAACAAGAAATGAATAAAAAATAATGAACAAAACCTAAAAGAACTATGGGATTCTTATGTAAAGAGACCAAACCTATGTCACAATGGCATTCATGAAAGAGTGGGAGAGAGATCAAGCAACTTGAAAAACGTATTTGAGGATGTTGTCTTTTTTCATTTTAGTCTGACTGAGTTGTTTCGAAGAACCAGTCTTCAAGTTCTGATATTCTTTCTTCAGTTTGACCTATTCTGCTATTAATAGTTCCAATTGTATTAGAAAATTCTCAAAGTAAGTTTTCAGCTCTATCATATCAGTCTGGTTCTTTCTTAAAGTGGCTTTTTTGTTTTCCAAATTTTGTATTATTTTACTGGATTCCTTAGATTCCTTAGTTTGGGTTTCAACTTTTTCCTGAATCTTGATGAAGATCATCAAAATTCTATCCAGAATAGAATATTCTGGATATTCTATTCTATCTATGTCTTTCTTTTCAACCATTTCAGCCTGGTTAAGAACCATTGCTGGATACTTAGTGTGGTCATTTGTAGGTAAGAAGACACTGGCTTTTTGAGCTGCCAGTGTTTTTGCACTGGTTCTTTCTCATCAACATGGGCTGATGTTAGTTTAATCTTTGAAGCTGCTATCATATTTGAGGATATTGTCCACAAAAATATCCCCAAACTCACTGGAGAAATTGATATCAAAATTCAGGAAATCCAGAGACCTCTGTGAGACACTATACCAGATGGCCATCCCAAAGATACATAGTCAACAGATTCTCCAAGGTCGACATGAAAGAAAAAATATTAAAGGCAGCTAGAGAGGAGGGGCAGGCTGCCTATAAAGGGAACTCCATAAGGCTAATGGCAGACTTTTCAGCAGAAATGCTACAAGCCAGAAAAGATTGGGGGCCTATACTGAGTATTCTTACAGAAAAAAAAAAAATGCTAACCAAGAATTTCATATCTGGCCAAACCAAGATTCATAAATAAAGGAGAAATAAAATGCTTTTCAGAATAGCAAATGCTAACTTAATTCATTACTACCAGACCCGCCTTGGAAGAGGTCCTGAATGGAGTGCTAAACATGGAAACTAAAGAATGCTACTGACCACCACAAAACACACTTAAGTACATAGACAATGAGACTATAAAGCAACTACACAATAAATCTGCATAACAATCAGCTAACAACATGGTGACAGGATTGAACCCACACATAGCAATATTAATCTTAAATGTAAATGGGCTAAACTCCACTTAAAAGGCACAGAGTGGTAGATGAATAAAGAAGCAAGACCTGACTGTACACTGTCTTCAAGAGACTCATCTCACATGCAATGACACTCATAAGCTCAAAGTAAAGGGATGGAGAAAAATCTATCAAGGAAAAAAAAAGAGCAGGGAATGCTATTCTAATTTCAGAAAAAAATAAACTTTAGACCAACAAACCAATGATAATCGGGAAAGACAAAGAAGGACAATACACAATGTTAAAGGGTTAAATTAAACAGACTTAAGTATCTTAAATATATATGAATTTAATGCTGGAGCACCCAGATTAATTGAACAAGTTCCTAGAGACCTACAAAGAGACTTTGATAACCTCACAATAATAGTAGGAGTATTTAATACCCTGCTGGCAGTATTATACAGAACACTGAGGCAGAAAACTAACAAACACACTTGGAACCTAAACTCAACACTTGATCAAATGCACCTAACAGATGTCTACAGAACAGTCCACCCAACAACAACACAATATACATTCTTCTCATCTGTACATGGCACATACTCTATAATAGAACACATGCTCAAACATACAACAATTTACAACAAATTAAAAAAAATACCAACCACACTTTCAGACCACAGCACGGTAAAAATAAAATTAAATACAGAGAAGATTTCTAAAACCCCAAAATTACATGGAAATTAAACAACCTGATCCTGAATGACTTTTGGGTAAACAATGAAATTAAGTCAATTATTAATAACTTTTTTGAAACTGATGAGAACAAAGATACAACACATCAGAATGTCTGGAACAAAGCTAAAGCAGTGATAAGAGGACAGTTTATAGTAATAAACACCCAGATCAAAAAGTTAGAAATATCTCACATTTACAACCTAACATCACACCTAGAGGAACTAGAAAAAACAAGAGCAAACCAACTCCAAAACTAGAAGAAGAAAAGAAATGACCAAAATGAGAGCTGAAATAAATGAATCTGAGATGTGAATAACCATACAAAAAATCAACAAACCCAAAACTTGGTTCTTTGAAAAAATAAATTAGATGGATAAACCATTAGCTAGAATAATGAAGGAAAAAGAGAAGATCCAAATAAACATAACCAGAAAAGACAAATGGGACATTACCATCAACCCCACAGAAACACAAAAATCTCTCAGAGACTATCATGAACACCTCTATGCACATGAACTAGAAAACCTAGAGGAAATGAATAAAGTCTTGCAAACATACAATCTCCCAAGATTGAACCAGGAAAAAATTGAAACCCTGAACTGACCAAAAATGAGTTCTGAAATGGAACAAATTATAAAAAGCCTACCAACAAAAATAAAGCCCTGGACCAGATGGATTCAAAGCCAAATTCTACCAAATATATAAAAAAGAGCTGATATCAATCTTACTGATACTACTCCAAAAAAAATTGAGGAGATGTGACTCCTCCCTAACTCATTTTATGAGGCCAGCATTATTCTGATACAAAAACTTGACAGATACACAACAACAAAAAAGAAAACTTCAGGCCAATATACCGGATGAACATAGATGCAAAATTCCTCAACAAAATACTGGCAAACCAAATCCAGCAGAACACCAAAAAGTGAATTCACTAAGATCAAGTAGGCTTTACCCCTTGATGTAAGACTAGTTTAACATACATAAATCAAAAAATATGATTCATCACATAAACAGAACTAAGAACAAAAAACACATGATCATCTCCATACATGCAGAAAAGGCTTTCAATAAAATTCAACATTCCTTCATGCAACAAACCTTCGACAACTGGGAATTGAATAACATACATCAAAATAATAACCATCTATGACAAACCCACAGCCAACATCATACTGAATGGGAAAAAGTGGGATGCAGTCTCCTTGAGAACTGGAATAAGATAAGGATGCCCACTCTCACCATTCCCTTTCATCATAGTACTGGAAATCCTAGCCACATAAATCAGGCAAGAGAAAGAAATAAAAGATATCCAAATAGGAAGAGAGGAAGTCAAATTATCTGCCTTTGTAGACACATGATTTTATACCTAGAAAACCTCATAGTTGCTGCTCAAAAGCTTCTAAATCTGATAAACAACTTTAGCAAAGTTTCAGGATACAAAATTAATGTACAAAAATTAGTAACATATCTATACACCAACAATGTCCAAGCTAAAAGCCAAATCAAGAATACAATCCTATTCACAGTAGCCACATACAAACAAAATATCTAGGAATACAGCTAACCATGGAGGTGAAAGTTCTCTAAAATGAAAATTACAAAATGCTGCTGAAATAAATCAAAGATGACACAAATAAATTGAAAAATATTGCATGCTTATGGAAAGGATGAATTAATATTGTTAAATGGCCATACTGTCTAAAGCAGTTAACAGACTCAATCTAGTCCTAACAAACTACCAATGACATTTTTCACAGAAATATTTTAAAAATTCTAAAATTCATATGGAAGCAAAAATAACCCAAATAGCTAATGCAATCCTAAGTAGAAAGAACAAAGCTAGAGGCATCACATTATCTGACTTCAAACTATATTATGAGGTTACAGTAAACAAAACAGCATGGTAGTGGTACAAAAACAGACACAGACCAATGGAACAAAAGAGAGAGCCCAGAAATAAGGCCACACATCTACAACCATCTGATCTTCAAAAAAGCTAACAAAAACAAGCAAAAGAGGAAGGATTCTCTATTCAATAAATGATGCTGAGATAGCTGGTTAGTCATATGCAGAAGATTGAAACTGGACACCTTCCTTACACCATATACAAAAGCAACTCATGATGGATTAAAGACATAAATGTAAAGCTTGAAACTATAAAACCCTAGAAGAAAACCTAGGAAATACCATTCTGGACATAGTTCCTGGCACAGATTTCATGAAAAAGACACCAGAAGCAATTGTAGAGAAACAAAAATTGACAAATGGGACCTAAAGAGCTTCAACACAGCAAAAGAAACTATCAACAGAGTAAACAGACAACCTATAGAATGGAAGAAAATATTTGCAAACTATGCATCCAACAAAGATCTAATAGCCAGAATCTATAAGGAAGTTAGACAAATTAAGAAGAAAGAAACAAACGAGTTCATTAAGCAAACACTTTTCAAAAGAAGACATACATGCAGCCAACAAGCATATGAGAAAATGCTCAACATCACTAGTCATTGCATATCAACACCACAATGAGGTACCATCTCACATCAGTTAGAATGGCTATTGTTAAAAAGTCAAAAAATGACAGATGCTGACAAGGTTGCAGAGAAAAGAGAACACTTGTATGCTACTGGTGGGATTATAAATTAGTTCAGCCACTGTGGAATGCAGTTTGGAGATGTCTCAAATAACCTAAAACAGAACTACCATTCGACCCAGCAATCCCATTACTGGGTGTATATCCAAAGGAAAATAAATCATTCTGTTGTAAAGACACATGCATGCGTATGTTCACTGCAGCTCTATTCACAATAGCAAAGACATGGAATCAAACCTAAATACCTGTCAGTGGTGGGCAGGATAATGAAAATGCGGTTCAAATATACCATGGAATACAATGCCATTAAAAAAGAGTAAAATCATGTCCTTTGTGGCAACATCAATGGAGCTGGAGGTCATTATCATAAGTGAATTAATGCAGAATCAGAAAACAAAATATCCTATGTTCTCTCTTATAGTAGAGCCAAACATTGAGTACACATAGTCACAAACATGGGAAAAACAGACACCAGGGCCTATCTGAGGGTGGAGAGTGGGAGGAGGATGAGGATTGAAAAACTATCTGTTGGATACTATACTTACTAACTTGTTGATGAAATAATCTGTACATCAAACCCCCAAGACACACAATTTACCCATTTAACAAACCTGTACCTTTACTCCTGAACTTAACATAAAAGTTGGAAAGAAAAAAAAAAACTAAAAAAAAAAAAAAAGATAATCCCTCAAGGGAGCCAATTAGAATAAAAATTCATTACACATTGATGGCATAAAAAAGTGATCAATTTTTAGTATAGTGTTGAGAATACCATCTTATCTGCCGTTTTATATTAAGTGGGTGCTAGTAGAGTAAGCAACCTCAACTTGATAGCCTATAGTTGTAACGATGTATTTGGGGAACAAGCACATTTTCTGAATAACAAGAATGAGTGGTATGTTCTGTGATGAGACTGAAGAATGAAGGGAACAAATTTCCCTGAGAACAGATGTGACTGAGACACTTTTTTGAGGGGTTGGAGTTGATGAGAGTAAGGAAGAGTTTCAAGTGGTGTAAGAATTAGTTTATGGATACGGGATATGATCATCTTTGATCAGGGTTCCAAACAAAAGTTATGTCACCTTCAAATAATTCATGAAAACAATAATCATCTTATGGTGATCCCAGGACTCTCATTTCATGGTGAAAACATCGATAATCCTTAGTACTGAAAGGATTTAGGCTTTTCTTCACTCATTCAGTATTTACTAAAAATCACTGAAGCATTTAGCAGACAATGGTTGGCGCTGGAATTATAAAACAAAGAAGAAATAATCCCTCTCCTCAAGAAGCTTACTGTTGGATAGAAAGAGGCAGAATATATATTTTTTAATTTGTCTGTAGATTAAGTACAACTAATTATGTGTAATTTCTTAAAGTATTAATCACCCTTGTTTGTTCTAAGATCAATGTTCTCATTTTTAGTATTTCAAAAACTCCATAATACTATGATTTTTGCTAAGTCATAATACTATGATTTTTGCTAACTCCATAATACTATGATTTTGCAGAATTCTACACTGAATTCTGGGCTAGTTAATAGAATCAAGAAGCTAATTAAAAGTGTATTTTTGAAAGGGACCTTTGTGTAATAGGAATTCTTCTAAGACAAATCCTAAATACACCTGAATAAGGGCCCAGGTTCTTCAGCCCATTTCCTCTCCTTACAATGCAAATGTTCCCTTATGTTATTTTAGGATGGCTTGGTTGGTCCCTATTCAGAGCAAACTGAGTAAAGTTGTTTGCTTAAAATGTATGCTGGACATGTCAGAAGTAGTCAGGTTTTGTCATGCACTCGTTTTATGACAGATCCAGGCCACAGACACGAAGCTTGGCAAGTATCTTATAAATTATAGCTGTGCTGAAGCCTACAGCAATAGCTCTTAACTCAGGCTCACCTACCAAATATTCTTGCAAAAACAAAAATGATACAGTGAAATAACACAGGAATGTAAAACGCAATTTCTTCAACATCTAAGTACCAAGCATCCAATAGGAGTCTCAGATTTTTTAATAATCTGTTTTATTTTCTTTCCCAACAAACCTAAAACTGTAACATAGAAAACCATGTTATATTACGTAATGCTTTTCTTTAAAGTTTAACAGCCTTAATTTTATAGTCCTAGCACAGTTTTTATTTCACAAAATTTTATCCCCAAAAGATTGGACACTAAATTATTCTTTGTTTCATAATGAGTAATGATTTCATAATCTTGAGATTCTAAATGAAAATGTTCTGCATTATTTAGATCTACTTTGTAAGATGGCAAGTAGGAAAGGACTCTCATTATTTGGAAGACGAATTTATTTCTCTATACTCACTAATTTAGAAAAATCTTTCTATGTTAACTGTTTAGGCCAAGCAAGAGACTCTTTTCAGATGTTTGATTACAGTGACACTAAAGAGTCTAGTATAAATCAAATCTCAACCGGAAAGAAAAGTCTTTTTTGATAAAGACCTTTAGGTTTTACCCTAGACAGTGTGACATAAGAATCTGTGTTTAACTAGTAGATTAAATTTTCACCCTTGGATAAGAATTTATGTTAATTTGTATAGCTTCATTTAGAAGATCTTTTTAGTTTGTGCAAATTGAAAAAAAAATCTCTAAGCTAATTTTTATTAGCTATTTTTTAAAAATTACCAGTTTTCTTCACCTTTTCAAATTATCATAGTCTTATTACATATTTCAATTAAGTTTCAAAAATTGTATATCCTTTCTAAAAAAAGTATGCCAATAAATGACTAACTTCAGTCTACCAAGAAAGATGAATTTTTCTTTTCTTCACCTATTGTTGCAGGGTATCTTCTATGGACAAACAAAGATTTTTAAATCAATTCCAAAAATCCTTAAGAAAAAAAGCATTTTCAGTTAAAATAAATCTTTGAAATCTGGTACTGAAAATACAGCTATTTAGTGGATATTGTGTGGATAAATATGAAATAATATAAGTAGTTCTAATTTTCCAGTATTGTTAACCAACATCCTCCATTCTTCCATTCTTAGTTTTGAGATAGTGACTTTCATATAAATAGTACCCTTAGTCAGGAGAACAGTTTCAATGGGTACAACAGTATTCTCATAAATAGCATTGAAGAGAACAAATTATGTCTTCATTCTGAAACATTTTATGCCAAAATAATAGTATAGACTTGGGCTTGACCTGCTTCAAAATGAAAAAAACCTTCCAAAGAAAAATACTTCCAAATAGCTTCACCTTTTTTAGTGCAGCCACATAAATAAAAACAACAGTATGGAAAACAATTTAATTTTTAAAAAGAAAATAATTATTTCACACTTTGGCTATGATAGGGAAACTGCATCTTTGCTATTAACAACTAACCCGGATAAAATATGAAACAATGCTTCAAACATTCTGGAGAAAAGAGGAAACACATGAGGAAACCATGGTATTCATGCTGTCTTTCTGTCTAAAACCACATTCTAGAACACAAGGCATGCAAAGGGAATCCAAGCAGAGCATAGTTGTATCACTAAATTTAGGATATATCGAATCAATTTTGTGAGGAGGCTGAGGCAGCTATTGTGTAAAGCACAGAAATGGAGAGGAGAGAATATGCAGAGAAGAAAGTTCCAGGAATTTGAATAGCGGTTGTCTTGAGTCTTTGGAAGAATAATAACCTGTGTATGCTCAAGGTTAAGCTCAATGAAGCACACCAAAAACGTACCATGGAACTGTAAACTGAATACTCCCAAGGCTCTCAGAGGATGGAGAGATGCCCAAATATTAAGCAGCTGGAGAGGAGAAACTCTAATAAACATCTAAGCATTCATTGGAAACTCCAGAAATTACACCTGAGCAGTAAAGTAACATTAGAAGTTATAGCCATTCTATATGTATCCTAACAAAGGTTAAAATTCTCAAAAAAGTAAGTTGATCCACAATTAGCTTAAAACAAAACAAAACATCCCAAATATTTCAAGAAAATAAAACAAAATCCAGGCATTAAATGACTTAATGTTTACAATATCCAGCAAGTAATAAAATCTTACTAGAATAAAAACAGGAAAATGTGATCAGTAGCCAGAACAATCAACCAATAAAAACAAACTCAAAAGTGACAAAGATGGTTTAAGTAACAAAAAAGAATTTTTTAATGATTAAAAAATGCTTAATAATGTAAAGAAAAAAATGCGCATGAGAACAGAAGCAAAAGATATTTAAAAAGATGCAAATGGAACTTCTAAAGATGAAAAATGTAATATATAAAAAAATTTACAAGATAGATTTAACATCAGATTAGACAATAGGGAGAAAATAAAACACTACCCAAACCAAAACTTAGAGAAAAAAGACTTTAACAAATCAATGGAGCTTAGGTGACATGTAGGACAATATCAAGCAGTTTAAAATACATATAGTTGGAGAGGAGGAAGATAAAAAAAAATTGAAAAAATGACTGCCAGAAAATTTTATATTTATTTAGATGAACAAGAATTAGAATTCTATCAACTTCAGAAACAGCACAAACCAGAAAAAAAAGAATTTTTTAAATGCTGCCAAAAGGTAATCTGTCAAATTAGAATTCTATACCTAAAAAAGATATATGCTTAAATGAAAATCAGACCAGGCATGATCATTCACACCTGTAATCCTAGCACTTTGGGAAGCTGAGATGGAGGATCACTTGAGCCCAGGAGTTGGAGACCAGCCTGGCAACACAGTGGGACACCATCTCTACAAAAATTTAAAAATTAGCCAGGTGTGGTAGTGCTTACCTGTAGTCTTACCTGCTCTAGAGGCTGAGGTAAGAGGAAGGCTTGAGGCCAGGAAGTCAAGGCTGCAGTGAGCTGTAGCTGTACCACTACACTCCAATGGAGGTGAAAGAGGGAGACGCTGTCAAAAGAGAGGAGGAACGAAGGAAGGGAGGAAGGAAGGAAGGAAGGAAGGGAGGGAGGGAGGGAGGGAGGGAGGAAGGGAGGGATGGAAAGAGAAAAAGAAAGAGAAAAAAAGAAAGAAGAGATGAAAGAAAGAATGAAAGAAAGAAAAGAAAAAGAAAGAAAAGAAAGAGAAAGAAAGAACGAAAGGAGAAAGGAGAAAGGAGGAAGGAGGGAGGGACAGAAGGAGAAAAAAACAAAAGAAAAGAAAGAGAGAAAGAAAAAGAAATTACAATGAAATAAAGAAACATTCCACAAAAAGAACAAGAAAAAAGAAAAAAAAAAGTTGAGAGTATTCCTAGCTAATACACTTGAACTATAACGTACTTTAAAGGAAGTGTTCTGGCCAAAGAAATATAGTTCTGCCTGAAAAAAAAAAAAAGAGCTACATAAATTAACTGGAAGTATCAAAAACCATAATTACATTGGTATGCTAAAAAATAAACATTTTGTTTCTTGTCTAAAATTTATTTAAAATATAAACATTTGTTATTTTGTATATTCACTTCAAAAGTTTATTAACTGGAAAGTGGAAATAGATTGTTTAGTTTGGAAAAGTTAACCCTTCATTATCAGCAGGACCAAGCAAAATCTGACTTCATTGACTCATTCAGGAATATTCATACTGGAGAAAAAACAAAAGAAAAAATTAAGACATTTGAATTTGAAAATTTTAAAAACTGAATTTCAAGGCTCTCTATAACATTACCTAAAACTAACTTTCTAAAGTTATTTCCCACTATTTTCCAACATGTTATAGAGGATTCATGGCAGCTGAACTGCCTTCTGTATTTTTTAATGATTATAATTTCTCAGAATTTATTGATGCTGTCACTACCTCAAACAAAAATTTCCCTAACTCAACTTTAACTATTTCTTTTTAGCCCCAGCCTACTTATTATTTGAAGTCTTTCTCAAAAGTAACTTCGTCCATGGAGCCTTTCTTATTTCTCCTTGACAAAAATAATAATTTCTTCCTCTGAACGTCCATAATACATTGCAAGAAACATTCACTACACATGATTTGAGTTTAATATATGTTGCTTATGTAGTTAGGTCCTATTCATGATTAACTACAAGCAAAGGTTGTACCTTGTTTACTATGATATCATCTATATCATACAAGATAAATGGAATTAACATTTGCTGAGAACGTACTATGTATCTTTATGAAACAAATAATTTGAAAAATGCTAATTTTCATCATAACTCAAAGAAACAATTATTACTATGCCTTTTTTATACATGATTAACTTTCCCATTTAAAAAAAAAGTTCAACTCGTGTATAATTTTACATAAACACACTCTGAGGCTGAAGCAAATCTGACTGATTATCAATGTGAAAATAAAATATAAAAACTGTTCTTGTAGTTATTTATAAACAGAACTAACATTAGAATTGTCTGAATCATAAGAATCATCCATTTAGAAAGATAGGATTCATCAAATGGATCTTTGGCCAACAACTGTTCTAGAACAATGCTAACATCACATGTAGGGTGCTACGTTATCTAGGATTTAATATTTTCTGTGATAGAGAATTGCTATATTTTGTAAATGGAAATACCACTACTAAAAACAGAATGCTACAAGTAGAATGTCTTTTGTTTCCAAAGTCAATATACTAGAGTAATGTGAAAATAATAACGAAAGCAAGATATTTCGTGTCAAAGTTTACTTGGGGTAAATGCTGCAGCCACGAGCACTGCAGGCAAGTATTCTCAGGGCAAACTGGAAAAAGGTTAAATAAAAACTGTGTAAACTTGTCCAAGATCACATGAATAGTAACAGGAAAGCTACAAGAATAACCGAGGGTTCTATTTATATGATCCAAAGCATATATTTGTTTCACTAAATATATTGGTAATTGCTAAATGTAAATAGAAACCTAACAGTCAAAACCAGTAAGTTGTTAAAGTACTGCATATTTCAAAGAGAGAGAGAGAGAGAGAGAGACAGAGAGAGAGAGAGAAGCGAGTGAGATGATGTAAGACAGAACAGAGAGATGAAAGGAAGGAAGGGAGGAATGGAGGGAGGAAGGGAGGGAGGGAGGGAGAAAGGAAGGAAGGAATGAATGAAGGAAGGAAGGAGAAGGGGGAGGGGAGGCAAGGGAAGGGAAGGGAAGGGAAGGAGGGAGGAAGGGAAGGGAAAGAAGGATCTATCATGTATTTGAAGCAGAAATTCTAAGTATTTTGGTTTAGAACATTTCATACAGAACACCCAAAGAAGTACAAAATAATAAATCAGAGTAACTTTCAGTGCAATATAAAGAGAGCTATCTTTAGAGCAATAGCAAAATTACTAATAAAAATTATTATCTTGAAGGGATAAAATTGCTATTGACTTGGAATTCTTAAAGTTAGAGGAAGTAACTTCAATAAACCATGTCTTGAATTGCTGTTGGCAACTCTGAAAGTAATCTTATATATCTTACAATGCCTGGACAAGGAAATACATTTATTTCAAGTAGATCAAGTTTCTTCAATATGTGTTGCTTATGTATATAATTAAAGATATAGTCTAGGAGCTAAAATGATGATGATGAAATAGTTTTTTGTATATCATTATTTAATAAAGTTCCTTGGTTATACCCAAATGTGTCAGGAACACTGCTATGAAGCTTCAAGGAATATTGGAGTCTTGCTCAGTGACAGTGATTTTTGAGATGAGTGAGGCCATGGACTCTACCTGGATGGGGAACCTATGGTTTGTGACAAGTGTCTCACCCACATACACACAAAATAAATCTAATTACAAATATCTCTGAATCTTGTGGCAGAACAATAAAAAAGGTGGTTTCATGTGTATATATATATATATATATATATGTTATTCTAATGAATATATTTCATGACCTAATGAAATAGTTACATAATTTATTAACATATTTCAAAAAGTAGAATGGGCAATTGTTGCTAACTTCCATTTTGGTAACTCTAAGTTATGGATGTGCAACTTGCTCATCACCAGCGCTTTGTAAAAATGGCGTGATGTGTTGAAGCATGTGGAATTAATATCTAAACGATGTATACATCTTTTGAAAATAATATTTAAATCTGTCTCTGAAAAATATTACGAGAGTTTTACCAACATGCAATTTTAAGATATTAAAATATTTTAGGCCAGGCGCAGTGGCTCACGCCTATAATCCCAGCATTTTGGGAGGCAGAGGCAGGTGGATTACCTGAGGTTGGGAGTTTGAGAGCAGCCTGGCCAACATGGTGAAACCCCATTTCTACTAAAAATACAAAATTAGCCAGGCATGGTGGCACATGCCAGCTACCCAGGAGGCTGAGACAGGAGAATCACTGGAACCTGGGAGGCGGAGGTTGCAGTGAGCCAAGATCGCACCATTGCACTCCAGCCCGGGCAACAAGAACGAAACTCCATCTCAAAAAAAAAAAAAAAAAAAAAAAAAAAGTATTGCTAAGGCTTTCTCCTCTACATATATCCCAAAGTGGTTCATTGCAGCAATAATCAAAATTTAGAATAATGGTAATATTCAATAATAGGAAGCAATTATTATGGTAATCATCTGTGGAAGATAATTTCAAGCAACTAATAGCAAAAGCAAAATTATGGAGACTGAATAATGGTGGTAATCAAACGAGCAATTTCCCAACTAAAATGCTTATTTGACAGCAACCTGGTTAATTAATGTTGTACATCAATTCAAAAACAAACAAGTATATTAGCTAAAAAAAAAGCAGAACACCTTTCAAGATAATTGAGATAATTATTCATAAACGACATAGAAGATCTAATTGATAAATATTTGTGAAAATATACCTCATACAGTTAAGTAGGTAAGATACATAGGTAAGAGATATCTATATAAATACTTACTGATACAATTTGCATTCTCTCACAAATATTACCTAATGGTCCATGAAATCAGTGTATTTTGTTTACCAGTATATCGATAAACAAAGCACTTGAAACATGATAGATGTAATTTGTTGAATTAAGTGAATTAGCAGATGAAAAATTTCTGAGACTGTCTTTTGCAAAGAGAGGATTCATGTTTACTCCTTTTCAATATTTCATGTGCACTTACTCTTAATGTCTATGCTCCTCCTGCTAATTCTATGGGTTATGAGGGGAAAAAAAGCTAAGTTGCCAATAAAGTGCGTAGCAGATTTTTTTGTGTGTTTTGTTTTGTTTTGTTTTTTGCTTTATTTTGTTAAACAGCACATGGCCCATGGGAACTGGAAAGCTTATCATTTGGGTTAAAGTGTTCCTTTTCGTGTTTCACTGTGGCACTGCACAGTAAAGTTTTATAAGTTCCAGGAAAACAAATGAAAACAGTAATTCAGATTCCAGTCTATCTTTATAGCCTCTAATTTTTGTTCTCACTTATGGCATAGCCATCTTGGGAGCTCTTATTACAAAATTTAAATTCCTGAATCAACAGAGCATTTCAAACAGCTAACTGTTGAACTCCTCAGAGAAGATCATGTTGCAGAGGGCAACGGAAGGTCAGGAACCTCTTCCAATTCTTTCTTGTCGTCTCTGGAAGTAACACACTCTTTATGGTGTCATAAATCCCATGCCATTAAAGCACCCAGTGTTCTCATAATATTAAAACAGGTGTTATCAGCCCCTAGTCCCAGCCCTAGTATGAATGTTTAAGGTTTCATGAGAGATGAGTTGTCAATATTGCCAACTTTTTTAAATACGAAAAATAGGTAGAAAAGGAATGTTGTCAATGATTACAGGATTAAAAATCTCTTTAAAAGAGAGTATTCAAAAATTCTAAGAAAGTAGTATCTGGTCTTAGCAAACAATAACAGACTCAAATTAAGTGGGCAAAGACATTTCATTATTGAGGACAAATTAATGGGAAGGCTAAGAAAAGCAATAATTATGGATGCAAAAGGAGATGCTGGGGAAAATACAAGTCAACTTTTTCATTTGGTATTTTGTAACTAACTAGCTGTAGCACATAAGGGTAAAACCAATCTGATAACGCCTAGGATAAATGCAGTGAATTTTATGGAGCTGTAACTTTGGGATTGTTCCGTATTTTGAAAAACTTCAATTACATGTAAAATGCTACAAGTGGTATAGTAGGTGTCAGGTCAGGATTAAATAACTAAATGAATATTAAACATATAATTTAGGGCAATATAAAATGTGTTGGTTATTTCTGTTTGTTTGTTGGAGTGTTTTAAATCAATAATCCAGGTCATGTAAAATAAAGTTACTGGGAAAGACTCCAAATGACATTCTCATTTTCTATTCCTGGTTTGGAAATGTTGAAGATGAGCTATGTATTTAATCACGTCTGCTTCTCTCCATGAATAAGGGAATAGCATAAAGAACACAGCTTTCTTAAAGTTAATGAAAAAGCAAGACAATCAAAGGAAGCAACTCCGTCAGGGAGCAGCTCTGGTTCCTCAGATCTAAGCAGGGAACAGTAAACAACCGCAGTGTCACTATCCCCAGTTGCAGGAAACACAGCCTATTATCAAAGATCCTGAAGATGATGATATAGGCCCTCCAAGTGACATAAGTCCTTGTGTAAAGAAAATATAAACTTGCCTTCAGTAAAATAGTCTGTTTTCTTGATTATCCTTTTAACTATTTGATACATACCACCTTCACCTACTGAGACATGGTTAGAACAGCAACAAATTCTGGATTTTCTGAGTCAGTGCCAAATTAAGTCTTTGGCCCATTTGTTGGTGTGTTCACCCTAGAGTTAGATTCAGAAAATAATGTTCACTTCCACCTGACATCATTTGGTATTAAAACATTCCAACCTCAATTCAGGCAAGAGCAGAGAAAAAAAGAAGGTTTTTCTAGAATTTCTAAGTCCCATTCCAAATTCAACTTCTTAAAAGAAATGATTCAGGCTTTAAAACATCAAAAAAAATCATGATAGAAAATAAGCTAGCAAAAAATACAGGGGTTTTGTTTGTCTGTTGTTTGTTTAGTTTTAGGTAAGGGAAATTTGAAGATGATACATTAAGCTTGGACACATCTGTGGAATCTCTGGCGTGAAACTGGTACAGCTATCCATCTAAATTACTAGAATGATCTTGTTCCTCATCTTTGGAGAAGTCAGAAATGATCCTAAAATGACCAACAGAATTGAGATAGATAGAAGATAGATGCACTGCTCTTATCTCCTTCATTACTTGTTATACTGTATACAGCAAGTCTGCGTGTGTGTGTGTGTGTGTAAACTTTCTCAGAATCTCCCTCACTATATTGTCAACTTCTTTAAAGTAGGGATGCATTTTTAAATATTTGATGATGATAAACAGAACATGGAATAGTCACATAATAAATGCATGGTTATTACATCAATGTATTTATACATGAATTAGTGAATGTTATTCTCAAGACAAGAAAAGTAAATAAAATAATAGTTACATTGGTTTTAGCTAACATTCATGAATACCTTGGTAAGGAAGAAAAATCAAATGAAATGAAAGTTGAGTTGTGTTAATTCATTTTTCTAGCTTGTATGTAAGAAGCAGTAGCGGCATAGATTTGGAAAGACTGACTAGCAACTGTTTACCAATAAAGAAAATTTTCAGGATTTTTGTTTGCTTGTGTGTGTTTATGTGTGTGTTTGTTTTTTTGAAACAAATTCTCACTCTGTTGCTCAGGCTGGAGCACAATGGTACGATCGCAGCTCCTGGGTTCAAGTGATTATCATGCCTCAGTCTCCCAAGTAGCTGGAATTACACGCATGCACCACCACACACACATAAATGTTTAGTAGAGACGAGGTTTGCCATGTTGGCCAGGCTGGTGTCAAACTCCTGGCCTCAAGTGATCCACCTGCCTCGGCCTCCCAAAGTGCTGGGATTACAGACATGAGCCACTGCACCTGGCCCAAATAAAGAAAGGTCTTGAAAACAAACCTGAAAAAAATGATTCTGAAACATTGTTGTATAGAATTAGTTTTTAGTTCAGGTACAGTTAGTTTTTGATTACTTAATTCAATTTCTTAATATGGTTCACAACTTGTGGATTACTTGGCTGAGCTTTTAACATCATAGAATAAGCAATATTCTCCATTTGCTTTAGTTCAAGCAAAACTTTGCCTTCTTATCTCAGCCACACACAATGCTAAAGAGATAAAACTGTCAACTTTCTAAAGGGACAGATGAACAGAAAAGCATATATAAAATACAGAGAGAAAGGAACTACTTGTCTAAAACCAGGTCAAGTAATGAGGAAAAGCCACATGGAGAAAACATGGCCACTCTTGATGATGCTGGAGCTTGATGATGCTGGGACCTTATTGTATCCAATGTTAACTAATTGTTACTCACTTCTCAGCTCAAAACCTGAGAAATTTACATTGCCTTTACCAACTCATGGCCTTCAGACTGGATATTTCTGACACACTTCTTCACTAAGGGATAACAAATATTAGCCCTGGTGGTATTTTAAAAATTGACTTATTTATCAATAATTACAATTTGGGATATGTCATAAGCAAAACATGTAATTCTATACTTCTTGAAAAATTGGAAGCTCAGGTAGCACTGGGTGACTTCACTTGGAGCTTAGTATTAGCCACTTCCCTTAGACAAAAGAGACATATAACCAATATATCACAATCCCAATCACTTTTAAAAGATAAAACAGCTATGATATAATAACTCTTTTCAGGAACACGAAAGGTAGAATTGGGTTAAAGCAGTGGTGTGCCGGAGCCAGCTTATACTGACTGGCTCAAGAGAAATAGTGTGTGCATTTCTTCCCAATTTCAAGGTCAATGGCATCATGCTGGTAGCTTTAATTCAGCTACAGTGAGCGTACTTACACCACAGAAATCTGCAAATATTGTCAATCTAATTTTCCATCGAAGCTCTGATACTAGTTGTTAAACATTAACCAGCACACCATTGGATTGAGGTAAAATGCAGAGCACATAACCGCATGAAAGGGACAGCTAGCTGCATTTAACAAAGCCACTTTAGTTACATTTGTTAAGTGCCTTATTAAAATCATAATCCACAATAAAAATATATTGAGTCTATCATGATCAACCTCTGCTTATCTTTTAAACACAATAGCAAATTGTCCATTTGAACAATACTGAACTACTTGTCATTTCTAAGATGGGACAATTTTTTTCCTCTTGGTTTCTTTATAATTATTGTACCCCTTTTCTGGAATAATCTTTTCATCTTGTTCATCTGGTCAATGCCTGCTTGTCTTCTAAGATTTCAACTCAGGTATTTATCTTCTCCTGAGTTATTTTTTTAACTGCTGTAAAGGCGTATTTCTGTGCCCCATATCTACGCTTCCTAGGATAAAGCACGTTCCTCTAATAGTGTACAACATTTGGCAATTGCCTGTTTGATTGTCTCTTCTCTCTGCTAGACGTTGTGCTACTTGAGAATATAGCTTTCCCTTTTATTAATTTATTTCGTTTACATCCTTCTGTCACAGGATTCTACCAGCCTGGATCCTATGCCTGCCAAAGGCAAGTGGAGCTGTAAGGGATGTGTGAGCAAGCAAGCATCAGGTCCGGCCACTGCACATAGCTGCTGGCTGCAGTCGGGTGGGCAGCTCCAGTCTCCAGCACAAGAACCAGCTCCTTGCGAGGCTACAGCTGGACCAGACATCCCACAAGCAGCTTCCACAGATGGCACTAGGGAACACAGTGGCACCCAGAAGCTTGAAGGCACCAGGAACCACAGAGCCCCAAAGAGGGTGTGTCACAGTCCTGGCTTGGGGAACTCGTAGGTCTGGGCTCCCTGAAGGACTGCAGCTCTTCTCTCCTTCTTGTCACCCACAACATGGTGAGCAAGGAGTGTGTTTCAGCCCTGTTTGTGTTACAAAGGGCGTGCTCAGCCCTGCCATTTGGTGGGTCCTGAGTTCTTGTGCAGTGCCCAGGAAAAATGAGGAATGCTGACAAGTGGAGGGTAGCAAGGCGAAGAGGAGCTTTATTGAGCAATAGAACAGCTCAGAGGAAACTTGAAGTGGGTAGCATTTGTCCACAGCCAGGGTGTCCCAATGAGTGTTCAGCTCTCAGCAGAGAGGAGACCCTGAAGTGGGCAGCTCCTCTTCACAGCTGGTAGTGTCGATGTTTGCTCAGCTCTCAACAGAGAGGGGAACCTGGTGTGGGTAGCTCCTCTCCATAGCTGGTCGTCTTATTGTCTCCTCAGCTCTCAGCAGAGAGGAGACCCTGGGTTGGGTAGGTTCTCTCTGCAACTGTCTTCATCCTGCTGTCTTCCTAAGTCTGTCTGAGTCCAGGACCTTTATGGGCCTCAGAGGGGAGAAAGTGTGCACTGATTGATTCATGGGCAGCTATGGGCAGGCATGGAAAAAGCACCACAAGTTCCCGCTACAGTCTGCAGGACTAGCAGCCTGGCCCCCAGGCTTCAGGCCCTCCCTGGCTTGAAGATGGAGCTTCAGTGGGGATCTGCCCCCTTCTGCCCAGAAGCCTGTCTGCCTCCTGCTGCCATTCATGGCACTCAGGCTGTTCATGCCAAGGGGTTCCTCAAGGTCAGCAATGACCTGCCCTCAGCCCTGCCCTTGGCCTTCCTCTTGTGCTAGTTGGTACCCAAAGTCTGGAGGGGATGAAGGTGGCATGGGGTTGGTGTGTCAATACTTCCCTGATTGTGCACACACCTGGCCAGGCTGGGATAGTGACCAGACTCGGCCCCAACCTTGCTCTGAGATCAAAGCAGGTGCTAGGAGTAGAGAGAAGCCAAACAGTGGGAGCAGGCACTTCCAAGCCTGTGGGGGTATGGGGGGTCCTTCCCAGGCCCCTGAGAGTGCAGAGATGCCTGGGTCCACAGCAGTGACATGAGGAGTTGCAGCTGTGCCTGGGAAGGTGGGGCTCCTCCCGCCTGTTCCTGGCTCTCACCAGCTCCCTGGAGCGTGCAGTGCTGGCTGTGCCTCCACACTGCAGCTGGCATCGTGGCAGCTGCCGCTCTATACAGGCTGCCACTGCCATCGCTTCCAGAATATTACGTTGCTGCTACCTAGTAGATGTTCAGTAAGCTTCTTAATTTTAATAAGCATTTAGCTAGGAACATGAAGTTCTTTATACTTTGAGACATTATATAGCTGCTTGTTATTGCCATGAGTGCTTTCTGTCTCTTGACTGAAACATGGCTCCTAAGCCTGAAACATCAGGGATAAAGTCTGGTGAGGAAAACAAAAGCAGAGAAGAGAACCAAGAGCCAGCATGGTTCACCAAGGTCACAAGGCTCTTGGTTACTGACTGAATCCAGACTGTAGTCCAACGCTACTAGCAACAAATCTGTTCTTTACACTGAGTCTCGGCTGCTTTGCTTTTCTTTAAATGCAAGTAATCGAACTTTTTCTCCCTACTACTAAACATTTTAGCACAGGTATTATTTATATACTTTTTGAATGCACAGCTTTTCAGTAACAATCCTAGATAGCTAGTGTCACTATTTAACACCTTAAATCTCTAATTATGATGAGTCCATTTTGACCTTTCCTAGAGTTCCTCAGAGGCATCCCTATTATTGTCTTATCATTAAGATTTATTAGTATCATTTCATTTACGAACTGCCATTTTCATTTTATTTTGGGGCATGTGTTCAAACTGGCATCTTCCCCAGCTGCAATCAATGTACATAATGCCACAGCTCCTTGATTGGTTTAAGAACATTTTCTTGTCTACAGATAGGAACACAGTTTAAGGTTTCTGATGATGGCACATTTCAAGTGATGCTGCTTAATTCACCTGCAGTTCTCAGTGTCTTGGTTGTCTCATATTCATCTTTAAAAATAAACTTCCTGATGTTGCAAACTAAGAAGTGGTCCTAAGGAAAAGAAGATTAAAACCACGGATGGTGCAATATAGATACCAGACATCCTATTACACTAACTCTGAGTATTACAATTAATGTAATGAAGAAAAACTTAAATGTGTTGGCCTTAAGAAGTTAGATAAGACCCAGTAGGTGACAAAGTTGCTTACGGTGACAGTTGATTTCCTATTCCAGGTTGTTGGTTTTCCTTTTTTACTGTTCTGAACTAGAAAAAAAATGTCTTGGAAGTTCATATAAATAACTTTCATGATTTCTAAGAACAATCATTGGTTACAGATGAATGTTTTCAGGATAATTGTCATATAGATTTGGTTATGAGAAATTAATAAAAATTGTTCCAAATAAATTTAATGTAATATACATCATTTATATGAAGTCTTTATCAACTTCTAAAATACTGCTTTTAAGTGTTTTTATTTATATTAAAATATATAGTCTATCTTCACTGGAAATATTTTCCTGATTTTGTTTTCATATAATTGCTTTTATTATTGTAATTTTTGTTGAACATTTATTTAGTACTCATTGATTAAGTCCATACAACAAAGAAAAGTTTCTCTAAATCTCCATTGAATTTGGCTGTGCTCTGATTATTCCTGCTTCCCTAGCTTTCAAGACAAACAAAACTGTCTAAAAGTTTTAATTGTAGTTGATAAATTCTGAAAATGGAGTAACTTTTAAAGACTCTTTCACACAAAAATCCTAAAGAAAACTCATAAATAATTACTCTCGGTAAAACCCCTCAAATTTTTAGAGCTTTTTTCACTTTATTCCCTTGATATAAAGTGTTAGTTTTTAGGTGGATTAAAACAACCTATTAGAAAATCTTGCCAGGTGTGTTGGCTTACCCCTGTAATCCCAGCACTTTGGGAGGCTGAGGCGAGCGGATCACCTGAAGTAAGGAGTTCGAGACCAGCTTGGCCAACATAGTGAAACCCTGTCTCTACTAAAAATACAAAAACTAGCCAGGCTTGGTAGTAGGTGCCTGTAATGCCAGCTACTCAGGAGGTTGAGGCAAGAGAATTGCTTGAACCTGAGAGGCGGAGGTTGCAGTGAGCCAAGATGGTGGCACTACACTCCAGCCTGGATGACAGCGCAAGATTCTCAAAAAAAAAAAGAAAGAAAAGAAAAGAAAATATAATAGACTGACTCCTCTACATTTATTTGTACTGTTCTATTTAAAAATATTTTAAATAATTTTTAACAGACTTTGCACCACAGAATGTCCAGGATATATCAGGAAGGAGCAATGAGGTAAGTGTTCCTCAAAGTGACAGTTATAAGTGACTAAGACATAGGGAGATGAATCACTTGGTCATCATATTGATCTGAATTCTGAGAGGACATAGATCATAAATTTGAAGGAGAAAGGCAATGCATTTCTGCAAATGGATACTGCTTAAAGTACCTAACATGCTCCTTGAAATAAATGGGGCACAAAAGAGGTTGTTTTACCCTAAAGCAAGTTTACCTCCAATCTTGGCAGATTTCCAAATTTTTGAGACTTGACCATCGTCTTATGTTAGAGTGGCTTTAAGGGGACAGGCAATGGGATATTCACTGGATGTAAAAGCAGATGATTTTGGTTTGAAAGCAAGCCTTTTCACTTATCAACTTCTTGACTTTCAGCAAATCACATAACATCTCAAATTATTAATTGTCATATTATCTGTGAATGACATATATATACATATATAAGCAAGAGTGTTTTGTAAGCAGTGAATTTCTTTACTGCCATATTCAATAAAGCAAGCAATTGTTAGGTGATAGTCATTCATTTATTCATTCAACCATACTGTTATGTTGGGTGGAGGATACTGACATCCATGAAAAACAATCCCCTAATTTCAAGACATGTATAGTCCAGAAAGGGTTGTAGACTCAACTCATTGTGGCTCACAGGTGTATTTTGTCTGCTGGCATATTTATTTAAAGTTGGAATTGTAAGGCCTTTTAATACCCTCTCCAGTTAGTCACATGCTCAACCTCTCCTTTTCTTATATTAACCTGCTTTAGTCAAACAAGGTCACATACTATAGGTACTCTCTTTAGTCAAATTATTTTTTCCAGTGGATATACCTTATTTATGTTGCAGTTTGACACTAAAGCTACATTCAAGAAAATGTTTCTCCATGCAAGCTGTTGGAATAACATCCATAAGAATTCAGCCATTCTTATTTGTATATTTGTCCAAAATGCTCCTTTTCCCCCATTTTACTTCTAGATTATGTATATCTGTAAATGTTTCTTAGATTTACTTTGCTACATTATAGTTTTGCCAAAACATACCCCTGCCAAACAGGATACACTTTTCTCACCTCATTCTGAGGCTTCTATTTCCCACAAACTCAACAATGTAAATTAGATCCTATTAGGTTGGCGCAAAAGTAATTATGGTTTATGCCAACTAAGCAACCTATACTAATAGACTATTCCAATCTTAGCTAATTGTTCCCTTTTCTGAATTTCTGTGATATTCTGAATGCCTATACCACCCATTTGGGAATGTAACCACATTTGGAAACATTTCTTTAGCTATTTCATGTCAGCATATCTTTCTAAAACACATTATTTTTTGAAAACAGGAATTGGGTCTTAAATTCTCTTGTTTCTAGATCTTCTCCCAGTGAAATCTTGGTGAAATAAATTGACAAATAAGGAGTGAAAGATGACACAGCTAAATATGTGACCTCCAAAACATAGATCTAGTTATATTTATGGTATAATAATATAAAAAGCAAACTATCAGATATATACAGTAAAACTTATTCTTAATTCTCAGAATCAAGCTAAGACTAACTTGTCCACTTTTTCCATCCTTAAACAGAAGCATACATAGAATATATATATATATATATATATATATATATATATATATATATATATCCCAAGACCCAAACTAATTTTCTAGCAATCAACTCAGTGACTTACCTTTGTAATTAGAATAGTATTATCTCTGGTGCTATATTATGCATTTATTTCCACAGAATACTATCCTTCTATCCTTACGTTCTGATGAACTTAATAACCTCTTGATTTTATATATAAAGTAATTTTCATGATGCTGTGTCTCTACTTTATATAGTCCTGCTTATACATTTCTGCAAATAAAGCCTGTTGTGAGAAATTGTATGATGAAAACCCAGAGAATATTACCTTCATAGTTTCAAATAATGCCTAGCTGTGTAGTCTACTGCTCTCAGAGTTTCTATTTAATTCCTAGGAGACTACAATCCATTTCTTTGATGTGCATGATTTTGCGACTACATTTGACCATACTTAGGCAGGTCAGTTTTCCTTTGTGGTTTTATACTGTGCAGGACTGACCTTTTCTTGTGCACATTTGTTTTCCTTTTATTTTCTTTAACGGCCCATTGCATGCTGGCCATTCTTAAAATGACTTCCAAGTAGAAAAATATGGATTTAGGATTTTTTTTATAGCTACCCCCCAATGAAGTGATCTTTTCTGTGTGAACTGCAAAGAGTTACTAGAAAGCAAAGATTGTTATTGAAAGAGGACTAGACTTCAAATTAGAAGATCAAAAGGATCATAAGAAGCCATTCAGTTCTGTCAATTAACAACGATATGACTTTGGTTGACTTTGCTAAGTATTTTGAACTTAATTTTCTTATCCATAAAATAGAATGATGATAATAATAATAATAATAATAATAATAATAATAATAATAATAATGCTAGCACCTTCTATGGGAAGTTGGCAAAATTAAATAAAATTTTTAAGCAAAGAGGTTTGCAAATTTTTAGCATTACAAAAAATGTACATAGTATAATTAGTAAGAATGAAGAACAATGACTGAAGCCTTATATCTGGCACCATCTGTTCTTAGAAATCCATAGGATGAGCCACACAGAATAAGAGCTGAGTATACTGACTGACCTATAGGATTATGCAAAGTCAAAATTCAGTTCTTCATATACAGAAAAGGTGAGTTAGATATTTGAATGGTGAACATGTAAGCACAAAGTAAGTTTGAAAATAAGTTGAAAATTAGAAAATTCTGCAATATGTACCCCCAAATTAAAATTATATATATGTATTATATGTGTTGTGTATACATATAAGAAAATTCCACGCAGAAAAAGCAGCAGATGAGATGTGAAAAATAAATAATATAATGGTGACTGTTATAATTCTAACAGTGTCCAAAATTCAGGAAGTTTGTGTCAACAGAAGTGGAACAAATAATCACTAAAAAATGAAGAGCTATGCAATGTAGCAGTCAAGTTACGTAGATGGGAAGCTGGCATTCACAGGAATTTAAGTAAAAATTCAATCTAGTCATGCTGCTATTAGGCGTGTTCTTAATTTTGTTGGGTTTTTTTAAATATAGTACAGTGGTCAAAAACAGTTATGACTAAAAGGTAAATAATATAACAAAAATCTCTTGTTGGACAAACCACAAGACGGATTTCATATTTGGTCATGTGGCAGTGACCAAAGGCATCTTTTTACCCTTTATTTACTACAATCTCAAAATTCAAGTTGGTACTTCCAAATTGCAGGATGAGATTAAAGAATGACACTAACAGACTAATCTACTAGTATTACAGGAGTTTTATTTAAACTATTGTATTTCTTGTCATTTGTGAGATTACTGTGTGTTAAATGATAAATTAATCTGAGAAGCATGCAAAGTTATAAAATTAACAGTTATAAGTGCTATGTCAGAAAGCTGCTGAGACTATTCAGTTTGTAAATTTGGCATTTACTTTTTTGTGTATGGCAGGGAAATTACCCTGAGAAGGTAATAGCTGAATTGAATATATAAGAAAGAAAGTTAAAAGTGGCGGGGAAGATAAAATAAGGAGGAAGCATTCAGGCATAAGAGCAGCCTGAATATAGCTCTTATAGCCTCATCAAATGGTCAGTGAGATCTGAGCACTGAAAGCAGCAGGAAGAAAGGAGAAACATTCAGCTACAGAGGTAAGTAGAATCAGCCTTGAAGGCCTTGTGTGTAGGCCCTGTCAAATATTTTTGTTTTATGAGTAATGGCACATATGTAGGTTTTGTAGCAAGAGGTGACATATCTAAACCTGCATTCCGTAAAATACTGTGGTTTCAGCTTGAAGAAGAGGTTTAATGGTGCAATATTGGATATGGGGAGAATGGTTGGGGATTATTGCAGCAGACAGCAGACCACACAGCAGGACCAGGGCAATAGAAGTGGAGATAGAGAGAAGACAGACTTAAGAAATACTTAGGAAATAAAGTCAATTTACAGTACTGAACTCCATGTTGGAGAAAAGGAGAAAGCAATGTCACAAATAATTCCTGATTTTCTGGCTTGGATATTGATGCTAGAAACACTAAAAAAAAATTAATTGAAGTGAAGGGGGTCAATATGAGTTTAGGGGTGTTGACTTGTAGGTACCTTTGAGACATCCAAATAGGGAATATTGAAATCCTAGCTGGACAAAAGTTTTTGAGTCCAGAAATTTCAAAACTGTAAATATAAATTTTGGAGTTATTTGCATATATGCATATATAATGTAATAGAATTATTGAATTTTCAGACCTATTTTAATTTGATTATCATTTTGCCATGCTGTGAGAAGTTTTTCAATAGAAATTGGCTGATCAAATGCATTCGTTCACTGAGAGAGCCAGGAGTTGGACTGATTCACAGATGGGGTTTGGCTGGATGAATGTGACAAAGTAGCAGAAGGACAGGGTAATTGAGAGCATTATCAAGAGTGTATTGACATATGAACAGTAGACTCTAACTAAATATAGAGATATTTGAGGACACAGAAGAAGGAAAACATGAAAGGTGGTCAGCAGACATAAGATGTCAATGAGATTACATGTAGAAGTAGCTGAAAAGGGAGAAGTTTGAGATCAGAATGTGATGTGATTTAATTACTGGTTGAAGATGGGGTACTTGCAGGTGCAGCGACGTACTCAATCAAAATAAATGAGATGGTAGAGTGGAAAAGAAACTCATTGGCAGTGAGGTCAAGGAGCTGAAGAGGTTGTATGTTGAGAGTTCATACCCCAAAATGAATAATATGAAGGAAAGATAAAAAGATGGAGAAATAAAGACACAATAGCTCACATGCTTAAGAATATTGAGAAATCAATAACATATGCTATTGCAGGAGCTTTAAAGAGATTATCATTATAAATGTGTCGGGTTCTCTCAGTTTTGAATTTAAACAACAAATATTTGTACATCAGAACCTAGTGCTTTTGAATATTTTACATTCCAGCTGACATTACACTCTTTTCTCCCATTACTCGTTTACCCATCCCACCCCCACACACACCAGAAAATATAGCAAATAAAAATATGATTTTGACAGTTCTGTCATTAGGAATCAATGAAGACAGTCACAAGATATCTCCTAGTAAGCTCTTGGACAGAGAAAGGAAATGTAATTAAGATGTTGACTAATTTAATGACGTATATTCTCCAGAGCATATCTACTTTTACCACTGTTGCTATTTCCAGATCCTATTTTCCAGCCAGTGATTTTTTTCATGAGTTGTGATATTCACTTGAAACCTTAATCATTCTCAAAGATCCAGCTCTGAAATGGAAACTAGGGCTTTTCCCTCCATCTGAAACTCACTTGAAACAGCTAAAGCTGCTGTGTCAACTGCTTTCAAGAATTATAGAGGGCAAAGTAAGGGAAGTGCTTAAGAATAATGTAAAGGATTTTTATTCTAAAACACTGATTACCTAGACTCTTCCTGTGGAAATTTAAATGCTGAATTTTCAGATCCTAGATTGAAATGAGAGCTAGATACCCAATATGGCCTTGGTAAGAATCTCTAATAAGGACTCTGCCATCATAAAATGAAATGTTGGTGGCATCCAAATAATGTACTACAAATTAAATGGGAAGCAAAATTTTTATGCCTAAAACTCAAATTTAAAGGGTTCTATTAATTAAGGTACAATTTGTGGTGAACGCTATTTCAATAAACTTGATTGTTAAATTCTATTTTTATCTAATACTATCTATACACTTTTATCTTTGTCCCTGGCTTTTTAAACATAATCCGTATTCAGTCTCTAATTGCATCCTCAGCTTCGTCTCTATTGGTCTCCTGGCTCTATCATTGTCCCTATGCAGCCTATTTTATAAGATTCTCCAAAATGTCTCCTCATTTTTGCAAATGCTTTTCTTCCTCAGAATAAAGTAAGGTGCAGTGGTTGATCCCATCCCACCATTGATTTCCAAGCTTTGGTAGGCAGAATAATGCCCTTGCCCCTGTAGAAGTCTATATTATAATCCAGGACCCTGGGAATATGTTATGTTACATGACAAAGGGGAATTAAGTTTGCAATTGGAATTAATTTGCTATTCAGTTTTCCTTAAAATAAAGAATTTACTCTGGATTATCCAGGTGGATCCAATGTAGTGGCAAGAGTCCATAAAAGTGAAAGGAGACAGAAGAGGGCTCAGGGCCGTATATATTTAAACGTGCTATACTGCTAGATTTGAAAATGGAGGAAAGGCTTTGAACCAAGAAATGCTGGTGGCCTCCAGAAGCTAAAAAAGGCAAAGAAAAGATTCTCTGCTGGACTCCCTAGAAGGAATGCAACTCTAATGACACCCTGACCTTTACCCAGCAAGACTGAGCTTGACTTCTGACCTGTAGAACAATGATATAATAATGTGTATTGTTTTAAGCCACTAAGTTTGTGAAAATTTATTACAGCAACAAAAGAAAACTAATACACAAGCCTGTACTTGTATGTCTGTCAGCAATTTTCTGCCTCGGGATCCTCATCTTCGTTAATAACTTGCCCCAGTTTTTAATTCACATCAGTGACCAAGATTGTTAGCAAATCCACTTCAGTTGGTGTACTGCACAGTAGTTACAGTTTTCCATTACTCAGAGGAAATAGAAAAAAAAAGTGCCCCTGAAAGGAAGCACTAGAAAAGCCAGCATTAGAAATGATTAGAGAAGGATCACTTCCCTTGACTTCTGCCTACGTCATTCATATTGTCTGAAGGACTGTTTGTCCCCATTTCCAGATTTTCTTCTCTTATTGCTAACCATATCCATTTGGAGTCAAATTCATTTGATTATACCTTTATTATCACCCCAAGTCTGTTTATAGAATACCTCCTAGGACTGCATTATACCTGTACCTTATTTTTCTTGTTGCCTATTAAGATAGTTTCTAAAGTGTCTCTTCTTCCCAAGTATTCCTCAGCCAATTGGAAGAGAAATGTTTATCTTCTCATCTGTCTAAATAAACAGCAATCTCCAAAATGTAAAACTCAACTCATTGCTTATAATAAGCATCTGAAACATTTGTCATAAAACCATCCTAACTCATACTAACTGTGGTAAAAAGATGAAGACACGTCTGAAGAAGAGAAAATAAGAATTCTATCTATAAGACATGAAGTTTTAAATTTAAAATCATTCAACTCAATATAACTTGCAGCTATCAAGTATTAAATTATTTTTCTAAAGACAGCATCAAAGTTATGAATAGACTATCAATTTTTATACTGAGAGATGCTTCCAGAGTGTGAGAAAGTGCCTTCCTAAAAAAATTAAATATCCTCCTAAAAATATTAAATATCACTCTAGAATGTTCATTATTCAATTTTCTCATCTTTTTCTTTCTGAGAAAGTATAAAACTAACTTTTTTATGTCCAAAGGTGGTGATTTCTAAGTAAAAAAGAAACCGAGTATTTAAGTTTTAATTTATGACACTGTTGTATATGGTGCATATTTCATGTATTTGTCCACATCTATAATTTTTATACTTTGTTGTATCGTCAACACACAGGATTTCGAGTTATGGAACATGGATAAGGGTTTAACGAATAAATCCTTTTCAAATTAATAATGATAATAATTGTAATTATCTTTTTTTCATCTTTGAAATCCCAAGTCGTAAATGCTCCAACAAAATATTATATATAGAAAACAGGGTTATTATAAACAGATTATCTTGAAGGACTATCACAAAAACATTACCACAATTATGTACTTAAGAACATAATTATAAAATCTGTTTGAAATAATTCATATATTGATAATATAGCTAGAAAATAGAAATATTTGGACTGCCCTTTCTGTGATAAAGAAATGTCATGATCCCTTCCTTATACCGTATACAAAAATTAATTCAAGATGGATTAAAGACTTAAATTTTAGACCTGAAACCATAAAAATGCTAGAAGAAAACCTAGGCAATACCATTCAGGACACAGGCATGGGCAAGGACTTCATGTCTAAAACACCAAAATCAATGGCAACAAAAGCCAAGACTGACAAATGGGATCTAATTAAACTAAAGAACTTCTGCACAGCAAAAGAAATTACCATCAGAGTGAACAGGCAACCTACAGAATGGGAGAAAATTTCTGCAATCTACTCATCTGGCAAAGGGCTAATATCCGGAATCTACAATGAACTCAAACAAATTTACAAGAAAAAAATCAAACAACCCCGTCAAAAACTGGGCGAAGGATATGAACAGACGCTTCTCAAAAGAAGACATTTATGCAGCCAAAAGACACATGAAAAAATGCTCACCATCACTGGCCATCAGAGAAATGCAAATCAAAACCACAATGAGATACCATCTCACACCAGTTAGAATGGCAATCATTAAAAAGTCATAAAACAAGAGGTGCTGGCGAGGATGTGGAGAAATAGGAACACTTTCACAGTGCTGGTGGGACTGTAAACTAGTTCAACCATTGTGGAAGTCAGTGTGGTGATTCCTCAGGGATCTAGAACTGGAAATACCATTTGACCCGGCCATCCCATTACTGGGTATATACCCAAAGGATTATAAATCATCCTGCTATAAAGACCCATGCACACGTATGTTTATTGCAGCACTATTCACAATAGCAAAGACTTGGAACCAACCCAAATATCCAATAATGATAGACTGGATTAAGAAAATGTGGCACATATACACCATGGAATACTATGCAGCCATAAAAAATGATGAGTTCATGTCCTTTGCAGGGACATGGATGAAGCTGGAAACCATCATTCTCAGCAAACTATCGCAAGGACAAAAAACCAAACACCGCATGTTCTCACTCATAGGTGGGAATTGAACAATGAGAACAAATGGAAACAGGAAGGGGAACATCACACTCTGGGGCCTGTTGTGGGGTGGGGGGAGGGGGAAGGTTAGCATTAGGAGATACACCTAATGTTAAATGACGAGTTAATGGGTGCAGCACACCAACATGGCACATGTATACATATGTAACAAACCTGCACGTTGTGCACATGTACCCTAAAACTGAAAGTATAATTAAAAAAAAGAAAACATGAAGAGTGGGGAAAAAATTAAAATTTTTTAAAAATGTAATTATTATTATTGTGTATTAACTACTGCCAGCATGGATGGAATATATTCCGTAGCTTGATGTTGATTCAGAAAGGTTTTTTGAGGAAAAAAAAGATCTACCAGAGAAACACAGTATTTTAAGGAATTCTATATAAGAATGTAACATGTTGGAGAATCAGAATGAAATAAACTCAGATCAAATTAAAAAATCACAAAGCCTAGTTAAAAAAAATTCAGAATCTCCTCTTCTCACCCTTTCTTATGGAGAGTTCAAGCAAATAACCACAGTTTTATTCAATTTGTGGAAAATAACTACTCACTAAGAATAGATATACATTGAAAAATAAGGACTTATCTTTAATTATTTAAAGTAAATATTGTACTATATTAATAATAACCTTAATGCTACAACTAAACTCAGGAAAGAGAGAATATAGGAAAAAGAGAGGGAGAGGGAGAAATGCAGGTGAATATTATGGACAAATAGAAGTGGCCAAAAGTCACTTCTGATTTATGCCAGAGTCCAGAAGTCGGGTCTTTTACCTGTATTTGAATAAACCCATTATGCCTAATTAAATGTTTCACAGAAATATTTGACGTACAATTACCTCATCTAGGCTGCTGCATAAGTCAATATTCTTCATATTCTGCATCTGAAAATGGAGTTCATGTCAGGCTCACGTTTTTAGCATTCTGAGCCATTAAACAATCTATCTAACTTGAGACAGAGTTTTTAGAAAATAAGTACCTTGTCTGTCTTTATACCACATTATTTCAGTGGTCAGGATCCCTTAATTAGTTTTTATGAAGAAATACATGCCACATAATGTGAGTGATGTTTCATTATTATCCAAAGTTTCCTACTGTAATTTGAGTTGTCATCCAAAAAAATTATAAAATAAAATAAAATTTCTGCTTTCTTAAAAAAGTACAACTTCTTACATTCTTATTTACAGAATTGAATGGCCCTCAAATTATTTGAAGCTTAATTAACTTCAGTTGCTAAAATATGAGCTTCAATTCTGAAAGCTTACGCCCTTGAAGGAAAACTTTGCCATATTTGTTATATTGCCCACAGGATTATAAAACAAATTTGCTTTTGGGTTCATGCTTAGTTATAAATTTGGAACAATTTTCATGCTTACTAGTGCCATATATTTTCCATAGTCTACAAACCAGAAAAATATTTAAGGGAAAAGAGTCAAAATAATTAAGAGTAATTTGGATTTTAAAATCTCATCATTAAATCATAAAATAAGAACTCTGACTTTTATTTAATTATGCTCCAAAAATAGAAATCTACTTAAAGTGGAAAAGAATGTAGAATATGATCTTTAAATATTTTATATTATCTCTATGTTACACTTTTTGCCTGAGCAGTTTAGAGCATTAAATGTTATTTTGATTTTTGTCAATTAATTGAAATATAAAAGTCAATGTTTCAGAAAAAACTCAAGTTGTTGATTTTTAATAGAGCCAATATGAAATTTTTAAAAATTTCATCTTTAGAGTTCTAAAATAATTAAGTAATCTAGAGCATCAGCTTCATATGGAAAACAGTCTTTGTCTCTTTTGTTCACTAATGTATCCCCAGTACTTAAAAGGCTGTTCATAAAAGACTAAGCATTGATAAATATTTTTACCATACTCTGAACTAAAGCCACCACATACTTAACAAAATTTGCAGTAAATTGTCATTCATCTCCCTGATTCTTGGACATCAGTGCTCCAATGTTTATTCATTCTTATCAAGCTTATGCAAATAAAATATTATTAATTGAAAATCATATTAAAATATAATAGACATTTTGGAATAATTGTTTTTAAATTTTTTCCATTTTTTTCTTTTTATATGAAATCTCAGATATTTAAAATATAGTATTTACAGTATCCATTCCATAGTCCACTCAAATTACTTCTCAATTCTGTTTTGTTTAAGTTCTAGTTGTTGTATTAAAGAATAATAGGTTTATAATTACTTCAGCAGTTTATATTGTTTCCGAAAATTGAAATTTCAAAAGATAAAGGTATTTGGATTTTGCCTTTATAAAAGCAACATATTTGAACTTTTTATTTAGCACTTTTTGCTTCTGGCTTAGGTTTACACCTGGCATTTATTCCCTCTGATGCCAAGAAAATAGGAGATCTGATTATTTAGTGAATGTTGCTTTTTTAAACAAAATGACGTTTAATCTAAGGAGTCTGGTTCCTCCAGGTTTTGTTCAGTTTCAGAATAAAGATATTCAGGTAAGAATAAACCTCAAATTGAAAGCGAAAGCAGTCCTTTGAAAAATGCGTGTTTAAAAAGTATACCCTTTGTGATCATTGATATTTAATGCAGAAACTCTATGTAGTACTGTGTAAGCCCAATTTATTCATCTCAGTACTTATAATCCCACTGCCAGACCAGAGTTCCAGACAACAGAAAGTGAGTGCATGTTTTATTATTACTTTTTAAAAAACATTTTATTGAGGTCTCATTGACATACAAAAAGCTATACATATTTAATATATACAGCTCTATGAATTTGGAAATTAAGTCTATACTTGTAAAAGCATCACTATACTATAATTCATAACATAAATTTATCCATGATCTTCAAAAATTTCCTCCTACCTTCTTATTTATTTTGTTTCTATGTGCGTGTGTGTTTAACAAGAATGCTTAAGATCTACACTTAGTAAATTTTTAAGTATACAATACAGTATTGTTAACTATAGGAACTATGCTGTAAAGTAAATCACTAGGACTTGTTCATCTTGTATAGCCAAAACTCCGTACTCTCTGTAATCTTTGTCTAATACCTCCTCATTTCCCCCTTTGACATAGCTTTTGGCAACAACTATTCTACTCTACTTCTATGAGTTTGGCTATCTTAGATTCATCATATAAATTATACCACGTAGCATTTGTCCTGTGTCTGGCTTGTTTCACTTACAATAATGTCCTCTAGATTCATTCATGTTGTTGCCTATGACAGGATTTCCTTTCACAAAGCTGAATAATATCCGTGTGTGTGTGTGTGTGTGTGTGTGTGTGTGTGTGTGTGTGTAATGTTTTCTTTATCCATTCATTCATCAATGGACAAGTAGGTTATTGTCATATCTTGGTTATTGTGAAAAAATGCTATAGTAAGCATGGGAATTCAGATACCTCTCTGACCTCCTGATTTCAACTCCTTTGCATATCTATACTCAGAAATGGGATTGCCGGATCATATGGTAGTTTTATTTTTATTCTGTTTGAAGAAACTCCATACTGTTTTTTATAGTAGCTGTACCAATTCACATTCCCTCCAACAGTGTACAAGAGTTCCCTTTCATACACATCCTTGCCAGTACTTATCTTTTTTTTTTAAAGTAGCCATCATAATAGGTGTGAGATGATATCTCATTGCATTTTTATTTGCACTTCCCTGGTGATTACTGATTCTGGGTATCTTTTCATATACTTGTTGGACACCTGCATATTTTCTTTGGAGAAATGTTCATTTATTTATTTTTCTCATTTTTAAATTGGGTTATTTCTTTTTTGTTGACTTGTAGCTTCTTACATATTTTTAGTATGAAAATTTTAATATGATAAATGTGAAGAGAGAGCTTTATAATAAAATTATTTCATTTCTCACAGTATTCCATTTCTCCACTGTCAACAAGTTTGCTTTTTGTTTCTTGTTTGTTTGTTTGTTTTTTCATAGTGTTGAGAGGTTTTTGTCTTTAATTATCCATGTATGAGAATATTCTGGAGCAAGTGCTAAAGAAATGTATTTCATATAAGCTTATTCAGTCACAAATACAAACATTCACTTCTGTGTGGTTTCTTTGTAGGATATGATCATTATTCACATTTGTTAATTAAACTGATAATGTTCAAAAACAAGATGTATGTATCTTGGACAGCTACATGGTGTTTTTAAGCTACATGATATTTTAAGCCCATTATTTTGACTTGGGCTACTTTTTTTTTCTTGCTGTATTTAAGCATTTTATTATTATTATTATTATTATCATTATTATTATTATACTTTAAGTTTTAGGGTACATGTTCACAATGTGCAGGTTAGTTACATATGTATACATGTGCCATGTTGGTATACTGCACCCATTAACTCATCAATTCGCAGTAGGTGTATCTCCTAATGCTATCCCTCCCCCCTATCCCCACCCCACAACAGTCCCCAGAGTGTGATGTTCCCCTTCCTGTGTCTGTGTGTTCTCATTGTTCAATTCCCATCTGTGAGTGAGAACATGAGGTGTTTGGTTTTTTGTCCTTGCGATAGTTTACTGAGAATGATGATTTCCAATTTCATCCATGCCCCTACAAAGGACATGAACTCATCATTTTTTATGGCTGCATAGTATTCCATGGTGTATATGTGCCACATTTTCTTAATCCAGTCTATCATTATTGGACATTTGGGTTGGTTCCAAGTCTTTGCTATTGTGAATAGTGCCGCAATAAACATACGTGTGCATGGGTCTTTATAGCAGGATGATTTATATTCCTTTGGGTATATACCCAGTAATGGGATGGCTGGGTCAAATGGTATTTCTAGTTCTAGATCCCTGAGGAATCGCCACACTGACTTCCACAATGGTTGAACTAGTTTACAGTCCCACCAACAGTGTAAAAGTGTTCCTATTTCTCCACATCCTCGCCAGCACCTCTTGTTTCCTGACTTTTTAATGATTGCCATTCTAACTGGTGTGAGATGGTATCTCATTGTGGTTTTGACTGGCATTTCTCTGATGGCCAGTGATGGTGAGCATTTTTTCATGTGTCTTTTGGCTGCATAAATGTCTTCTTTTGAGAAGTGTCTGTTCATATCCTTTGCCCACTTTTTGATGGGGTTGTTTGTTTTTTTCTTGTAAATTTGTTTGAGTTCATTGTAGATTCTGGATATTAGCCCTTTGTCAGATGAGCAGATTGCAGAAATTTTCTCCCATTCTGTAGGTTGCCTGTTCACTCTGATGGTAATTTCTTTTGCTGTGCAGAAGCTCTTTAGTTTAATTAGATCCCATTTGTCAATTTTGGCTTTTGTTGCCATTGATTTTGGTGTTTTAGACATGAAGTCCTTGCCCATGCCTATGTCCTGAATGGTAATGCCTAGGTTTTCTACTAGGGTTTTTATGGTTTTAGGTCTAACGTTTAAGTCTTTAATCCACCTTGAATTAATTTTTGCATAAGGTGTAAGGAAGGGATCCAGTTTCAGCTTTCTACACATGGCTAGCCAGTTTTCCCGGCACCATTTATTAAATAGGGAATCCTTTCCCCATTGCTTGTTTTTCTCAGGTTTGTCAAAGATCAGATAGTTGTAGATATGTGGCATTATTTCTGAGGGCTCTGTTCCGTTCCATTGATCTATATCTCTGTTTGGTACCAGTACCACGCTGTTTTGGTTACTGTAGCCTTGTAGGATAGTTTGAAGTCAGGTAGCGTGATGCCTCTGGCTTTGTTCTTTTGGCTTAGGATTGACTTGGCGATGTGGGCTCTTTTTTGGTTCCATATGAACTTTAAAGTAGTTTTTTCCAATTCTGTGAAGGAAGTTATTGGTAGCTTGATGGGGATGGCACTGAATCTATAAATTACCTTGGGCAGTATGGCCATTTTCACGATATTGATTCTTCCTATCCATGAGCATGGAATGTTCTTCCATTTCTTTGTATCCTCTTTTATTTCATTGGGCAGTGGTTTGTAGTTCTCCTTGAAGAGGTCCTTCACGTCCCTTGTAAGTTGGATTCCTAAGTATTTTATTCTCTTTGAAGCAATTGTGAGTGGGAGTTCACTCATGATTTGGCTCTCTGTTTGTCTGTTATTGGTGTATGAGAATGCTTGTGATTTTTGTACCTTGATTTTGGGAGATTTTGGGCTGAGACAATGGGGTTTTCTAGATATACAATCATGTCATCTGCAAACAGGGACAATTTGACTTCCTCTTTTCCTAATTGAATACCCTTTATTTCCTTCTCCTGTCTAATTGCCCTGGCCAGAACTTCCAACACTATGTTGAATAGTAGTGGTGAGAGAGGGCATCCCTCTCTTGTGCCAGTTTTCAAAGGGAATGCTTCTAGTTTTTGCCCATTCAGTATGATATTGGCTGTGGGTTTGTCATAGAAAGCTCTTATTATTTTGAGATACGTCCCATCAATACCTAATTTAATGAGAGTTTTTAGCATGAAGGTTGTTGAATTTTGTCAAAGGCCTTTTCTGCATCTATTGAGATAATCATGTGGTTTTTGTCTTTGGTTCTGTTTATATGCTGGATTACATTTATTGATTTGCATATATTGAACCAGCCTTGCATCCCAGGGATGAAGCCCACTTGATCATGGTGGATAAGCTTTTTGATGTGCTGCTGGATTCAGTTTGCCAGTATTTTATTGAGGATTTTTGCATCAATGTTCATCAAGGATATTTGTCTAAAATTCTCTTTTTTGGTTATGTCTCTGCCCGGCTTTGGTATCAGGATGATGCTGGCCTCATAAAATGAGTTAGGGAGGATTCTCTTTTTCTATTGATTGGAATAGTTTCAGAAGGAATGGTACCAGTTCCTCCTTGTATCTCTGGTAGAATTCGGCTGTGAATCTATCTGGTCCTGGACTCTTTTTGGTTGGTAAGCTATTGATTATTGCCACAATTTGAGATCCTGTTATTGGTCTATTCAGAGATTCAACTTCTTCCTGGTTTAGTCTTGGGAGAGTGTATTTGTCAAGGAATTTATCCATTTCTTCTAGATCTTTTTATGTTGTTTTTCTTCTCTCTTGAAAAAATTACTACTGAGGTTGTTTCAAAGAAGGTATCTTGACCCAAGATTTTATTGGAGATATTTTGAGACCATTGAAAAAAACTGTATCTCCCTTATCTGATTATAGTTTCATCAATTCCTAATGCCAATCTCTGGGGCTACTTCGAATGGTAAGTCACTTACAAACTGCCAAGTAATAAGCCCAAACAAGAAGTTGTCGGATAACATCCCTGGACAACTGCAAGTAACTTTAGTGTATCTACCTACGGACTTTCAAATAAATGCTCTCCTCCTAATTCTACCAGCTCCAATTCTGTACTTTACTTTTCCTGGGGGAAAAAAAAAGCAAATTTTGGTGATTATTTTGAAAATAAGTATTATTTGAATTTATTTTTCCCTTTGGTCTCTAGATGAAAAGAATTGTCTTAGCTATTCCCAATAGTTCACAGTTCTTATTTTATTTTGCACATTTGTCAGCATCAATACCCACCGTATCTGTTTCCTACATAGACATACTCTGTATGTCTAATTTTTCTAATATTTTCTAATATTTAATATTTGACCGGGAAAATATTGTATACATAGAAAACACAGGACCATCTTGTGTGTGCTTAAATTGTGTTATAGATCTCATTCTTTCTTCGATTATTCCCTTGTCATAATGTTTTTAAGACTTGTTTATACGGTTATATGATATCCTGTTTGCTATTATGTTTCTATTGCTTTATAGTAACGCATATTTCACTTTTCAACTGAACTAGAAATGCAAACTTAGGTTGCTTCCATTTCTTTGATAATTAAATTCCATTTCTTTGGAAATTTCTTTCCAAAATTAGTGTTAAAATGTGTGATTTTCTTTGCGTTCCATAGCTGGGTGTGACTGTAGAGTACATGTACACTTACTTTCGCTAGGTAGGGCAACATTTTCCTGTATAATAGCTGTATTCATTTACACTCCTACTGGAAACACAGGCTTTCCAAATTTCACCATGCTTGGAAACACTATGACCTGTTAGGTTTACCAACCAATCAGAATAAACGGGCATTACATTGTCATTTTAATTTGTGCATTTCTGATGAGGTTATAGGAACCATTTCATTTCCTTATTACTCATTCATGTTTCTCTTTTTATGAATTACCACTTTTGCCCATTTTTTCAATAGAATTTTCTGGGTGTTGTCTGTGTGCACATGTGTAGGCATTTGCATATTTTCTTGACAATTTTTAGAATTTAAAAGTGATTATTTCAAAGAAGGAACTATTTGTTACACTTTACCAAAGGTGTCATTTTTTAAACTGAAATCTTTAATTTTACTGCAAATTTATCATATATTTCTGTTATAGTTGTCAGCTACATTTTTTTTTTTTTTGAGACAGAGTCTTGCTCTGTCACCCAGGCTGGAGTGCAACGGTGCAATCTCAGCTCACTGCACCCTCTGCCTCCTAGATTCAAGCGATTCTCCTGCCTCAGCCTCCCGAGTAGCTGGGACTACAGGCACATGCCACCACGCCCGGCTAATTTTTGTATTTTTAGTATAGACAAGATTTCACCATATTGACCAGGCTGGTCTCAAACTGCTGACCTCGTGATCTGCCCACCTTGACCTCCCAAAGTGCTGGAATTACAGGCATGACTCACCGCGCTCTGCCTACATTTTTTATTTGTTCAGAATTATGCCTTTCAAAGTAGGTTTTTGATTCGGTCAGAATTCGACAGTAGTCAAACTAATTATTTCACAAAATTAGTCAATTTCCCTATTTTATTTCCTATTAAAGAGTCCATTTTCCTTACACATTTCTAAGTTTATTCTATTCCACTAGTATATATGTCTGTTTTGTCATAAATATAACACTGTATCTTTGACCTATATTTTAGTTTGTGTAGAGTGAGTTCCCTGATTTGGTCTTCTTTTTCAAAATTGACACAGCTGTTCGCTCTAGACTAAATGCCTGTGTCCTCCCCAAATTCATGTGTTACATCCTAATCCCCAATGAAATGGTATTTGAAGGTAGATTTGGTAGGTGATTGAATAATAAGAGTAGAGACTTTATGAATGAAATTTGTGCCCTTGTAAAAGAGGCTTCAGAGAGCTCCTTTGCCCCTTCCACTAGGTGAGAGCCAAAGAGATAATGGCCGTCTATGAACAAGGAAATGGGTCCTCACGAAACACAGAATTTGCCATCACATTTATTTTGGACTTCCTAGCCTCCCGAACTGTGAGAAATAAATATCTGTTGTTTATAAGCCACCCAGTCTATGATATTCTGTGATAGCAGTTCAAATGAACTAATATATTATTCAAGAATATTTTATACTTTTATATAAATTTTAGCCTATGATTATAAAATTGTTCAAAAATTCTGTTAAGATCATATTTAGATTATAAAAACTAACTTATTAAGAATCAATATGCTTATAGTAAGTTATTTCATCCATTGAGATTTGCTCTGTGGGCATGAAGAGATCTACATTTATCTTTGTATTACTTTATGTCTTTCAATAGAGTTTTAATTTTATTTCCACAAATTTTTCCTACATCTTTACTTGGGCTAATGCATAAATTATTTTTAATTTTTGTGATTTGTGAATGATGTATTTTCCTACGAAATTGTCTGGTTGATTATTTGTTGTGTAAGGCGCATTATTAATTTTTGTAAGTTAATTATGACAAATTAATTTTTTATCCAAAAGCTTTGTAAACTATTTTATTAGTGCCAATAGAGTTTCAGGTGATCTGTGGGGTTGATCAAACAATCTGCAAAAAGATGACAGTATTTTTCTCCTTTCTTGTCCATATACCTATTTTTTTCCTTTCCTATAAATTTTGTTAAAACACTTAATAAAATGTTGAAGAGTAATTGTGTTGAGGTACATGTCTGGTCATATTAATCTTAAACAGAACATAAATATTTCTTTCTACCTTTCCTGTTAGTAGGTGTTTGGTACTATGGTTTTTGGTATGCTATGGAAGATCCCCTCTATCTGTAGCTTCCTAAAGTATTTTTTTCTTTTGTAGTCTTAACTAGATATTAATTTTATCACTTATTTTTCTAATTCTATTGAAATAGTTCATTGTTTTCCTTCCATTAATACGGTAAATCGATACATTTTCTGTTGTGGAACAACACTTGCATTTCTGGAATAAATTCTAATTGATCATAATAAACTATTCTAAATAGTTTTTTTATTTTTGCATGCGTCATCACTTAAATGATCCAATTTTTCCTTTTTCGTACTTTTGTTTTCCAATTGGAATTAAAATTACATTAACTTCATAAAACTAAGTTGAACACTTCCATTTCTGTATTCTGCAACTGTATATAGATGAATAACCTTAAATGTGGAAGAACTCATTAATAAAATTCATTTGTTCTATGGCATTTTATTGAGGAGAAGGGTCGTACTCTAATCATTATTTGAGTTTATTTACTAGGTTATGATCTATTCAAGTTTTCCATTTTTTTCTGTAACACTTTTGGCATTTTACATATAAATTTCCCACCAGTTTAACCATTTCTCTTGGATTTTCAAATTTTATAATTGTTTATAATATTATTTTACTATCTTACAAACACTGTTGTGCCTGTAGTTAGTCATTTCTTTTTCATTCTGGATTTTCTCTCTTTCTAAATTGCTTCTATTTTTGTTGAGTGGTCACCTGATAATGGTCTAATTACTAATATTTTTAAAGAACCAGATAGTCAAATTTTTTCCTTTCCACTCTTTCTTGCTCTATATTTAATATACTCAAAACTATAAATCTTTCTCTAAGATTTATGGATTTTTTCTGTATCACACAAGTTTTTAGATGCAGTGTTTTCATTGTCATGCATTGTATTTTCTAATTTGTCTTACGAAAACCCCTTTCACACAAAAATATTTGATAGTATACTTTTTAGTTTCCAGATGTATTAGATTTTAAGTTAATTCTCTTGTTACCATTTATTTCGTTGTGTTATAATCAAAGGAGATATTTTTTGATGTTTATGTTTTTTATTCATTGTTTCTTTTACCAGAATATGACATTTCTATTTGCATGTTATGAAATTTTTAAAGTAATCATAAATTCATTATCTGGAATTAAAATTGCTAATACATTTTCCTTTCATTTAGTATTTGCCTGAAATACTTTTTTCTATGCCTTTGTGTTCAAACTTTTGTTATTCACTCCTTTCAAGTGGGTTTCAGACTTTTATTGTTTTACAAAGAATTTTTTAGGTTGATTGTTGTTCTATCAGTTATTATCAGTCATCTTATTTTAATTTTCTGTCTGTCTCCCTTCTTAGTTATTTTATATACCTTTATGCTTCCTCTTTTTTTTCTTCTTCTTTTTTTTTTTTTTTTTTTTGAGATGGAGTCTTGCTCTGTCACCCAGGCTGGAGTGCAGTGGCACCGTCTCGGCTCACTGCACTCCACCTCCCGGGGTTCACACCATTCTCTTGCCTCAGCCTCCCTAGTAGCTGGGACTACAGGCGCCCATCACCACGCCCAGCTAATTTTTGTATTTTTAGTAGAGATGGGGTTTCACCATTTTAGCCAGGATGGTCTCGATCTCCTGACCTTGTGATCCGTCCACCTTGGCATAATTTCTTTCTGATCTGGAGGTTACACCTGATAAATTTTATTTATCTTGTGGTTACTCTTAACTTTCTACAACTATGTAGGCATGTATATATAATCTATTCCTGTAAATTTCTACAGCTTGACATATTCATATCTTCATCCAGAACAAAGAGATGCCTTGGCACGTTTTGTAATTTCCTAGTCTCCACAAAGTCCCTGACTCTCTACCCTCTCATCATAGTGTTTAATCTATAAGTCTAGCTTAAGTTGTTTCATATAGAAAAGTAGGTATGTAGATAGATGGCAGATGTATAGATACATATGCAGATATTCAGAATATTAATAAACAGATAGGTATGTAGATGAATTTAATCCTTATATTTTTAGTCATTTACTCAATGTTACTTTCAATGTCATATGCAATATTCCTGAGTTCATTTTATAATGTTTGAGTACTTCCTCCAAAAATGTCATGAAAGTCTTTGGATGATAAACTCTTCAAGGCCTTGCTGCTAAAAATATTTGTAATTTAACTCTTATACTTATGTGAGTTGGTTCAAAACTCCTTTTCTTCAAAATTTAAAAAATGTTACTTTATTTTTTTTTGCAGTCAAACATGCTAATGAAAAAGCAATGTGGTTTTGATTATTTATTTTAGATGAGCTGCTCTTCCTCTCTAGAAGTTTTTAGTAGATGTATTTCCTCTGTCTTTGAGTTTGAAATTCTCTGGGCCATTTCAGTCTGATACTTAATGTGTCTTTATTTCTGAGACATCCGAGTCATTACTTACTTAAATATTTTCATCTCTCATTTTTTTCTCCCAAAGAGACTCTCAAAATTGTTGAGAATTCTACTTTTATTCTAAAATTTCTTATTTTTTAACCTATATTCCTCATTTCCTTGTTGCTTTCGGTACGATGTAGAAAAATTACTAACCTTCATCTTCAAACCTATTAATTTTTTGGTGCTATTCGCTGTGCTATACAAAAATATCTAGTGTCTCCAACCCACCTTTAATACTTTTGCTACCCAGAGTCTCTCATGGATGTGTGTGTGCACGAGCTACAAGGCAGCGGCAGGACCACTGTACTTGCAATAGAGGTTGGGCACGTCCCTGGATTTGGGCCTGACAGGGGGTCATTTCAGGCTCCACCCTTGACCAGGAGCTCTCTCCCATCTATTCCTCAAGTTCAGATGGAGAAAAGTTGGAGGAAGGGGAATATTCAGAAGCTGGTGCATCTGCTTGAATCTCTTTTCATATTTTTGCTTCTCAGGAAGCCTCTATCTCTACCCTGCCCTTGTTCCTTTATCACAGGCCAGTACCAACAGGCACTGCTGTTTTCTGCCTCTCATTTGCAGTGGGACAGGCAGGGATCTCTTAGGGGAAAGACAATGACCATCCAGTAAGCTTTGCTTCCTAGCAGACCTTCCATTTATGGCCTCTTTGATTGTCGATTTATCCTCCCATCAATGCCAAAATAGCTTCTTTCTCTGCAGATGTTTCAAATGGTCTATATTAGATATTAGGCTTAACAATACTCTTCTCTTTGCTTTCGTGGAATCTTTGGCACTGCGATTGAAAAAAGGAGGTGACAGACTATCGGTTTTTTGGGGGGTTTTTGCCACCTTTTCAGAAGTGACAGCTGGAGTTAACTTCTCTGAGTCTCTTTTTTCTCCTTATTCACTTTTATCAACTCACTATAAAGGGAGTAAGAGGTTTTCAGACTTCCAATTGTGGTTTGGAATAACTGAAATTAAATTTTCAGAGAAACAGCATTGCTTGGGCTGAAGCTTAGACATGTGTTTAAGATCAGAAGGGATGTTGCATGCATCACTCAGTAATTGTTCAGTATTTTAAAACTTTGATGGGTATACTGATGTGAAGCTGGAGAAGATTAGGAATAGGGTGAGGCTCAGATAAATAATAATTTTCAGGGATGGTTTCGTATGTATAACTGGTAAAATAATATTTTTACGTGACTGATTTCATGAGGCTGAGACAAAATTGCTGCATTTAAATGCCATAATTCTAATGAAGCAGATCTTAAATATTAACGTGACTCATTTGTTTATTGCCTACTGTAAGCTAAGCACTACAATATGCTTCTGCTTCTCAGACAGGAAAGTGTTTTCATATACATCGCCCTGTCTGATTCTTCAATTTCATGGCTTACTGAAGGACCCAGGTCTTCTGATTCCACAATCTTAACACTTTCTACCAGACACTAGCTGTTATTCCCTGAGCAGAGTTAACCCTGAATATAATTAATGATGTAAGTTAAACATCTGCCTCTTTATTTCCAGTGCCCTCATTCTGATTCTCAGCTGTGCAGGGATCCCTTCTGAATAAAACTTCCATGGAAATGCCATGTCCACAAACTTTGACATTCACGGCCTCATGAATCCTCACCTCTGCCCCATTCACACAATGTCTTACTGGGCGACTGCTCAGCTAATTGGATTTGAAAATATTTTTACACAGTTACAGATTAATTTGCCTCTCCTCTCAAAGGGTATTTAGATAATTATCAGCAACCTCCAGTGCCTTAACTGAATGAATAATGTGGTAACTTCCAGCCCTGTGGCAGGGTTAGGGGAGAAATGTTTTTAATCACAGTGTGTGGGAGTGGCAAGAACTGGGCTTGACTGAACTGAATTGCACTGTGTCAGCAGCTCTGCCCACACAGCCCACACAACAGGTTACACTCTCTCTGAGTAATCAACCTACAGTCATGGTATTTAGAGACTTGAGATTCAATTTCAAAAGATAAACAAATATCAACACTATTAGGACCACTGAAAACCAGGCAAATTTATACACATATTATTTATGTACATACGATATTTATAAAGCACATTATTATGAAATTTAATTTTATCCAAGGAGTATTTTAAAGGCATGTTAGTAACCTGATTTGCTCCTATGCTGTATAGCCATATTACATGAGAAGAATTAGGTCAAGTAATTAGATCAACTAACATCATGATTTTGAGGTTGTTTTTTTTTTCCATGAAGTTCTTAACTATGGCTTAAAATGCTGCATATAATCTACATCCCAGCTTATTCCCAGCCTTCTTCGTGTTCACTCAGCTCCAGCTGCACTTGCTCCTTGCTGTTCTTTGATTACACCAACTGTGCTTTGGCATTTCTATCCCTTCACACTGAAATACTCTTGAGCCAGATTTCTTCTAGAGCCACACGTTCCTTGACCATCCCATATATCATAATCATACTATCCACTTCCTATCCCCACATCCCTGTTTATTTTATATCCTTTATTACCATCTGACATAGTACTTATGTATTTTGTTTCTTTCCCCATTACAATGTGAATTCCATAACAGCAAGGATTTTGTCTGGTTAGTTAAACTAGTATAACTAGTTTATTGAGTCCTCAATAAGTAAAATTGAGTCCTCCATCATTTTCCTAGTCTAACAAACTAGGAAACTACTTTGTTAAACTAAGAAAAAAGATTGAGGACTTAATAACTACTTGTTAATGAATAAAACAGTAGAAAATTGTTGTGCCATATATATAGGTACATAGGAGTCATATAATTTTGAAATAATTCCATATCAACGAAAATGGAAAAATGTTTATGAAAACGCCTTAAAGTACATAATGTCTTATATAAATAAAGGCATTATTAATTTTTTCTAGTTGCTGACACTTTGTATAGTTTCTAATTATGATTTTTAATAGTCCAAGACTGTGTAGGACTGACTTTTTAATCATCTGAATAATTTATATTTGAAAATATTTGGATATATAAGTGTGATGGTTAATACTGAGTGTCAACTTGATTGGACTGAAGGATGCACAGTATTGATCCTGGCTGTGTCTCTGAGGGTGTTGCCAAAGGAGATTAATATTTGAGTCAGTGTGCTAGGAAAGGCAGACCCCCCCTTAATCTGGGTAGGCACAATCTAATCAGCTGCCAGCATGGCTAGAATATATGCAGGCAGAAAAAATGTGAAAAGAGTGACTGGCCTAGCCTCCCAGCCTACATCTTTCTCCCATGCTGGATGCTTCCTGCCCTTGCAGACGGCCTGTTTTGGGTCCTTGTGATCATGTGAGTTAATACTTAATAAATTCCCTATTAGTTTTGTCCCTCTAGAGAACCCTGACTAATACAGATTTTGGTGCCAGGAGTGGTTCTAGAGGAACAGAATATTAAGGATGGAATTCTTTCATTGGGTTTGGTGTTTCTGGAGTTGGCTGCTTAATATGATTAGACCCAAAATTGCTAAGGGCTCTACTTCTAATAGTATGGAGAACACAGATAGTCCTTGGCATGAACTGTTTAGAGAGTTATGCAAAATAAATGCATTTGACATTCCTGATTCATCACTCGTGAGAGGCAAGGAGTTTAGTGACTCTATACATAATACCTTTGACCATATGTGGATAACCAAGAAACATAGTGTAGCTGGTTGGTCGCTCCTAAGTTCAGTGGACAAAGTGATGCAAGAAAATGATGAACTCAGGGATTCTGTCTCCTGGCTTCAGAAGTGGATACTGAGCCTCAAATCTGCTAAGATTGCCCTGAGTGAGAATCTCATCTCCTGTAGAGAAAGAGCTGAAATTGTGGAATAATGAACACAAGCTTTTATCAAGCGAGCTGGTGACCTGCAACAAAAGATGCATGCACAGCCTTGCCAGGTATCTGCTGTTAAAGTGAGAGCATTCATTGGAAAAGAATGGGACCCTGCAACCTGGAATGGGGATGTGTGGGAGGACCCTGATGAAGCTGGGGACACTGAGCCTGTAAACTCTGATGAACCTTTTTTGCCAGAAGAAACAGTTTCCCCATCCCCAGTAGTGGCAACATCCCCTCCCCAACCCATACTACCATCAGCCTTTCTCCATCTTTGCCAGAGGAGATAAACTCTGTTCTGCCTGAGGCAACAGTGATGGCCTCCCCTGAGGCAGTTGCCAGGAAAGATAATGTTAATTCTCCTCAGGAGCCATCCCCAACACCCCTGTTTTCTTCTAGACCTATAATTAGACTAAAGTCCTTGCGAGCCCCTAGAGGTGAAGTTGAGAGTGTGACTCATGAGGAGGTGTGCTACACTTAAAAAGAACTGCTAGAGTTTTCTAATTTATATAAAGAGAAATCTTGAGAATAGGCATTAGAATAAATATTAAGGGTGTGGGATAATGGTGGAAGGAACATAGAGTTGAATCAGGCTGAATTTATTGATTTGGGCCCACCAAGAAGGGACTCTGCATTTAATGTTGGATCTCAGGGAGTTAAAAAAGGTTCTAATAGTTTATTTACTTGGTTAGCTGAACTATGGATTAAAAGATGGCCCACTATGAGTGAGCTGGAAATGCCTGATCTCCCCTGGTTTAATGTAGAGGAAGGGATCCAAAGGCTCAGAGAGATTGGGATGGTGGAGTAGATTAGTCACTTTAGACCTTCTCACTAAAGTCAGGAGGGTCTAGAAGATATACCCTTGACCAATGCCTTGCAAAATAGATTTGTGATGGCAGTACCTGCATCTTTGAAGAGCCCTTGAATTGCTCTTCTCTGTATGTCAGGTTGAACAGTGGGAACCACAGTCACTGGAATACACAATTTAAATGCAGTTGGAATAATTGGATCTCAAAGTGGCAGGGGCCAAGTTGCAGCACTCAACTGTCAAAGGCAAGGTGGGCATACCTACCGTAATAGACAGCAGAGGCAAAGCAACAATCAAAATAGTCTGATTTGTGTAGAGCTCTGGTATTGACTAATTAATTACAGTGTTCCTAGAAATGAAATTGATAGGGAGCCTACTGCCTTCCTACTTAATTTATATAAGCAGAACACTTCTAGATCAAATGAGCAAAAAAATAATTTGAATTATAAAAACAGATAATCATGGCCCCTCAACCAATTTCCAGACTTGAGCCAGTTTACACACCCAGAACCCTTGAATGAAGGGAAGATTGGGTTCCCTTGAGGAACGAATCCACTACATTAGTGATAATTTATGCAGTAAATCCTTCTTCTGTCCTTCCCCAAGGAGACTTCCGACCTTTTACCAGGGTAAATGTTCACTGGTGAAAGGGAAATGATCAGATATTTTGGGGACTATGAGGAACTGACTCTGAGCTGACATCGATTCCAGGGGACCCAAAACGTCATTGTTGTCCTCCAGTTAAAGTAGGGGCTTATGGAGATGAGGTAATTAATGGAATTTTAGCTCAGGTCCCACTTATAGTGGGCCCAGTGGGTCCCTGGACTCGTCCTGTGGTCATTTCCCCAGAGCCAGAATGCATAATTGGCATAGACGTACTTAGCAGCTAGCAGAACCCCCACATTCGCTCCCTGACTGGTAGGGTGAGGGCTACTATAGTGGGAAGGTCAAATGGAAGCCATTAGAGCTGCCTGTACCTAGAAAAACAGTAAATCAAAAACAATATTTCATCCCTGGAGGGGCTGTAGAGATTAGCGCCACCATCAAAGACTTGAAAGACCCAGGGGTGGTGATTCCCATCACATCCCCGTTCAACTCTTCCATTTGGCCTGTACAGAAGATAGATGGATCTTGGACAATGACAGTGGATTATTGTTAGCTTAACCAGGTTGTGACTCCAATTGCTGCTGCTGTACCTGATGTGATTTTGTTTCTTGAGCAAATTAACACATCTCCTGGTACATAGTATGCAGCCATTGACTTGACAAATGCCTTTTTCTCCATTCCTGTCCCTAAGGCCCACCAGAAGCAATTTGCCTTCAGCTGGAAAGGTCAGCAATATACCCTTACTGTCCTACCCCAGGGCTATTTAAACTTTCCAGCTTTGTGTCATAATCTTATTTGGAGAGACCTTGATTGCTTTTTGCTTATGCAAGATATCACACTGGTCCATTTCATCGATGACAAAACTGGGCTTTGGTAGAAACTGAACGTTTGACTATGGGTCATCAAGTTACTATGCAACCCAAACTGCCTATCATGAACTGGGTGCTTTCTGACCCATGTATACATGTTTTTACATATATACACTTGTACTAAGAAAATATCTTCATTTTATTTCCTTTTCCTTTACCATGTGACATAAGATTTATTAACTTCACATCAGCATTTAAGTATTGTTAACTCTACGTAATAGTATCTGGGTTGGGAACTGATGTATTTCCAGTTGTACGTAGGACAGTTGTAATGTTATGAGTAAATATTGTTGCAGGAGTTTTCCTTAGTTTAGCTAAAGACAGGGTTCTTGTCTATCCTATAGACATGAAAATTTAGGCTCAAAGATGGTTTAAAGGGTGAGTAAAGCAAGGTTTTATTGGGTGAAAAGGGAAAAAAAAGGAGGAGGGGGGACAGGCATCCTCCTGTTTCAGAGTCCCCTGCTAGAGAACTTCCTGCTGCTATTTGAATACTGGGTTCCACACAGGAAGAGGTGGGGCCAGGCCCCTCCCCACTGCAAAGGGCGTGAACTTCCCAAGGCTCCACCTCAATGGGCAGACTGACGGGAATTTCTCCAGGGACCCCCTCCCACCTGGCTCTCATTCACCCCTCTAAAGAAGTACATGTAACCGCTGGTAGATTCAAGGTAAGGAGGAAGATGATCTTAACTGTTTCCTGCTGACAGGGGGTGCAGTTGTTGAGAAACAACAGTCAGAGCTCCCTCAGAGGAAATTTAAAGGTTCCTGGCAGAAGGGGCCATCGTTAGAGGCTCTGGTTGCATGATTGTTTGGAGTTTGATGGCCTGAAGGCAAGAAGAGACAAACAGGGTTATTAGAAAACATGTATCAAAATGAAACAAGGGGAGGGGTAAGGACAGCTCAAAAATTCCAAGGCCGTTTACCAGTTTGCATAGGGAGAGGGAGGCCAAAAGCCTGACTGGCAAAATAAAAACTTTACCCTTTTGCCAGCATATTGGGTTTCTGGGTTACCTTCCCCTGAACCTGATCCTAAGCCAATCAGCTTAAGGTTTGGGAAATTAACTCTTTCCCTTTTGGAGGATGCATCTGAGGGAAGTGTCTCATAGTGCAAAGACAAAATTACCTAACTGAAGAGAGGACTGAGGAGGAGAAAGGGAAAAGAAGGTGCTTTTCAAAGAAGTCCCAGCAGTTCAGGATGCATTTGGAAGGGGTACACACTGAAGACGAATGGCCACCCACCTAGAAAGAGGGGAGCAGACATCCCTGGTTCCCTTCTCTTCCTAGCAGATATCCGGGGTACATGAGAGAGAGAAGGAAGTGTCCTCTTTTCCTCTTCCATCCTTGCATCCCAGAGACCCAGCAACTTTGGCAGGCACCACCATGAGTGCCAAAGCGGCTTGCACCCATGAATCAGGGAGTGCCTAGAGAATGGGAATTGCCCACTCTAACCTATGCATCTATCCCTCCTACTGTCAGTAGCATTGGAGTTCCCTAGACCTCATGTATGCCATGGATACTGACATGGTCTTTATCCATGAAACAGGAAGCTTGGGTTTGGCTTAATCAGCAGGAATCTGCCATGGTCACCTGTGCTGTGCCTTTTAACCTCCATTGCCATCTGCCTCTGGAGCCATTAGATCCAGTTTTCTTTCCAGGGCTTTGACCCAAAGCTTAGAATTGAGTCTGGGACAAAAATGTGTCTCTGGGAGGGTTGCATGGACTCCTTATCATAAGCCAAATGCTAAGGTAAAACTGTGGAACTGATTTTTCCTCCAACAAGGGAGAGGAAAGGATGTTGTGTGACACACCCAGCTAACTGGTAGCTATAGTTATGCTTGCTAGGATTTGGATGCATGGTTCTTGGATTTGGTTAGTTCCCTTGGTCTTACTTTCCCAAAAAAGGAAAACTTCACATGATGGGCATTCCATTTAGTCCCTATTTATTCCAACCCCTAGCTTCCTATTTCATGGATAAAGGCCACGTTAGTATCCATGGCATAAATGAGGTCTAGGGAGCTCCAAGAAACAAATGATCATAGTACTGAGTTGTTTAAATAGACTTTGGTCTTATACTTGGCCTGTTTATTTGCATAAAGTGCAAAAAGAATAATTATTTCTACACAGGCCTCTTGGATTGGCTTTGATGGAAGTGTGTTCCACAAGGAATCACAGATAAGACCTTTTAAAGCCCAGTCCAGCCATGGATTTCCATCCTCAAATACCTGTGGGTTAGGTGATCCCCTCCTCTTAAGGTCCCAAGATAAATTTGGAGCTCCTGGACCTGTTAGAAAGTGGCATTCTTTACTGACCACAGGTCAGGAACCCTCTACAGGGACTGTGTAGACAAGAGTATGAGGCCAGTTTCCCCACGGGGTTTTTATTGGCCCTGAAAGTCAAGCTTGACTCCTTAAAGGGAAACATACCCTTCCAGTTAAAGTCTTGATAAAATAACCTTATCCAATTGTGTCCTGTTGCAAAAGAAAAATTGAGTCTTATTGCACTGACGCAAACAACTATATTGCCATAAGAATACTTACAGATAGTTTACAAATTCTAGAGGAACTAGGCAGAGAGAAACAAATGTGCTGCAAATTTTGATCACAGGAGTACTTAATTATTAAAGGCTGTAGATAGTTTAAAATAAGTTTCCTTGACTCTGAAAAACAAAACATGGATCAGCAATATTCCAAGCAGAAGTCAAAAAGGTTGCTTCAGCTTTCTGAGTGCAATCCATTTAGTCAACTCTTGTTATGCATGATATTCATAAGCATTTCAGCTCTTTATGAATTCTGTACATTTTCCTTTATTCTAATGTTACGATCTCTAAAGTTATCAGAAGTCTGCATTTGAGAGCACCTGTTAAAGTTCTATAGCTCTTATAAACTGTCTTTTGAAAAGGATTAAAGCAAGACAACAATTGTCTGTGAATAGCAAAATGTCAAGGTTAGTTACACTTAGAAACACAATTGACAAAGAAGTTTGGTTATCTCCATGGTTTGCAGTAACTTAACATAAAAACCTTATTTATGATTGGTAGCATATTCTTAGACATTAGAATTTTAGATATCCCATACAATTTGGAACATATATTAGCATTATTCACCAAAAACCTAAAGAAGATTGAGCATCATTTTGGCAATCCCATGTACCTAAACATGTCAAATAATCCTGTTTACCTATTTTTTCTGGACACTTCAGGGGCACTCTGAAGTATTTGAAAAGCCAGCTGCCAGGGAAGACAATTTTAAAATGGAAGTTTGATTTGGGGAATGCTATTAAATGTTTGAGGTTTAAGACACTTGATATTATGAAATAGAATTACAGATTCTAATAATAAATAATTTGTTTTGCCAAAATGATGATTCAGAAATTTTAAACAAGCAAAAACCTTTTATAACTCTTTTGAATTTAATTAATATGTTTACACAGAGAACATATTCTGCAAGATTAATTTCCACAGTTTTCCACCACTTGTTTGAACCTTTAGCTTTCCCTATCTAACTGAAAACAATCCTTTAACCCTGGGCAAAAGTTTACATCTCCATGCCTTCTTATAACCTTTTACATAAAAACACAAGAAATTTTAAACAAGCAAAAACCTTTTATAACCCTTTTGAATTTAATTAATATGTTTACACAGAGAACATATTCTGCAAGATTAATTTCCACAGCTTTTCCACCACTTGTTTGAACCTTTAGCTTTCCCTATCTAACTGAAAACAATCCTTTAAACCTGGGCAAAAGTTTACATTTCCATGCCTTCTTATAACCTTTTACATAAAAACACATTTTATTGTTTTTATACCTTTTGCATTTAAATTTATTTTCAGTAGTTTCAATTACATGTTATAATAGTAACTTCTACCAATTGTTGACTTTAAGGTAAAACTTGGTAAGTTGCTTTAATTGTGCATTAACTGCAGCCAAGGTTTGCCTTCTTAGTTAAGAGCCTGGTTAGTTCCATATGTCCCTAGGCCTTACCAACTCTAAAGCCAGCAAGTGAAATAGTTCAGAAAACCCATAAAGCAGTTTGTAACCTTAAAACACTTAGAAAACCTTGCATCTGCCTTGCATTTTACCAATAATCTTTAAGGCTGTTTTTATTTCTCAAAGATTAAAGTCACATAAACTGAAAGCTACCACAGATTTTATAATCCCTTTAAAAATATTTGATCCAAGAACTTGTCTTTCTTTAGGCAAAATTAATTAGAACTCTTTTGACAGACATTACATACAGTACACAGACAGACAGGCAGAAGAAAACCCAGTCACTAGGCGGGGCCCTTTGAGACAGGCTAGAAAAATATGCAAATATCAAACCTGAGAGGGCTCATCCTCTCAGGCAAGATTGCTAAACGAAGCCTTGCCAAGCAGTAACCAGCCATGCCCTCAGGGTGTAAAGCAAGATGGAAACTTGATTTTACAACCAAAACTTTTCAGAGTAATAGTTGCACAGTGATAGTTGGGGCAGGGTCGGGGGGGTGGGTGGGGGCTAGCCTAGTAAAACATCTTCTAAAAGAAAAAAACTTTAAAAGTTAACTTGCTAATGGGGTAGAAAAGGGGAAAGAAAAGAAACAGTTTAAAAATGCCTGAAGAGAAACCTCTTATTCTTATTCAAGTTGTTCCTCCACCAGGGAGAAAATCTTAAGCTTAATTACTGTCCAATGGAATAAAAACCCTTGGTTGGGGAAGGGGAAGGCTGCAGCAGCTTGTGGCTGGGAACCAGCCAGCCAGCTGTCCAGAATCCCTGGGCCATGCGTCCCAGTCCCAGCAATGAGCAGGGAGTGTGGCAGGGAGTGGGGAGTGTGGCAGGGAGTTGCTGATCACCAGTGGATCGCAAAAAAGGAAGGAAAAGGCCTTGAAAAGGCCCAGGAGTGATGGGGCTGGGGGCATGGTTTCCCCTACCCTAAGAAGTCCGAGGATAAAAAGGCTTAGTAGCAACAGTGACAGGTTTTGAGTCCCCATTTCACTCACTGCTTCTTGAGCCCCATGTTCGGCGCCAAAATGTTGCAGGACTTTTCCTTAGTTTAGCTAAAGACAGGGTTCTTGCCTGTCCCACAGCCACACACATTTAGGTTTGCAGACGATTTAAAGTGTGAGTAAAGTAGGGTTTATTGGGTGAAAAGGGAAAAAAAGGATCCCCTGCTAGAGCACTTCTCACCCATCATTCAAATACTAGATTTCACACAGGAAAAGGCGGGGCCAGGCTCCTCCCCACTGCAAAGGGCGTGAACTTCCTGAGGCTCCACCTCAGTGGGCAGGCTGCTTGGAGTTTCTCCAGGAACCTCCTCCCACCAGGCTGTCTCAATAAGACCTTATTATTGTCTTTATTTGAAGATTATGTATGATCTCAGGAGATGTGTATGGGTTCAAGCTGACAAGGGGTGTACTTGTGATGGTTAATACTGAGTGTCAACTTGATTGGATTGAAGGATACATAGTATTGATCCTGGGTGTGTCACTGAGGGTGTTGCCAAAGATTAACATTTGAGTCAGTGGGCTGGGAAAGGCAGACCCACCCTTAATCTGGGTGGGCACAATCTAATCAACTTCCACTGTGGCTAGAATATAAGCAGCAAGAAAAATGTGAAAAGAGGCCTAACTTCCCAGCCTACGTCTTTCTCTTGTGCTAGATGCTTCCTGCCCTCAAACATTGGAGTCCAACTTCTTCAGTTTTGGAACTCAGACTGGCTCTCCTTACTCCTCAGCCTGCACATGGCCTATTGTGGGACCTTGTGATTGTGTGAGTTAATTCTTAATAAACTCCCCTTTATCTATATATATCTGTTGCATTAGTTCTGTCCCTCTATGGAACCCTGACTAATACAATCAGTATGCTAATAAAATAAAGAGATATTGAAATACCTCTGTGAAAATTCCTAGATATTTCTTTACTTCCTTCTTCATTATGAATTAAAATATCAGTAACTGATTATGTTTTGTGGTTGTTATTCCAGGTAATCAGAATCCTTATTAGAAGTATAATATAAGAGTGTGGTTTTTATCTTTACTCCATACATTAAATGCAACCGGTATCATGTGACTACATTTCGACAACAAAATTAAATCTAACTCTATGCATTTCTCTGCCACTGTGACATGAAATTCAACTAAAGTCATTGTTGAAATATTCCTCCTTTTTTGCCTCTGAGATATGAAGATTCCAGAGTCTTACACAGTTCAGAAAATGAAGGATCCCTGGTCTTTTGTTCTCACTGTTGGCTGCAGAAATGCTTGTATTTCAACTTGACGTTTCTTAAGGAAGATAACATACCAAGTGCAACAGAAGCTGTAGGCTGCATGACCCAACCTCTATTTTCTACCTTGTTCTCTTTTGCTTTTCTCCAACATAAAAGACTATCAACACTAAAGACTGAATTTACCAGCCTCTATGGGTTGGGTAATCTATATGACACAGTCTGGACAATGATTTGAAAGTAAAAGGTCACTGGTATTGCTTTTCAACCTGGGTACTTTCCTATTCTGCTTTTGTGAACAACAATGTAAGGCTGAAGATACAGATGCCATATGAAAAACAAAAATATAAAAAGCCAGCATGTTATGGTTGGCAGAATAGAGAGACAGCAAGAGCCTGTGTCCTTAATGACATTGCTAAATGGCTGAGACAATGCCAAAAACCTATGAACTAAATGCTATGTCAGAAAAATAAACAGCTATTTGTTTAAGATATTTTAAAATTCTGCCTTGTAGTTTAACATATCTCTAATTTAAACCCCAAACTTGGTTAAGGGGATTCTTATCTAGTATGATAGCTCTGCTGCCAATGGTCCCACTTAACTAGGTATATCAGGCAGTCATTATCCATAATTAGGGCTCTGTCTTTCTGGGATATTGTGATAATGTATGCATAGTTCTCTGTTTTCTTAGTTATTTGGGGCTGCTATAACAAAATATCATAGACTACGTAGATAAGGAACAACAGAAATGCATTCTCACTGTTCTGGAGGCTGGGAAATAAAGGGTCAAGGCATTGGCAGGTTTGGTGTCTGGTGAGGGCTGCCTTGTGGTTTATAGACGGTGCCTTCTATCTGTGTCCACACATGGTAGAGGGAGCAAAGCAATTCTCTGTGGCCTTTTTTTTACAAGGACCCATTCATAAGGACTCTTGCTTATGATTTAATGAACTCCCAAATGCCCCACCTCATAATACCCATCACATTGGTGATTTGGTTTCAACATATGAATTTTGGAGGTACACAAACACTCAGACCATAGTATCTGCTTTCCCTCGTAATACCCCAAGAGCTTGTCTCCTTCCCAGTCCTGGAGAATTTCACCCTTCCCCAGAGTGGTAGATGCAGCCTCTACTCTCCAAACACTTTGCTTATCCTCTTTGCCTTTGGAAAGATTAGACATATACACTAAATATGGCCTTTTAGACCTCTAATTTGGGATCTCCTTTTAAAGGTGAGATAGAGAAAAGAATGGAGTAGGGAAAGCAAATGCTGATACTAGATACATTTTTCACATTAATCTGTCAAATTACACTGCTATAACCTATCCTATCTTGGGGTAAGAATTTGATTTAGTCTTTCAAAAGATCAATTTTAAATTCTAGGTTCTGTCTCAGCTACCAGTCAATCAATTAAATGATCAACATACCCAATATATTGTTGGCTTACATAGCAAAGAACAAATTCCCATGTTTTAAAATTTAAGGTCTACTATTAAAGATAATAACAGATAAAACTAAAATTTAATTTGAAAACAGATATTATTACCAGAAATAAAAGAAAATATAAGTCCCTTTTCAGCTCTATGTTAGCCACTTGAAATCTCCTTCAGTCCAGAGTCCCCATATTGTGTTTTCATAGAGTACAATTTAAAAACATTTTTTGTCCAGAAATAAGCAGAGCTTATTTGTAAAAAAAAAATTAAAAGTGCAGCCTTATTGTTTTCTGGATAAAGATAAATATGCTGTCATTTTTCCCATCTTAGGGGAAACAAAGAAAACAAAAACAATCACTTACCTTTACTTCTCCCATTTGCAATTCCTCTATTTCTCTGTTCCTCTTTGTAGAAAATCTCCTGAGTGTCTACATGTGCTGTTTCCAGTTCTACTCCAGACCCTTAAGACTATTTTAATCAGACTTTGCCCTCAACAATACGCCATGATGATCTTGTCAAGGTTGCCAATTACCTCTTCATTGCTAAATTAAACTACCAGTTCTTACTCCTTCGTCCTTCATTTTATTTCTAAATTTTCGGATCCTTGAGATCTCTCACTTTTCCTCGTATCTATTTGCCCATTCTCAATCTCATTTGCTGTTTCTGACAATCTCTCATGACCTACCAATGTGGAAGTGCCCTAGGAATCAGTCCTTAGATCTCTTCTCTTTCCTGTACACACACACCACCTTGGTGATCTCACCCATTGTGATAATTTCAAATACCATCTTTATGCCTACATCTCCCAAATGTATATCTCCAGCCCCATCCCAGATCTTTCACCTGGTCTACCTCATCTCCAGATTCATATATCCACCTCATACCTGAAATTTCCAATTGGAGATATATATAAATTCTTTTTCCTAAGAATTCAAAATAAAGTTCATCAATTTATTTTCTAAGGAGTAAAGCCATGAACAAATAAATATAATAATAACCCACTTTTTGCACCTAGCCAGATTTTTCAATAATTAAATCTTTCACAGATTAATAATCAAATGTTCAAGATGATGTGTAGATTATCTAAAATGTAATTTCTGAAATAGTCAAATATGTGCATCAGAAGCATTAAATAAAGCTTATTCTTCCTTAGTTCAAAGAAAAATATGCCAAGTTGCAATCTCAAAGCAAGAGTTATCTTAACTTTGCATATTTTTGTCTCAGAAAACAGCAATTCAACATCTTGTGTCACTGCTATTGTTAACAATGTTGCCCACTGCTTTTCTCCTTCTCAAGCTAAATGAGAGCATGTTGTCCATTTTGCATAGGATTGTGAACAAATAGCCATGTGGTCACAACAACTACTTTAATCAGTTCAGAACAAAACCTCCTCACGTAAAAGAACCAGACAAGCAAGGTACTTTTGGGGATTTGGTAGATCTCTAAAGAATCCTCAAGATACCAGGGATGTACCAATATCATTCAAAAGATTCTGTTAATTTTGGGAGATCTTAGTGTGATCTGGGGGTAATATTAGAATCTCTTCAGCCTGCGCTACACAATACAATTGACTTTTTATATACTAATATATAAAAATTTTATAGATATGTAAAATATTCAAGAATTATGCTATGAATTTCCAATCTTATCAAACCTTTAAATTGCCAAATAGATCCTGTTAATTTCTATTTATCGTTATCAAATGTAAATATCCCACTTTCTGAAGACTTAGTCTGTAAACAATAAGAACATCATTTGAAAGTATGTTCATGTTGATGCTGGGATAAATTTTAAAGAAGGATTTAATTCTCTTTAAAGGAAATTGGAAATGGGTTTAAAAACACTTGCCAAAATTTGTGTTCAATTATAACTACCAGAAAGAAAATCAATACTAGAGAAAAAAATTACAAGTTGCTAAACTATAAAAATTATGTGTAAAAACAATCAATTATAACATGATAATTGTAATCATAATAGCAGTTCATAGTTACAGAGAAGAATTTCTGTACACAATACTCTGTTAAATATATTACACACATCATCTCATTCAGAACTCATAACAAAATTATAATGTAAGTATTACAAGGTTTTTCTTTTTTGACAGCGTCTTGCTCTGCCATACTGGAGTACAATGGCAATCATGGCTTAACTCAGCCTCGACTTCCTGGACACAACTGATCCTCCTGCCTCAACCTCCCAAGTAGCTGGAACTACAGGTGTGCACCACTATGCCTGGGGAATTAATTTTTTTATTTTTTGTAGAGATGGGATCTCACTATACTGCCCAGGCTAGTCTTGATCCTGGACTCAAGCAGTCCTGCCTCAGCATCCCAAAGTGCTGGAATTATAGGCATGAGCCAGTACACATAGCCAGAAGTCAGGTAGGTAGTAAAGGATGATAACAAGATTCCAACTCATACATGCTTAGACTCTAAAACCCATTTTCTTTACCACAGGTTAAGTATGCTTATCTACAAAGCGTAACAGGACCCAATTACTTGTGCTTGTTACAGGGGGAGGGGGCACCAGGGGAGATGATGAATGTGAATTTCTGGCTTTGGGAACTAACTCGGGCATTGCTGTTGAAAAAGATTAAAGAAACATACAAAAGCTTTGAAATATACTAACCATAGAGTCAGTGGCAAATGGAAGTGAATTAACGACACTGGTTAGTGCCTGGGAAGGTTCAGTCCAATGGGTGAGTCAGGGCAGCAAGGAGTCCACAGATGATGATAAAAACTGGGTCTATTATATTCCAATCATTTCATTAGGCTCTGCAGATACTAAAAGAAAGAATTGTATAAAGGCATTAATAGTTGACCCTCTACAGGTAAGAAGGGGCAAAATCATAAAATGTCTTGAGTGGCAGGCTTTAAAAAGTTTGTGTTTTGTTCTGAGGTTGACATATGAACATCTAGGGGAGAACATGGCGGGATGTAAATTTCAGAAAAATCAGCCTAGGTAACGGTTCAATTCAACAAATATATGTTAAGAATCTTCTGAGAGCCTGGGCCTGGGAGTGTGCCAGGCAGTGGAGATGCAGTGATAAATGCTTGCTGAAGAGCGCTAAGGGACAATGTCCAGAAAAAGAGCAGGCCTAACGGCATCTTTTTAGCAAGTTTCCTGGCAGTAAAGTGAAAAAGGATGAATGACAGCAACTTAGTTTACTTGCAGCTTCCTGTAAATTTAGTCATCTGAAAAAGAGGGGACTGAACTGTTTCAAAACAGAAAGCAAGTAACTGATTTATAATGACTTTCCAATATTTATGATAGTACTAAGAACTTTTAAAAGTCTATTTCCTTGGGAGACCGAGGCGGGCGGATCATGAGCTCAGGAGATTGAGACCATCTTGGCTAACACGGTGAAACCCGGTCTCTACTAAAAATACAAAAATTAGCCAGGCGTGGTGGTGGGCGCCTGTAGTCCCAGCTACTCTGGAGGCTGAGGCAGGAGAATGGCGTGAACCTGGGAGGCGGAGCTTGCAGTGAGCTGAGATCGCACCACTTCACTCCCCCCTGGGCGAAAGAGCAAGACTCCGTCTCAAAAAAAATCAAAAAAAAAAAAAGAATTCTAAATTAAAGTAGCTTATAGATTAGCTGGGATTTCTCCCCACCCTCACCAATCCCTGTAGATCCTTAAATTTTTGATTAGCCAAAACTTAAAATGGCTATCAAAGAACTGTCAAAGAAAATTGCCTCAGATCAGTTAAACAGTCAAGGAAGATGTTATTCAATGGTCTTGCAGTGGGAGTCAAGACTATTGGAGTGATAAAGAGAGATTGAACTCAACTCCACTATAAGAGAAATGGGAGAGCTTTTAAGTGCTGGGATGAGCTAGCAGAAAAGTACTGGAGAATGTTAGTTTGAGGTTGATCAATTTGATCAGGCCATCTGTGTTTGATGATAGGTGTTTATTGAAGTTGGTTCCTGCATTCCCACAGAAACTGAAAGATAGGAGCCCTATCTTTCTTGATAATTATATTCCAAAGGCTTGGCTCCCAGATCCCTGAGAAAGACATTTCTTAGTCATAAAACTGACAAGAGGTTAGGAAAAGATTCACATTTCACAGGGACAGGGAAATCATTTACACTTGCAAGTTTTCTGAAGTAAGTGATTTAAGAAAAGGAAAGCAAGGAGCCTACAGTAAAAAAGAAACTTGTCGAAAGTTTATTCTAGCTGAGAAGAACATTAAAGCCATCTTGCTGATTACTAGCAATGGTAGTTCAAATTTATTAGGTAACATGAAACAGTCTCATATTTAACCTGGTTAAGTTAGATGAATAATTATTTTGATAGTTGGTGTGAAGCTGTAGAAAGTTCTGCCTGTGGCTCTCTAGTGGACCACATGTCAGGGAATGCTTTCTAATTTTTAGGTTGGTGAAAAAGCAATCACAGTTTTTGCCATAAAGTAATGGAATTTTTCACTGCCATGAAGTAATGGCAAAAAGCGCGATTACTTTTTCATCAGCCAAATATTAATTCTGTGTACCCTTTTCCCACAAAATACATATTAATACTTAGCCATGTATTTGGTGTCAGGGAAAGTTGCTACCAAAGGGAAACAGTTTTTTTCCCCCACCTTATTATTTTGACATAATGTAATCGTTCTTATGAATAGAATTATTGGGTCCAAAAAATAAGTAGATAGATCTAAGCTTAAAACATTTAATTTTGAAAAATAAATCTCATAATGACATTTGTCCTAGGGATTTCTAAAAAATAATAACCCAGGCACATTAAAATTTTGAAGATTTTATTTAAGCAAACAGGAATTCATGAATCGGGAAGCGCCAAAATGCAAGTCGTTCAGGGCTCCACCAAAAGTCCAAGGCGGGAAACTTTTACAAGGTATAAAGACAGACACCTAGATAGACAGATAGAAGCAAGACAAAGAAAATGATTGGTTAGAGAGAAGAGTCTCGAGGTAGAGGTTAGTTAGCTGTTATTGATTAGTTAAGCTTAAATTCTGCTTTCCTTGGCTTTGACGTTCACCCTGAGTTGGGTTTTGGTTTACATAGGAACCCAACCCACTGAAACTGTTTCAGCCTAATGACTTCCAAATTAATTATTTTAACAGAATCTAATTTGTGACATTCAGGAGTTTCGCATTAACAGGTAACATGTTCTCTGTAAAATTATATCATTATATTGTGCTCTTGTAACAAATGAGACAAAAAAAACTTGTGTGAACACATTTTACAAAAATAAATGTAAACCCAGCAATATTTTATATGTTGACAGTCACTAGTTGATTTTGAAAGCATTTAACATCACTAGTAATGTAAATGTAAAGAAACAATGTCTGTTTGTCAAAACTACAAGAAAATAGTAACAGAAAAATTTGTCTAAATTCATTTTTTTATAAGAAATGTGAAAATTGATGATTTCTTCTCCTGCCTCCCTGTTAGGCATTGCAAACCTTCAGAGTTCCCAGTGAAAAGAATGTCTCTGATACTTTACTCTGAATTTATTCTAACATAGTTCATGAAGCAGAATGATAGAATTAATTCTTTACTTTCAGCTTATTTTTTTTAATTCACGCTAAAAGACCTTACTTCAGGCAATGTTCTATATCTGCTGCTTAATCTTGTGTCCTCTCTTTGTATATCCAGCTGTGTGTCTGTGTGTGCGCGCGCACAAGCAAGCTGGCATTATTATCTTAGATTCTGGAGATCTCTACCAGCCATCTCTCCAGAATCCTGCCAGTACCCAGTGTGATAACGAACAGCTATTGATATAGGAAGAACATCATGTAGAGCATTTAAACTAGTGCCCTTTATTGCCAGAGAAACCGTGGTAAAATGAAAGATCTGAAGGAAAAAATTCACACACACACAGCCACAGACACACACACACACACACACACACACACAGTCAGTCCTCAGGTACTAACTTCATACTTAAGTCTTTGCAATAAAGTTACAAGTTATTGGCTTGTTTTTCTTTTGTTTTTGATCAAGAAACTAATAATAATATAGCTTCTCTTGGCCATTAAGAAAGAATTAGATTTAAGTAACATTTTAGATCATCCCTAAAAGATCTCAAAAGGAAGTAAATTAAAACACTGAGGGAATTGATTAAAGAAAGGTTTCAGGAACCACAATATTCAGATTATGTTAGGAATTGTTTTCATATACTTGTATTTTTACTTATTTCATATCACTTTTTACCACTCCTAAAAGTAAAATTTTCACTAATGCCAAAATATTTTTATCATTTTATTGTGATGATAGATCTTCCTGGCTTATAGGAAAAATTTTAAATGCTTAACAGATTTTAAAAAGATCCAAAAACATTTTCCCCCAAAAGTAGGTTACTTGATTTTGAGTTACATGAAATTTCCTTATCTAATTTTTATTGCAAAAAATACTTGAAAATGAAAATGTAAGTTGTATCAACTTATAACACATTGACATTATTTTACAAATACTGTTGTCTCAAATTTAGAATCAGATTTGGTAGTTGTAAAATAAATGTCCTATTAAAAATATTTGGCCTGCTAGTAAATGACTAGCTAACCTATATGGTACACAGGAGCATGATATTTTTAAAGTCTGTAATGGTTCCACTCAGTTTCTATATTTTGAACTTAATCAAACACCATTAATAAGTGATCACTGCCAAAATACATGACAATGATGTGATATTTTATCACATGCACAAAACTACTCTAAACAAAACAATGTATTTTGAAATCATAATAGAGTTAAGAAATTGTCCTGATTATTTTAATTTCATCTACTGCTGCTGAAATGTAACATTGATATGATTAGTTTTTAAATTTTGGTCATGATTTTTTTATATTTATTGACCCAATAATTTCATCCTTGGAATAATTTTCAGGAAAAATCCTGCCAAAAAATAAAATAAAGTGGACATACGGAAAGTGGTCAATGCCTTCTTACATATAATGGGAAGGAGGAAAAAGAAATAGAAATTATGAGTGACTTAGGGGAATGAATAAGTAGGGAACAACAATCTACTGGGATAATATGCATCCTTTCAAAATTTTAATTACTAAGAAAATGTATCAATTTGAGAAAATTATTTCAGAAAGAATACTATTCTGTTAATTGTAATTTCAAGGATCTGTCTTCCATTATAGGCCTTGCTAAATAAGAAAAATACATGTGGAAATTTTTTTTCTTCTTTTTTGTTTTGCTTATTTGTTAATAATACACATAGATAAAACTTATTTTTAAAATAATGTATATGCCTAGGCCTCATCCCTAGAAGCCCTTAATTTCAAAAGTTAAAGGTTGCATACAAGGATCTGTATTTTTAAACAGCAACAACATTTTTTTTAACATAGAGCTGGGATTAGAGACCAATACATTAGATGGAGTTTTTCAATGCAGAGATTCATCATTCAACTGTTCAAGTGTGCTTCTATCAGGTTGAAAATAGTTACAGCACAGTCTGTGAGCAAAGAATAAAGTAAGATTATAAAGGTAGATGGAGACCAAATTGAAGCATGGATGATGTGATGTTAAATACACACACACACACACACACACGCACACACACACAAGTTAATAAAATAAAATGAGACTACAAAAGAGAAAAAGGCAAATTGACGAATTGAAAACATTTGGTTTGTAAAGTGGAAAATTACTGAATTATAGTTAATTTTTCCCTTTTATTGATTCTTATGAGAGCTTTTACTATTTTGTGGGAAAAAAATCTTATTTGTTTTAAAGAGAAAGAATCTTCTGTGGATAATGAACCAACGTATTTATATCTTCAACTGAAGTGACAAATTTATAAATAACTCATGTGTGGTGTATACAACCCACACTTGAGAAGATAAATTAGAGAACTGCAGTTTCATTAACTGTTTAAGAGAATCAAATAAAAAACATGAGTATTAACTAAACCGACTCTTACCATATGATCCAGAAATTGTGCTCCTTGTTATTTACCCAAATAAGTTGAAATTTTATTTCCACACAGAAACCTGAACACAGATGTTTATAGCAGTAAGATGTCTGTGATAGCTAATTTTATGTGTCAACTTGTCAACTTGCCTGGACGCCCAGATATCTGGTTAAATAATATCGCTAGGTAAGTCTCTGAGGGTGTTTCCAGAAGACAGTAGCATTTGAATTAATAGACTAAACAAAGTAAGTTGGCTTCTCCAATGTGAGCGAGTACCATCCAATTTTCTGTGGGCCTAAAAAGACAAGAGTGATGAAGGAAATGAGAATTCACTCTCTCTTCTTGACTTTTTGAGCTGGAACATTGATCTTCTGTGGCCTTTAACTGGGCCTTATATAATCAGCACTCTTGGCTCTCAAGACTTTAGACTCAGAAACTCAGACTAAAACTAGTCTACTGGCTTTTCTGGGTCTCTGGCATACAAACATGACATTTCTCAGCCTTTTATAACCATGTGAGCAACTTTCCTATAATAAATATATATATATATATATATAATCTCCTATTGGTTCTGTTTCTCTGGAAAACCTTGACTCATGTAGACTCTATTACTGAAGGTGGTTCTAGAGGAACAGAATTTTAAGAATAAGTTTTGTATATTGGTTCTGGGATTTTGGGAACTGACTTTCTAATCTGATTGGGTTTGAAGATGTGAAGACTATTTTCAGTAATAAAGAGAGCATCGATGTTCCATGGCATCAACTGCTGAGAGATACACAAACTATCTACATACAGTATTCTTAGTCAACCACTTATAAGAAGCAAAGAGCTGGGTGACTGTGCGTTTAACACTTTCCAGAATTTTTGGAAAACTAACAAATACAATGAGTTTGGCTGATTGCTACTAATGTGACTGAAAAAGCAGGGAAACAAAAGGATGATCACAGAGATCAAACTTCTAGCTCAAGTACCACATAAAGGACCTGAAAGCTTCCAGGTGTCCACCGAAGGAGACCCTTATCTACTGTAGCTATAAGATTGAAATTGCTGAAAATCAAATGAAGAATCTCATCCCGTAACTGGCTGAACTACAATGGAAACCGAACTCCAATATTAATTGGGAAAAAATAGGATCCTGTAAATTGGGATGGTAACGTGTGGGAAAACACTGATGAAGCTGAGAACATCAAGCCCCTAAATTCTGAGTCTTCTTTGCCAGTGAGAAATGTGTCCCCTACCTGCAGGAAGAGTGACCTCCCATTCCTAGCAGAAATGTCCTCCCAACTCCCAGCAGTATCAGCCTTTCCATCCTTTCCTTGTCTGAGGAAATGAATCCTGCATTGCCTAAGGAATCCATAATGACCTTCTCTGAGGCAGTTGCCATGCAAGACACTGCTGACTTTCTTCAAGCCAAACCCCCACCAGCCCTCTTTCTTCTAGACCTGTAACTACTCACAAATCTCAGCAGATCTCCAAAGGTAAGGTACAAAGTGTGACCAATGAAGAATTGTCCTACACTCCAAAAGAACTACTTGAGTTTTCTAATTTCTGCAAGAAGAACCCAGGAAACATATATGTAGAAATGGATATTAAGAGTATGGGATAATATTGGAAGCAACATAAAGTTAGATCAGGCCAAATTTAATGATATAAGATCACTAAGCAGAGATTTTGCATTTAATGTTGATGCTTGTGGAAATTAAAAAGGATTCTAACAGTTTTATTGGTTGGTTGGCTAAAACATGGACCTCATAACCTGCAGTGAGCAAATTAGAAATGCCAGAGCAGCCTTGGTTTAATGTAGAGGAAGGAATTTAAAGGCTTTGGAAGACTTGAATGTTAGATGGGATTTTGTCATTGCAGATCTACTCATTTACACTGGAAGGGTCCAGAAGATATATCTTTCTCTACTAGCATGAGAATGAAATTTGTGAGGGGAGCCATGGTATTCTTGAAGTATTCTGTGATCTCTCTTTTCTGTAGGCAAGACAGTGGGGTGGGAACTACAGCCACTGAATCAGGAATCCTAAATGCAATGGAAGCAACTGATTCCAGGGTGGAATGTTTAAAGTGGTGGCACTCAGTCATCAATGGAAAGGTAGGTGTAGTTGCCATAGTGAATGGCAGAGTCAAAGCAGCAATAAGAATAGTCTGGCTCCTACACACCTATTGCATTGGCTAGTTTATCACGGTGTTCCTAGAAGTGAAATAAATATTCCTATTTATTCCTACTAAATTGTTACTTGATCTATATAAACAGAAAAGTTTTAGGTGAAAGAAGTAAAGTCTAACCTGAAACATTAAGACAGAGGCACTGCTTATCAACCAATTCCCAGAGGTGATCCAGTTTACAGACCCAAAGTCTTTCTTACTCCATTGCCCAGGCTGGAGTGCAGTGGCACGATCTCGGCTCACTGCAACTTCTGCCTCCCAGGTTCAAGCAATTCTCCTGCCTCAACCTCCCAAGTATGTGGGATTACAGGCATGTGCCACTACACCTGGTTAATTTTTATATTTTTAGTAGAGACAGGTTTCACCATATTGGTCAGGCTGGTCTCAAACTCCTGACCTTAAGTGATCTGCCCACTTCCACCTCCCAAAGTGCTGGGCTTACAGGCATGAGCCACCATGCCTGGCCCGTATCCAAAGTCTTTTGAACAAAGGGGAGGCCAGGTACCCTTGAGGAAGGATCCCAGTACACTACCAAAAATTTATATTGGTGATCTTTCTCCCAGACTTCCCCAAAGAGACTTATGACCTTTTATCAGGGTAGCTGTGCACTAGGGGAAAAGGAAATAATCAGACCTTTTGGAGAATAGTAGACACTAGCTCTCAACTGACATGAATTCCAGAAGGCATAAAATGTCACTGTGGTCTAACAGTCATATTATGGGTTATTGAAGTCAGGTGATGAAGCTTTAGCTCAAGTCTATCTCACAGTAAGCCCAGGAAAAGTCCCTTACCCCATCCTTTGGTTATTTATACAGACTCAGAATGCACAATTGGAATAGGTATACTCAATAACTGGTTCCCTGATATGTGGAGTGAGGGCTATTATGGTGGGAAAAGTAAGTGGAAGCCATTAGAAATGCCAGTAAACTGAAAGCAACATTGCATTCCTGTAGGAATTTCAAAGATTAGTCCCACTATCCGGGATTAGAAAGATGCTGGGATGCTGATCCCCACCCACATCCCCATTTAACTCTCCTATTTTACCTATGCAGAAGAAAGATTGATCTTGGAGACTGACAGTGAATTATTGTAAGCTTAACTAGGTAGTGGTTCCAATTGCAGTTGGTATATCAGATGTAGTTTCATTGCTTGAGCAAATTAACACATACCCTAATGCTTGGTATAGAACTGTTAATGTGGCAAATGCCTTTTCTTTCATCCCTGTCAATAAGGCCCACCAGAAGCTGTTTGGTTTTCGCTGACAAGGCCAGCAACACACCCATACCATCTACCTCAGGAGTATATCATACTCTCCAGCCATATGTCATAATTTACTTTGCAGAAATCTTGATCACCTTTTCCTTCCCTAAAATATCACACGTCAATTACATCAATAGCATTATGCTGATTGGACTTAGTGAGCAAGAAGTAACAACCACTCCAGACTTACTGGAAAGAGAGTTTCATGTCAGAAAGTAGTAAACAAATCTGACAAAAATTCAGAGCATTCTACCTAAGTGAAATTTCTAGAGGTCCAGTGGCATATGGCGTGCCAAGATATCTTTTCTAAGGTGAGGAATAAGTTGTTGCCTCTGGCCTCTCCTACAATCCCAAACAAGGCAAAATATATAATGGGTCTCTTTGGATTTTGAAGGCAGTATGTAATTCATTGGGATGTGTTACTGCTGCCCATTTACTTAGTGACCTGAAAAACTGCTACTTTTGAGTGGGACACAGAAAGACAAGGCTTTGCAACAGGTCTAGGCTGCTGGGCAATCTGCTCTGTCACTTGGGCCATATGATTCAGGAGATTCAATGGCAAATTCAAAGGTAGATTGGGATGCTATTTGCAGCCTTTGGCAGGAAACCACAGGTAAATCACAGCACAGATTCAAGATTGCAGGGCAAAGCTTTGCCATCTTCTGCAGATAACTACTCTCCTTTTAAGAAACAGCTCTTGGCCTGGTACTGGGTATTAGTAGTGACTGAACACATAACCATGGACCACCAAGTTACCATGCACCCTGAGCTGCCTATTATGAACTGGGTAGGTATCCACAGCAGCACTTCATCATCAAATAGAATTGCTGTATAAGTAACTGAGCCTGAGGCACAATTAAATTATATGAAGAAATAGCCAAATGCTCATGGTTTCCACTGTTGCTACACTGCCTTCTCTCTCCCAGCTGCCTACACCTATGTCTTACTGAGGAGTTTCTTAATATCAGTGACAAGGGAAGAGAAAACTCTGGCCTCGTTTACAGATGGTTCTGTATGATATGTTGGCATCACCCAAAAGTAGACAGCTGCCGGATTACAACCTCTTTCGGGGACATTCCTGAAGAGCAGTGGTAAGGGAAATCTTCCCAGTGAGCAGAACTTTCAGGAGTAAATCTGATTGTTTTCCTTGCTTAGAAAGAGAAATGGCCAAATGTGTCATTATAAACCTAATACATGGGCTGTGGCTAATGGTGTGGCTGGATGGTCAGGGAATTAGAAGAAACATGATAGGAAAATTGGTGACAAGGAAATTTGGGGAAGCACATGTGGTTGGACCTTTCTGAATGAGCAAAAAACGAAGATAAATGTGTTGCATGTGAATGCTCACCAAAGGGTGACCTCAACAGAGGAACATTTTCATAATGAAGTGGATAGGACGACCCATTTTGTGGATACCAGTCAGTCTATTTCCCCAGCCATTCCTGTCATCATTCAGTGGGCTCATGAACAAAGTGGCTATGGTGGTGAGGATGTAGGTCATACATGGGCTCAACAACATGGACTTCTACTCACCAAGGTCAGCCTGGGTATGGCCATTGCTGAATGTCTAATCTGCCAGCAGCAGAGATCAACACTGGTCTCCAATAAGGCACCATTTCCTGCCGTGATTAACTCATTCTTGGGTGATAGGTTGATTATACTGGACTGCTTCCATCACGGGAGGGGAAACATTTAGTTCTTATTGGATTTATTGGATTACAGATTTACTCTGGATATAGATTTGTCTTCCTTGCACTCAATGCTTCTACCTAAACTACCATCCCTGGAATTACAGAATGCCTTATCCACTACATGTTTTCTACACAGCATTGCTTCTGATCAAGAAACTCACTTCCCAAGAAAAGAAGCAGGACAGTGGGCCCATGCTCATGGAATTTACTCGTCTTACCATGTTCCCCACCATCCTAAAATGCTGGTTTCTGAGATGATGGTGAATGGCCTTTGGATACTCAGTTATAGCACTAGCTAGGTAGCAATACTTGTAAGACTGAAATGAGGTTCTCCAGAAGGCTATGTATTTTCTGAATTAGCGTCCAATATATGGTGCTGTTTCTTTCAAAGCCAGGATTCATGGGTCTAGAAATCAAGGGGTGAAAATGAGAGTGGCACCACTCACTCTTACTCCTAGTGCCCTAATAACAACATTTTTGCTTCCTGTTTCCGTGACCGAATGCCCTCCTGGCCTAGAAGTCTTACTTCTAAAGGGAGAAATGTTTTCACCAGGGGACAAAACAACGATTCCACTGAAATGCAAGTTAAGACTTATGCCCAGTCACTGGACTCTTCATGCCAGTTAAACAAAAGGCAAAGAAGAGAGTTACTGTGATGGCTGGGGTGATTGACTCTGACTACCAATGCACAATTGGACTACTACTCTGCAATGCAGGCAAGAAAGAACGTGGCTGGAACACAGAAAATCTTTTACAGTGTCTTTAATGTTACCATATCCAGTGATTAAGGTCAATGGAAAACTACAACAACCCAGTTCAGAAAGTTTGGGTAACCCCACCAAGTAAACCAGCTGAGGTGCTTGCTGAAGGTAAAAGGAATATAGAATGGGTGATGGAAGATGGTAGTCATAAATACCAGCTACGGCTATGTGGTCAATTTCAGAATTGTAATTGCCATGAGTATTTGCTCCTTATTTTGTTATGTATTCATTGTATGTATGTATATAAAAATCTTTGTTTTCTTTTCTCTCATTTCTTTATCATGCAACATGATATATTTTGACTTTATGTTGTAGTATTTAAGCACTATTAATTTTGTATCAGAATTTTTAAGTTATAGGATATTAAAGAGAAGAGTAATCATCACTCAAGGAATTTATCGTCTCTTCTGGTTTAGTACACTTTTGGACAAAAACGCGATAGTTGTACTACATTAGGCAGAATTTTGACCTCATTCTTGTCTTTACTTGGTTCTTATGGTTCAAGGAGCTCCTTATGGTTCAAGGAGCTGCTTTTGAAGTGCCAAGAGTGCCAAGTTGACAAGGAATGGACTTGTGATGGTTAATTTTATGCATCAAGTTGACTAGGGCAGACATCTAGTTAAACAATATTTCTGAGTGTTTCTCTGAGAGTGTTTCTGGAAGAAATTAGAATCTGAATCAATGGACTGAGTAAAGCAGATTGCCTTTCTCAATGTGGGTGGGCAAGATCCAATCTGAGTGCCTGAATGGAACAAAAAAGTAGAGGAGGAAAGATTCCACTCTCTCTGCCTGGCTGTTTGATCTGGCATGTCAGTCTTCTGTTCTTGGACTGAGACTTACATAAGTACTACTTCCTCTCAGGCCTTTGGATTTGAATGGGAATTTACTCATCAGTTCTCCTGATTCTCAGGCCTTCAAATTCAGACTGAAATTATACCACTTGTTGTCCCGGGTCCCTAGCTTGTGGATAGCAAATTATGATTATGGTACTTCTCAGCCTCCATAATCACATGAGCCAATCACTTGTAATAAATCTCTTTATATAATTGTGTGTGGGGATGTGGGGATGTGGGGGGTGGGGGTGGGTGGGTGTATTTTCATTCTATGAGTTCTTTTTCTCTGAAAAACCCTGAAGAATACAATATCCAGTAGGTGAATGGATAAGCTGTGGTATGTCCACAGAATGCAATTATTATACAGTGCTAAAAATAAATGAGCTATCAAGTCAGAAAAGACATGGAAAAACCCTAAATGTGTATTACTAAGTAAAATACACCAATCTGAAAAAAAAATACATACCGTACCATTCCAACTATATGACATTCTGGAAAAGGCAAAACTATGGAGACAGTAAAAAGATCCCCCCGACCCCCGCTAAAATTAAGGGGAAGAAAGGATGAATAGGATTAACACAGAGGATTTTTAGGGTAAACTATTCTATATGATACTACAATGGTGGATGCATGTCATTATACATTTCTCAATACCCATAGAATGTAGAGTACCTATAGTGAACTCTAACGTAAACTATGGACTTTGGGTATTAATGATGAGTCAGTGTAGTTATAGGCTCTTCAATTGTAACAGATGCACCCCTGTAGAGTGAAATGTCCATAGTGGGGGAAGTTGTGCATGCATGGGGGCAGAGCTACATGAAAATCTGCTGAATTTTCCAGCAAGGCTAAAACTTCTTTAAAAAATAAAATATTTTTTAAACAAATGAATGTTAGGTTATCTGGGATTCACAATGGTGGTGGCCACATCCTTTGACGATCTTAGTATTCAAATTGCATATTCAGTCGTTGGTCACTTTGACATGATAGTGTGATAACAAAATCAATCTTGTAATATTAATTCTATCAAATTATTTAATTTTCAGAGAATAGTGAAACACATCATATCCTCTGAACAAAGTTTGGTGAAGAACAGGAAATTAGAAAATTTAAAATCAATATTAATGACACTGAGCTCACATTACAGAACATTAGCATATATCTATAGTTTAACAATGTTTGGGCATTTAAACAATTAATTAAATTTTGGCAGTGGAAATTGGATGGAAGAAAGAATTTTTTTCAGTAAGAAAAAAAATTAACTACATATTTTAATCACCTGAAACTTCCATGGATTTCAATAATTTAATAGATTCATTTAGCTCTAAATGTCTTCAAGCATGTCATAAATCCTCTGAAGTCTCTGCTTTGTAATGTAGCCTATTAATATTCATTACAGCCTGACAATATTCATTGTCTAAGATAAGTTCACTTTTGCTATTCTATTAGTATGTCTAGTGATTTATTTCAAGGATAAAATGAATGTCTTAACTTTTCATTCATGACTTTTTAATTCTGATTTTTAATCAAAATTTGGTGGCAATTATTATCTATTACAATGCATTATTTCCTCTTCCTACAAATTTTTCCTTTTTACAGTAAATCCAACATCCTGACATCATTAAAAATATTTTAATAGTAATTATATTTGGACAGATTCCCTTTTCTGAGCTGTTTCTTAATAGTCTTTTAAGAGTCAACATGGAACATTTTTAGGCACAGAAAAGATATAGAAAAGATTTTGCTTTGCTTAGTCAAAAGTGTTGAATTCTCCAGTATTTTTTTCTTTTATCTCACCCCTCTCCTACCCCTGGATGGTGACATAGAAGTTTATAGGGTAAACTTATATGTATTCCCACAATATAAATGGAAGGCCAACTATGTATGATGTGCTTCTGAAAGAGAGGCCTGTTACCCAAAGGTGAGACAGAAGCCATCTTTGATAGGGCATTTACAACTAGAGGCCCAGTAAATATTTAATCCACAAAAAAGTATTACAGGGAACATTATCTGTGGCAAAAATGTAAATGAACAGTTCTGCCTCTCTCATCCTTAACTTTATCACCCGTAAAATGAAAACAAAATTATCTGCCTCTAGGATTGCTGTAATGATTAACTTGGGAAACATAAATATAAATTCAGCCCTTCGGGAGGCTGAGGCAGGAGAATTATTTGAGGCCAGGAGTTCAAGAACAGCCTAGGCAACATAGCAAGACCCCCATCTCTATAGGAAAAAAGAAAATTTCAGCACTAATCATAAATACTTTATAAATGTCAAATACCATAATACTTAGTAATTTTAAAATCTCAGAATTATGAGAGAAATATAGGCAGATGAAAGAAGAAGAATACACTGGCTATTTGCCTAACGCTTGAATGATAGATAGTTAGAGCTGTGTATGTTTTTAAATCCTTTTATCCCAAATTCTTCATTGCATACAAGAGCCTGGTGTGATACCATAAAACATAAAAATAGTAAAGTCTGTTGAGAACTGCACCACAAAGAAAAGAGCCAAGACAATAATTTGAGTAATTTAATCAGATAACATTCAAGTTTATCCCCAGCTCATTTGCCTTTTATTCTTCATTTCAGTTAGTTACATTTCCACTGGTTATCATCAAGGTTGTGCATGCGCCTTGAAATGTTCACAAAAGGTCCACGATACAGGGGTTTATAATAGGCTATATGTTATATTCAGAATCCCAGGGGAACTAATAGACTCTGAAAATATTGATTAAGCAAGATGTAAAAATCTTATACAGTTTCATCTACAACAGTTTTAAAGACACGTACAAGCTTCATTTGCCACAAAACTCACAAAAAAGTAATTGATTAAAGAATATCTCTTTTATGCAAAATATACATTTTAGGATATAATTTAATTGATATTCTACTATATACTGACATTGCTCCTTGATCATTGAATAAAAAAATACTCTCATTACCAGAATTATGTTTTTGTAATATTTATAATTGAGGTAATAATGATAAAAGACTTAAACTATGAATAATGTTGGTGAGTTTCATTTAAGCTATAACAATTTCCCAGAACTAAACAAATATGTGACTAAACATAGGTCATTTTTGATAAATGAATACTAACAATTTCACAACATAATTGACAAGCTGATTACATCAGTAATTTATAAGAAAATTATACAGTCAAGTTCATAGATTCAACCAAAGAAGTAGAAATAAGGGAAATTAAGACAAAACTATACTACATCAGTATCACTGCCTTAAGTAATTCACAGCACAACCTAATGTGGGCCCATGAAGAGTAATTCAAAGAAGTGTGGGCCTTACTTGAAACTTCAGAGATGTTGATCATGAATTTGGCTTCTTTTGATGAGAAATGGCCAAGACTGTTGACCCATGCACACATGTTGGTATTTACAGCTGTTTCATGGACACTGGCCAGTCTACAAGCAGAGCACTCTCATGGGGAGCACCAGATGAGTTCCAGCCGCAGTTCTTTTATAAGCTTTAAGTGCCTCTTGAAGACGTGAGGATCTCTTCCAAGTGCAACCTGGTCACATCAGGGCACATTCAGCAGCAGAAGTCTGTTTCCAGTATAGTCCTTGGTATGGCTAAATTCCACTGTCCCTTTCTCAGCAGTCAATAATCCATGATAAATTCTGTACAACACTGTAGTCAATAACAGCAGCACCAGACAGCATATTAATTCTTTTACCATAAATTTGTGTGTAATTATAATGTTCTATGTGTGGTGTTATCAAAAGAATCACTGTGTCTCTAAATATCATATATGTATGTCTGGATAAATACATTGCTGTACAACATCTCCAACATGCAGGTCATGCTCTAGGACTTGGGGATATAGAGTAATACATGTTTCGTGGCCAATAATAAAAGTGACAATTGTCTTCCTAACAAAAAATAAACATGAGAAATACGAATTAATCAGCAGTCTCAAGGCTCCCAAATGCCTTAGTGATATTATTTATCCCTCTATTTATATTACGGCCTTTTTCTTCCCTCACATGCTCAACACATGAGACACGCTATTGCTGTTGAATTCATAGGAATGCATAAATAGACTTTCTTCCACTCAGACTGAATATGACTCCCTAAGGATTTTGTTGGAGTGTAGTAATGAATGCTGGTTGCTAGGTAGTAGAAACTGACACTGCAGCAGGCAACCAAGTGCAATGGTGAAATTGCTGCTTAAACCCTGCTTATCAAAAGGATTCACAGTGCCGATTATCTTAGGTAGTCTACAGGGCATCATTAATTTATACACAAAGCAGAGAGGCTGCTCCAAATAGCAAAAAATGGTATGGAGTTGGGTTTGGAGGGAGTAAATATTAAAATCATAAACATCTTACAGAGGCATTTCTGTGCTTCATGGAGACAGATGGCATATACAGGAAAGACAGGGAGCTAAGACAGACAGACAAGAACAACATACAGGACAAAGCACCTGATTAAACACTGCCTGAAAATCTGATTAATCTTTTGACTCAGGAATTTAAGGCTAGTCAAAAAAGCCTTCTGTGAACACCAGTGACATTTGATGTTTGCACAAAAAATTAATAAATAAAAATAAAATAAGGGGGTAAAAAAAGACACAAGAGCTTTGGGTGATATTTGGCACTCTGCCTCTGAAAATGATGACAAACCCTGGGTATTTTTTTTTTTTTAAAGAGTCTAGAACCAAGCAGCAATTTCTGGCTAAACAATGCAAGCCTGGCTGGCAGTTACCTTTCTCTCATGTTTTGTGCCTTCCCCAAGTCATTAAGTAAGAGATCTGGCCTCGGCTTGCGTGTAACCAGTAATGACAACCTCTTTGCAGTTATCTGTGTGCAAACAACCAGAGACATTCAGAACTCCAATACAGCATTTTTGAAGAAAAGGAAATCAATCAAGAAATTAAACTATTTAAAACATATATTTCTTTCAAATAATAAGAAAAAAATGTCAAGGAGAAAAGTGCCCTCCCTGCCCCACAATTCAACATGCAGAACAGTCGACCAATGCTTTCATATCAGCAGGATGGTTCGATGCAAGTACACATATCCTGAGCTATCCACAGTCCCCGAACTCTGCAACATTGCTTTCAGGTGATAGAGACAAGATGGTCCATGCAAATGAGCTGACACAAGTCATGTCGTGTGCAATCAAGATAGGATCCCAGACATCTTCAGAATGGTTTACAGTCACAAGAAATAAAGTTCCAATGAAGTGGTTGGCATTTGGAAGCACACTGTTTTAAATATATCTCCCTGAAGATATGTTTATATATTAGTGCACTGGTCAATATCTGACACTATCTGTCATTTTATTGCAAAAGGAGATCAGGGCAATTAATAGGAGAAATCTTAGCACTACTTTAGACAATCTTTAAAGCCTGGGTAAGATTCATTAGCTACCCAAGTGGCATTTCTGACTTCGAATTGTAGTATCATGCAAGATTTATACTGTATTAATGGAGCCTGGAATAACTCTACATTTAATTATTTCCATTATGGGATAAACAGCACTTGAATTAATACAATTTAGCCGACTGATGCAGTTTGGTTGTTTGGTTTACAAGATAGATGGGATGGGAGATCGAGAGCGCCTCAGAGGACAAGGAGAGTTGTAGGGTGATGTTACTGGAGAGAGCCTCAGAGCATTGCCTGCCAAGCCCGCTATGTTGTTTAAGCTTCGGGATTTTTCATATCCTTTTATGAAAAAATGCACAGACATCAGTTGAATTCAACCAGAATATAGACAGACAAATAATACCATGCAGGGCAATCAAAAGTGCTACTTTCAAGCTCAAAGAAGAATTTGTTTACAAAGAATTTAATATTGAGACAATTTATAACTCTAAAAAAATGAAGCTCACTGTAGTTGCCATTTTGAAAAGATTAAACCAGCCATCACAAATTATTGTTACAATACTTCAAAATCTATTTTTTCCCAGATTATAGTTAGCATTAATGTAATTTTGGCATATAGAATACTAGAACTCATTTAAGAATTAGGCAAAGCAACTTAAGTAAGATATAAGCTTGACTAATATTTTTAAATTTCAGAATGTATTCTTGAAAAAAAAGAGAAATAAGTAGGCTACTTTTTCTCTTTTCATTTTTTATTTCCTAAGCCAATAAAGCATACTTAAGTTTAAATGGACAACTCTTTTTCCAGCATATTTAATCTTCCAGCTTTATAGGGTTAAAAGATGATTCTTAAATAATGGCATTTGGTGCCATTATCCAGGTGATGTAGGATGGAATGCCCATTTCTAATTCCTTGGGTAAGAAAAGTAAAGGAAAAAAAAGAAAATGAATGAAATATAAATTAAGTCATAATTTCAGTGAAATAAGTTTGAATTTGATTACATGATGTTTTCAGCTGATTTCCACCCCCGACCTTCCCACCCAGGAATTGAGAATAATTTGGTGTTAATTCATCTTTTCTTTCTATTATATCACACCTTGATCTTTTGTTCATGATAGCTACGAACTTACAAAATAAAAGATGCTCTTATAAACTTTAGTCTTATTCCTTAGCTACTTAAGCAACCCTATCAAGGTCACCTTTGGAAATATTTGCATATTTTAGTATTTTTTATTACAAAATATTAGAGACAGTTAAATGAGGTGGAAAGCACCTAGTATAAATTTTGAAGTGAAATATCTTAAAGCAGGGCAACTATTGACTAAAAAAGTAGTCATACTACAAAGCTTTGGAGATGAATATTCTGACAGCTTCTTGAAAAATTGTTATAGAACAGGAAAATGAAATTCTTTTTTGGCAACCAAAATTGAGCAAGTAGATACAATTCTAGTGGACTACTTGCCTCCCTTACACTATATGACTTACTTTTTGGATTCTAATCAGACCTCAGTGTACTCGATGAGTGTGTGAGAAAAAAAAAATGGGTCCATTGTTTTTCTTTATGTACCTTTCAGCTATTCGTCTTTAATTCAATCTTTTCATGGAACTTCCAGAGAAGAAGCCATGGATAGCTTTCCTCTTTTCATTGGAAGAGAAAAAGTGATGTATCTGATTATTTTATGTATGAGAGGCCAAGACAGACATAGGTATGGATCGCAGTAACAGCTCTCTTATGGGGTAAAGCTCTCTTATAAGGTGAAGCTGGACTGGATAAGAAAAGAAAACGATGAACATTCCCCTCCCCTCACAAAATGCACACACATTAACTTTCAGCAGACTAGTTGCTTTCTTAGAAATTTTGTAGATAGAAATTTATGTCATCCATTAACTATGATAAATGTTCTCTAGCACATAGTCTCCGCTAATTAAATAATTATCTGCCAATGTTTTGTTAGTATTCTGAGCTATAAAACATAGGAGGTGGTATATATTTCATTTTATGTTGGTGAATGATGGAATAGTGGGAGGATATCTGAAATAATATTTAAGAATTGCAAGTAATTTGTCCCTAAATAGAAATTTTCACATGCACAGAGGGTTAGTTATTACTGCTCTTCTGAAAAGTGACAGAAAATATAACTTTGGGAATTGTAGGAAAAAATTATCCTATGCCATCGAAGTTGACTGTATAACCTAAAAATGTAAACTAGACGATAAACATTGATTGGCTTTGATTAAAGGCAAAGTGGTGAATATGCATGAACTAAATGGGCTGTTAATAATTACACATCATCATACAGATTTACAACTCTGTTCTCTACAATCTCCTTGCTCCTACAAGACCCCCAGAAAGATAAAATTCTCTTTGGCAGTTTTATAGTGTTCATGCCGTAACATATAAAACTTGGTTGCCATTCTAAATGTTATCTTTCTGAATTATAGTTTTATTATAAATATTCTATTCTGTTTATAAGTCCTATATTTCTAACGACTATAATTTCAGTGCCTATTTGAAAAGGCTTCCTTTCTAATTTAGTAACAAGTATTTATTAGTAAAATTATATACTATTCATGTACATATTTTTTCTTTATTCTACATGTTCATTTATGATTAGAAAATTTGATAAAATGTTGCTTAATCAAGGTTTTACTCGAATGGCTAAAAATATAATTCATGAGGGTAAACACTGTTGAACTTATTTTGAACTAACTTCTAGATATACAGCACTCATTTTAAATAATTCTTAAGAGCATGAGCTTATTTGTGGCAATACTGAAACTACCTACCCATGTGCTATTCACGAGCATGTTTTAGTTTATGCAATATGCTTTCTTAAAACAACAAACATGCATTCTAAGTATTGAGAGTTTACTCTTTTAGTGAATCCTTAAAGTTTTCTTAATATATGCCCAATTACATTCATATTTTTAGCTAGAAAAATAATTCAGTGGGAATCCAGTAATTTATTTTCACTTACAGAGAGAATTTTTAAATATTAAAATCAAATCAGCAGATAGACCAACTTGAGGGATAAATAAATGAAAGGATTATATAGAAAATAAATGAATAGAAATAACAGCAGAAATCTATAACCTACATAAGGGGAAACAGGAGAAGAAATGAATAAATTTGTGATAGATATGATAAGATAACCAACTGAAATGATTAAGTGAAGTTAGCCAGAAGTACTATCACGCTTAGTAGGAAAAAACATATAGCTATAAACTACTTAAGCAAGAATGAAAAAGAGTTGATTATGATAAGAAATGACAAACAATAAAAAACTCATGAATAAATTTTCAAAGATGTTCTCACTAATAAAAAGAATTTATATTTGTGAAATAAGATTGCATGTATAAATTTTCCATGCAAACTAAATATCTTATTAATTGCTTTGCTTGCAAAACTTTGCAATTTTATAGTAAAACTTTGTATTTGGATAGTACCTTATAATTTGCAAAGCTTTTTCTCATTCGTGATTTTCTGACAGTTTAAAACTCAAAACATTGTCTAACATAGAAGAAAAACATTCTAGAGTTCTTTAAACATATAATCTTAGTATAAATATTGCATGTGATAATCTTATTGAATGCTGCTTAAAAATGTATGTAAATTTAACATGTATATACATTGCATATAGTGATTTAAGATATTCAATGCAGTTGGAACAGCATGTTCTATATAAAATACTAGTTTGATATGATGATTATTATTTAACATGTACATATATTTTGCTCAAATACTATTATAGTGTATTCACTCTCTTCAAAATATATTTAAAGATTTTTCTAGCACATATTTAATGTAAATCAGTAAACAACCAAATAAATCTATTGAGAGGATTGAAATACATTTTGGTGCAAGAAATAGATGCAAACAATGGAAGTAATTGGAATGGAGAGGTATTTAAAATATTACTCATGAAAGGAACAAGAGTCTTTTGTCTTCTCTTTTAAGTCTCAAAGGCATAGAAGAAGAGAAGAAAAATCTAAAGTGACCAAAAGAAATGAAGAGAAGTACAACATGGGCAATAAAATATTTCAAAGAAAAAGGGATTCACAAAATAAATATTTGAACCTTAAAATGGTAAATAATTCAATAGGGAGAAACTCCAATGAATAACAACTAAGCACAGTATTATTTAAATGCAGTTGTGCTAATATGAAAGTTTTAAAGTGGATTTTTATTCAAATTCAGTCAATTACCATAAGACATTATTATAGTTATTTCCCTATTCTGTCAACAAACAGAGGAAAAATAACTGTGGCAATAAAGCAACTGGAATTGTCAAAGTAGAAGCTAATAATAAAGCATACCACTTTTGACAAAAGTGGGTTATAATAGTCACGAGACTATTCTTAAAGGGGAGGAAAAGATCCCAATTGTCCTAAGGTTGTAAAGTTCACCAAAAGGGAATAAAAAACCTTTTAGGGAATAGTTTAGACAGTGGTACAATCAAGGAAAAAGGACCCACATGATAAGTGGGAGCTTCAGTATTCTGTTATACTCTTTACCAAAGATGCTCATCCCACAATTTTTATTCATTCAATCAAGATTTATTATCTTCTAGGTGTCAGGAACAGTTCATGTCTGTTGAAAAATAGTAATAAAAGGATTTTTTTATTATTGGTCCTGAAGAAAAATTCTGTAAGTGCATTTTGTGAGTACACAAGTAGGCTCTGAAGTGATTAGACATACTGTTCCATATGACTGCAGATCATGGGCCTTTGCAACCTTGAGACCCTCAGGTAAACCACTGGCAAAAACTACCTATGTACTGGATTAGAAATATTAGAGAACGTTTAATGCTTTACTTTGAGAAAAAAAAACTTATAATTGTTTTATAGTCATGAATTACTCATCAAATATGTGCACAGAGCCAATTAGTGAGTTTTATTTTTTGCAGTGAAAAAAGATAACTTTTAATGACTGCAGAGTACATTATATTAAAGTAATTGGATAAGTGATTTAATATTTACATATTCCATTCCAATTCTGCCCATAGACAAATGGCAGACCAAAGAAGAGAGAAAAAAGGATGAGATGTCTTTCAGATATGACGATCACATAGGTTATTATGTATTTTAACAAGTTTCTAAGGAGAGAAGATGTAATGAAGAGAGGAAAAGAGCACTGTACGCAGTCTTTCCTAGAAAATGATGAATGAGCATTTTACATTACTCCATGTATTTCCAACAGTTTATTGCTAAGTCACCTGTTATGATCTGATTAAATGCATGCCTACCTTTCCTGATCCCTCCATCAGAAGCACACGTGTAATCACCTGTCGTCAGTAGGAAACATGTTTCCCCTCTTCTGTTTTTGTCTCTGGTACTAGAGCGTCTGATGGGGAGCCTTTCTGGGGGTGATAGTGGCGGCTCACTTCCTGTACTGTCGTCACCTGATAACACTGGTCACAGCACCATGCCCATTGACAGACAGTGATGAATGAGGAAATGAGACAGTACAAAGAGTTTACACAGAATGCCGGTAGTCCAGCCACTCGATATACAAAACACAAGAATCACATCACAATAAGAAAAAGAATTTTTATCACTCTTCACGAAAAATTACATGGAGCAAAATGGAAATGTATTGAAAAGAATAGAAATGTTTTTTGGGAGATTTTAATTCCATTTTGGATTTTATCTAATAGGAAACTGCCTTTCACACGACTAATATGAATTCAAAATAAATGTGAAAATGAACAAGCATGTGGATTATTGTCTTACAATTTTTGACGTTATCTATTTACTCTGAATAGGAATATTTAAAAATGGAACCTATTTAAGAAAATATCTTAAGTAAACTTTGGCTTTGTGGTTTTTTAAGAGACATGCTTTTATTAATTTCTGAAAGCATTGTGTCCAAAACTCTTAATAAAAATTATTCCAAAGCACACAAACTCCGTTTCCAGGTAGTCAATTTTGAAGTGGCAAGATATTTTTGAGCATGCAGTGGAACAAGGCCAACTTCTCCAAATGTCCTTGAAATAAGTATCTGTTTACTTCTGTATCCTTGCCAAAGACTTTCACATCCTATTGGCCTAGATACTAGCTTGTTATTTCAATGTTTACCTGGGATGATAGTGTGTCCTCTTTTCCCATGCCCTTCTTAAAGGCTCTGCATAGATACTTGAGAATAGTTTGATGAGAGCAGCAACACCAACTAAACTCTACCTTTCATAAACACATTCTTAACAGTTGTTAGATATATATTAGCAGAATTTGCATAGCAATCTACTAAATAAGCATAAGGACTGTGAATGAAACTTACAAACACTTACAAACTTCAGCTCCAGCCACATTGTTTTTTCCATTTACCTCATTAAAATTTCTAGAAGCTAAGGAGGGACCTATGAAAATGATGCCTCCTTTTTTGTTAGTTTGCTTTGTTAGTTGATGTTACTTCTAAATTATGCAAAATCATTCACATAAAATCGTCATAAGTCATTTTTCTGTAAAAAAAAATGAAATGAAATTTATCTAAGTTATGGGGAATCAATAAACCCTACATTTTCCTAGTAGGGTAAAAGCTAATTAAATTGTTTAATCTGCAAAATATTTTACCTGTACCAGACAGTAGACAAGAGGTGACACTACTATTACTTTGGCAGCTGAATGTCAATTTCTGGTCGATCAACTCTACATTGTCTATAGCAATGGGGAGGAGCAGAGATTCAACTAATCTCAAGCAGTAAATCATTCAAAATTCAGTTCTGAGAGAGAGCAGAACCCAACACATTGTGCCTAAAAAGGAATTCCACTGAGAAATTCAACTTTGCCATTGAGTGGCCAAAGCAGATCATCTATTCCCTGAAAAATGGTGGGTTAATTATATTACATGACATGGACCCTCATCAAAGGGGTTATAATGAGATACCCTACTTAATTTAAGAACAATGAAAATCTAATCAATCCTCCAGGATATTACTAGGGAAGAGCTTTGTTATCAAAAAGGTTATCTTCCATATCACCTGTTTGGAGTTTAGGCCTTTGAAATGTAAGCATCCATTCTTCTTAAATAACTGCTTCTTGTGAATTAGGTTGAGATGCATGGCACCATGTGGCAGAGGTAAAACTGAGACAAACACACCAAGCCAAACGATATGGAGATCAACATTTTGAGGATGAAAGATGAAAAATGGCCAATATCATACCATCACATCGTGCAGGGAAACAAAGAAACATCGGCACAAAAGCAACAAACAGGCAAAAGAAAATATTGGCACCATCAGCAAAGGGCATTCCCACTAAAGCAGGAAAACTCTATAGACCAGCTATGCCATCTCCTACTTGGGGTTCAATTAGAAAATGCTACAGTCTAGCTATCTACAAGCCTGACACAAACACACATTTCGTGAAAGGGTTAGGGCTGAAAACTCATGAACATTTGCAGAAAATGAGAATGACTGCCTTCTGCCTAAGGAACATACTGGTCTATAAAGTATTTAATAACATGCATTTGAAGTCCTGCCTTACCTGATCTGTTATGTTCCAGAAGTCGATTGTCTTTGCCCAGACATGTGTCACTCTGTGTACTATTGCAGGCCATATTTAATTCTGTCTTGCAAAAAGTAGGTGAGCTTGCCTGAGGAGCAGGAGGGATGTGCTTCTTTCTTTTCCTTGGAAGTTTCTGCTTTGCCATTGCCAAGGAGTAGTACATTCCAAAATTGTTGACAATGACAGGCACTGGCATGGCTATTGTCAGCACTCCAGCCAGAGCACACAGGGCTCCCACCAGCATGCCTGACCATGTTTGGGGGTACATATCCCCATAACCCAGGGTAGTCATGGTCACTACAGCCCACCAGAACCCAATGGGAATGTTTTTGAACTGTGTGTGCTCACTAGCTGAAGGGTCGTTAGGTTGAGCTCCCACTCTCTCGGCATAGTAGATCATGGTAGCAAATATCAAAACTCCTAGAGCCAGGAAAATTATCAGCAGCAAAAATTCATTAGTACTAGCTCGAAGAGTATGTCCAAGCACCCTCAGACCTACAAAATGGCGGGTGAGCTTGAAAATTCTCAGGATCCTCACAAACCTTACCACCCTGAGGAAGCCAAGTACATCTTTAGCAGCTTTGGATGACAGCCCACTGAGTCCCACCTCTAAATAGAAAGGTAGGATGGCCACAAAGTCAATGATATTCAAGAGATTTTTGATGAATTCAAGTTTATTGGGTGAAAAAACAATACGGACTAAAAATTCAAAAGTAAACCACACCACACACACTCCTTCTACATACGTCAAGGCAGGATCCGTTTCAATTTCATACTGTAGAACAACACTTGTGCCATTGATGACTGGTTCTGTCTTGTTTTTAACAATATTGAAAGCTTCATGTGTTTCCAGGCAAAAAGTTGTAATTGAAACCAGGATGAAGAATAAAGAAGCAAAAGCAATAAACTGCAGAGGAAAAAGAAATAAAAAAACCCATAGTGATCTGAATCGTAATATATGTTGATTCAAATCTAAAAGCAACAATCCCTGTAAATAAAAAAGAATAACAGCATATTTAGAGGTTTCACTTGGATATGACCTAAGGAAAAGAAGATACCTGTATGTAACATTAATTAGAGTGCACAGGTAATGTATTTCAGGTTCTGTTTTCAGCTTATAGATACAAAGGTTTGCTTTATGTTGGAATATAATTTATTGAGATTTTTTTGTGTAAGAAAATATAACCTGTAAAGAGAACATGAAAATCACTGTAAAGGAATTGCAAATGAAAACACACCAAAACAAAAGAGAAATTTAGATGACAGTTTATGATCCTAGAAATCTGTATGCATATGATCAAGTTTTAAACCTTTAAATTTAAGGTGCATGACACACTGATAGAAATTTGGAAGCTACCCAAATTTAACTGTAGATTTGTATTCATATATAAAATGTTCTGGATATCGTATGGTATCAGCATGAAAAAAAATCTTTGCAATATGTGCTGCCATGTAAATTACATCAACTTCAGGTGGAGACTTGTCCAAAAGTGCAAATTTAGGGAGGAAGAATAAATAAGACTGAAAGGAGAAAAACCCAGTAAAGGAGCAATTTAAATGAAAATGTCTTCCTCTCTTGAAAATGGATCTCAAAGTGTTCGAGTAACACACTATAAAGCTGAAAGAGTTTTCTTAAATTCAATTCATTTCTTCAGCCAATAATATATGACTACACACACACACCTACCACCAACACAGAATAATAAAAAAAGGACTCATATAGTTCTTAGTAGTACCATATACTGTTGAAAGTAATTTACATCATTAACTCACATCAATCCTCATAACAGCACCACTCCTACTCCATTTTACAGTTCAGGGATATCAGGACAGAAAGTTTAAGCTACTTTTCCATGGTCATAAACTACAAAATGATAAGCCTGAGTCACTAACCTGACAAATTTAGCTGCAGATTCTGTTCCCCTCACTTACCAAACTCTCAAATGCAGAATACAAATGTGCCGAAAACCATTTATTTATGCTGGGATCACATACTTCTTAATATTAAAGATCTGAAAACTTGAAATCCAGCTGTTTGAATGAATGGCACTGTTACAGTCAGCAGTGCTAGAGATCACTAGTAATCTGTGATAACACTCAGGTTTAGCATGCTAAATGAACACCAATAGGTTCTTCCTTAAATGTCTAAACAAAAGAGTCATCCAGGAGAAGGAAGTTGTCAGTCAAGCGGAGGGAGGTTCTTACTTGAAAATAATAGAATGTATCCAAAATCCAAAGTTGCCCCTAATATCTAGTCCTCAAGCATGCCATTGGGAAGAGCTGAGACAGTTCAAGAAGAGACTGAAACCACCTCCCTTTTTACCTGGTTGAGTTTTAATCCACCAAAATGTAAAGGGTATACAAAAGGACTAAAATATCTTAGGACTGTGGCTGTCTGCCTTAAAGAACCACCTCAAATTATGGAACTTCTTCTACGGTGTGCCAGTTAGTACATCAGCTGTATAGTATTCTAAGGCAGGTCATTTTCATGGCTTTGACTTGCTCTCTCATGCACATTTTCCAACTGCTCTAAGTTTTGGCAATGTGGTCTGACCATTAGCTTTCCCAGACGTTTTATGAGATAATAACATTCTTTTGTCATTCAGTTTTCCCTTTGCACAAGTAAATGTACTACTATTTTTTAATCAATCATTTGTCGTAACACTTAGTATCATAAAGATCCTATGTACACATTAAAAGATAACCTTTCAGGGGAAGAATCAGTTATCCTCTATTCATAAATTACTTCTTAATGTAATCCCAATTTTATCTATAGATTTATGAGTCATGATTGTTTCTTATTCCACCTAAAATCTTTTGTCATTAGAGTCCTGCCAATATGTACCTACTAACTCCCACCCCTCAACTACACTCTTCACCATCCCTACCTTAGACTGAAGCATTTCAGGCATTTACAGACTCAGAAGAATCTTCCTAAAGCCTTTATAGCTCACTACCTCCTTAGTAATGGGATGTGTGTGTGTGTGTGTGTGTGTGTGTATTTGTGTGTATGTTGACAAAATTTTGGTTTCTATGCAAATACTTGTGCATAAATAAAACATGTGAACAGCCTATAAATATAAGCAGTTCTAAGACACAAAACTTTGAAAACCAAAAGTTGCTTGTTTATGTAAGTTGTTTGGCACTTGTATTTATCAATATTTTATTGGCAATATTTAAAGAACCACACCATGATTTTGTATTTGTATTATTCTACTTTGCTATTTTTATAATTCTGTATATCTTTAGCTTTTAAGTACTTTGTAAATTTGCCAGTTTAATACCAAAGTTGATTCCATTTTCAAATATTCTTTTTATTTTCCAATTATAGTAATATTTTACTATAATATATATTACATAATTTATATAATTAAATAATTATTTTTATTATATATAACATATATAAATATATATAGTAATATTTTTACTCTAAGAGGAAAATAAAATAATATTTGAAAAAGAAAACAACTTTGGCATTCTGAGAAAAAGACAACATTCATCTCAGAGGTAGATGATTATTTTGCTTTAAGAACAACCAGAGAGGCCAGGCGCAGTGACTCTCGCCTGTAATCCCAGCACTTTGGGAGGCTGAGGTGGACGGGTCTCTTGAGGTCAGGAGTTCAAGACCATCCTGGCCAACATGGTGAAACCCCGTCTCTACTAAAAATACAAAAATTAGCTGGACATGGTGGCACATGCCTGTAATCCCAGCTACTTTCCCAAGTACCGAGGCAGGAGAATCACTTGAACCCGGGAGGCAAAGGTTGCAATGAGCCAAGATTGTGCCACTACACTCAAGCCTGGGCAACAGAGAGAGACTCTGTCTCCAATTTAAAAAAAAAAAAACAGCCAGAGAGGCAATGTTTTTATTTGTGAAAGCTAAAAACGCTTGTCATAATCTGGATTCTAATCTTAGGATAATAATCTTAGGATTCTAAGACAGAACAAAAGTATGCTTGACAATAACATAATAGAAATTTGGAAACTGAGGTTGAATTCTGAAGAGGGGAAAAGGAAAAGTTCTCTAAGGAGAAGGAGGAAGAGCTGAAAATGTGATGTTCAGCAAATGAGAAATTCCTTCACAGGTCCAGTAGCAGAACTTGAGAATAACAATGGAGAATATTAAATTTTAAGATGATGCCTTTTCTGTTTTGCTTTCAGCAAAAGGCTATTTTATAAAATGAGCTTGATGTTGATTCTGCTTCAAGGAATGAAGGTATTGGGCCAGCAGAGGACAAAAAGAGGAGAGAAGTTAACCATGGGAGGCGGGATATGTTATAGGTATAAGAAACACAGAAGAGTCATAAAAATAAGAATGCCAGGTAATAAAGGGAAATGTAGTCCCCATGAAAATTCTTGGAGATACTGGGAAGGTACAGAGTTTCCCATGGAAGGAAGAGGAACTCAGTTTGTTAGCAATTTACTTCAAGTATCAAATGAATGGGTGACCCAGTGGCTTTGAGGACTCAGAAGTATCCAGAGGCAAACACTTGGGTTGCATTAGCAAAGACTTGGTGCGCTTTATCTGAACTTAATTCTAAGCTCTTTGGATATAAAGAATGTTTTCTTTTGTTTCTGGCTCACTGAGTAGAGCTTAAATGGGTAAATATGAGGTTACATTGAATAACATTCAGAAAAAGAAAGTAAAAAGGAAAGAAATGGAGGGGAAGAGATTTTATTTGTCTTTTTTCCTTCACTGAACTGAGAAACCTTCAAGGACTGGACTGGCATCATATTCGCTTTTTGTATTTCTTGCTCCTTGCACCATTGTTAGTACTGAGTATGGCAGGATAGATAAAGGGGTAGAAGAATTAATGAAAATATAAATGAGGAAATGAATAAGATAGACCACATTCCAGTGGGAATTAAAATGATATGAATAAAAGGTAAGTAATATAAATCAAACAATGAAAAATGAATATTGCAGCAAAAAAAAAGCCAAATTTAAAAAGCAAATTGAACTGGCTTATGGGTTGAAATGTCGCCAATAGTACCTTCCATTCATTCTCTTAATGGAGCATGTGTCTTAGCAAGAAAATGGGGAAGAGAATCACACTGCCATCTCTCTCCGTCTTTTCCCTGTGATAAGACCAAAAACTCCTCCAGACATTAATTAAAAATAAAATTAGGCATGCTGAATAATTGAAATGTTAGAAAGCTCTCCAGACAAGGTATGTCATGTCAACTGATTGTACAGATCTGATGCATCATCCCAGGTAGTTTCAGAATAAAAATACTCTGTTAAAATATTGGCTTGTGAGTCTAATCAGTAGGCACATTTTTCTCCGTTAGTCATGTCCATGTATTTAATTGCAGAGAATGGCCAGGACTCTTATTTTTTTCCAATCAGTGACCATGGGTTGGAAGTCTTCATAGTCCAGGATCTCCATGGAGGGTCTCATGTCAATTTACCTCAATGCAAACATTTAAGCAAATTTTTAGGTATGTATAATAGGCAGAGAGAAAGTGATGAAAAGTGGGGTATATTTTTATTTTCCTCATTTTCTCTTTCTTGTTATCATTAAAATGAGTGAAATTGAGCTCTATAACACATTCACAAATGCTTATTCACTTTTTCAAAACTGTGCCTAGACTGTGTCCTTTCTCTGTGCTACTCTCGCCCAGGATCACTAATATTGCAGCAATTTTCACATACTTTTGTTAATAATTCCACATATCCACAAGTTGCTCAGAGAGACTTAAACATTCTATCCCCAGGACCATGACTTAAAGCAAGAAGTAGGTCTTCAGCCCCTGTTGTGAAATTAGTAAAAGAATAAATTATAAAATTCTGTTGATTTGGTATGCAAAAATTCCACTGGAGCCAACACAGAATCTGCCTTTTAAAAGTTACTTCATCCTCCTATTATTTACAATAGAAAAATCAGCCTATACTATAAAATATAAAGGAAGAAAAACTTAAAAAATATAAGGCTCATCTCTATTTTGTAAATGAAAGTCAGAGAGATAATTTAATATTTGAAAATTAACATCATGGGAAAATCATGAAAATAAGTTACCTAAAATATAATACTAAGGAATTTCCATTTTTATAATTTTACATAAGTTGCATTATTTTTAGTTTGTATTTCTAAGGACATTATCTTTCCAAATGGGAATACTTCATGCCTATTATGCTCATGTTGCTTTTCTTTCTTAAATAATAAAATAAAGACTAAAGAATTACAAGAATTTTAAATGTCCAAGTATCAGAAGTTCATGTAATCCTGTGATCCAAAATTTCCACTTTTAGAAATTTACTGTAAAAAAATTTACATTAAAGTACAAGGATAGACAAATAGAATGATATTCAATGAGGCATTATTTATAATTAAAAAATAAAAATGTCTGTCTCTGAATTGATGGTATGTCTGTAATATAGCATTCCAAGGAATTAGATACTGCAACATGTACTTACATGGAATGATCTCCAAGGAATCATGTTAAGTTAAAAACAAATGATTGCAGAACAACAATATGCAGAATGTAATCTCATTTTTTCTCATTACATACAACTAATAAAGCAAATGAACAGAAACACTATATTTTTAGGAGTGGTTATAGCTGGGTGTAAGAGTGGCATTAAGCAGAGGTATTCCTAATGAGAAATCCTAATTCATTCCATAAATGTCTGAAAAGTTAAAATTCTCTATAAAAAACTTTAAGCATGTATTCTAGGTTTAATTTTAAAACAAAATTCAAAGTAAGTAATAACCAAGAGAAGGTTAAGCCTGATTATTCTGAATGACCATTAAGTTGATTTTATTAACCCATAGAACTTATAAATTGGAAGTTTTTAATTTTTCTTCTTTTTTACTGCACCATAAACTTAGCTGATGGTCTTAATTTTGTGTATATTCATGTCTTATACACTAATTTTGCCATAATTAACGAGTTTGTTGTTCATAGAACTTTGGTCTCTATAGAGAGAAAAAATCTCTTTCATTGCTAATTCTGTCCTTAAAGGCCAATCAAGTAGGAACAAGTAGGATCCACTGTCTGCTGGTTCCATGCAGAGCTGAGAATTAATTCAGTTTCTTCTGAGGCTGCTGATAAAATCAATTTTTTTTATCCAAGTTTTACCACTTAAAAACAGATCCACAAACATTACCACATTTATGGTATTGAATTAGATTGAAGAAAGCTGGCCTTTCAATGAAACCACTATACACAATTACCAAGCTTGGAAATCAGTAAAAAAGATTAGACTTCAGGTGTCTATATATAAATGTGTGTATATATCACACATTACAGATTTTTATATCTATATCCACATAAAGTGTTTCTATGTATAAATAAATATTTAAGTACAGATTGTACATAAACATGTATATATTATAAAGATTGTTATAGAAATAGGTATAAAACAATATAACATTCACTTCTAACATAAAAAAAATACCCAAAGTTACTATTGACCACTGAGACAGATGTGGTCCCTGATAAATATCTTCTACCATGTTTTCTTTATATCCTTATCCAATGTAAATATACAATCCTCCCTCTATATTTTTATTTTGAGGACACAGATTGATTTAATTGGAATTGTAATTGTTTGTTTAGAGTCAAGGCCTATCCATTCACACAAAAATGTAATTTTCTGGGATACAAGAAAGAAAGGCTTGATGTGTTATTGGTATTATCACAATGAATTATGGTGTACAAAATTAGGTAACCAGAAATTAAAAGTCATCAATTATGAACATATAGTATCATTTTGCTTTCTTAAGTCTCATGATGAAATTTAAAGTATGTAATTACCATATTTTATAAAAATATTTTTTATAATTGTTTCATTACACTGAAGAAAAATTTTATGCTTTTCACTCTTAATAATGATAATTGACAATATATAGCAATTTCATGACATAAACCAGAATTGTAATTTCAAAATTGCAATTATTTAAAATTCCCCCTAATATTTTTATCTTTAATATATTTAATATAAATTTATTTTTAAATGATTAATTTGTCTTGGTATGATATGAACTGCTCTACCACCATCTAGTGTTATAGAGTCACATTATTAAGCCTTATCTGCTATGAGTCCCAATATGTCTTTCTTGAAGCCAACAATCATGTCCCAAAATAAATTATCCAAAAATATTTGTTTTTACTTAATGGAAAGTGATGGAGGTGAAGGGAGGTAACTAGCTTACAAACACCTGCTGAAGAGATGTTCTGATTCAGAAAAGTCTGTTTCTTTTAGCACTATGGCACTGCAGTTAAAGCACATCTTACATAGTGCCACCAATGTCTGTCTACCCTGCAGTACCACCTTTGTTAGTCCAGGTACCTGTAAACCAAAGGGTCCCCAAAACCTCAGTCACAAATATTATTGTTCTTGCTGTCTGTATTCTCCTTGCTCAGTAATTTTTTTCTAAAACCATAACATAATCCCCAGGTAGCCAATTTCCATCCAGCTATGGGAGCTAGACCCACCTGTAGATCCAATGAAGCCCCATATTACATATTAAGTTAGAGCTGTAGTACTTTTTCTTCCTTAAGATCTTTGTTTAGTGGACATCTGCTCCTCTTTGCTAATCAGCTTAGGCAGAACCCCTCCAATCCTATCTGGTACACTCCAGCAGGTGTTCCTATTCAGATGTATGAGCAGCAGACACTAGAGTCTCCCTTCCTCCTGTGTCTGAGGAGCACTTTTACAAGTACTTGCAAACTCTTCCCAGAGAGCAGAGGTAAATTTACACTAAAAGATCCTGTGTAAATTGCAATTTGGTTATGAGAAACAAGGAAACCATATTTAAAATCTATAAGAGATTGATTGATTGGCTGTGTAATTGGAAGTACAATAAAATGAACTTTAGTGTTGCATGCCTTAACAAGTTAACTATATCAACTGCTTTCACATCATGGTCTAGGGACTCCTAGTAGCCATGAGGCCTTTTCTGGGGTCCATATAGTCAAGCATAGTTTTGTAGTAATACTAAAATATTTCTTGCCTTTTTCACTCTCATTGTCTCACTTGTTTACAGTGGAGTTCTCTAGAGGCTACATGACATGTGGTCTCTCAACACATTGAATGCAGAAGCAGGTAGGAGAAATCACCCATTGTCTATTAAGCAAGATATAAAAGAGATTTGCAAAAATGTAAAACAGTGCCACTCTTCTAATTTTATTTTTGTCTCTTTTAAATGATTTTCCTTTTACACAATTTATTTTTCATTAAAATGTTAGCTCATATCACTTGGTTATATCCCAGTCCAGGAAAATAGGTGTCTCCCAGCCTTTTTATGTATGACTAACAGGACAAACTAGTGATTCTATACAAGACCACAAAGTCTCAAAGTTAATCTTCAATACAATTGGCTGCTTTACTAGATTATAAAATAAATATGACTATGCATTAACTATGTAAATAAATTTTTTAATATTGTGAATTCTTCTACCCTAAGGAATTCACAATAGTCATAGAGATCTACAATAATCATAAATATCTAGGTCTATTGCTTAAATATTGGAATGTCTTGAAATCTGGTAATCTCATCTACTTCCATGAATCCACCTGCCACCACAGCATCAATGATAACCCAAATGTCATCTCCAGCTCTGCCTTTTCTTGGCGTTTTATAATAGTAATTCCGAAATACACGAAGCTCTTCAATCTCAATGAATAAAGGCAATCAAAATACTAGCTATTATACATATTATTGTTGAAATTTTCAAGAGAACTTCAATTTACACTTGCCCAATTTGTTGATCAAATCTGCCCTTTCTATTCCATTATATATTTCTGTTATTTTGGACCATCATTTAGCAATTAAACAACTTGGTACCAAGAATCTTTTTTCTTCCCCAACACCTTCATCCATTGAATCGCTGAATCCTGTGGACTCTCAAACTCTAAATACCTCTAGCATTTTTCTCCCTTCTCTTCATTCCCAGGGCCAGCAGCTTAGCCTTTAATATGCTTTTAATTACTTTTTCTTGGATTACTGGGAATAAGCACTCTTTTAGGGGAACAAATGTGATTATGGCACTCACCTGCTTAAAATAGTTTAATGGCTCCCAACTACTAGATAATATGGAATGTTCTTTTAAAAACCTTATTTTTATTTTTTGAGACAAGGTCTCTCTCTGTTGCTCAAGTTAGAGTGCAGTGGTGAAATCATGGGTCATTGCAGCCTTGATCTCCTGGGCTCAAGCAATTCTCCCTCCTCAGCCTCCCAAGTTGCTGGGATTACATGCATGTGCCACCACACCTGGCTAATTTTTGTATTTTTTAAAAAATAGAGATGGGATTTCACCATGTTTCCCAGGCTGGCCTTGAACTCCTGGGCTCAAGCAGTCTGCCTGCCTCAGCCTCCCAAACTGCTGGGATTATAGGCATGCACTACTGCATCTGGACATAGAATTTTCCTAATATGTTATTCAAGAATTCCCTTAATGTGGTCCTTACCTACCTTTTCTAATATGAATATCACCTCTCCTATGATGTACCAGGCTATTTAATGACTTTGCACATGCAGTTCCTTCTGTCTAAAATTCACCTTTTTCCTTTGTGAGTCTGGCAAAGAACTACTAAGTAGTTAAACTTCAACTCAGTAATCACACAGTCTTTTAACAAATCCTTGAAATCTGGTCAAAATTAACCACTTCCTTTCAGTTTTCTAATATAGCACTTACCTCATTTCTGTAATATTTGATTTTCTTCTCCGTTGATAGAAAATAAGCTTGTAACAGAGAGTTTTATTCAGATTTTATGTTAATGGCATTGATTTGGTGCTTAGAAACTATTAAGAAGGCATAATGGCAAAGATTATGGCCACACCAAACATAAAGTTTAACTCAATCTTGGTTTATTTATTTACACCACTTTCCCCAAGTGGACTTTTAAGAAGGTTCATGAAAACAACAAACGGAATAGGAAGAAAGATATAAACTAAGACAAATTAGAAAATAGATTGTCATCTTGTGTGACAAGAGTAGGGTACTGTGAGAGATGTAAAGGAAAGAGGATGCTTCAAGGTGGAGAGATTAGCAGTCAATTTATGCTGAATTCAGAGATGATAAAAACGTCTATTGGATGAAATAATCAGGCCACATAGTTTCCTATGATGAAGCAGTTTTAGTAAAGAAATAGGAAAAAATCCATCTCAAGGGATTAACAAACTACTGGGTGCTGAGAAATATAAGTGACAAGTACACACACACACACACACACACACACAGACACACACACATACAAAACACAGAAATTACTGCATCATGAGGGTGGAAAATCAATTTTGTCCATAGAGGTCATCACAAATCTTTATAATTTTTATAGGGCTTAACAGTGAGTCCTAACATCAAATATTCCTGAATGCTAATCCTAAAACTTTCTAACTTATAGACTTTTCTTACTCTTAACCAATCAGCAAGCCATCATAACTACATGATTTTTACAAATTGTTTTTAACTAATTCTATTCCCAAAAAGTAACTGTGTACCTGTTGTTCTGAGAAGCATCGGGAAAGGAAGAAATTAAGGGCTATGCCACTGATAACAGTTTTATAGGATAAATAAGTGGCAATAGAGAAATTAGGAATAGCTTTAAGATACCAGTAGCAATGCCACCTTTGACATGACTCCAAAAAATAAAACGTATGCTTTCTTCCAAAAATAACAATAGTAATAATAACACTAATAGATAAAATTCAGTGAATTCATCTGTCCTAAAAATTATTTTTTATTTAATCTTAACAACATATTACATAGTAGATTCTATTACCTCATTTTACAGAAAAGCAAACTGAAGCTTAGAGACTGGAGTCAAAGCCCTCTTCTTTATAACATACATGTCTTCTCTGAATGGGCCTTTGTTTAACAAGAATCTTCAACTCAACTGGTCAGAAAGATTCAGAAAAGAAAAACTAGACTGATAAAATAGTGTTTTATGCATACACATGCATGAAAACACAACATGCATACATACTAAACTCTGGTCATCAATACTGCAAGAGCAATAAAGCCAGGAAAATGAAGTTAACTTTTATTTTTCATTTGTCTTCTAGATTTTTATATATAGTGTTTTTTTCAGGATCCTTATAAAATAAATAGTTTAACATCCAAATGCTGGTTCTACACAAGCAAAGAGAAATAAGCAAATAAGTATTAGGCTTTAAAAATGTGTTTATTGGCCAGGCGCGGTGGCTCACGCCTGTAATCCCAGCACTTTGGGAGGCCAAGGTGGGCGGATCACGAGGTCAGGAGATCGAGACCACGGTGAAACCCCATCTCTACTAAAAATACAAAAAATTAGCCGGGCGCAGTGGCGGGCGCCTGTAGTCCCAGCTACTCGGGAGGCTGAGGCAGGAGAATGGCGTGAACCCGGGAGGCGGAGCTTGCAGTGAGCCGAGATTGCACCACTGCACTCCAGCCTGGGCGACACAGCGAGACTCCGTCTCAAAAAAAAAAAAAAAAAAAAAAAATGTGTTTATTATTTGAATAAAGTGAATATTCAGTTTAAGACTAAAGTATCTGAAAAATTGTGAAACTTGCATGCATGGACAAATATGAACTAAGTGCTTCCTTTCCCAGATTTTTAAATCTTTCAGCTAGATTTTTTTTTTTAAAAAGTGATTGTTTTCATAGATTATTTAACTCATTTTAGGGCTTTCAGGTCAAGCTTTACAGGACTTGTCCTTGATATAGAGACAACAGAAGGAAAGCTATTAAATATTTAATAGAGTCAGAAAATACTACATTTAATATTCTCTTGAGCTTGCACAGTGCTGACTTAGAAGGAAATCCAAAGTGCCTCGTTTTCACATGTAGAATCTTAAAAATGCAGTTAGTAAATCATCCTCTAAAATGACATCCACAGTTTCAATGACTACATTCTTAAAAGTAAAATATTTCTTTTAAAATATGTGCTGAAAGCTCTTTGTTAATTGGAAAAAAGATAGCTATGGATTGTTCTTTGAGATGTTATTTATGTCCTATTTTTATCACCTTACTTTATCTTTTTAAAATTTCAACAATTAGGCAAGAGCCAGAATTATATATAAGCTTCATTTTTTTTTATTCTGCTTTGTCATTTGTGTTTTGCTATGTTTGGGTAAGGAGTGAATTTTAGAGATACTAAGCAAATCAGCCATATAAGGATCTTTAATAGATATTGTACATCCAACATTATTTGTTGATTTTCATTTTACATATGTAAAAATTTCCTTTAAACAGAGTTAAGATGTTCAACTCCTACGTTGAATCTTGGATTGAATCAATAATAATCAATCAATACTCAACATATGATTCAATGATAAATGTTAAACTCAAATGTTAAACTTGGATTGAATTGATTCAATCCAAGACTCAACATGTGAGTTAAAGATTTATTCAAATGCCAAATTATTAGCCTTCCCAGAGAAACTGCCTGCCTTATCTCACCCCAGAAAAGCCATTATTCTACATATAAAAAAGGTTTTCAATGTCCAGAAATGAGAGAAGCAGGGCAGTGATTGGTGGTGTTAGCAATGTGTTGAGGGTGATGGTGGGGGAGAGCTGAATAGGCAGAATTTACTAGAGGACAGACAACAGGTTGTCATTTTGGGAACTAAATTACCTCAAGTACTTCATTCAATAAACAGTTAATGACAATGTTGGCAGTAAACTCAATAAAATGTTTGAGATCTTTAAGTTTCTTCTTATACATTTTGGCAGCAAAATATGCATATGAACCAGAGACAGGACAAATCCTTTTATAATTTCTGATGAACATGTTTAGGCAAGTAAGAAGCAGATGAGAAAAATAAGATGCAAAGACAAGACTGCTCAAGCATGCCAGCACTTCCTTACCTTGCTAATGTGTTAACTTTCACAATCAATTATTATTTTTCTCAACAAATTATTCACATTAACTTGGATGATTTTAAAACTTTACCACAAAAAATCAGGTAGTTTTCCCTTTGTTGGTGTTACAAAAATGATTTCTTAGCTATAAATGACAAAAATGAGAATACAATGAAAAGATGCTGATTTTCATCGAGTTTGAAAATTGATTTTGTTTCTAAAATCAGACTCCTCCCAAATAGATGATTACTGAAAAGCAAAAGTTAACACACATGTCATGTAATCTCTATTAAGTTCTATTTTAAAACACTTTTTATTAGCTACTTTATTCTTTTATTCCCTTGCTACACTACTCTAAGTTGCTATAAAATATTATTATAATCTCTCTTATTCGACTCTACAAAATTCTAAAGCCAAAAACTCCCCACATATTGGATAAATATTATCACCTCCCTATAACACCTTCTATCTTTCATGATGTAAGTCCATGTTATCAATGTGATTGTTTTAATACAGTGTTCTAATTTTTCTTTAAATAATTACAAATTTTTACTTCCTTGGGTTACAAGGCTGAGTATAATGAATTCTGTTGATCAGCAAGTATACAGGATCCAATAATTGTGGTAGGAAGACTGAATAAATATTTCTCTAAATCACATGGATTATAGAGAAGAACAAAAATTGCATACTAATTATTTGTTGGTATTGTTATTAGAAGACAAATTTAAGTTTCTTCCCACTTAACTTTTGTTCTGAAATTGTCAGCAGTGGCAAATGTTTTTAACAAGAATGGATGCTTTCAAAGGTTGACATTGAAATGACGGTAGGCATTATGCTAAAAAAAAGTCATGTCCAAGCTTATTTCTTATGAGAGAGTATGTTGTTTTTAACTTTAAATTTGATCAGAAAATATTTTCTTTTTATTGTTTCAAATACTTGGATTTTGTGAATTTAACTCAATTATTAAGTATAACGTTTACAACTGTTACTTCAAGAAAAATTGTTTAGTATGCTTTATTTGAAACTTTAGAGTGTACATATACATTTTACTACATATGTGTGTGTGTAGCATAGCACCAACAAATATTATATAAAGATTATACAAAACTTCTATAAAAGTTATGAAACAGTGACTATATTTCTCCCAAATAATATAGGCAACTAAATAGGTGGAAGGAGAAACAAGTATCAGTGAATTTCTTTATTATTTGATGGTCCATAATCTTTATTTACTAATTTGGTTTCCTTATAAGTTAGCATTAACATTATAAAAACAGAAATAAAAAATTAAATATGATTATCAGTCCTTGAAAAATGGATTTCAAGGGTAACACAAGACAGAATCACTGGGATTCAATGAATCACATAGTGGAGACTCAAACAATCACAACAATTATTCATTCAGTTTCTTCAAAAGACCCCTAACAGCAGTGAGTATGTAGTCATTTGGTGTATTGGTATGCCTCAAATAAAATGTCAGTTTTATCTAATTTTAACATCACTTTGAAATTAATAAACATGATTTTTAACTTAGAGTTAAATGTTCATAACTTTTATAAAAGTAATTAGAATACAGTCTGTGCTGGATAATGATATTTCAGTCAATAATGGATCGTATATACCATAGTGTTGTCATGAGATTATAAAACCATGTTTTTAACTGTACCTTTTCTATGTTTAGATATTCTTAGACACGCAATACTTACCATTGTGTTACAATTGCCTACAGTATTCACTACAATAACATGTTGTACAGGTTTGTAGCTTAAAAGGATTAGGCTAGACCATATAGCCTAGAAGTGTAGTAGGCAATGCCACCTAGGTTTATGTGAGTACACTCTGGGGTGTTCACACATAACAACAATGAAATTACCTAATGGTGCATTTCTCAAACCCTATCCCTGTTGTTAACCAATACATGACTGCATTACAAATATTTATAATATTGCCAGTTATTATTAGTTTTCTCTAAAATTTTAATTTTCTAACTGCTTAAAGACAGCATTCAGTATGATCCGGCTTCCCTTGACTTTCTTAAGTAAAATTACATTCATATTTTGAATTTGCTACACATCCAATTTGTACCACTAAAAAAATGTAAAATGTACTATCAAAACTTCATCTAGAGAGACAAAATATCAAATATACGTCTATTAAAATTTAGACATTATTCTTCTTTTATAGAAGTAGAATAATTCAAGAACACCTAAATTTATGATAGCAATATTTTTCACCGTCTTCTTTATCATTTTCTGATTATTTCATTTATTTAGCACTATTTTTTATAATTATCCAATGTTCACAGTGTCACAATAAAATTTTCTTTTTGCTTTGTTATGTTCTGCTCAAATTTTATTATATCATTTCTAATATATTCAAAGTTTATATTTTTTACAAACACTCAAAGCTTGAGCTATACAAAGTGCTCCTTGAAGCATTGGAAGTAATATTAAGGATTTCAAATACAGCAGGTCACTTATATATTTGGTTTATATGGATGTCACTATCTATGACTAAATTAAAGTTTCCTAGATAATTTAAACCTTTTGGCTATAATTGCTGTTCATCTGAAAAAAATCATTTGCTTTTAAAAATAAAAGATTTTGATAATAGCTAAATCAACCAACTTAACTTCTGCTAATTTTACTGAGATGAATAGCACTTTCCTACTACTGGGATGATGAAGATATATTTTATGGGCTAAACTTAAACCAGTTTTCTTTCATCTTAAGTAATCCATTCAGCTTTTAATAAACATAATTTAAATACTAATTTCAAGAGATCCAATACACTTTTAGCCTGGAATTTGTAAATTCTTGTTCTTACTAGTGAATTACAAATAAATAAAGAATTTCAACATTTAACAAGACGTGGTTTTAAAGTGATAATTGTTACCTTAAATATACTGAATAAATGTATTCCAACTGTGTTTGATTTATAACAAATTAGTAGAAAAGGAAATTTTAGATCTGTAAAATAATGTTTTAAATCATTTAATCTAATGCTTTCAATTTGGGGATAACAAAAAAGCTTAGGCGGGCATGGTGGCTCACGTCTGTAGTCCCAGCATTTTGGGAGGCCAAGGCAGGCGGATTACATGAGTCCAGGAGTTCGAGACCATCCTGGGCTACATGGAAAAACCCTGTTTCTACAAAAAATAGAAAATTAGCCAGCCGTGGTGGCATGCATCTGTAGTTCCAGCTACTCAGGAGGCAGAAGTGGGAGGATCTCTTGAGCCTGGGAGTTTGAGGCTACAGTGAGCAGTGATTGAGCCACTGCATTCCAGTCTGGGTGACAGAGGAAACCCTGTCTCAAAACAAAAAAACAAAAATAACTGAAAAACAAATAAACAAAAAAAGCCTAAGAAGTTAGGTCACGTGTTTAGAGTTGCCTTTATAGTTTGTGGCAAAGTCTCTAATTCACCATGGAATTCATATGCAGTTCTTTCTAAAATTTCACAAACAAGTAGATAGATCAATTATAATACATTATAGTGTATTAATTCCTGTTTAAAAAATTCATTGTACATATATTCAACCAACACTTATTGAATACCCATGATAGACCAGTGAACATAACAGATATGAGCAGTCCTATGAGAATGAAGAGACAAGAATATGAGTTCTTCCTGGGGGAATATGGAAAGGCTTCTCTGTGGAGGAGATATTGAACTCTACTTACTTTTTTAAAAGGCTTCCCTGACTATCTTCTACATGGCTTGCTGTGTTTGAAGAAAAATAATATCCAAAATCTTCTATGGCAGCACTGAAAATGGGTTTTACCCTTTAACTACCTGCTCTAAGTGTAGAAAAGTCTTAAAAAGTATTAATATGGAGAATGTGTTCAAGAGCAGTAGCTCCTCTCGCTGTAACTCCCTAATGATGTCAGTGTTTACCTGCCTCCTTCTGTTTTCATAATATATTATTAATTTGTCTATGTGTGTCACATTCTCTATTCCCCCACTCCTTACAGACTATGAACTCTTAGGGCAAAAAAAAAAAATCATACTTTTTTTATGTTCTCCGTCTTGTGCATGTAGAAGTCCCCTTATAAAACTTTACTTGAACTAAAGTAAACTGCGTTTTTTGGAATGATCATGGAGTTTATCTTTTAGGCAAAGATACTGTGAAAACAACTTTCCAGGGAAGGAAACATTTGTAAAAGGTACAGTGTTGTAAAAGACTCTAATGAATCAATCTGGGGAAGAGCTTGACAAATATGCACATCTGGAGGGATAGACCCAGATGTGGAAAGCAGGAGCATGCTGCTTGTGTAGTTAGTGATGAGTGTGGTGTTGAGTCCAAATTGGGAATGGCCACCAATGCCATAATAACCACTGAGTAAACACAGTGTTCTGACCACCACAGGTATCCAAGGGCTATTTTAAGTGGGGCAGTGACAAAATCAGCCTATGTTTTTGTATACGTTTTAATGAGACAAAAGGACTTTGGGGAGAAAAGACTAAATAGAATATCTCAATCAGCCAAGCAAGAGAAGACAAGGGCAAGGGTCAAAGCGGTGGCAGCAGCCATCAGGACGGAGAGAGGAAACAGATTCAAGACACATTTCTGAGGTAAAACAGACACTGTGTGTGGCTATGTTGTGTACATAATTATTTAAGTAGGTTAATAACTTATACAAAGTAGAAGGTAGAAATGACAAAAAGTAAAGCCACATAAACAAATTAAAGGTGCCTTATTCCTATAGGAATTGTCTACTGACAAAAAGATCGTATTTGGACTGATAAAAAGCTTAATTTCCAGGAACATTAAAAAAGAGATTTGAGAAGTTGATTACAATTAACAGTTGCAAATATCAGGGGAATGTCAAGGAGAACTTAAAATAGGTCTTTGGGTTTGGAAAATGGGAAGTAATCAATGACCAGATGAAATTCCTTTCATGAGACTGTTGAGCCCAGAACCAAACTGTGATAGGTTCAGGAATGACCAGGGTAGAGGAAAGGAGGACTAACTGTTCTTTACAAGTTTTACCATAACATCAGGACAAATTGAAGGCAAAGTCTTAAAGGGGGGTTACAATAGAAGGAAGATCTGTTGTCATTGCTTGGTTTTTGCTCCTCTTTCAGCAGAAGATATTTGAGTATGTTCATGGTAGAAGGAAAGAAGTCATTGGAAAAGGAGAGTTTGAAGATATAAGAGAAAACACACATATGTGAAAATACCTTAAACATAGCTAAAACAGAAACATGGCACAGGACTAAAACACAGTTTCAATTTTATATAATCTTTTTTTTTTTTTTTTTTTGAGACGGAGTTTCACTCTTGTTGTCCAGGCTGGAGTGCAAAGACGTGATCTCGGCTCACCGCAACCTCCGCCTCCAAGGTTCAAGCGATTCTCCTGCCTCAGCTTCCCGAGTAGCTGGGATTACAGGCATGCGCCACCACGCCCAGCTAATTCTGTATTTTTTTAGTAGAGATGGGGTTTCTCCATGTTGGTCAGGCTGGTCTCGAACTCCCGACCTCAGGTGATCCGCCCGCCTCAGCCTCCCAAAGTGCTGGGATTACAGCTGTGATCCACCATGCTCGGCCTCAATTTTATATAATCTTAAAGTCAAAACAATTTTCATCTGAAACATAGCATGCTGCTTCCATTGATTCATTCCGGCAGACTAAGATTTCACCATACAATATGGCTCTTACAGAATCATTTCAGTAGACAAATTTTGGTGGTTTATAGAGATCTTACTTCAGTTATTTCTATCTAAACATAACTGAGCTCAATTAACTATTTTGTATTACCTTAAAAGAAGGAAAGAAAGTCCTTTACTGGGTATATCAAGAAAAGGAAAGCATGCCCTTCCTCACCTTCAACCTCTGAGTAGAAGCTTCTTGCAGATCTAAGCATACAAACTTTGGGGATAAGTGAAGCTTTAATTTGATACAGAGTTAATAATGTCCCCATGCCCCAGCTACACTGTTTTCACCTTTCCTATGCTAGGGAGACCCAGGGAAGTAAGTTTGAGTCTCAGAGGGTCAACTTACTGTGTAGTAAAGCCTATTTCACTAGCTCCATCCGTACATCATCATTGAAACAAATCAGAAAGCAATTAACAGGATCGAACTGGCTCCTCTGCAACAAATGTCATGAAAAGTGGGAGATTTATCTCTCTGGCTCCTTTACTTGTGCATAGAAATGTGGATGTTAACAATCATCAGCTAAGCTATTTGAGCTAACTTAAGAAAATGCACTTAATGAATAAAAGAATATTGATAAATGAGAATATTTTTCTGCCTAGTTTGTGTTGACCAGTGCAAGAAATATTTTGTGATCCATATTTAGGTACAAGATAGTCACTTTTTTGGGAAGCTGAGGCAGGCGGATTGCTTGAGGTCAGGAGTTCAAGACCAGTCTGGCCAACATGGTGAAACCCCATCTCTACTAAAAATACAAAAAATTAGCTGGTCATGGTGGTGCCTGCCTGTAATCCCAGCTACTGGGGAGGCTGAGGCAGGAGAATCGCTTGAACCCAGGAGGCCGAAGTTGCAGTGAGCCGAGATTGCACCATTGCACTCCAGCTTGGGCAACAAGAACAAAACTCCATCTCAAAAAAAAAAAAAAAAAGTCACTTTTTACACTCTAAGCATAATATTAAAAAAATGCAAAGGTAAATTATTTCAAGGAAAATTAAATAACAGTATGTAGAAAGAAAACTTCCCACATTGTCTGACACCTGCATTGCCATTTCATCTCCATTCTTAAGTTGAGATAAAAACAGAACTTTAAAAAAATTATATATACTCTCAAATACATTTACTACAAAATGATATTTTATAAACATATAAATGCATTAATATATTTTATTTATATTCACCCTTTATAGAATTTATATCTTTTTAGTTTAGAGACACTAACTTTATAAATTGTAAATATTTATTAGGACAGCATTTGTGGGAAATAAAGAGTACAAATATTTCGATAAACTATTTTTTAGAATAAGATATTAATTCATACACATAGGACATATACATGTAGAAGAAAAAATTGCACATTAAAAATACATTCTTTTAAAATTAATAGTCCATATTCTTAATGGCAGACATATTTTTCACATTAAATCTTTTATTTATCTTGCTCAGTTTTTTATTTTTATTTTTCTCATTATTTTCATGTACCTATTACTTTTTTTGGTATAGTAGAAAGTATATTTTGCAGGATTGGCATTGAAGCATATCTTCACCATTTGCTATATGTGTAATTCTGGACAATTTACTTGGTCTATTTGTGTCCCACTTTAAGGACAGAGATAATGGAACTCTTTATATAGTTACTCTTTGATCCTAAAAAATGACCTGATGTATGCAAAAGGCATTACATAATGCCAGCGTCTCTTGTAGCATTAAAGATGGCTTGGTAGCAATTAAAAAAAAACCTACATGACAGCCTTACTTATTTATTGAAGATAAATCTTATGTTTCATCTCTCCTTCTTAGACATACCAGCTTCACAAATAAAGGGGTATCCTAAAAATATTGGGAATTTTGTTTTTCACAATCTTTAATGTAGGCAATTCAGGAGGAAACCCAACACATTATTTGTAATCTTAAATGGTTGTGTACAGCTTATACTTATTGATAATTATCCTATATCCCTATGCATATTATAAGTTTTCAATGAATTTGAGAATAATAAACTATGCTTTCTACTAAAACTGTACCCCACCCAATAAAATTTTTCTGATTTGGCAGACATTTCATAATAATGTAATTCCACAGGGCCACTATCATGAAGAACAACTAACTCTTGACGGAAGAATTAACTCTTGGCCAGACGCGGTGGCTCACGCCTGTAATCCCAGCACTTTGGGAGGCCAAGGTGGGTGGATCATGAGGTCAGGAGTTTGAGACCAGCCTGACCAACATGGTGAAACCCCGTCTCTAGTAAAAACACAAAAATTAGCCAGGCTTGGTGGCACGCACCTGTAATCCCAGCTACTGAGGAGGCTGAGGCAGGAGAATCGCTTGAACCCAGGGAGGCAGAGGTTGCAGTGAGCTGAGATCATGCCACTGCACTCTAGCCTGGGCGACAGAGCGAGACTCCTTCTCAAAAAAAAAAAAAAAAAAAAAAAAAAAAAAAAAAAAAGAATTAACTCTTCATAAAAGCGAGAGTGAGCTAATAGAACGCCAGATACAGAAAATCTGCTTATAGAAATCACTCAGTATGCAAGTTCAAATGCAAGTGTTCATCAATATAGAGTCAATTTGATATATGTAATTATGCTGACATAGAATCAATATGTTATGGAGCTAGATGTGAAGTTTTACAAAGCTCTCTTTGTCTTTCTGATGCTGCCTGTGTTGCCTGCCATTGTAGCTGTTCATAGCTGTTACTAAACAGCTAATCATTTAATCAAAAGGGAGAAGAACTAAAGTCGCCTTGACAGTTTTGAGCACTATGTGAAGACAAATGTGATATCTAATTTGATTCAATTAAGGTTTAAAAAGATGCTAATCTCTGGTAAGTAAATCTAATACAGGCTATTCAAACTGTTAGTTAAGGAAATTTTAAAAAAATACATTGAAAGGAAGGGAATATTTTATCTTCAATTATTTAAAAAAATTATACTTTAGAAATATGTCTCAGACCTTTCAGGGAGTCCTGCCATTAAATATTGTGTTACAGATGCTTAATCTTTCTATGTAACTGAAGTCTTAAAAACACATAACATTTGAGAAAGTCAAAGATATTAAATATTAGAATATTTCAAAGAAAAAAATAGAAAAAAAGAAAAAGAAAAATCAAGTAAGTCCCATACAAAAAAAAAGGTCACTTAGTATTAACTTTTCAGGAGCTCTTTTATGGACCTCAAAACATTCTACAGAACTTGCTGAGTGCCTGGGAATGACAGTCTTAACTTGCATTTTTCTTTCTCTTGTCAGTTTAAATCAGATATTTAATGCTATTTCAGTAAAGGTTCTTGAACTAAAGATCTTGAAAGGCCTTCAATCTGACATGATTTTAAGACATAAATCTGTCAAAATTGCCAAATAAATATAACTTGCCAACTATTATGGGATTTAGGCTCTCTTGATAAGACAGTTTTCACTGAAGTGGGCAAAATGGTGCCCATTCAAAGCAATAGGAATACATCCCTTATTATGGAAATGTCTATTTATGTCCAAAAACAAAACCCCAAATCTGATCGAAATTGAAGCAAACTAAATTGAGAATTGCAGAACTCATTCCCAGGCTTCATAATTCTGCACGGATTGTTTATCTGTTGAGTCCTGATATTCTTTCACCATAAAAGAGCTACTGCCATTTCTTTGATTATTCAGTCTAAGTGTATAATGTCTGTATGACTTTCTAAGTTGTTCTGAAACAAATGTTATCATGCAGGAATAACAATAATATTGATAATAATGTATAGCATTCAGTTCTTTTTAAAATACACTTAATTCTCAAATAACTTATTGGTTGGCTAACTTCTGCTAAGAGGAACTTTTGATTGTTAAGTGGGAAATACAGCAAAAAGCCTTTCAAAGTAAAAGCAACTTTCAGTACCAATTTATGAAGCCAGTTTTCTTTGTAATTTTGTATCTTCTCACTTCTTGAGATAGGTAAGATTTTCAAAAAATTAAACCAAAGAAATAACTCAATGAAGAGGCATCAACATGTTTAATAAAAACTTCTTCTATACAGTTGCAATATTATACTAGAAGACAGTATTTTGGATATTTTGTTTGTTTTCTTGCTTAAAATATTCTGCACAATTTGAAAGACTGCACTTAAGTTTAGGAGGCTGTGAATTATTCATATAAACTATGTGCAATTAAGATATCTGCTTCGTAGGGGAAGAATATAAAACAAAATACAGAGATAGATGATTTTTGAATGTGTTTGTTGAATAAGCCGTGGAAGTGATTTAAAATTCTACAGATCACATAAATTTATGGGCTATCTAGATTCTAGGTAGTAATTATCATTCCTATATTGCCTTGTCTCTCAATTTATAATTTTTAACTCAATGAATCCAAATAAAACTAGATATATATTTAACCTAATTAAAGTTGCTGCTTTGTACTGAAGTTCTCCCTAAATATGCTGGAAAAGTGACTTTTCCTTCTGTCAGTTCCACGTACAGTAGCACTTGATCATCACTTGATCATTCTCTTTTATGCCTTTGCCTATTGTCTGCCTATTGAAATTATAAACATTTTGAGAGGAAAAGTTGTGTCATAAAAAGAATAATAAATAAAAAGTAGATTTAGAGTTTAAAATGATGGTTGGTTTTAGGATTGTCTTAAGAGCATGTTTAAGTAAAAAAAAGGAAAATATTCTATTACAGTACTAGTCAGAGGAAAAATAAGTAGGAGGTCTGCAAGCTAGGAAAGAAGATCTAAGACTACTCATAGATTTTTTTTTTTTTTTTTTTTTTGCCATTTGGGTAAAGTTGCTGTTGAAATTCTGCAAAACTCACCAGTGGCCTGTTTCCCAAGCAGAAAGTCTAGAGGAGTCCATGGGCAGATTTGAGGCCCATGCAGTGAAGAGGGTAGAAGAAAACGGTCAAAGTTTGTGTACTCTTCTTAGGATGCTCATTCTGATGTCCAAAACTGTGTAAAATTTCTGCTACCTGATCAATTCTACTTTCCTTGCCCTTTTAGAAATTTAACATCATATCAAGTTTCCTCAAAGCAAAAACTGCATTAACTTTGACAGTTTTAGCCTCACTTAGACATTTAGTCTTGATCTGTCACTGAAGTCTTGGCTTCTTGGCCCCCACATGTAATTCAGTGGTTGGACATGATCTTAGAGACCACTTTCAAGATTAAAAATATAAACCTGGCCTAAAAACTGAGCTTTGCTCAGCTCTCATTTATTTCATACATATTTATTATACATCTACTGTGTTCCAAACATTATATGATACTGAGATGACAAAGATGAATCTAACTTATTCCCTTGCCTCAAAAACACCTGAAGTGCTGGACAAGAGAGGCAAGTAAGTTAATGCTATAATAGTGTAATAAGTGTTGTGTTAGAGAAACACAATGTGCCTATGAAAACACAGAAAGAGGCTTATCTAACTAAATGGGAGGAAGAGCTTACTTGAATCAAACTTCAGATTATAGAAGTACGAAAGTTTTCCCGGAATAAAGAAAGAGGAAAAGGGACAGAAATATGAAACAGCAAGATGTGTTGCATTATCAGATGAAAGTTTCATGTGGAGAAGTAGAGGAATGTGAGTCTAGAAAAATTAGACAAAAATAATTTAAAAACCTGAATGTTAACCTGTAGACTGTGAACTTTATCCTTAAAAACAATATTGGAAGTCTGTGCAAGAAAGTGATGGGGTCAAATCTATACTTCAGAACTCTATTAAAATGTGAAATAGCTATACATTATCATTTTTAAAAAACTTAATCTTGTTTTATCCATTTATCGTAACTCAGATCCCACCAGGCCAATGTTGGTGGTTACATTTTACTCCAATCAAGAGATGCTATGATTCCTTTTTGCATTATCCCTTCAGAAAAAAAATACCCCTTAAGGAGCTGAATAATCTCCTTACTACTTTGGGGAAAAGTTGAATGTCTCCGAACATTAAATCCAATTCTCAGGAGAGAAATATATATATACACATATATATATATATACACACACATATATATATATATAAATAACATTGCTACAGCATGTTGCCTGCTAATCTGATGATTGAAAACGAATTAGTGGAAGCCCCTTGAGAAGATAATTACATAGTTATTCTTGAATCTGTGGGGGTTGAGTAGAAGGCAGATGACATGGTCATATTATTTTTTTCTAGAATCTTAGAATCTTGGACTTAAGTATTAAGCCTTCTGACTTAATAGTTTATAAATAAATGCAGTCATAGCTGTATTCCTCCTCTAAATAAAAGAAACTATACATCATTACTCATGGTAGCTACTCAATAAGTGTATCTGGAAAGAAGGTGTAGGATCTTTTCAAGATATTGTTTTACAATGCCTCCTTTAGAATGGACCTGAATAAATTCATAAATTCCTATCTCCACCTGCCTTAAGAAAGATAATACTTCTGTTTAATTTTGCAAATGACCTATTCTGAACTATAAAAACAATGGTAAAGTCTCCTAATGATCAAACTATTGGTCCAAAGATTTTTCAAATGGAAATGTTGTATACATATCTTGGCTTAATGCCTTATTAATGTTACATACACACACACACACACACACACACAAACACACACACACACACTTACAAACAAACCGAAAAGAATACCAGAGTAATTTTATGAAAGCCACACAAATAGAAGGCCTGGTATTCATTTAAACATTTTGAGTTGTACTGACTTACAGCAGACTTAAGAATATCAAAATGTATAACTGATGCCAGAATTTGTTCTTGAACAGTGCCAGAACATCTTTATTTTATTTTATTATTTTATTTAATTAATTAATTTATTTATTTTCTGAGACTGAGTCTCGCTTTGTCGCCCATGCAGTAGCGCGATCTCGGCTCACTGCAAGCTCCGCCTCGCGGGTTCACGCCATTCTCCTGCCTCAGCCTCCCGAGTAGCTGGGACTACAGGCGCCCGCTACCACGCCCGGCTAATTTTTTGTATTTTTAGTAGAGATGGGTTTTCACAATGTTAGCCAGGATGGTCTCGATCCCTGACCTCGTGATCCGCCCGCCTCGGCCTCCCAAAGTGCTGGGATTACAGGCGTGAGCCACCGCGCCTGGCCTCAGAACCTCTTTATATAGTCAGTTTTCAATCAACTTACATGTCTTTATAATAAATAGTACCATTATTATTAGGTATTGTCAATAAGATGCTTTACTTATGATTCTCCTCTAGAATATTAGATTCTTGATACGTATTTATTTCAATAGCCCCAATACACACTACTGTATTTTCTGCAGGCAAGTTGTTGCCTTGCTAAATGTTACTTTCAGTATCTTGGTTTTTAGTGAAATATATCTATCTCTATCTATACAAATATTTTATAAGAATTATTAATTGGGTGTTAATAAAGTTTGAGAACATCTTTTCTGGTTGAAAATATTTCTAAATGTAATCTAGTCAATGGAGAAAACACAGTCAACTTACAAAAATTTTAGTTTCAGCAACTTTTAGTAGTAGATTACTTGTTGTTTTCTAAAAGAAATCTTATTGTGTATATTTCCATTTTAAAACATTATGTTATGGGATTCATACAGCTAATCAATGGTTACTACAGTAAAGCAGATTAACATATTCAACATCTCACATAGTTGCTTTTTGAGGGAACAAGAGCAACTAAAATCTATTTATTTAACAATATTCCCTAATACAAGATAATTTCATTAACTTTAGTCCTCATGTACACCACGAGGACTAGCATTGCCAGTGCTAGAGTTGTATGGGCATTTTCTGGGGGAAAAAACACTTTTGGCATTATTACTTAAATAAGAATACAACCACTTCTATCTGGAAAACCTCATTAAAATCCAGTCAATTTTATAAAATTTAATAAACTCCCGTTTTTATGGTTCTGAATGACTCATACAATAATTACGTTCCACACATGGTCATTTCAGTAATATAACTTCACAGTCTGTCTGTGCAAATTTTGGTTTGTTTCCTAATGGGATATTTCACAGTTCCTCAAAACCATAATTGAGAAAAACAAGGTAAAGTATCTGATACAAATCACTTCTTGGCATTACTCATTTTTGATTATTTATTTGGTCCAGGATAACTTGAAAGGGCAAAATTTTTCTCTCTTCTAAAGGACTCCAAGATATACCTTTATTTGTAACTATAGATCTGTCCATTATCTTAAAATAAACTTGATAACCATAAGAATCTTGGAAGAGAGACCTAAGCAATGTAGGACCTATTCAGTGAGTAATGTCCTTTGTTAGAACACCTAAGTTACGATAGGGTAAAACCTCCAATGTATTTTATACAGAGATACAGTTAAGGGGCAAATGAGTTCATTCTCACTTTGTCTAGTAACTCTGACAAGAAAGGAAGAGGAAGAGAAAGTTTAGAAGTGGAAACACATGGTATACAGGCATCCCAAAAGGAGAGTGGTATTGAAAAAAACCCTAAATATTACATATTTAGTCATTCTGAGTTCTACCAGGAAATCCATAGTTATTATTGTCACATTCCCCTTTCTACCTCAGGACTCAAATTCTCGGAATATATTCTTTTGTCATTTGTTTTTGTGCTTTGTGTTATTACTCTTATACCTCCATTATCGTGTGAATATTTTTAATAAAATAAAATACATTCAGCTTTTCCCGGGTACCTTGTTTATAATATGAATTAGAAATATTGGTCAAAAGACACCATAACTATAAATAAGTGCAAAGAGAAGGTCCAAATGAAAACTGAAAAAAATGCTGTGTGTGTTTCTTCAAGGTGACAGAAGACCAGAGTGGTACTAGGAGACCAGCCCCGGTGGGAGGGCACTGTGTTATGACTCAGGGTTTCAGGATACATCTTTATAAAGTAGTTTAACTTCCACCTTTCCTCAAACTCATGTGTTTCAACATTCAGTTTGATATTTTCATGTAAGTCCATCTTCTGTAATTATAATGACTGTCAAGGAAATGTAGTACAGGAGTAGAGAATAAAGAAAGAGTTGTTGAATAGAATAGCTCTTTCCTTCAGTATTATGTCTTCTCCATCATAATAGTCAACATTTATAGGGAGGCCTTACTATACAAATAGTACTGTTCTAAGCTGTGTACATGTATGAACTCATTTCATTTTTACAGAAACCCTATTTAGTGTCTACTACTCTTTTCTTCATCTTATCAATGAAGAGGAAGCACAGAGATCTTAACTTGCTTAAGGGCACATAGATAATAGGTGGTAGAACTGAGATTCCAATCAAGTTGGTCTGCTTCCAGATTAACAACGAGAGTGAATTTGGGAAGGAAAATAAATGACTTGAAGGTGTTGTGAATATACTTTTAATGTAATCTACATTCTTGCTCTATTAAAGTTTCAGTGTTTTGTCACTTAAGATGTTCTTTGAAGACATCAAATTAACTAACTTGGGGATAACTCAAGAATATTTTAATTACGGTAGGATAAATTCCTTCAGATTCTAGCTGTACCTGACTTTAAGGTAACGACAGAGAGAATTATTTAAAGTACATTTCTTTACGTCAGTCAAATAAATAAATATTAAAACACAAAAGCTTCATAGTTTATTATGAAAAGTTTAAAACAATTTAGGGGGTCAGAAGAAGTAGAATTGCTTGTTTTAACTTAGATTTTAGAAGATACTACCAAATGGGGTATGCATCTTAGAAGAAAATTTTGTGGTGTTATTAATAAGAGAACATGAAATATGGTAAACCCTATTTATGGTATGTTCTTCCTCCATTGAGGAGAATTGTTAAGCATGAAGAAAGAGGAACCTTTGATCTTTCATAAGAACACATGCCCAAATGCCCTAGAGTTCCCAGAAATTCTCCAGTGACCTTCCATAGGAGATGAAGTTTCCTCCACCACTGGATATAGAGACTACATGTAAAATTTCAATTTCAACAGAAAAAAGTTCAGCTGTGAAAAACAATCTAAGATCTTAAGACATTAAGAATGTAATTTTTAATTGTAATTGGCACATTTTGTTGACTACATGAATGAGCAAATGGATAAATGGAGTCTGAATTCATTTGCTAGTATATTTGTGTATTTTAAATGTAAATACGTTTCATTGTGTGCATATATGCTTATGTACTGTTTGATCATCATAACTGCCCACAAGTTAAATCTTATCAGACATCATGAATATGAACAATCTCTACAAAAGGCCAGAATTCTAAGGTAAAATAAAACAAAAACTCAGTTACTGGATACCAAAACCTTCGATATATCTAAGCAACCAAACTGCGAGCTGGAGTTTTTAGCTCTTAATTAGGGTTTCTCAATATAAAATAACCAAATAATCAAAAGCTACGATAATTTTCTGAGACATATACTTTGGCATTTTGGACATAGACAAAAAAGATAGCATGTCTCTTTGGTACCAAAACATTATCTTCATGGATATTATTCTTTTGGGAGAACAATGTGATTCCCTGTTAATGTCTCTGAGTCCTTCCCACATTTCATCAGAAGTGAGAATAAAGAGGAGTACCTTCGATGTTGAATCTGGCAGTGACTGAGGGGGAAGAAGACTTGCTCTATGATTGTTCTGGTCTTTCAGTGAAGACTTTCTTCCACCCAGTTTAATATTACAGAAAAATTTTATTTTGTTAACTTCAAAATATATTGTCTTTTTTCTTCCTGTTTTCTGGCTCAATCTCATGATCAGTGCTGTTGGCAATAAATCATTTTTCCGTAATAAGAATTTCATTGGAAATATTTTTTAATCACAAATGTAGAAAAGTAATTAAAATAACTTGCTAAGAGAAATAGGTGCACTGCTCAAATAATCCTCTCTTTGTAACATTTTTACATCAAGTTTGAGGATTAGAAACTGTTTTGTTTTAAATATGTGAGAGAAAGAGAATGTGTTTCCACATTCATGCATTAGCCCCTCCAGAAGTGATAACTTAGAAAAAGTATAAAAAGAAGGAGAAAAAAAAAAAAAAAACCATCTCCAGGAAACTATTCAAGTCATCTCTTGGTATAAACCAACTAGCCATGCATAAAGGGAACATAGAGTTCAGTGCAGCACCAGAGATTTAATTTACAAAAGAAACAACAAAGCATTGTTGAATGTGCAAAAAATAATGTCTCTGTAGCGAAAAGGCTGAAGTGGGCTAGAATTGTACCAAATGACAAGTAGCAGACCTATTTTCAAGATGTTATTGTCCTTCAGGGATTAACTCAAAGGACAGTTCTGCACTGAATCTGGCCCCTTTAGCATACAGAATCTTTCTCTATTTTTTAGCAGTGTGCCAGTCACTTAGCACACATTTTCTTTCCACGTCATTCTCTCTCTCCCCCTCCGCCCACCACACATTCACATGTGCATGTGCCGTGCTGGGATATGCCTATACTAGATTTAATTGTTAGATAGTCATTCGAGTTTTTATATGACCACTCTATGACAGCATAGCCCTCAGTACGTAATGCAGTGCTCAACATGTATCAGAATTCCCATATATTTATTGACAGAGATTGATGGAAACTAATTATGGCTTCTTAATCTTCTCATCACAGATTCCTTCTGGAAATAGTAATATATGCTAGCCGAGGATAAAATTTACAATTTTCAGAATGCATTACTATTTCCTGTAATTTATATACTATAGCCTTCCTGTATACACTTCCCTATACACTAACTATATCCTCAGTATTCATCCAACATATTAGAGATGTTTCTTTAGCAATTTTTTTCCCAATAACCTTTCAACTTCTTGGAACATTATTCAAACTGAACCAAATCCCATTCTAAATAAAAGTTTATATATCAGGGCTCTGGCACATCAAAAAATTGTAATACTCAGTTAATTTTGTCACATTGAATTCCTAGCAATTTGGATTTTGTATATATCAATATGTTCCTAGAAGTATAAAGTGGAGGCACAATTTAACACTGCCATTCTTTTTTTTTTTTCTGAACTGCTACTATTTAAACATTCTTTTTTTTTTTTTTTTTTTTTTTGCCTTTGAAGCCCTTGTGGCTGAAGACTAGCTGTATAAACACAATAAAGTATAATAAAAGATCTGAGGCTCACTTGACCAACTTCAAAATACTTTTGTTCTACGGATTTACAGCTCTTAGCATAATAATTTGGTTGCTGGGTATAGTTTGCTAAATATTTTATCGGCAAACAGCCTGATTCACTTCTTGTAATAAATTTTCTCAGCTACCCTGGAAAATGTTAGCAATAAAAATGTCCATTCCAGATAATAGAGTCATACTTATGTAATAATTTGAAAATGGAAGAAAAATATAATAACTTTTTGTACCTCAGAAAAAAAGTCATAAATGCTTCAAAGGAAACACACAGAAATTAAAAAGCGTGATGAACATCTGCTACATTTAGAAAACAAGCATCACCCATATTAGTAGACATTTTGTGGTACAACTGATTGTTACCTAGACACCTAAACTGTACCAAATCTACATGAGCCTTTCTTCTGGTTTCAACTCATACCAAGAGTCTTCAAAATGATTATCTTATAGAACTAAAAGATGATTCCAGTTTCCTACTTGTATGCATACAATCTCTTGAGAAACAATTTCTAAGCTTGAACAAGTTGCCTTTCTGCTAAGTTTACTCAAGATGTGCAAAAGAGGCACAATAGTAAGTATTTCTTACTATTATCTCACAGGGATGTTGTGAATATCAATTAAAGCACTGTTTGCTGACAACTTTGAGAAGTGCTATAGAAACACAAAGTACTCCAATTTTGAGGAATAACAAATTAACTTAGGAAGTTTTAAATCCTGGAAATTAAAGATGTATAAGAAGGGATTGGAGTTATCTATAAAATTCATGAAGTAATAATAATAACAATAAAGGTAATTATAATTTTACTTAAAATTATAGAATGACAGTGTCAAGTGAGATTTCTGCACCTGACATTTGCTGTTAATCAAATGCATATATGAATTGGTGTTGATAAAATTCAAAGATGTTTGTTATTCTGGTTGTCAGAAGATTAATTTAGTAATATGACCCTAAAGTCTTGAAAATGTAAATTCTATTTGATTCAGAAATTGTTCTACAAAGTCACCCACGAGATTTTTTTTTTTTTGCCTACAACATTTAATCATGGATAATGTTGAAAAAGTTAGCTGTAAAAATGTCCACTGCAGTGCTGCTTTTCACAGTAAAAATATGGAAGTAACCTCAATACCCAGGGAAAAAAGAATAATTTTGGTAAATAATGATGCATAAATATGCTAAACTACTTGGTAACCAAATAAAATTATTTTCTGGAAAAATATTTAATGATATGAAAATAAGTTCACAAACTGAATGAAAACAATAAGGTTACAAAAAATATTAAGGATGATTTTTATGTTTACATAAAGATAGCATACATTTCATTTTTGCATCTAGAGATGGAGATACCTATAGAGACAGAAATAAGTCTGTACAGATAGAGATAGAACTGGAGACAGATTGAGAAAAACAAAGACAGATATCCCTATACTGGTAAACGTGGAGATTTAAAATAGAGATAGAGGCATCTATACAGAGTAATAGAAATATATCAGTGGAGATAGAATGCATATTTATATGTAAAGAGATATAAATATGAATATATATACAAAAAATTTAAGAAATTATCTATAGTTAGTAAGAATTAAAATTATTTTCTTTTATCTGTTATTTCCAAATTTTCTAAAATAAATATTTAATATTTTGTTAAAAAAAGTACTTTAAAATACAAAAAATAAAGATCACCATAATTGTACCAATAACATTACTACTTCTGTTTTCTGTTTGCTATTTTAATTCATAACAGGAAGAAAATATTAAAACCCCATTAGTCTTCTCTAATAATAATCTAATTAGTTCGTTAATTGTATTGGTAAGGAATTGATAACATATTTAAAACTTTCCAGATTTACATAAAAACTCTTGGAAACAACTATCCCATGTGCATTTAACTGATTAAGAATGTAGTTATTTAGCAGTGAATTTGATGAAACCAATCGGGGTGCATATTAAAGCCAAAAGAGAATAACACATTAGAAAACATGAAAATAAGAGTCTCAGTCCCAGTTCTGCCAGTTACCAGGCGTCAATCCTTAAAATGTTTACTAAAAATCTCCATCTTAGTTTCTTCACATAAAATTGGGCTACAAATAATTTTCCATCAACATTAACAGAGATATTTGAATAGAGAATCTGATGATATCATAAAATCTATAGTTTATATAAGCAAGATAGTAGAATTATTATCCTTTAAAATAAATCAAGAAATTGGCGGCCGGGCGCGGTGGCTCACGCCTGTAATCCCAGCACTTTGGGAGGCCGAGGCGGGCGGATCACGAGGTCAGGAGATCGAGACCATCCTGGCTAACACGGTGAAACCCCGTCTCTACTAACAATACAAAAAATTAGCCGGGCGTGGTAGTGGGCGCCTGTAGTCCCAGCTACTCGGGAGGCTGAGGCAGGAGAATGGCGTGAACCCGGGAGGTGGAGCTTGCAGTGAGCCGAGATCGCGCCACTGCACTCCAGCCTGGGCGACAAAGCAAGACTCCGTCTCAAAAAAAAAAAAAAAGAAAAAAAAAGAAATTGGCAACTCAAATGAATTGCCATATTTGTAACTCAGAATAAAGTGTTTAACTCAACATTTTAATCCTTTAGAAAGATATTTTATAATAAATACATGATTTCTGAAGTTTTCTTACTCCTTTATAAAGAAATGTACTATACAATAATTAGTAAAAACTCATAAATATCAAGATAAGTAAAAGAAAATAACTTTCAGTAAACTCAAGGAATACATACTTTAGTTTTATACCCTCTGTTCTATATTCTTCTATGAAGTGGATTGTGAAAGCACTGATGTTTCTAAATTGGATACATCATCTTAATTAGAATCTTCTGTTTAATTTTTGATTTGAGAGCCTTATACTCCTCTTGAAGTATTCTAGAATTAAACTACTTCAAGTGTGTTCAAAAAGAAAGCTGAAAAATGTGGAGGTCAAGGAAATTAATTTATCCCAAAAGTATCTAAGGACCATCTCCTCTATTGGTATAAGATAAAAATCTTGTTCTCTAGAGGCTCATAATCTAGTTGATGATAGATATAGATAGATAGATAGATAGATGATGATGATGAAGATAGATAGATAGATAGATAGATAGATAGATAGATAGATAGATAGATAGATATAGTATTATGTGTCCCATATGGTTTGGCTGTGTCCCCACCCAAATCTCAACTTGAATTGTATCCCCCAGAATTCCCACGTGTTGCAGGAGGGACCAGGGGGAGGTAATTGAATCATGGGGATCAGTCTTTCTGGTGCTAGTCTCGTGATAGTGAATAAGTCTCATGAGATCTGATGAGTTTATCAGGGGTTTCTGCTTTTGTTTCTTCCTCATTTTTCTCTTGCCACCACCATGTAAGAAGTGCCTTTCACCTCCTGCCATGATTCTGAGGTCTCCCCAAACATGTGGAACTTTAAGTCCAATGAAACCTCTTTCTTTTGTAAATAGCCCAGTCTCAGGTATGTCTTTATCAGCATCACGACAACAGACTAATACAATATCTCTGGGAGTACTGTTGTGAAAGACTGAAGTAATGGCCTTTAGATAAAGGCCTACAGACACCTAGAACGTTTATATACCATTTAAGAAATAACTATTTAAGCATATTCATTGAAGATATGTATGCTCTAAGAGAGTTAATGGACCTTTTCAAATATGTCAGCTCCCCTGTAGCAGTATCTATAGTATTATAGATTTTATATATATTTATAATCTATATGTAAATATAGATTATAATCCATCTGTCTATCCAAAGAGATCAGTTAAAAATGCAAATCAGTGAAGGACTTAAAATTCCCCCAAATGCCATAGGAATTCACAAAAAAACAGGACATCATCCTATTTCTAGTATTTTTTAATTGATTAAGCATCATTCTGCTATATACAGAAAATCAGATTCCTGAGAACTTGTTAGGCTTTATGCAGTAGCCCTTGAGCTGCTTGTTACCAAGAGGTTTAGCTGTCAGATTAGTTCTTGCAATTGTATTTCATGTCTAAATTAGTGGATTTCATATTATTACCAGTAACCTCTTCATCTTGATTATCTTATGTTACATATCTTGTATCAGAGCATCCTTTCTATTATTCACATTCCACCACTACTATTATCATCACTGCCATTACTTTGAAAAGGAAGAAGAGAATGGGGGAAGAGGAAGAGGGGGAGAACCATAATAATGGCAACAGTAGCTGTCACTTGCTGAGCATATACTGTGGACCAGGTACTATGCTATGCATTTTATATTGATTATTTCATTTAATGTTTACAAAACTATGTTGTAGGCCCCATTTTATGAATGAGAGCATCACTTAAGTCTCCTACAATTAGGAAGCGGCAGAACCATGAATTTAACATAAGAGCCTTTGCTCTTAACTGCTATAGGCAGGCTGACATATTTGAAAGCTCCATTAATTCTCTTAGGTCACACATATCTTCAATGAATGAATATATTTAAATATTTATTTCTCAAATGGAAAATAGATGCTCTAGGGTGTTGTTGGCCTCTACTTATAGGCCTTTACTTCATTCTTTCACAATAGTACTTCCAGAGACACACACCATTTAACTGATTATGTTTACTTTCCTAGTAACCTTCCAAATAACGACTCATTTCTCAAAATATAAAGAACAAGAAAATTAGGTAATTAAAGATGACTTTAGAGCTGTGTCATTAATGCAATGGTAGTGATGAAAATACATTATGTTAATATACAAAAGACCTGATTTCCCACCCTTTAAATATTTCTCAGTACACTTTTTTTTCTGCTGAAGGTAAAAGTCGGACCTATGCCCTTGTCAGTTCTAAAACTGACAATTTTAATGTAATTCAGCTTTTCTAGATAAATATGTTTTCACTCATACTATAGTATGCTCTATTCATATTCTAGGAAATATTTAAAATGTAGGAAATACTAATGATGACTCTAAAGTTTCTCTATACCAAAATTCAAGAAGCTACTACTTAGCTCTAAAAACCACTTGGAAGGGCTTTCCTTGGTTTGTGGAGGGAAGAATCAGGGAGGGGTCAATAGGTCAGAAGTCTGGTTATTAGAAGACAAGACAGTGTGCCAAATTTGTTCAACCACAAATGGTTCCTGGCTGTTGAGCCATCTGTAGTCCCTGTTATTTGCCAATGTGCAGTTTTGGCTAAGGTGCAAGAACATGCATAACAAAAGAATTATCAGACAAATTTAACTAAGATAAAAAATAAAATGCAGTTTTGTACGTTAATTTGCTTGCTATATTTTACCTTCTTCGTGTGTCTCCTCTTGAAATACTAAAATGCATGTGAATAAGTCAGATGTTTCTAATTTGTTCTCAACCTACATTTGGTCATGTAGTAGACACGCTCCATGAGTCAGCACCAGGCTTCAGGGATAAGAGATATTTTTAGTTCACCTTCAAGCCAGTAGAATGTAGTCCCATAAAAAGCAAGTTCATTTGGCAAAAAAAAATATATATATATATATATATATATATATACACACACATATTTATCTTAAGTCATATATAAATACAGAGACATAGTTCAAGAAAATGAAGGAAAAGTGAACATTTGAAATTTCTGACATTAAGCAGGACAGCATTTTATACATCTTCTATGTTACATTCTGAGTTAAGAGGGTTTCTTTGGTAGTTGACTCAACTAGGAAACTGGAGTTGAATAGCTATGACATATTTTTACAATGTTTGTAAATTCAAAAGCACTTTTTGACTCACTTCATTTTATTCATGTAGTTATTCAACAAAAAATAAATCATCAAATATTTTCTATGTACCAAGTTCTCTGTTAGGTACTGAGGATGCAAAATTGAATTATACTTTCTTAGCCCTTGTCTTTATGGAACTTAGAGCTTCAGAAGAAAGATAACATAAACAATTAATGATAACTCTATATGAGAAATTCCATAATGATAGAAATTTCAAAAATATTAAACCATTTTATCTTTACACTGTTCCTATAAGCCAAATGTGGTTCACAGTTGCCTCCTTGTATTAAAGGTAGCATTGGATATGGGGTATGATGTGAATTTGTTAGGGCCTCAGAACTCATTGAAAGCAGTTATGATGAGGATACCTATCTCTAATCACTCACCTTAGCATTAGTACATGCTACCTCTTCCAGTTAGTCAAGATAATATTCTAGAGGCTTTGATTTATACATGCTTTGGCTATTGTTTTAAATAAGCAGAGAAATATCTGTTGATGCTCTTAGCAATCTTATAAGCAATTATTCCTGTGCTTGGCCATTTCAGCAATGTTTAAACCTCTAATAATCTTGTAAAGACAGGATACATTTTCTGATTAATCTTTCTCAGTGTTTTCACTATTTTGAGAGTCGTGACCTTTATCAGTCAAGAAAATTACCATTTTTTATGCTCATGATCTTAATTCCCTCATCCACATTAATCTCATTCAACCAAATTTGGGAGAATTCCAAGCCTACACTGCTAGTTAATTTACAGATTCCTATCTGTGAGTACACAGTACTGTAGAGCCTGAAAATGCAAAGCATAGGCACAGGCTGGAGAGGCCAGGCCTGAGAACATGAGCACAGGCTGGAGGAAAGCTGCCTCCTCACCCCAGTGATCTGGAAACTGATTCAAAGAACCTTTCCAAAAAGCATCTTCAGGCAGAGGAATCTCGATATGACATAGGCTTATGTGTTTCAAATGAAACCCTTTGGCCCCCAGTACTGTACCCTTCCTTTCTTCTCAAGCTCTTAATTGCCCCCAAGTGACAGAATCATACATTTCATGGCAATGGATATCAGTTATGGAAAAAGAAATGCCTAATAATTGAGGGATAGACTTTGTGTCTGACAGATCTGGTTTTAGAGCTGGTCTATGAAACTCATCAGCTATATAACATTCAGCAACATATTTACTCTCATCTGTGAAGTTGAGGTTTAAAAAACTATCTATTTTAGGGTAATTAGAAGGATTAAATGAGGCAATGCACAGAAGTATTTAGCACAGGGTCTGGCGTGTAGTAAAATAGACAGGATTTACCACATTTTACAAAGATTACTTCCTAAGTTTCAGTTTCATCTGTGAAATAGAAATAAAAATAATCTATTCCATAAACATGTGATAATTTAATGAGGCCATGCATGTAAGTATTTAACTTGTCTCTCCTATAATGCAAGCTCAATAAATGCAAACTATTAGTACGCTGTACAAACATAAAGTTACAGTGAAAGTTCTTTGAACCTACAATTAATTGACTACCTGGATTAATCAAAACCTCTGTTCTTTGTGTAAAACATATGAACTGTCGTCCAAAATATCCAAACACAACAGCTAGTCAGATACCATCTAGATAGAGCAACCATAGATCTCGGTTTGTCTTAGCCAGTCATAGTTATGCTCTCTTTAATTTCACAAGTATTTAAACTTGGGTGATAAATTATATGGTCACCCTTTAAGTACACTGGAAGCCCTCTTCCCTGCCTCTTCCCTGCCTGAAGATTTGTACCCTTACCATACAAAAGTGATACCCTTTATCAGTTTCCAATGGTGTTTTTGCAAGTTTTAGTTATTAATGTAATTTCATCATTCAAGTAAAATTTACATAAATTGATGAGAAATGCTGTGGATTTATATATAATCTAATATATAAAACAACAAATCTATATATAAAACAACTAATCTATAAAACAACAGTGCTGAATCACAAATCCAAATGCATCTTAAACAGAGGTTGTTGCTTTCAGTTGCTAGGTGATAACCTCCACAGCCCCATAAAACAATGACAATATAAAGATCAAGTGAACAAGAAAATGCATATCAGGTTTAAATCTTAAGCTCAAAATATTATGAATTAATTTTGGAAGATTGACTACAAATGTTCATAACAAAAGAGCATCACAAATTAAGAATAAATCTTTATGCTTATATATCAGAATTCAATTTATGTATACATATATGTATATTAATTACTAAAGAAAAAATGGAAACAGATTAGGTACAGCCTGGTGATTTATTTTCTCTGTTAATATTCTATGAAAACTTAAGTGCCTATATAATTCTACTGTAATGCGCTAAAGTAATGTATTTAATCTGCAGTCAATTAATACATAAACTTTTATGTTAAATAGGAAAGTGTCATTGTATCCTCAGTATTCACTATGTAATACTCCTGAATTAATATCTTCTCTTAGAAGCCTGTATAATATAACTACAGAATAGATTCTTGTTCCACAAGTAATTGAATTGGGCTCTTCTTTGAAAGATTATCTTGTCTACAGTGAAACCAGTTAAATAAAAATACAATCCACTTATATTTAACATATGATTTCTAAATTTTAAAATATTGAATATTGTTTTATCTACATGTTTCATTAACATCAATGAAAAAATGTGCAGTTAAAAGAACATGCAACTTTTAACAGTTTTATACTTAGTCACAATTTTTTTCCATTTTCTTTACAAGTGAGGACTTCGGTGGAATTATTGCAAATGGAATTATGGTCTCCAAACTGCTAATAATGTGTTGTTTCAGATTAAAATATCTAGACCTGTCCTATCCATCTTTGTAGCCCTTAGCTATAGAAACTATTTAACTTTAAAGTAATTAAAATTCAATAAAATTTAGAATTCAGTTTCTGGGTTACATGAGTCACATTTCAAGCGCTCCACAAACACATATGGATAATAGTCGTCGTATTAAGCAATGCAGATATAAAACATTTCCATCATCCCAGAAAGTTCTACTGGACAGCCTTGAACTATGCTTTAGTGGAAGCTATTTCCAGCTTTGATTTGTTCTATGTACAGTATAATGGTCCAGTTTAAGACTTTCTAATAAGCTGGATTAGGAAATTTTGAAAATAATATATCATTTTTATTAACAAACCAGTTGATTTGGGGGTGCTCCCTTATAAGAAGTTCAAATTATCATTCCAACAGTCTAGATGGCATCTCTACAGTAAGTTTCTACATATCCTTAAATACATTACTTTCAGAAACGCTAAATGTCTTCCACATATTCTCCAAAGCTTCTGTTTTCTTGCTTCCCTTATCGATGTTTATAGATCTATTATCTTCTTAGCCACCTATCTCAAAATAAATCTTCAAAATCATATTTTTTTACTTTTTCCTCTTCCTTCTCTTCATGCTTTTAATAGGCCATTATGCCCTGTTTTACACCAGATAATTTTTTTTCCTCTCCACCCTCACTGCTACTATCTTATTGACCTCTTTTTCTCACTTTAATCCATCTTCCAAACAAAAGCTATAGCAGCCTTCTTAGAACTTAGAAGACAGAGCTAACTACAAAATGAAGTTCAAACTGCTTAGCACAGCATTAAGGAATTTCAGGATCCTTTACCCCTGCCACCAGTGACCCCTTACAAGCCTAGGTAACTATTGTTGTAATTTTTAAGAAATCTCAATGAACCAATTGTTAGAAGCCTTTTCCAAATACCTGAATATAAATTCATGTCTTTGTGACCCTCACTTCCTCTATATATAGAGTGAAGGAAAGAATATTTGATGTCAGGAATAGTTTAGAAATTATAATTAAAGCATGTAGCAAATTGTTGTTAATATCATCATTATCATCATCATCATTACCATCATCATCATCATCATTTGACTCTAGCCTCCAAGTGTCTAACTGCATTCTCAAAAATGCCTGAATAGACAAATTAATAAAGACCCTTACGTTTTATTTCACTGGTGAAGAAAAGTGGGTCAGCCAATGCACCATTCACTTGCCACGACCAATCACATCAATTAAGAAGTAGCCTTAGGATTTCAATTACCTTCTCATTACCTCTAAAAGCTACTGAGTGGCTGTTGCATCTCAATGCTGTACATAATCTTAAGTTGTTTTAATATGATTTCTGATTTTAGTGCATAGATTTTCATTGTGCTTCTCCTGATGCAAAGATCACATTTGTAGTCTGCATGCCTTATTTTCCAGACATATTACAATACCAAAGCTACTCAGTTATTGATGTTATTCTATTTCCACTAAACGGAAATTATTGAATTATTATTACTATAATGCTCATCTCAATTTTTATTATCCTTCATTTGAATTTTTTTATTCTTCAACTTTTTCTTTTCAGCTCTTTGTGTGGCAACAGTGGTAGGACCAATATGTCATTGAAGTAGATGCCTTTTGGCCTCATGAAGGCAACTTGTTATTAGCAAAAGCGAAGAATTTGCTGAATGATCATAACATCTGTATGAGCCTGTACTGGCAAGTCAATCTTGAATTTCAGCTTTCTTCATACATAGTTCTGCTTTGAGAAGCAATAAAATAATGCTTGAAAAGTGGTTTGTCCACTGGGGAGCTTGCAAAAAACAATAGTACTTTTATCCTCACGAAACCTAGTGGGAAAGTTGGGTGTTGTGTTGCTCTAATTAGAAAGTCTTTACTCTCTGCGATGCAAAATAGGTTTTTGTTTAGTTTATTTTTTAAAAAATCAGTTTAGAAGTTGTTAGAATATGTGGGGAATTTTATCTCATTGATGGTAAAAATATTTATAGTTCTCAAAAATAACCTACAAATGAGTAGGCACCTATACAGTGCTATGTTAAAAAAAAATCTATGTAGACAATAGAATACAATAAGGATTGCAGGCAAAGATAAAAGTGTATGCTTTAAGATATAATATATGGAAATACTATACATTTTGGATGTAAGTTGGAACTTATAAGATCTAAACTATTTTCTAATTTATGGTAAATAATGAAGTACTCAATTATGGTAATTAGTTGATTGAAGATAAAAAATATACATGTTTCATTTCTATATTCTGATTTTCCTTAAATATCAGGATCATTCTATTATAAACATGTTTCTCAAAATGTACTTTCTGGGCCAACAGCATCAGATCCACCTGAGATGCTTGATTGAAATGCAGATTTCTGGAAGAATCTGACTTTTGGTTGTGGAACCTCATCTGCATTTTATTTTCATCCCCTATATAACTCCCAGTGACTAAAAATTTAAGAACACTGCACTTAAGAACAAAGTAAAAGCAACTGAATGGCAAAGCCAAAGCCACGTGAAAGGCCACAAAGAATTTCTCTATTTCTCTCCTCAAAATCATGCAGAAAAATTAAAATCCTTGCTTTAGAAGTAGAGAATATCAGCCTGTATAATTTCCCTTTAGGATAATGGATCTGATTTTCAAATTTTCTTGACAAAGTTTTGATAATTAAATAGCAAAATAGACTAATGCTTATATGGCTAACATAAAATTATTTGTAAAAATAGCTTAATCAGTGTAACACTCTCTGGGGGAATAAAAAGCTTATTTTTCATTGCCTTGCAAATATATTCAAACATATTTTACTCAAGTTTTCATTAAAATTCACTGATGACAACTTATATAAATATCTTCAAGGCAAATTAGACAAAGACATCTATTCCTGAAGAATGAGATTCTCCCCTGGGTAAATGATAATTATGATACTCAATTGTACAAAACTCTAAACAACACAAAAACATTAAAATTTTATGGTTAAAAAATAAATGAATAATTGTCAATCTTCTCTTTTCCCAACCTCTTCATATTTCTGCCAAAATCCCTAATACAAGAATAACACACATATGAAGTATTACATTTCAGTCCAAAATATAATATTCTTTTAATAAAAAGAACAAGTTAATAGCTTTGCTGAAAATTAAGCCTAATGTGTGGATAAGCTTATTATATTGCAGTAGAAGTCATTCTTGCATCTATTTTTCAATCTGTTCATCACTAATCTTTATCACAGGGATGACTATGACATTAAAATGCAATAAATCTAGTGTGTGATTGTGATTTGACCTTTAGGCTTTTTTTTTTTAATCGTTCGAGTAGCTATCTGTTTCTTCTCCTATATCTAAAACCTTCCAAGGAAATGAGCGTGGAGAGTGCAAAGAAACCAGTGCAGCTATTGAAATTTTTTAATCAATTCATGATTCATAGAATCAAAATATTCTGTCAACCATAAACATAAAAATAAACGTACGTATTCAAATAGAATGGCAACAATTCATAAAGTAGATTAAATTTAGGAACGTCTTTTAGAATCTGTTCTCCTTTATCACAATGTCAATGGTCTTAGTAATGTCAACTTCGCATATGTTACAAGATCAGTTTAATTCCATAAAAACAAAAGATTTGTCAAAACGTGTTCCTACCCTCATGTGGCTATGGAAAGGCAATCTCTGTAAGAAGCTAGAGTTCCTGCAAACCTGATTCCCTGAGATGCAACATCCCTCCTTGTTGAAAATAAGAAATATTCACCACTAATTGACCACCCATGTATCAATGGGATATTAAAAGACCCGAAGCTCCATTACAGCTTATTCATAAATGAAGTATTAATTTTGTCTAGTGGTATAAATCACAACATATTAAAATTGAAGTACCCTTAAATTTAAAGGATTTATGAAGTGGTCAAAGATGCTTAATTTACAGTCGGGCCTTCATTTAGATATGTTGATCTTAACATAATGTGACATTGTGCTTATTACACTAATTTTGCTTCAATTTAAATGGCCAATGGCAGCTAAAACTCATGTTCACCACAGGAGATTCAAGGTTTTCAAAAATATTACGACTAAAAAATCTTTATTATTTTCAATTAAGAAACATAGGTCTACTGCAGCAAGAAAACTGAGATAACGTGAGACTGTTTCACTAGAAGGTCCCACTTACAGAGCTGAATTTAATACATTTTGATTTATATTTAGGTTGGTGAAAAAGTAATGGCAAAAACAGCAATTACTTTTGCACCAACCTAATAATAATGCATAGGCTCGGTACAGTACTTTACTAATCCTTTTTCTTTTTAAATTGTTGCTAACTTTCCACTTAACTAAAAGGCAAATTCTTGCCTCCCCTTTGGGTTGAGATTCAGAGTATTAGACCTGCACATTTAGATACTGGTTCACCATTTTGGCACGTACAACTTTCTGCTTGTTAAGAGTAAAGTTAAATATGATTCTCTTTTAAAGTTGCCTTTTGATTGTCCAATAACAGAAAATTTAAACATATACAAATGATATATTAAAAATAAAAAGTTACCTGCTGCCCATACACTAACATCAAGTATTTATTTCATCAGCTAATATTTTAGAAATGGACCTCCATAAAATATTCCTTTACCAAGATAACACATAGTGGAATGAGTTATTATTCTCAAACTGAACAGAGTAACAGACTGATTTATGAAAGGTGATAGAGTGATATAGCAAAATCATTCTGTTCTTGTATGCTTATACGCAAGTACATCTATTCTCATGCTCTCTTAGCTTAAAAGCTGAGCCTGAAAAGCAAAATTCTCCTCCACTCCATCAAATTTATATTAAGTAATATTTTGCATTTTCCTTTAAATTAATTTTTAAATATAGCCCCTCTGCCACCCAGTGAAATGCTTGACTTGTAAGGTCCTTGATCCTATTTAACAAGAATTTTGACCTTTCCAATAGCAACGTTTCCATAAGAAGAATTCAAGCAGACACTGAGAAGTTTTCAGGAACTTTTTAATTGAATCAGAGCTGATAAAGATTAATTAGCTACATCTGTCCTCATGACAGTCCTGATTTGGGAACAATAATCGAATGAAAGCTCTATCAACAGAAATTGGCAGTGACAAAAACTTACTTACTGCCTCTCTCAAACTCAAATCCCTCCTGCAAAGATATTACAGAAAATGATGTCACAATAAGGTAGAAAACACATTAGCTCCTGCTTAGAAATAGACCATGGAAGTCTAAGAACACCTAGATCTTTTTAAAGTAACAACAGGTAAAATAATAAATTAACAACTTCTAATGTCCCTTTGATATGAGTAAGGCTTGAAGGCATTGTTCTTCACATAGAAAGGACCATACGTTGTCAGCTCATTGAAATACTGAAGGATGAAGACTGTGCTTACTCCTTTTCTGTTTTACTGATAACAGAGAAACTGTAAGAATGAAGAAGAATGGAGAATGGTTTACAGCTGATTATTAGTACATAAAATTACACCACCATGCTACTGCTTTCATCTGCAATCTATGATCTTTATCTTCAAGTGGTTCCTCAGTACTGGCAAGCAACTCTATTATATTCTCTCAGTTAGATCAAATTCATGGGTTTAGTTGCACAGGGCCCACACATAGAATTGTCCCGTGTTTGGTTTACTCTCCCACTGTTGCTGTCTTGAAATTCTTAATTTTTAATAGAAGCCCCACATTTTGCATTTTTCCCTGGCCCTGCAAATTATGTTGCCTGCCCTGTTTCTAATCAAGTCATTCTTATGCTCCTCCAACCTTCCTAATGATTATTTCACATCTTGTTTTCCTTCATTCCTCCAGTGTTCCCTCTCCTTCTTGTTCTCAGTTTAATGATTTGGGTATACGTGTTATTTTACTACAGAAAATAAAAACAGAAAAGAAAATTTTCACTTCCTCCTACAACTATACCCAACAACTTTATTTACACCTATACCCACATTAACTCTGGTCTCTTCTTGTTAAATTGGGTGAACAGCTCTTCCTTTTTTCTAAAGCCACCTAATATGCAGGAAAGCAATCACCTTAAAAATACTTGTTGAGTAAATGAATAAATTAGATTAATCATGTTCTTAAATATTTGTTTACTAAATCTACTAAATAAATTTTCAAATTTTCCTGATCTTGACTTTCATACCATAATTATAATAATTTATTCTAATTTCATTAGAGAATAATGAGGACAGGTACTTTATATCAAATTTTATCAACCATAGGAATGTATTTCAAGTAAGATAGCTATGGCCAAAGATTCAATTTACTTACAATTGTAATTTAGAATGTCTTTGGTAAAATTGAAAAACTACTAGTGACCCTCTGAAATTCAGCTTCCACTCTTTCCCTGTCACAGGTCATTTACAGCTTGATCAAATTTCTTAATTTTCTTCATACATTACAACAGACAAATACCACAGTTGGCACTTATATTATGCCACCTTCAAGTCAACTGCAAACAGCTCACCTCAATCGTATTTCTCCGTAAAAACAAAGACCAAATTCAATCTCCCCACAACTACAGGAGATTCAATTTTCACATGAAAACTCGGGCGAATGAACTAGATGAATGTCTTCCGTTGTGTTCCAGAAACTCTTGATTTTTAAAAAATATTTTGGAACAGCTTTAGCGGAAGTGGGAAAAGTAGAAAGGAATCCCAGTAGATTCTCCTTCTTCTGCTATAGCATTTATCTTCCTTCTTCATAGGATTTTTATAACATTTTTAAAAAATACTCTTCTGCTAAAAATGGTTGAAGTTTCCTTACAGCTCTAAATTTCTAAATAAATAATTTTCATTGAGTATAGGAAAAATCATATGGACAACTTGTTATTCAAAGGACCTATATCACAGAGAAACAGTATTTCCTCAGAAGAAAGACTGAGTGACAGTAAGAGGCAGGTAATTAGGCAATTATAAGAGAAAGACATGGTAATAAACAGCAGAGCAATAAAAACAATTGCAAAAAAGTACATACCCACCCTTACACTATTCTACTACCTTCAAGCACTTAGGAAATAAGCTTATTCATATTTAATCAGTTGAAACAAACCCTGAAATTTGGAGATTAAGACAGAATAGCTTGTAATCAAGCAGGTCATAAGGTTTAGCACATAAATATTCTCATTGCTTTTAAGCACTTAAGAAATTTCTACTTTAAAATCATGAGGAATAGTTTAATTTATAGAAACACAATTTTTAAAAAGGAATGAGATATATCCACACAAAACTTTCATATGAATGTTTATAGAAACTCTATTGATAATTGCCAAAACTTGGATGCCCTCAAGACGCCTTTCAATCAGTGAATAGGAAACAAAGTGTGGTACCCTGACACAGTGGAATGTTATACAGTGATAACAAGGAAATGAGCCAACAAAACACAAAAAAACATTAAAGGACCTTAAATGTATATTGCTAAGTTAAAGAAGGCAATCCAAAAAGGCTGCATACTGTATGACCCTAACCATATGAAGTCATGGAACAGGCAAAACTGGGCACAGTAAAAAGATCTGTGGTTGCTGGGGATTTGCAGACGGAAGGGAGTGACAAATAGGTGGAGCACAGGGGATTTTTACAGCATTAAAATTATTCTGTATGATTCTGTAATTGTGAATACCAGTCATTATACATTTATCAAAACCCATAGGATGTACAGCACCAAGAATGAACCCCAATATAAACTATGGACTTTGGCTCATAATAATGTATGTATATTGGGCCATTAATTGTAACAAATGTACCACACTAATGCTATATGCTGATAATACAGGAAAATGGGAGGAGGAACATAAAGGCATATATAATAATTCTGTATTTTCTGCTCAGTTTTACTGTAAATCTAAACTGGTAAATAAATAAATAAAGGCCCATTACAAAAAATAAATTTTCTGTTTTTCTATTTTCTAAAAGGCCCATTACAAAAAAGGAATGAGAAGACGAAAGTATACTAGTGAAGTGATCCTACCTTATAAAAATGTATTAGAAGACATATACCATGCTTTTTAAGACCAAGGACTTTGAAGACAGATAGACTAGCATTTTAATTTAAGCTTTTCTGCTTATCAGCTTTTTGACTTTGGGAAAAAAAATTAACATCTCAAAACCAAAGTTTCATCATTTATGAAATAGAGACAGTGTTCGTAAATACATCCCTATGTTTGTTTTTCTCAATGTGAAATATTCAAAAACCCAATGTCCTTTTATTGTTAGGAAAATAAGAACAGTAGCAAGTTATGAGTTTGGTCAAACTGAAATATTAGTACAAATTCAGTCCCTTCTCTCTATGAAAACTCTGTAATAAAGCTTATTATTTACATTATTATAAACATGTATAACTAATATGACTGGTTCATTTTCAAACATTAAAAAAGGTGAATTTATAGCAATAAGTCTCCAATCTGAATCTCTTCCTAAGTAGATGCTGTTCTCAGCTAGATAAGAATAACTTAAGAACATGATTATCCTGTGAATATTTTATGTTAAAACACATTATCAACATTTAATAGAAGAGAAGTTTGCTTTTGCTTTTCCTAACAAGAAGCATGAACAGCCCTTAAGTACTCACATGTCTTATTAGGCACTTACATTACTGTGCTATCTGTTGCTATTTGTAAAATATTTATTTCACATTACTCTGGTTGGTTGATTTAGGTTTTGTTTCCATAGAAGACTGCAGAAAAGCTTTTCAAACATTCTAAACCTGCTGTAAATCCCTTTTCTCCGTGGAATTCTTAAATTGCATTGGTCTGGTAAAAGGAATTATTTCTGGCCAGGCACTGTGTCTCACTCCTGTAATCCCAGCAAATTGAGAGGCCAAGGCTGGTGGATCACCTTAGGTCAGGAGTTTGAGACCAGCCTGGCCAACATGGTGAAACCCCATTTCTACTAAAATTACAGAAATTAGCCAGGCATGGTGGTGGACACCTGTAATCCCAGCTGCTTGGGAGGCTGAGGCAGGAGAATGGCTTGAACTCAGGAGGCAGAGGCTGCAGGGAGCTGAGATCATGCCACTGCACTCCTGCCTGGTGATGGAGTGAGACTCTGTCTTAAATAAATAAATAAATAAATAAATAAAGGAATGATATCTCAGCAATCACACTGGAAGAACTCAGAAGCTATACAAAATCACAAGTGAAGCGTTATCTGAAAAGGGCTCAGGAACATCACACCCCTACCACGACAGACCTGCTGACACGCAGTGTGAGGCTTTGCCCTCAGAGAACTTGGAAGGTTCTGTTCTCCACGCCCTGCTGATTCATTGTTTGACCTTGCCCAAGGACTCTTTTTCACTGCATGTGGCAAGTGAGCAAAAATATCTTCTATTTTCTTTAATGATGGTTTATAAATTAATAATCTTATCTAAAAACACACATCTTAAAAGGAATGTTGCTACAAAATGTAAAATGTCACTATTATTTATGCAATTGTAAACAGAAAACTGAAACGCAATAATTTGAAAAATTATGAGTAGCGTCTAAAGGACTGGCACAAATGCAAGGTGCCATTTGTTCTCAGATAAATTTACTTTCTAAGATTCAAATGAGAGTAAAAACTTGAATATTTCATGCACAAACCCTCAACTGTATAATGCATTCAAGGGTTTTGGAGTTGAATTTAGTTCACATTCAAATAAAGCTCAGTTCCACACACTTTTTGTTCTGTCTATGAAAGGCCCAGCTGCTTGCCCAGCTGTGTATCAGTCATTCTTGACCACAGCCCTATGAGAGTGGAATTCTGTACTTTTGCTATTTCCTTTGGTGCTAAAAATGGTAGACATGTCTTTGCTTGAAGGTCATACAGAAAACTTCTGACTATGAGCTTGAAGATTACAAAGGAGACATTATTTAGATAATTTTATGCAAACATATGGTGTTTACAAGAATTCAATACTGATTCAATCTTATGGTTTTATTACATAGCTATTGAATGATCAATCATTTGAAGAAAATAAACTCAGCTTTTGCTCAAATACAAGATTTCTATTATCCTCATTTTAACCTCAAGTCTCTATTGAATAACTGCACATTAATAAACAAACAAAATACATTCCAAAAAAGAAAGCCACATTTCTATGACCTATACTATTTGTCAGAGTGAACCAAATAACTGTGAGCTATGGAATAGTGAAGCAATGGATTAGAGTAAGATGAGCTTTCTCAGATACAAAATGGTGGTATGACTTGGAAAACTAGACAGGCCTTCATTTTTGCACGTAAAAATCAAACACTTGATTAGACTAAATCAAAGATTTTTACATTGTTTTTTCAGAACCTCTGGGCTATATGAAAATGTCTTAAAGAAGGCTAAGGAGGAAGGAATACGGTTCTCCTGAGTGGGGCTTTTACTCCTCTTTCTACCAGAATAGCTCTGTACGTATCTTTCTTACTATTGGGGTTCATCATAAGATTTAGTTTAATAAAAATGTTTCCCTTTCTAAAAATACATTAAATAGTAGGCGAGTTCTATAGTCTTTTTCATATCTCAGAGAAAATGGGGTTCTTCTTATTGTGTATTTTGTCCTAAAATGTTGAATGCCTCAGACTTTGCATCCATCCCTCATTCTTCCCTTATTTATAGATTTTCTAACCTTGGGTCTGGCCACCCGGAAAATTATATGAAAATAATACTAAATGGATGTCAGGAGACCTAACTCCTTATTATCTCTGTGAATCTGACCAAATCAATTCACCACAATGGCACTTAATTTTAAAGGCTCTTTAAATGTTAAAATATCTGATTTTATTGGATGACAAATGAAAAGGAAGAAAATGTAATTTTCCAAGCCACTTATGTCATGACATTGAATTTAAATTATATCATTAAGAAGATCGTAAAATTTTATAAACCTTTAACTTTTCAAATGCTTTATTTACATTACTATCATATATTCTAAAAGGTTCACAAGGTTACTATCATATATTCTAAAAATTGTTTTTAACTTCATGTATTCATCTATTCATCAATGTAACTTATTAGTGAGAACTTACTAGTTAATAGGTTAAGGAAGAGTAAACTCATCCTGTATATTGTCAATATGTTATGATTTATGATGTTTCTTGAATTTTCTAGACAACAGTAGTTATATTTCTACAGATTTAGCTAGATTTGCCTACGTATATAATAAACTAATTTCTATTGTATTGGACAAGGAAATTAGCCTCCAAAGTGAAGCTTATTGAGAGATATCTTCACATTCTGATTTATTAGTGCATTGTAACACTGAATTATGTACATTAATTTTCTTTCAGTGAAAGAAATTACATTTGAAAGGTGAGACATGTCCTCATATCTGTTACAAGGGTATTGATAAATTTAAATTAGTAAGTTTCAACTGTGACTTGATATTTTAATTGCAGACTCACTTGCCATTTTGGACATGAGACTTTTTCACACACATTTAGGCCTCCCGTCTTGGGATTTCAAACCTTATATTTATTATACAAAATTGATGAGACAAGCTTTTTAATTAAGGAGATTTATAACCCACGTTCCATATATCCATTCAAAAAACCAATCCAGCACACTAAAAGCAGGCAGTTTGCTTGATAAAAAATATGACCATTAAACTTTTTTTCACACTGATGAGAATAGTTAAATTTCAGGTTACATGGTGTTCAGAGATGTGCTAATTCATTCTAGGGCAATTTCATGGGTTGGAACTATTCTGGGAATACCTAAAAGCAGTTTTGATGTGATTTACTAAGAAGCCACATCTTGTTTCAGAGTTGGCTGTTTGGTCTGTTACACACTTTGAGGGTACAGCTCTGAATTTAACATGGCAACAAAAAAAGATTTAGTTGATTCAGTGCAAGAGCATAAAGAAACCTTGATTTCCACAAAAAGAACATCTCTTAAAAAGAGAAAACTTGGCTGGTCCCTCAGATCACTTTTTCTTTCTAAGAGCTAACGAGTGTAAATATACTTCTGCCTTAGGAAATAAAAAAGACCAAGAATGAGAGTTCTATATTGTCCACTTTAATACAGATTTTTCAAAGCTTTGGGTGTAAGACTAGTAATACTATAGGGTTCTTCCTTATTCTCAGCACCAGTGAAAAAGGATGAGATTAAGAACAGAAAAGGAAAACAAAAATTGCATATATACATTCCTCTGTGGCTAAATTTAGCAAGCCTTGAAATTGCTAGAAAATGAGATTTCATTTAAGAGGAAAGGACTACATTTAGATCACCAAATCATCAAGTTCAAACTGCTTATCCTAGCAATGCAAACTGACAGCATATGCACATACATAATCAAATGGGAAATAATAATAGTATGTCTCGGCGGACTGCCTAACACAAGAAAGTCAACGGCCCAAGGGATATGTCAAGAATAATTTCTTTGCATGCATTGCTCTGATGCTATGCTTTGACACAGGATTATTTCATCAGTGGAGAGTGTATGAAACTCTTAGGCAACAAACTGGATTTTCCTTTTCAGCCAGTAGGGAAGAGGGACTTAGGTAGTTTCCCTGAAACAAGCCAGTAGTGGAAGCTTGTTTAAACAGACATATTTCTATGTATGCATAAGAATCAGGAGAGAAGGAAAATGAGCCATTTTGCAAACTACGTAAGGACAAAAAGAGAGAATCATGTTGAGTAAATCTGACTCTTTTTTTTTTCCAAAGGAAAATTCCATCACTTAGTATAGCATTTCAAATATAATCATTAGATGCAAATGAGATGACTAAGGTGACATCTACACTGGTTACATACCTCTATTTTTGGAGAGGCTCAGTAGCATTATTATCCAGGAAGAAACCATGCCAGTGGCCAAGATGACCCTCAATAAAAAGCTACAGCAGTGCAAATGTTATCTGCATATTTATTTAGGGTATGTATTTTTTAAGAACTCCTTTCATAATATTTATTGCCAATGGCCAAAGGCAAGCAACATTCTTAATTATACATTTATCTATGTAAACACACACATATTTCTAATTAATATATGCATATGTAATTCCTAATCATTTATGTTTTTTATTATCAAACAGTTGTGCCTTAATGGAGCTAATCAAGGACAGTATAGAAAAAAGTACGTTCCTACAAACATAGTGAGCTTTGAGTGGGCTTTAGAGAGTGCCACTGCCCATAGAATACATCTCCCCCCCACCCACACGTTTATTAATAATAGAGCTTTTAACAGGGAACCATGCCTTCAATCTTACAATAAGATAATTTGTTTTATATAGCATTGCATGGAATGGAGTGTTTTCTTTGAATTTCTCATATAATATATAAAACTGTAACTAATACTTTCCTCAGAGCAGGTTTTCACAGTAGGAGAAAGGACCTGGGGTGTCTCAAATGGGTGCAAGCATGACAAACAGAAGATGTTAAGAGTAGATATTTGGAATGATGAAGACAATTTCCAGTTTTCTCTAAGAAGGTGCCGAATTGCTGCAAAATAGTCTCCAAGGACAAATCATAGGTCTCCAGCTAAAAATAATTAAAAGAGTTAAATATAACATGCAAAACAAACAAGCTGATGAATGGAATTGGAAATTTCCAACCATGATTCAGACTATATGCGTGGGTTCCACATATCCACTACTATGGTTCCCAATTCTTTAGGGGGTTTATGCCCCTATTTGTTAAGTAGAATTGTAAGGAGAACCTATGATGTGTCATCCATTTCCTGAAGCCTGAAAAATCAGCCATTCATAATAGTTCACCAGTAACTTTGTATAAGATACAGAAGCAAGGGCAATACTTAGATGCCCTGATAATTTATTCTTATTCTTCACTGCCAGGGGTACTTTTATATTGTCACTTAATATCAACCAATTTGCTGGATGCCTATATCTTTTACCTCATTTGCTTATTTGCTAGCAAAGATGAGGTGAATAAAGTTTCACATTAGTAACTTAAAGCCAGCAAGTGGGAGACCTGGGGCTACAAATCTGAGTGCAAAAACCCATGCTCATTATACAAGGTTATACTCATATACAGTAATTCCCCCTTATCTTTGGGGGATATGTTCCAAGACTCCAAATGGATGCCTGAAACTGCAAATAGTACCTAACCCTGTATATACTTTTTTCTATACACAACTATGATGAAGTTTAATTCTAAGTTAGACACAGTAAGAGATTAACAACAATAATAACAAAACAGAACAATTACAACAATGTGCTGTAATAAAAGCTATGTGAAATGGTCTCTCTCAAAATATCTATGGTACTGTACTTGCCTTCCTTCTTGCAATGATGTAAGATGATAAATGCCTACATGATGAGGTGAAGTGAGGTGAGTGGCGTAGGTATTGTGGTGTGAGTGTTAGGCTACTATTCATCTTCTGATGATGCGTCAGAAGGAGGATCATCTGCTTTGCATGATCCTGGATCATCGAGCCATGACAATGTCAGGAGACATGATGAGGTGAAGTGAGGTGAGTGGCATAGGTATTGTGGTGTGAGTGTTAGGCTACTATTCATCTTCTGATGATGCGTCAGAAGGAGGATCAACTGCTTTGCATGATCCCGGATCATCGAGCCATGACAATGTCAGGAGCAGACAATGTCAATGATCAAAAGCACGGGCGGCATCTACATCATGAATACTCTGGACAAGGGGAAGGTTCACGTCCCAAGTAGAATGGAGCAGGATGGAGCAAGATTTCATCATGTCACTCAGAACGGTACACAATTTAAAACTTATGAATTGTTTATTTCTGGAATTTTCCATTTAATATTTTCAGACCACAAACCACTAATTGGGTGTAACTGTAACCACTGAAAGTGAAGCCATGGAAAAGGGAGGGCTATTGTATAAAGATCAGTACAGCACGTTTCCTCCCAAAACAGTACCCAAGAGAAACAATATTAATGAGTATATTCAAATGAGTTCAGTAGCCACCAATATACTTTAATTCTGAGCATGGTTTTAAAATATTACTAGTTCACACACAAATTTAACCATCATAATAATAAACTTTTACCTAGAATTTATACATTCCAGGACCTGTTCTAAATAGTTTTCAAATATCAATTTATTTACCTTTCCAACATCTTTGTATATATAGTAGATACGCATATGGAAACTGACATACAGAGAAGTTAAGTAACTTGCCCAAAGTTACACAATTAAGTAAATGATAGAGTCAGGATTCAAACCCAGGCAGTATGGCTCCAGACTCAGGAATATTACCACTGGGGCAGCACTTCCTTTTAAGTAATAAAAACATTTTCTTAATATTAGTGGCAATTATATCAGTCCATTTATTCAACAATTTTTTTTAGTATCTCCCATGTTAGGCACTGATTTAGGCACTTGAGAATGAAGAAAAGATCAAAAAATATAGAAGTCCCCGCCCTCAGAGAGGTTTTATTCTGGTAGAGAAGTCAGAAAAAGACATATCAACAAGTAAAATATGTGGTATGTAAGTCATTTGGATAATAATAAAGCAAAGAAGTTGAATAAAAATGGCTAGATGTACAGGGAGTGAAGATTTACTATTTTTAATCTCCTCATTGCAGAGTGACATATAACGAAAAGGCTGAAGGAAGTGAGTGTGTAAAACATATAGATACCTGGGAAAAGAGTAACTCTAGCAAAGGGAACAGCAAGTGCAATGAAAAAAAAATGCTTAACTCATGAATTACATAGTAAGAAGTCCAGTGTGTCAGAAGCAGAATTAACAAAGGGACAAACTGATACAAGTGAAGTCAGAGACAAACTTCAGTAGGTTGTTAGATCTGTGGAAGGACTTTGGCTTTTACTTTGAAAATAATAGGAAGCCATTCTTGTATTTTCAGGTGAAGGATGTGTTTGTTTAAGAATAGATTAAGAGGACAAAGGTGAAGGCAGGAGGCCCATTAGAAAGCTACATCTGAACAAGTACTGGTGAAATGATATGGGCTTGGACTTAGGAAAAGAAGTATTAAATTCTAGATATATTTTCAAGGCATAGAAACAGAATTTCCTAAGGAATCGAATGTAAGGAATGAGAAAAGGGAAAGCATTAAACTTGACTTGAAAGTTTTTGGCCCATACAAATCGAAGAATCCAGTTGCCATATCATGAGATGGGGAAGACTTTTGGAGGAGTTGGTTTAGAAATTACCATGATTTCGTTTTGGGACATGTTAAGTTTGAAATGGTAGCTATAAGGTAACTGGGAGGAGATGTCAATTAAAGTTGAATATAAGAATCTAGGTTTTGGGGAAGAGGATTCATATGCATCAGCACAGAGATAAATTTCTTTCTTTTTTTTTTTTAGACTTGGGGAGATCACTTATAGAGAGAGAGATTGAGAGAGAGAAAGTAACAAGAGTTTTAAGAACTGAGCTCCCAGAGAATTCAATCATTAGGATACTGTGGAAGAAAAAACAGTAAAAGAGACTAAGAAGGACCAGACAGAAGATAAAGGGAAACCAGACGGTCTGAAAAAACAAATGTTTCAAGCAGGAAAGAATGATCAACTGTGTCAAATGCTGTTGATGAATCTCAGTGTTGTCAAGGATTTAAGATTTAACCTTAGTTTTAGCTAAGTCATGGTGATGGGTGAACTTGAAAAGAGCAGTCTCAGTGAAATTGGGAGTTGGAAACCAGAGAGTGGTGGGTTCAAGTAAGACTTGGAGGACAGGGAATGTGGAGAGGAAATATGGACAGCTCTTTTGAAAAGTTTTTTCTGTACAAGAGAGCAGAGAAATAAGGTGGTGGCTAGAATTAACCACCATATGATTCTATGCTGTTAAGAGTTATTCCGGTGGTAAGCTAAAAAGAAATGATCCCCAAGAGGGAATGAATAACTGCTGGGGAGGTGTCACTAAGGAAATGAGATGAATAGGACTTACTGAGCAAAAGGAGGCATTATTACCTTGCAGGGAGAGGAAAAGTTCATTCATAGAAATAGGAGAAAATCAAAGGATGAAGGTATAGGTAATGGATGCATATAGATACATAGAATCATACACAGGTTTCTTCCAGATTGATACTATTTTCCCAATAAGATAGAAGGTAAATAAAAAACACCACCACCACTCTTATTAATAGAGCATCAATTCTGTAGCAAGCATAAAGCCAGGGCTATTAATTGTGTCTTAATACCTCTTATAATTTAAATATTATTCTTATCCCTATACTACTATGGAGAAAGCAGATATGAGCAATGGCACAATTTATATATTCAATTTCAAAAATATTTTTAGATTTAACACATGTTAATATTTAGGGAAAGCCAATATTAGTCAAGCATTGATATATACTAATGAATAATATTTTTAGAATCAACACTACTTTCTATCAGCAAATTTAATGTTGATTCATTTTTTCTTTAATATTAATAAGATCAGTCAAAAATAATATCATGGGGGCCGGGCGTGGTGGCTCACGCCTGTAATCCCAGCACTTTGGGGGGCTGAGGGGGGCAGATCATGAGGTTAGGAGATCGAGACCATCCTAGCTAACATGGTGAAACCCTGTCTCTACTAAAAATACAAAAAATTAGCTGGGTGTGGTGTCACACACCTGTGGTCCCAGCTACTCTGGAGGCTAAGGCAGGAGAATCGTCTGAACCCAGGAGGTGGAGGTCGCAGTGAGCCAAGATCACGCCACTGCAATCCAGCCTGGGTGACAGAGGGAGACTCCATCTCAAAAAAATAAATAATAATGGCAATAATAATAACAATAACAATATCATGGGGATATGGAGTTGAAAGAGTAGGCATAATTGCTAATTATAACAAATTTATAATTTATTATAACATTAAAAACAATAAAAGTAAAATATTTTTCAGCGTCTATGTGTTATCTGAAATGTTTAGTCTATTTACTAACCGCTGTCAGAAAAGATTTCTCGAAGATTAATTTTCCATTAATGGTATGACCAATCAGTCTCCTGAAATCTTTGTTAGATTTATGGTTTCAGTTGAAGAGCAGAATAAAACATAAAATACATCTGTTTATTTGAATGTATTTCTTGCAAATACTCGCAAGTAACACAGTTACACATTTCAAGTTTAAACGTCAAAAGAGTAAAAGGAATGTGGTGATGGAAACTGAAAAAAAATCAATGTTTGAGTAAACTCTAAGAGCAAACAGAGAAAATTAATTCCTAAGTCATTAATTTTACTTTTTCTAAAATATTCAGGAAGAGCTGCAAAAGAATTGCTTTTACCTGATGCATATGAAAATTTGGAGCTCTCCAGACACTCTTACTTTCTGAAAGTAGCAAGTAGAATCCTGCATGTACATCTAATTTACTTTCAAATTCTATATTCACATTATAAAAGACTTTTAAAAAAGAGGGAAAGGGAAAAGGAAAGAAAACAAGTACAGTGTTTAAAAATAAACAGTCACAAAAATCGTCCTTAGGCCTATGACCTTTGGGAGCTGGCACATTACTTCAATCGATAGTAAGAAAATGTTTGTTGAATACATTAATAAATAAACATCAAACAGATATTTGCTACATTTTGGGTTATTTTCCACCTTCCACTTTATGAAATGAACTCTCCAAAGCTAACTAAATAGATCCAAGAAGGATTAATTAACAGCATGAGTTTTTGACTCAAAACGTTTCAGTAACGGATATGCACTATACTAATGTGTCCTTGGGCAAGCTACTTAACTTCTCTGATCTTTAATTTCTACACAGAGAAAATAGGAGAAAAATATTTCTAATTTAATGATAACATGCCTAAAGCATGTAGGCAACGGGTCTGCAACAATATAAATGAGATAGCTGATGTTATGATGTTATGATTAGCAACTTACCTTGCATTGCCAGATTAGGAGAAGACCCTGCCATTTTTCTCCTTTCAACCCTCCACAGCCTCTAGAAAAAATTCTCTAATACTGTTGCTTAACCATTTGTCTTAGAAGCAATTATTTTAAAAACAAGTTCAGAATTGGGACTACTGTTTACCATGAATAAGCCTTTAACTGCCTTTATCCATTCCAAAACAGCTGTTGAATTTCATAAACCCAACAATTACCACTTGCTCCCCTCAAGCCCTCATAGCTTCTCTTAAATGGATTATCTTTGCCTAAATCCATTCTAAACCAAATAGGAAAATATGTTTTCATGAATCCCGTGTGGTAGTTTCAAGGCTAAGATAGTTTTTTTGGTCAGGAATATTTAAGCATTTTTTCCCTGGGCAGTTCAGCTGAGATTCAAACTATCAAACACAGCAATTCAACTTTATAGGAAATATCATTCCAAAATAATATTTTCACATTTGTGCTGGAAGGAAAAGAGGGAATATTATAACAACTTTTATAATTTATCTGCAATAAGGCTCAGGGTAAGTTGAAAAGTAAGAGAGTTATATACTAGAAGGAATACAAACAAACCTTAGAGTCTTGCCAAATCGGAATCAAAATCTTAGACATTTCCTAATGCAACAGTGGGCAGGCTGCTTATGTATCTAAGTCTCAGTTTCCTCACTTAAAACAGGACACTTGCTATATATCTAGAGGGATTCATGTGATTATTTTAAAGTAGATACTGTTTGTTACATAGGAAATCCCAGAAATGGTATTATCTCTTATGAATACCCGATTATAATCTTACAGGAAAAGCTGAAGATTCCAAAAGACAGCATGTCTTGAACTTAAACCTTAATGCCCCCATCATCCTTTCTCTGTGTCTGTTTTAAGACAGTAACCAAAGAAGAAACACGGGATGTTTGCTCGCCTCTGTGCTTGATGGCAGTCCAGAAACAAGGGGCCTGAAGTGATTATTTAGACCGTGTTGCACCCAAAGATAACTTTTGCCTCAAAGATCTTGAGTTAATTTAGGGAGCTCATGGTTATGTGGGATCTGAGAACCCGTAGGAGAGCTGCAGCTGGGGCTATACTGTTAACTGTCTTTGATGCTAAACAAATATTAAGGCTTGCGCTGCACCCCAGAAGATCAGGGAGCATCAGAGAAGTACCTTTGTGCAGATCGTGATCATAAGATTTTAAGTCCCCTGTCTATTCACCTGTGTCCCAGAGGAACAAAATTCTATTGAGTTTATACCCTCCCCTGCGTGTCTAGCATATACAGGACCCTAAAACCCTGATCTGGTGTCTACAAAAAGGCCACAGAACCCAGAAAACTGTGGGTAAAGTTCCAAGAAGACCCAGAACTAAAGGCTTTTATTTTAAATAGTTCACATAGAGAAGTCTGGTGATAACTTGAAATGAATAAAAGGCAATAAGATTATGTAAGGATATTCTTTAGATCTTAAAAAAATCTAATTTTTTTAAATTGGTAAAGGAAATGAAAGAGAAGATGACAACTTTTAAGAATTGGCAAAAATCAATGGACAGGAATATCACAAAACACAGAGAAAAAAATACAAGAATATAAAAAAATCATGGGAGTAAAGTTAACAGTCTGAAGGAAAAATACAGAAGGTTTTATATGCAAATAATAAGAATTTCAGATGAAGGAAAAGGAACAGATGGAGGAAAGAGAATAATCAAGCCAACAATAGACAAAACGTTTTCTAAACTGAAGAAACACTTGAGCTACAGATTGAAAGGGTTCACCATGTCCCAGAAAGGATTAAGGGGGAAAAAAAAACCCAACATATTTTATATGCATCCTGGTAAATTATTCTGAATTCCTTAAATGAGGTAAACCCTTGCAAGCATCTATACAAAGCAGGTAACTTTTGAAATAAAAGGAACCAGAGTAGCAATAGAACTTATTCAAAATATTAAGACAGAGAAGCTAATATTGACAGAACATTGAGAGAGAGGACTGTAGTCAAGAACCCATCCCCAGATGAGACACCTATCACCAGGGGAAATAAAAGAAGTATATCTCTGGATATGCAGAGATTCTGAGAATATGAACCACATGTTTCCATCTAAGAAAAGTATGTAAGAAGGCAACAAATGTCAACTGACCAGGACCGGAGATCTTGGAATAGGAAAAAGTGAGAAGTGAACAAAAGAGGGCTGAGCCATGTGCCTTAAGTAGATCTATATGGATGATCTCCATGAAGGGGACAGCAATTGATATGTGGTGTTCTAATTATGGATTATTTTTGGAAGTCTTTTCAATGTAATGTATTTAATTATAAAATACTTTCTACATATATATAACTTATATACATACATATTAAAGTTATAAAGTTGTAAAGCAAAAAAGAAGATAAATATTCAGGAGCCAAACAACTACCTAATTGTCCTAACGCCTTGACACTAGGCTATGACCCCTCTGCCATACTGCACAGGAAGTGGCCACTAAAATTCTCTTGTTTTCCCTGAATTTATGCATCTTAAAAATACGCTTTGTTATTCTTGTTTTTGATATTTATAAAAACTGTCATTAGGCTATATACAATTCTATGGAACTTACTTTTAATGCAATAATATGTCCATGAAATCAATTTTTTATAGATGATGTGCCTTCACTTAATCAATGAGAATGTTTAAAAATTATCAAATTTTTCACACAATTCTGGTGGAATAGCTAGTTGAAGAAACTTTAAAAATAAAATCACTGTGTTAGCTGTTTATATGTGCTGTAATTCTCTGTGTTCATAAAGGAAGATAATATTTTAGAGTGCATGTATTCTTCACCCTCCCTTCATCCTCTTCTAGTCTATAGATTTTGAGGAGATAGTTTAATATTTTTAATTTCAGACATTAAGTTTTCTATTTTTCTATTTTAAGTTTTCTATTTTAAGTTTTCTATTTTTCTATCAACAATCTATTGTGTGAACCCATTGCACTGCTTATCCATTTTCCTCTAGGAGAACATTGGTGGTTACCAGTTACAAACAGTATCGTTATGAACAATTGTGTACACATTTCCTGGTGAAAGAGTTTCCCTAAAGAATATGCCAAAGAGTAGAATTAAATATACTGACTTATTGTATATCAATAAATATCCTTTTTACAAGGTGATACCAAATGTTTATTTATTTTCAAAGTGATTTTTTTCTCCAATTTTTATTGGTACCAATAATATATGAGTTTCTGCTGAAAATTGCCAAGTTTTGACATTTTCATTAAGTATTCTTAACATCCGAAGCCATGCATTAAAATAGAAAATGTAATGTCTGAAACTAAAAATATTAAGCTATCTCCTCAAAATCTATAGACTAGAAGAGGATGAAGGGAGGGTGAAGAATACATGCACACTAAGATATTATCTTCCTTTATGAACACAGAGAATTACAGTACATATAAACAGCTAACACAGTGATTTTATTTTTAAAGTTTCTTCAACAAGCTATTCCACCAGTGTTTTGTGAAAAATTCGATAATTTTTAAATATTCTCATTCATTAAGAAAAGATATTCTATTAAAAAATGAAGAAAACTCAATAAAATTCAATAGGAAAAAATTCAATAAAAATATCAAATACTCTATGCAGTTTATACTAGATTTTGTATCTGTAAATAATTTTTAAATATCTTTTTAATTAAAATACAAAATGTCTGTTACAATTTATTTTTTGTTAACTATAATTTATCTATCACTTTATATAATGTGAAAAATACAAAAATAAAAAATAAGTTAGCCCAAAAGATTACTAACATTTTAAGAAGAGTTACAGTTCTACTCTATGCTTATGAAACATTCAGAATTCACAAATTATTCTCCAACTATTAAATATAAAGAAAAAAATATTTCAGTTGAAGTTAAGTTATCTGAATTAAGTATAAAGATAATTCCTCCTTGATAGCACCACTGAAGATTACATTTAGTTTCAAGGACTTCTAAGAAGCAGAATAATTTTTAAATCTTCAAAAGTTCTGTGCTTTTTTTTGTTAACTCTTCCTACAATTTCCCTATCTCTGTGTGTTATCACTTTCTGAGGTCTAGTCACTCCATTTTTATTTTATCTTATCTAAAAAATTATACTGCATCCCTATTCTCTCCATTTACTTCTTTTTACTTATTTATCTGATCCAGTATTTCCTTTCTTAACTCATAAGCTGCACATTTCTACTTGTTGTCTTCATTTTTCTGTAAGACCAAAATGTTCCTGAATTGATAAATTTAAGCCTGAACTGTATTAGTAAGAAATATCCCCCAAAATTTAGGCCCAATCAGCTACCAAAAAAATGTAACAAGCCATCAAAATACATAAAATCCATATAATTGAGCTTAAAGAAACCAATAATCTAATAGACATATTAAGTATATTACTTCTGAATTAATAGTAACCATACAAAGGATAAACACTGATTAAAAAGTCACCATACCAAAACTAAACATTTTAAAATATAGGAGGTGCCACTTTACAATTGCCTACGGTAGGCAAATATTCAGTCTTTTCTTGACAATCAGCATTGCCTTGATGTTCAAATAATATGAAAATGGAACTTCATAAAAATTCTCAAATCTATGCAAGGCAAAATAAATGTAGTTTAACCAGGAAACTTGAATTTAATTTAAAATGTAACTCAAAGGATGAGCAATAAGTAATCTAACATAATTCAGAAGACATCAAAAGTGAGAAGCATCTTGTAGGCTAGAAACTGATGCTTGTTATTATATATCTACCAACATTTGAACATCTGGAATGTTCAAAGTGAAGATATATACATAATGGTGTCTATCATTTGACAAATGCAAATGCTTTAAAATTAATGTACTAGCATTAATCACAATGTTCATATCAAGCGATTTGGACCAGTAAGGTAAACATACTTAAGTTTCATAATAAAAGACCTCAATACTATCTCTTGAAAGCTGAATTCTCAACCTTGATTCACATATATCAGTCATTTAAATATGTAGTTTCTGACCATTAGAACTTTAAAACCACTATTTCCTCCTGTAATTTTCAGAAAAAAATAAAAGGAAAATGAAAATAGAGAATTCTCTTCAGTATCATCGTTCGAAATATTCTTACATGTAGGTTTATATTTATAAAGGAATAATACCATCCTGTGTCAGAATTCTGGCCTGTTAACATGCCCATTCTGCAATCCAGCCTCCATACCAACACCTCCAAATGTCATACCCACCCTCTCTTCAAATGGAGTTTAGAGAGACTAAGAACACATGGGCTGCCCACTATAAGAAACTGTCAATTAAATCTCAGAAGTCCATCTTTGCAAACTCACAATATAGGTAGAGAAACAGGGGAGTAGAACCTCTTACCTATTTTGTATCTTGATTCTGAAGTGCAGTCTTGCCCATGTCCTTTACAGGGCATTGGTCTGTCCTTCAGCCGTGGATTGTAAGAATACTGTGCTGATACTACTACACAGAGTTTCGGGCCACTTTCAATCTCTCCAGGGAAAAGAGTTTTGTCTTCAATTAGAATCCAGCTTAATTACAGCTTATTTATTTGTAAGCCTATATCGTTACCCAAAGAAACACACATACACATATATACACACACACACATTGTTACTGAAAGTTTAATGTCATAGACCATAGCTTCAGATGAATCAAAAGAAGACTCAGAAAATTTAATCTAATTTGCACTTTAATTTTATTCAACTAAATTTTTAATTTGAAGTGGAATGACTCTCAAAATCTGTTGGAATCTATAAAATATTCAACCAACATGAGAGTGCTTTTGACTTTTTGGCTTACAGACCCAGAAACAATTATGGATAGGTATATTTTAATAAAAGCTATCGCTAAACAAAAAATATCTAAAATTAAAAATTAGATTACAGACAGTTGCTAGGTTGGACGCTTCCCTCATTTTGTACCCTATAGCAAATCTATCAGCAAATATGGTGGGTTCTTGTTTCCAAACATCTTGCAGGCATTATTCATTTACTTGACAAATATATATGTAACATCTAATAAATACCAAGCACTATGCTAGTAACAGAGACATAGTGGTAAGCAAAATGGACTACGTCTTGGCCTCCTTTAAGTCTTGGTCCCCTGAGCCTGTATTCTGTAATGTTCGGCTGCTACGAGTAAGGGCTATAAAGAAAAATATATCGGGGAAAGGAAATGTTAGAAGATGTTACTACAGTTATGGGAATTACAACCCAAAGAAGTAGCAGTTGATCAAAGCCTGAGTGATGTAAGGAACTGAGCCTTCCTCCACACATGTGCAAAGGACCTGGGGGACTCACTGAGGTTCACAAATACTACTTCACATCATACTATTTTATAGTTCTCTCCCTAAAATGCCTTCAAACTCCTGCCGTCTTTTAGAATACACGGAGTTATTTGTGTTGCCTTAGTCCTTTCTCCAAAAGCTCCAGTCAACATTCAACTTCTACTTTTTTTTTTTTTTTTTTTTTTGAGAAGGAATCTCGCTGTCACCCAGGCTGGAGTGCAGTGGCGCGATCTCGGCTCACTGCAGGCTCCGCCCCCCGGGGTTCACGCCATTCTCCTGCCTCACCTGCCGAATAGCTGGGACTACAGGCGCCCGCCACCGCGCCCGCCACCACGCCCGGCTAATTTTTTGTATTTTTAGTAGAGACTGGGTTTCACCGTGTTAGCCAGGATGGTCTCGATCTCCTGACTTCGTGATCCACCCACCTCGGCCTCCCAAAGTGCTGGAATTACAAGCGTGAGCCACCGCGCCCGGCCCAACTTCTACTTTTGATGACTAGCTCTGTATTCACTTATTGTGATCTGTACCAAATGTCATTGCACTTAGAATCTAAAAGAGAAAACTGATACTTATGAAACTTCTAATCTGAACCAGGATCTCAGCCAGTAATCCTTCCACACATTATCTGATTTTATCTTCACGATACTTCTATGAGGTAGGCATGGTTATTCAATTTTACAGATGAAGAAGCTGAGCTTCTGAGAGATGCTGCTGATCATACATCTATTAAATGGCAAATCCGAAATCTGTACTCTGTTTTGAATAACTCTAAATTTCATCTACTTCATTTTGTTTATTTACTTATTTATTTATGCTCCCATATCAAAAACAAAGTTTGTCCCATGTCTCGTTACCAAGTTTGGGAGCCAGATGATTATTAGTGCTTTTGCCAGGAATTCTGTTCATCTTCTCCTCTGCATATCAAAGTCTTCAGGGGCTAGCATGTTAGAATACTTTTCCGAATTAGTTCAGGTCACGTCTCTAGACTGGTACACTTGGAATCAGAATTGCAGAGATTTGTACCTATTTATTTCTCTACTTGTGTGATTCTTCATATCTTTTTTTAAACAAAATTATTTAATTATTTAAACAAAATTATTTAAGAAACAAAATTATTAAGAATGAGAGCTCTGGACACCCTCTCCCCAAAATAATGAATATAATTACAATATTGTGCATACCTGAAACTCATCTCTGGACTCCCTGCTTTGAATGCATTTATTTAAACTACTCAAGAAAATTACAGGTTGCTTGAGAGCAGCAACTATAATTCATTTTTTCTTGAGCTCCCTGCAGTGCCTGGAACAGTGCTGAATAAATACTAAGTGACTGGCCTGTCAAGGAACCTTGTGCTTTATATTTTTAAAGTGATAGGTTTTCAGCATAAACCCGTCTAATTTCAATAAAAATGTTGTATGCATTTTGCAGCACCCAAAGATCAGGGGATTATACCTTTACAAAGGGAGCACAAAATGGTTCAGCATCACCATTTGAGGGTCATCAAGCAATGAATTCCAAAGCCGGTTGCAGGACCTGAATTTACATGTTTCAAAAGAGAGTCTGAAGGGAACCAGAAAGACAGCTGAACTCAGCTGGGAAATCTCATACTCTGCCTCAAAGAGAATATCAGAAGAAAATGTACTCTTAGTGATATTGTTGGAATTGTTATTATTAAAATAATAATAATAAAGTTAAGGGAAATATGATTAGACTCCAGAAAGAAGACTATAAAAGCAGCTACTAAAAATTGCTGTTATTAATTCTCCTTCCAATTCACATAACATTATTTTCTTATTCAGATTCAAATGAAATGAACATTCTGAGAAAACTGGCTGAATATACATATTCCAACAGAGGAAGATACTATAATAGCAAAACAACATTTAAAAATAGCTAAATAGGAGCAGTGGAAATAAAAGACAAAACATGATATTGTATCTTGAAATTCAGATCACTAAATAACAAAAGGACATTTAAAAGTAGAACAAAAGGGTCACATAGGAAAGGCTGGTTAAAACGATGCCATTTCCAACATTCTCTGTCCTGGCAGTCTCAGCCTGTAGCCTGCACCCACCCTTCTTAACGGACATCATATGCTGACCCTCCTCCCCCAGGCCAACACACACATATCTGCAACTCATGGTTGATACAACTAATTCCCTGCTGCCCACCCGCCTCCAAAGAAAACAGCTTTGCCTTCATCATCTCACTTTAAAGGGTAGCATCTCATCTGCTCTAGCTATCATTTCCAGTCTAGCATAAGAAAGCTTCTCTTACAATTGTTCTCCCTACGATTCCATTCACATAGCAACACATTTTTTTTCTTCTGTTTTGGGCACAGTTACTCCCTGACTCTCATTATCACCAGTAATTGGGCTTTCTTGCATTGTGGTTTAAAAAAAAAGTAAAGGAAAGAGAAGACAAAAAGAAAGAAAGAACTTCCAGATTTAATTATACATTTGTCTCTGTACACTGAGAAGCTTCTGGGTTTAAAGGCTTACTGTTTTTTATGCTTTCTGACGCTTTGAGAAGTTTTGTTTTGAATTCATTTTGCCTGCTCCTTTCAAAATATATAAAGGAGAAAATCTGGAAAAAATACAAGCTGCACTGTCAACAGGCTGGCCCTGCATTTCTTTTATTATCTTGACTACAACCACCAATGGGATAGCAGACAATTTACATAAATTTTCTATAAAACAACTGTCCCCCCAAAAAGACTGCAACACTGACTTTCTTTTGTAGCAATTGTTAGTCTCATGGGTACTCTCGAAGAGTCCAATAAATGGCTTTATAGTCAAAAGCTATTTTTCCACATCCCAGTCACTTCGCTACAGTTTTCATCATTACTTACTCCTTAACAAACGTAGAGAGTATTCAGGGAATTCTTTAAGAAAAAGAAATTAGCAATACATAAGAGCAAACTAAAATATTAGAACTCTTAGGTTTGGAAGGATAAGGTGGAGAGGGCAATAGTTAAAGTTTAAATCAATTAAATAATACTATATTACATATATTTATTCTAATAATATATAATAGCATATACATACTCTTTAACATTTATAATGGCATGTAAATATGGAAACTATAATGCCTTCTTCATCCGTTTTTAAACGAAGATCATATGAGATAATACTTAAAAGTGTTTAAAAGAATGCATGCCATAATTCAGGGCAATGAAGTTTGGGCATTACACAACTAAAGAGGTTACTACTCACCCATACCACATATTGGTCCCCTGGAGTTGTGCAACTCAGTCATCCTGCATAGTAATCAATATATGTTAAAATTATTTGTCTATGTATGTCCCTACCCCATCATGCTGGACTGTCTCAAAACAAGACTCATCCTTCATTTTTGTACCTCAGTCCTAACACAAGGCCTTCAAAGGTAAGCAATGGCATTTTTAGAGCTTCACAACACTAAAATTTAGATAGAGCAGAAATTACAATCTCATTTAGACAAATCAAGAAGCCAAGTCTCAGAGAGTATAAGTGACTTAATTAAGGTCTTTCAGTTAAATGAGCATATACTGAGCACCATTACAGAATAACCTACAATGAGCCAGACTTCAAGGGTACAGCTGAGAACAATACATGCACGATACTACAGAATAGCTAACATTTCAATGGAGAGGAACAGATAATAGCAGGTAAACAAATAAATTTAAATAACTTCAGATATTACAAATTAGCAAAATGAAGACAATAAGGTGGGTGGCAGGTTTATATAATGTACTTGGGACAAGCCCCTCTAAAGAGTGAAAATTTCAACCTCATTGCTGAGGGCTGTCATGTAAGAATTAGGACAAGCATTACAAGCAGAAGAAAGTCAAAGCTCAAGACCTGAAGCATGCTGGCAAAGAGCAGAAAGAAGACCAGTGGGGCCAGAATGCTGTGAGGAAGCAGCAGTTTTTAGGAAGAAGTCAGAAGGAAAGGCTGGGCATTAGAGGCCATGGTAAAGAAAACAGATTTTATTCTAGTTAAGAAGGGAAGCAGTGAGATTTAATTTAAACTTTAGAAAACTTAATGCAGCTAATATGGAGTAAGTGAGGTAAGAAAGTGACAGAAAAATCGGTTAAGGATTTAGTGCAGTAATCCAGGAGAGAGACTATGTTTTGTATTATATCCCTTTCTACCACTGTAAGAGACAGAACATCTAACCGGACAGAATATAATAGAGATTAAATCTGACATCCCTGAATTTTATGCTTTCATGGTTTATAGGCAAAGGAAACTACACTGGAAAAGGAGAAATTTGCTTACAAAACAAGTATGATGCCTACACCTTACTTTTGATCAACTCCACGGTAAGTTAACAGGCCTGGTGAGAATCCATCTAAATCATAGTGGGACACTGAAATTACAAAGAATAAAACAACGAACCAATTAATTGAAATGGTACATGGAATGTGTTTGCTGAATACCCCCTTCCATGGTATCCTTTAAGTCATTTCCTTTTCACAAAATGGCCCTGTCAAATAGATTAATATTATACACAATGGGGTAACTGACAGACTGGGATCTGAGGCTGCTCACTGTTGTTTTCAGGAATATAACAAAAACAGCATGCAGAGGCTGCCAAATGAAGCATTCATAGGTAACTTCAAAATGTAGGTTTTGTTTAAAATGTGGCTTTGCCCAAAACTAATCACTGCTAGGAAGGTGGATATTTTCTGTCTCTAGTAGAGATCGTGAAAAGGGTTAGTTAAGTGCTTTCCCTTACAATGTCTCACATGATCCTCAAAATAACACTGTAATATAATATTATAATAATTGTTATCTTCATTATTCAGATGAATAAACATATTCAGAGAAACTGGTGACTTAACCATGAAAACTTAACCATAACGGGTGAAGTGGGCCAGAATTTGAAACCAGTTCAACTTTCAGGGTCACGTTACTTCTATCACTCTGCATTGTTTGCATTTAGTAAAGACTCTTGCCCCAGAGGGCTGCATAGGTCCAGGTTAGACTGCATAGGCTTTGAGGTTGTTCTGTGCACCAACTCTGCTCCTTCACTTGGAAAGTTTTCCGTATCTGAAAGTTTTCCATTTCCTCATATATAAAATGGTAATAATAACCTCCACCACAAAGATTTTCTTTGAGAATTAAGACAACATAAGCAAAAAGTTTAGTGTAATATTTTTGTCAACAACAGTAACTAAATACATGGTAGTTTAAGAAACAGATGACCCTTTCAACTGAATAAAGGTATCTGATTATATCTGATAATAATTCTGATTATCTTTGGAACACAACTATAAAACCAAATCCGGCAAAATGTGAATCAAAGAGTTATCATGCGCTGCATAAAGCTTTCGAAGAGGATTTCCAGCCCATCATCTCCATCTCGCTTATAATTAATATAAGACTGGGGATTCAAATGCAATAAATACAGAATGAATAAAACAGAAGGCTAAGTCTCTCATGAGCTTCAGTTTGATATTTCTAGTCATTTACATTTAAGGGGAATATAGAACAACACGTTTTCCATTATCCCCAAATACGCTATCATTTTAATAGTTGCAGAGATTCCACGGTATAGCTACAGTGTCTTGTCAATATTCACAACTGATTTATGTTGCAGTATAGACCACAGACAGATTCCTGGGCATCTTGGCATTGAGGCTTGGCAGAAAGCCTCCTGCCCTGGCCTTGAACCAGGAGTCATAGACTCCCCGCTGCTGGCATCCCACAACCCTATATTCTAAATCTGGCAAGATTTACAGCTGGTATTGCACATAGCAGCACTTCTTTGTAATGCCATTTCTTGAGCCCAGCCAGTTCTTTATACTGCTGGAAAAAATCCATATGCTATCTCTAAATCCTAGGGACTAGCACTCTTGAACTTCTGAAGCTGCTTGGAGTAAGATCACAACTGAAGCCAAAGCCATGAAAAGAATATCCTGTCCCTGACACAGAAGTGCTAAAATTGATGGAAGACTCTGGCAACAAGGAGAGACTCTTACAAAAGACTCCTTGGCATGTGATTATTAATTACCCTGCCAGGAAAAGCAGTTGCTGGACCTTAGTAAGTGTTTCTTGTAAGAGGAGATATGGGAATTATTTGAGAGGGGCTCCATAGTATGTTTTGCAGAGGGCCTTGAGATTGTACTCTTGATTATTAGCAGCTTACATCTTTTCATTTCTTTTTCCATTGCAATACTTTTCCTTAAGTGAGAGCTCTGAGTATGAATCAACAAAAGACTTAACCCTATACATTTTTTAATAACAGATGAAGCTATATTGTATCCCCATTTCATTTCCCTCTGCAACCAATATAGGGCAACTTTCCAACAGCCACCATTTGCACAGTGTCTGTATACAGCTCTCTCTGGACCACGGCATCCATGATGCTAGGACTGGCCTTGGTACCCTCTGTGTTTCCATTCCTAACCCTTACAATGTTTCCAGTTCTCAGTTTATCTCACTCCTATTTCCTAATGCTACGAATATTCATGATCAGTGCTACTGAATTCCTGACTTGGCTCTTAAATACATATTTGATTTCAATGAATTTCCTGTTAATTACAGCTGCTTTGTTTTCAAATTTTTCCCTTTTGGGTCTCATAAAGAAACCAAGCATTCTGTCTTCCAATGTCAGCTGATTTAGGACAATTTGCTAAGTCCCCTTTTTCATTCCGCAATTAGTGAGCACAGGGCCAAGCGTAGTGTGAAGCACTAAAGACAATACAGTGAAAAATAGGCATGATCTCTGCCCTCAAGAAGGAATGGATACTAAACAAGTAATCACACACATAACTAGAAAATGTAAGTTGTCATATGAGCTAGGAAAATAAATATAGGGGTGGGAGGCAGAAAAGGAAGTTTCCCTGAGGAAGTGATTGCCTTTGTCGCAGGACCATAATCACTCTTTTTCATTTAATTGTGCATTTTGATTAGCTATTGAAAGCAGAATGTTGTATTAGTTGGGTTAATATTCAGCATGTGATTCAGATACTCTGCAGCTGTGCAGAGAGAGCTAAGTCCTGTTTCTTTTGAAATTTCCTATGGAACAGAAGCAATCATTCCCAATGGGCATATTGGATAGATTAAAGTGAGTGTTATTCACTTGTCAGCTCAATTGTAGTATCAGAGCAAAGTTCTCCATTCTGTTTCTGGCATTCACCATGATCCTTGACCACCTCTACTTTACAGAAAAGAAAAGTGAGGCCCTTTTTATTACTGAGTTTTCCCAAAGATCTCTGCAAGTTCAAGAATGCAGAACTCTTGGTTATCAGCTTCTTGAACACTGACTCAGTGTCAAGTGTGAGTGATAGGAATCCTCACTTGGAGGCCACTGCTGACACCACTTACCTATTAGACCATACAGTGACCTAGCCAAAGTACTTAGAAGAATGGAACAAGGAAAGAGAAGGATGATCTGGAGAAATCACAGGTCAACATCCACTACCACCAAGACAAAACTCTCAGTCCTCTTTCAAGAACAGTGGAGACATCTCTGCCCTCTTATAGATCCATGGACAAGAGTTCATTTGTTTGTGTTGGGGAGAAGGGAAATGGGAGCTGTTTTGTACCAGGCATGACAGGAGGTACCTTCCAAAATTGGCCATTCAAATATCACAACAGTCTTATAAGTAGGCACTGTAATTCCCATTTCACAAAGAAACTGAGTCCCAGCACTATTTATAAGGTAGAAAGAGAAGAGCCCATTTCAGAACTCATGTAGGTGAGTAACATAAGAATGAGGATATAATCAAAGCAGCACAGAATTGGAGATCAAAGAGTAAGGCTAAAGTCCTAACTCTTCCCATCTATGAATATGTGATCTTAGACATTCATTAATCCTATGAACTGATCCGTAGTACTACATTTAAGATAAGGAAAGTAGAATTCATCTCCTCCACATGGCTTTAGAATCAAAGAAAATCATGTCAAAGCATATGAAAATCTATTATAGAATTTTCGTAGTTGGTCTGTTAGGGCAAATAAAGACTATTACAATTAAAAGACATCAAAGCAAACCAGCAAGTACAAACATGTTTTTGTTCATCTATGAAATATTCATTATCATCTAGTATTTGCTAAGGCTGTATATTGAAACATCAGATACTAGTAAAAATCGGAAAGTGAAAAGATATCGGAAAGTGGTAAAGGTTATAATTTTACCAAAACAACATATTCTTTGTAACTTAGTTTTATTTTCACAAGAGACTATTTTATTTAATTCAGGTCTTAGGCCAATCTGCCTTGATAATTTACAAGGATATTTTATCCACTTTTATATTGTTTAAATTGAGTTTTTAGCTAATTCTAAGTGAAATAAAATCTGTATCTAACCAGATCAAATAATTACACTAAATTAAATATATTCCTTTAAAAAGTAAGTACAAATTTTGTTTAAAAATAAATAAAATGAAATAAAGATTGGAATATAGGCCTTTAAAAGATGATTTTCCTCTAATTTCATTACATAAATTTAAGATGATGCCACTTTAAGTTTCAGCTTCAAAATCAGGTACAGAAGAGACATGCATGAAAAAATAATTGTTTTCAAGGAAGTTTTTACTGCATAGATTAAGCCTAAAGATTCAGCTAGTTTAATTGGCTTAGAATTAATGATATGTAAATCTAAGTTGAGTATTGCTTGAAACCAGTTCTATTCTTAATAGCATAAAAATAGATACAATAAAATACTTCTCTTCTAATTAAATGTTTTAAAAATACACTTAAGGAGAAGAGCAAAACAAACAGTTTGGTATCCACCCGTCATCCTAAGCAACCACTTTCCCAAATGCCTCCTTTAGAACTGAACAGGCAGTTTCTAACCCTTAATTCTGCCCTATGTTATCTTCCCTAATTATTCATTCTGTCAAGGAAACCAATAGAGCAACATCCTCTCTCCTTTTTCCTAGGGAACATCCCAAATGTGTCTGAGGACAAACTTTATCATCCTGATTCTAAACCAATAGAGTACAACCCAGTATAGTCTAAGTATACCACCACAACTGAGGTATGCACCACCCTACTATCTTCTCTTCTTTAATTTTTTCCTACCACGGTGGAAAACTTGGAGACCTGATTCTCTTAGGAACCCCAGGGATCAGTGAGCATTACACAGAATCAAAGAAAACAGGAGAAACTTCAAAATCAGCCAAAACTCTATACATTGGTTATAGAGGAAGTTCTCCAAAGGTTGTCAAAAGCCAAAATTGAATACCACTTTTGCAACACAGTGCAGCCATTTTCAATCAACACTACGATTTCTAAAATCTTATATGTTCCCCATTCATCTAATCAAGCAAATAAAATTTTACCTAAAATAACTTAAAAAAACTCACGACATTTCTTAAAAAAGGTCAAAGCTTTCAAATCTTCCTGCATGAAACTTGATCTTCTGTGTTCAGGGTTTGGTTCTGTATGTGCTGAAGTCACTTGCTTTCCCTAAATAAATTTTTACATTGTATATAACTCCAGAGGAAAAAGCAATCTGTCCTCTGCAGATCAATGTTTATGCTTCAAAGAAGAACAGACATATGGTTAATCTAGGGGATTTGTTCACCGCTAAACACCTTTACACTGTATGTTTTTTAAAGTTAAAAGGCTCCAGGTTTACTTGATCAAAATCTTTAGCTCTATGAAAATTTACTACCTAGCAGCTAACCAGCTGTTTAATACTTTCACTAAGGCCGATTGCAATAACAGGGATTTAATGATATAAAAACATGAACTGTTGGTAGAGAGGACTTTTAATATGCTTTAATGGGTTATTAAGGATTAAGAGTCTGAGATTATTTAAGTATGCAGTCATACAGAGAAACAAAATAATGGGCTCTGGATATCCCTCGCAGATGTACGATTCTGCAGAAATAAGCCATGGCACAGGTGAGTCTTTGAAGATAAAGATGTTTTATATACATTAAAGAAGGATTAAGATATAAATTCAAGCCATTGTGATTAAATATCAATGTGCTACCAGACTCATACAATTTAAAAATTTTTTTTTAAATTTGCTTTCCTATTAGTGGTTATAACATTCTGTACAAAAGTTTATAATCTTCCCACCAAAATTTATCATTCTTGATATATTTCTTACTTTCTTAGTTTGTTTCTTTATCTTCATTTCTGTGGAGTATACCTTAATAAGAATTTATCGGCCGGGCGCGGTGGCTCACGCCTGTAATCCCAGCACTTTGGGAGGCCGAGGCGGGTGGATCACGAGGTCAGGAGATCGAGACCATCTTGGCTAACACGGTGAAACCCCGTCTCCACTAAAAATACAAAAAAAATTAGCCGGGCGTTCGTGGCGGGTGCCTGTAGTCCTAGCTACGCGGGAGGCTGAAGCAGGAGAATGGCGTGAACCCAGAAGGCGGAGCTTGAAGTGAGCCGAGATCGCACCACTGCACTCCAGCCTGGGCTACACACTGAGACTCCGTCTCAAAAAAAAAAAAAAAAAAAATTAATCAAAGTTTCTGGGCAAAAATGGTAACCAAGCAGGCAAAGAACATCAAATAGGTTCAGATGACTGACACATGTTCTACCATGACTGGGAATAATTATACCAACTAGAAAACTCATGAGGCTACCACTCTCCTGTACCAATTAGTTCACAAGGGTGGATAATAAATAGATCAAAAAAGTATACAAAAGCACAAATACAGATTTTGAAAAATAATCTCTAGGTCTTAAACTCGAATCAAAATTAGACAAACCGATTTTGACTTATAAACCAATGATTAGGACCACATGATTATACTGTCATTCTTTTTAATAGAAACTTTTCAATATACCCACAATTAAAATTAATCAACTGTGTTTTTTCAGCAGAAGATCCAAACCAAGTGAGAAACAGAGGAGCAGATGGGTGTCTTAACTGCTCTATTTGCATATCCTTATGGAATGGTGAAATCTTTCATGTTTGGATATTTCTACTTCACAAAGTGATCATTCTGAATATGAGACATTGCGCTATGCCTTCTGTTTTCATATCACTTTTTGCGAAGTAATTAGCTAGCACTATTAGAATTTGTAGGGTCAGTCATGAGAAGAATTGTGAAGTACATTTCATGGTCATTGCTAATTTACGTGCCAAACTCCCCTTTTGGATTCCCTTTTCTTTTTCGTGTGTACCATTATCAAACTATATACACTCAGATTACTGGATAACACCTTCAAACTGAATTCATCTCTCTTCCTCATTCCTCATCAGAATTCTGGGCTCTCTCACCTAGGCTCATCCATTGGGGAATCAAGTGGTCAAATATAAAATTCTGTTTGACTATTATCCTTTGAATTTATAAAGCAATTTAATATATATTATCTCATTTTTTATAATAACACCATACTATAAATATTATTTTCTTTCTTTTAAACAATAAGGAAACTAAGAACAAAAGATCCAGAAGATGGATATCTGATGAGCTTACGAGCAAAACTAAAAAACCCGAGTCTCTCTTCTCTCAATCTCATGTACTTACTACTACACAAAGCAGTAAACAAATTTGTCTTTATAGCATAACCTAGGGCTACATGAATTACTTTCAAATGCATGTTTGCTACATTGAAGATGGTAAAACTAATACTCAGTTAATGTGTTATCTCCCTGATAATATTTGCATTTTTAAAAAGAATAACATGGTAAACTATGTCTTTTAAATAAGAAAATGAATTTTCAGAATTGAAATCTCTTTATTCACGCACATGTTTACTCAACAAATTTTTACTAAACTACCTACAATGTGTCAGACACTGTACAAGGTGCTAAGAATACAACTTGAATAAAGCATTTTTATATCCCTAAGGATTTTATGTAACAGAAAATTTAAAAACACTATTGATTACAGTAGAGTGTGATAAATTATAAAAAGAGGATTTCCACAGGATGTTATGGAAACAAAGGGCAGTTAATAAGAGGGGGAGAATGTTCCAGGCACTTAGGAGTTTATAAAGAAGGTAGAAATAGCATGAGACGTGGAAGGAACCACAAGACATTCAGAATCGTGCTGGCACAAAGATGAGTCTGAAAATGAAGGGTCTCATGGGTTAAGCTTAAGATTTTAAATCTTATCTTAAACACTGTAGGGTCCCATCAAAAGTTATAAACAAGAACATTCAAGATAAGATATTTGTTATAAAAATATTATTCTAGCAGTAAGGAAAATTAGAAACACGCCTTTAGAAAAGCATTTGGGGCAGGAAGGACTTCCTAGGGTTCTTAAATCACACGGTATAGAGCCAACTCTTTTATCTGTAATTTTCCAGGCATGACACTGGCATATTAAAAGAAAAACTTACGTATAATAATCGAAAAGCTTCGAGCTTTCCATCATGCCTACTAAAACAGTGTTGTGTTAAATGTGCCTTGGTCTAGTTAATGTATTGTGTATTTCTAAAAATCTTTGCTTTCTAGTTTGTCTCAGTTAGTGTTTTGGGTTTGGCACTTGTCTCAAAGAGTTATGAATGGGAACTCACGGTGGAAATAACAGAATACAGTCGGTAACAATCTCTGTACTGTTGCAAAAGTCACATTTTAACAAAGCGAGAATTAGTAGTTACATGATGGTGCTAGTTGAAAATGTAGCTCAAATTAAATTCAAGCAACATTGAAAATTACAGGATCCCTCACTTGCTTTCAGAGAAAAAGGTCAGTTCTTAGCTGTTGACAAGAAGAGAAAAAGGAGGTTGATATTTAAGGAAAATTGCCTATGGCTTTATGGAACTGCGGAGAAAACAGGCAGTCTCAATAGTCTGTTTTATTTCATTCTAGTGATTGGAATTAATAAATAATTGAACATGTCAGTTGAAAATATAAATAAAAGGGAAGGGAAGGGAACTAGTTTGATCAGGTAAGCAAAACTATGTAGACTCCCATTGCCAAACTGAACAGCTTCAAGAGGGCCAGGAGGCAAATAAAGGCATTGACCTTAGGACTGAGAAGAATAAAAACTAGACTTGGTAGATAAGTAAATGTGGGGCAGTAAACAGTTCTTTCTCTAAAATGAGGTGGCAGGTGAAAGAGACACAAGATGTGTCATGGTTTTTACCTGTACAAAGGCTGTAGCCATATAAAAATACATAGTGGAGACTTTTCTCCAAGCTAAGAAAGAGCATCAAACCACAACCACTAATAAAGGTCATAATGATGAACATCTTCTTTAATATTAAAGTGTCGTAGCAATGAAAATATCTAGTAATGTAACAGGATTTCCCAGTTTCAGTTGCAATATTGTGGAAAAATCTTATTACCAGACTACCTCTGCAATCTATTTTCTATTACTTTTACTCCAAATGAATCTACTTTTCTTATTATAATATCTTAAACCTGAAAATATTCACATAATAGATTTCAAATGAGAATAGCAATGATAAAGAAAAATCTTCCATGTAATAATCACAAAATTATCCAATGAAAAATAATAACTCAAATTATATGTAATTCTCTATGGCCCACAATGGAAATCTATTATATTCACTCAGAAGTAGAAATATATTCAACATAAAATGAAATTCTTTTAAATATCTAAATAAGCCTTATTTCTGCACAAAATTGTCCATGACCAAAGCAGTGTAAAAATTGGAGGTGTAGATTCTTACTGGCCAGCCTCACGTCCCCATATGTTTTAAAAACCTACCAGGAAAGAGCAAGAAGTTTGCATTAGCATATGTGGACCTCCAAAAATTCCTCATTATTTCATGATTCCAACACCCAATTTACAAAATTAGTTAACATACCGAGTCAACAAATACTCCTATTAAATATTGTTATAAAAAACAATACTTGGAGAATTAAAGTCATAGTTTTAAGTGTAAGAACCTACTCAAAGAAGGGATAAATAAAACAAAATGGGTCAAAAAATTCTTTGTTACCAAAGACAGCAGAGCATATTTGCACATCAGGATTTTTAGATTTTTACATTTATACAAGCCATACCCAATCTCCTCTGTTCAGAAGAAAAGAAAATCATACTTAGGGTTTTGTTCTTCAAATCCTACAACAGGAAAAAAACAGATATTTAAGCTTCAGAATGGTTTTCACTGCCTGGTTATGTTAGTCAAAAAAAAGGTTAAGCTTTAAACTCATTAATTTCATATAGGAGGGATGGAGAAATGCATACAATCATATAATCACCAGTGGTGAGCCCCATTATCTCTTGATTCATGCTTCATTTATTCCCATGTTTTCTCTAGAGAAGATGCAATTAGCCTCTCACATGCTAATCAGATGCAATGGCTTCATGCTTCTCAGCATTTCAATTGATATTGATCCCTGAAACTAAGGTCAGGTTGTCACCAAATAGGAACATATTCTTTACTGACTTTCACAAGCCAAGATACTTTCAGGTTGGAGAAACAGGCCAAATAGCCATTTAAAGCATGGTTCATAATGAGGTTACCAGGGTGCCAACTTGAAATCCTTGTCAGCTAGTAATAGTTGCTCTATCACTTGGTTATACATTTCATCCCTTACTCCTCTCAAGCTACTGTCTTATAAAGACGGGTTATGGTATCAAGGGCAAAGGAACAGTGGCAGATCAGCGCAAACAAACTAACCACCAGATGAACTAGTCCTCAAGTACATTGCACAGCCAGGGAGCCGGGGTGCCATGACGCTAACAGACTGCAGAAGAGTTGCCCCCTCAACCAACTCTACCATGATTGCCAGTTAGCCTGGTAATAAATTAACAAACATCCAGTGATTTATATTTTATGGATAAAATGGCTTTTATTGAGCTCGTAACTTCCCTACCATTCAGTGTACCAAGTGCTAAGTATTAAGTACACATTGTGCTTTCATTGGTGTTTAAATCTCATCTAACTTCTAACTTCTAACTTCCTTAAAGGTAGGGCTGTGTGTCTAGCTTTGTAAACACACAGGGCTGTGTGTCTATTCTTTTGGTTCCTTTGTCAGTGCATACCACAATACTTGGCATACAAGAAGTATTTCATATACACAAGTTGAAATAGAGTAAAGTGAGATGAGAAAGTAGAAACTGTACTGGGTGAAGAAATAAAATGATTTTCTGAAATATCTTTCATGATGTGGATATCACGCAAAAAAAATGGGGATGGAGAGTGCTAGAAACAAAACAATCTGAATGCCCATAATAATCAGTATACCAATAAGACATTCACGAAATGATGCAATGCCTATGACTTTACTGTAGTTTAATCCATTTTAGAAGGCTGAGAAATTTATGGCAGCATGGCAATTTAGGTATGTGGTTGACTCGATAAGTATCTAAAGAAACATGCAAAAAGAAATCTCATGAATAGTTTCCTAAAGATTATTAGGTCCATATAAAACTACCTGAATTCTGTATAGTACCCATAATATGCCAGCCTTTATTCAATCTACAAAATAGTTCTTTTTCTGTTTACCCTTCAGGGTCACCTGCCGTGTTTTAAGTGTAGGGAACTGTCCTAATTGGTTCTAAGGTGATATTCCAAAACAGGTCCTGTACCCCCATCTAAAAATTATCTATGTATAATTTCCCAAAGAGATTAGAAACTAATCATAACACATTTTGAGTCTTATTTCATATAATTTTATAAAGATGCACACACACATACATATACACACACATGTATTTATATCTCTTTCAATTCTTCATCCTCCATTAGGTCTGTCTCCTCTATGTTTCTTTCATACTCTCAATTATAACACTTATAATGGCATAATAATAATTTATGTACATGGTTTTATTTTCTACCAGTCCATAAGCTTTTTTGAGAATCTGTTTTCTATTTATCTCTCTCATCCCTGGGCCTAAACTACATAACACAACACAACATAGCTCTATATAAAATAAACAAATGAATGAATGGTGTAACTAAGCTTTATGCTAGCACCAGTAATAGGAAATGTTAGGGTTGTAAAGATGAATAAAATCTAAATCATGCTCTGAATGAGGCTACAGAAATTATTATAACATAGAAAGTGATGAACACATCAATAAGAAATTATTATAAGGGTGTGGTTAACAGCAAATTCATTTCCATCAGGTGGATATTAAAATCACAGGTTATCCGTATTTGTGAGGACAAGATTTTTTATTTGACTTGGGTATGTACACATTTTAAAATCATACAGAAGTTTTCACATATTGTGAAAGGACTCCTAGTAATAAAAAAAAACAATGCACATGGGCATGGTAAAATGAGGCAGGAAAGACAGATAGGGAAGCTCAGATTTAGTCTACCCTGTAATCCATATCAGCTCACTGGCAATCCTGAGTGAATGACCAACATCTGCCATTCACAGACAAATCAATCCCATCTGTTACGCCTCCTGTTTGGGTGCACCAATGCAATGATGTGTAGAATACCCTTTGGGATATAACTAGAATAAACATATGTTGAGAAAAGGCCTGAGGCTTGGGAGTAGTCATGGTACTTTGCAAATTATCCACCAAAATAAACAAAACTAGATGATCATAAATTTTCACATACATGATGTAACACGTCAGCGAAAATGCCTTAACTAATTACAGTGACTCAAAGCATAAAGAAGAAAATATTTCACAGGAAAGATGACTACATTTTTTATTGGCATCTTGAAATTTGCCTTTCAAAATCTACCCAGAAATCAAAAAAGTACATATGAACTTTATAATAATTTATGATAGATCTTATTCTCAAATATTACATTATTTATTCCTTACACTTAGCAAAAGCATGCTTTTAAAAAAATGTTGGATGATCTTAAAACTAAAGAACTACTGAAAGCAGTGGCTTATAAATGTGATTACAGTAGGCAGAATGGGCCCTCAAATAATGTCCTCAGACTTGTGAATTTGTTATGTTACATGTCAAAATGGATTTTGCAAATATAATTAAGGTTATGAACATTAAATAGGGAGATTATCCTGAATTAGCTGGGTGGGTTCAATCTAATAGATGAGCCCCTAAATGCAGAGCATTTTCTCTGGCTGGTGGTAGAGAGATGTGGCAGAAAGAAAAGTTAAAAAAATTCAGAGGATGAGAAGAACTCAACACATTGCTGCTGGAGGGGGCTACCCAGGAAGCGTAACAAGGAAGTCAGGCCCTGTAGGAGTGAAGATGGCCCTCTGACAGCTAGTAAGGAAAGAGGGACCTCAGTTCTACAGGCACAAGGAACTGAATTCATCCAACATCTGAATGAGCTTCACGGTAGAATCTCTCCTAGAGACAGAAACACAGCCCAGGTGACACCCTGATTTCAGCCCTGCAAGACCTTCAGCAAGGAATACCGTTGAGCCAGCTTTGCGTGGACTTCTGCCCCACAAAACTGTGAGATAATAAATGGATGTTATTTTAAACCACGAAGATTGTGTTAATTTGTTACAGTAGCCACAGAAAACTAATGGAGAAGGCTTGTCTCTAAAATCAGAAAATTTACTAATTTTACACAAGTTGGTCAGATTTTACAGCTGAGTATAACGTTGAGAAAGTCAAGCTTCCACTTTAAGGTTTTGTAGTTTCACTTGGAAAGGTGAATTAATAAAAGCAATATACCCCTCATAGCCTTTTGGGGGTTATCAGTGAGATACTGAAGGTAATGAGCTTTGCATAGTGCTTGGTATATGATATTTACAATAAATATAAAAAATTAGCTATTTCTATTGAAAATCAAATGTATTTGCAGAAATATCTAGCTGGATGTATATTTTAGCTACTTTGCAATGTATTTTGCAATGTACCAAAAATAAGTGGATTGATTAATAGAAATAAAGTTAGTTAAATGAATAGATATGTGCAAGAGCAAGCATAATATAGTGTTCATGCCAGAATTGAGGCCATGAGTTTATGGATGTTCACTGTAACATTCTTTCAACATTTTTGTATGCTTGACAATTTTTACTATAAAACTATTGGAACAAAACAAAATTCATGAATACCAGGGACTTTAGGGCAAGGACACATGTTAAGGTGAAACATATTGTTGGCAAAATTGCAACTTTTGAGAAGAAACCTTGGTTGTAGTCATAGCTCCTTCTTTGGCTTTCTCTATCCCATCTTTCTCTGATTTGTTAAGAGAATCAAATTATATAAAGGACGCAAACTCTCAATACAAAATAAAGGGTTTATGGTGTATTTTCTTACATGATTAATAATTTTTTATAGTGATACATTTGTATGTCTTAAAATCGATTGATTAAATCAAATTTAAGTGATTCTATAACACTACTGAAGAAATGTGAACTGCATTTAATGACAGCTCCACTACTACTCCAGGTTCCCTACATTTCACTGGATTATTGTTGCTGCTCGACACTGCTTTCATTCATTCCTTACTGACTACCTCTCATCTTTACATTTACATCCTCTGGTTGATGAATTAGCGTGCAAGGTTGCTTCGAATCTTGAATCACTATAAATTCTGGATTACTAAAGACAGATAAAATTACTATAAAAATCGATGATAGACTTTATCAACTCTATTATACACCCAGTTTTTCTCCAGAAACCAAATATTTAATAATTATTTTAATAATTAGCTACTTGTAGAGTAGGGCAATAAAGAGAGTTTGGTTAATGGATTCAAGATACAGTTAGAAGCAATAAGATCTAGTGTTTGATAGCACAATGGGAAGACTATAGTTAACAATAGTTTACTGTATATTTCAAAATAGCTAAAAGATTTGGAATACCCTCAACAAAAAAGATGATAAAATATTTGAGGTTATGGATTACCCAAATTTGATCATTACAAATTGTATGCTTGTAACAATGTATCACATATATCCTGTAAATATATAAAACTATTATGTATCCATAAAAATTTTAAAAGGAAAACAATACTACAGAACTGAAAAAAAAAATTAGCTACCTATAAACAAGGATTTTAATTTAAGTTTTTTATAGATGGGTTAAGAATTTAGGAAAAACTTGGCAAGTGATTCCAATTAAGTCAAATATCTTAGCATGATCCTGAACCCTCAAGTCCAAACCATATATAAAATTTTTACTATTTAGCAGTGGCGTTTCATAAGAGTGGCCTTACATGAATAAAATGGCAAAATTTAACTTTCAGATTTCACTAAGTCTGATATAGTTTTTGAAATTTATTATATAAAAATATAGAATCTAGGCCTTATATGCAGATGCAATATATGTAATTCATTCTTTGATGAGATGGGAATTCATTCATTTAGTGTCTTATAGAACATATATCCTGTGCAAACTGGGATAGGCAGTAACAAGAGAGTGATGAAACAAACAGACATGGTCTTGCTTTAAACAGAATAACAGGGATGAACAGTTAATAAAGATACACGAAAAAAAGATGAAGAAGGAAAAGAAAGAAAAAAGTGGCAACTGGTAGGGGTAGGAGGATATAAGAGCACATATCAGGAGGCATTGACTGATATTAATTCTACATTTCTCAAAATTGTATTGTGATATACAACATGTCTGAAAACATGAAACAAAACATGTCACACAAATGAAAAGCAATCTATCTATTATGGTATCCAGTGATAATTAAAATACACCTGGGCAAATGTCAGAGTCACCCGACAGGTCAGTTATTTTCCACTTAAATATGTATAGCTAAAATTAGAGCATAGTACTTAAAATATAATTTAAAAAGTAAAAAAATTAAAGCATAGTGAACTGCCTATAATAGACATTAAGTGAATAGTTGTTGAATAGAATATTTTGATACTCCAAGGATATGATTATGTTGTGATTCTACTCATACTGTAAAAGCACATGATTAATACATATGTGCATGCTTCTTTATAACACAAAAGGCATGATATTTATCTCTGAAACAAAAACAATACAGTTCAATTGAACAGAAATTATTATTTTAAACGTCATATTGAAATTTCAGGAAAATAAGCAGAGATATCTTTGTGATAAATTACATTGATTAAGTGTGTAAGTTCAGTCCTGAAAGAAGTTTTGATATACCACTATCCTATCCACAGACCTACCAAAAAAAAAGAAGTTATTATTCTCCTTTCATAGATCCATGAAATGTTGGGTTAGAGTTAGAGTGGATTCTGCAAGCCTCTAAGATAAAAAATGCTTTTAAAATAGTCTTCAGTCTTTCTGGAACTATCTATTCATAGATAATGAACGACAAAATTATACTTAGAGTAAGTTTCTTAAAGCCTACTCTTAGAAAACACTTTCAGCCTGATATAAAATACAATGTGCATTTGCAAGTAATAAAATCATATTTGTTTTAAATGCTCTAAAATTCTGATTCATATTATGCTTCTCCATAGCTAGTCTGATTATCTCCATAGCTAGTCTGATTAAACAGGCTTTATATAATTATAATTACACTCACAGAAAGCAATGGCTTTTAGTAAACCCATTCATGATCAATATCAGATCATTTTTACTTTAAATAAATACAAAATATTTTCCTATTTATACTCTCAAATGTTACATAGCCCAAGTCACTAAGCCAAGATTTTATTGATTCTTATGGCCCAGGGTTACAAATTCCTGTTCCTTTCAGAATCCCTATCCACAGTTACATAGCAAATGTGAATAAGTTCAGGAAAAAACAGATGGAAAATAGCAGGGTTCATTAGGCAACATTCCAAGTGTTTGTTTCTGGCAAAAATGTAAAATAAAATTTAAAAAAGCCACTGAATCCCTGACCATCACACGTTCACAGCTCTGTGTGAATGTGATAATGATGGTAGTTAAATTAATGTGTCTCTCTTTGCTACAGGGCAGATCTGTGTTATTCCAGTTGTACATTCAAATATATACTGCATGCAGACTAAAAATCCAACTTTCCTAATATTAATGATGCCCTTAAATAATTTCCAGAGAAAATATGAGATATACAGATAAATAAATAAATGCTTATATTCAAACTTCAGACATTGTTTTGAAGACAAATATTTTTAGTCCAAGTAGGAATCTACAAACTAGTAGATAATACTGATGTTACAGCAAAATCTGATAATTCCAGAACTTTTAGTGAAAGCTTATTATTGACAATCAAAGATAGAAAGTATAAGAACATTCTACATTGGTTCTGTGAAAAATAGCCTTACCTCTTTGTTCTGCATGTCATCGAATTGGTGACTATTACAACAGATTTGATCTCTACCCACTCATTTCTTCATACCTATGCCCTAACTTAGATCTTTATAATAATACAGTTTCATTATAAGTCAATATTTCTAATCTTTAATTGTGTGCTATGTATAATGTCACTCTATGTGTACCCAGAGCATGGCCACATTCTAATTTAGCATGGTTTTCCCCTTTGACAAGTCTGTAATCTACTGAGGAAGACCTGATAATTTTGTGTTATGCACACCACACTTACCAACTCCTTTTCTCTAACGTCAGAGAAAAATTTCCCTCCACCTAAGACAAATATGTCAAACACTCAGCTCTATTATCCTTTTTTTCTTGGTATATTTAACCTTTCTGTCCACTATAAGCTTCTCTACAGCCTACAATAACACCAAATTTAAAAGATTTTCAAAATACATGAATATAGAGACACAACATACCGAAACATCTGGGATGCCGCAAAAGCAGGGCTAAGAGGGAACCTTATAGCATTAAATGCCTACATTTTCTAAAAAATCGAAAAATCAGAAATTAGTAACCTAATACTGCACCTCAAGGAACTAGAAAAACAAGAACAACCTAAACCCAAAGCTAGTAGAAAAAAAGAAATAACAAAAATCAGAATAAAACTAAATGAAACTGAGACCAAGAAAAAGGATCAACAAAATAAAATTTGGTTCTTTGAAAAGATAAACAAAATTGATAGACCACTAGCTAGACTAACCAAGAAAAAAGATTCAAATAAACACAATCAGAAATGAAAAAGGAGAAATTACAACTGATACCACAGAAACACAAAAGATCATTCAGAGACTATTATGAACAACTACGCTCACCAGCTAGAAAGCCTAGAGGAAATGGATAAATTCCTGGAAACATACAGCCTCCCAAGATGAACCAGGAAGAACTATAAATCCTGAACAGACCAATAATGAGTAATGAGATAGAATCAGTAATAAAAATCTCCCAACAACAATAACAAAAGAAACCCAGGACCAGATGGATTCACAGCTGAGTTCTACCAGATGTACAAAGAGGAACTGGTACCGGTCCTACTGAAACCGTTCCAAAAAATCAAGGAGGAGGGAATCCTCCCTAACTAATTTTATGAAGCAGTATCACCCTGATACCAAAGCTAGACAAGGACTCAACAAAGTCCCTCCCATTCTTTAAAATGAAGCAATACCTTTGCTTTACTCTGCATGTTCCCACCACAACATTCCCAATCCATTGCCACACTCTCTCCTCTTTCCTTGTCAAATTTGCAATTATAACCTGCTCTATTTTCCCCTTATTCCTTCCCAACTGTTCTTCAACTCACTACAATCAGTACCTTTTGAAAATACCTTTGCCAAATCCACCAGTGACCATCTCTTGCAAAATCTAATAGACACTTTTAGGGCTTCTCTTCTCTCTTCTCTTTGGCCCTCAAAATACTGTCTCAACTAGTTCTCTCCTACCTCATTGACATTTAAGTATGCATCAGTAGATGTTTTTCTCTTTTTGTCTTATAAATACCAACTCCTCAAGGATCTCATCCTCAACTCTTTTTTCTTTACACTCTGCTCTAAGAAATCTCATATAATTTACTGGTTTTAACTACCACCTATACACATAATAAAGACGTTTTACAACTGCATCTGTGTTCCTGGCTTCTTCCCAAAGTTCCAGGATTCTATGAACAGCTGCAAATACTGTATATATGTATACATATTTGTGTTTTCATCTGTCATATAACCAAATTCTTCATCAGACCATGGAAAACATGGACTAACAAAGATTTTTTAAAAAACAAAATGGTTAAAAGAAATAATGACATAATCACATCCATTAAAAACAGCCATATTATAATTAATATTTTACCCCAAAATATTATGTCCCAAATTATGCATGTGCATTGTCTGTACATATATCTTAATGCCAAAACTTTCTACACAGATCATCCATATTTCCGCATGAGAAAAGCTTTACAGTCAATATGACCTTTAAAACAAAAAAAATTATATAAGTAAAACATAAAGTCAGCTTAGATTCCCTTTCTCTGTTTACATTTTCATTAAGAAACATTCACCACCATCAAATATTCTCAATTCCTCAGCCTGGGAAGGAATAGCGCATCAGTACCTCTGATTTAACCTTGATACAAAAGAAGTGTGCCGGTTAGCAGTTCACATTATTTTAATAGCTACCAAAATGAACATACAGCATTGAGTTCATTTCCTAAAGAGAAAAATCTAATTCAACAAGATTATGAGCATTCTGAAAGCCCACCATGGGAATATAGTGGCTGCTTAGAGTGGATTGTCATTGATCAACAGTTACCCATGCTGTGGTCTCACATGGACTGACTCACTGACCTGGACATAAACAGAATCCTGCTAATTTCATTTTTAAAGTACTGTTTATTTTAGGAGGATTGCATATCTGAAGTATTTCTTGACACCAGAGCACAGCAACTATCTGCATTTTTTGCTGTTGGATTTTGCTTTTGCCAATGGGAAAAAAATCCACTGTAAACAGAACCATTTGCTCATCTTGTACCCACTACAAAAAGCTCTACCACTGATCGTTCTCACTTTCTTAATCATCAGCCTTAAAATATCTTTTTATGCATATGTGTTAATTAATAATACCAGTTGGAACAGGAGAAAAATAATGCAAGTAGACCTGAGGTTACGAAGTGTGTTTTTAGACTACCTGTTTTCAGAATCACTTGAGTGCTTAAAGAACTAAAAATAAATATTTTTTAAAATAAATTTCTGGACACCCCAGGAAATTAATTTAATAGAATATTTATGGTAGAGCAAACGTCCATATTTTAATAGCCTTCCAAGGTGATCCTTGTGTACACTAAAGTTTGAGAACAAGGTATGTTTTTATTGTATTTACTGAGTTGACTTTGGGCAAGAAATTAGAAGAAGGAATTCAAAGCAGAAGGGGTTGTCAAAGATGTTTTACCTATAAGAAAACGGGATTCCGGGCCGGGCGCGGTGGCTCACGCTTATAATCCCAGCACTGTGGGAGGCCGAGGCGGGCGGATCACGAGGTCAGGAAATCAAGACCATCCTGGTTAACACGGTGAAACCCCGTCTCTACTAAAAAATACAAAAAATTAGCCGGGCGTGGTGGCGAACGCCTGTAGTCCCAGCTACTCGGGAGGCTGAGGCAGGAGAATGGCGTGAACCCGGGAGGCGGAGCTTGCAGTGAGCGGAGATCTCGCCACTGCACTCCTGCCTGGGCCACAGAGCGAGACTCCGTGTAAAAAAAAAAAAAAAAAAAAAAAAAAAAAAACAAGAAAGAAAAAAAGGAAAAAGAAAACGGGATACCGGTTAGAGAAGGTGCCAGTAATACTCACCTGAGAAAATGCCAGAGAATTGAAGGCATTCTAGCATGAGGTCCTAGAGACCTCAGGGACCTAATAAATCACATTATTTACTGTCTACATCTTTAAGATTAGCCTGACTGCCTCTGCTCTCTTTCGAGTTAAAATAACCAACTCATTTCATTTCATTTTGCTGCACAAAAAAAGCAGTCACTTCAAGCATCCAGCTTGGCCCAGATATAATAATAAGGCCATGCCTTGGAAAGGAAGTGAAAAAGAATAAAACATGAACCAAAATTTTACCTCTTCTTCAATGGAAGCTGTGAATTATGGCTAAAGATAAGCCGATAAAACTGTGAGCGATGCTCTGCTTTAAAAACAGCAGCGAGTGAAATAACAATTTGGCAACCAGCATGAAGAATGCAAAATTTTCCCTGAAATGGAGATCACGTTTGAGGATGAAATTTTCTTATGTGAACAAGAATTTTTGAGTGAATTTAGTTCAGTTCTAACTGCTTTTCCATATCCATAAATATTACCCTGACTCAGGCTTTCTCTCTCTTTCTCTAAATACATTTTCTGGTGGTAGCTATTATAACTCTTCTCCAGCACCAAGGAGATGTCTAAGCAGAAATATGCTAAAGCCATGTTTTCAACTATAAAATAAAATAATAGTTGACTTTGAAAGCATGATTTATAATTTTGTCTTTTTTTTAATTTCTGAAGAACCTTGTGACAACATTAATTATTAGACTTTGTTTTTCTTCTAAACCTGTCGGAGGAATTAATAAAGTATTGCAGCGGAAGAAAAACTAAGAGCAAACATATATTTCAGCCATAAATTCCACATATGTAAAACTGAGGCAACAATATCTTCCCTAATTGCTTCATAGGCTTGATAGGGGCATCAAAGGGCAATATGTATGTCAGTTACTTATTGCTGCAATAACAAACCACCCTAAAATATAGGCATCAGAATAAGAATCATATATTAACTAGGGATTCTGCAATTTGGACAGTGTTTAGCTGAGAGATTCCCCTAATGGTCTCCCCTGTGGTCAGTCATGAGGGGGATCTACTGGGCTTGGTTGGGCACAGTGTTCTCACTTACATGTCTGGACTTTTTTTTCTGGGCACTTCTGTTCTTCACATAGCTTCTCCAGCCTACGTCAAGAGAGTAAGTCACATCATGTAAGAATCTATCAAGCCTCTCCTTGCATCAAATTTGCTAATATCCAACTGGCCAAAGTAAGTCGGATGGCCAAGTCGAGGATCATTAGGCAAGGAGATTACACAAAAATGTGGATAGATAGGTGTGATTTGTCAGGGACCATTATTATTACAATCTATCAAATGTGTATGATAATTATTTTGTAAATGGCAAAGAATCATACAAATATAAGTAATTTAATAGTAAAAGTTAGAATAGTAAAGAATTATAAAAATAAATTTGAACTAAGTTGATCAATGTCTTCCCTCCCTCGAACATTGATCTTGTTTGCTACCATGTAATAAATTTGATTGATTTAAATTTTATCACGTTAAAAAATATCCTTCAAGGTTTATGTCTGTGGAAACACATTTGGGATACATGTCTACTCATGAAGAAATGGAAAAACCAAAACGCAGGCAGACAAAAAAGAATATCTGATATATAATGACCAAAAAAGAAAAAAAAAAGTGAAGAATAATCAAAGACTTCAGTGAATTAAAGATTAGAAGTGGAGATGCATAATTTATAAAACTTTTAATGTAACGATTAATGTCATAGACTCAGGAAGATGAAAAGAAATTGAGAGATTTTCTATTTCCTCCAGAACACCATTTAGTATCATGCCAAGAAAAAAAAACAAAAAACAAACTTATGCTTTAAAAAAGTGAAGGAAAAAAAAAGCCATGTCTTCCATTAGCACCATTTAGTAAACAATGATTCTCACTGTGGGAAATACCTTTCTTGTTTCTAACTTCTGCTATTCATGCTAAATCTTGGGCTCATTTTCTTTGCTCTTGACCTTAGGCAAACTGAATGAAAACTGGTTACTCTCTTCACACAATTGCCTAACCCACCATACATTTGAAGGCTGTTCTTAGACACCTCTTGTTTTTCTCTTCTTTGGGCTAAGTTGCAGTTTTCTAACCTGTCCCTCAAATGTTTTATTTTCAAACCCTTCAACCACTTTCACTGCACTCTTCTAAATTCTCTCAACAATGTCAATACCCATCTCTAGGGAGTGAGGCTTCTTTATCCTAGGTTGTGATTAACCGGAGAAAACTATAATGCAAAGTTAACCTCTGCAACATTAGATTATCTTGAGGATTAAATAAATCGATAAAGTTTCTTTAAATGAGCTTAAAACAGTAACTAGTATAAAATAGCAAGTAGTAATTACAGTAGTAGTGATAGCAATTATTTGACACTTTGATTTTAAATACCATGTGCTGGCACTTTTCCTAACAGAAACACATTTCTGACTAATATGTAGCTCTCTAACCCACACTGACTGCTAGCTCTTCTTCACCTTTATTCAGAAAGAATCAATGATTTCCCATTTAAGCATTCCATTTTTAAAAATTTATTCATTTATCAAAATCATTCAGAATTTGAATCCATCTTCTTACTTTCAATGCGATGTTTCCATGTTTGAGTAATGTTGTGGCTAATATAAATTTAGTATAGTGTATTGGATAAGCCATGTGGTCCTGAGACTGGGTTGAGAGAATAATACTCTTTAATGAGTATTACTATGTACCAGAGTAAAAAATTTTACATGCTTTGAAGCATCATCTAACGTCATTCAAACAATAAACAATAGCTAACATGTATTGAGCCTTTACCGTATGTCATCCTGTGCTAAGCACATTATGTATTTCTTTCATCCTCACAAAGATATACAGCCTTAGTATTCACTCATACTGTACTCATTTTATAAATGAGGAAATTAGGTCTTAGAGAGGTTAAGTGACTTGCTTAGAGCTACGCAAGTAGTAAGAGGGAATACCTGAATTCAAATTCAGGTCAGACTCTAGAAGCTGATTACCTAATCCTTAAATAAACTTCCTGTACAACTGTCACTAAAAATCCTGCAAAGGACTTATCAGTTTCATTTCATAGGTGAGAAAATTAAAGCAGAGAAAGATTAATAATTTGTCCAAGATCCTACTTTAAATGGCTAACCTAAGACTTGAACACAGTCTGACTTCACGATTAAAAACAAACAAAACAAAAAGATAAGACAACTAACTGTGGTCCCAGAAAGCACAAATCTGTAAATGTGAATTTCTCATTATACTATTTAGACAGACTTGTCATTTACAAGTCAAAAATGAAGATTTGAAAATAAAATAATAATAAAAACAATAGAATCTGTGTGCTAAACAGTTTTTGAAGCCCTCTTGAGTAAGTGGTGTCACTGATAACTATCATTGATTAAACAAGCACTCAACGTCCAATATAGCAAACTGCCTGCAAGACTTAGTGGCTTACAACAAATCATTTATTTTGCTCATAGATCTGTAGTTTGGGGAGGAACAGACCACTTCTGCTCCATGTGGCATTAGTTGTTGAAGGTTTGAATGGGGTTCCAGAAGATTCACTCATGACTTGAAGATAGGTTTAGATTGTTAGCTGGGAGTCAGCCAGGAATATTGGCTAAGGGCCTCAGCTCCTCTTTTCATGGGCCCCTACAAGGGTTGCTTAGGCTGTCTCACAGCGTAGTAGTTGGATCCAAAAAGCAGCATCCCAAGACAATATACATTAAAGCTAGGTTGTCTTTTATGACCTAACCTGAGAAGTCACATAGTGACACCACTATAGCCACAAGTCCGCCTGCTGATATCCAAAGGAAGGGAACACAGACACCACCTGTTGAAGAGAGGAGTGTTAAAGTGATAAAGTATTTATTCCTTTGCACTCCTTTTACTTTAAAAGTTTCATGATTTAGCACCAATTAATAATTTTAGGCCCATTCCCAACTCTCAAATCCAAGAGGATGTGTAAAGCCCTGATCAAGCAGTTCTGCATCCTCAGAATGAGTCCATCTCAGAGGCCTTTAGAAATGATGATGTTAGTGAAAGAATATCATCCTGGAAGTTAGGAAATTCGAGATCTAATTCCAGGAGATTTAACCAATTTGTTATATAATTAAAGCCCCTACAAGTCTCACTTCCCTCATCTACGAAGTGAGGGAGTTGATCTCGGCGATCTCCAAGGCCTCTGAGATTTATGATCAAAGTAACTTATTTCCTACCTATTCTCCTGTACTTATGTCTCAAACTTCATACTCTACTGCCCATCCAGAAACAGAATTTTTCTGCCCCTGAAAATACATCTCTGTTAGTAGGCACCTGCTGCTACAACTTCGCAGAGGACAACCTGCCTTCCAGAATTTCCATCAAGTGTACCTCTTTCATTCAGCTGCCACACCTGACTAGCAAGGTAGACACTACATTTGGTAACTGAACTGGATGTGGTTCTAGCCCCCTGCCCTTTCTGACTTATCTTCAGATTCAAGCCCTACATGCCTATTATTAAAATAACAGGCTCTGTCCTTGATCTTGAGCTCTCCTTAACATTCATCTAATCAAAAAGGTTCTAATAGAAAGCCCTGACTTTATGACATAAAATTTCCCACTGTCATTTGATCCTGGATTCTCATGTTTATTCTTCATGCCTCTCCCTTTCTAGAATTGTATTTTTAAAAAACATCTAGTGAGTTGTATTTTTCACCATGACTTTTGCTTCTACCTGCAAAAATAATAGAAAACCTTACACAAAATCTTCTGTAACTCAGATTGAAAACTCTTATTATGTATAATTTGTTTGGATGGGAGTTTTAATTAGACATGTAAAACTAATTTAAGTGTCAGCAATATTTTTTCTAATATGCCTGCAGACATATCGTCTATCTGATAATAAAAATGATGCACAAAAGGTAAAGATCATTTCATGGGAGTGAAGATTACCTAGGAAAACATCACCATTCATGGTGAACATCCATTTTTATATGACTGACGTTGTATTAATAATTATGACAGTTTCACTTGCCACCAAAAGGGGAAAAAAGCAGAATACTAGTTTTATTGTACAAAGATAGATTCGTCATTTGTATTGCCTGATGAATATTAACCATCATTACTTTTTAAATTAATTATCTTTTTAAAAAAATTAATATGTCATAAGCATGCTCAGGGCACTAACTATTCTGAAATACAAGTTATTGGAAGACATGGGTATATTCCTTACATATCTTTAAAATGCAACACGGTAGGCTTATCATGCATTCACATCATGTGTTAGAGCAGATATAATCAGTGAATTAGTAGAGTGTTGTCCCACTAGTACATTAATGTTTTATTCATTAAATTATTAAGTCGTTGGCTACTGCACTAAATTAGGGCCACTAGAACTCCAAAGTATGCTTGTATAGGCAAGTGCAGTGGCATATGCTTGTAGTTCCAGCTACTTGGGGGGTTAAGGCAGGAAGATCAATTGAGCTCAAGAGTTTGAGACCAGCCTAGGAACCATAGGAAGACTGTCTGTAAAATATATATATACACATTTTTGTGTATGTGGGTGTACTTTTGTGTGTGTGTGTGTATATATATATATGTACAACACACCAAAAACACATTCCAGAGTTTCTTCACCATTTTAATTTGTCCTTATTTATAGCCTAACCTTATAAATACTTATACCTTGTAAATACTTTATTAACTTCACTGGGCCATCAAAATTCCAACTGGCGTTCAAACTGTGAATTGTCTACAGTGAATGGTTTCTTCCTTTTGACATGGACATTATATCACCAAGACTCAGGAAGTAGAGTCTTTCCATAATCAAAATAGTCAGAGTTCCTCATCAACTCCAAATCTCATTAAACTTACAGTCAAGTGGATGAAAGAGTAAAAAAAGGAAAAAAGGGATTATGCTTATAGAGCCAGCAATGTGATTCTCACAAATCCATTGAGGATATTTTAGACCTGCTCTGATCTTCTGTGTCTTTTTACTGGAAAAATTACTGAGCCAGAAGGCTAAAACCTTGCAACATCTGTGTGCCAGTTATAAATTCAGAACCGAGTCATTTATCTGCCCACCTCAATTTTCCCGTTCCCAAGCTGAAAGGGTTGCTCTATGTCTTAACTTAGTAAAAACTCTGGATCCTCTCCAAAAGAAAAAAGTACCTCAAACAATTTATGTATGAAATTTCAGGAGATTCAAGTGCTTCTTAACACTTCCCCATGTTCTCTTTAGCACAGCATTTTAAACAATCCCAAGTTTAAAATGCCTGGGCCAAATGATTTCTAATACTCTATGAATAAATAAATAAAGCTCTATGAATTTTACGTTGGATTCTGTTTATTTACATGCTGGGTCTAAGCCAGCTACATTAAGCTCATATCCTATTTTCTTTTCTTTTATTAAAAAAAAAGACATTATCCTTGTAAGAATTGCATAATGATTACTTTCAAAGTCTTTCTACATTTTTAATCTTATTTTATATGACCCCGTTAATATACAGGTTCAACCATTCCTTGATCATCACCTGTCATGTTTTTCTCATATTTATTTTCATATTGAGGCTAAAACTGGGGGTAATAATTTAAAACATTTAATCAGTGTCAAGGATAGTAGAAAGATAATTTCTAGTGTCTTCTTGTTGTATATTCTGGTAAATAGTGCTATGTATATGTACTAAGATTTTTTGGGTAGGGAAGAGAATTAACTGAAATATTTTGAAAATATAGAAAAATATAGAATATGGTAAAATGAACACTTTCATGTCCATCTAGAATTAATATATATTACTGTTGTATTATATTTGTTTCAGATCTTTTTCTTTTGTTGTTTATTTTGTTTAAGAAATAAAATGTTACAGCTACAACTAAAGTCTTACAGTCTTACCAATTTTTTTTTTTTTTTTTTTTTGAGATGGAGTCTCCCTCTGTTGCCCAGGCTTGAGTGCAGTGGCGCGATCTCTGTTCACTACAGGTTCCACCTCCCGGGGTTCACACCATTCTCTTGCCTCAGCCTCCCCAGTAGCTGGGACTACAGGTGCCCACCACCACGCCCGGCTAATATTTTGCATTTCTAGTAGAGACGAGGTTTCACCGTGTTAGCCAGGATGGTCTCGATCTCCTGACTTCATGATCCGCCTGCCTCGGCCTCCCAAAGTGTTGAGATTACAGGCAACAACCTTACTGACTTTTATTTTTCATCAGAGATAATCACTATCCTGTAGTTGGTTTATTTCATTCCCATGAAGAGATTTTTAACATGTAGATATACTCACCAAAAAAAGAGATACAATATGTATTACAGTTTTATGTGACTTAAATAATTTATATAAGTGACATCTCTGGCTGCTCATTTGAATATTGCCTTTTATGGAACATTTTGATTTTGAGATGTGTACATGTTATTAAAAGTAGATCTGTTTTATTAATTTTAACTGCTGTGGAATAGTTTAGTATATGTGTAAACCACACTTTATTTCTTTAATCCATCTCTGAAATAGATTGGTTTCATATTTTTGCTATTAAAAATAGTGCAACCATCACCATGCTTGTGCAAGTGCATGAATTTCTCAAGGATACATACCTAGAAATAGAAATAGAATTGCTAAGTCATAAGATATGTGCCTCCTCAACTTCAATGATTGCTGATAAATTGATCTGTGTAGCAACTGTAACAATTTTAACTTCCACCAGCAGTATATAAGAATCTCCATTTCCTCACATCTTAGCAACTATTACATGTATTAATCATTTTATGTGTATATAATGTAACCATTGATTGGTTTAATGTGATTCCCGAGGAAACAATTTTCACTGAGTCTTTGAACAATTGTGCTGAGGTCTGAGTGAGAAAAATGAGAAAATAAATATAAGCAAAACAAAAAGTACCAAGGATCTGAAAGAAAAATAAAAACCTTAATATTTACACATCATAAGACTTTATACTTAGAAAATACAGGAGAATCCACACAATTTTAGGTGCAGTAAGAGAGTTTAGCAAGTTTGCTAGCTATGTGATCAATACTCAAAAATTCTTACCATCCCTTTAAAAATGAAACATTTTCATTTTATTGTAACATTTTTAAATAAATAATTACATTTTGTTGACAATAGCAATAAAAACAATAAGACACCTAGAGATAAACAAAATGTGTGCAAGGTATTTACAGACAGAAACATGAAATTTTATACATTATAAAAAATGACCCAAATAAATGGAGAATTTTTTTTCGTGGGAAAGAAGACAATCCTCCTCATACTAATCTATTATTTCAATGAAGCTCTGATTATTAACCAGACAACGTTTTCTTAAAAGTTCACTTTCTTACCATCATATTCACACTGAATATTAGGCTTTTCACTAGACCAACTTACGACCTAATTGACTTAAAGTCAGTTGAATGTGAAAATAAAATTAAAACAATCCAAGAAGTGATAGGTTTTAAAAGAATAGGAAAACAAATAAAAACTATAGTCATCATCTAAGGTGGTCAGAAAAGATGTTTACATAATTAAATTTGGACCTGGAATTTTAGTTAAAACTTAAATAAATAGGATAGGGAAAAAGTGTCATTCCTGCGAGATGAAATTTTCTGAGCAAAGCACAGACATGACGCATGGTTTGGCCAAGACCACAAACCTAGTATTTATGGAAAAAGACATGGATAGATCCTAGGGCTTCTTTCACCACACTTAGACGTTACAGTTTCCAAGCTCTAGCCATGAAGAGACCAAAGTAACCTAGTTTTCAGATATCTAAGATACACAACAGTTAGTGATCTGGAAGATATTTCTGGGACAAACATTCAAAGTTTAGAGTTTGAAAGGCAATGAGTAAATATAAAAAGTATTATAGTCCAAACTACAAATACATTTAAATATTAGACTTAGGAGTTTGGACTTCACTATAAAAGCTAAAATTAGCAAAACTTCATTGTGTAAAAACTAAGTAAAGAACATGGGCTATTGATTAAAATTTATAGCATCCAAATTGTAAATAAAAGACAGTACATCTCTCTTTTCCCCATCCACTTTTCCCTACAATGTATACATATATCAGAATATTGCGTTGTAGCCCACAAATATATGTAGTTATCATTTATCAATCAAAATAAAATTTTAAAAGACAGCACTATGTCCTCCAAAGTATACAATCTATGATTCATTGTCACATGGTCCTAATCTTATCCTTTACATGACTAGTAAAAGAATAAATGAGATAACCTCCATCGAAACTGACAACCATAAGCTCTTCCATGGCTGACATGGGAGCTGTGACAACTATTCATTCAAAATGAGCTCTCAGGAAATATTTTCCGCCTTGATTTTCTTTTAATCTAAGCATCCTTAGGTCAGGAGGTCTGCCTGCCCCTAGCTGTATAAATGATAAACTGGAAATATTTTGTTTTCTTTTGTTTTTCCTTCAGCTTATGTCTTCCTATTTATTTTCTTCTTATTTTAGTAATTTAAAACAAGAAAGCCTAGCTTGGTGACTATGATATTTCAATATTTCCTTTTGAAAGATTAAAAGAAGATATATGCTGTGTATTTCATGTTATATTTTTTAGGTAAAATAAAATTACATTACTTTTTTGTTAACCAAAAACATAAATCAATGCCTATTATTAAGCGTTGTTGTGGTTTTGTTGCTTCTCATCAAACTTTGGCCAAATTCTTTAAAGAACATTGAAACTTTTTTGGCTTCATATTCCCTTATATCTTTCTAGAAAAGAAGTAATTAGTCAATACTCTGAATTCAGTTTTTTTTATTTTGTTTCTTGTTTTATCTTTGCCTCAATTTCAGCTCAACAATTTGAGGATTTCCCCATCTGGAAATGCAAACCTTTTTTAAAATGGCATTATTTCTTACATTTTTATGTCACATTGCATTTCTTGATGTAAATGAGTGTGAGCATCTTTTTGGTGACTGATATACAAAAAAAAAAAGAATCATAGAGGAAATTGAAAACTGATATCATCTTATCACTATCTACCAGAATATTAGAATGTGAAACCCAAGTGATGAATGGCCAATTCCCAATAACTTAATTAATCAAGGCTGAATTTTGGAAATCTCTATCCAGTCATTTAAAAAATTAATGGTGTGGAAAAGTTGGAGGAACTCTGTATTTGTGTGTGTGTGTGTGTGTGTAAAGTATGTAATTTATTTTGTAGTTTTCCCACTTATTCCACCTCTTGTAGCAGTAATATTAATATTAATGTGCAAAAGTTAGTGAATCCTGTGTCCACAAATTTCCATTCATGAATCAAAACTGCATATTAGCCATCTCATTATTTTTTAGTCTTCTGAAGACTACATATTTGCCTTCCCTCCAAAAAATGTTAAGTAACCTGATAAAAATCAAGAAACTATATACCATTTTAAATGTGAATAAAATTTCAGGTTAAGCTGAAATCCTCATCTGTAGAAAACGGTTTTCTTGCCAGTCCTCTAAGAAGCCACACTAATGAAAGAAATGATCAGCGAATGTGGTATGTCTGTCCACAAACATTTTAGTTCAAATCTTACATTGAGCATCTTTAATCTTCATTACTGCTCAACATTTATACGTTAAATAGCCAATGTTTGTTTTAATTTGTCTTTTGAATTGTGTCCCAGAATTTAAAGTAACACTGAAAGGATCTTAATTACCTGCTTTGAAAAAAAAAGTCTAGTATAATTATCTGATAATATAAAAGGAAGATAATAAAAATGCATAAATATAATTATTAAATTTAGACTGAAAAAATTCAACATCTTCTTACTCAAATCTTGGGCACTTAGCTAAGGGCTGCAATGGAGGATTATTGAGACAAATTCAGTAAAAATTTCCATTTCATTCAACCAACAGAGTCAGTGCTTTTAACATACTAAATTTGAACATGCTTAGGTTAGGCATGGACATTTTAATTTGCCAAAGTGTCCAGAACTCTTTGGTATTTTGCAGTAAGCCATTGCCTGTGACTCCTGAAGTCATTTGATTATACAGCCTTGAATATAAACTGACATTCTGCACCTCTATCCAGAGCCTGCTATAACTCATTTCTACTAAATACATATTCCTATACAAGCTTTACTCATAGGACACAAAAAATTCCTTTATTACAACAAAAATTCAGAAACCTATTTATTCTCAATAATTTGGATGACTCATAAAAATAAAATAACCTCAATGATCTCTGCTTAACAGTTTACTTTTCACCACACCCTCATCCGTTACACTAACACACTTTATCTTTTTCAATAATAGTGAGCTTATAGTTCTGTGAAATATATCACACTACCATTCCTGTAGAAAGTCTAGCCTCCAGACTAGAACCATCATCACCACCAGTCTTGATTTATTTACTTGGTGAATGCCTATCAATACACAAATTTCAAGACCACTCTTCTTTTTCTTTCTTTAATCATGAGCACCTTTGCTTAAAAAGTCCACTCTCAAGGGTTCCTTGACTCCCACAGGCAGACTAAGTTGATCTTTCCTATAAGCACCATCAATACTTCCTTGGCATTATATTGTTTTTTCCTGCATACCTATCCATTGCTAGACTGTGAGCACCATCAAAGCAAGAACATCTCAAACATATATCTGCCTATACTATGAAATACAGTCTACAGAAATTAAATATTACACGATTCTAATCAAGATTTTATAGTTACGTTTAATACAAATATGGCAATATTTTACATATTTATTTTTAATAAATAATGCTCTTCTGAATATCATCAATACTTTTGTAACTAGATTTTTCTTTATATCGTTGCAAGAATAAAATGAATGTTATTATAAGAACTCAGCTATGTAAAACGTAACCTTCAAAACCCTAAAGTAAAATTTAGAGATAGATTCCATTTTCTATGCACTCATGGTTCCTGAATTAACACTTAAGATATCTGCTTCCATTAGTATGGTGGATTATATGCTCTACATAAAATCTGGAAGAGGAATAAATATCAAAAATGATTTTTATCTTGACAGTTTTTGCCTGAAGTCAAAAGATTTTGAATTTCCATTTTGATAACTGGACGGGCTTGGAGATACAAGCTCACCAAAGCCCAAGGCCTTCACGATGCAAGAAAACTAATAGAAAAACCTTGCACAGAAAATTAAATATAGGAGAAACAAACCCTTTATTTCTATGAAACCCTTCCATATCAAACAAACACACTGTCTAGATTCTGATTGTGGGTGAAGAGAAAAATAAAGTGCTCCCCTGAGAATTTGTAACCACAGAATAGTCTTCACACAAGTTTGCAGTTGGAATTCACACTACCTGTACAGTATCAAGGTCTTCGTTCGGAGAATTTAATCTAAAGCTAAATTGGGTTGGCCCACTGCCAGTTGTCTGGCAAAGAAAAAAATGCAAATCCTCTTTGGAACAGCTCAACTTTAAAACAGACTTCAAAGAATTCCCAAAGATAAAAATTTTAAGAGAAATGAATAGCTCACAGTCAAATTTCACAACCTGAATAAAAACCAAGTCATCATAAATGAGAACCAGAAGAATGAAGAATGTAGGATAGTGATTGGCATGTACGTGTGTGAGAGAGAGAAGATAGATAATACAAAAATTTTAAAATACAGAAATTATCGGAACTATCATCTACTTATTTGATATATTTAAAGCAATTAGATCTGTAGGCAATATTTGGTATTATCAAGAATCAACCAGATTTGAAAAAGAACCAAACAGAACTGATAGAAATTTAAAAATACAATGAAATTTAAATTTATTTTAAAGGGCAACTAAAAACATCAGTTTAAGAGAAAATTAGTGAACTGGAATAAACATCTGAGATATTACCTAGAATGTAGTAGAAAGGGTCAAAGAGAAAGTCTAATATATATATAATATATTATATATATTATACATTTATATATAATATATTATATATTATACATTTATATATAATATATTATATATTATACATTTATATATTATATATTATATATATTACATATTATACATTTATATATATAATTATAGGTTAAGAAAGCACTCAATATTGCTGTGAACCTATAATTACTTGCTACAAATAAAAAACACCAAAGTTTTAAAAAAGTGCCCAGTAAAAAGAAAGGAGAGCAAATGCTGTTCAAAGAAATACGGTAACGCCAATGACATTTCCAGGAGAAGATCTGAACGACTGAATCCTCAGATTGAGGAAGTTCTACGAATCCCAAGCAGAATTAATAAAAATAAATACATACTTAAACATATCATAGTAAAAAAAAAGAGTATCAAAATGAATAAAAAGATCTTAAAATCAGTGAAAAAGAAAACACAAAAAATAAATAAACAAAAACAGGTTATTAAAACAACTGGTTTCCAAATAATAATAGAAACCAAAAAAGAATGGTTCCCTTGGTTTACTGAGAGAAAATAATTGTCAACATACAATTCCATGTGTATATTTGAAGCATTTGTATGTTTAAGTCATTTTTCCACAAGTGATTATTAAGAGTTAATGAAAAACATTCTCACTAAAGGAAATTTTTATTTATATCCTTCAAGGCAAAGAAAAATTATTCCAGATATAAGATTGAAGATGGAAAATAAGAACATTGGTAAATATGTAGGTAAATCTAAACAAACATTAATCATATAAATTACCAGTAAAAATGATTAATTGTATGTTCATTTAGGGTGGGAAGTAAACAGCTAGAATTAAAGTTCTCAAAAATAATAATACATAAGTTGTTGGAAGGGCCATAGAGTTGGAGAATTCTAAGATATTTGATTTGTTTCAGGGAGAAGACTCAATGCAATAAATTATGACTCAATAATTTGGAAGCCTCAAGTAAGGTATGCATATGATGTGTGCAAAGGTAATCACTAGAAAAATAATTGTAGTACACACAACATTCAAAAATTAGAGGCGAATTATACAATGACAACATAAATTTAAAAACTCAATTCACCCAAAATGACTGGGTTGGGGGCGACGTGAAAAGCACAAGGGGAGACAGTGGGAAAAGTGGCAACAATAAACATGGATGAATTTTTAGGTATCGTGAAGTAAATTCAGAGAAAAAAATACTGTATTACTTAGTTAAAGTCCACAAAAAGTCAACACTAAACCATATATTGTTTAGGGTTGCCATTTGGAATAATAGAATAAGAGATGGCTACATGTGATTGGGAAGAAGACACGGTGTGTTCCTAAGGTACATGTAATGTTCTATTTCACAGTCTGAGGGAGGTAGCAACGATGTTTATTTTATCATTTTTCTTAAAGTATGTGTATACAGCAGACCCTTGAACAATCCAGGAGTTATAGGTGCCAATCTCCCATGCAGTTGAAAATTTACGTGTAACATTTGACTCCCACAAATACTGCATATTCGGACTTGTAAGTGGGAGCTAAATAATGTGTACACATGGATAGAGAGAGTGGAATAGCAGACATAGGAAACTTGGAAGGGTGGGAGGGTGAGAAGGGGCTGAAAGATAAGAATTCGCTTAATGGGTGCAAGGTATATTACTTAGTGATAGCTACACTAAAAGCCCAGTCTTCACCACTATGCAATATATCCATTAACAAAACTGCACTTTGTATCCCCTAAATCTATAATAATAATAATTTTTAAATATGTTTCTGCAAAAAAAATGAATAGCCTACTGTTGACTGGAAGCCTTACTGATAACAATTAACACATATTTTATATATGTATCATATACTGTATCCTTACAATAAAGCAAGCCAGAGAAAAGAAATGTTATTAAGAAAAACGTGAAGGAGAGAAAATATATTTATTATTCACTAAGTAGAAGGGGATCATCATAAATGTCTTCATCCTCATTATCTTCACATTGAGTAGGCTGAGGAGGAGGCAGAAGACAAGGGGTTGGTCTTGTCTCAGGGATGGCAGAGGCAGAAGAGGTGGAGGAGGTGGAAGAGGAGGCAGGAGAGGCAGGCACATTCTGCGTACTTATTGAAAAAAAACTATGTATAAGTGGACCTGCACAGTTCAAACTCACATTGTTCAAGAGTCAACTATAATTTTACACACTTTTATTAGTACAATATATCTCCCAATAAAATTTTACTATCAGGACTCTAAAAAAGAAATATATTTCTATTCCATTGAGTGCTTTCATGATAGGACTGACTAGATGGAGCATGCTGAAGTAGATGACCCCTAGGGGGTCCCTCCTGTCTCTGATATTTATTTATTTAGCAAAACATGCAACTATCACATTTGTTGTATCAGGAGAAATGGTTATGGAAGATTTGGATGACAGCATTTGAAATACTGGCATCTCAAACAAGCAATATTTTTGATACAAAACTGGCTTTATAGAGTGAGCAGCTGAGATTTAGGAAACCTTAGTTGAGTTCTCCTTTCCAGGGATCATCACACCTGTCCTCGAAGTTGTCTATTTCTAGACTCCCAGCCTGATGGCCTCATGGAGGTTCAGCAGATTTCATTTTATGCAGTCTTTACACCTTGGCAAATGTCAGGCATCTAGGACTCATCCCCACTGGCATTTGTAGCAAGTAAAAGATAAGCTACAATAAATCAGACTGACTAAATTCCCCAATACCATCTGTGCTGCTACAGCATACATAGATGCCATCATATTTTAAAAAAGAAATCTGACTGGCAATGAAGTGTTTTGAGTCATGGAATGTGTGAGCTGGTCACCCAAATAAGTAGGAAAGGAAAATCACATGAAGCTTTTATAATTCTGAGCTATTTTCATTTGATGTCATTTTATAAATCATATGGTACTGGTGCTATAAAACTAAATACACAGCATATAAATAGATAATATAAAAGTCGTGTGGCTTTCTACAATAGTTACAACACAGCAACTGCCATGCAAGATTTCTTTTACATTTTTGGACATTTTGAAAAACTAATTTTTTTTCTGTCACTGTTCTGTCTTTATTGAGCCTGTAGAAAAGTATTTTTCAAGTTTCAACACACTTTTTTACTGATATACTGTGCTACCTGCTTAGTATGAAAAGGACTTCATGACCATCACCAAACAGTTTGGTGCTCACAGAAATACAGGGAAAATAAAAAATTCTAGATTCAATCTTGTCTGTCAACCCTCTCTCCCAAGAAAAAAAACGCCCCTCTTTACCATGCCTGCACAAATTTTTGGCTCAAATATTGCAATATAGCCATCAATGCATAAATTGGATGTGCAAATTGGATTAGGGCCTGATTTTATAAACTGAGTAAATTGTATTCTATGATGCCTGTGATGAATTCAAGTTTTCTCAAGCACTAGACTATTTAAAAGCTAACTTGGAGGCAGTGAAACAAAGCAGAAACAAAGAAAACTAAGAATAGGAATTTTTTCCCCAAAAGTTAGTCTCAAAACAAGCTGTAAAAAAATGTCAGGAACAAGTAAGAAGAAAAATAAACTTGCAATCATTCAAGAGAATGAAGTCAGTACAAGCATGATTGTACTGAGTTTCAACCAATTAATGCATATTTCCTTAGAAATCAGTTTGTGAATCAAGAGTAGAACAAAATGAAGATAATTTGACTTTATATTAGCAAAAATTAATATCTAATCTTTATTAGAGTTCATGTACTACATTTGCCCACTGATAACAGAAAATGAGAAGGCTTGTTAAGTCTACAGGTGGCCCTAACTAGAGAGGGTGCTTAGCAAGAGAAAGAACAGAAGATGAATTAATGAATTAGACATTGGTCAAGCAGATGAAGAGCAGCAGAGCACAGTTCACTAATGACAAGGTTAAGGAAGTGCAAAATACTGAACTAAATGCTTTAGATACAGTTTATCAGTTTGTCTCACAATAAGGCTTCAAAGTGGGTATTATTTACAGAGGATGACAATTTGAAATCCCAAAGAAATGGGACTGTACATGAAGAGAGAGAAAACACTGTCATATAGAAGCATAAACAAAAGACAAGTACCTACAATGAGGCACAGTTTCTTTAAAGGAAGTGGAGTTGGGCTTCACTGCTTAGAAATAATTTTCCAACAGTCTGATTTCAGGTCACCAGGAGAGAAAGTTGTCTATTTCTACCTCAGAGCTTTTAAGAGTAGGGATATTACAGCCCAAAGAGTGCAGACATCCTAGAAATGTCAGCTTGATGTGTCTATATTAGCTAGATATAGCACCAAGGTCAAACACATAGGACATAGAGCAGGAGTCAGCAAACTATGACTCACGGGCCAAATCTGACTCTCTGACCATTTTTTTTTTGTACAATTTGTAGATAAGAATTATGTATACATTTTAAGTGGTTGAAAAAATATCAGAAAAATATTTTATGACACAGAAAAAGGATATGAAATGCCACTGAAATTGAATTTTCAGTGCCCATAAATAAAGTTTTATTGGTTTGCAGTCACGCTCATTCTTTTACATAATGCCCATGGCTACTTTCAAGCTAGTAGAATTGCATATGCCTCGCACAGCCTAAAATGTTTACTATCTGGCCCATTACAGAAAAAGTGTATTGACCCTGCTTTAAAGTCAATAGGTATTAAATTCAAATCTTGATTTTTTTCTAGCTATGTGATCTTAAGAAAGACAATTTCTTTCAACCTCAGTGTCCTTATTTTTAAATGATGCCTACCATTGAAGGTTTATTGCAAGACAAAACAATAAACTATCTAAAGCACTTAACCTAGTGTCTTTCACACAATAAATACTCTAATATAGCTACAGATGTTCTACCCAGATAACTCTAACTCCCTATTTAAGTTTGCAGCCTACCATTTCTATAATATGTTTTGGGCTCCAAAAATTCATTTAGAATTTCTTTATATCATTATCATACCCAAATAATATCACACCTAAATAATTCATCGTAGTATCATTTTCCTGTAAAGAAGCAAGTGTATTTATGAGCCAGAGGGTAGCATTGACATAACTAACACTGTGTAAAGTGTTGACTATGCGCTATAAACCAACTTAATTCAAGAAATATTTAGAGACCCCACCATAATCTGGGAACAATCCCAAGTACTGCTCTGGTTTCCCTCTGTGAAGAGCCTGATGTTGCTTACAAATAGTCATTCTCCCTTCTTCCTCACTGACAGAACATCAGTTTCGTTAGGAGCAACAATGTCAAGGACAGCAAACAAAGCAAAACTCTACATTTTGTAATTGCCTTAAAGTTGGGGATGATTTTGGTAATAAGAAAGTAAATGAAATTCAGTGGGCAAGCTTTCCATTTTTTGTTGGATTGTCCCTTCTGCATTTTGTCCTTAGTCCTTGCCCTTCCTTCTTGCTTAACTCTGTATATCATGGCTGGAACTCAAGCAGTCATTTTGTGGTTATGAGGAAAAGGCTAAAAGAATCACAGAAACCTAAGCTTTGACATCCTTGAGCTGCTGAACCGGCAATTATCTACCTCAGGATTTCTTGATGAATCAGACAAAAGAAAGCCCTTGCTTTGTCTTTTGGTTTCTTGTAACAAAATTCAATCTCTAACTCATAGATTTATCCTCAAGAAGTTATTTGATCCACATACTTCCTTGGACCTGTGCATCTTTAAACATCAAGAGCACAGTTTAGCAATTTTAATGAGTTTGTTTGAGTCATTTGTGCCTGAGTAACATCATATAATCAACTGGCTTTCACGTGAGCAAGGCCATCAAAAGTCCCCATGTGATGGAAAAAGCTTTAAAAATAAGATATGTCATTCCTTAGAGAAAAGGAATTTAAGATGCTAAACTCTGAATGAGACTCTGAATGACTACTGACAGTGATTATTTTAATTAGCAGCATCTCTGATCTAGGAGCTTGAACTCCATGCCGCAAATGAAAAATACAATGACATTATCACTTAAATACATTTTAAATGGAAACTTCAAACTTTATAAACCTTTAGTTCATCCATTCCTCTGAAAACATTTTCCCTTAGAACGGTTAAATTAAATGGCCAGGAGTCTTTATTGATGTCAAGGCCATTTAAGTCATTTGCGGCAGGTCACTGATTTAGTTGCATTTGTATTTGGCAAAATTTTGTCATTAATCTAATCTTATAGCCCTTATTTACACAATTTACATTTGAAGTCAATAGAAGTCAGTAGGAGGCTTATTTGTGTTGTCTCATAGCATTTAGTATTGATAAATTTTGTCACTCTTTTAGTTTGTTAATTTGTTTTCTGAATAAGGCTTTCATCCACCAAACTCAAGTTGTGAAATATAACAGTAATAAAATCAGCATCATTACTTCATAAGCCAAAAAATGTTGTTCTAATTTTCAGAACCAATAGAATCTAACTTCTAACCATGAGTGGGAGGAAAACAGTTATCTGCACAGCTTTATGGACAACTTTAATAAGAATTAAACCATACATATATTTGGAAATCATTAATTAAATTACTGGAGATTATATTTTTAGATACACTTGAGAGAAAAAAAGAAAACAGCTGCACCTTTTTAGTTAATAACCAAAACAAAGTAACAGCCTATATTCTCTTGCCTTTACATTGGGTGTAATTTTGGTTTTTCCTACCAAGAGGGCCTGGTGCTTTGAAATCAAAAGCAAGGTTTTTTCATGGTTATGACATTTCCCATGACATTTATTCAAAAAAATCAATCTGGCTTTTAAAGCACTGGAAACAGGGTCTTGTGAAAGGAGGAAACCATAACAAGGCTTCATCCAACAAAGTTACTTTGATATTTTTTTTCCCAAAAAACCTTCTGAGAAGCTTTATCTGAAAATGGATCTGGGTAGTTACACTTCAAAGGGAAAGGCCATGTAAGAGGCTTTTTATTAACAGCAGGGTTATCTTCTACAGATTTTATTTTAGTCCCTTGAGACTTTGAATATAATCAAGTTATAGAGTCAATACTGAACAAAATTTAATTTAGTCTTGTCCTAATCAGGCTCAAGTTATGCAACAGGGATGACAAAAACGTCTTTACAAAAGGCATGGAAGGTGGGGTAAATATAAGTCCTTGGTAGGGGTAGAAGGAGTAGCTAAATAGGTGTGTAACACTGTTAAGAAATATCTGAGAACACCGCATGTTCTCTCTCCTAAGTGGGAGCTGAACAGTGAGAACACATGGACACAGGGAGGGGAACATCACACACCAGGGCCTGTCGGAGGGTGTGGGGGAAAGGGGAGGGATAGTATTGGGAGAAATATCTAATGTAGATGACGGGCTGATGGGGGCAGCAAACCACCACGGCACATGTATACCTATGTAACAAACCTGCACATTCTGCACATGTATCCCAGAATTTAAAGTATAATAAAAATAAAATATAATTAAATTTTAAAAAATGTTTAAAAATAAATATCTGAGCTGTAAGCTGCAAAACAGTATGGATCTTGTTTCAGTTTTTGCTGCTCCCCCAATAAAAGTTCCTTAAGTTAAGATAAAACTTAGGAAATACTCTACTGACAGCTTTGGAAACAGTGTATGACTGCCTGTTGCATTCAGAACCTTAGGGACTCAAGTCAAGTGATTTAAGATTATATCAGTAAATAATTCAATATTTATCAGTGTGGGGGAAATGCAGTAAGAAGGCTCAGTCCCACCTTCTACTCAAATCAGTTGTGCTCATCTTGGACTAAGCACTTGAAACTCCCTTAAACTCAATTTCTAACATCGCTGGACTAGGAGGTTTAACAAACACAAAAGAGCTAAACTATCTAAAAAGCAGCTTACATATATGGCTAGTATTTTCCATTTAATCAGAAGTGTTCAAACCACCATTTCCTTCAGGGAGTTTTTTGTAACTACATATTGCAAGTTCACTCTGAGAGATTCTGACACACTCAAGAGTCTGCATATTTTAAAGTACTTTAGGTCATTCTGTAGTTCAGCCAAGTTTGCAAATCACTGCAACTATACTATGAGTTAATTGAGGATAGGGACAGTGTTGACGATCTTTGAATCCCTGTACCTGGCACAAGTGTCTGTCCCAGAGTATGTTCTATAAAAGTGAGTGCTAACTGAAAAATATATAAATTAATGAATAAATGATAAACACTTTTAGTTACCACTATAGGCTGAGTTGTGCCCTCACAAAATCCATTTGTTGAAGGCCTAACCCCCAGTACCACAGAATGTGACTGTATTTGGAGATAGGACCTTTAAGAAGGTAATTAAATTCAAACAGAATTGTAAGGCTAGGCCCTAATCCCATATGATTGCCACCCTTATAAGAAGAAGAAATTTGGACACAGACACCAGAAATGGACATGTACAGAGGAAAGACCCTGTGAGAATACTGCAAGCCAAAGATACAGGCCTCAGAAGAAACCAGACCTGTCAACACCTTAATTTTGGACTTCTAGTCTCCAGACCTGTGAAAAAATTAATTTATGTTATTTGATCTATCAAGTCTATTTTGTTATGGCACCACTAGCAAACTAATACAGTTAGAAAAAAAAGTATTAGGATTTACTAGAAACAGGCAATGATGTCAATACTTTGCACAACATCACACAGCCAGTAAGTTCCCAGGCCAGGGTTCAAACACAGGTTTACTAGTTCTATAACTCAAATGATTTCTCCACAAATTACTTTCTCTACCGCAGTACTGAAATGTGTGACTTATAGTAATAAATCCGGAATTATACTTGCCTTCTAAAACAGGATCCCATCTGTAAAAAGATGAAGGTGGTTTGTTTGAAAACAATATGCTTTTCTGGTAACAATGTTGTGAATGTGCATTGATATCCTCTGTATTCAGATTCTCATTTGCTACATCATGAGATAAATATACTCAAGGCTCAATTAAGATCTAAGAGAAATACAAGTATTTAACATCTCAGTTAAGTGCATTATCACAGCTTCACAAATAATATGTATGGTAGTTCATAATGACCAAAAAAAGTTTTAAAACATAATTTTCAAGCATATTATTGATCTTAAATCTTCAAAATCTTGTGAACAGCAAATTAGACAAAAGCAAATTGAAAAGATTATGTGTTTTGTGTGTATACTTAAAAAGAAACTACAATAAAAATAAACCAGAACAGAACGTTGTATTTGCATTTATTACTAGGTTATGTGAGGTGTAAACCTACATATTTGGGTTTTAATTAGCCCATATAACTCAAGGTTGTAGGAACTTTCATAAATTAGGTCTCATGTTGCAAAAATTAATGGATGTTTAGATGTCCTAATATAAAAACTCAGGAGTGTTTTTTCTTTCAAAAGGTGTCATGAAAGCAATAATAATTATTATATGGAACTTAGGATTTTCAGAAGTAAACTAAAGTATTAAATCTAAAATATTTTTGTAAACATCTGTACATATATTACTAGAAATACACTTTTAAAATATAAATGATATCTAGTCAAGCAGAAACTGATTTTACTCATAGCAGCACCGGAAGCTACTTTCAAGTTGTAGTCCAAAAGCAGAGTTCAAAGAAATGTAAACATATTCTGTCAAATGTTGCACTCTGATTGATACCTTTTAAATGAGGAATTCACTTTACCCAGCACCAGGGGCTTTTACAAAATAAGATTCTAAAGTTTTAACAACATGAAATTAAACCATCCCAGCTTCATCTTAATAAGAGAACTTTATTGACATCTTCTCCTCTAGGAACATAAATTTTAAGAAAAGAATTACTCTAATCACCTTGGTAAAATTTCTGGCCCAGTAAGTTTTACAATCTAGAGCACAGCTTGGCCACTGCCCATTTATAGAAAATGTTGTCCGCATACACTGGAATGTGAATTGCTCCCCTTCAGAGTCATGCAACACTGCTTTTAACTAGGAAATATATATTTACTCTCAATTTTCTCACTAAGAAAAAACAGCCTTATTCTCCTATCCATGAAGAATTCCTATGAGACGTTAAACTATGACAAAAAGCAACAGCAATTAAATAATATATAGGCAGAAATAGGAAGACACATTGAGGAAGAAAGATGCTTTCAGTAACATAACTGAAAGCAACTTAAATTCCTTCAAGGTTGTGAATTCTGTGCTTATATTCCCAACATGTATACCACCCATTCAATCAACCAATAATACTTGGACCCACCAAGAGCCAAGTGTTAAGTGAGGTTCTATTTGGGATTATAAACAAATAAACAAAGACACTGTAGTCACATTCTCATTTTCTCCCTCCTCTCTTTCCTCTCATCCCTCTCAACTTTAGTGAGCATTTCTGTATGGCAAGTCTTCCATTGAGCCAGGAGTTTACTGTCTCAATATATATTATTTTAAATTGAGATGTAGTATAAACATCTTCCTAAAATTTATTGAAAACTCAGTTTCTTTGATGGAATATTCAGTCTTAGTTTTTTATTTATAAATTATTTAGGCTATATGGATTTCAAGGTCTGCTTTTTAAGTGTTTCTAAATGGGCAGGGTTGTTGCCTTCAACCTAATCATGACTTCATTCTATGACATACTGAGTCATCAGCTCAGGGTCTCCTCAGGTTTGTGGAACTCTTTGCCAACACACAACATGGCACCTGATAGATATGGCTTTGGGATTAATAGATTACATCTGTAGTTTTGTTCTTTCTTCTATTGCTGTCAGACTGTCAGAGGCTGTGTCTTGGTATTTGGACCATCATGACATCCTTTTGCCCTGACTGATGTCACATCTTAAATCACATGCAAATTTAAAATCAGATAACCAAGCCTGCTAAAGCTACATAAAAAGAGGCTTGCCCTGTGAAGAATTAGATTTTGAAGAGAGAAAACAGACTCTTTGCTGCCTACTCATCCTCAAAAAAACCTCTATTTTTCCCTTTCTTGTGGTTGTATTCTTTGAGAGAGGTAACTTAACCCCTCTCCCTACCTGCATGTTAGTGGAAGGTAATATTTTCAGCTCCTTTGAGCAGCATCTATCTGGGACATTCACATGGTCAGTCTATTGACTAGAGATCTAAAAGTCTTAGGCCACAACCTGCTTCCTCTTTATTTCCTGTACTTTAAAGTAGGATGCCCTTTCTTCTTGTAAGTTGCCCCCACTAAGCAGACCTATTTGGTTGATTGTAGAAGTGGATCTGCAGATCCATATCTGTCTCTCCTCGTGCAGACAAGCCTGACCATGTGAGTCAGTATTTGGTTCAGGGGAAGATGGCATGCTGTATTTGCTCTAAGTCCTAAGGCCAGTAATACCGCTTCCCAGCAAAGCCTTGTAAGGGGAGAGAGAGGGAGATTTGGAGGAGAGATGGTTGCAAGAATAAAAGGGTGTGTTGCTGCTATCATGTGTTTTTACATTAATTAATAAAGCTGATATTTTATTTCCTTAATCTCTGTCATTTTTTGTGTATCTAGTTCCCTTGGCCAAAAACTCCAGAGGGAAAATGATTGATTAGGTTATCTCCAGGTAAAAGAGATATTATTGTGGAATCATTATGGAGAATAAATAAAATTGTTGAGAGAAACTTATTATTTAAATGGGATTCCTAAACTTAAAGTCAACCAGATGGTGAAGAACTCTTTTCATTTGGAACAAATGCATTTAAGTCTCTGCACGCTAATAATTTGTTTTCACACCAGCCACTTACAGTTAAAGACTGCTAAGCACTAAACGCAACATTAAGCACACACATATTCCTGTAGAATGCTAAATTTCAAAACTAAGAGACATATATATATAAAACGTAAAAAATATCTATTGCTACTTATGCACGCCAATCATTTTTGGGTTTCTTTTTAAAGAAGCTGGTGACGTAATCTCCAACACAATGTTGAAAATCTCAACACTACACTTGGAGACTGATTTCAACATTTTGAAACATATAGATTATGTAAAAGAGAAGATTAGCGATTTTCTTGAAACCTAAAAACTTGAAATGCTAACTGTTTATCTTAAAACACTTACAGTCTTGCTAAACTTTCTGTTAAGTAGGCTTGAAATGGGGTCTGTGACCCATTTCGAAACTGCCATGAGACTTGCTGCAAAGTTTGCTGCTGTTACTGTGAAACAAACCCCAGGTGTTCTCAAACTACCTTGGGGAAAATCCTACACACTCCTTTTTTGGAACTTGCAGGGAACAATATGAAAGAAAAGAACCAGAATGGTTCCTGGATTCAGGAGCTCTCAAAGCTCTTTTCAAAGAGTTACCTTTAATAAATACATGACTTAAGCTCCCTGTTCCATGACTAGCTTCACGTTGGTCATTTGAGAAGAATACAGACTCAGGATCCGAGCATCATTAGCCTCTTAGGTCTTTTTTCTTTATGTATTTTTCTATACATTTTCAGTAGGAGTAATGTTTTGGACTCAATGCCCTTCTCAAGTGTATGTGTCGGCTTTGCCCATGTTCACTCTGCCAGCCTAACACACCCTAACCTAAAATTGAATTTGATTAACTGTGTTTTGTTCACAATAAATCATCATCCACTTTGAAGACTCTGGTTTCATTATCATGTGAATATCCCAGGATGTCACAAGTCAATTTGTGTCCTCAGCTCCATACATAATCTAACACTTTCTACTGTGCACATTAACTGGAAATTTCCAATTTCTAGAAAACATTCATATTTCTGATACTTTGCCAGTACCCACTGTTCCTGCAGGCTTTCACTTAATGCATTTGGGCACAAGTATCGATCCTCAGCTGGAGTGCATTCCTCTGGACTAAACTGCTGCCAGGTAGAATTCTGGTAACAAACACATCGAGCATCTTCAAGGCGGACATGAATGTTCTCTGGATAAGTAAATTCCAGTCCCTGAAACACTAACCTGTAACAACTGCTATTTCATTTCTCTTTCCAAATCTATTTAATCTACGAGAATAGCCAAAGGAAAGGTACCTGGAGTTTTCTATGTATTATTCATAAATCAAAAATCGTCGAACTAAAACTTTCTGCATTTGCATAAATTATTCAAAATAGAATTAAAATTTATCGAATATTCATTATTACTTCAAAAGCCTGTTTAACAAAATCTGTCAATTTTCCAAGTGTGTGCTTCCTTAACATTAGTACCAAAGTGTCCACCAACCTATGCCAGTTATAACCATTGTTTAGGAAGTAAATCCATGGCTGCTGTACATACTTCAATTCTTATTTTATTTCTTAGTGCTTCCAACTTGTTGATGTCAAGAGAGTGATCACCAACAGTTCCTTAGTAATGTCTCATAAATCCAACATACCTATCCATGAAAAATTCTAAGGAGAACTGATAGAGGCAATTTTTATTTTAGAGTATGATTAGAAGTGTTTACGATATCTAATTATTTAATGCTCTTTTGTGTATTTTATGTAAGCATACAAATGCATAATGTTATGTAAATATATAAAATGCACAAAAGAGCATTAAATAATTAGATATTGTGAACAGACTGTATAGACTAAATAGAGTGGACTTTTTAATTATACACTTAAAGAAATATGCTGTCCCTCAACTTCGCTCTTACTAATCCAGAACATTCTATTTTCATATGTTATCTCAGAGTCACTGCTATATGTATTAGGCAATTAATTGCAGTTAGTCATGAGTTAGGAATGATAACTAATTTATACAATAAGATAAATTAGTGAATTGTAATTGTGTATAGATTCTTATTGATAAATTTAGTTTATCATTTAATAAGTTATTTTTTCTATTATTTTAGCAAATTCAAATGTACATATTTATTTTTCTAATATATTCTACCTCTTCTAAATATAGAGAACAATGATTCAAGATAATGTTAAGTGTTAGGCCCATCAAAATTACATACTACAGAAAGTGGAAAGATAGAGTACTTGAAATTTCTAATTGTAGATTATTCAGTTAAGCCTATTTTTCTTAACAGTAAATTATATATAGATTTTGATATCTATGTACATTTGCCTAAGTGTTTCATCTATAACAACATACTAATATTTCAAGTAACAGATATCTGGAAGCCCTACATAAATCCAACAGGCTAGCCATTGCTTATTTGGGAGGAAACTGATATAAAGATTTGGTTTATCTGTAAATAAAAACTATATTAAATGTAAGTTGATTGAACACTCCAACCAAAAGACAGAGATTGGCAGAATGAGTTTAAAGAATGACATAATTCAACTACAAAAGATATTCATATTCAAAGATGCAAAAAAGTTGAAAGTAAAGAATGGAAAAAATATATACCACATACCATGCAAATAGCAATCAAAAGACAGCTGTAGAGGCTCTATGAATATCAGACAAAACAGACTTTAAGGCAAAAATTGGTATGAGAGAAATAAACATTTTATAACTGTATCAAATAAAATGATTTATAAATTTATATAATTTTATATATCTAGTGCAGGGATTTTTTAAAGTCAATCCATCAGGAAAATATAAGTAGAAGCATATGTGCATCTGAACCTGAACCCCAGAATACAGAAGCAAAAACTGACAGAATTAAAGGAAGAAATACATAATTCAACAATTGCAGTTAGTGACTTCAATATCATACTTAAATGATGGATAGAACATCTAGGCAGAAGATCAAAATGGAAAGAGAAAACTCGAATGATCTAAAAAAAAAATAAGTTAGACCTAATAGATGTCTATAAAACATTCCACCAACATCAGCAGAATACACATTTGTGTCAAATGCACATGAAACCTTCTCCAGGTTATATCATATGGTAGAAGAAATATAAGCCTCAATAAATCTATAAGTATTAAAATTATACAAACTACGTTCTGCGATCACAAGCAATTAACATAGAAGTGTATAATAGAGGCAAATTTGAACAGTTCACAAATAGTCAGAAATTAAACAACACATTCCTAAGTAACCAATGGATCAAAAAAGATGTTATAAAAGAAATTAGAAAATACCTTGCAACAAATGAAAACAAAAAAATACACTAAAACTTTTTAGATAAAGCTACAGCACTCCCCAAAGAAACATTTATAGCTCTAAACACATATATTGAAAAACAAGCTCTCAAATAAATAACTTCCCACCCGAAGAATTAGGAAAAGAAGAGCAAATAAGCCCAAAGCCGGCAGAAGAAAGAAATTAATACATATTAGAGTAGAAATAAAGAATTCTAAAAAGAGAAAATCAACAAAACCAAAATTTAGTTTTTTCAAAAGATTAACAAAACACACAAACCTATCTGAACTTAAAGAAAAGAAAGGAAGGAGACTGAAATTACTAAACTTAGGAATGAGAGGGTATCACTAGCAACCTCAAACAAACAAAAAGAATTATAAGAGAATACTATGAACAACTATATACTGACAAATTAAATAACTTCACTGAAATAGACAAACTACCAAAACTGATTTAAGCAAACATATGGATGACCTTTTACTTTCTTTTTTTATTATCTGTAATTTTATTTTGTCATCTTGGTTTCTATCTAATGACAAGTGTGGGTTACTTATTTATTTTTTCATTTGTAAAATAAAATTCCCTTTGTAAATACTTCAAAGAGAAAATAGATGGATTAAAAATAATCTAGCATTTTTCTCAAAAATATAAAATAAAAGCTTCTTATGAATCACAGTTTTCTCTTTAAAAATAGTAATAATTACAAGGTAGGAATCACTTATAGATGTAATGCATGAAAAAGTCATAAGTAAACACATCATAACAGAGAAAGAAAACTGCACAAAGAAAATAACTTGGAATTTAATGTTTATAAAATCCAAAAATTAAGAATAAATAAATAAAGGCTAATAACCAGAACTGACTTGGCAGGAAAGGCTTTCTTCCACCAATCTGAGTTGTAACTGATCCATTGTGTTTGAAGAGCTCTGTGTTTATGGCTCTTGTGTTTTCTCAAAAGTACAGCTAAGAAAGATTGAGTTATTAAATCTTAATTCAACCCAATAATTTTTTTATTATTTGCATTTTTTTTCTTTTCGTATAACCCCTATTTTATAATAAAATTGAATCATGGTTGTATATATGCCAATGTCTCAAGATTTTCTTACTCCTTGATAGCATTTGATCTATAATGCATTAAAAATTATCTTAAATCTTCAATTATCATTTCCAATTTTGTCTCAATCTCTGCATTTTATCTTCTATATTTGAATGACAACTCTTTGCTTAAAATGTATAATATGAGATTGCCAGAGACTAAAATGAGCTCAATATCCAAGTAGTTTGGAACTGCTATCTTTAAATGTCTAATCTTATCTTGCTATTCATCATTTGCCCTCCTAAAACTGACAAAATAAACGCAACTTTTTAAAAAATGAATGACTTGAGAAAAACTGAAATACATTACTATGTTAGGCAAAGCAATCAAGCCATGGAAAAAACTCTACAATGACTTTTAAATACCTTTTTTTTGAGTATTTACTATGTTTCAGTCTAGTAGGTATACACAATAATCTATAAAAATATAACAATAAGGAATATTTATTAAACACTTGTCTATGTGCTAGTTATTGTATTTAGTTCTTTACTAAATATCTATCCCAGCCTTATTTGGAAAATAGGGAACTGAGTCAGAGAAGTTAATTGCCCAAGGCCGTAAAGAAGCTGGAAAGTAGTGCTGCCAGGCTACAGATTCAAAGTTAGTGTCCAGACTGAGCTCCCAACTACAAAGCTATAATTATCAATTGCATAGTTTCTATATGCCAATAAATTTCACATAAATTTACCAGGGAAAATATAATTAAGTAAGAATTAAACAAAGTCCGTTAGTTTTGAGAACCACAAATGGTGAAAACAACTTAAAAAAATTTTTTTGACAACCGCATTCTATTTCTTACCATACCAAAACTGGCAGAGGGAGAATTTCTCAAATATGTTTTTAAATTTATTTCTTTGTCAAATTTAACCCCAAATTATTTTGCTGTCTGTGAAGGTTGTAAATAATGTATCAGTCTATGAAAGTGAGTTAGAAACTAGAATCTGGTCAAATATATTTAATTTGAACAAAATGAATATTAGAAATCTGCTTCAATATTTTTGGAAGCAAAATTTACTCAAACCTTAAAGGCTCTCTTCCTTAGTTTAGGCCATAGCTATGATTATTTACACAATTTTGCTCACAAGTACAATCCAAATGATAATACTAAGAGAAAGATTTTCCTTTTTGAAAGCCAGACGGATGATGTTTTTAATCATCAGTCTTCAGTTTAGACAGGTGCCAGAAGGAAAGGACAAACATTTTTTGTCAGTCATCTCTCCACTAAGTAATTTATTACAGGGAGCCTTCTTTTCTGAAGCACAGAAACTAATACAAACATTAGATCATAGTAATTAAATAATCACTTTCAAACATAAAGCTAGTTGAGATTGCCTTTGTCTGAGGCCTTGAGATTCTTTCCCAGGTAAAATTTCTATCTTAGCATGTAGAGCAGTACCTGGCACATAATGAGCATTGAACAAAAACATTTTTGAATCATTGACTATCACAAAATAGATATAAAATTACAGCAATTCTGAAACTAGCTGAATTAACAATATTCAATGAAATAGCACAAGTTACTCAAAGTTTATAATATCTTCAGTGATGTTGCATTACTACTGATAATGTCATTTAAGTGTGCAAAATGATAATTTATTCTTTTAAAATTTATGAAATCAAAAGAGATATAGGAAGATGGTTGTATAATAAGATTACTATGTCCCTCGGGAAAATTCTCTTTAGCTCCTACAAAAGTAAAAAGGAATGTAATTTACTTTTTCACTTTTGGTAATGTATAATGTCCTGTGTATTCTATTTTAAAGCAAAGTAAATTTTAAAAATCTATTTCAAAAATGTAATTCTTATAAATTACTATGATTGTTGTTTTATTTCTTTTCTTTCCTTCTCTTTTTTCTTAGAGAAATTCGACAAATAAAGGGGGAAAATAGACTCAGAGAACAAGAGCTATTAATAAACGATGAAGTGAATTATTTGCAAACAAGCATCTACATCTTTTTCTCTGCTACAGTGTCTTGGAATCTTTTATCCTTTCACAGGTATCAATGTTATGAGAATGTCATTAACTGCTGTTGAAATCAGAAGATTTTTAAACCAAGGACCTGATTGCTTGTGATTACTTTTTCCCTAGGCCTGCAAAAGAAAGGCAACATAACATTAGCAATAAAATTTGAAAATGGGGGAAATTGCTTATTTTAATCTTTTCATATATTGTTTTAATCTATGACTAAGTAAAAGAAAAACAATTTCCAGACCATTTCAATGTTTTAAAATTATAACTACCTTTTTCTTTTCTTAAGGTGAAGTCACTAGAATTCCAAGCTCAGAATATAACAAAAAAGTAGATGAAAATGGCTTAAAAATAATTAGCACTTTATGATTTTACAAAGCTCTTCCTCATACATTCTCACATGTGATTTCAGTAATCCTTTAAGATAGCAAAATGGAGGCTTAAAGGGAGTAAGTGATTTGCTCAGGGCCACAGAAATAACAGAGTGGCCCAGACAAAAATCTAGCTCTTCAGATGCTTTTTCAAATGTACCAAGAGGAAGACAGCTGTCCCTGGTTTCAAGCTATCGTTCAAAACTTTGGGATTCAGGACTCCTCTGAACCAAAACTCATGGAATTCTAGATACAGAGGAATACAGATAGGTTATCTAATTCAAATCACTCAATTTACAGATGGAAAACCTGAATACCTGAATGTATTCACTCAACTAAATATGTTTGACTTCTTAGAAAAACCCAAAAAAAGTTCTTTGATTACAGTCCATATATTAGTTTTTCTTCTCCAATGTTGTTATTACTTAACTGTATGTGAATCAGTAAGACTAGCATGTCACAATGATGTAATTTCTTTCTTTAATATGCCGTTGATGTTGAACTTTTTTTCTTTCCAGGAAGAGAGTTCTCAGCCAAGAGATGTTAACTTTTGTCAACAGCTCCCATATTTGAACTTCTCCACGTTTCAGGGCAACACCCAATAGGCATCTCAAAGCTTCTGCAAGTTAAAAGTTCTGGCACAGCGTAGCTCAGAATCTCACAAGGCTGTATCAAGAGGCTGGCTGGACTGCATACTCATTTGGGGGCGGGTGTACTCTTCCAAGCTTATTCAGATTGTTGTCAGAATTATGTTCCTTGAAGTTCCTGTATTCTTGCTAGCTGTCAGCTTGATGTTACTCTCAGTTCCTAGAGGCCGCTCTTGGGTCTTAACCACCTGGGCCTCTCACAATATGGCAGCTTACTCCTTCAAAGCCAGCAGGAGGATCTTACTAAATTTGAATGTCTCTGACATTTTCTGTATCTGACCTCTAGACTCTTTTTTAAAGGGATCACCTGATTAGGACAGGTATACCTTTGATAATCTCCTTTTATATTAAGTTAAACTCAACTGATTAGGAGCCTTAGTTACTTCGGCAAAATCCCTTCACCTTTGCCAGGTAATGTAACCTAATTACAGAAATATCCCTTTCCGTTGACAGCCCTCAACCATGCTGAAGGGAAAGAGATTACATCAGCTGAGTACAGTAGGAATGGGAAGAAATTATATAGCCTGTGTACACTAGGATTGGGAAACCTTGAGACTATCTTAGAAATCTGCCTACCGCAAGTCTTTGTAATTGCAAATCATACTTTTCTCAGTCATCTTTACAGGATAAGAATAAATGTATGTCACTTGCAACTACATGGATGAAACTGGAGGACATTCTGTTAAGTGAAATAAGTCAGGCAAAGCAAGACAAATATCATACGTGAAAGCTAAAGAAATTAATATCTTGAAGGTAGTGAGTAGAATGGTGGATATCAGAGGCTAGTGGGGAGGGAGGAATGAAGAAAGCTTGGTGCAAAAATACAGTTAGGTGGAATAAGTTCTAGTGTTTGATAGCGCAGTAGAATGACTAAAGTTAATAAGAATTTATTGCATATTTAAAAATAGCTAGAAGAGAAGATTTAGAATGTTCCCAATACAAAGAAATAATAAATACTTGAGTGTTGGATATCTCAGTTAACCTGATTTGATCATTACACTTTGTGTGCAAGTATCAGTATCCCATAAATAGTCACAGATGCTGTGTATCAACAAAAAATAATAAAACACTTAAAAAAGCGTTTTCTAAATTATCTTTATCATTTGTTCTCTTCTATTAAGGATGTTATCTGCAAACCTGCGTATACTGCACATATACCCCTGAACTTAAAAGCTGAAGAAAAATAAAAATAAATAGTCATCACCATACCCACCCTCACCCCCCAAAGAAAGGATGTCACATTGCTCAAATGAAGAGAATAAGCCTGTTTCAGGCTTCCATCTACATAGCTCATACATAATTTGTGGTACTCAAATTTGTATTATTTGGCATCCTGACATTAATGGAGTTGGAAGCCATTATCCTCAGCAAACCAACGCAGGAACAGAAAACCAAAGACAGCATGTTCTCACTTATAAGTGGGAGCTGAATGATGAGAACACATGGGAAGATGGCGGGGAAGGACACTCACTGGGGCATGTTGGAGGCAGGTGTTGGAGAAGGGAGAGCATCAGGAAGACTAACTAATGGATGCTGGCCTTAAAACCTAGGTGATGGATGATCTGTGCAGCAAACCACCACCATGGCACACATTTACCTACGTAAGAAATTTGCACATCCTGCACATGTAACCCTCAACTTAAAAGTTGAAGAAAAAAAAAAAAGTACATCCACCTTTGCCCTGTACTTTCATTCTTACAGCTGCTAAGACAGAGCTTTAGTCTATTTCTAAATCAGCCCGTGCATCTCTCACAAGCTACTGATAAGTCAGTTCATCAAGGATCATCAACCGGGAAACCTTTTCAATTTAAAATTAATCAAAACTTTCTATACTAGCTGTTGGCAACTGGGAGCTTAGAAAGAGCTAGGCTTTTACATCCTTTCTTAACACTTAAGTGAATATTCCTCAACCAAGTTCAAGCTTCCTCTCTGATAGGCTGCAACCGCAAGGCTACTATTCTATAAGATCACAACTTGGCCTTGTTCCCCATGTGCCGGCTGTTTCCTTTTAAACCCCCAAAGCACCAGTTCAGGACTGTCTAACTACCTGATGGGAACCAACTTTAACAAGGTAAAATTATTATAACCAGAGAGCCAGATAGAATTCTGAGAAAAGCAAATCTGGCAATTGTAAAATCTTTTCAGAGATCCCAGATCAAACAGAAATCCATTTTATGATCAAACTCAAATACTCTATAATTACTATTATATACCCTCATGGTAATAATTAGCATTCCTTTGAATATTGGCATAGATACAATTTTAATATTTGCCTATGAAATTATTTACTAGTTCTACTCCATCTCCATAATCACAATTTACATCTTCTCCCTTTCACTATATCAATAGCAAAAAATTCAGAAGTCAAACTAGAAATAAGCATTTTTCTTCAAGATTGTATTAGATTAGTTAAATCCAAGTCAATTCTAGTTCTAAAATTATTTGGTTCTGCATTTCTATGTCTGATATAGAGATATAGAAGAATCACATCAGAGTAGAGTGGTTCTGAGAGCTAATCTAAAGATACAATTGAAATTATCTTACAACAATTTAAATGGAAAATAGAACACATAAATCATTTCTTCTTCCAGATTTGGGCCTGTAAACTACACTTTCCACTACTCCATAGTTCCTCATTTCTCACAAACAAAAGGAAAAAACAAAAGTGGGTATAAAGAATATTATATTCTTCACTAAAGCACTTCCTATTTTTCATACTGTCACAAACTCAGCTTTCCTCACCAGAGAAATCCATGCCAATGATTGCCATCTTTATTAAAATTCTGTATAATTACATGTCCTTTTGGAAATATAAACATTCTAAATTAGGATTTAGAGGGTAAAATTTAAAACTAATTTTCAACAGAAAGTTTATAATAATAAAGGAGTTTCACAAAATGCAAAAATAGATTTGAATCAGGATGCAAAAAATTCACAAAGTCATTACTGCAATACTCTTCATGTTATTGGAATAGCGAATTACTTCCAAACCTTTGGAATTCAAGTATGCATAAAAATCGGCTCCTTGATTTGATCTTAAAACACTGTATAGATTTCTTAACCAATGAAACTTCATTTGTACTTTCTTTTCACTGGCCATCAAGGTAAAAATCAGTTTAAAAAGATTTTTTCCAACACAATCTATTTCATGGCGTGACATTTCTTCATCTTCTGATTTTTTTCATATTTAGTATAATACTTTATCCTTCCCAACAAAAAAGTCATTTTAAACAGAGTAATTTCTTTCATATCAATTTTGATTTAATTTAAGTTAAATACTGTTCTTCTTCACAGTTCTAACTTTTTTTTTTTTCAAACTGGCTCCTTAATTTACAATCACGGTGTATTTTTTACACCATGTATTTTTTATACCGTGTATTTTTTACACAGTGATTGTAAAATATTTAAGTTCGTTATTTTTTTAAATAACAAACTTGAACGTTCTGGATCATTAATTAAACTTGATCAGAATTATTGAATTTACTAAATATGTGGCTAAAATGTCATAAAACGAATGCTGATATATAAAACTCATTTTCAAATGTTCTTAGGTAAAGTAATTGAATGGGCATCTTAATCACTCTTGGTATTCTCTATGACACATAGATTCCCCTATGAATATAAAATAGTAGCAAATGCCTATTTTACCTTGCCTCTCTTCACCTATGAGAGAGATGGAAATGTTGCAGTCATATTACATAGTCTGAAAATGTTCCATATGTAACACATAAATTTTATTTGACATAGAGCACATATTGTCTCTGATCCACTCCTTTTCAGATATCAAAGTGGTCATTTAATCCAGCCTTTACTTGGAGTTCAAAAGTCCTTCCATTCCCCAACTACTGGTACTTATTAAAATGTGTCTTCTGAGTTGTAAGAAGAAATGAAGTCTATTTCTGGTAGAAACCCCCCAAAGTTGTGTTATTCATACAAAATAGACTCAAAAGAAGTCTCCCATTAGAGTTGCCAACATATTTCATTACATGTTCTATTGAATTAACAACCATGGTTTTAATGCATGTGTTTATCTGAGCAAACATCTATTTATCTGACATGGTTGAAAGGATAGCAGAAAACAAAAAGGCTAAGAGAAAGCAGTTAATACGACAAGAATTCCTCCAAGCTGGTGATAGCAGTAATAAAGAGGTGCAGAGAACAGAGAAACTGTAGTGTCCAGATGCCAAGGAATCTGCTTCCTGCCTGCTCTATAGAACTTCCAGAGAAAAAGCAGGAGGGGACAGCTAGGCAAGAGAGAAGCAGAAGACAGCCTGTGTACCTGAAGGATCAATGCAGACCACAACAGTAAACTTCCAAACGCACCCCTAAGACAAAATCACTCAGTCACACTGAACCAGGATTAGAATGAAGTGAGAGAGGCATTAGCCTCCAGCCCAAACTGTGATTGTGGGTCTGCTTTATCTAAAAAAAATTCTAGGACATGCCTTTCAAGCTTCTTATCCCAAATGGATTAAATAAGTAGAAAGTGGTTAAATGTGTAAGTTAAAATGAGATAAATATCATTAGGGAATGGCAAATAAATTCCTATGGGAGCTCAAGAAAGTAGAGATTATATATGTGGGGAATTACATTAAAGATTGCATCATTGGTACTATTCTCTACATAGCTCCAATCCCCATCTTGCCCAGGACATGACAGAATTGTACATTTGGTTTTAGTTGATGGGTACAAGGGACTATTTCTGGTCAATGAATTGCAAGCAGCAGTCATGTTTGCCACTTTCAGGCTACAGCATTTAATTGCTAAAGTGAGACTGCAGAGCTCTCTTTTTTCCCCTCTGGCATAGTAAGGAGTTAAGTTTGAAACAGTAGTCTCTGAAGAGCTATAATTAATAAGGCTTTTCTGCTGTTCCACAAAACACATGTAGTAAAAGCAGGAAATAAAACTTTCTTATCTTAGGCCACTAATACTTTGGAGTTTCATTTCACTGCAGCATAACACAACCTATCCTAACTGAAATAACGTCAAAGTCAAGTATTCAATAATAGTTTAAGAACAGGGTTGCCAAGTAATTATGGGATGTCCAGTTAAATCTGAATTTCAGGTAAATAGTGAAAACGATAGCATAACATTCAATATTTGGAACATACTTATCCTAAAAAATGATTTATTATCTATCTGAAATTCAAATTTAACTGGATATACTATATTTTTGTTTGCAGTGGTATCTGAGATAGATTTTAAATTATTAGTAGAATTTGACAGATAAAAAAGGAAAGCAAATGCTCAGGCAATGGGCCAAAGACCAAAAAGTACAGAAGAATGTTCAAAGATAAGGAGGTGTAACTTAACTGAAACACTGTGTGCCTGGAATGGCAGGTACCTGTACATTTAGCTATTTCCTATGGTTCCATCCTGGTATACTATTCTCATTACTCTACATATTGCCCTAAGCACTGTCATCCACTCCAGCCCTTCTTCTCTCCTGAGCTGAAATGGGGACTAGAGAGGCAGTTTGGGCTTAACTCACCTCCACAACATCCTCCCTGGTGTGGGCTACTATCTTAAAACAGAGGCCAGATCATGCCATTCCTCTGCTCAAAACCTTTCCATGGCTTCCACCTAAATCAGAGTAAAAGTTGAAGTCCTTGCAATGGACTACAAGCCCTGTAAGATCTAGTGCCCTACACATTTTCCGATTTAATTCACTAGTCTTCCCCTCTGCTCACCCTGTACCAGCCAAATGGCCTCACAGTTCCTCAAATGAACTAGACACTCTCCCAGCATGGAAATTTTGCTGTGGTTCTTCTCTCCACCTGAAAATTCTCTACCCCTAGTCTTCTATGATTGAACTTCATTTTTTCTCTCCTGCAGTTAATAAAACATGTCTGCCACCTAAGCTTAAGAACATATAGAATAATTCATTTCTAATGATATTGTAATTTATGTAATCTCTTTGGAGGTGAATATAGCATTATTATTAAAGGCCATTAAAATATCTGTGACCTTTGAAACAGTAATCCAGGTCCTGGGAATTTGTCCAACAAAAAAAACCTCAAAAAGAGGGCATATGTGTATTTTCAAATATGTTCTTATCATCAACATTTCAATAGCGTTCTCAATAATCTAATTTATAGCAGTAAAAAACAGAAATATATGAATGGACTATTGTGTCTCGTTAAAATGTATAAATAAGAAGACTGTGTCAACATGAAACTGGTAAGTGAAGTGATGCTGCAAGTTTTATATATATATATATATACACACACACACACACACACTGTACTTCAACTCTGTATATTGGAAAATGGGAAGAAATAAAGCAATTGTTTTAGGGAGTGTTAGTTTGCTAAGGCTGCAATAACAAAATACTAGAAAATTAGTGAAATAAAGTGAAACTTAATGGGAAGATTTACATTAATGAATTTAATAAAATCTGATCCACTCCCTCTATTTCTCAGCAAAAAGAACAATGAAGAAAGTAATGCTATTTTTATGAAGAAACACAGGGTTCAGGAAATATAACTAAAATTCTGTATAAATTACTGTAGAATCCCAATAGTTTTAAATTGTTTAAGTAAAAGGTACATTTTTCTAGGAATTTCTGAATTGGAAGGAACATTTGGAATTGTGTCAGGTAAGATGCTTTCAGCTACAATAAACAAGAACTACTGACTCAAAGTAGGTTAAAATATGATTTTTTTTCAAATTTTATGAAAATCAGAGGATAAAGGAGCTGTTAGACTGATTAACCTATCGGCTCAGCTAGGTCAGCAAGTGGCCAGTTCATTCCATTGTTCTTCTCTAACACTCTGTGTTTATTTCATCCTTAGTCAAACAATAGTCTTAGTTATTACATCCAGATATAATATCATACACAGAAAGAAAATTAAGTTCTCTTCTTGAGAACTTTAGAAGAATGATTTCTTCAAAAATTTTCATGGATTCTTGGCCTAAAATTTTATTGTTTAAATTGAACAATTTACCTACAAGACAAATGGGATTTTTCTTGGACCAATCAGGCCTACCATTGTATGTGGGTTGGGATGAGCATAATTTAAGACATACATCTGTGTAAAAAGAATGGTGGAAACTTCAACAAAGTTGGAGATTCTCTTAAAAAGAAGAAAAGTGGAAAACAATAACAATCTTCCTTACTTTACTTACTAACACCCAACAGATGATATTTAGAGACATCAAATACCTTGTCCAAGAATTTGAGTGGCCAGGCCTACAATTGATGCCTCTCTCTTTTTGAATATGGAATGGCCAGTGAGAATATTGGTTAATCCTCTCAACTTGCACATTATAATTTACCCCCAGGAAAATACTGAAGGCATGTCCTGGCATGAAATACTAATGAAATAGTCAACAGACTCTTCTACTTTCATCACAACCAGTGAGTCATTGTCTGACTCACAGTAAGACATGTACATCTGTGCTTAGTAATACAACTCCACTGTACCAAAGAAATTAGCACTGATGCATAGATTTACTAGCTGTCATTAGAAAATAGACCTGTTATAATATAAATAAGGTGGGTAAGAATCAGACTGGAAAGCTGGATGTGAATCAAATTTATTGATTCACACAGATGGCAATATGATTTTTGAAGCTCTAAATATAATTGAATTCAAATTCATTTATCAGTCACTATTGATGCTGAAGGCAGTGTGCAAAGTTTGTTTCTTAAAATTGTGTTTTGTTTACTATTAACAATTTTGCAAAGACTTCATTGTAGAGTGAAATGTACCCTAGATTTGGAGTCAAAACCCCAAATTTGGAAACTGGATTTGTAGCTTACCAACTGTGTAAACTACAACTATTCAGATCCTTGTAACCCTCAAATGGGGATTAAATCAAAACAATAACAAAAGTACACCCCCAATTTTTAAAAATTTGCAGGAATGCAGTGAAGAGAAATGAGATAATACACATGAAAACATTCAAAACATAGATTAGCACAAAATACTTCTGTCTTTGATACAGAAAAATCCATGCTTGCCAGCGTGGAGCAAGTAGTTCAGGGTTAAGATTGCCATTTTGTAATGGTGCAAGTATTTAAGCCCTCCTTGTTCAAAGAGGTGGGGGAATCGTGCATAGAAAAGTTTTGGGACCCATGAGCTAATAAATCAGGTAATAACTACCCAGTAGATGACTGTTCTATCTTCGAGCTTGAATGTTTTATCCCTATAGAAAACAAACAAACAAACAAACAAAACAGTAGAAGGAAATCTCCTTTCAAGGTTCATAGGAAAAACAGAAACATACTAAAAGAAAAAAGATCATGAAATAGAAGTTAAATCTCATGATTCTAAAAAGTTTCACCCACATGTTCCAAAAATATTTGATACGTATAAAACTATGTAATTAAACAGTTCAAATCCAAGTTTGAATCAGAACACTAGTAAGAATTAGGCTGTCTGCAGGAAATGATACAGTATTTTATTTGTCTTTAAACATTCAGAGGGCGAAATTTTTTTAACTGAAAATCAATTGCACCTTGGAAAGAGACTATCATCTTCATCAATCTCAATTTCTTTTCTTTGTTTTTCATTTTGGCAAAAATATATAAGTAGTGAGTTTGATAGATACTTAAAGAAGTATGCCTTAAATCAGTTAACAAAAAAGAAATGAACAAAGTCTTTTGAAAAATCTCATGTGATTGGATATCAATTCTCATTATATGAGAAAAATAAACTCAACATGTTTTTTAATTTCCAAAACTTACTGATGTATTTTGGCTAATTTATGCATGTTAGACTCCATATTTTCATGAAAACAAAGTTATAGAATGAAGACATCTATCTGTGTTTTATAAAAGATAGTTTTATATCTTTTATAAAAACTATAAAAGATATAAAACTACTTTTATATCTTTTATAAAAACTATAAAAGATATAAAACTACTTTTATATCTTTTATAAAAACTATAAAAGATATAAAACTACTTTTATATCTTTTATAAAAACTATAAAAGATATAAAACTACTTTTATATCTTTTATAAAAACTATAAAAGATATAAAACTACTTTTATATCTTTTATAAAAACTATAAAAGATATAAAACTACTTTTATATCTTTTATAAAAACTATAAAAGATATAAAACTACTTTTATATCTTAGAAATCATATGTCATGGAAAAATATATTAACTATTGATTTTTCTAATGATATTTCTGCTACTATTTCACTGACACACAGTCTCTTCAACTTAGCATTCCGTACAATTCTAAAGCTACAAATTGCACTGTATCTTAATCATCTAAAAAAGCATTTACTGAATATCATCTATTTGTAGACTGTGCTAAACATGAAAAATAGAAAATTACATAAAGCCGTAAGTTAACAACACCAAAATTTATTATTTTCTTTCCTATGTTGTTCTTTATTATCAAAGGAATATATTGTCAACATAGTAATTTTAAATATAGACATTTTAAAGTGTTAAATGCTCAATGTTTTGTATGTTAATAATTTGGCACATATCTATCCTACTTTTAAACAATAATTATGTCATATAGTTAGTATCACACCATTTTCTGCTTCTAATACTACAAATTTTATGAGAAGACTACATCTGGTTTTGTTAATTCTGTATAAATCAAATTTTTATCACATACTAAGACCTCAAAAATGTTTGTTGAATGGGTACCATTATTTTCTAAATATATGAAGCCTCCTATTAGATTTGTGTAAAAAGTATGTCTTTTTATCACCAATCATTTCTGATATAAGGAAAACAAATGAATTTTATATGCACAATTTATTGTGAAATACTTTTAGTTCCAATCAAGTTTTATTGTTTTTTCTTTTAATTTCATGGTGCATACACTGTGTATTCCTTATGATGTATATTGATTTTATTTGTTTCAATAATAATTTTCTAATATTAAATTATGTTTAACAGCTAGGTTAAATCCTACTTGATTTTGGTAGATCAATATTTTAATAAATTCTTGAATTCAATTTGCAAGTATTCCATTTAGTAATATAGCATACTATATTTATAAGTGAGTTTGCTATATAATTTTTACTGTCAGATTCAAGACAAGTAGATTTTCATAAAATTTAATAGCTTTTAGAAAGAATCTTTTCCTACAGTGTGAAATAAATGATACATATTTAAAGTTATCCTTCTTTGATATTTAAAAGAACCCACTATAAAACTAAGTAGGTTAAAAGAATTCTTGGTGTAATTTTTGGTAACTTTCAATGTCTTCCATAGTTAGCATTTTTGATAACTTATACCTTTTCCAAAAAAATCAATTTCTTCACAACTTTCTGATTTACTCACACATAGTAGAAAGTAGAATTGTTCTCAAACTTTTTGTCCTTCTAACATGTTGAGTAAAGTGTTCAAAATAAATACTTAAAAGAGAGTCTTAATGGACAATCTTCAATCTCTAAGCAGAGAAAAGTAAGAAGCTTGACAAACTAGTTTCTAGGATTCTCATGGAAATGGAAGAAAAAAACTAAAAGGTCAATTCATTTAAAATGCAACTGAGTTAGATTCCAGGTACAAGGTTGAGAACTTCGTTGAAATGAAAGGAAAAAAGACAGTAATTTTCCATTCTTATTTTAATAATTAACTCTTGTCACAAAATAAACTGCTTTCCAACTTCTAATATTATCTTTTGGCTTTTTTCAATGCTTAAATCATCATTTTTTAAAACCTCTTTCTGTCTGTGTAAGACATATCTGCATATCTACAGCCATGAAGACAGTATCAGTTCTAAGCAATATTTCAGAGTAGCAAAAGTTATACTTATTACTTTTAGCTTTGCCTTTGATTTCTTCCTCCTACTACTAAGTATACTGCACCTTCCCCTTCAAGGCTGCTGAGGGTTCCCTAATGGACAGTGTCTACTGCCTGACCTTCCTCCAACAGCCTCTTATTTTCTCAACCTTTTTATTCAAACTAGTTCATTAAAGCTCTCCCTTCTATAGAAAACTAATAGAGTATAATGTCCAAAATTGCTGATTTGGCAGCCTCACAGATATGAACTCAAATTCTCCTCAATGATTTTCCAGCTATGTGAACATGTGTATTTAAATTAACCTCAACAGATCTCAATTTCTTCATTTATAAAATGAGGATCACTGTGCCAATGTCACAGTTTTACCACAATAATTAACAATAATAAGCCTGTGAAAGCATAGGTATAAGTGCTTCACATCTCTTGAATCATTTAATCATTACTACCAGTCTACTAAGGAAACATTATTCCTATTAATATCTTCCATTTTTAGATGAGAGAACTGAGGGAAAGAGAGGGAAAGGTGCATGTGCAGAGGCACATAGGTAGTTAAGTGATAGAGCTGGAATTTCCACCCAGGTAGTCTGACTTTCAAAGCCCTGCCTTGTCCATTCCATGACAACTGCCTCTCCATGAATGCTTCAACAAGGTAATGTGTATAAAGTGCATACCCTGCTTGTCACTTAGAAAGCACTGACTACGGCCGGGGGTGGTGGCTCACGCCTGTAATCCAGCACTTCGGGAGGCCGAGGGGGGCGGATCACAAGATCAGGAGATGGAGACCATCCTGGTTAACACGGTGAAACCCCGTCTCTACTAAAAATACAAAAATTAGCGGGGCATGGTGGCGGGTGCCTGTAGTCCCAGCTACTTGGGAGGCTGAGGCAGGAGAATGGCGTGAACCTGGGAGGCGGAGCTTGCAGAAAGCCCAGATCGCGCCACTGCACTCCAGCCTGGGCGACAGAGCGAGATTCCGTCTCAAAAAAAAAAAAAAAAAAAAAAACAAAAAAAAAAACAGAAAGCACTGACTGACTCTATGGTACTCTCTAAGGTTTTCAGTCTCTTACTCAAAACCTTGAGGGCCAGATGTATTTCAGAATTCTGAATTTTTTAAATGTTTAGAAAGGCAATACGGTATCCTGAACATGTGCGTATGTTATGTAACACTTCCAGCAGAGTTTGGGGCCGCACCGCATAATCAAGCACGTTAATATTTCTGTGGCAATCAAAACATTCACACTAAGTGGGATAAATAAAGAAAACTATAAATAGCCTCACCTCACTTCAGTTTTGCTGCAAATTAGTTCCCAAAATTCTGCTATTCCTAGAGCTTTTTCAATTTTGGAATTGAGGACAAGAGATTGCGGGCTGTTTTATGCCATGCAGTGTACTGAGATGGTGCTGGGGACATGAGATGAATGAAGCACAGTGAGCCTAACAGCAGAAGAGGGAAGACAGATGAATACATGGCCATCCGGCCCTTCTGTCCCCAGACTGATGGAGTGGTTAGCAATCTGATCACTAATTCATAGTAGTGTTCATGGCTGAGAAGAGCTCAAAAGGTTATCCTTTTCAGGAAACTTACTTGTATGCTAAGAGAGGCATTTGGAAATCATAGTGCATTAATTGAAAGGAGTCATTCCACTACTAGAATTTCCTGGCATTGTAGCAAAGTAACACAGTGTGAAAATTTTGTTGCCCCCCAAGCTCAAATATTCTCCACAAAGAGACTACCCATGCAGAAAGCTCAAACCTGAAATTTGACCAATCCTTTGTGCTAAGCGAAGACGTGCTTCTACAACCAGGATCATTTCTAAAACAAATTGTAGTCTATTATAGAAGATCACCACCATAATAAAAACATTAAACTTGCTTTTCAATGTACAAGCACAACAACAACCACAAAACAAAAAATATTGTGCCTAATGAACCAAAATTATCAACCATATTCAGGAGTCAAATAACCAGTACCCAGAAAGTCCTGGGAATGACAATACCCTGGAAACGAAAGCAAACTTTACATTCAAAATTTTTGTAAGATCTTATGCATCTTTGAAATATTATCCACATATGTTAAAAATTTTAACATAATCATTATGACTCTTTTCAAATCCAACTGAATGATACCTCTGTCTTCTTGCAATAAAAAGGACATAAAAATATGGAGCAAGTTTCCTCTGAAATGGTCCCACATCTTTAACAATAAAAATCTGTTTTACCCTAGAATATGAAAATAAAATTGAAGAATGTTCATGTCTTAGAATATCGCTCTTAGGAGAAGTCCAAATTCCTCAATATGGCTCACCGGGTCCTCCACAATCTCCATCTGCCTTTGCCAACTTGCCACTTCTCTTTCCATTCCACCTCTCAGATTCTTGGAATTCCAGCATTACTCAACTTTATATATTTCCCAAGGAGTATCATACCACTGGCCCACTTGATGCCCTTCATCTCACAGCTCACACGCATTCTCACCCCCACCCACTTCTCCATCCTATTCTCTACTCTTTCTTCAAGAATCTCTATAAACTTCACTTCTCGATCTCCTCCGCTTGATTAGATTCTCTTTCCATGTCTCCTGTGGACTGCCTATTATAACACTTATATTTGATAGTAATGCTTAGCTCAGCTTTTCTAGATGCAAGTTTTATAAGACTCGTGTAGTCTCTGTGTGGCGTCATTAACTAACACAGAGTCTTCCGTTTTGTAGAAACTCAAAGAACAAATTAATTTTGACAATTATATATGCTTTTATAGGCTCTGAATATTTTTTATACTATTTAAGAGCATATGCATATTTTTCCCAGGTTAATCATCTAGTTCAGAGTCTCCATAGATGTGGGTTGGCTAGATAAGAAAACTTAAGCTAATACACTGAATTTAATCACTAATGATAACATCAACCACTGGTTTATGTTCTTCTATGCCTTCTATGTGAAGTTGATTTATATATTTTTTTCACTTAAACCTTACTACATCTCCCTTTTCAGCAAGGAAAGGGAGAACTTCCTGGAAGTCATTAACTTAATTGACAGAGCTGGTATGTGAACTCAGATCTAATTTCCCCCAGGTACTTTTTCTTTTTACTACCTTATGTTGCTTGATAAAAAAAATGCTGCCACACATTTATTTCTTTTCTGAATTAAGGAAAGGTAGGGGTCACCAAGCACAGTGTTCTCTTTTAATTATCTCATAGCACCTGGGAAAGATTATATGCAAAATATTCATCCAGTTCTGTATGATGCATTGACTGAAGAGCCACTTATGTACTTAAGTGCCTGCTTGTGAAATGATCTGTGAATCCACAGAGATAGAACAAAGATTAAATAATTATGGTGGTTACTTGCCTACTCCTCACTATTCAGAACCAGGGATAAGCATGATTGTGACAGTTGATATCTTCATAAGAGATTTTAAGTATGTAAGTATTCATTTGTGGACACATGAATGCAGGCTCTATCTGAAGGGAGCAGAAGCATAAAGCCGGAAGAAAACGCAGAATGAAATTTAAAATGATAATAGACTTTATACCTGAAATGATTTAAGATATGTTGTATTTTCTCACAGAAGAAAGTATAAGCAAGAGTTTAAAAAGAACTTAACTTGCAATCCTTAATAGAAATAGTAACAGATACTATATTTAATCAGGTAGTAGAGTATGGAATTATGAACATCTTTGGGCTATAACAGTGATAACGCATGCTACTAAGGTTATGTGATTGATAAGTTTCAGTTATTATTCAATTTCTCTGTATTTTGGAAAACAAAATGCTACAATGCTATGGTTTGAAAGTGCCCCTCAAAGTTCATGTGTTGGAAACTTGATTCCCCATGCAATGGTATTGGGAGGTGGATCCTCATAGGAAGTGTTTGGGTCATGGGCGCATGACCTGCATGAATAGATTAATGCTATTATTGCAGGAGCAGTTTCCTTATTAAAGATCGAGTTTTGCCCACTCTCTCTTTCTTATCCTCTTCCTTCTCTTTTACCTTATGTTATGGGATGACACAATAAGAAGGCCCACACTAGATGCTGGCACCATGATCTTGGACTTCTAAGCCTCCAGAACCATAATCCAATAAAATTTTGTACTCTACAAATTACCCAGTCTGTGATATTCTGCTATAGCAACACAAAACTAAGGCATACAAAATTTCAAGTCTACTAAATAAATGTACTATCATAATTTCTTGTATGTGTTAATTTAATTATAAATTTTATTGTAGGCTGGCTGTGGTGGCTCACTCCTGTAATCCCAGGATTTGGGGAGGCTGAGGCAGGTGGATCACCTGAGGTCAGGAGTTCCAGACTAGCCTGGTCAACATGGTGAAACTCTGTCTGTACTAAAAATACAAAAATTAGCTGGTCATGGTGGCAGGCGCCTGTAATACCAGCTAATTGGGAGGCTGAGACAGGAGACTCAACTTGAACCCAGAAGGTGGAGGTTGCAGTGAGCCGAGATTGCGCCATTGCACTCCAGCCTGGGTGACAAGAGTGAAACTCTGTCTCAAAAATAAATAAATAAATAAATAAATAAATAAATAAATAAATAAATAAATAAATATTTTATTGTAATTAAATAAAGAAAATAGAGGTATAATTCTAGCGCAGTTACATAATACAAAAGAGTCTACAAATCATATACCTTGGGAAATTTTTTTCTGGCTTCTCTGAGGCGCCTTCTTGGAGTTCTTGAAACATCTGGTGCATTTTGAAGAGATACACAGGGCTCTCACTTCCATGCATCTTGTGCCTCTGCACACCACTCCAATCAAAACAATCGATTCATGGAGCATGCACAAACTCAAGGCATTCCCAGTGTTGCCCTCTAACAGGAACAAATTTCTATTTATTTCTATGATAAGATTTTAGAATATGCATTTTTCCATGTTACTAATATTTTTTTCATAAATATTTTTCAAAATAGAATATTCTATCATGTGGATTGTTATAGTTTACGTACAACCCATCTCCTTCTGTTGTAAAAAAAGGTTATTATTATAAAATGTTCACTACTGTGAAACAATTATTCAAGGGATACTTTTATGCAACAATTACTTTCCTCATATTTAATAAACTTTCTTTTATTTCCTGAAAGTAAGATTATTATATTGAGAAACAATTTTGCCAGTTACAAAGACAACAGCATTTCAGCAGACTTCGCCTTGATTGAAAGAAAAACTGCCATTAACTTTCATGAAGACATTATTATTTTCATGATACTTTATTTTTTAGTTGTCGATACCTTAGCACATTAGGATGTCAAGTAATCAAAACTCTCAAACGTTGTCTTAAATAATGGCCAAGCTCAAAAACATACAATGTTGAGCTAAATCCTTATTTCACCAAATTGATATCTTACATCTCAGTCCTTCAGTTTTACATGGAAAAGTAAATCCAAGTGTAATTTTCCTTTTATTAGCCATCTTAACACACTGTGATATATTACTCTAAAGTAATGACTTTAAAAATACACATATCAAAATTCAGATAAACAATTAAATGACCTCTTCCTTTTTTTAAAAAAAATGCCCTAAAAACAGTTCTTTACCAAAGGTATTCCATGAAACTGGATGTTTTCAGAAAACTGACAAATTTGGAAGATAAGCACTTTCCCTTTTTGTTTTAAATGAAACTTGTAAGAGGCTTTAATACACAGTGTGCATTGTAAATTTACAAGTGGAGGTAGTGTGTGTGACTCAGTACCCAAATGGAATTTGTTTTTTATGAGCAATATCTCAAAGGAATTGTGTACCGAAGAACACATTTCTGCTTTAGGAGAGTACAACCTTAATATGATATTGCCATTGTTTAAAATATGTTTGGAAGTCCTCTGTTGGAACTTACTTCAAACGACAATTTACCAAACACTGGAAAATCAGTCTCATTGAATTAGTTATAGGATATGCTCTTTTGTTCCAACCTTTTTCTTTGTCCCAATATTCTCAGATATCTTCCTTCAACTGTTTGTTCCTCACTTACTGAATTATGGGGAGCTTACAGTAGTGCAGGCTGGCACTGCTAGGGAGGAGAATTATTTGCAGAAGAGATATAGTGAAGGCCAAAGAGAGTGATTGTAGGACCCAGTTAAATGTGGTGGCCAGAAGCAACCTTACTTGGAATACATTATGGAGCAGACTGTTATTTAAGTTTAATTGCCCATTTACTATTGCCTGTCTGAAAATAACACAAGTCACACCGTAAATATAATAACCCGACGACTATAAATGAAAATTATGAGAACCCAAATTGCCAGAAGAATGCATATACACGTGTATTTAAAAATACACCTGTAACAAAAAGATGGATTTCTATACAGCACATAAGTAGTTACTGAGTTTTCCTCAGAGTATTGCCTTTGTGTATGATTATTTAGTAATAATTAAAAGCCCTCTTTTTGTCATAGTCATACCTTGTTTCATTAAAATATACTAGGAACAGACTATCAACATGCAAACAATAGAAGTTGTATAAGCAACAGTAAAAATATAAATAGAAGGTAATTTGAAGTATGTTGGTCCAATAACGTTTTGATAAAAATGCCATGAAATTTCACCCTTTCTTAGCCCTAGGACCACGGAAATCACCTCTGGCAAGGACCAGCCATGTCTGTTTTGTTCTGTCAGTGTGCTACTGGATGGCCAGAGGAGTTATCGATCTTTATTTGAGCACTAACTGTTTCAAAAATTAGAATTAGAGTTACAGTAGACTCTCTACAGCACCATAAATACATCTAGTTGGAAAATTTTGTGTATAGGACTAATGCTAAAACAGTGAGAAAGACTGCAATGTAAAACCACCAAAGCTTCTTTCTGAATTCACTTTAAAACACAATGTAGAGTTGTTGAATTTAGCAAATAAAAATATAAGATCCTTATTTAACATTGGGAATTTCAGATAAGGAACAATTTTTAGCATAAATGTGAACCACAATTTAGTATATTTATTTAATATATATCTGAAATTGAAAGTTAATCTGGTATCATACTTTATCTGGCAATATATCCATAAAAAAAAACAAGGTGGCCCGGGTGCGGTGGCTCACACCTGTAATCCCAGCACTTCGGGAGGCTGAGGCGGGTGGATCACGAGGTCAGGAGATCAAGACCAGTCTGGTCAATATATGAAATCCTGTCTCTACTAAAAATACAAAAAATTAGCTGGGCATGGTGGTGCGTGCCTGTAATCCCAGCTACTCGGGAGGCTGAGGCAGGAGAATCACTTGAACCCGGAGTTGGAGGATGCAGTGAACTGAGATCATGCCACTGCACTCACTGCAGCCTGGTGACAGAGTGAGACTCCATCTCAAAAAATAAACAAATAAATAAGTAAATAACAAGGTGACACACTATAATAGCCCAGGAAATTCAGTACAACAATAAACTACATGGCAAAATCCAGAAGGGTTTGTATTAGTCAAAATAACTGTTGAGAATAGTTAAGAGTTGATGATCATAGTAAATCGTGCTCAAGCTCGTGAAATGAAAATAGTGAATATTGACAGGATTAGGGAAATTTTAAAACTCCCTTCAGCTTGAAAGTTAGTTGGTGCAGGCATTGTCTCTGACTAGGGAAATAACATTAGTCAAGAATCCGTCCACCCATAATGTTTTGAAGACTGGGAGCTACTTTGTAAGAGGGATGAACCCTACTTCTGCAACAATATCATTTTTCAGTCATTAGTGTTTTGATAGTTCAGGAGGTGAAGAAAGTTACCACCATGGTCACGTTCTCTACAACCAGCAGCATAACAGAGGACAAGGGGTACTCCTGTGCATTGTTCCTTATCATCTGACAACCATTTCAAGGAGTTACGGAACTGAGGGAAGAAAGGGGATTACAGTTGCTTCCCTTGGAGATGCATTTGTAAGTTGAAGTAGTAGAAGCCTTTGGGGTCTAGCTTACTGAAAAGTGTACTTTTCCACCTAAAAGGCAGTCAATCCACCAGTCTGTTAGGAAAACACTTCTGTAAGTACCTACTGTGTACCAACCTGTGCTAGGCATCAGTAATTAATTAAACTTGTGCTAGGCATCAGTAATTAAACCTGTGCTAGGCACCAGAATTCATTAAACCTGTGCCAGGCTTCAGTAATTCATTATTTTTCTCCTCCGTACCACCTGATCTTTCATTCCCTACACCGCATTCAAAGTGAAGTAGGCAACGGTATTAGGAATGTTGTCTATCTTCATTCTACACAGGGTTCATATCTAATGCAATTACAGTCAAAGCAGCAATAGAGAGTTGTCAGCTGTGCTCTGCAACTTATGGGCAAAAAATACATTTATCTTCAAAACTGTCTTCTATAACCTCGTGGATTTTCTACCTGTGAGTCGATGAAAAAGAGACTCTTCTGTCCCCACCTCTCACCAATACAAAAATCACTTGATAAATACCACTGGTTATTAGACTAAAGATTTTGAACATTAGCCTACCATTAAGCTTGATATAGTAATAGCTATGATTTATAGAATGTTCACTTTATGTCAGGCAGTCTGCTATGCACATTAAATATGTTATCTAATCCTCATAATACCCATTTATGAGGAGGTTTTATTATGAAATTGAAAAAGAAACTTAAATTATCCATGGTTATACAACTACTATGTTGTAGGGTCATATCCTTTGATTGTCCCATAACTACCTCTCTAGGCCCTCTTTCAATAGCTCCCAGTAGCCCTCTACCTCTGGTCATGCCTATCTTCTTTCAGTTCATTTAATTTTCTTTGCTCTCATCTCTAAGACCTCTATCCCACTAATTTCTATTTCTTAAACACCCCTTATCTCCTTTGGCTAAATTCTGTTACTTTATATTTTAGTGTTTTGATAGTTCAGGAGGTGTTGCTCTCAATCAAAGGTTATGCTTTCCTTGGGGCCTTTACAGATCCAAGATTTTGTTTTGGGGTCTTGTCTGTGCTCACAGCATAGAAATGTTTCTATCCTCTTTGTTTGCCTACACTTTATTATTTCTAAATGTTAGATAGCAGGTTTTAATAAACAAAATTGCACATCAAAAACTTGTGTACTAAGCTAAGATAACTTTCATATGTGAATATAACAGAAAGATATCCTCGGATATATGAAGACACACAAAAATATATCATATTCAAGCTATTTCTTAGTTCCATAAAGAAATTGGAAAATATATAGCATATCACAAAGAGATGTTTCCAAATTGACTCCAGAGAAAATAATTTCAGAAAAGCAGTAGTAGCAATTAAACAGGTATAAATATGACTGAAAATTATGACCACAAAAGTAATTACAAATTATATGTATATAGTATAAATTAAAAGATACAAGATATAGACTAGTAATAACTATTATAAATTATAAACTGAATTATCATTTATATATGGCATATCCACAAATAAACTAAGACAATAAGTTTAAATAATATTTCAATCAATAAGAATTCAGTAAGATAACTATACCTATGATTAATGTACTAAAAGTAGTAGCTTACTCATATGCCATCAATGACTAATTAAAGTGTAATGGACTGCAAGATACCATTCACAATAACAACCAGGCATAGAATATTTAGGAATAACATTTAAAATGAACATGTAGGACCTATATAAAGTAAGCTATAAAATTACTTTTTGAGATCTAAAACCAGATTTAAACAAATGAAAAGGTACTATGTTCTTGCCTATGAAGGTTAAATTTAAAAAAAAAAATCCTACATATGCCCTCATGGATATAATTATCTTAGAGAAAATGAAATAACTAAACTAAATTTTTAATAGTCTTTGGGGAAAAAAAGAACATTTTCTTCCTCAGGCTATTCAATATTTTCTCAATTTTCCATTGTAAGAATATTTAAATTTATGATTTAAGAAAACTTTTTGTTTTAAAAATAAATAATTTAACTATAAAGACACCTCATCTTAAAACCACAAATTCATTCTAATACTTTGTTCTGAAAATTATAATCTATTTTATAAATTTATTTCATCTACTATCTTACAATGGTTTTTCCTAAAACAATACAGTTTTACCTAATCTCTATAATACTATAAATGAAGACTTTTTTCATTCTATTTACATGACCGCTATAATGTACCTATGCTTCTTTAAACACCTTTCTCAGTCCTGCTATTTGCCACAGCTCAGATGGACTATCTGGGCATAATTCAGTTTTACATGTAATAGTCTTTACGCATTTGTTTGATGAAGCATATTCTAGATAGAATGTGGAAAAATTCACCTTTGGATATTTCTAATTTATTAAATGAAACAAAGTAACAACAGTGCGATAAATAGGGATTCTTTCTTTTTCCTGTGCTCCTTGTCTAATTTCTTTGCTGCCGCAACATCCATTCTTCAGCATATTTTCCTAGGACACGGCATCCTTCCATGAAGGCCTCATTTCCCTGTAATTAGCAGGACAATCAGTGCCATCTATTATTGTTAGTTAGAAGCTTCTCTACATAATGGGGACTTAGCATTTGGTCCCACCGGCAATGTTTCTGTATAAAAATTTAAAGTACACTAATATGTAAATATTGTTTCAACTTAATGGTGTACTTTCTATGGAGACTCAGAGACATTTGTTAAGCCATCAAAGTGCATGGTTCTTACAAATGTATTCTCAGTGGGTAGATAACAAATTAAGTGTCACCGTCGTCCGAGTGATCCTTTTCAAGAATTTTTCATTTACTGTTAGTCTAAAAAGCTTCTTATGGCAATGAGAAAATCACACATTATGGCTAGGCTTCTAATTTTCTCAGTAGGATTGTGTATGTATTTGGGGATCAGAATAAATTAAAAAGTGGGAAAAGAAGGTGAGCTCAAAGAAAAGAAGAAGAAACATTGCCTTTGTGGGGAAGAATCATAGAGAAATACATCATTGTAGGCAAGGAAAATCACAGAATTATTCAGATGGTGATAAAAACCTAAGCTTTAGTAATCTATCACACAAAATGGTGACCATAATAAATAATAATGCATTATATATTTTGAAATTGCTAAAAGAGTATATTTTAAGCATTTTCACCACAAAAAAATATGTGAGGTGAGAAATTTATTCATTAGCCAGATTTAGTTATTTTACATTGTAAATATATATCAAAATATCACATTGTACCCTATAAATATCTACAACTTTTTTAAAACCTAGTGAGAAAATAACCAGACACTGTTCATAACTCTGGGTAAAAACAACAACAACGACAACAAAATAGTGTTCCTATACACAAGTTTATAACTGGTATGAACAAGAAGCCTATACACATATAGTCTAACTCTAGATGAAGATAGTAAACTTATCTTCTTATCCAAATTTTATTTAAAATGGTGAAAAATAATCACAGGGATGAAAAACAGGAAAAGTTATTATTATTGGACTAGAATACTGAGATATAAAGCAAATAGGATGAAAATAATGAATACATAGGTTGGAAGTGGAGTAATGTAATTCAATATAGGTAAAGAAAAGGGGTTGGTCCTTTTCTTCCCAAGGAAATCCAGAGGAGCCTCAAATTCGAGGCAACACGTACTAGGAGAGGGAGCTGGCTATGGGACAACTGCTCAGAAGGTCTGGAATTTCTTTCAGTGTCTGGCTATAGAATTTGCCCTTAGAATATAGCTAGCAAGAACAGCTCTATAAATAGAGTAGGGAATCAACAGAAGAGAAGACAGTTCTAAATTAGGTATGTTGGTGTGATAAAGAAAAGTGGAGCAAACTCTAAGGTACCTTCATATTTCCTCAAAGTGCATGGAGAAAAAGAAAAAGGAAAGATAACCCCATATTGATTGAAATGCTCTAAAGTTCTATCTCCAAATAAAACTTCCTTTTTTAGACCTCCACAATACCCTAATTTGCCGACCTGCTCCTATCCACCCACCCTGAAGGGAATCCTGTGTTCTGCACAATCCTGCCAACCTACCCACAACACACTATATTCACCCAACTCTCTTTCAGAGTAAAAGATATCTGAAGAGATTCAATAGTATAAAATGCAACAACCAAGATGAACAAATGAAAAAGAAATTCCATAGAGGGACTAGAGTTAATGCCAGAAATAAAATAGAATTTAAAGAATTTTCCAATTAGTATCTTCAGAAAGATTCACAAAGACATTATAGTCATTAAGATACAACATGCAGATATGAAAAAAAAGAGTAACCAGAAAATAAGAAAGATTCCCTGAATATTGCAAATGTGTTGTCAAAATGGAAAAATTAGGGTACTGGGTTCAATAGTGTCCTTCAAAATTCATGTCTACCTCAAACCTCAGAATTAAATTTTAGCTAATTTAACAATTAGTTAAATCAAAATGGAGCCATGCTGGGCTAGGGTGGGCCATAATCCAATTGACTATTGTCCTGATAAGAAGAGAAAACAGAGACCCATACACTGAGGGCAAGGCGAGGCCAGGTGAAGGGGATCATCATGTGAAGATGGAGATGTATCTCCAGCCAAGAAACACAAAGAAACTCCAAGAATTGCAACCACCAGAAGCTAGCAGTGAGTCATGAAACAGATTATCTTTTAGAACCAATAGAAGAAACCAAGCCTGCCAAACTAGCTTCCAGCCTCCAAAACTGTAAGACGATAGGTGTCTGTTGTCTTAAGTCACCCCTTTGAAGTCATTTGGTTGTGGTGATTTGTTATGGAAGCCTTAGGAAATTAATACAATTTAGTTAAATGCTATAATACAATGTCTATAAAGTGATGTGGAAACTCAGAGAAAGAAATTAACTGCTTTGGAAGAGGTGTTTAAAAATATTTGATAACTAGAGAATACATGTCTTATATCCAGGAAGGGCAAAAACTGTGGTTTGAACATTGACTACGCTTTTGGCAGTGGAGTTGTAAGGAAAATGACTAGGAGCACAGGTAGTAACAAGATTCTGAAGAACCATTCTATGGAATCTTAGTATGTAGTCAAGGAAAACGGATAAAGTTCTTTTAAAACAAGAAAATGGTGTGGTATATATGTGTCTTGGAAGGAATGACTGCCTTGTTTCTGAAGTCACCATCTTCCCAGTTTAATACCTGCTTTCATTTTTATTTTTCTTCCTCACTACCTTTGCTCTTTCTTCTACTTTTCTACAGTGAGTTTTATGTAAAGCAATTTTCCAAAGAGTATTTTGAACTTCAGAACCACATTATCATTTTCCTTTAATCCTAGTTCAATTCAAATTTCTAGCTTTGGAATCCACATGGACTTCTACATGGGACAGGCAGTTCTGTTTCATAGAAACTGTGCAAAAACTAATATTATTTTCTTGGGCTTTAAATAAAGTAGTAGCAATATAAAGCCTGTATTTCTTGTACAGAGGATTGCTTATCTCACTAACTTGTTATGGTGGTGGGTGAATTACAATAACCAAAAATCTTAACTGGCATACTCAGCATCTAATTTCATAACCATAAAACTTATGAAGTAGCCTTCTATAATTAGGTAGTTTATACAGAAATATAAAAGAAAAAATCACAAAATATAATACCAAATATTATAGTGTTAAATCTTGTAAAAGAATAACTAACTACTCATGAGCCAGATACCCAAATAGTAACCATTGAATCTTGAATGAGAAAGAAGTCATAAAGTTTCTCTTGTCCCATAACACAAACAGAAACTAAGGGAATATTCTTGACTTTTCTTGTTGCCTCATTCACTCCTACCTAATTAGTCAAAACTCCTCTTCAACTGTGTCCACTTTACTATTTTACTTCATTCCACTTGCTACTGTCTTACTTCAAGGTTCAATGTTGTCTCCTACCACCTGTGTTACTTCAATAACACACTAAACTGTGGCCCTCTTGAAAAACTTACACTCACCCTCTCCAACCCAATCCCCTCTTCAGCTACAAAGTTTTCAGAATGATATTCCCGATTACAAATTTGTTTGCCGCTGCTCTTAAAATCCTTCAAAATCTCTCCATTACCAGCAGAGAAAGACCAGAACTTCTCAAGAGAACTTGTCAAGCATTCCCAGCCAACCTCAGGGTCTGTCTCCTGGTGTACCTCCCCACCCCTTGCTCAGTGCTCCAGTGGTATTTAATTATTCACAGTACCTCAAACAGGACAAACAGTCCATGCCTTCCTTTCCTGTTGAAACTATTTAGGCTCTTCCCACTGTCTGAAAAATCTATCTCCTCTTCATCCTGTGGTACCAACAAAGACTGGAAAATTTTTCCAATGCTAGCAAAGCTGTGTTAACCTCCAAATCACCCTGTGCTCACTTCTACTGCAGATATTATGACATTGCACTATCATCATCCTTTGGTTGTTTTCTTACAATAGACTACAAGTGTGTTAAAGGCTGGGAATATGCCTTCACCTTGCCGCTTGCAATATGCCTGATTTATAATATGTATATTGGATATTATTTTAATTAATTACCATTTAATCATAAATGAAATAATTACTTCTACAACTGCCCAGACAGTCATTTAGAATCCACACAGAAAATCTCAGGGAGAGACAACTTATTTCTTCATGAACACTCTAAACACCAGAAAGTCTTCTTAAAGTAGGCTACTATAAACGCCTCACCTCCAGAAATGAGCAATGCTTGCCTCAAGGAATAATAGCAATGATAATGTTAAGAGTAATAATAATACAAATGACATTTCTAGAACCAGGTCTGGATTCTTAACATAAATGTGCTCAGTCTTTCCTCATAGCACTCTACTGAGTCAGACACTATTATTTTCTCCCTGGTCCAGATGAGAAAAAAGGAGGCTTAGAGAATTCCCTGAAGAAAAGACAGCAAGCAAGTTGTTGAGTCAGAATTCATATTTAGCGTATTCAGTCAAGTCCTTAACACTAATACACTAATTAGCTTCCATCGCAAAATCAACTATCAGAAGTCAGCCAGTTAGTTACTTAATTCCTTGACTCTAAGAAGACACGCAATTAAAAAACAACTATATAACTTTATTTTTAACTTTTTTCCAAATTCTTCCATCCATGAAAGTCTTTTGAGAGAAAACACCTGTTAACATCCTACTGAAGTACAGGTAACCAGTTCTAATACTGGTCTAAGCTTGATTTGTCTCTTAATTCATTGTTGAATTGTATTTGTTTTTTCTGCAGTCATAGCACAATACTGGCACATAGTGAGCAAGTAGCCAACTGCACTCAAAGTGCATTCACCTGATATGAATCATACCCAAATCCCACTGAATTAGGATCTCTGGGGTGAGACCTGAGTTGCACAATTTTAGTCAACATCTTAGGTGATTCATAGGCACATTCAAATTTGTGAACTGCAAATTTTAAGTAAACTGATAAAACAGTGTCCATTGCTGTCCTGGACTGAGAGTCTTACATCTAAGCAGGATATCTTACATATAAGCCCAGTGGTCCCCTCCTTCCCAATTTCCACCCTCCCTGTTCTCTCAAGCCTGTTATTCTGTCTTTGCCATGTTTCATGCCTTCAGATCTTTTTATTATTCAATGTTACATGACATGATATTCCCCGTTAAGCCTTCATGTTTGCTCACTACTCCACTGACCTTCCCCTTGATTTTTGGAAAATGCCTACTTATCTTCTGGGAGTTAACCAAAATGTCATCTTTGTTTCCTCCTTAACCTGTGCGTCTACACTATATCAGTGTCTCTACTATATCACTTAGTGCACTATAACTGTGAATTTATAGTTCTTCTTTTCCTACTGAATACAAGTGTTGCGAAGGCAAGTGCTAAATTTTAATCCATTTTGCATTCTTAGAACATAACCTAGTTCTGGCCAACAGTTGAAATTCAATAGTTGTCAACTGACAGATTCAAAAGCATTAGAAACTCTGATGCTTTTTTTCTTTCCCAGTTTGTTTAGTTAAAGGAGAATGTACAAATCCTGACAACAACATGCTACTTTATCATCCAATCAGTGTGGACAAAGTAGAGGAAACACAAAAGACTATAGTGATAAAGAAACCCAGCGCTGAAGTACAATGTCAAGTACTCTGACAACTGCACTTACATCTAAAAAACAAACGTTACTAAGAAATCACCTAAGATAGATAAATCAGTGATGAATTGATGAAAAAAATTGAAAAAGAATCAGATTTTTTTAAACACTCACTAAATTAAAAAAATCTTGCAACTGATAGCAAGTACATACTACAATTAAGAATTAAACAGTAAATTTATAGAAAACGAGGCTAATTAAAGACAATCCTGCTTTTGCATCAAGTCTAATCATTTTTTAATGTCATTAAAGCCTAATAATACATTAAAATATGTTTGATCTTATTAGTTTGCTTAAATTCTATATTTCTAGCATTGCATTCTAAGTATCAAATTACAGTCAACATTATGTGCCTGGGAATTAAGCATAAGCATACAGCATACACAAACGATACAAATATGAAAGTTGCTCAACTTTGACGCATCCACTAATTATTTTAGATGATGGTGATAGGTTCATTCAGGCCTAATTATAAAGTTATAATACATTTAAAAAATTAAAGATAACTGCTATTTTTGATTCTGTTTGTACAGACAAAAGCCAGTTAAGGTTCTATTCTGCCCATTTCCTACTCAGTCTACTTGGTTGCATTAAGAGCATTCTAGTAACTTTCATAATATTCCTCTCATTGCTCCTACAAGAAGCCTAAAAGAGAGAAGCAGAACAACTTAAATGAAAAGTCAAACTGTAATAACTATTTTTATGTTTTCCTAAATACCAATTTTACTACTTTTATCTAAAAATTAATACTTCAACATCAGTAAGGAAGTTTGTTACTGCGATGATTATTATGCCATCATTTCCAGTACAATTATTATACAATATTCACTTTTAGCAAATAGCATTTAATCCTAAGTCAATAAACTTAAAAGTACCAAAATCAAGAACCCCATATCTGAATTTCTATTCCATAATTTGCAAGCATAGACACAAATTTTACATAAATTCTGAATAATGTCTGGCCTTTTCATGGAGCACAAAATGACAAAAAAACTCAAAAAAAATTTATATTGGTCCAAATAGTTTTTGCTTAAACATAATTTATAAATGTGTAATATATATTTAGAGTCAATTAATATTATTTGAATATATGAGCAATATTATTTAAATCACTACATTTTATAAAAGATGTCTTTGCATTTTATTGTTTACTAAACAATTTTAAAATCCTGGATAAAATATTGGTGTAAAATAAGAGAATTTATGCAACCAAAAGCTGATTATTTTTTCTTTCTAGGTCTCTCATCATAGAGACAACTCAAAGGAAAACACCTTTTACTGCTAAGACTAAATTATAGAAAAAACTGTCAAGAAAGACTATCTTGGCCTTTGCTCCGATTTTTAAAGATGTCTACAGCACAGTCAGATATTGTTGAAGAATGGCAACGCTCTAAGATTTGATAGCACACCAACCAGGGGCTTCAAACAAAGAATGAAGGAGACACTACTGAAGTGTCTGCATGAGATTTTCTGGACACATACAGCATTGAGGAAATGTCAGTTTAGCAAGATGTTGGTATCATGATCAACTTTCAGGAAAGAAGGCCAGTCAAGTAATTGCAGTAATCATGGAGTATTTTTGCCCAACATTACCCATAACATTTTGCCCCAAGTTCTTCTGCTTTGATTTCTATAAAATGTATTTTCTAGGACACTCCCAAATTATAACACTGCTTTACATTCCCATCACATCATCTTTGGCTTACTGTTCATTAAAGAATATTCAGGGAAATTGTTTTTTCTGTATTGTATTTACTGACCTTACAACAACATTTAACTTTGTTTGCAGATCTCCAATAGCTCTAAATGCTTTTCTCTTCAATTCACCAGTTATCCCTGGGAAAACCCACCATGACCTGGTTATTTACATTTGAGAAGATGATGTTCTATTGCCAATAGGTTGAACCAGTGTTGCATTAAAAATAAATAAATCAAACAAAAGTAGAAAAACGTATTATAAAAGACATACACACGAAACGGTCAAAGGAAAAATAGGTATCATTTCTTAATTATCTAAATATCTTCTGGCTCAGCTTGGGAGGTAAGCTCCTGCAGGTCTTCTCATAGGTGTTACAAGCTGAAGGGAAAAAAAGTGGTTAAGTGCAGAAGCAGGCTACTTTTAAGGCTTTTTAGGAAGTAAGACAATAACATGTAAAACTAGTGGGGAAGGTAGCAATGGAAGACTGCAACTGGAAAGGAATCTTGAAAATAAGGCAAATCCCTAAAATAATGACAAATTTCTGAGATTGTTGAACAATAAGACATGGAAGGGATCAGAGCCTACCCTTCCTAACAGTCTTGCTGCTTCCCGACAGCTAAAATTTGTGCATTTAGTGTTAAACACAGTATAAACTAAGCAATCAAAATTGAACAGAATGAACACTTAATCAGAAGTCACAAGATCTAAATACTAGCCCTGCCATTGCCGTTAACTTGTCATGGCTGAAACATGTCAGTTGTCTTCTCTGTGAATTGAGGCAGTTGTGCCAGATGCTTGCCAATTTTCTTCCAGTTCTAATCAGCACAAACACCAGAAGTCTATCATATATTTCTTCACCAATTTCACTAATATAATATATATTTTGGACACATATAATAACATGCACACACGCACTTCTCAATCAAAACTTGAAGCCATATTCCCACAAGTCTATTCTAGCTCTTACCCACATACAAATTTTACAAACATATTCCCTGAGTATGTGTCTGTATTATAACAGTGAATATATATTTGAATATATATTCTTTTTATGTGTATACATATACCCTAAAAATAGAAAAATGATTTTCTCAAAACAGAAATATGGAGCAGTATACACTACACATGCACATTCATTTTAAAATAATCTTCACTAGTGAGCACATTAAAATATACCTTAATGAACATTATGAACAAAATATAATTTTAACTTATGAAGTGTGCTAGATAGCACACTATTTTCTATGTCTATTCTAATAGAATGGGTTATGAAAGAGATTAGAATTGAATAATTTGACACTATTTTGTAAACACTTAAATATGTTAGGCATAGTGTAAGTCCTCAAGAGAATAAGACTGTCCCTTTTATATAAAATATGAAAAGGGGAAAAACATGGCGTTGTTGATAAGATACTTTTCAAGTGAAAATGAGACTGGCATTATCTAATCGGTTACCCTTGCAGGTGGTTGGATATACACCTGCACTGAATCTTAGACCTAACAAATGACAGAGCTGAACATCTTCATGGGTTTCATGACAGAGCCACAGCAAAATCATTTCCTGAGATCAATACGTGGTTGAGAGAAAGCTGTTTTCAATGGAAACAGGAAGCTGGGAGCTAACCTGTTTCTATGGTAACCACAGCAGTAGCTACCCAACAGCTGTAGGGAAAATAAAGGGCAGAAAGTTACAAACGAAATTGAAAAAAAAAAAAAAAACAGATTCTGGTTTACTTTATTAGTGTGATGGTCCTTGGAGTGCAATCTGAATGGGCATGAACATGTCGTCCCTTCCTCTCTCCCCCAGAATCTTTAGCAATAATTATCCTACAAATCTCGAAATTTTAGAGCTGAAAAGAAGTTTAGATACTATCTAGTCCAATGTGTCATCTCAATGTTTGGGTTTTATTTTTCAGAATAAAGCAAAGGAAATCAAGATTTAGGAAGACGAAGTAAATTCTCCAAGGTCACACAACTAGTGTTGAAATCAAGACTGGAGCGTAGGTCTCTTAGGTCTCAATTCAGGCATTTTTCAATTCTTTTTCCATATAATATCCAGTTCTGCTCTGTTCTCCTCCCAACACTCACATTCTATTCACTTTCTATGAAAATATTGACTACACAGTGTTAGGATTATTACCATCCCTCAATCTGCATGGAAGGCAAAAAAGCAGTGCTTTTCTGTCTTAAAAGAATATTTTGACTGCTCTTCTAGAAGAAAAGCCCTTCATATTTCAACCAGAATTGAATTAAGTTTATGGAATATATTGAAGGTTATTTTTTAGACTATTTTTCCACTATATATTTTCTTCTACAGGTCTGTGTTTATCTTTATTGCCCTTTACTATTTTATTTAGACACATTTCTAAAGGTTCCCACAATAAAAAGAATACATGGCTCAGAAGTTCAAATAATACAAGACTTGAAAATCACATTTACTTTATTTGTCATAGTAAAAATTGATGGCAATGATAAACATTTTCAAATGGAAAATCTACAAAAAGGTTGATCTATACCTTCCTTTTCAGTTGCTTTGAAAATGAGCTTATTGACAAAGATAAAAAACTTTCCTTGTCTTTTATTTAATTTTGTCAACTCAGGTCTACAAATGAGCTCTCAGCAAAATATTACAGAAGAGATCATACCTAATCTATCCAACTACATTCACTTTTTGCACACCTAATGTCCAACCATAAATCAGGTCACCTCATATGTATATCACTTGTATGTATATTTAGTTGGCAATTAAATTTACTTGATTATTTTAGTGATCTATTAATCAGGTACTCTCTGATTCTATCCAATGCTTAGAATATAAGCATAAAATTAAATTTATTTATAAGCCTTTTGACCCTGAAAAGGTCAAAAGACACTTAAATGCTTAGGTGGAAAGTGCAAACACACTGGACTATTATAGCAGACTCTTTTGAGGAATATGAAGTTTGGGTATGCATTGTCATGATGTTGGCCATGACTTTTAATTAAATGGAAATAATGAAAGAAACTTGGCCACACCTCCAAATAGCTCAATTGTTGTTTTGTATAAGTACAGTCTTCATTATATTGTAAGGAGAGAGCCTGTAAGTCATTGTGAAAACAGAAAAATAAAGAATTTAAGAGCCTAATATTTTGTAATAAAATAAAGACCAATAATACCTTAACATCATCATTTCTAAAAGGAATATTTTACTGCATGTGTCAGGCAATATTCCTATGTGAGTTGTTTTTTTTTTTTAGGAAAATGTATTTTTAACACCTCTAGAATTTTATTTGCCATAATCTTGTTTTTTTAATTTAATAGATAATGCCTTTAGGAAACATTTTATTATAAATAGAGAGGTGAGCTCATTGAAGGCAAAGGATTATATCTTCTCCATGCATTCCCAGTACTTTTCATAGTTTTCAGTCTACAGTGACTGTGTAATCAATATTCATTGAATAAATGTGCTTTCTAAAATTTTAATAATTGACAACAATATTTTATGAATAAGCTATATTTAGCCATTAATTCTTTTAATTAGAACCACTTTTACAAAACAAGACTTAATACATTTTCTTCCTTTAATCTTAATATATGATTCAAATTGTTCCTATACCTTATTATAATTTTTAAAAATCAAGTGCTACATTTAATACTAGCAAATATTTATTTAGATCATGTCTTTCTTGTTTTGTTTTGTGGCTTGGGGAAGAGGAAAAAGTGGCCCATACAAAGTAAATTAAATATTTGCAAATTTGAGTCTAATGCTAGAAATTACAATTTCCATTTTAATGGCTTCTACGGAGTACGTTTTGGTAATGCTGTAGAAGTAATCTATAATGCTAATAATATGAATATTTTCAAGATTTAAAAAATGATAGATTCACTATCACAATCCCTGTATGATGCAGAAGGATTGTATATGAGATACAACCCATATTGTATTTCAACAACAGTAAATGAGTTAAAGGTCAGGGGAAAGTATGTGAAAGAGCTAGAAACACATCAAAAAGGCAACATCTTAAGTGGGGTTCCTTGGCAGTTATTATTTTGTTTTTTCTTTTCTAACATGTGCTTTAAAAGTAAAAAACAGAAGATCTACCAGGTAATCAAAGATATGCATAAATCACCAAGGAAGAGCCAACACTCTAAAACAGAGCTGAATTCAATCATCTCCCCTACCCTATAAAAAATATAAGTGAAAAGAAGAGAAAGAGAAACTTATAACTGCTCTCAGCTGTTTAATATTCCAAACAGATTCTTCAAAATTGTCTTTTATTTTAGTATTTTGTCCTTATGTGATTTTTAAAAACTTCTAAAAATCTAGAAACTCTATCAAGGAATTTCTGCTTCGTACCTGTCCTCTTATATTTGATACATTCTTCAAAGGAAAGCACATACAAGCTTCATGTTTTTCTAACACTTACACATTAAATCGAAAATATACAGTGCATCACATTTTTACAAATATATTTATGCATCCTTGTTTTTTACTGTTTGTAAATATCACTCACTAGCATCAACAAAATAAACTCTCATTTTTTTCCTGATCTCATTTTCTCCACAACAGGTTTCCATGACAACTTATATTTGAATTTTTATAAATTTCTATTTTTGAACACTATTCTTAAGAATAAGAATTTAAATGTATAAAATATAAACTTATTTACCAATTGAAATACAACCATATAGACCCCTCAAATATGTATTTACTTCATAAATTAAAAATCACAGAGGAGAGGGACATGCCAACCAAAACAAAAGGCAAAAATGCAGGGTTGCAAAATTCAATTAATTATTCAGTTCCTATCACCGTTGTTTTGTCTGTCATTTAAATCACAAAAATTACAAACAAAGCACATCTATTATATAACTGATCCAATCCTTTCAATATTGGAGAAAAAAGAAAATTGTGGAACAGGTATAATGAGTTGAAAAGGGAAATTTAGAGAGTTAAAATTTTTCATGTCAAATATTTCAATGAAAGATGAGCTAATGTTAAAAAGTAAGAGTGTTTATAAAAGTTTAAATACTTCTATTAAGAATGAAACTCATGATAATAAGACAACTGAAGCAAACCACTTGATAAATGCTTTATGTTTCCTCGAATTGTGTCGATGCAAAATATAATTTCAACTTGTGGCCTCCACATATGATTCTATTTTTCAAACTAGTCAGATAACGTTGTCAGGTTATCATCTTAACTAAAAGTGCTCAGGTAAAAATATTAAGTCACTTTTGAATAGAATGGTGACTTATGATTACTTTTTTTCAGCCAACCCCTAGGAATTTGAAAAGGGATTTCCCTGAAGACAAGACCCACAAAAGAAAGCCAAACATTAAACCCTGACTGGTCAATAAAAATGGAAAGTTCAAACAGGATTCTTTTTAAGAAGTTAATTCAAGTCCCATATTTTTATTCTACTGTTGGGTGGTAAAGGATAAAAATTCCAGGAGCAAAAGTCCTGGAATACATATATTTTAAAAGTCATAGATGACCTTTCACAGTTAGGACTCTAGTGAATGTCTTATGCTGCATTAAATCTCAAGACCAATGTGATCTGCAGAGATTTCACAATCCAGTCCAGTTATAATCAGTAGTTTTGCTAGAAAGGGTCTGAGGAGAGTGTCATGAGACCTCTGGGATAATTTTGGCTTTGCTATTAACTTGATGTATAACCTTGGCCATCACTTAGCATCTGCAGTCTTCATTTCCCTCATCTACAGTATAAAGGGTCTTGACTAAACGTGACCTCAAATAAATTTTTCAGGTCTATGATTCTTAGCTGATTCTGCTTCTACTTGCTCTTTGACCTTGTTTTAATCTCAATTTTGGTGTATTCTTTTCTCACCAAAACAGATGCAGATCAAAGTCTCAAGATTATTATAATGAAATATCATAGTAAATGCTTTTTAAACACAATTTTCAAGTCAATGGTTTATCCTTTTGATCAATAAACTATAGAATCAAATTTAATGGCAATGATAAAAGTTGAACACCTTCTTAAAGTTTTTGCTATGCAATCTGGCCTACAATAAGATGTATTATGTTATCATAAGGAAAAATAGTAAAACATTCTGTCCTTTTGTAGCACATGATCTGGAAAAAAAGAATCACATGATGGGCCTGAAAACAAATTCAGATTATCTTTTTAGCCACCAAGTGGAAAGAGCTCCATAACACTCAGCTGGAATCCAAAAAACACAGATGCACAGATGTAATGGTCATGAGCCTGTGGTTTAATTTAAATAAATATGCACTTGCGGTTTTGTTTGGTTGGTTTGGGTTTTTTTTTTTTTTTCCTGAATGCCAACTCTGTTGTTGAATTTATGGCATGGCCTGAAAAAAAAAAAAAAAAAAAAAAAAAAAAAAAAGATTTCCAAGTTGAAGCTACTAATTCTATGTTCAAATATGTGTATGCAGGCATGTTAGAATTTATGTATGCATTTAAATACCAAGTCTAAAAGAGTAGCAATGCTTTAAATTGTCTCTTTCATATTCTATTTCACACTGAAAACAAAACACATCCACAGACTTCCAAAGTGTTATCAGTAGCACATCTGACAAATTAGTAGATAGCTGCATAACATCTCAGATGCAGACACTTCTGACATACAGAGGAAGAAAATAATGAAGATAGAGCCAAAGTAAAGTTGGGAGAATTCCCATTCTGCCCATGGGGTGTCTTTTCTGGGTGTCGGAAGCAAACCAGACACATGCAGTTGCAAAGATTTAACTGAATACAGTACTTTGTTCTCACATATAATTAAAAACCATTCACATACTGTATAATTTTTGGTTATTTATATGTCTTTATTTCCTTTCAACCAGAGAAACCATTATTGGTTACTTTTATAATCTCTTCATGAGATTTTGAAGAATTAATTGGGAGTGTCAAGGATTAAAGTTGAGCTGTCATTTAAACTAGAACCCGAAAAAGAACACTGAGGCTGGAATCACAATATTAAAAGTAAAATAAAGTTTGCTCCAATCTAAATTACTCAGATTTAGAGAACTAGGATCACCAAAGTGGTTAATGTATGTTCCACCTGTAAGGATCAGAGATACAGCCCTAAGCAAAAGGGACGAAGCTCAAAATTCTGTGTGTAAGTGGGCTCTCTGGTCAACTCGCGGAAACAATCCTAGTATTCGTCTCCCTTGGAAAGTGACAGGCCCAAACAACGTTCTGGAGATTCTCTTCACAACATAAACTTCCCGGCAAACCTTTCCTCCCTCCACCTCCCCAGCCACATAGATACATTCCATTTCCCCTTCCTCTGTCCTCAGATTCAACCCCCAATTGGAGCCACGGCTCTGGGTGAGTCAGATGTGAAGGGGGGCTCACTGAAATTGTCAAATAGGGATGACCAGGAGGCCAGAAGAGAGACCTAAGCTAAAGGAAAAGTTAGAACAAAGGAGTGAAGGAGAAACTCGAGATGAATCCTCATACCCGTTTCAGGACAGGGTCCAAAGACGTGCACAGAGAAGTCGACACTGGCCCTCTAGGTCCCATCTGCTAAAGCAAATCTGTTTAAGTTGGGAGAAGAGGAGGAGGAGAAAGATGGGACTGGGTAGGGATGGTGGCCAGGGTCCCTGGGTTTACCCTGCAAAGGATGAGCCTCTAACTGTATCGCTAGGAAATCCCGGGTCTCTTCTACCCCCCATGCCTGGGGCCCTGGGGTGGAAAAGAACAAAAAGTTGGGGAGGGAGTTGGGAGAAGTTGAAGCAGCAGGGAAGGGGTCGATTCTAGCCTTACCCTGGCGGCTCTGGACGAGTAGGGGTCTTCGAAGAGGGCCCACATGCGGGGCTGCAGCCTCCTCCAGCGGCCAGATTTGCCGTCGGGGCCCCCGAGCCCCGCCGCGTCCTCGATGCCCAGCCTCTTGGCCGCCAGGTCCTCGTCGTCGCCGGGGTCGCCGCCAATGAGGTCGGGGGTCTCGAAGATGTCCAGCGCCTCCTCGGCGTCGCGGTGCTGCCGGTAGGTCATCCAGCAGCAGGGCTCCACGTCGGTCTCGTCGATGCCCCAGAAGGCCAGCTCCTCCTCGAAGAGCGGCCCGCACACGTCTGCGGGGCAGTGCAGCTTGCCGGTGCGGTAGTAGTTGAGCACATAGGCGAAGACGCCCGGGTGCCGGTCGAAGAAGAACTCGCGGCCGCCCCCGGGATGGTCGCTGGCCCTGCCGCCGCGGGAACTGCAGTTGCCCGCGCCGCCCTCGAAGCAGCCGCCTGGCCCGGGGGACAGAGGGGGCGCTCTCGGCGGCGGCGACAGTGGAGGCGGCGACGGCTGCAGCTTGTCGCCCGCCGTGGTCAAGCAGTCGCCTGGGGGCTCGGAGGAGGCAAGAAGGGCCAGGCGTGTTCCAGGCAGGGTCTTGAGGGTGCTGCGGTAGGTTTCGTGCCGGGTGCCCCCGACATTGAGGATCACCCTCTCGTTGTTCTCGATCTTGCCCATCTCTGTGACTCAGACATGACTGGGGGGAGGCAAACACAGCGCCGAGTTAAAGATCTTAGCCGTCAAGGACACACCATGACCCCCACCACCAACCCAGAGCGAGTCCAGGGATGCAGAGTTGGCAGACAGGCACGGGTCAAAGACCCTCCCCGGGAGGGGATCAGCGTCCAGCGCTGTCCCCGCCTCTTGCATCAAACCTTTCCCAGGTTTCCAGAGAACTACAGAGATAGCAGTCCAAGACTTTCTCGACTTTTCATGACACCGTTTTCCCTGCCTCCCGCTTTCCTTTTTTTGTCTCTGATCTCTTCTCCTTCATCTTTTCACCTTCCACTCTTCCTCTTTTCCGTTCCCACTCAAGTCCAACCTGCTCCCAGCCCCTAACCCCCTCTCTGCCTCCCCGAACACACTCTCTCTCCCTCTAAACCTACTTTCTCCACCTCCTTTGCCCCATTCTCTCCTCCTCCCCTGGTTGGCCTCTCATTCCCACTCTCCAAGACCCTCCTCTTTCTCCCCTTCCCCTAGCTTGGATGCAATTCTCTTAGGCGGGGAGTTTTCCTCAAGCAACTTGGCAGTGTTGGGTGAGAGCACACCCTCCCCCCACCCTGTGAAGAGCCCCGATTCCACATCCACCCTAGGTCAACCCCGGACCCCTCGCTACTCCCTAGCGCTCAGGGAGTGCCCTCTGCGCAACCTGTTCTAGGATCACCTCTACACTTGCTCACAGACCAAGCAAAAAGACAACGCAGAAGTCAGAGAAAAAAAAAAAATCTCTGCTGTTGCTTTTCACCTAGGAGACCTCTGACTTATTTCCTCATTCGATTTCCTTTTCACATTATTATTATTGTTGTTGTTGATATTATTATTACTTGGGAAAGGAAACAACTAACTAAGATCCATCTTTAAGAATAGAAGTGATCAATGCATCCCACCCATCCCCCTTCCCAAGAAAAACAAATCCCTTAGTGGGTGGAGGGTGGGGGATTTGCTTTCTAGGAGGGGCGAGGCTCGGGGAAAAGCTGCTTGGAGGCACACCCCCTGGGTCCCTGAGCTGAAAGTCTCGCTGACAGTGTCCCTGTTTCCAGCCTCCCAGCCACCTCTCCCCAGGGCTTCATCTCTACATTCCTACTGCGGAAAGGCGGAGCGGGGGGATGCTGGCCTGCAGGGTCAACATGCCCTTTCCAGGAAATCGCCCCTTTCACCACCCCGCCCCCATTTCCAGATACCTTAACGAGACCGAGAGAAAAGTGGTTCTGCTTTGGTTTCCGAGTGGACGAGGTTCTCTGGGCAGCGGGACTGAGTCTTGGCGTCCAGCTGAACCGCCCTTCTCCGACGAGAAACTACTTGTTGGCGTTTTCCGGATTCAGGTGGTTGAGCCGCTTCCCTGGGCGCTGGGGTGGGGGAGAAAGCCCCCGCCGGCCGCCGGCCGCGCTCCCCGCCTTCATTCTGTGATCTGCGGATTTGCCAGTCGCCAACCTCCGCGCCCAGAGTCACCATCGCGCAGGGTTGGGCAAACCATGGAGCTCGGGGCGGGTCCAGCCGGCACTGCCCGACCCCTCCGGGAGCGGGCAGATCGGCTGGCCGTGAATGAAGTGGAGACTGGCCGGAGGTCAGGAGAGCTCACCACTTGAAGGTGAAGTCGCCCTGCTCGGATTCCATCTGCAGATTTTGTTTCTCCCCCAAATCAGCCACTGCTGGAGCTGTCCCTTCAGCACCACTCGCCATCAACCTCCCGCCGCCATCCGAAGCACAGGGCTCAGGAAAGGGTGGGTGGGTGGGTCTGGAGAAGCTATGTGTACCAACCAGGTTCACATATTTTTCTTCCGTGAAGCTCTGTCTCCACCCTCTCTGGAGCTTCTGCCTGCCTTATTTACACCCCACTCTCCACACCCTCTCTCTCCCCCCACCCCTCGCTACGCCCCACCCCTCCCAACAAGTGAGAGAATCTAAAACCAATTGCATTTTTTTTTTCTCAATGACAGTTGGCCGGAGAGAGAGGTCTACTAACAGGTGACAGTAAATATTGTTTTTTATGTCTTATGCATAGCTCTGGCTTGCTTTTTCAAATCAAATGTCAGTCTCCAGCCACCACACCACGGTTATCTAAAGCAAAACAAGTTTTAGAAGTTTATCCCAGGAAGATAGTGCTTTACAAAGTACAAGCTCCAGGGTTTCTTTTTGTCTGAAGCTGAAGAGAAAAGCCACAGATACCCAAGTATCCAAGTAATTTTTTAATAAGCCAATTTCACCCTTTCTCAAGTTTTCATTGCCCCTTGTATTAGTTTGCTAGGGCTGCCATAAGAAAGTATGACAAACTGGGTGGCTTAACAGCAGAAGTGTATTGTCTCATGGTTCTGCCAGTTTCAAATACAAAATTAAGGTGTTGTTAGGGCTGGCTTCTTCTGATGGTTGTGGAGGAAGAATATGTTCCAGTCCTCTCTCCTTGGCTTGTAGATGGGCATCTTCTCCCTGTGCCTCTTTTGACTATTTTCTCTCCATGCATATCTGTCTCTGTGTCCAAACATCCTCTTTTTATAAGGATATCAGTTATATTAGATGGGGGCCCACCATAAATGACCCCATTTCAACTTCACTATCTCTACAAAGATTCTATCTCCATACAAGGTTACGTTCTGAAGTACCTGAAGGTTAGGACTCTAATACAACTTTTATGAGGGGAAGGAGCACTATTCAACCTATAACAGTCCTCATCACCAAACAGATCGTGTGTGTGTGTGTGCGCGCGCGCATGTGTGTATCTGTGTGCATATTCCATGAAAGAAAGAAAGACGAAAGAAAGAAAGAAAGAAAGAAAGAAAGAAGAAAGAAAGAAAAGAAAGAAAGAAGAAAGAAAAGAAAGAAAGAAAGAAAGAAAGAAAGAAAGAAAGAAAGAAAGAAAGAAAGAAAGAAAGAAAGAAAGAAAAGGAAGGAAGGCAGACACTATTCTACAGGCATAGTTTGTTAGAATTGAAGTCCACCCAGTAAGGAAAACACCAGGTCCTCTGTGGAAGAAGATTTCTTTGATAAACAGGTATTGATATGATACTACGGCTTAGAAAGAGCAAGATTTGTGAGTTATTAATAAGAAAATTTTAGCAATATAGAGAGTGATGACAGGTAGTAAAATGTGAATTCACCAAATAAACGTCTATCTGTTATGACACATTAAATAGGTTAACAAAGTAGAGAACCAAAAGGTCTTTGGAAGGTCATTGATGTCTAGAAAATAAATGCAAAAGATGTAATATATACATTTATTTTTTAAATTATGGACAATTTTACAGTAAATGTGTAAAGACAATGTGTACCCAGCATGTGAGTTACTAACACACACAAAAATGTATAAGGCTTTAACGTGAAGAAAATTATTTTAATTTTGTACAATTATCAATCACTGAGGTATTTCCAAAAATAATAATGATAATAAATTTCAATTGCCAGAAAAATTACAAAGAAAACGTATATTCACCTTCTAACAGTCATTCTTCCATTGTCTAGATGGTATCATATATTTCTTAATGTAAATTCAGTAGGTAAAAGGGGGAATGTGGTTTGCTTTAGAATAAATTAACAACTGTAATAGCAACAGAAGCATTTATAATAATAGGTATTTACTGAGATCATACTATGTTAAAAATGCTTCACATAAATTACCCCCTTTTAATTTAAATGGAGAGAATGTTCACATTAAATTGCAAGACTGTAAAAAGATAACTCATACAGATGATAGGAATCAGTAATGAAAGCCTTTAGTCTCATAATATTAGTTGCATTATAAGACAACTACAGAGAAAACAAAAAGAAAGGAAAAGATAATGCAAAGTACTCATGGGGAGGAAAATGGAAAGACAAAGATCTAATGAATCAGTTTGGGTGTAAGGTTATATTATATAAAGCTATCTAGAAATAATCACATTGACAAGAGGATCATCGTTCAGAAGAACTCAGACTTTTCTTGTGATTCAAAAAGAATTATATAGAGAACATGTCAGAAAAGTTTGAAAATAAGAATGTGGAAAGATAAAAGGATGAGATGTGCATGTCAATGGAGAATTGATACACAAAGCAAGGAATAAAATACAGTCTCTTTTATTTTTTGCTGGTCAATAGAACAGGGGAAGAACCTAAAACAAATATCCAGGCTCCATTATATAAGACAGGAGAGAACAGAAAACCCCTCCAGCCAACGAACTTTACTGATCCTGCTGTAAAAGTCAGATAAAAGTGAAAAGAAAGCAAAGCTTTGAAATATGGCAATGGAAAACTGAGGGGGAAAAACATTTGTGGTTTCCTTTGTGGTCTGTGTGGAGCAAGGATTTAGAAAACTGTACGGACATTACCCCTTGCAGGGAAGCAACTGAAATGCTGCTTCCTTTATAATTCTTGAGTCAGCATCACAGAAAGGCTACAGAAACTAAGCACTACGTCACCATCAGAAACGTGGATTGATCTCATGAAGCCACACTGTGACTGTCAGAATGACATACTTGCAAAAGTCTAGCATTTGAACAACTTAATTCTTCTAAAGTCTAATGTGAGGATTTTTAAAATATTGTTCACTCTCAAAAAGTAATATATCCACAAACAAAATTTTTCTGCAGTAGATTAAAGAATGGCCACAATTTTTCATTGCTCCCTACAGATTTGGCCCTTTATAATGTGACTTTGCAACTTCTCCCTTCAAGTCTGTTTCTCCAGCTCTTGAATCTGTGCTGGCTTTGTAACCTACTTTGGCCAATAGAATGGAATGGAAGTGATTATGTACCAGTTCCAAACTCAGGCTTCAAATGGTCTAGTATGCTTCTACACTCTTGCTCTCTCTCTCTCCCTTCCTCTCTCTTTCTTGGAACTGTATCCTGATACTATGAAAATAAGTCTTAACTAGTTGACATCATGATGAAAGACATATATGACAGTCATGCACACACACACACACACACACACACACACACACACACACACACTTTCCGTACAATAAGAAATAGTATTAGGAGCCAACTCAGAGGACATAATAGAGGATTATCCATAAAATTAATAAGTTGTGTCTCAAAACAGCTAAACTTCTCATTTCTGCCCCCATATGATAGCCAGCTGGTTTCCAAAAGTAGAAAACTGTCTTCCTTCCTCTTATTCATCTGTCTAGAACTGTCCAGCCCAAATGCACTGCCCTACAGAATCATGAGCTAAATAAAAGACTAGAGTTAAGCTATGAAATTTGGGAATTGTTTGGTATTACTGATTAATGCTCTAAATTTCTTTTGCTCAAAAAGTAATAATATGAACCTACATATCTGCCCTCTTTACAATAACTAACATTTATATTATGTATTGTGAATTCAAAAAGAAAAACAGCATCTGATATATATTTTTCTCAATTTCATACATTCTTGCTAAGCATTCTTTACAGTGGTTAATTACACAGGCCTTGGAGACAAATAAAATAGAATTTATCTTCTGGGTGTCATTCACTAGATGTCTCACCTGGAGAAAGTTGCACAACTCCTTCAGCCTCAGTTTTTGATGACACTATACTAGCTATGAGTATTAAATGACAAAAGAGGCCTTAGAAATATTTCTGACACATTTTAGGCATCTACTAATTGGTAGTTTTTATTGTCAAATGAGAAAAAGGTCTCAGCCTCAACTCAAGTAGTTAATAATTGGCAGAAACAGGACCATGTTCCATATCCTCTGACAACCATCCTAACTTCTGTCATACCATATTGCCTTGCATAGAGGTCAAAACTAGCTCAAATACTTAATATTCCTCATAAATGTAGTGAAAGTGCAATATTTTAATCCTTGTAATAAATCTCCATTCTTCTCAAGTTATTTTTACTTAAAAATATATGGGCTGGGCATGGTGCCTCACGCCTGTAATCCTAGCACTTTGGGAGGCCTAGGTGGGCAGATCACGAGGTCAGGAATCTGAGACCATCCTGGCCAACATGGTGAAACCCCGTCTCTACTAAAAATACAAAAAATAGCTGGGCATGGTGGCGGGCACCTGTAATCCCAGCTACTTGGGAGGCTGAGGCAGGAGAATCGTTTTAACCTTGGAGATGGAGGTTGCAGTGAGCCGAGATCACGCCATTGCACTCCAGCCTGGGTGACAGGTCGAGACTCCATCTCAAATATATATATATATATATATATATATTATATATATATATAATTAGATATTATAATATATAGTATATATTTATGTATATATATTTATGTGTATATATTTATGTACTAACCATCTTTAAATGAGCTACTACATTGTCTTAGTTCATTTTTTGCTACTATAACAAAATAATTGAGACTGGGTAATTTATAAAAACAGAAATGTACTCCCTCACAGCTCTAAAGCTAGAAAGACAAAGATCAAAGTGCCAACACCTGGTACGGGTCTTCTTATTGCATCCTCAGATGGTGGAAGGCAGAAGGGCAAGAGAAGGACAAATTCTTTGTCTTCACATTGCAGAAGAGAGAGAGAACCTCCTCCTGAAATTTTTTATAACAGCATTATTCCATTTATGAAGGTGGTGCACTCATAACCTAAGAACATCCCAAGTCTCACCTCCCAACACGGCCACACTGGGGATCAAGTTTCTAACACAAGCATTTGAGGGGACATATTAAGACCATGGCATTTACGCAATACACTATTTTCCTACCCAAAATAATTGCAGTAGATGCTTGAATAATACAGAGATTGGGGCACTGATCCCTACACGGTGGAAAATCTATACATAACTTTTGACTCTCTAAAAACTTTACTAGCCTACTGTTGACCATAAGGCTTACCAATAAGGCAATCAATTAACACATATTTTGAATGTTATCTGCATTATATATTATATTCTTGCAATAAAGTAAGTTAGAGAAAAAATGTTATTAATAAAATCATAGGGAATAAAAAATATATTTACCATTTATTAAGTGTATGTGAATCATCATAAAGGTATTCATCTTAACCACCTTAATGTTGAGTGGACTGGGGAGGAGGGGCAAGAGAAAAAGTTGGTCTCACTGTCTCAGGGGTGGCAAAGGTGACAGAAAATCCATGTATGAGTGGGCCTGCACAGTTCAAACCCATGTTGTTCAAGGATCAACTATTTTTGTGATGATTATAATAAAATAGACCTACATATGATGAATTCATGGATTACTAATTTTACAACTTGACCATTGGGTTTGTAAGAAATACATATTTGCAGAGGCTCTGCATAAATATCTAGCATAATAACATAGATGTTTAGTCAATTTAAGCTTGCTGTATACTTATAAAATTGATATGTAAGAGTGCTGCAAAAAGGCATTTTAGATTAAAGAAAGAGAAAAACAAATTTCCATAAATATAAGATGATGTTGATTGGTAAGCATTAAAAGTAAGAGTTGAAAATAGCCTTGCTTTGAAAAACAATTCTTGGTCATAGCCTTCTTCACCAGTCATTCATTTAAATAGATAAAGATAAATGAAAAATAGAGAGATAAATAGATGATAGATAGGATGGATACATAGACAGACAGATAGATAGATAGATAGATAGATAGATAGATAGATAGATAGATAGATAGATAGATAGATGATAGATAGATAGTAGGTGGATGGATGCAGAGAAAGAGAGACAGACAGACAGACTTTAGAAAATAGAGCAGCTCATTATGCATATCACACTATCTGAGGTCATTGTAATTTACAAAGGGGGCAACATGAGCAGATTTTCCCAGGGGGATTGTCCTAACACTAAGGGTTAAATCATTGGCAGATATCAATAAAGTGTACTCTACTTTCTTGTTGTTCTTGTTCCTCTACAGATCATGGATGATAACTATGACACTTGAATATCTGAATAATTGTATAACCTGTACTTTTAGTACTTTACCTCCTTCTACTGCTAATTATTTCATTATTTATAGAGTAAGTGTATGGCTTACTCTATCACATTGTAAACTCTGTAGATCTGCTCTATCTATATTTTCTTATGACCTCTCAGCCATAGGAAAGTTCTATGCTTGGAAATACATCACATCACATCCCCTGAGAAGGTTTTTAAAATGCAAAAATCTTCACCCTGAGATTTTGATTCAGTGCTTTGGTGCAAAAAATTGTAAGTCTGTTTTTAAAAAGTATCATATATTTTATGAAACACTGTCTGTAGGAAGTTGCATTAAAGCAAATATTTATAAAATATGAGAAGACATTACCTGAACATACCATCTGCAGAAAATGTTAGGGAGGAGTGAGGCAAAAAGAGAACTAACATTTATTAAGGAAAAACTGTAATTCCAGGCACTATATCTGTATGTATTATTTCATTATTTATTATAATAGGTCCACCAAGAAAATACTGAAATACCATTTTTTTTATATTTGGCAAAGGATTGTCAGATTAATGAAGAGAACAGTATTACTGTAATTGCAGCAGTTAAAACTTAAGTACTTAAGTGCAAAATAAAATGCCAAGAGCTTTGGATTTAACCCATTTTATCATCAACCTATCATTTTTACTGGTGTTTTCCAAAGAGGAAGCTGACGCTGAAATTGTAGAAAAACTTGCCCAAGTTCACATAGCTAATAAGAGACAGCTGGTAGTGTTCAAACCCACAGGTGTTTAATTCTAATGCCTGTATCCTGGTCAAAGAGTAAATAGCAGAGCTGTGATTTAAATATATGCAGAACCACGATTTGCATAGAAAATAGAAGATAATCGACATGACAAAAAATAAATACCAAATTTAATGTATCCCAATTGTTTAGGAAATTGAAAACCCACCACCAAAATATCTTAGAGCTCTTTCCTCTGCTTAATAAATAGCATAGGATAAAACCAGTAATCAAAATAGGCAAGTAAAATGAATTTTTAAGAAAAAAATGAGTTTGAATTTGTTTAGTACAAAAGGAGAAGAATGGAAAACATACGTCACAAATATTTTTCTGAAAAAAATGTGGAGAATGATCGGTTGATTTCCTCAGGAAATAAAAGTAAAAGCTCAAGGAATGAGGATGCTGAAAGGGACCTGCAATAAGACTGAAGCTTGTCTAAGCACACCAGTTTAGTTTCATTATTTAGAAAGATACCTAGACAAGTAGAAAAGCAGGCTTCTATAAAGCCACTACATGCAGTTTTCAAACAGAATCGAGGGAGGTAAAAATAACATGAGGGCAAAGGAGCAGTTCTAAAGAGGACCAGACTGAGGCAAACATGGAAATTCTTTTCCTTTAGCCATGCCATGGAAACTTGCTTTTAAATTTTATTTGTATTTACTTTGTAAATAAATCAAACAATAAGATAGTATAAAATATCATGCAACTTGAGGAACAGACATGAAAAAGAGTATAAAACTCCAATATGGATTAGCATAACAAAAGAATCCCTCAAAGAAAATAATAAGCCATGCACCAAAATACACAGTGAATTGTTTCCAAAAGATATAAAATACACTTCAAATTTCTGCTGGAAATAAAATCCATTTCAACACTATATTTAGATGTATAACTTTAAAAAGTCCAGTATTCTCTAAATGATCTAAATCTTATTATTGCCATAATTACATTTGGACATTGAGTTAAATAAATTTAAGAGCATTTTTAGTTGGTGCTATGGTATGAATGTGTCCCAAAATTTCATATAAGGTAATCATCAGTATGATAGTGTTAAGAGGTGGTACATTAAAGAGGTGATTAAGTCATAAGTGTGGAGCCCTCATGGATGGGATTAGGGCTCTTATAAAAAGGCTTGAGGAAGTGAGTTTCCCTTCTACGCATCTTTCAAATCTCAGTTTAAATATCTTTACCTCCAAGGCTTCCTTGATGTTCTAAAATAAGTCGTACTCCGTGGACTGGATATTGTGCATATGCTCTAGCACCCTTTATTGCTCCTGTCAAGACAACCAGAAGCCAGAATTGCAATTACTTCTGTAACTGTTTGTCTCACATGCTAGATTGTAAGTGCTGGAATCAAGTGTGTCTTTGCCACAATTATATACCCAATGTCCAGTTTAGTGCCTGATTTGCAATGATCAGTGATTTTGATAATGAAGATGATAATGATGATGATGAAATAACTGCAATGCTGATTATTTTGCAAGTAAAGATCATAGTTATCATTAATGTACACCTGCCATCTTCCAGGTCCTGTGCTAAATGATTTACATCTATTCTTCCATTTAACTCCCGTAATGCTATAGTATATGAACTATGATTATTCCCATTATATAGATAAGAACATGTAGGTATAAAAAGGTTACTGAAAAGTAGACGTAGAAAGATTACTTGAATTGTCCAGTAATCGGAGGAAATAAGACTGGAATCCAGGTGTTTTGCCTACAAAGTTTGTCTTCTTGAATATTTGTGTTGTTTTGTTGACTGTTGTAGGTGATGTGGAGGAAATTGTTCTGTATGAGTTTGGGTCCCTACAACTAAGAATTTTAGATATTGGATTCTTATTCTACTAGATTGCTGATGTTTCTTTTTTTCATTATACTTTAAGTTCTAGGGTACATGTGCATAATGTGCAGGTTTGTTACATAGGTATACATGTGCCATGTTGGTTTGCTGCATCCATTAACTTGTCATTTACATTAGGTATTTCTCCTAATGCTATCCCTTCCCCTGCCCCCCACCCCTGACAGGCCCCAGGGTGTGATGTTCCCTACCCTGTGTCCAAGTGTTCTCATTATTCATTTCCCACCTATGAGTGACAACATGCAGTGTTTGGTTTTCTGTCCTTGTGATAGTTTGCTGAGAATGATGGTTTCCAGCTGCACCCATGTCCCTGCAAAGGACATGAACTTATCCTTCTTTATGGCTGCATAGTATTCCATGGTGTACATGTGCCACATTTTCTTATCCAGTCTATCATTGGTGGACATTTGGGTTGGTTCCAAGTCTTTGCTTTTGTGAATAGTGCCACAATAAACATACATGTGGATGTGTCTTTATAGCAGCATGATTTATAATCCTTTGGGTATATACCCAGTAATAGGATCACTGGGTCAAATGGTATTTCTAGTTCTAAATCCTTGAGGAATTGCCACACTGTCCACAATGGTTGAACTAGTTTACACTCCCACCAACAGTGTAAAAGCATTCCTATTTCTCCATATCCTCTCCAGCATCTGTTGTTTCCTGACTTGTTAATGATTGCCATTCTAACTGGTGTGAGATGGTATCTCATTGTGGTTTTGATTTGCATTTCTCTGATGACCAGTGATGATGAGCACTTTTTCATGTGTGTGTTGGCTGCATAAATGTCCCTTTGAGAAGTGTCTGTTCATATCCTTTGCTGATGGGTTTTTGTTGTTGTTGTTGTTTGTTTTTGTAAATTTGTTTAAGTTCTTGGTGGATTCTGGATATTAGCCCTTTGCCAGAAGGGTAGATTGCAAAAATTTTCTCCACTCTGCAGTTTGCCTATTCACTCTAATGGTAGTTTATTTTGCTGTGGAGAAGCTCTATAGTTTAATTAGATCCCATTTGTCTGTTTTGGCTTCTGTTGCCATTGCTTTTGGTGTTTTAGTTATGAATTCTTTGCCCATGCCTATGTCCTGAGAGGTATTGCCTAGGTTTTCTTCTAGGGTTTTTATGGTTTTAGGTCTAACATTTAAGTCTTTAATCCATCTTGAATCAATTTTTGTATAATGTGTAAGGAAGGGATCCAGTTTCAGATTTCTACATATGGCTAGCCAGTTTTCCCAGCACCATTTATTAAATAGAGAATCCTTTCCCCATTTCTTGTTTTTGTCAGGTTTGTCAAAGATCAGATGGTGGTAGATGTGTGGTGTTATTTCTGAGGCCTCTGCTCTGTTTCATTGGTCTATATCTCCATTTTGGTACCAGTACCATGCTGTTTTGGTTACTGTAGCCTTGTAGTATAGTTTGAAGTCTGGTAGCTTGATGCCTCCAGCTTTGTTCTTTAGGCGTAGGATTGTCTTGGCAATGCAGACTCTTTTTTGGTTCCATATGAACTTTAAAGTAGTTTTTTCCAATTCTGTGAAGAAAGTCATTGGTAACTTGATGGGGATGGCATTGAATCTATAAATTACCTAGGGCAGTATGGCCATTTTCATGATATTGATTCTTCCTTCAATTTTATTCATTCACAGTGTAATGTTTCTACTTTCAGCTCTGCTTCATTCTCTTCAGTATTCCAAATTATTTATTTAGATAATTAAAAAGCCCACGATATATAATAAACTTACAAAGTTAAAATGTTTTTAACAAATATTTAGAGATTTATGGATCAACAAAAGAAATAATAAATATTTAAGTTTATGAGAAAAAAGCCCTATTTTTTTATTAATTCGATGACATTATTTTTCAGTTAATAGTCTGCTCTAATATTAGCCATCACTATTTTTTAAAAAGAGAAAAAAACTTCCTAAATATAAGAAATATAAGAAATCTTCTCAGCCTCCTTCTTACCTGAAGCTGATTGGAGTCCAAAAGCCTCCTCAGTTTGTCCTTTCCCTGCTCCTTTTAATCTAAGCTGAATAATTCCCTTAAATCTTTGTGTATGAAATTGTAATCCACTTCATTAAACAAAAGACACATTCATAAATATTTTTATAAGTCTGTCTAAACCTTGTGTCCATTCATGAGGATGCTGTGATTAAAAAAAAAAAAACCTTAATAAGTCTTAGGAGTTTTATTGTTTTAACTTGAGGTCTTGAGGTGCATCCTTTAATTCTTTTGTTTAATTGACTCCAATTATTTAATACACAATGATGCAACTGTGATCCCAAGATGTGCAAAGTTAAAGCCTTCAACTGCAGCTGAGGAGAGGGCAGGAATGATACACCTGGGGACAGTGTTGAGTCAGGAATGACAGGCAAATAGCCATTACCAGGCAGCCTCCTCTCCAGGACCAGGGATGTGGGAGTAGCCTGAGAAGCAGGGCCCCATGGTAGCCCAGCGCCAAGGGAAGGACCCTTCATTAATTTTTTAGATGGCTTTTGTCTAACTGAAAATGTCTGTAAGACACTAACTTCTACCTTTCTGGGATTTCAGCAAATAATCTTACAGCCCTATTTGATATTCTTTACTTTGTTATTCTTACTAGGAAAGATTGAAAAAAGAATTAGTTTTATTTTTAAATTCAGCAGGTTCTGGCTCATACAATTTCTCTAAATTCTGCTCAAAAGCCTAGCAATTTCTTCTTTGCTGCATCTCTTCTTATATTTTATCACAAGCAGCAAAGAGACACCAGTTGTCACTTTCTACATTCTGCCTGAAAAGTTCCCCTGGCAGATCCATGAGTTTATTAGATTCTCTTTCTATTTTCCACATTACTGTAGGCAGCAGTATTGTCAAACTTTCTGCCACTGCATAGCAAGGGTTCCTTTTTTTTCAATCCCTAATGGCATTTTTCTCATTCTTCTTCAAGCCTAAGGTCTTTCCAGCTTCAACTAACAGGCTCCTTGATGTCCTTTCAGCTTTGGTCTAGCATGAAGTCCCAAAGTCAATGGCAAATGCTTTCAGTTTTTATTACAGCAACATCACACTTTCCTATATCCAAATTCTCTTCTGATTATAGCTGCATAACAAGCTACTATAAAGTTCTGAAGCTTGAAACAAGAACCATATTGTTATAGTCTCTAATGGTTCTATAGTCAGGAACTTAAGCAGAGTATGGTGAAGATGACCCATGATATCTGTGACCTCAGATGGTGATATGGTTTGGCTGTGTCCCCACCCCAAATCTCATCTTTAATTGTAATCTGAATTGTAATCCCCATATGTTGGGGGAGGGATCTCGTGGGAGGTAATTAGATCATGGGGTCTGTTTCCGCAAGCTGTTCTTTTGATAATGAGTGAGTTCTCATGAAATCTGATGGTTTTCTAAGGGGCTTTTTCCCCCTTTGCTCGGCACTTCTCTCTCCTGCTGCCATGTGCAGAAGAACATGTCTGCTTCCCCTTCTGCCGTGATTGTAGATTTCCTGAGGCCTCCCCAGCTATGCAGAACTTTGAGTCAATTAAACCTTTTTCCTTTATAAATTACCCATCTTTATAGCAGCATTAGAAGGGATTAATATAGATAGGATGACAAAATGGCTGTGGGCTGAATCAGCTGGGCCTAACTGCGAATCTGTCTGATACATGATCTTAGGGTTTTTCCGTGGAATGTGTCCACATTCTTTCTCCAGTATGGCAGCCCAGGCAATCAGATGCTTTACATGGAATCCCAGGACTTCAAAAGCGATAGATCCAATAAAGCATGGTGGAAACTATAAGGTTTCCTATGATATCGCAAACATAAGCTTAACTTTTAGTACTAGTAGTTTAATTTATATTCCTTAAGGTTCTATTCCTTAAGGTTCTTGCTTTGGGACCATTTCATTAGTTGTTTCCTCTGCCTGGATTTCTTTTCTGATGGATCATTTCCTGGATTGCCCTTTACACGATGCAAGTCTCAACTGAGACTTAATGTCATGTAGTGGCTGTCCTGACAGAGCCACCTTCTGAATCAGCCACCTGCAAACTGAGAGAAATGTCACTTCTGGTAATAAAATGCATTTAGTGAGAGGTCAATAGGAAAAAGAGAACCTCTTTTACAGATGGCAAGAAACTACAAATACTTATGACTTTGTTGTTTTCCTGATATATTATTTTCCTCCTTGAATCTTTGTGGTCTTATGATATGCAAAGTTATTCACAATTTAATCACATGCCTCTTTTCTTCTTCTCCGTTACCTAGAGGTTGGGAGAATGTGTAGTTACAAAGTGAAGAAACAAACAAATTAGGATCCAGGCTAAAAACAGTTGGGACTAGAAGGTAGCGTCACCAACCCAAAAACTCCTCAACCCTCTTCCCATCAGACGTATCAATCACACATAAATTGTCTTCTCATTATGATTTTGTTTTTTGTGTTTTTTTTTGTTTTGTTTGAGACAGAATCTCACTCTGCCGCCCAGGCTGGACTGCAGTGCTGCAATCTCTGCTCACTGCAACTTCTGCCTCCCAGGTTCAAGCGATTTTCCTGCCTCAGCCTCTTGAGTAGCTGAGACTACAGGCATGAACCATCACCCCCGGCTAATTTTTGTATTTTTAGTAGAAACGGGGTTTCAGCATGTTGGCCAGGCTGGTCTCAAACTCCTGACCTCAGGTGATCCACCTGCCTTGGCCTCCCTAAGTGCTGGGATTACAGGCGCAAGCCACCGCCCCCAGCCTTCTCGTTATGTTTTACTCCCATACTCAGAGCAACAGCGGTAGTATATAGCAGATGGAGAAAATGTCCACCATAAAACAAATACGTATGCTTTGTATTCATTCAAAAATATCTTGTAAACTCTATTTCTCACTGAGAATTAGAACGCCAAATGAAATGCCAGTTTAGGAATTTATGTTAGACTTAGAAAGTTCTGAGCTCAATTGTTACAAGAGGGTGAAATGTGTTGTGTTGTCATAGCAGATGCTAAGAATATTATTAGATAGCAATTCTTAGATTGTCTGGGATGAACTCTTCCTCTGGGCAATAGAAGAGACTACAAATTTGCTTGTAGCCTTGTCTCAGTCTTAAAAATGTGCACTCTAAATCACAAGGGAATATCATCAAACATCAAGTTTCACCACTTCCACCAAGAGTTAGAAGCAGCTAGTTAATTTCACATGCATTTTTTTTTTTTTTTTTAGTATGGAAGATGTTTTCACAGACTCTAACTCATGGGAATCATACTAGAATCGATTACACAGTGAAAAAAGCAATACAGGAATATATTTGTACCATTACTTAACTATAAAAGCATAGGTGAGGAAGGTAACTTGCAAAACCCATTAAGAAAGTGTACCTGGAAGCCCTATTCTCAGACTAGCAAAATAAAAAACTTGAATCTCTTCCAGTGGAGATAAAATTACTTTATTGGAACAAAAATATTTTCAGTGAAAACTGAATGAAGGAACTCTGGCCATAAAGGGCAACTGGAAATATAATTTGCTGAATGATATCATAACATATCTACTACACATATGCTACCCTGCTCTGAAAGAGATATGAGACTCCACAAGATTGGACATTTTACTTCAAGAAAAAAGGTAGCAGCTACCTATTAACATGTAATATAATTGGGATTTCATTTCTAATATATGGAATAGCTGAGAAATGTCCTGGATTTTAAGATATGTGGCATTATCCCTTTGTATTTCAAATATTTATTTTTCAGTATTTTAAGAAAAGTTATCTAGAATATATTTCATATTTCTAACTTAGTGTAAGGTGTGTAAGAAATGTGTGAGAAGTATAATTTATACTCTATATAGATAGAAGAAAAATGCTATATTATTGTTTTGTCACATTGTATTTAGTTTATTATTGGTGAGCTTAATATATAAAGTATATTTAAATATGCATAATTACACTTATATGCGCATATGTTATATATATATATACACACAAACGTGTTTATATTTTGCCTAGTCAATTGAAAATAAGTTATAAATAACTTGACACTTCACCTCTGAATATTTCAGTACATATTTCATATGAATTAAGACATTCTCCCAAATATCCATAACACCTAAGAAAATTGACAATAACTCAATAATATCTAATAAATATTTCATATTGAATTTTGAAATTTTCCCCAACATGTCTTTTAGAGCTGTTATTTTCCCCAATCCAGGAACTAATCAATGCTCACACATTTGCATGTGTTCGTTACGTCTCTTTAATACGTTCTCATTTGGAACTTTTTACCATTTGTTTCTTATGATGCTTTTGAAGAAGTGAGGCCCTTTGTCTTGCAGGGTGTCCCACATTCTGAATTTGCCTGATTGTTCCTTCATTTTTAGATTCAATTAAACATTTTTGGAAAGAATACTACATAAATGATAATGTGCTTTTTTATTGCATCACACTTGAGGACTTATGATATCCAGATATATTACTATTGATGCTTTTAAGTTGGTCACTTGGTAATCAAGTGACTGCCAAATCTTTTCATGTATGGGTACATTTTGACCATTGTAATTAGTAAGTAATCTATGATATGATTCTTTAAAAAATCACATGAACATGATTTTTGCAGCATTTCACTTATTTTAGCATTCATTGATAATCTTTGTCCTACTTAATTATTTTATTAGTTATTCCAACATGGAATATTCTAGAAATAAAAAAAGTTGCTGAAATTAAGAAACTATTACATGAGTTTAACAGGACATTAGACACAAATGATGAAATGATTAGTGAAGTAGAAGATCAATCAATAAGTAGAAATACCAGGACTGAAACACATATAAGGAAAAGGAAGGAAATATGAAGAAAACAATTCAGGAGATACTTAGGACACTGTAAGAGGTCTAATATGAGTGTAAAAACTCTGAGGAAAAGGAGACAAATAGTTGGGCATAAATAATAATTGAATAGATAATGGTTGACAGTATTCCAAAACTAAAAAGTCACTAAGTCACAGGTTCAAGAAATACTCCTATTTTCCAAGCCAGTTTAGTAAAATAATAGGCACACCAGAGTAAAACTTCTAAAGAGCAGAGGCAAAGAAAATATTTAAACTTAGCCAAAAAGACATATTCCCTTCGAATGAGTCATGCTAAGACAAACAGCTGAATTATAAACCAGAAGAATAAAATATTGCCTTCCACTTATTGAAAGAAGATAACTATCAAGCTAGAATTCTATACACAACAGAAATATTCTTCAAAAATGAAGAAGAAACAAAATATTTTCACATACATGATTGAGAAAATTTTTCAACAACAGATTTGCCTAATAAATAATAATAAAGGAAGTTGTTCAATCATAAATAAATCACAGATGAAAGCAAGGAAAAAAGGGAAATGAATGAAGAGCGATGGGAATGATCAGTAAGTGCTAAATCCAAATGAACGCTGATTTTATAATAGTAGGTACTGCCTAAAATGCATTCAGAATTTAAAATATAATGAAAATACCACACAACCTGGGGATATATAGAATTTTATGTGTTCTAATGTCTTTTGGTTGTCTGACATATGGCAAAAAGTGCTAATTATATTATACTGCTTAAATAAGTTAAACATGCATATAATATTGTAATATCCAAGATAAACAATAAAAAATAGTACAGTAAAGCGATTTTTAACTAAAATTTAATAGAAAGAAAATGGGAAAATAAAACAGAAATACTTGATTAATCCAAAAGAAGCTAGTGGTAAAAAGAAGCAAACAGCAGGTGGAAAAGAAAAACAATTTTTAAAGTATTAGAGAAAATTTAGCCTAGTGATTAAAATGTGTTATTGACCAATTTATACTTGTTTTAATCCCATCTTTTTCACTTCTTAGTGAGTAGTAAGATGATATAACACCCTAATAAGTCTGTTTTTTCCAGCTGTGTACAACAGTTGCCTTAAAAATTAGATGGCTTTATTGCCTTGAAGGAATACTGAACGAGAAGTTTAAACAAGTGAATTCTAGCCTTGGTCTTACTAGTGTTTAATCGTGGCCAAAAAAAAAAAAAAAAGTCTTTATTCACTGGACATGTCATTTAGCTTTGGTGGTCGTTAGTATGTTCAATTTTAAAAAATAATTTTAAGAAGACTAACTTTGCCTACTTTTCAGAATTTCTTTTAAAATAAATGAAATGAAATTACATACATAAGAGAATGCTGAGAAGTGTGTCATGTTCAAATGTAAAATGTGTTTGTCCTCCTTCGTAAGTGTTGAAATCACTTGTCATTATTGGTTCCCTAAAGGAGGAAACCAATAGGAAAAAAAAAAAAAAAAAGGACTTTGTCATCCTGCAAGTATTGTTCTTCAGAGAGGATAAATTGAAGCCTTTAGATAAATTAACTGCTAAAGTAAAGCCCTTCATGTTTAATAAACTTAATGGAAAGGAATAACTTCAACAAATACACAAGTTATTCAGTCTGTTCTTGAATAGCTGTTTCTTGATTCACACACATTTGGTAAGGTATTATTTATAAAACATCAATAAACAAACTAGCTTTATCAGAACTATGAGTGTATTTACAAAATAATTTTATATAAATCTATTCTCAAAAGAAAGAAGGAAAGGAAGGAAGGATGGAGGGAGGGAGGGAGGGACAGAGGGAGGGAGGGGGAAGGGAGGGAGGGAAGAAAGAAGGAAATAAAGAAAAGTAATTGTTATACATACATTTGGTTTTCCAGTAAGGTGTATAACTTTGAAATGTCAAAAGTAATTCATGGTTCAAAAACTACATACACCAATTTTATTTGTTAAGAGTATTTTCTTTTAATTGTTAGGGATTAAAAATATCTTTCATCTTTTTCTTAAGAAAAAAATTTTTTAGGTTTGTAACATCCAATTTTTATACATTTTATTTACCTTTTTATTTACTATGCTGGCAAAAATTTAACACATTTAACCTCTTCTTAGAACATGCAAGCATTTTGGAATATTTTAAATCTCTTCATCTAAATGTAAATAATGTTGTCAAGTATTACATATATAGATATAGATATATAGCATATATGTATAATAAATATATAAGCTCTACAAAAGATTATTGTTATCCTATCCAGCCACCACTCATTTATATTTGTCTACATATTTCTCCTGTCCATTACTTTTAATTCATTCCTGAACCTTAAAGCTGCCCTTTTAGGACATTTTCCATCTTCTTAAGGAATGATCTTTACTGTTTTCTTCAGAACAAGCTGCTGAAGACAAATTTCATAATTTTGATTTTTCTGTACTTTTTTTTTTTTTTCTGAGATGGAGTCTCCATGTCCCCCAAGCTGGAGTGCAGTGGCGTGATCTCTGCTCACTGCAAGCTCCGCCTCCTGGGTTCATGCCATTCTCCTGCCTCAGCCTCCTGAGTAGCTGGGACTACAGGTGTCCACCACGACGCCCGGCTAATTTTTTTTTTTTTTTTTTTTTTTTTGTATTTTTAGTAGACACGCGGTTTCACCGTGTTAGCCAGGATTGTCTTGATCTCCTGACCTCGTGATCCACCCGTCTCGGCCTCCTAAAGTGCTGGGATGACAGGCGTAAGCCACCAAAACCGGCCAAATGTTTTTGTTTAATTATCATTTTAGAAGACTATTTTATTGAACATAGAATTCTAGTTGATACATATCCTTTCATTACTTTGAAAATATCATCTCACTTCTAATTTCTAATGAGAAACTTGGAGTCATTCTAGATCTATTTTCCTTCTGCTTAAAAACTTTCTATTGATGTATTTTAGCAGTTTTACCTTGTTGGGCCTAGGTGAGTCTTTTTTATTTATTATTCATTCTTCTCTGGGTTGAAAAGCCTTTTCTAAAAGACTATTGTTTCCTCCATTGTGTGTACTTGGTGCCTTTGTCAAAAATCAGGTGGCTGAATTGTTTTTCAGATAGTTGTTCATTTACAGAAATGCAACTGATTTTTGTATATTGACTGTGTATCCTATAACCTTAAAAAATTCATTCGTAAGTTCTAATAGCTTTTTGGCTCAGCTTTAGTATTTTCTGTATAAGATTATTTCATCTGCAAACTGGTCACCTTTGTCTTGTTCCTGATCTTTGAAAAAGCTTTTCACCATTGAGTGTGATGTTAGCTGTGGGCTTATCATATACGACATTCATAAGTTGAGGTACATACCTCCAAGAAAGAAGGTTGAATTTTGTCAAATCCTTTTTCTGCATCTATTTTAATAAACATATGTTTTTATTCTTCATGCTCTTAATGTGGTGTGTCTAGCTAAAGTTTTATCCATTTTACTTCTTTTCAAAAATCCAAGCCTTAGTTTTGTTAATCTTTTCAATTGTCTTTCTAGTCTCTATTTCATCTCTTTTGGTTCTACTCATTATTATTTCCTTAATTCTGCTAACTTTGGCCTCAATTTTTTCTTCTTTTTAAAGTTCCTTGAGGTGTAAATTTGCGTTGTTTGAAGTCTTTCTTTTTTCTTAATGTAGGCTTTTATTGCTATAAACTTCCCTCTTAGAATTGCTTTTGCTGCATCTCATAAGTTCTGGTATGTTATGCTTTTGCTTTCCTTTATATCAAGATTTTTTTTCCCATTTGATTTTTTTCTTTTATCCATTTGGTGTTCAAGAGTGTGTTGTTTAATTTCCACATATTTATGGATGCTCCAATTTTTCTCCTATTATCAATTTCTAGTTTCACACCCTTGTGGTCAGAATAGAAGTTTAACATGATTTCAATCTTCTTAAACTTAAGACTTTTTTTTATAGGATAATATGTGATCTATCCTTGACAATATTCTGTGTGTGCCTGAGAAGAACCTGTATTCTGCTACTTTTGGATGGAATGTTCTGTATATGTCTGCCAGGACATTTTAATCAATATTGCTATTCAAGTCTACTGTTTATTGATTTTCTGTTTGGATGTTGAAAGTGGGGTGTCGAAGTCCTCCACTATTTTTACATTGCTACCTATTTTTCCCTTTAAGCCTGTTAATATTTGCTTTACATATTTAGGTGCTACAATGTTGGGTGCATATATATATATTTACATATTCAGATGCTACAATGTTGGGTGCATATATATATATATTTACATATTCATATGTACAAAATAAATATATATTTACATATTCAGATGCTACAATGTTGGGTGCATATATATATATTTACATATATTCATATATATATATTTACATGTATTTATATATGTATATATATGCACCCAACATTGTAGCATCTGAATATGTAAATATATATATGAATGTTTATCCTCTTCCTGAATCACCACTTTATCATTATATAATGACATTTTTGTTTTTTGTGACAGATTTTGCCTGAATTCCTATTTTTTCTAGTATAAGTATAGCCACCTTGCTCTTTTTTAGTTACCTCTTGCAGGAAGTGTTTTCTCTGTCTTTTAACTTTCAGCCTATAAATGTCCTGAAAGCTAAATTGAATATCTTGTAGGAGGCACATTGTTCAACTTTTAAAAAATATGTTCAGCTATCCTGTGCCTTTTGATCAGATACTTTAATCTATTTACATTTAAAGTCATTATTTAAAACACTTACTGCTGACATTCTGTTTTCTGACCATTTTGCAGTTCCTTTTTCCGATATTTCTCTTGTGTGATCTTATTTGGTGACTTCTTTATGGTTTTAGTGGTACACTTTGATTCATTTCTCTGTTTTGAGTATCTAACAGAGGTTTTTTCTTTGTGATTTCCAGGAGGACTATATAAAATATTTACTGTAATAGCAGTCTATTTTAGCTGATAACAACTTAAGTTCAATCACATACAAAACTTCATACTTTTGTTTCTCTTCTCACATACATTTTACGCTATTGGTGTCACACTTTATACCTTTCTATATTGTGTATCTATTAATAAATTAATGTAGCTATAGTTATTTTTAATCCTTTTGTATTTTTACTCTTACACTGGAGTTAAATGTGATTTCTGCATCACCATTACACTATTACAGTATTCTGAACTTGAATATATATTTAACTTTATTTATAAGCTTTATACTTGTACATGTTGTTAAACAACAGGTTTTCATGTTGTTACTTAATATTCTTTTGTTTTAACTTGTATAGTACCCTCTAGCATTTTTTATAAGGCATGTCTAGTCGTGATGAACTCCCTTGGCTTTTGTTTGTCTGGGAATATCTTTATGTATCCATTTCTGAAGGATTGTTTTGCCAGGTGTATTACTGGCTGTAAGGGTTTTTTTTCTTTCAATGCTTTGAGTATATTATCCTACTTCCTCTTGGTCTGCAAGGTTTATGCTGAAAAACATCTACTCATAACTTTTTCAGGTACCTTTTTATGTGATAAGCCACTTTTCTCTTACTGCTTTCGAAATTATTTTGGTATTTGACTCGACAATTTTATTATAATACATGGCAAAGTACTCTCTTTTGGACTGATCTTCATTAGATATGTTTCAGATTCATAAATCCAGATGTCCATATTCTTTTTAAAATGTAGAAAGTTTTCAGTCATTGTTTCTTTAAATAAGTTTTCTGGCATTTTCTCTCTCTCTTCCTTCTAGGACTTAATGTATATGTTTGTTTGTTATAGGCTTTTCATGTTTCCTGTATGCTTTCTTCACTCTTTTTCATTTATTTTTTTTTCCCTAACTGGTTAACTTCAGGTGACCTCTCTTTTAGTTAACTGAATCTTCCTTCTGCGTGATTGAGTGTGCTGTTGAAGTTCTTAATTGAATGTTTTCAGTTCTATTATTGTATTTTTTATCTCTAGGATTCTAGCTTTTATGGTTTCTATTTCTTTATTAAACTTATTTTGTTCCTTCATTTTTTTTCTAATGTTTAGTTTTCTGTGTTCTCTTGCATCTCATTGAGCATCTTTAAGATGATTATTTTGAATTCTTTGGCACGTAATTCATAGATCTCCATTTCTTTGGGGGATGGTTACTAGGGCTGTATTGGTTTCTTTTGGTGATGTTATGTTGCCTGATTCTTCATGATCTGCATAGCTTTGCATAGATGTCTGTGTATTTGAAGGAAAAAACAAACAGCTCTTCAGTCTTTACACACTGGTCTTGGCAGGTAAAGATCTTCTATTGTTAGGTCCTTAAGATTTATGAGACTGCCTCCAGGATCACAGTTGAGTGGTGTTGGAGCCAGGTCATATGGCTGCTGCTGGATCCACAGGGGAATCCATGATTACCAGGCCTGTTATTAGTAGTTCAGGTAGACATACATGAATCCTGTCTGATACCTGGGTGGATAAAATTTCCTCCAGGACCTTAGTCAGTAGGGCTGATGTTGGGACAAGAGTCTATTTCATGGTCTGCCATTGGATCTCTAGACAGTGGGACTGTTACCAGATGTCTCTTGCTGGGTCCCTGGGTGAATAGGACTGCTCCCAGATAGCAGCTGGGAGGGATCAGAGGCAAGACACAAAGCTGCTTCATAATCCATGGTCAGACCAGTGCCAGCAGTTCTACCTCTGAGGTCACAGATAATCATGTCTCCCAAATAATTCCACAGGCAAGACTGCTCCTGGACCGTGCTTGAAGGGGCTAGAGTTGGATCATGCACTACTTCAGGGTCCATAACCTGAACTGAAGTCCCAGGTGCTTTTGGCTTTTCCTGTGTTTCTTGGCAGATGGTTCTGGTGTTAGAACTAAGGCCAAATGAAGTTGTAGCTGAATCCAAAGAGGTACATAGCTGATTTTAGGTTTATAGCCAGAACCATGGTCAGTAAGCCTGCCAGATGGGTGCATACATGTCTTTTCAAAATGGCACTACTCAGTCTTGGGCTCCATCAGGGTTTCACAACCTCCTACCTGGATGCCAAAGCTCCCACAAAGGCAATTTTGTCCATGGATAAATATTGTTGCTGTGGTGGGATATGAGTGAGGCACCTCCTATTTCACTGTTTTCCTGGTATCACTCTTTCATTTTGTTATTATTAATAGTTTCACTTTTTCTGTAAAATTTTTCAATTTTTTTCTTTTAATTCCTTAAACAGGCACACCATGGTTATTTTAAAGTCTGTGTCTGTTTACTTCATTATCTCTTTTTCTTACTGGTTATTTCTTTATTCTCTTCTCTTGGTTTTTAATCATGTTGACTGCCTCCATGAATTACTTCATTTTTTATTGAAATTATAAATGAAATGTTATGAAAATGTGATGACATTAACTCCCTCTAGAAAGGATGCATCTTCCACAAGCATTTCTTTTACTGCTGTATAATCTTTTATTAAGGGTTGCTAAAAAAAATAGGAATTGGCTATTCTAACTTAGCAATTATCCAGGACAAGTAAGTGCTTGACTAATTTAGTTAATCTTGCAAATTGAAATTTGACATTTAAGGATACTCTTTATTGATCTATTTAATAACTATATATTGTTAAATATTTTAAAATCTATGCAGCTAGGAGAGCTAGTAATGATAGATCACTTGGATCCTTTTACAGAGATAAGGGTGACTTGATCTGGGCTAACGTCTTTTGAAGGGTTTTTCTACTTATTTTTCAATCTTATTTCTATGGTGTAACCTTTCAAATTCCAATCCAAAGGTGGGAAATTTACTAGTGCTATCCCTTCTTGATAAATTCTGGATACCAATATTTTCCCATAGTCCTACAAGTCTGTCTAGGTTTTGCTCAGTTATTTCCCTCTAAGCCTTTTTTTCTAGAGTTGACAGGTATCTCTTCTTGAAATACTACCCCAAGTGTCAGGCTCACTTCTCTGAGTTTTTATCTATCCCTGAATCTGACTTCATAATTCCTCACTACCTGTTGACTCTATGTGCTTTCAAGCAATTTTGTGTTTATATTTTATCCATTTTTCTAGACATTCTAGATGATCTGCATTTTTTGGCTGCCATTTCTAAAAGCATTTCTCTGTTACCATTTGCTAAAGGTTACTCAAAAAAAGTATGGTTTGCCTGTTTTAATTTAGTAATGACATAAGACAAACAGAAACAGTGGCTGAACAATTTTATTTAACTCATTTTTGCAAAGAACTTATTTTAGAATACTTTGTATTATCTACTTAACAATTATTTATTGAAGGCTTACTATGCACAAAGTACTGCTTCAAATCATGAGCATACAGTAATGAAAAGACACCCAAGTTTCTTACCTCTTAGCACTTACTTTGTCACTGGTGTAATATAAAAAACAAATGGATAAGAAACTATATAACTTCAGATTATCATAAATGGTGTGAAGAGAATAAACCATGAATTGTTATAGAAAAGTAAATTGCAAGATAAAACTTAAACATTAAAAAGAATCCCTTGTGCACAGTGGTGGGAAAATGGTGTCCAGGCTTAGGTAACTAAATAAATACCCTGAGAAAGAAAAAAAAGCTTGCTATATTAGCAGATCATGGCTAAACTATGATGTGTTAGCAAGCGATTAGTATAATTTGAAATTCAAAAGGAGCACAGAGTCTGGATCATGTAGAACCTTGTATAAGAACAACTCAGCTTTGTTCCATAACTTTTTAAAATTGAAGATCATATGAGTTATGGTGCTGTATTATAGCTGAGTTAGCTGCCATAATATTTCTTCCCATTTTCTTACCAAAAAATGCTGTCAGCCCACTAAACTGGTAGGAGTGCCCTATACTGTCAAAACACTTCATAACTACATTGTTTCTACTGACAGTTTTACCTCTTAGAGGGTAGTGGAAGCAACTGGGGAAATTGCTACTCTGAACTTAATAACAAACAAAAGGGAAAAATTGGTTGGAAAAGTAAAAGTGATAAGAACCGTGGGGACAGGAAATAATACTTCTTTAGAATTTAAGATCGCAACAAAAGAAAATCCTGGGCACATTTAGACAGTCATTAAATCTTTGAAGAAAATGTTTTTATTAGTTTAAAAACAAAGTGAAAATGGACTCAGGGTGTTGGAACCTAAGAAGGAAGACCGCAAGTGTTTCAGAATGTTCCACAAAAAAATAATTCTGCTTACATCATTATGGAAGGAATTTTGATGAGACAGGTCATAGAGGGAAAAGAAAAAAAGGCTAATATAGCCATGGAGAATGCTTTTAAATCAAGTAATACACTTGACTTAAAAAGACAAGCCAGCGGCAATTATAAAATAATGACACCTAAGAATGTTTTCAATAAGTCTGGTTCATAATGCATTCAAACTTAAAAAAATATTAAAGACAACTAAAAAAATTGTGCTCATTTTTGGAGCAAAAAAACTACCAAAGAAGGAGCAGCTTGAGGGAATATTAATGGATTATGAGAAGAAAATGAAACTGAACTATTTTGCGTTATCCTACAAGATGAATGATTATAGAGTAGAATAGACTGACTAGCCAGGAGTTGAAAGCCAGATCATAAGATATTTGAATAGACACAGTAACCTCTCAAAATGAGGCCAATTTTCTTAGATCAGGTGAATTACCCCTGGAGTGTTAAAATAACTTGCAAATGAATTTGCTGAAGAATATGTGATGGGCATTCATCTTTCAGAAATCCTAGTGAGTAGAGATGAGCTGGTGAAAGCCTAGAGAGAATCTAATATCTTTCTAATATTCAAAAGAGCAGAGAACAAAGTGAAAAATCCTGAAGACTGTTCTTATCTAAATAACACTTTCAGAATGGATTATAATGGTATAGTTTATGAACTTTACAAAATGAAGCTGTTTTTATTAGGAAATAGTAAGTTTACTAATGGCAAGTTATATATTCTAATGCATTTTTCCATCTCTCCTTTGCTTTCTATGCTCCAACCACAGAGATCTCCCTTGCATCCAAAAACCTGGCATACAGTTTGGGTATCCCTTATCCAAGATACGTGGGGCCAGAAAATTTTCAGGTTTTGGAATATTTGCATATATATAATGAGATATCATTGGATCAGACCCAAGTCTAAACACAAGAATTCATTTATATTTCATATACACCTTGTCCACGTAGCTTGAAGGTAATTTAATCCAATATTTTTTAATAATTTTGTGCATGAAACAAATTTTTGACTGCATTTTGACTGTGATCCATCACGTGAGATCAGGTGTGGTATTTTCTATTTGTCGCATCATGTTGGCGTTCAAAAAGTTTCAGATTTTGGAGCATTTCAGATTTAGAATTTTCAGATTAGGAATTCTCAACCTGTAATAGAAATGCAGTAAATTTTGTTGAACAGATTATTCAATTTTCTCTAATATGACATGCTCCAGTGGCATTTTCCACACAGGGCCTCTGCACATACTCTTCCCTCTGCCTGTAATGCTCTCATTCTCTTGATTGACACTCTCTTAAACCAAAATTTCTCTGACTCCAGGTCAGAGAAATTTTGGTCATAAACTCTTTGTAGGGCAGTTTTTGAGTGTAGGCAATCTCTTTTATAGATACTGGAAGAAAAGCTAGAGAAATATAATTTAGTTGTGGTTCAGTTAAGTTGAATAGCAACTTTGGATTAAATGACTATATCCAAGAGATAGAGATCAAATAGAGTCTGGAGACAGTGTATGTTATATGCTAACTGTCACTTCATATGATAAAGCAGTGATTTATTTTCTTTGGCCAAAGCTGGTACAATTTGAACAACAAAATAAATAAGAGAGTAATCATATGAGTAGTTTTAAGCACTTCCTGTCTTTCTGGTACTAAAGATGCTCTAGGCAAGTATGACTTTTATACTTGACAAAAAAGGTAAACATCAAGGCCTCATTCTCAGTTGTTTGGGTTCAGGTGGCTCTCTGTACTCTCTCCACAGGGAAACTTTCCAAGAATTTTGTGGTTTTCTGCAGGACTTCTCACTGTAATATCACAAGGACATTCTCTCTCCCATTGATCTTTTCCCCTCAGGCATATTCAGTTACCATCTAAATTAATAAGAGTCCATCTTGGTAGTCTTCCTATTTTAGGCTACTATATAAATGACATACAAGATAGATTTACAGATCAAACATTTTGCTTGGGGGAAAAAATTTACTTCCACAAGTGTGTTCTAAATAAGCTTTTTTAAGTTTAGAATAGCTTTAAATATACAGAAAAATTGAGAAGGTAGTACAAACAGTTTCCATACACCCGTACCCAGTTTCCACTATTAGTAACATCATGCATTGTTATGGTGCATTTGTCACTATTAATGAACTGATTTGATTATTATCATTAATTGAAGTCCATATTTTATGTATATTCCTTAGTTTTTACCTAATGTCCTTCTATTCCAGGATCTCATCCAGGAAACAATATATTAATAATATTTAGTTGTCATGTCCACTTAGGTTCCTCTTGACTGCGACTTTCTGCAGGCTTTCCTTATTTTTGATGACTTTCATGGTTTTGAGGAGTATTGGTTAGGTATTTTGTAAAATGTCCCTCAATTGAAATTTTTCTAATTTTTTCCTCATGATTGGGTTTGAATTATATAATTTGAGAAAGAAGAACACAGAGATAATTTGCTATTTCCATTCCATGATAATAACGGTACATAAAATCAACATGTCTTGTCTCTGTTAACTTTGGTCACACAGCTGAGGTGGAGTTTGTCGGAGTTTTATCAGTGTAAACTTATTCCCCACTGCCTCATACTATGCTCTTTGGAAGTCACTATGCACAGCTCACACTCAAAAAGTGGGGAATTATTCTCCAATTCTCTTGAAGGCAGAATACCTACATAAATTACTTGAAATTTTTCTGCTTGGAAGATTTGTCTATGATCTCCATTTATTTATTTATTCAAATATTTATTTAAGTCCCTATTTACTCATGGGTATTTATTTCATAGTTTGGGTTATAATCTAATACTGTCCTTTTATTTTGTTGCTCAAATTACTCCAGCTTTGGCAATTTTGAGCAACATGCATCATTATGGGTTTTTTATTTGTTCGTTTTTTGGATTTTTTTAAGTACTTCTTTACTTTCTGGTACTACATGATGCTCCAGGCTCATCTTGAATATTTCCTGCCTTGTGCTGGGATCAGTCATTCCTTCCCAGGGAAGCCTGGCTTCTTTCATTCAAGAATGGTATTCAAAACCAAGATCTGGGTATGCTCATTGCCACTTTAGTGTCATTGTTTTTGGGTTCCCTCGACTGACAGAACGAGGACATAGATGTATGTACACTAACCCATATATACACACATAGTATAATCATTCCTGTATGTAACCATCTGTATCTATATTAAGCCAAACATGAGTTCATACTGAGGTCTCCAACTCTAATTTATATGGATCATTCTAGCCCCCTTTCCTTGATTACCTCAAAATCCCTCTGAGAGAAACCTGGCTCCCACTATTCACCATTCAATTTACTTAAGTGCCTTGTTAAATTCCAGTATACATGTATGATGGTTTCAGAATTGTTCATCAATACACCTGGGAAGCAATATTATCCCTACATCACAGCATAATGTTTATGTAAAGTCCACGTTGTCTTTTGTCGTATAGGCTCCACTCTTCCAAAGTTACTGAGGTCAACAGGTTTTTCTCCCATGCTCTTCAGTGAGATTGCCTCATACATTGGTAATACAGACAGATTTTGGAGGGGGGTCACATTCTGCATTCCATTCTGGGATCCTTTATTCTCCTAAGTTTTTTTACATAAAATAATCTTTAATCTTTGTCTCAGGTTTTGGGTTTGAGAGATACATAGTGTTATGTATTTACCATTGCAGCATCACACATAATAATTTCATTGTCCTAAAAGAATCTCTTCTTTTTTATTTAACCTTTCCCCTTCCCCAAAAACCTTTGGAAACCATCGATCTGTTTGCCATCCTTCTAGCTGTGTCTTTTTCAGAATGTCATATAATTTGAATCATAAAGTATGGAGCATTTTCAGACTGGCTTCTTTCACTTAGCCATATGCCCTCAAGATTCATCTATGTCTTCACATGGCTATATATCTCATTCTTTTTAATCAACAAATAGTATTCCATTGTGTGAATGTACCAAGGTTTGTTTATTCATTTATTGAAGGATATCTTGATTACTTCCAATTTTGGTGGTTTATGAATAAGGCTGCTGTAACCATTCATGATCAAGTTTTTTTGTGTCCATAATTTTTTCAACTAAGATGGGTCAATATCTAGGAGCACAATTGCTAAATCATATAATATGGCCATGTTTAGCTTTCTAAAGAGCTGCCAGTCTTACAAAATAGCTGTACCATTTTGTATATTCATTAGCAATAAATAAGTTGCTCAGCATCTTTGCCAGAATTAGGTGTTGTCAGTTTCCTGGATTTTTTTTATCTTCCTAATAGGTTTTAAGTACTATCTCATTGTTATTCTAATTTGTGTTTCCTTAATGACAAATGATGTTGAGCAAATTTTTCATATGCTTGTTGCCATTTCCTTTGATGATATGTCTGTTCATATTTTTTGCCCATTTTTAATTGGTTGTTTATTTTGTTATTATTGAATTCTAACAAGTTATTTATTTTATTTTATTTATTTATTCCTTTTTTTTGAGATGAAGTATTGCTCTGTTGCCCAGGCTGGAGTGCGGTGGCACAATTGCAGCTTCCACCTCCAGGGTTCAAGCAATTCTTCTGCCTCAGTCTCCTGAGTAACTGGGATTACAGTCATGGGCCACCATGCCCGTGACAAGTCTTTTATTAGACTTGTATTGTGCAAATATTTTCTTTTAGTCTTTGGCTTACGTTTTCATTCACTTAACAGTGTCCTTCAAAGAGAAGAAAGTTTTAATCTACTAAAGTTTGTTAGTTTTTCCCTTCTTGGATTGTGCTTTGAGTGTTATATCAAAAAACTAATCACCAAACTCAAGGTCATGTAGATTTTCTCCTGTGTTTTCTTCTCGGAGCTTTATAATTTTGCATTTTACAATTAGATCTATGATCCAGCTTGAGTTAATTTTTGTGGAAAGGTTAAGGTCTGTGTCTGTGTTCAATTTTTGGACTTTCTGTTGTTCCAGCACATGTTATTAGGTGTAAACACACTTAGGATCGCTATATATCCTGGGAGAATTATCCCTATTATTATTAGGGAACATCCTTTTCAAACCTCATAATCTTCATTACTCTGAAGTCTGCTTAGTCTCAAATTAATATAGGTTACATCTATTTTCTTGTGATTAGTATTAGTGTGGTATGCCTATCTTCATCTCTGCATTTAACCTGTCTCACTCTATTTTTAAAGTAGCTTTCTTGCACACTACATATTTGGGTCTTGTTTTGTAATTCACTCTGAAAATCCATATCTTTCAAGTGGTTTATTTAGACTACTCATATTTAAAGTGATTACATATGTAATTGGATTCATATTTGTAACTATTTTCTATTTGGGAAATTTATTCTTTGTTTCCTCCTCATTTTTCAGCTTTCTCTGGTTTAACTGAGCTTTTTATAGAATGCCATTTTCTTTCCTTAGAATTATAGTTATTTTTAAAGTTCTCAGTGGTTACCTTAGAGTTTACAACATGTGTTTTGAACTAATGTAGGTATTTTTAACTAATCTAAGTCCACCTTTATGTAATACTATACCACTTCATATGTAATGCAGGTACTTTAACAAGAGTATTCTCAGTTCCCCTTTTCTGCTTCTGTGACATTGGTGTCATTTATTTAACTTAACCATATGCTGTTATTATTCAATACAATGTTACTATCATTACTTTAAATAGATAAATTTTAGATCCATTAAGAACTTTAAAAAGGTAAAGATTTTATTTTTCTTGCAGAGCAGGTCTCCTGACAATGAATCTCTGATTTATTGTTTATTAAAAAAAATCTTAATTTTTCCCTTCACATTGAAGGATACATTTGCTGGATATAAAATTTTAGATGATGGGTTATGTCTTTCAACATCTTAAATATTTTATTCCACTCTCTTCTTGCCTGCATGGTTTCTGACAAGAAGTCAGCTGTAATTCTTATACTTATAACACTCTGTAGTAGGATTTCCTCACCTTATCTCCTCAGGCTATTTTCAAGATTATCTCTTAGTCTTGGTTTTCTGCAGTTTAGCTATAATATAGATAGGTGTATGCTTAGGTTATTATATTTACATTCTATGAGCTTCTTGAATTTGTGCTTTGGTATCTGTCATTAATTTTGGAAGTGTCCCAAACATGGCTACTTTAAATATTTCTTCTGCTATGTTCTCTCTTTCTTCTTCTTCTGGTGTTCCAATTACAGGCATGTTATATCTTTTTAAGTTGTCTCACAGTCCTGAATGTTCTAGTCTCCTTTTATTCATTCTTTTTCTTGTGCATTTCATTTTGGAAAGTTTCTATGTACCTCTCATCACTAACATCATGAAAAACTGAGACATTATCTTAACATTATCTTTAGTGCAGCACATGCTTAGCAGAGAATCAACAGTGTAAACTTAGTCAACTCTGTTCTCATGAAATCTTTTTGTTCTATTTATCATTTCACTCTTTTCTGTTTTATTTGACAGAATAAAAATACCAATTCATTTATCTAGTATTTTTTATAACCCAATATACAGCTTTTTGCGTTTTCAAAATCCAGCTATCATGTTTTTAATCTCCAGATATTTTTCTTGGATATTTCATTACTTCTACTCTAGTTTTTCTCAAATCATAATACATTTACAGATTATGGATTTTTAAAAGGCTTCTCTAACTTCTTATAGCATAAGTCTGTTTTATAGGGGGGAATTTTACTGCCTCAGACTAATCTCATTTAAAATTGTGCAGTTTTCAATATATTGGTAAACTTTTTGGTTTACTTAACCTTTGAGAGAGAGCTCAAATATTTGAATAATATTGGGCTGAGATAAATTTTGAGAAATTGGGTGATTGAGTCCCAGTTCAAATCATAAAGGCAAGAACATAAAAACTTACATTTATTATAATTTTACTTTGCAGTATTAGTGAAAAAGGACATTATACATGGATGCAATCACAGCATGGATTTTTCTCTTTGTTGCTGAAAATTTTCTCTTCTGTAATTGTGGAGTAGTCCCAATTATTTCCATATAACTATTCTCACTGGCTTGACAGCTCTGGGAACTACCTTCAGCTATCTCTGTAATTTAGTTAAAAAATGTAATATGAGAATAATATCTACAGCAGGTTCCCTGCCCTACATAAATCCTAGTATCTAGAAAATTTTGATGGCTTAATTAGGATAAAAGGTTGCTTCTCTATAAAACATACTTTTATCTAGCTCTTGCCTTTCAAAATTAGGTAATTGTAGTAGTTCTTTCAATGTTCTCTGAGTTTGGCTATATTTTATATACTGTGAGTTGTGGTATGATATGGTTTCCCAATATAGTTTCTCCCTCTGTTACAGCCTTTAGACTCAAGTCTTTTAAGCACAATACATACTCTTTTCTAATTTTTATTATTGATACATATTTTTCACTGTTATTATATTCTCTTGGTAATTTAATGATGTTTTGTGAGAGATGAATGATACAGGAATGAAAGTGAGAAAGATTAACATTTTATACTTTTATTACAATTATATTTAAAGTATACAGTCAGTGAAATCTTACTAATCACAAATATTACATTCATCTAAATTCTACAGAGCATCTTATTTCCCAGGAGGGCTTATGAGATTTTTTTTTTTACCACTGGTTTTCAACAATTTTGGTAAATGTATTAAATACAATACTATACAGTAATAAAAGGGAACGAACTACTGATATACTCAACAACATGGGTAAATTTCACAGATAACATGTTGCGTGAATGGAGTCATATGCCAAAGAGTAGAGTTGGTATGATTCTATTTACATACATTTTTAGAACATGGAAAACTAATCTGTGGTGATAGAAATCAGAGCAATGGAGATTGATAGGAAGCAGGAGAAGGTGATCACCTGGGAGATAATAGAAAAGGATTTTCTTCTGTGCTGCAATTGAACTATGCACTGATTGGGATGTGGGCCACATGGGTTTATACATTTGTCAAAATTTATCATATAGTATTCTTAAGATCTGTGCATTTCACTGTATATAAATTATAGTTTAATTTAAAACGCTATGATAAAATAGCTGCACTAAAAAGAAAAAGTGTTTGTTTAAAAAAATGCAATGTATAAACCTGGGAAATTAAAATCTTAAATATCTAGCAAAATTTTAGTAATCAGTACTCCATCCTAGTACAAAAATAGTAGAAAACCATAAATACAAATATTTTACAAAAATTAATTAAAATGGCATTAAAATACATGAAAAATTTTAAACTCCTTTAGTAATAAGAGAAATGTAATTTTAAATCATAATGATTTATATATAATTTTTTACCTTCCACATGTTCACTTATTATAAATGCCATATAATTTTATATTTTAACATTTTTATATAGTAGACCTTCAAATAGTCGATGGGTGAATAAACTAATGCTAGTTAATTTAAATAGTCAATGTTTGATATGGCTTGGATCTGTGACCCCACCCTAATCTCATGGAGCTTGTTGGGGGGTTTGTTTGCTTGTTTTTGTTTTTGAGATGGAGTCTCACTCTGTGGCCCAGGCTGGAATGCAGTTGCTTCATCTCAGCTCACCACAACCTCTGCCTCCCGGGTTCAAACAATTCTCCTGCCTCAGCCTCCCGAGTAACTGGGATTACAGGCGTGCGCTACCACACCTGGCTAATTTTTGTATTTTTAGTAGAGTCAGGGTTTCACCATATTGGCCAGGCTGGTCTCGAACTCCTAACCTCAATTGATCCGCCCTCCTCGGACTCTCAAAATGCTGAGATTATAGGCGTGAGCCATGAGGCCAGCTCCTAATCTCATGCTGAGTTGTAATCCCCAATGCTGAAGTTGGGGCCTGGTGGGAGGTGATTGGATCATGGGGGCAGATTTCCTGCTTTGGTGCTGTTCTCATGAGAATTCTCACCAGATCTGGTTGTTTAAAAGTATGTAGCAAGTTCTCCATTCCCCCTCTCCCTCTTGCTCCTGCTCTGGTCATGGAAGCTGTGCTTTGCTTCCCCTTCGCTTTCCACCATGATGGTAAGTTTCCTGAGTACCCCCTGGAAGCCGAGCCGATGCCAGAATCATGCTTCCTGTACAGTCAATGGAACTGTGAGCCAATTAAACCTTTTCTCTTTACAAATTACCCAATCTCAGGTATTTATGTATAGCAGTGCAAGAATGAATTAATATGTTTTAAAGTAAATATTATTAAAATTGTAAATCATATATTTATAATTTAAAGAAAATGAGTGGATCTTAAGGATAATAACAATAAAACAGGTATCTAATTATATGGGAAGAAATTAAAGATGTAATAGTAAATTTTATAGCTTCCATTACTTAAAATTACATAATTACAGAATTAAAATAAGTTAACATTTATATTCTGTTCTAAAATTATGATAAAATAAATTTTAACAAAGAAAAATAAAATTAAACACAAAATTTAGGAATAAGTTGATTAATTTAAGGAAGAAATAGAATTGTTTACTATCAAGAGCTAATTCTTGGAGGCAATAACAATAAAATTAAAAGCAATTATCAATATTATCAAGAATAAGTGAAACAAGCATAATAATAAATAATATATCAAGAAAATTATAAATTATAAGAAGTATAGCATACAGAATTTCATGCTAACAAATTTGAAAAGAAAAAGGATTTTCTTTTCCAAAGAAGAATTAGGAAACTTTAAAATGCAAAAATAATAAAGATATAAAGAAAAACTAAGAAAAAAGTGAGAAGCAAAAATACACTATTAAGGTTTACAAAGAGACCTAAAAAAGAGCTAGAAAATGGAAAGATATATCATGAGCAATCGCAAAACAATTAAATAAATCTATGTTTAAATACTATCTTAATCAATGACAAGATAACAAAAACTTTCTGAAGTTAATTAAAAGTATAAACTAAGGATGCTAAGGAAAATAGAGCTATGAAATTTTTAAAAATAAAAGTAATGAGAAAAGATTCATTAACAGAAGTTAAAATATATTACAAAGAGAATTCATAAAAAATTCATAAACAGATCCATGTATATATTTTAACTTGGTTTGTGATGAAGACAGCATTGCAAAATGAAATGAAATAAATAATATTTGAGCAACTGGATTTACACATTGAAGAAAAATAGAATATTAGTATGTAAATTCCATGCTAATTAGTATTACAAAAGTAGTAAAACATAAGTTAATATTAACGGTGGGATTTTCTAATTAAAACACAAAAGCCAAAAGAAAAAACTGACAAATTTTATTTCATACAAACTAAAAGCCTTCCTAAAACAAAATACAGCATAATTAAAGTTAAAATATTCAGCAAAGTTCTGGGGAACAATTTGCAACATATATAACAGACAAAGATTACTATCCAGTATATGTTTACAGAGTTCTTAAAAGTCAATATAAAAAACAACTCAATAGAAATAAGGAACAAGATATAAACAGGCAATTCACAAAGAAAGATCACAAATGCCTAATAAATATATATAAGGGTGCTCAACCTGACTTAATAATAAAAATACAAATTAAAAGGAATTACTTTTTATAATATTGGCAAGAATTATAAACAGTAATAATATCAAGCCTTGGCAAGTTTACAAAGAATACTAATTTCATATGCTCCTAGTGTGAGTATAAATTGGAGAAACCATTCTGAAATTCAAGTTGACAGTCTATCAAAATAAAACTGTACCTCTCCGGTGACTCAGCAGTTGTACTTCTAAGAAACAATTATAAAGAAATATTCCAAGCTGAGCACCAAATTGTACATTGTAAAATGATTTCTTTTTTGTGGAGGTAAAAATTGGAAACCTAAATGCCCATCAATAAATTATTTTTATATTGTGTTACACAGCTATTTTTTAAAATGAGATAAGCTTTTACGTGCTTGTACAAATCTTAACCCTAACTCTATAAATGGAAATTAAGAGATGCAGAGACTTTTTAAAAAGATTTTATAGCTGATATGCACATGCAATGTCCTTACACTAATAAGCTTGATAATCCACACCAACGAATGGGATAGAGGATGGCATGAAGACCAGAGATTGTTGTATCCATTCTTTGGTCATAAAAAAAAACAGTGTTTTGAATTTATTAAGGGATGAAAGGCTGACTTTTTGGATAAATTTAAGTTGTTCCTTTAAGAAAAGGGCAGAAACAAATATTCACTTCAGCCTCGGCACGTATCTGGAATTTTGTTTTTGCAAAAATCTCAGCTGCATTTGGCAAAATTTCATGTTCTTTAAATAAGAAGATTAGTTAAAACAAAACAAAAAAAAGAGATGCAGAGACAAAAGGTAGAAGTATCCATTTCTAGCTGATAGAAATCCTAGAAAGTGAAAAATAAATAAGAAAATGAGGGGAGGAAATAACTGAAGACATAACAGTCATAATTTTTTGTAACTAAAGAAAGATACATGCTCTCAGTTGAGAAGCCTCATGAAGTACACAGCAGAGCAGAAAAGACAAAATAATGCATATTTATATTTGTAAATCCAAAACACAGAATGCCATCATAAGTTCTCAAAGTTTCTTTTTTTTTTAGGGTTTTTTATTTTATTTTATTATTATTATACTTTAAGTTTTAGGGTACATGTGCACAATGTGCAGGTTAGTTACATATGTATACATGTGCCATGCTGGTGTGCTGCACCCATTAACTCGTCATTTAGATTAGGTGTATCTCCTAATGCTATCCCTCCCCCTTCCCCCCACCCCACAAAAGTCCCCAGAGTGTGATGTTCCCTTCCCCTTCCTGTGTCCATGTGTTCTCATTGTTCAATTCCCACCTATGAGTGAGAACATGCGGTGTTTGGTTTTTTGTCCTTGCGATAGTTTACTGAGAATGAAGATTTCCAATATCATCCATGTCCCTACAAAGGACATGAACTCATCATTTTTTGTGGCTGCATAGTATTCCATGGTGTATATGTGCCACATTTTCTTAATCCAGTCTATCATTGTTGGACATTTGGGTTGGTTCCAAGTCTTTGCTATTGTGAATAGTGCCGCAATAAACATACGTGTGCATGTGTCTTTGTAGCAGCATGATTTATAATCCTTTGGGTATATACCCAGTAATGGGATGGCTGGGTCAAATGGTATTTCTAGTTCTAGATCCCTGAGGAATCACCACACTGACTTCCACAATGGTTGAACTAGTTTACAGTCCCACCAACAGTGTAAAAATGTTCTTATTTCTCCACATCCTCTCCAGCACCTTTTGTTTCCTGACTTTTTAATGATTGCCATTCTAACTGGTGTGAGATGGTATCTCATTGTGGTTTTGATTTGCATTTCTCTGATGGCCAGTGACGGTGAGCATTTTTTCATGTGTATTTTGGCTGCATAAATGTCTTCTTTTGAAAAGTGTCTGTTCATGTCTTTCGCCCACTTTTTCATGGAGTTGTTTGTTTTTTTCTTGTAAATTTGTTTGAATTCATTGTAGATTCTGGATATTAGCCCTTTGTCAGATAAGTAGATTGTGAAAATTTTCTCCCATTTTGTAGGTTGCCTGTTCACTCTGTTTGTTTTGCTGTGCAGAAGCTCTTTAGTTTAATTAGATCCCATTTGTCGATTTTGGCTTTTGTTGCCATTGCTTTTGGTGTTCTAGACATGAAGTCCTTGCCCATGCCTATGTCCTGAATGGTATTGCCTAGGTTTTCTTCTAGGGTTTTTATGGTTTTAGGTCTAACGTTTAAGTCTTTAATCCATCTTGAATTAATTTTTGTATAAGGTGTAAGGAAGGGATCCAGTTTCAGCTTTCTACATATGGCTAGCCAGTTTTCCCAGCACCATTTATTAAATAGGGAATCCTTTCCCCAAGTTCTCAAAGTTTCTAGAATGAAAAAGTAAAGCCGTAAATTTAAATCATTGGCCTGAGGTTTCCAAACCGCAACATTAGATGTAAAAAAAACAAAAGACTAATATAGTATCTAGCAGATAAAGGGTGAATTCGTTTGTAAATAATATCAATAATTGGTTTGCTATATGGAATACACAATAAAATTATAATCAAATTTCACAAAAATAAGCTTCAAGAATTGAACATATCTTGTGAAAACCAAAACAACCAAATTAGTAGAAAATATATTCTATCTCTTATTCCATAGAGAATATTTTTAAATAAGAACAAAACGCATTTATGATGTAAGAGAAAACCATGTATAACAGTACTATATGGAAAGTAAAGATTTCTTCAAATATGGTCCCTTATTTAAAGTTAATAATACAGGCCGGGAGCAGTGGTTCATGCCTGTAATCCCAGCACTTTTGGAGGCCGAGGTTGGTGGATCACTTGAGGCCAGGAGTTTAAGACCAGCCCGGGAAACATGGCAAAACCTCAACTCTACAAAAAATTACAAAAACTGGTTGGTTGTGGTGGCATGCATCTGTATTCTCAGCTACTTGGGAGGCTGAGGCACAAGGATTGCTTGAGCCCGGGAGCCAGAGGTTACAGAGAGCTGAGATCACACCGCCGCACTCCAACCTGCTCAAGAGAGTGAGACCCTGTTTCAAAATAAAATGAAGTTAGTAGTAGAAAAGGTAGTTGCAATATCCAAAACTGACATAGGATTAAGATCTAGAATATAGCAGGAAGAAGGAGACCGCATGGCCTAATGGATGAGGCATCAGACTTTGGATCACAAGATATAATATATAAGGAATTCTTACAAATTATGAAGAAATATGAAAACCAGAAAGAGAAATAGGGAAAGGATATGAATGGGCCATCTGTAGAAGCAAACACTATAAATTACAAATAAAAAGGTCAGCCACAGTAGTAATCAAAGAAGTGCAAATAAAAATCACAATGAGATACATTGCATGTACTTCATGTTTGCAAAAACTCTAATAGTATCAAGTGTTGGTGCAGATGCCAAGAAATGGAAATCCTCAGGCACTACCGTTGGATGAAATCAGTGGCATTTGTTTCGGAAATAAAATCTATTATTTAATGAAATAAGGATATGTATATATCCACAATCCAAAAAATTCTGGAGAAGGCTTTGCTCAGGTACACAAACAGACATGTATAAAAATATTCACTGAAGTCCAGTAGGAGTAAAAAGTTGGAAACAATGTAGATGGAAGCCAATAGAAGACTAGAAAGTGGGCACTAAAAGGATAAGTCCAATATATTTATCAAAAAAAAATTCTAGTTTTATATGGAAAAAGTAAGAAAAGTAAGAAATATAATACAACTTAGGTAATTATATATGAAATTTATGCTATTTATATCTACATTTATAAGAATATATATACATTATAAGAAACAATGCCATATATTTTACATGAACACACACATAAATAAAGAAACTTAGGTGGATTGGCAGAATGTAAGCACAAAAGAGAAGGAAAGTATAAGGGAATGGAATCATGCTGGGAACTGAAAGGCATGAAAGCAAATAAAATGTGTGTCATACATTGTTTGATAATATACTAAGGAATATACCTCAATTTAGTTGGGTTCCCCTGAAATCCTCCTTTTCAAATGATCACTTTCGGTGTGGGCAAGGGCATGAGTAAAATAAGCACTTATATATACTGGTGTTAGATAACACTTTACCAGGACATAAACTCCAAACTTTAACATTTTACTTCCGTTTTTTGAAATGTAAGACAAACTAGTCAATTCCCGAGCCTATAATAATGTATAGGAGCAGACCTCATCACTTGGACTGTAGAGGAGACTTTAAAAAATGTTGGCCTTACTCTTTATCAAGTTTCTAAGCTCTTCATTCAACAGATGTCCACTGAACTTCAGCTGCATATCACAAACTCTCTGAGAATGTATCCCTATCCTTCACTTATTTCCTTTCAATATCTCTGATTGCTCCATTTTATTTTTCAAAATTTTACCCCTAAATTTGAAAATCTCCAAACTCAATCTTTTTTATGGTAAAATACTCTTCAGATTAATTCTCCATTCTCGTAGATATTCTATATTTTCAACTTCCATATCCAAATTTATGTTTCTTTAATCTGGATAGTTATGCTTTCATATTATTCTACTACCTGAAACTCAACATAAATCAGTTGAATCTCATTACCTTCTCCCTCCAAATAGCTCCCATTGCTAATTCCCATTTGCTTCTGTGGATACATTGTCATCCCAACTGACCTCTTCAGATTTTTTTTAAATTGCATATTTGTTTTACTCTTTTCTTTCCTTTATCAATCACATCAATTCCCATTAATTCACAACTGTATTAGTTTCCTATTGCTGTTATTAACAAATTAACACAAATTTAGTGGCTTAAACTAACACAAGTTTATTATCCTGCAGTTCTGGAGAACAGAAGTATGAAATAGGTCTTACCAGACTAAAAGCAAGATGTCAACAGGGCTACATTCCCTTCTGAAGGTTCTAGGGAAAAATTCATTTTCTTGCCTTTTCCAGATTCTAGATGCTGCCCACATTTGTTGGCCCCTGGCCCCCTCCCATCTTCAAAACCTGCAATGACTGGTTGAGTCTTCTTATGCTGCCATCTCTCTGACTATTCTTTTTCTATTTAAGAACCCCTGTGGTTATATTGATCTCACCTGGCTAATCCAAAAAAAGTTCCCGGACTAATTGATGAGCAAAATTAATTCTATCTTCAGCCTTAATTCTCCCTTGCTATGTAACATAACATATTCATATGATATTAGTTTAGGGCTTGAATATCTTTGGGGAGCCACTATTCTACCTATTACAATATCCAGTTCATTTCAATTCATATATCCCCCATGTCTTATTTACTGTTTTTCTTTCTTCACAATTTAAAACGAATTCTCTGCAAAAGCCTTTGCCCCCCAGGCACATCTAGGGTCCCCACCAGATATCTTGCATGTACTCAGAACAAGTCATGTTTTTTAACCTGTGCTAATATCCCTCTTTTCTTTTTCAGCCTTTTCGCTTGAGTGCTGTACAAGTGTGTCCTTCAGGTACTGATGGAGCCTCAACAGAGCTCTCTTCTCAGCCTTGCTCTGCCATTTCTGCTGCTACTGCAGCAGTGACACTGGAATCCTTGAAGCATCAAATCTTGAATTGGAGGAAGGTACTTCTTTCCATATTTTGTATTATGTCCTACTAAAGGATAGCAAAGCAGAGTTGTTTGCTCCCATCTTAGAGACTTTTAAATAAAATTTAGGTATTACTTTTAAACATAGGTCCACAGAGAAGACAAATCTAAGTTGCAAAAATAATGTGTATTCAGCGTCACTATTGCCCAAGGATGACAAATGTATGTTTTTTGCTATAATATCACCCAGTTGACTCCATCTTCTCTTCTATTGAATTTTCAACCAGAGAGCTTCTTAGTTCCTTATTCAAATACAGTTTTGGTAGACCTAACCAGTATTATATGTGCCAGATCTATCTGAATCTAATCAAGTTTGGTTTAAATGAAATCAAGTGTACTCACAGCCTCTCATACTTATTCCATTTTTACTTTTGTACAACCACAAAACTAGCCCGGGGTGGGGGAGTTCACTTGATAATTTGGTAAGTGCAATTGCCACCACCAGTACTCTATGATCCAGCCCCTCCCTACCCAACATGACATCATCGATTAAAATTCCTAAATTAATGCTATTTTTTACTTAAGATGTATAGTATTTTTCTGTGACCCTTCAGATAAAGACCCTCAATCAATCTACCACTCAAATATCTTCCTAATATTTACTATAATACAGTTTCCATTGTTCTCTAATTTTAGCGCTTACGTTTCTTCATCTCAGCCCTATATCACGAATATTCTTCCTTTTCAAATGGTCACATTATTTCTAAGTATCCACCACAATCTCTACCTTCTCTCAGAACAGTTGTGAAATTTTAAGTTGTATTTTTGAAAATTTGGTAAATCATTTGATGCTTAAATAATTGAATAAGTTCAGGTTGTGTTTAATAAATGTCAGCTGTGCTTTATGGTATGTAGGTAAAACACAACATGGCTTAAAGGTAAAAATCAAACAATTCATCCTAAGGTTAGCATTACAATTTTTATTATCCCCTTAGGTTAGCAAACCACTGATAACAAACCCAGGTGTTACTCTGTCCTTTCTTGTTAGACTTAAACTCAGTAATTCCAGATTAAGTCTCATCCTGATATCGTCAAAAACCCTATTTGGCACTTCAGTTATACCCTGCCTTTACTCAGTACTTTTAGCAAGTCTCCTTTCCTAAGGTAACTGCCTGCCTTTTTAGAAAAATTTCCCTTTGTCGATGGCCTCATACTTCCAATCTCTTTTTCCATGGTTGCCTTCATCCTCCTACATATGACTGCAACTCCTTCAAGCTTGATCAAAAATACAGTTCTTTAATTTTCAGAATTTCTCACAAAAGTTTTCCTTTATTTCATCCTTATTGCCTTGCTGAGTCAAATTACTGCTATATGTTCATTAATAAATCATGAAATAAGTTTATCTAAAGATAATGTGAACACTTTTTCATCAACAGGAAGAACAGGGACTATAATTCAATATCTAATAACTTCCTTGGAGAAAGAAGCATTTCTTCTCAAAGCTTTCCAGATGAAAAATGAGATATAATTTAAAAATTACAGAATTACTTTGGCAACAAAGAAAAAGAGCTTTAAGGGTTCTGAGCTGTCTACTCTTACGCAACATTTTTAGAGCTCTCTCTTGAGAAAGAAACAGCACTTATATGGGGAGGGAGGGAACAGAGTGTTGCTGTAATTGTTGATAAAAGTAAATAATTCCAACAAAAGAACCAGGATTTAAGACACGGTGAGAAGACCAAAAGATGCGACATTTGGAGACCTAAAGTTAAGTTTGCCAATTCACTTGGTGTTATTCAGCAGTTTACATGCATTTAACTGTCCTAATGAGGTTGAAGAGGTAGGCATCATACAAACCAAATATCCTGTTTGGGGGTCTCCATATCTGATCTGGAAAGATAGAGTTACTGAGCTGAAAGAAGTCATCTTATCACCACTTAAATTAATTATAAGACATGGAGGGTTATAAGGAAGGGACTTAAACTAATGATTCGGCTGGGCACAGTGGCTCATGCCTGTAATCCCAGAACTTTGGGAGGCCGAGGCAGGCAGATCACGAGGTCAGGAGTTCGAGACCTGTCTGGCCAACATAGTGAAACCCCATGTCTACTAAAAATACAAAAAAATTAGCCAGGCATGGTGACACGCCCCTGTAATCCCAGCTACTTGGGAGGCAGAGGCAAGGAGAATTGTTTGAACCTGGGAGGCGGAGGTTGCAGTGATCTGAGATCACGCCACTGCACTCCAGCCAGGGCCACAGTGTGAGACTCCGTCTCAAAAAAATAAAAATAAAAATAAAAAAATGACTTATCATGACATCTAACCGTATTACAAAAGCCCTGTATATATCAGAAATCTTGATACCCACTGACAATTCTTCACATATAGTCCTCATCACCTCCCTGTTACAGACAAGGTACAGCACTTCCTGCACAAAAATGACTTGCGCAAAATTTAAAATAGAATATATCTGAGGGCAGTCACCTGCGAACAACTCACATTTCTACTTTCCTTAGTCACTGAAAATTTTCAACACCCCACACTCTCTTTTCTTTTTCTAGGCACCTGTACCACTACTGTTTTAGACTTCTCATGGTGGCCCTTCTCTCTATGAACAACACAAACCCCCTGCCGTGTCCACCGCCACACAGGACCCTTTTCTGTTCATTATAAACTGTCTTAAGTACTAACCTTTCCCTCAGGACTTCATCTCTTTGCCTTATTACCTCTACTCTGAAAGTCCAGAGGACCAGAAGGTGGCCCCATAAAAACTCCCAGTTGAGAATTTTTAGTTTATAAACATACAACACTCTAAAATATTTTCTGTGGCCTTGATTGATCTGATCCAGACTAGTTTGGAATCTGCAAAACCAGAATTGAACTGGGCACCGAAATTGAATCCTCTTGCTTTCTTTGGATTGTTCTTTGTGCAATAAAGAGATCACAACTGCAGTTTCCATCCTCCATAGAAGTCCTGAAATACAATAGGCTTCATTCTAAAGCTTTTTTCTGTACCACCATTTCTAACATTACTAAACTTTGCTCCATTAATATAGAGACTGACTATATTAATCCATTTGCATTACTGTTAATATAAAGAAATACCTGAGACTGGGTAATTTGTAAAGAAAAGAGGTTTATTTTGGCATGTGATTGTGCAGGCTGTACAGGAAGCATGATGTTGGCATCCGCATGAGGTGAGACCTCAGGAAGCTTACAATCACGGTGGAAGGTGAGGGGGAGTCAGTGTGTCACATGGTGAGAGAGAAAGAGAGCAAGGCAAAAGGTCCCAGACTTTTAAACAACCAGATCTGTGAACTAACTGAGCAAGAACTCACTTATCACCAAGGGCATGGTACTAAATCATTCATGAAGGATCCATTTCCATGATTGAATCACCTCCCACCAGGCCCTACCTATAACATTGGGAATCACATCTCAGTGTGAGATTTGGAGGGGACAATCATCCAAACCATATTACTGACTAAAAGCCACCACTACTTACAAACCGCTGTTACTTACAAACCACGTGGTTTGGACCATGATCAGCAGGTCATAATAGAGGAATGGCACAACTACTCTCTGCCATTAATTAGAAGAGATATAAACCAGGAAAACTGCCCATATTTGGAGTTGATAAACACTGAAATTGTTATGGTGCTACTTCTCTTACCCAGTATGGATTTCAAAATAGGTATATAATTAAATGGTGAAATAAATTTAATAAAATTTCAATGAGATTTTAATTATTCTTAAAGAGTCACTTTAATAAATACATAAATTTTTAAATTTTTGATATTTTGAAATTTTTTTAATTTTTAAAATTTGATAGTTTATTAAGAACCTTGGCATGGAACGTGTTTGGTCTACTTACTGAATTATGCTTCAGTACCCCAATTATAGTACCCACAAGTGGTCTTAAACTAAAGCATGGAGCATGTCCAAAGTGCTACTAGCAAAACTTTACTACATTCTATTGACTGCTGGCTCCTCCAATTTCAACATCTTGTTATAATTACCCAGTACCGTACCATGTGAGAATGTCATTTGGTTAAAATATATTTGGTGCTAAATGATTCCATATATTTATTTAAATATGCAATTTTTCTCTTATAGACATGGATACATAATTAGTCCTTTAAAGAACATATGGAGAAGGTAAATTTCTATCAAAGAAAAACAAAAGGAAGTAAAGTTAATACTAATAAATCTTGGACTTATTAGATAAAAATATGAGATGAACAAAGTGATATTATACTAATAAAATAAGTAAAATACAAAAGTTACATACAGGTGGTTTAAGAAACCTTAAAATATTTGACATTTACATTTTTATTAACTTTTTTTGAGACAGGATTTTCCTCTGTAACCTGGCTAGAGTGAATTACAGCTCACTGCAGCTTCGACCTCTGGGGCTCAAGCAGTCCTCCTAACTCAGCTTCCTAAGTAACTGGGACTACAGGTGTACACCACCATGCTTGGCTAATTGTATTTATTTTTTGTAGAGATAGGGTCTCACTATATTGCCCAGGCTGGTCTCAAACTCCTGAGCTCAAGCCATGCTCTCACTTTGGGCTTCCAAAGTGTTGGGATTACACACATGAACCACCACGCCCATCCTATTAATTTTTATTATAGGTGAAAATCATATAGAACCAAAAAGCTATATCAAAAAGCCACGATTTTCTGTACCACCTGTTTCTAACACTAGCCTCAATCCTCAGAGGCAGCTGCTTTCAACGACTTTCACTGTTTTTCTAGCATTTAGCTCAGTGTTTCTAGATAACATATTTATACTCCAATGTCTCAACAATCAACCTATCACCTACTGAATACTTCTGGTTGTTGAGGGCTTATCTAAATCACCACCTTCCCCAATTTTTCCTCAGCTGCACATCCTCCTAATATAGTTATAAAAGAATCTTTAGTTAAATTAAAAGTGTTTACACTATAATTCCATGTAAAATTTGTTTACACTAAGCCAACTAGTTTATTAGAACTGTATTTCTTTTAGCATATCACTCTTAGCATTTTCTTAATATAATAATCTGTGTCTTCCTTCTGTTATCATTCTATATTTTCATTGGTAATTTTTTCAAGAAACTAGAATAGATCTATTGCATGCTTTTTATTCATTCCGTTGTGTGTAGGCAGTGGCTCTTCAAACTGGGGTCATATCCATCAATTATGAGAAATTTTATTTTATTATTTCTTTTATAATTCTGCATCTCTCCCACCCCATTTCTTCTATTTCCTTTTCCTATAACGGGATTGGAATTAATCCCAGGTTGGATCTCCTATATTAAACTTTATCTTTTTTGTTTTTATTTATAATCTTCCAAAAATTCCATTACATTATTTTATTTAATCATCTATTTTATGCTTTGTTCATATTTTTAAGTTATAATCTGTTGCCACATAAAAAAGAGAAATATCCAATGTGAACCTTGGAAATATTATGCTCCGTGAAAGAAGCCAGACACAAAAGGATATATTTTTAAAGCTAGACAAGTATTATATTCCATTTATATAAAATGTCCAGAATAGGCAAATCCATTAAGACAAAAAGTAGATTCATGGTTGCCCCAAAATTGGGGTGAGGGATTGGGGCTGACTGCTAGTGGATATAGGGTTTCTTCTTGGAATGATATTGGAAATGTTCTAGAATTAGTGGTGAGGTTTGCACAACATAAAAAAATACTAAAAACCACTGAATTGTACACATTACAATGGTAAATTTTATTTTATTAATAATTATATCTTGATTTTTTTAAAAGCATAGAAACTCTCAAACTATATTGACTTAAAAATGGAAAATAACCAATGAATGTTGACTTACCAGTAAAAAAGCCATCAGTGTATAATTTGTGATACAGAAATATAATGATTCATGTCTATGTTTAATGACTAGACTATTGCATGCATGATGTTAAAAACCTGTATTTTAAGTTCTTTGGTAAGATTCATATTTTATAAACATTTTCTAAAGTTTTGTAAAAAGCACACATTTCTCTACATAAAACTTCATGTATACAGTTTAAATGTCACCATTCTTATGACTCTACCATCATATTTAAGAAATATGCTTAAACTGTATTATAGCAAACATTTTTAAAAATTGTATTTCATCTTAGCATCCATATACTAATATAATTAATTTTGAAATATTAATTTCAAAGCAAAGAAAATGCCATAATGCAAACTTGGTATTTAATGTGAGAAAATTAAATAAAATTAATCACTTAAACAACATTTATCATTTACAGACTTATCTATTTCTGTTCAACTTCTCACATAGTTGTATACATGTGCATGGAAAACTAGTGCATTGTCAGGCAAGACACAGCCATTGGGAGCACAACAATCTAACAGCATTAGCCTGTCATTTGATTGTGCCCTAGCTGAAACCTCCATTAAAACATTACAGAATAAAACTCACAGAAATGTCAATACTATAACTCCTAAGTTTATAGGCCCTGAACCAGAAAGAACACTGAGCATTAAATTAAAGGAGGGGGAATTCTTGACATTCAATAGTATATTCTCTGTTCTGAGAAATGAGATGTAGGAGGTCAGCTAAGGGGATCAAAGATAAATCATTAAAAGGATTACTGCTTTCTCTAGTACCAAGGCATTTGCACACTCTCAGTCTGTTTAAATAAAGATGCCTGAAGATGTTATACAAAAAGTTTAAGATAAGCTACAGTATTCATTTGATAAATTCTCTTGATAAGTAATAAATTAAATGTATCATCCCCTTTCCTATTCCCACAAGTAGCTAAAGATCATTTTTATTCAAAGAGAAAAACAAAGTGCTAACATTTAAATTATTTTCAGTTGTTTGAGAGTCCCTATCCTATTTGATGGCTTAGAATATAAAAATAGACCAGATTTGGTCTGAATAATAATAGACGGTTGGTGTTCTAATCTATGATCTTTCTGCCTTCATGAGAACTGGATAAGAAAACTAACTACTTCCCCATTCACTGCTTATAAACCATACACATCCTTTAAATTTTGACATAATACAATTAGATTTCTAAAATGGAAAGCACAGAGACTGTGTCACTTTCAAGTTCAAAAAGATGTACGTCTTTGATCACTGCGATGAAAGCTGCTGAGACTTCATTCCCCACAACTCACATCTTCAGAGTCCTCACTTTCACTTTCATCAGGACAGTTATCCTCCAATATTGTTGACAATTTAGGAACACCACAGTAGCTGTCTTGGAGGGTCTGGGCTCTTCATCTAGAAACAATGCAAAGCAATTTCTTCCAACACATAGAGAAAATATTCAGCTAGGCATTTAGAAACTACTTCCCTCCACTAAAAGAATTCGTTGTCATTAATCTTTGAATGCCTTATAAGAAGCAGGAAATTTTTCAATAATTCAGTAAATTACAACAGTTCTACTTCCAGATTAAGAAGACACAAAACTAATACAGATGGTTTTGCTTTTGAAAACATTAGCAAAAAATTGCAAGTTTTCAGCTGAGCTTCCAGTTTATAAGGCCCAATATTTCTTTCCTTTCTCAAATAAAGAAATATGAGTCTTATAGAAGCAAAAGAAGTTTAAGGTACAGTACGTTCCAATTCATAGTTCCAAATTTTTTTCTGAAATTATTTTTCCATCAGTTTTCTGTCAGAAGAAGCAGTGTGTTTACATTGACGAATCAAAATTACTTCATGAGCAGATAAGACATTGCATTCTTTTTCAACTATTCTGGCAACCAGCATAAACAACAGACCCCAGTGAAAGATGAATTTTAGGTTTCACCTTCAGAAAAGCCAAGGATCTGTCCAAAATATTGGCAGCCACAATAAAAGTTTCCGGAGAAGATTCAAAAAAAGTTAGTTAAACCTCTTAGTTCTTAATATTTTTTATATTTGATACAAAATGTTATCATTCTCAAGAGTTGCTCTATCAAGCTCAGCTCTTTGTTCTCATAGTTGGATTTTCTATTCCTGTTTTAGGTAGAGTCTCAACAGTTCAGATAACTGGACCCATTCCAGACTGCTAAGACCTACAACCCCAAATTCTTCACCAGGTGGGAGATGTAATGTCTGACCAAGAGAGGACTGGGTGCAGAGGAATATGATAGACTCTCTCCTGTGTCAGGGACCTGCCAGCTCAGGCATCCAACCCTCCACTGCCATTGCCATATCCTCCTCGGGTTCATAGTCCCAACTTCATGCAATTGCCTATACCCACACTCCCACTTGCAGTACCTTCTCTTCCATACTACTGGTCTCCTGGCAGCTGTAGGCCATGCCATTGCCAACAGGGGCTGAAGCAAACTTCTTCCTGTTCACTGTATTTTTAGTTTCCAAAAGCTCTAGTTCTCTTATTGTCCTTTTTACATAAGACCCCATTTCTGTTTTAAAGAAAGATTCTCTTCTCTTATCTCCTTGAGGATATTAACTATGGCTTTTTAGTTTGCTTCTTTTGCTCCATTGACTGCCTTTGTTTTTGTCCAGGTTTTTTCTTATGATTATTTTTGTCTGTCACTTAAGTGTCTTTCCTCAAATGTCTACTAATAGTCAGAGATTTGTTCATATGTGAAAATGAGAAGTTGATTGGAAGATGAGCATTGATGTGTGTTAGTAAGGGGAGGGTATAAACTTTGCTATCCAGGATTCTAGGAGGAAGCAGGAGAAACAGCCTATTAGTCTTGCATTTAAATATATAGATTTTTGCATAATCCTACTATTCTTAGTCCTTGAACTCTGCCCTACTTTATGCGATGCCTGTAGTCTCTGAATCCAGAGGCTCTTTGTCTTAGTTTCACTAGGCTAAGCCTCCTATTTCCTCTGATAGATGTGGGTGGGGTAGCTTTCTGACTGCTCAGGGAGGTGGTGGGGACTAGGAAAGTTCAACCACTTTGTATATAGATTTTCAACCAATCATATTGTAATCACAGGCCTCACCCCATGTTCCAAGCATTCAGCAAGGCAAATTAGATCAATTCTTATAGGTATCCCATCTCCAGCAGGCATTTGTTTAGATTCCTATTACTTCTAGGCTGCTAAATCCATAGTATCTTCTTCATTAGTTTGCTCTTTTTCAACTTTTTTTTGAAATCCTTCATCCACTATTGTCTATGTTCTCTTTGTCCTTATGTGTTGTCTTTTATTCTTATTGATACTTTTATGAAGCTTGTAGAGAGAAGAGCTGATGGACAAGAACAATCAATCTGCCAAATTTAAGTGTATGGGCTCAATAGTTAACTGTCGATATTTTTAAAACATTGGACAACGTTATAAGTTGGGATATATGGTTTGAGACAATGTATAATGCCATATATCATATATAGTATTAGAATATACTTTTGGTTTTACATTCAAAATATAATCAGAATTTGAACCAGCTAGCAGCCAGCATCCTAATCCAGTGACATCATTTGAGACAAAGCACCACCATCTATTATGTAGATTGAAACAATGTTGCAAATGACAGAAGCCAATCTGAATTTACCTTGATACCTGAAGTCTAGCCAATAGCTGACTTCAGTTCCATACTATACTTGTGGGCATTTGGAAGAGAGATCCTGTCTAATGCTGTTCTGGTCAATGAGTAAATGCCTAGGAGTCATATTAAGTAATAGACTTTTGGTTTCCCCCCAAATTTAAATCTGACCTAACAATTCATTTGCCACCTTAATATGTGCTCACCAGCCTTTCAATTCCCATCCAGGGCTGCCTTCTATGGTTGGAGTCTAGACCATTGACAACATTGCATATATAATAAGAAAAAGGGGGTACAGAATGTAGGAGAAGAAAGCTTCCTCAACCTCTGCTGGCAGGAACTATCTTGGCTGATGTATAGAACCATCTTGGCTTGTCTAAACATTAGTGCAGTAACCTTTTGTTGAGTAATCAGCCTCCTGTAGCTTATTGTGTATCTATAGTTCTAAAATGTGAACCACAAGATCCTGAGAACAGATAACTGATGCAAATACCAAGATTAAGACCTAATCCCTTCACAGACCACAAGCACAGTTAATGCAACTGGCAGAATATGTTCTGGGAACATGTGAAATACCACTTTGAAGACTCTCAGAATTGAGACTAATGCTTTTTTCATAGGTGAGTGGTTAATAGCCCCTGTGCATAGATGAACATGTCGCCTTCCCTTATTTCTAACCCTATTTCTCTAACCACAAACAGGAGCGGCCTCCCAAAAATTAGGTTATACCCATTCTCCCATCCCACTCTTTTTTCTACATAGTCTAAAAATTCATTCATGTGTAAGCTCCATGCCTTCTTGTCCCAAGCTACCTACTATTCCATCAGCACATCCTATTTTTTTAACCCTTTCCCTTTTACATTCTTATTCTTAATATTAAATAGTACCCCCACTTTATCCTTATAAATGCTTTTTGCCTTGTCTGATATTAACTTAGTTATATCAGCTTTCTTTTGGTCATTTCAAAAAATGGTATACATATCCTCATCCATTTCTGTGTGGCTTTAATTTAGGCAAGTAGGTAATTTAACTTGGGTATTGCATGTAAGCAGCATGTGGCTAAAATTTTATTCTTTTTATCCATTTTGATAAAATTTTATATTTTATCTAATCTGGTAAAATCTGCCAGGTAAAATTAGTCCAATTGTATTTATCATGGTACTGACATTTTAGAACCTTACAACAATCTTATTTTGTGGTTTCCATTTAATTGAAGTTTTCCTTAGATTCCATCTTTGTTATCCACTTGATAAACAGTTTTATGCATCCTTTTTTCATCTATGATAACAAACTATATTTTTATAATTTTTTGGTGGTTTCCACTAAAATTTTCACATGAATACTTCACTATAATTTTTTAAAAATTTAATAGCATTTCCACCTCCCTTCCCAACCCATCACACCACCTTTCACAATCCTTTTCTGCACCATAGTATTGTTTAGAGTTTTCATTTTATCTTTTATTTTAAACATATTTTAAACACACTTTATGGACTTTAATTTTTTCAATTTACTAGTCAAATTCCAGCAAAAACTGTACTGTACAAGTGCATACTATACAAACTGTACATTTACTGTACATGCACATTATACAAACAAATATACATACCACATACTATGCTGTTCTTCACTTCTGTGGATTTGTCCATGCTGGGCCCGTCTAGAATGCTTTTCTTTCTCTTCCCCACTTCTCCTACCTCCATTCTTGTTATTCACTAATGAACTTCTCACCATCCCTTAAGAAGCATTTCTAGCTTCAACTTTTATAAGCGGTTTTCTCTGATCAGATGCCACTAGCACATTGCTGGAGCTTCCACAGTTCTTTATATTCAATAATTACATAATCAAATAGTGATTTCATACAGTGGACAAATAGTCACATGCAGGTAGTGAATGCATAATTTGTGTTATATACTCTCAGGGCCTGGCACAGTGCTGACATATAGTAATTTCTCAATATGTGCTTGTTGAAAGAAAGAATAAATGAAAAGAACTATGGGCTTGCTTAAGGGTAAAAAGTAATTAGACCCAAATACTTTCAATTAAGATTAGTGGTTATCTACAGCTTCAGAATTAGCCAACCATAAGGAACCCAAGTGAGACTTTAATAAATAAACTAGGATTTAAGACTTTAATCAGAAAATAATACTGAAACAGAGAAAGTACAAAATAGAATGTTTGTGTGGGTGTGTGTGTGTACAGACACACATAGAGATATGCATTTTATTTTGTTCAATTTTTTAAAAATATAACTTCTCACCAGGTTGTGAGGCAAAGCTGGTTCTAGAGATGCAATTGATAGGGCCTAAATCAAGGATGGAAGAGGGGAGCTCGCAAGGTAACACAGGTAAATAAGAAAACATTAATGGGACTTCACTGAGAAATATCTTTCATTTTTAAAAAGATATAATGACACATAAACATTTGTAAAACAAAAGATAGAGTCAAGAAAAATATGAAAAACAGCAAAAATTTAAAGAAAGAGAACATGGATATGAATATTAGGCCATGACCATTGAAATCTAACCTTAAAATAGCTGCAGAAAACATCTGAATAATGGAGAAAATTGATAGTCAACATTATAAAATTAAGATATCTTTAAATTATGTAAAACTAAAAGTAACAAAAATGAAAACGAAAAAAATTACATTTGGTGTCAAACGAACAAGCTGAAGCCAATATTGTGATACGTTCTACTGAAAGCCTTACATTTCAATAATACTCTGTCTGCTCAATGCCATTGTGTGGAGAAGCACCCTAATGCATAAGCTTTTTAATGCTGTAAAATATAGTAGCTGAAATTAAATGCCACTTTTTCAGAGGTGAATTAATGAACAGCCTGGTGAAATTGAAAAGGTTTTTGATATATAAACTTGATAAATGGAACTATTCTATCAATAAGCAAAAATGTAGCAACCTATCTAGATGGATAGTATGTAATTTCAGCACAGGTCTATGTTTAGTAAATACATCACTGTATACTGATCAGGAATCTTGCTCCAATAAAGTAAAACATTTTTTTTTGGAAAAAAAAAATTCCCAAACTTCAAAAGCAAACAGTCAACTATCAGAAAACCAAATTTTAGAAAGCTTCAAACTGCCAACGATAGTGGAGTGACATATTCAGAACTCTTAAAATGAAAGCATGTGCTATTGTGAATAGTGCCACAACAAACATACGCATGCATGTGTCTTTATGAAAGAACAATTTCCATTTCTTTGGACATTTACTCAGTAATGAAATTACTGGGTCCAATGGTAGTTCTGTTTTTTAAGTCTTTGAGGAATTGCCACACTGTCTTTCACAATGGTAGAACTAATTTACACTCCCACCAATAGTGTATAAGCTTTCCTTTTTCTTTGCAACCTCACCAGCACCTGTTATTTTTTGACTTTTTAATAATAGCTATTCTGACTGGTGTGAGATGGGATCTCATTGTGATTTTGATTTGCATTTCTGTAATGATCAGTGATGTTGAGCTTTTTTTGCATATGTTTGTTGGCCTTCTGAACTTAAAAGTTAAAAAAAAAAAAAAAAAAGCATGTGACCCAGGACTGCTACAGTATACTCTCAAGTTGTCCCTACTGCATGGTGGCTGCAGGGGCCTTTCTACCATATACCAACATCCAACATCTTTTCCATTCAAATATTTTTCTTCAGAGAACAATAGGGAATGGTATCTAGAATACCAATGACTGAAGGATTACAGGAAAACTCTGAATAAAATCTTTGGATGTCCTGTAAACTAATTACTCACTTTAGTGATATGCAAATAATAGCAAGAAGGAGAAGATAAAAGAATTGTCATTAAAAAAGGGTAAAATACAAACACCAAGAAGGAGCAGTGGTTGCTGTGGATTTTAAATAATTACAATAATTTTTGGATCAAAGCATGCTTTCAAAAATGTCAGCTCTTCACATATAAGTCATAAAAAATGAGAAAGAATAGAGACAGAAAAGACAAAAAGCATAAAACATTTGATGTAAAAATGGTCCAAAAGTATTAGGATTGTTTAGGCAGATGCAATTTTTTTGTATTAATGTCATTCGACCAATATCTTTTGTGTATTTACATGCCAGACCTAAGGCCAGGAACAGCACTAGCCAATAGTAATACAGTGATGAACAAGGAAGAAAATCCCAACTGCCCTCTCAAGAAAGATAAAAATTGATAGAAACAAACACAAGCAGCAAAGTAAAGCAAAAGATACCCAGAATGCAATGGAGCATGAAAGAAAGAGACTCAATATTTCTAGCATTACAGGTTAGACCTGAAGACATTTTTATTTTGTTTATATGAAATTTCAGAAATAGAATAGTTACCTCCTGAGTGATACTAAAATGTGAAAGGAAAACATAATTAGGAAAAGCATCAAAATCTTACCGTCTGTCCTGCAACCTTCATTGTCTTAGGAAACTCCTTTAAAACTTACCTCAGGCATCATCTTACCTCTCTTTTCTCTCAATTTCACAACACATCTACAAATACACATGCCCTAGGGTAATTTCTACATAGCCATGCTGCCAACCACTTATCACATTTATAGTCACTAATCTTAATCTGTAGTCTCCAGGATCCATAAGGCTTCTTGAAGAAAAAAAGTATGTGTTATTCTACTTCACACCACCAGTGTCTGCACAGCCTCTAGCATATTCCAGACAATCATAAAGGCTTGTTAAATGAATGGATGTTTGAATGAATGAGTAGCTCTAAAAGAAGAGATTTAGAGTAGTATCCAAAGTGTAATGGCCAGTATAGCTCAACCTGATATACCTCGTCTGAACCCCCTGACTACATTTTCTTACTCTGCCAACTTTCTTAGCTCTAGCCACACTGGCCATCTCACTGCTTTTCAAACACACATGGCACACTCCTCCCCTAGGTCATCTGCACTAGCTGTCCATTATCTTCCAGGTTTTTGTAGAGTGCATTTTCTCATTTTCAAGTCACTTTCTCAATGCCCAGCTTGAACATTCTACTTCAGATATGCCCATCCTCCTACAGATTTCTCATATCCTGCTCTATTTTTTAAACTTTTATATTCAGTCACCTTCTAGCATACTATGTTATTTATTTATGTGTTATGTTTATTATTTACACATATCTTCACACACCCCCATTAGAATGTAAGCTCCAAGAGACTTATATTTTTTCACAGGCATGCTTATGACAATGACTGGCACATTATAGATTCTCAATAAATGTTTTTTCATGAGTGAATCCAAAAAGAAAGTATAACACAATTAAAACAAGATGTGTTTACAAGCCATAGATGTAGCATTAAAATTATAACATTGAAAATAAAGTACTTATTTTATTTAATAAAATTAAATAAATTAACCAAGCAGGTGAAAGATCTCTACACTGAAAACTATAAACATTGATGAGATCAACTAAAGAAGACACAAATGAATGGAAAGACATCCTATGTTCATGGATTGGAAGAATTAATATTGTTAAAATGTCCTTATGACTCAAAGTGCTCTATAGATTCAATACAATCTCTAGCAACATACCAATGACATTCTTCACAGAAATAGAAAAAACATTCATAAAATTCATATGGAGCCATAGAAGACCCTGAATAGACAAAGAGATCTCGAGCAAAAAGAACAAAGCTGTAAACATCACACTATCTGAATTCAAAATATACTACAAAGCTAAAGTAACAAAAACAGCACAGCACTGGCATTAAAAACAGACACATAGACCAATGGAACAAAATAGAGAACAAAGAAATAAATCCATCCACTTACAGCCAATTAATTTTTGACAAAGATTTCCAGAACACACAATGGGGAAAGGACAGTCTCCTCAATAACTGGTGTTGTGACAAATGGATATACATATGCAGAAGAATGACATTATGCCCTTATCTCACACCATATAAAAAATTAACTCAAAATGAATTGCGCACTTAAATGTAACACCCGAAATTATGAAACTACTAGAAGAAAACATACAGGAAAAGCTCCATGACATGGGTCTGGGTGATGACTTTTTTAATATAACCCCTAAAGCACAGGCAACAAATCATAAAATAGACAAATCAAATTATATCATGCTAAAGCTTCTGCCTAGTAAAGGAAAATATCAACAGAGTGAATAGAGAATCTACAGAATGGGAGAAAATATTTGCAAACTATTTATCTTATCGGGGTTAATAGCCAAAGTATGTAAGGAATTTAAAAAACTGAATAGCAAGAAAACAAATTACCTAATTAAAAACTGGGCAAAAGACCTCGATAGACTTTCTAAAAAATAAACATGCAAATGACCAACATGTATATGAAAAAAATGCTTAACATGATTAATCATCAGATAAAATGCATATTAAAACCTCTTACCTGTTAAAATGGCTATTATCAAAAAGACAAAAGATAAGTGTTGGCAAGATTGTGCAGAAAAGGAAACCTTTGCACACTGTTGGTGGGAATGAAAATTAGTACAGCCATCATGAAAAACAGAATGAAAATTTCTTTAAAAATTAAAAATATAATTACCATATGATCCAGCAATCCCACTACTGGGCATATTTGCAAAGGAAATAAAATCAGTAACTTGAAGAGACATTTGTACTTTCATGTTTGTTGCAACACTAGTAACAATAGCCAAGATACGAAATCAACCTAAGTGTCCATCAACAGATAAATGAATAAACAAATGTGGTACATATACATAGTGGAATACTATTCAGGCATAAAAAAGAAGAAAATCCTGTACTTTGCAATGGCTTGGATGAACCTGGAGCACCTTATGTTAAGTGAAATAAACCAGGCACAGAAATACAAATACTGTGTGGACTCATTCATACATAAAATCTAAAAAAGTTGATCTCCTACTAATATAACATAGAATGGTGGCTACCAGGGCCTGGGGTGGTTGGAGGGTGGGTGGGATGTTGGGGAGATGTTGATCAAAGGTTACAAAATTTTAGTTAAAAGGGTGAAAGAAATTCAAGAGATCCGTTGTACAATATGTTGACTATAGTTAATAATATATTGAATTTTTGAAAAATCCTGCGAGTAGATGTAAAATGTTCTTACCACAAAAATAATAGCTATGTGATGTAATGCATATGTTAATTAGCTAGAGATAGTCATTTCACAATGTGTATATACTTCAAAACGTCACGTTGTATTAATACATGGCAAATATACACAATTTTATCTGTCAACTTAAAACAATTTAAAATTAGAATAACGGAATGCCAACGTTTCAACATTATTTATCTAAAAATATAAACTCCATGCAGAATTTAGAAACTTAAAATTGTAAAGGTACACATTTTTCAAAAAAACTTAAGCCTGGATTTCAATTCTTCCAAGACTTTTCAAGTTTAAGTTTCCCTTCCCACCTACATCAATTTTGTAATGACCTGGGAACCCCATTTCTCCTCTTCTTAAAACACTGACTACAAGTATAGTATAGTATAGTATAGTATAGTATAGTATAGTATAGTATAGTATAGTATAGTATAGTATAGTATAGCATAGCATAGCATAGCATAGCATAGCATAGCATAGCATAGCATAGCATAGCATAGCATAGTATATGGTAATGCACTCTGCTAAAATTTCTCAAGAAAATAGCTACAAAGGAAGACGTATTTACTAACAAACTATGTCTGTTACTTTTATGATTAGAATTTATTCCTAGGTCAGGTAAGTCTCAAGCAGAAGGTGAATGACAGGGAGTTGGAAATGGATTTGGGGAATAAATAAGTAAGTAGGATTGGAGATAAGGTCTCATCAACCTTTGGATAGTCAGGTTTACACTAAAAACAAAAAGACTACTTTTTCCAGGCACTAAGTTCTCTGCAATTAGTAATAGGTACTATGGCATTGTGTGAAATGAGGAGGCAGGACAGAAACAGCAGAAAGACAGAGGTGACTGTATTAGTTTGCTAGGGCTTCCTTAACAAACTACCACAAACTATTCACCTTAAACATAAGTAAGTTTATTGTCTTACAGTTCTGGAGGCTAGAAGCCTAAAATCAATACGTGGGCAGGGTTGGTTCTTTCTGAGAGCTGTGAGTGAAAGATCTGGCCCAGGACTCTCAGCCTGGCTTACAGATGGCCATCTTCACGTTCCTGTGATGTTTTCCCTGTACCTTTACACAGTCTTCTCCCTGTATATATATTTGTGTCAAAATTTCCCCTCTTAAGACCCCAATCATATTGAATTAGGAACCACCCTCACGACTTCAGTTTAATTTGCTTACCTCAGTGAAGACTGTATCTCCAAATAAAGTTGCATTCTGAGGCACTGAGACTTAGGATGTCAAAATACAAAATTTGGGGCAGGAGGTGTTACAATTCAACCAATAACAGTAACTAAAGCCATTTTGCACACCTATGTTCCAAGAACTTTATATTTTGTCTCATTTCATCCCCTTAGTTTTTAAGGAGAATCACTTTTTGATAACAGAGATCTGAGGCTTATTATTGTGCCTGGCCAAGCGTTTTATTCTGCACAATAATACACTTGACCTCCCTTGAGTGTCTGTAGTAGGCAAGTCACTAAAGTAGAAATAGAAGACATTCTTAATGAAGTATCAGAACCATATATTTAAAACTTTCTCACCACAAAACTTTCAATGGAAAATAAAAATTGATATTGTAACTTGAGGCACTAAATTCAAGGATTTTTTTTAGAAATCAAATCCTGAGGCCCATGGTATATTCCTCTAATATTTGTAAAATATTCACATTTTGTTTTTTCTCTGAATAAAGTGCAGTCTGTTTTGAGTCCCCATCCCGTAGGCTGGCAGGCAGGGCTGGGGCTGGTGTGAGTTAATAGAGGCACCTGCCCTTTGATGAAAAATTCAAGAGACACCAAAAAATTCAATAGTCAAGATAAATTTTATTTTAATGTTATATTTTAAAAAATAAAAATTGATCCAAAAACTTTATGTTGAACAAAATATGAAACATTTAAATATAGACAAGATTAGTATGACAGATTTTTCTTTTGCTTCAGTCTCCAATATAGCTCTGTCCATCACTCTTCCTGATTCTGTCTTCATCTACAATATTTTGTTCATTGTGGATATTTTAAAATTAATGTTAATATTCATATATTAAAATACTATTCATTTGATTACTAAGGGTGGGGTTTTTTTGGTGCTGCTTTAAATATTATGCATGGGTGTGTGCCTTACTTGCCTCATTGTGACTGTAACCCAGCTGGCAGGACATTCAATATTAATTGTTCGGGGACTGGGCTTTCCTCTGCCAATGATTGATCCCACAGGGGCCTGGATATCTCACACAAGTCAGAATATTTGGAGTATGGCCTCTGGTCTTCAATTCACAATGGTTACTGTAATGAAGTACCATTATTATGAAAACATTCTCTATTATTTGCTATGTTGAAAAAAAAAAGGGACAAAAATCTTTCTCAACCCTACACTCACCACTAGTTACTGCCCCATAACTCTGTTTCACTTTGAGGTAAAAATCCTCAAAAGGGCCGTCTCACAATTACTAAAACCACATTCTCAATTTCGTTTTGTTTTTTGTTTGTTTGTTTGTTTGTTTTGAGACAAGGTCTTTCTGTTGTCCAGGCTGGAGTGCAGTGGCATGGTCACGGCTAACTGTACGCTGGATCTCCTGGGTTCAAGTGATCATCCCACCTCAGCTTCCTGAGAAGCTGGGACTACAGGCCTGTGCCACCATGCCTGACTAATTTTTTTTTATCTTTTTATTTTTTGTAAAGTCAGGGTCTCACTGTGTTGCCCAGGCTGCTCTCAGACTCCTGGACTCAAGCAATCTGCCCAACTTAGCCTCCCAAAGCACTGGGATTACAGGCGTGAGCCACCATGTCTGGTCCTTATTTTTCATTTTCTCTTCAAACCACTCCAATTTGGTTTTTCTCCACCATTTCATGTTGTCAAATCCAGTGACTGCATGTTTGCCCTCATTTTATTCAACATAGTTTATTATTTCCCATACTTGATTACAGTTTAATTTCTTGGCTTCCATGTCACTATGTTCTTCTGACTTCCCACCCACATCCTTGGCCAACCTGTTTCAGCCTTTTTTGTTGGCCACTTTACTCTTATTATAGTTCTAAATGTATTCTAGGGCTCAATCCTTCGCCATCTTTTCTGTCTATATCATTCCCCAAAGAGCCTCACAAAGTCTCAAGACTTCAGATGCCACTTAATATACTGATGATTCTATATCACCAACCCTGGCCTCTTTCCTGAGCTCTTTACTTATAAATCCAATTACTCATTTGACATTTCTATTTAGAAATATCTTAACCTATTGGTAAAGACTCTTAACATATGGACAAAACAAGTGTTTGCTTTTTCCTCTCAAACCTGTTTCACCACTAATTTTCCCCATTCCTAGTAAATGGCATCACCACCGCCACCCAGTTGCTCATTCTAGCCGTCATGCTTGCTTCCTCTTTTTCTCTTACAGTACACAGTCCACCTACATGTACTGTTGACACTACCTCTAAAATCACAAATCTAACTACATCTCACCGTCTCCAAAGCTAAAACCCTAGCTAGTCCAAATTACCATAATCTCAGACTAGGACTATGGAAGTAGCCCCTTAGCAGGTCTCCTTGCCTCCAGCCCAAATCCATATCTCTGCTAGCTTTCAGAGTGATCTTTCCAAAGTACAAAATCAGATCGCAGTACTTCTCTGCTTTTCCTTGGGCTTTGACTATAAATCCAAACTCCTTCTTATGGATTATTAGGCTTTATATGATCCAACACTTTACTACCTCTCCAATCTCATCTCCTAACATTCTCTTCATCCTAGGGAACCTTTTTTTTCCCTTGAACACACCAAACTCATCGGCACTTCAGGGCCTTATTTACTAACTGTTTCTTGTATCTGGAATGCTCTTTCTCTTCTGCTTTGCCTCATTTAGGTCTCAAATAGAATGTCACCACCTATAAGAACTTTCCTATTCACTCTCTGCTCGTACTATTTATTTTTTCTTCTTTTTAAAATGATTTAACTAAATTATCTTATTTGTTTACTTGCTTACTATCTCCTACCAGTATAAATTGAACTGTTTGGGGCAGGCAATTTGTGCATATTGTTCTTGGACGTATCTCTTGAACCTGGAACAATGTCTCATAAAACTACTCAATAAATATGTGTTGAATGAACAAATGGTTAAATTGATAACTGTATGAATTAATAAATTAATTATTCAAGCCCTTATGGTCCCTTGAAGGTGATATCTCTGAAACCTGGGAGTCATATCTGGGATTAACAGCCTGGGTGCCTGGTGTTTGCCACACAGACACTCTCCTCTGAGGGCCCAGAATCTCCCCAGGCAATTGCTGCCAGAAAACAGGGAACATGGCTCTATGCCCTCAGAACCAGAAACACTCTTCCCTTTTCTGTCTTGGAAGAAACTCTCAAAAGTTTCCCTTTCCACTCTAGGTGGGCCTATATCTATTAGAACCTACTCAAGCAAACTCACATACACATGCACACACACACACACACACAGATAGGTAAGTGTATTAGTCAAGGTTCTCTAGAGGGACAGAACTAATAGAATAGAGTATACATGAAGGGGACTTCATTAGGAGAGTTGACTCATGTGATCACAAGGTGAAGGCCGTCTGCAAGCTAAGGAGCCAGGACAGGAAGCCAGTCCAAGTCCCAAAACCCCAAACGTAGGGAAGCCGATAGTGCAGCCTTTGGTCTGTGGACAAAGGCCTGAGAGGCCCTGGCAAATCACTGATGTAAGTCTAAGAGTCCAAAAGCTGAAGAACTTGGAGTCTGATCTTTGAAAGCAGGAAGCACCCAGCATGGGAGAAAGATGGAGGCCGGGAGACGCCAGTCTAGTTCTTCCACATTCCTCTGTCTGCTTTGATCCTAGCTGTGCTGGCGGCTGATTAGATGATGCCCACCCACACTGAGGGTGGGTCTGCCTCTCCTAGTCCACTGGTTCAAATGTTAATCTCCTTTGGCAACACCCTCACAGACACACCCAGGGACAATACTTTGCATCCTTCAATCCAATCAAGTTGACACTCAATATTAACCATCACAGTAAGGTTCAGATTCTGAATTTAGTTCTTCACAATTTCTGCCTCAGACTGTGAGACAACAAAGATAAAAGCTTGCCTGACTTATTGGAATTGAGCTGGAGGGTTCTCTTTTATTCTATCAGATCACTTTATTCCACACAACTTAGATCATATAGACTTACTGTATTATTTTTCTTTTAATATCTCAGAAGAATTTTGTCAACTGTGGGTCATATTAACTCCTCAGTATATTTGACAAAATGTTTTTAATATTCTTGCTCTTATTCAAATTCTATGTAAGGATTTGCTCTTACTATTATAAACACACACACACACAAATTCTATTTGATTTGCTCTACTTACTATTGAAAACACACACACACACACACAATTTAGCAATTGAAACCAACCATTTTACTTTGTTCACAAGAATATTGAAGAGCTTGGCTGCATAGTTCTCACTTGGGATCTTTTAGGTGAATGTAGTAAGGTGTTGATTAGAGGTGCAATCAACCCAAGACATTTCACTTACATGTAGACAATTGAGGTTAGCTCTCAGCTGAGAGGTCAGCTCTAGCTGTTAACCAGAGCACCTATATGTGGCCCCTCCAGTTTGGCGGTCTCAGGTAGTCCGACTTCTTACCTGGTGGCTCAAGTGTCCCAGCAAACAAGGCAGAAACTACATTGCATTTTTTTTTTTGCCTAGTCTGGAAAGTAACACAGCATCACTTTAGACACAATCTAGTGGCTGCCAGAGACTACTAACAAGTCACCCAGATTCAAGCAGAGGGGACACAGAGCCCATCTCTTGATGCTAAGCCAAGTTCACTATGTAAGAGTATATGGGATGAGAGATACTACTGCAGCTGTGTTTGGAAAACACATGTTACAGAATTCAGGATCATCAGTGGTCTTAGTATGTACACCAGAGAAAATAGCAATGCTGCCTAAGTTCTTTAAATACAAAATTAGCCTCATATAGGTATCATTTTCCAGTTAATTTGAATAACACCAATTTTGTTACTAACTCCTTTTTTAAGCTGCCACCTTGTTACGTGCTTTGAAGGAAAAGAGTTAATAGCCCTAATGCAAGGTTTTGATTTTCTTTCATGGATGCTGCTGAAGAAAGAGAATTAATAATAATGAGAGGCTTATTAAATTCAGGAGGAAGTGATGGCATACAAATTATTCCTACCTAGTAAAAATATGTTTTTAAAAGAATAGCTCTTATAATTGCCATTCAGGATAATCAGGGAAAAAAAAAGAAAAGCTTTTAATTAATTGAAGAAAACAGAGGAAATAGAGTATTCAGAATATATATATGTGTGTGTGCGTGCACACATGTTAGACTGCGGTAAGTACTATATCTATATCTACATCTCTGTTATATCCATATCTATCTATATTCCATACTCGCATCAACCTGCAGTTGAAGTAGAGACTCAATAGCTTCCCAAAGTCATGCAGCTAATTTGTAGAAGAGCTCAAGTCTGAAGTCAGTATTCAGTGATTTCAAAGCCTGTGCTCATTCCACATCATTTATATTAAAATACTAATATAAGTACATACTTTTTCTTAATAAAATGGTCATCTGAATGCTTCCTCAAAATAACTTTTCATTTATAACATGCTTTCTAAAAAGATCCTCGATAAAACTCTTCAGCTCCTAGATAAATATGCAACTTTCGTAAGTGAAACACGATTTCTTTGAAACACAGTCATTTGTTTTATATCAGCTTTATCATCATTAAAAATTCCCAGGAAATTCAACATGTATTTGTGAAGGTGAGAATCTTTACACTTTATAATTAAATTCATTTAGACATGGCTTGGAAGTCCCATCCTAATCTGATAAAAGGGAAAGTTAAAAGCAACAAGGAACTTGATTTTTTTCTCTCCTTGAATAAAATTTGTCCACTGGATAGGTAATTGCTTATTTAAATCCTTCCAAATGACTTTACTTTGCTTGGATATCCAAAAATTACACAAATCAGCTTATATAAGATTAAAGAGAGAAATCTGAAAATGTATATCCATTAGTACATTTTCACAATTTATACAATCAAATCTCCAAAATCTTTACCATTTCAGTATTTTATATTAAAATACTTTCATTCCATTTCAATAATACCTTAATAAATCATATGTTTTCAGAATAGTGAATTATTATTACTCCCCTAGGATGACATATGCAGGTCTTAAATGCTCTGCTGCACCTAGTTTAGGCCCAAGTTGTATCAATTATGGACTTCTGGTATTTGTCTCTTTAACTTTACTACTTTAGGCACTGTATATGCCTAAATGCCATGCCATTTTTAGGTCTGTGATGCATACTACAGTGTCTAACAGAGAACTGCAGCTATGAACTGACTTAAGCCAATTAAACCATTCACAAGTAATAGGTTCCTTTTGGTAGGTAACCATGGCCCTCTCTGCAAAAAAGTCTTTGAGGTAGGTGGAAATTAGCTACCCCATCCCTTACTTCTAGGTTGTAGTAACATACATTTGAGAATAAGTTCTGCCACATAAACATTTGTTAAACAAACATTTCTTAGCAAAGAGGCCAAAAAAGTTTACACAACCTGTTCTGTAAAATCAGTGCTATCCCAGCAGTTTGTCCTTTAGAGACTTCAACCATAACTCTGCTTGAAAGTTTCACCAAGGAAGTAGCAGCAACATTCCAGGACAGGATCTGCTTACTTTATTATGAGTCGAACAACCAGAAGTCTTTCTAATCCATGGGTAGACCAAGATTCCTTTAAGGCTCTAAGAGCACACTATTTTCATGGATGGAATTAATTATGCTTAGAAGCCTAATTAGCTAGGTATCAGATGTTGACCGAGTTCCAAAAAATGGAAGTGAATATAGTAGCCCCTACGTACTGAGGCTTTGTGGAAAAGTGGCCAGCTAGAACATGCATTCTGTGCATTATTAGGGTAACTTACAGCTTCCATAGGTGAATTTTGCACAAAATTGCATGTTCATACTATTTACGTGGAGTCTACTAAAGTGTTTTGATGCAAAAGTGCTCCAAAACAAGAACTCTGACAATTTCTGCTCAATAAATCACACATTTACCCAGCTGACTAATAATTGATTTAACGCCTACCCCATGTCAGACACTGCTAGACACCCACCAGGATCACAAAGCTGAATAAGATATTGTTCTTACCTTCAAGAAGTTTACAGTCTAGTGAGAGAAACACAAGCAGAGTTATGAGTACAGCAGAAAGTGATGAATGCTAGAGTAAAGGTACACCCAGGGTGCCAATGGGATCCCAATATATCAGATTCAAGAGTTTGTCTGATTTAACTTTTCAGAAGACATTATTCTTAAGGTAGTATTTGAAGATCAGTATGAATTAATTTAATGCACTAAGTGCAGAAAATAATTTTGGATAAAAGTAGCAGAACATGTATGAAAGCGCAGACGCTGGAAATCTCACAATCCATTTTAAAGGCTGTTACATAGTTCAGAATGACTGGAAGAATGTGGGGAGTGAGCTGAGTATAGGGAGATGAGCTTAAGAAAACCAGATCGTTTAGGTTTTATGTGTTAAGGTCAGAGCTTGAACTTTTCTGAAAGATATGAGGTATCAGGGAAGAATTTTATTCAGGAAGTAATGTATATTGTAAAAGGGCATTCCAACATCAATGGGTTCAAACAGGATTGAGAAGGAGGCAGAGTTGATGAGGGGGAGTACACATGAGAAGTGGTAAGAATTTGAACTAAGTCATAAGCATTGAAAACAGTGAACGAGAGAGAGTTAAAGAACCAATGGATAAATTCAAGAACCAATAGCACCTGAGACTGAGTGGATAATAGAGAGTGTGAGAAAAATCTAGAATATCTCAGAGCCTTGGCCTACTGCAAGGGTAGTGCCACTCACCCTGTACAAACAACTGACTAGCAGAATAAATAATGATTAAGTGCACAGTGGCTCCAATATGAAGCATTTATTCTTTATTAAGTACATCCAAGAAATCAGTTTACCTCAGAAGTTTATAGAACTTTAAAATAAAAATGGAAGGATATGACAAGAGCTTCTTCTCATGATCAGAAACGAATACATCCATGTCCACCCTGCAGATTGTCTTTGCTCTTCTCTTGCTTGGCTTATTTTATATATGCCCATTACTTTCTATTTCTTTGTTTTAAGCGCTTTCTTTTTTTTTAAGCACTTTCATGTTTGTCCTTGCTGGTAAACCAAGTAGTGATTATAGTTTATCAGGGTACATGTTTTATATTTGCAAGCACTACAAACTATAATCTCATAAAAGCATGTTACATTATTTGCAGTAAACATAGCCTAATGTACACAATTCTCTCCTGAAATACTTGATAACAAACAACTTAAACTGGAAGTCAAAAGTAATATGTAAAATAAGATATGATCTACAGCTGTATCAAGATTATTAATTACTCTAAGTGACTGCCTCTATGCAGAGTCGCTGGTTCATTAGCACATATATTTATATACTATAAAATTTAAAACAGGGACATACATTTTTAACTATAATTAATTGCTCCATCATGCAAATATGTATGTCCTTTCCATTAAAAGTTAGCTTAAAATTCCTATATAATATACCTTGTCTTTTTAATAAAATGTTTTTCCTTAAAATTCTCAACTTTTATATTTAAAATATAAAAACAGAAAAATCAGTATATACAATTCCATAAACAGTATGGTTAACTGAGAAAGCAATTATATAGCATACAAGCAAGTAACTTACAAAGACATAGAGATCTATAAAATATACATAACTATAAAATTCATGTAACAGCATTACAACATATAATTTAATATTTTAACATTTTCAAAAGGTCTTTTAGAATTACAAAGACTATTAAGCATAGGATTTCAAAAGTCAGTTGTGTTGTGGATGTTTGAAATGTCACTTCTCTTAAATGCTCTTTTATTAAGTTTAACACAAAATAACAGATTTTACTATACCAAAATCAAAGAAGAATGCAGGCAGTCAGGCAAATCCAAAAGCAGAATGATTTACTGTGTCACCGGTTCTAACAAAATACACCAAAAAAATCTCATAAATAGAGCTATTTCCTACAAATAACCACATGTGAATGCTTATGTTAGGAAGATTAAGATTAATACTAAGAGTATGCTGTCATGTTAACACGTTACATTCCAAAAGTAGCTTCCCTTTTTTTTTACAGTATAACAGACTATACATTTTCTGATTATAGTAACAGAAAAACGTGACATGCCAACATTAAGAACAGGTTTCTTAAGAACTAAATAAAAATTATCAATGAAAAACACTATATGCATATTGAGCACCCCCAGTATTAGTCATTTTTAACAAGAACAATTTGTAGGGTTTAAGATGTCTATAGTTGGATAAATTTTTCCAAGAAAAAGATATGTGACAAAAATAGTGTTATAGACTTATTTCTGCCAAAATGTCTTCTAGCATACTGTTTTAATTTTAATAACCTAATTTTTAAAAAAATCAAGAAATAAAGAATTTAGCCAGTGAAAATAGCACTAGAGGTTTACACATATTTTCCCTCTCATGTTTTAGTATTAAGTTTTAGTACCTTCTCACATCTTGAAAAGTGCAACTTTGAATTTGTTGGGTTCACATGTATCACACTTCTCATGTTGCTGCCAAGTATAGATGGATACAGTGATATGTCTAAAGTCATATTCTACAAAGTAAATATTTTCATTTTGAATCACTTATTTTTCTAATTTATGTTATATTAACATAGAAAATTTAAAATTATGAAGTTGAAAACAACTCATAAAGTTGTCTCTTTTCTCTGTATTCCCAGGAAGAAATGACTAGCAAATAATTCAGAAAGAATGATTATAATACATGTAACTATTAAATAACATATATTTAGAAGGAAATGTTTCAATTGTTTGTTATACTAAAACAGATGTTTAGAATATCATACATTCATTTTAGGATATAAAATATGCTTTCACATTTTAGGCAATAATTACTGAACTATTCCTTGGATTCATATATGCAACAATATACTTTTAGGATCTTTGTTTAATAAGATAATGTATTGATTTTAATAAAGAACATTTCCCTTTCATATTGCTCAATAACAATCGTATGCTGGTAAAAAGGATTACAGTTAAAAAACAGAATAAAAGAACAAATACAACTGGGCATTAGAATAACTACATTGTGCTCTATTTAACCAACAACAGTACATAATTTAGAAGACAGATTTAAAAGACAAGTCAGTATTTAAATGAGCATCATGGGGTAAACCTCCATCATTCGAAATATTCTATATACAGAAAACATCTATAATCACACTGCTTGAAAAATTTCTCTTGCATATCCTTTAATATTTTCATGTGTTAAAAACACATTGAATTATTTCACTGGCTTTGGGCCCAATTCTAATTTATCAAATTGACTATGGTGGCAAATATATTCTGAGGAAGAGGTAGCAAAAAACAATGTGAAAGGACAGGAAACTTGGTTAATAAATAGATGTTGCCATATTGTTTGATGCAGATGTAACTTTCCTACTGAAGTTAATAAAAAATGACCTCTAAAATATATGCAAGATAAGTAATAAACCAAAAAGATATCTTTACAAATGTAAGGACATGTGAGCAGGCATACACATGCACAAACACTAACACACCCCTACATCTATCCTTCTGGATAGTTCTTTCCAAATTCAACGTTTTTGAGAAAACAAAACAAAACAAAACAAACAAACAAAAAACCAGAATAAAGGAAGTCCTAGGAAAATATATTCCAGTGTTTGATCATCCTTTACATTGATATCATCTCTCCAAAAAAATGCTTAGTGTTGATGACATATGTATTATTAAAGACTAAATCCCCCATGGAGTACGTAAGATGTTAACAAAATCTTCATCATCTACTATTCCTATACTTAAACCTTCATAGTAATCTTCAAATTCACCATATGACACTTCATCAGACTTGCTGCAGGCAACTTTTAATGTTTCTAGAAAGGATGATTTGATTTCTTCCTCTGTTGAATGGCCTATAAAATAATACTGAGTATGAAACTGTTTCCTGAAAAGTTCAGTGAAATGACTGATGATGATAAAGGAATACTTAATCATCTTATGAAATACTTTCAACAATTTGAAATCTTCTGTCAAACTACCAGCCAATTTATTTACACATGAACTGGAATTATTTCATCTCATTCGATTTGCCACTCCTTCCCTGCCCCCTGCCCTCCTGCACTGATCTATTTCCAGGATCCCAGCACAGAACACAATTTTTTTGATCATAAATTTTTAAAAAGAACAGAGGAATTGAAAGATGAAAGGAAGCTATAGTGACTGGTCAGATAACACTGAAAAGAGAATAAACAGAGGCCCATATATAATAGTAGAAAAAGGGTCAAAAATTTCTATGTGACCCTCTAAAACGTTTTAAAGTCAGGTTATGTTTTAAATAACAGGCTTAGATGGGAATACTACTCAAACCGTTTGTCTAATGGGGTGGACAAAATTAAGGTGAGAGTTAATTTTTTTTCCCTCAAACCAGAGGTTCTCTAATGGACTTAGACAATAATGCATTGCAAAGGGCCTTTCAAACTAAAGGAATGAAATCTACTTTGAATATTAAGAAGTTTGCTTTCTTTTAAAAACATACACAAGAAATAGAGAAAAAGTGATTACTTTATAAAATACAAGTTGAATGTAAAAAGACTGAATAATGGTGCTACGTAGAGATGGTAATATAAAATAATAAAATGAAGTTTTAATTGAATGTTAGTCAAGGCTAAAAATTAATCAAGATCCAAACTATATGAAAACATAGATTTTGGTAGAAATTTCCCTCTTTGTTTACCAGCCATACTTTTGAACAGAGGAGTTTTAACACAGTTTTTTTCCTGAGGAAACATTTTTCACTCAAATTTATATTTCAAATAGCGAAGAATTTCATACCTCCTTTATACCCCTCACCCAGGAAATATCTACCTCCTATCATCTATAACTAAATTTTTTTCAGTCCTCTCGGAGACCAGAAAATATTTACAGCAAAAAATGTTATATTTCTAAAACTATTATACAGAAATACATTTGGGATATACCATTTCTATTAAACCTTAAAATACTTTTATCTAATATATTACTTAAGCAAATTTAAGAAGGAATATTTTCTATAGTTAAAATTAAATTGTATGTGGTATAAGAGCCTTACCTTAAAATCAATTGTAAATTGTGAACAAACTATATCCCAGAGGTGGGCATGTGAATAGATTATAATTTGCAATAATAAATAATAATGTGGTACTTTTTTTCTTCTTTGAAATACAGTGACAAGCTTTCTTCTATTTAGGAATATTTAGCTTGCCTGTTGTCACTTTTAATATGAACGCAAAGACAAATTATGGAATTTTTGAAACCAAAAAAGGCTTTCCCAACAACAACAAAAATAAAACCCTCATCAAAAATTCCATGACACATAATAAAACTGAAGCTATTTTAGCAACCTAATTAATATTATTAGATGAGAAAAGAGAAAGAAAAAATACATGATGTTAAACTATTTCATTCTTATATTTAGTATGACTAACTAAGAGAAAGAAACAGATAATGACGTGTTTAAAGGAAAAAAATACACTAGCAACAATTAAACATACACTAAAAATTCTCATAGAGTAGCTGTAGTTTATTTAATGTTATGAATAAGCAAATCAAACTATTTCAACAAGAAATAGATAATTAGAAATTTGGAATCCAGTGATGACTAGTTTTAATCTTCATAACCAAATCTCATGTTTTTCATTTCATACTTAAAAGTAATAAATTAACCATATATGAGGGTTAATGATGACAAGAAACCAAAGTAATTACAGTGTATCTCTTTTAATAGTAAGGAATAAAATTCTAAAAATAATAGTATTCTATAGTATTTAGCAGTACAGAATTAAACTGTTGAAAAGAAATTGTTCATAAAATATTGTCAATAAATATTCCTTAAAGATGGACAATCAATAAACATACAAATGTAGGTTTAACCTCCCTAGTAATGAAGGAACTCCAAGTAAAATGGGTTTTTTTAACCTATCAGATTGGCAAAGTGAAATTTTTTGGCAAAGTTGTGGAGGAAAAGAACTCTTCAACAAATGGCTATATAATTTAATATAGTCATTTTACAATGTAATTTGGAAGTATCACTTAAAATTTTAAATGCAGACATCCCAGTAATTCTAGGTATTAATATCACTTCAGGGAAGCAGTAGAAAACAGGCCTAAAGAGTCACAAATAAGCACATTTATTGCTTCATTAGTTGTTGATCAATAATTAGAACTTAAAATCTAACAATAAAAGAATGGCTAGGTAAATGATAGTATATTGATTCATAAAAAGAATAATATACTGCAAGATAAAAAATAAGGTGGCTCAATGTGGATTAACATATAAAGAACTCCAAAACATACTTGTGAGTGTAAAAAGCAAATTATATAACATTATCTTCAGTGCGCCTTTCATGTCAAAAAAACTTCAAAAAGTATTAAATATTTATAGTATGCACACAGCCATGAAAATTCATAGAGTAAGTAAAATTCATAATGTATTAATTGAAATATATATATGCTAAATGATAATTTTGACTTCTATGGAAGGAAATGTAAAGAGGAGAGTTGTGGTGGTCAAATGCTTTCTTTATAAAAAGCATGCACTTATAAAACAATTATGTAAAAAAGAAAAAATATAGTAGGATATAAATCTCTAGAGTTACTTTAGGGAATTTAAAATATCCTCAAATTTTGATAGATATATGTATGTTCATTATATGCATAGCTCCATCCCTAGAGAAAGACACTCCTTCATTCTGCTTAAATCCTTAAGTATGGATAACTATATAAGCAGATACAGTAAAAATAACTCTGAGAACCTGCATATGTATTTATCTATTGTCTAAACCTATTTCATTCTTTTTAACTTAAATCCCTTACTATCTCCTAAGTAGGAAATGAGTTCTATACTGATAATAAATATCAAATAATCAAATGAGTATGGGCAATAGACCTAAGAATTTTTAAATGAAGAAAGGCAAATAGTTCATAAGTTTCCGGTTCAAAAAAATAGTTTATTTCCTCCCTAATGGCCTCAGTCTAAGGTTTAAATTAATATAAAGATATTATCTTTATTAAGTAACATTTTCAAAGTCCAATGCATTTTAACTCCGAATAATTACCTGAAATTACTTGAGAATGCTTCTTAGCACAGTAACATTTTCTTATGTTTATAATAGGCACACTGCCACTTTTGTTGAAATCCAGTTTCATAAAGGCCTAAACAGACAAATATTATTATTATTAGTTTGTTGGTTGGTTGTTTTGCTTTGCTTTGAGACAGAGTCTCGCTCTGTCACCCAGGCTGGAGTGCAATGGCGTGATCTCAGCTCACTGCAATCTCCGCCTCCCAGGTTCAAGTGATTCTCCTGCCTCAGCCTACTGAGTAGCTGGGACTACAGGCGCCCGCCACCACGCCTAGCTATTTTTTGTATTTTTAGTAGAGGCGGGGTTTCGCCATGTTGGTCAGGCTGATCTCAAATTCCTAACCTCAGGTGATCCACCCGCCTCGGCCTCCCAAAGTACTGGGATTACAGGCATGAGCCACCACGTCCGGCCTGGCAAATGTTATTTTTTAAGTAAAATTATTAGACATAGGAATCTAATATTCTGTTTTACAGTAGGTTATTTCTGAGCTATAAACAAGACATTTTAAAAGTACTATACTGATACACGAAAGAACAATTATAAATACAGGAGGAAAGATAGTGAAGCAAGATATTAGGAAATCTGTACTCAATTAGAAAGTTCTACCACTTTCTAGCATCCTGACCTTGAGAAAGTAACCTGACCTCTATTTCCATGGCCTCTCTCCCCTGAAAACTGAAGACATGGGTAAAAGACCTCTCAGGTAACTTCTATCTCTAGGATTCATATGAAACGCATAAATGGCCAAAAGAGATTGCCAAGATGAATATTTTAACTCAAGAAGTGAATTTGCAAATATTTCCTCCCTAAAATCAATGAAAAAGTGAAATACCTTTTCAATGAGTTATGTTACTCTATTTCTTGAAATTTAATACACTTTTTAAAATGTAGTTGTGCTATTGTTCCTCTAATTCAGTGTAGCTTTATCATGAGATATCATGAAATATTTCACTGGGAAGAGTATTCACTACTTAGAAAGACACAAGCTACCCAAAGCAACATTCTGCATTCGTAGTGGGGTCAAAACTAGAATCAAGTCTGGTTATTCATAATATTGCATTCACAGAAATATGGAAGCTGTTGTAGATTGACTTGTGTTCCTCCAAAATTCATATGTTGAACCTAATCCCCAGTAGCTCAGAATATGACTGTATTTGAAGGTAGGACCTTTAAAGGGATAGTTAAGTTAAAATGAAATCATTAGGGTGGCCCCTTATCCAATATGACTGGTGTCTCCTTATAATTAGGCAGTAGGGCCAGGCACGGTGGCTCATGCCTGTAATCCCAGCACTTTGGGAAGCTGAGGTGGGTGGATCACCTGAGGTCAGGAGTTCAAGACCAGCTTGGCCAACATGGCGAAACCCTGTCTCTACTAAAACTACAAAAATTAGCCAGGCATCGTGGTGCGTGCCTATAATCCCAGGTACTTGGGAGGCTGAGACAGGAGAATCGCTTGAACCCAGAAGGTGGAGGTTGCAGTGAACCAAGATCACACCACTGCTCTCCAGCCTGGGCAACAGAGCAAGACTCCACCTCAAAAAAATAAATAAATAAAAGATAGTAGGACACAACACAGACAAAGGGAAGACCATGTGAGGACACAGAGAACAGGCAGCCATCTGCAAGCCAAGGAGAGAGGCCTCAGAAGAAACCAAACCTGCTGACACCTTGTTTGTGAACTTCTAACCTCCAGAGCTATGAGACAATAAATTTCTATTATTTCAGTCACCTAGTTTGTGGTATTTTGTTATGGCAGCCCAAGCAAACTAATACAGAACTGTGTAACACTTCTCTTGCCCTCTATTCCCATTACCAAGATTTATGAAAGAGACAAGCCTCCAATTTCTACACCAGATTCTCAAACCTATCACCAGGAAGGACATGGGAAGTATGAATAAGTACACATTTATAAATATTATGTGGTGAATTTGTTTAATTTAAGGTTTTTACTATGTCTCTTGCCCAGTAAAAGTACAGACTAATTTCTCTATTTGGGATTTCTATAGTTATTTACATTATATAGAATAGCTTTGTTTCAATATTAAGTACATATGCAAAAGAAAAAAGATAACTATATTTCTCAAAAGTATGCTGTAAAAAATGGCTACCAAAATCCAAGTAATACATAGCTTCCTATTAAAGTCAGTACTCCTGTTTTTAATTCCAATTTAACATGATTATCTTAATTTACAAGTTAATATTTATCATGCATATTCTAAAGACCAGAGAAACATTTTTTAGTCATCATCCTAAAACAAAATGACTGGAGTATTGACACTGGAACAGCCACAATGCTAAGAACGGTATATGCATTATCTTATTCAATCTTTACACCAACTCTATGAGATAGGAAACTGAGGCTTAGGAATATTTTATAATACATATATTCACGTAGCTAGTCATTTATGGAGGCAACAACTTATGGAGCTAGTAATTTGTTAACCAAAATTTGATTTCAAATTTTATTTTCCTTTCATAGTATTTTTCTAAAATAAATACACAAGTTATTTTGCTTCATTCTGGGTTGATTTGTGTGCATATGGACCTGTTTTCTGTTTTACTAAACCCAACATATGTTATAAGTAAATAGATTTAAAACTTTTAAAAGGTAATTCATTAAAGTTTTAAAATACTGAACCTAACAATCTATTAAAAATCACAATTTGAAAGATTACTTAACAAAGTTACCTTTCGAACATATGATTTCCTGTATTCATTCATTTCACCAATAATACCACGTTTGAATTCTCCATAATCAACCTTGCCATTGCCATTGTCATTCAGAATTAGCCATGCAGACTCAAAATCCTAGAAATAATCAGAGATAACTGTTGCATTTTTAAGTTACATATCGTCACAACAAAATCATCTTAGTTGTATTTTGTTACATCTTCTGTAGTCCTAGATATGATAACTCATTTAATAAGAAAATTGAAGAAGCTACATAAAAATCCAATCAAAACCACTAAAAAAGTGATTTAGAGGAATCTGTGGTGAATGGTTCTGTAAAGTTAGGAGCCACTTAGGAATGGCAATAGCTCACAAATTAACTTTTTTAAGTTTTATTTTTGATGGACAAATAATAATTGTATATAGTTATACGGCACAATATGATATTTCAATACATGTGTACATTGTAGAATAATACAATCATATCTATCATCTTAAATATTTATCATTTATTTGTGATGAGAACACTTAAAATCCTCCCTTTTAGGTATTTTGAAATATACATTATTATAAACTATAGTTTCCATGCTGTGCAATAGATCACCCAGAACTTAATCCACTGTGTAATGAAAACTTGTACCTTCTGACCAATTTTCCATTTTCCTTGTATACCACCCCTCTCCCCATGCTCTGGTAACAAATTTATCTTTTCAACTTTAATTTATTTCTATATCTATACATCTATCTACCTATAGATATATAGATATGTGTGTGTGTCTGTGTATGTGTGGTTACCATTTACTCAGTTTTGAACATTTAAATACTTTTAATGTATTATATCTGTGTTAATTCAAAAGTCACATCCGGTCCTGGAGTGCTTCCAATGGCATTATAACCACTAACTATATTTCTGCTAGTCTTCATGCTTGAAAATATAGATTTGAATGACTCTAATATTATTCTATAATTTACACTGAAAGGTATAATTTTGAATAAATCCCTTATGCCAGTTTATTCACTTTACCATTACCATTTACTTCTTCAGCAAATGCACTATTAATAGAAAGTTCTAACACAGTTTAACTTGACAACAGAGAAATTACAGCATCATTTTCTCAAACTCAAGTAAATATATTTTTCCAATGTTTTAATCAAGTTGTTAGCTTTAAATGTGAATGTAGATAAAATATCTAACAAGGTGCTTAGCAAATAATAGGTACTCAAAAAACATCATCTTCCACTCCCTCCTATTTTTTCAAATAAAACTTTAACTAGAAAAACAAAATCTAAAGATGCCTGCCTTCCCTCAATTCTCAACAACCCCATACATCTTTGTCTATCATAATGTACTGCACATTATGCAGACTTTAAGTGTCTGTGTAGTTAAACTGAAGATGAGCTTGACCTTTAAAATCATGAGTAATATGTACAGGAGAAGACCAACTTGCTCATCCAATTCATGGATTACTAGAATTGAAAGGTACTTCTTAAAGCTTAAAAGAAATAATTTTCAAGAATTGAGTAATTTAACATAATTGTCAACAACAAGAAATACATATTTATATTTATATATACTTAAGAGATATAAATATATATACTCTTTCTTTCAAAGATACGGTACACAATGGAAAATAATTACATTTTAAAAAGCTGAAGGAAATCACTAATAGTAACTCTACATAAATTAGGCTTTTTAGGGTACATATCAATTTTTTTAATCTCAAATCAGGGAGAATGGCTGACTATGCCTTCCCACAAACATTCTTGTTTCAAAATTAGACCTAGGCTAGTGATTCTTAAGTTCTTCTTCTCGAGCTGTTTGTATATGCTTATCATTGCATGAGCAGTTTACAGTGATATTACAGAAAAAATATAAAATATTAAAATATATGAGAAAAGGAGGAAGCATGCTCATATTTTCATATGTTCCCTCTATGTTAGAAGTCTTATATAATTACTGTAGTTTTTGTTCCTAGATCTAATCATAACAATTTAGCAAATTAATCAAAACGGGAAGTATTGTTATGATACAGAAAAATTACTAGACGGGAATATATTTTCTGCGTTCTAGTCCTATATCAGCTATTACTTGTATGTGATTTTATAAACACATACACACGCAAGCACACACACACAAACACACACATATATATACATATATATATTATATATATATGTTTTCATCCATAGGACCAGTTCATAATTCCCATTGCCCTTCCTTGTTCTTGTTACAATCTTTTATTATGACAGTTGGGCACTTCAGGCCTTAGAAAATGGAATCTCTCTCTCTCTCTCTGACCTTCTCCTGCCCTTCTTTCACCTTAAGCTCCTTTCCCTCTTCAAGGCAGGAATCGTCTCCTGCCTTTCTGTGTTGGAGCTGGCCATAAAATATTCTCTGACCTCCCTTGTCTAATTGTAGGCCATAAGACCCCCATTTCAGAAGGGGTCCTGCCCCCACCATGGAGGAAGGAATGCTGCTCAGAGGCCAAGAAGAGTCAGAACAGGCATTCCTTGCTGGGTTTCCTCCTTCAGTCTATCAGTATTAGGTCATACACTTTTGTCCAATCACATTTCTACACAGTTATGCATGTATCAGTCATGCCTATCCAATGTAGTCTCCATAGAAAAGCCAAGAGGACAGGGTTCAGGGAGCTTCTGGGTAGCTAAGCTTGTGGAGGTTCCTGGAGGGTGGCACCCAGGGAGGGCATGAAAGCTCTGCACTCTTTTCCCGATACTTTGCGTATTCATCTCTTCATCTGTATCCTTTGTAATATCCGTTAGAGTAAACCAGTAAATATAAGTTCTCCTGAGTTTTGTGAGCTGCTCCAGCAAATTAATTGAACCCAAGGAGGGGGTGGTGGGAACCCCCAACTCGAAATTAATTGATCACAAGTTCCAGGGACCCAAACTTGTGACCGGTGCTCTATGCAGAGTGTGTTGGGGGAAGGGGTTGTCTTGTAGAACTGAGATCTCACCCTGTGGGATCTGAGGCTACCTCCAGGTAGATAATGTCAGAATTGAATTGAATTAGAGGCTATCCACTGGGTTTCTAAAGCTTGGTATGGGTGGAACCCCCACATGCATTTGGTTGCAGAAGTATTCTGTGTTGATTATTACTGTGTGAAAGTAGAGGAAACATAGTTTGTGTTATTTTTCTATTCACACTCATGTGATTGTAAGCAAAGACATCAAGGCTTTCTAATTTCCTATTGCTGTTTTGTTATTGTTGTTGCTGTTTTAATCTACAAAACGAAGAGAGGAAGTTAGATGATCCCTAGAATGTATCACTAGGTAGGCAAAAGATTAAACATCATAAAAACCAAAAAGATGGGTATGTCAGAACAATGTTAGGCAACATGATATTGGCACAGAATTGTACAGCTGATATGGCAGATTCCCATGTAATTTTCTTATTTGAGCTTCCAAGCAACCCTAACTATAGCAATTACCTCTGGATTGCTCAGGCAGAGCCCCCCAATCAAAAAAGTTAAAAGACTGGTCCAAGATCATACAGTTCAAATAGCAAAGCTGGAACTTGAAACTAAATGTCCTAAGTTCAATTTACAATGTTCTTTCTACAAAATACACATCTTGTGACAAGATCATTTGAAGCAAAAGAGAACAATGCAAGAGATCCTTTATCTGAAATGCTTGAGACAAATGTGGTTCATATGCTTTTAGAATAAAATCCAACCTTCTTAGCATGACATGCAAGACTTTAATGTACCAGACATTTCTCTCCATTCTTCTCTTTTCCTTCCTTCCATAAATTTATCCATTCAAACTAATGCATTATCTACTTAACTTTCCATATGCTGGGTTCTATTTCAGATGTTAATAAAGAGCAGGAACACAAAAACACTCTGGTCCCCACCCTGATGAGACTTAATGATCTACTGGCAGGCAGAGTCAGAAAATACTTACAAAGTGGCATGAAAAAAATAAAATGAGAAATTGGTATAGAAAGGACCAAGGATCAGATGGGAGTGCTCCTTTAGACAGAAGTGTCAGGGTAATGCTCTTGACAGAGAAAGCTGTGGCCTGAATACTAAGAAAACCCAGTATGCGAAGATCTAGTAGAAGATTATTCACAGTGGAGGGAACAGTATATGTGAAGATTATTAATCATTTGCAGTGTCAGAAACAGGCCACACTCCCTTCCCCTCCAAGCTTTCACATGTGTCTCCTTCTCATAAAATACACATTGTCTGATTCACACTCCTTTTTCTCCCTCGTCTGGTTAATTCCTCCTCAATCTTCAAAACTCAGCTTAGATGTATCCTCCTCCAGGCATCCTTCCGTGATCTTTGTTCTCCTTCCCCAGAACCTGTCTTGGAATCGGGTACCTACCCCATGGTGTTCCAACAACATTCTCCACTGAATACATATTTTGTTTTATGTTCATTGTCCTTCAATTATGGTGATCTTGAGAGTACAGAGTATTATCTCAGAGCTTAGCACAATGCCTGGTTATTAAGCTCTTTATAAATATAGGATGGAGCAATGTTTAAACTTCAAAAACCAACAGGGCTTGTAACCTGATAGCTTAACACTGATAAAGGGCATAGAGAAGGAGAAAATAAATGAAAACTAAAATTTCAGTAGAACAGTGAATAATGCCACCTAAGAATAACATATTATCTGCTGCAGAGAATTTTCTGTATCACATACCTTTTCAGACACTTCTAAGTGAAACACTTTTAGAGCTTGCTTAAAATCTGCCTTATCTAAAAGTCCATTTCCTTCCTTGTCCAACTGTTGAAAATATTTTCCCAATCCAGTCAAAATACGAACACCTCTTTTATGTAGTTTTTCTTTTAGCACATCTGTTCAACAAGAAGAGAGATGAAAACAAATTGTTCCTATGCATAAATGTATAAAGCCGCAGTTATCTTTCATAAGAAAATTAAAGTTGATGTAACTGAAAAAAGGAATGTGAATATTCAAACAAATCAAATGTAAGACAAAAGACTTTGGAAAATAGGATGTTTTTAATCAAGAGGATTAAACATAAAATCACATGTAAATATGCCAGAACTATAGCACCACTGTGTGGTGGAAGTGGTATGTTTTTAAAACAGAAAAATACAGTTTCACTTTATCACCAAGAGAATAACCTAAATATTACAAATAAAATCTTAGATTTGGTTGTGTAGACAACCTCTTTAACCACCCCATATCTTTAATCTGTTTTCCTTTTCTTAGTTTTTATCAACTGAATTACAAAATTGATGACAGGCAAGTCACCCAAAAATTATCAGTTCAACATTTTAAAAATAGTTTGAAATCTCCAAATTGTAACTTGTATACAAAATAGCATCAAGGCTTTTGAATTCTATCCTATACTTATATATTTCATAAGAGGTTATTTGCTTAGATCCCTAGCATTCTCTTTGTAGCTGTTATTTCACTTAATGCACTTTGTACCATATATACTTAAGAGTAGATTGGTAACTTTACTAAAGCAGTTATTAGATATAATACATGAGAGAAAAAAACAAATGTCACCGAGTTCAATTGTGACAAATACTGTATTGACAATGATATAATAGAGAAAACTGTTTACACACTTTGGCATCAAGAACATATGAGAGTCCAAACAAAACTTTTCAAATCTGTTTCTTGCCTTCTTACTGTGAGCCCCTTATCTTTAAAAGATAAATCAGGATTCATGAAAATTCACCAATTAGGCCAAGTGTGATGGTTCATGACTATAATCCCAGCACTTTGTGAGGCCAAGGTGGGAGGATCACTTGAGCCCAGAAGTTCCAGGCCAGCCTGGAGAACATAGCAAGACCCTGTCTCTACAAAAACAGAAAAAAAAAAATTTAGCCGGGTGTGGTGGCATGCACCTGTAGTCCTGGCTACTCAGGAGGCTTGAGGCAAGGAGGCTCACTTGAAACCAGTAATCTGAGGCTGCAGTGAGCTGTGATTGTGCCATTGCACTCCAGCCCAGACAATGGAGCAAGACTCTCTCTCAAAAAAAAAAAAAAAAAAAAAAAAAACATAAATTACATGTTAATTTCTGTGATTGCTTATTCAATATCTCTCTCCATTTTATACTATGAGATCCAACAGAGTAACTGTCTAATCGAGTCTACTATACTGCATTTTTCCAACTTTGGAAAATGTTTTAGTATCCAAAACTGACATATATCTAATTTATTACCTACAACAACCCTGGAAATTTAATATGAGAAGTACTATCATCCCTGTTTTAGAGATGACGAAAGAGATGCAAGAGATTTCTCTAAAGTCGTGTGTGTCTTGCACAACAGAGTCCAAACATGAATCTGGCTCCCAGTCTAGCTTTTTTTTTTCTTTTACACTAGGACACCACAAACCTCTTCAGGATATTATCTAGTACATAAGACAAGTATTATATTACAAAAATTACTTTCACATTTCATTCAGTTTATGAGTAAAACCCATATTATCTAGTAATTTCTAAAACACTTAATTTTATAATTCATATAATACTAGTTGGGACCATTAAAGTAAGGAAAATCTTAAAACGTTTAGAAATCCTAAACAATAAAAGCATATATATATATATATATATATATAGCTTATTTTAAAAAGAATATATATATAGCTTATTTATAAAGAATATATATGTATATATATTCTTTATATATAATATACATATATATTCCTTTTTAAATAAGCAAAGGGTAAATATAAATCAAGTGCCACTGAGAAATATCTGGGAAAATGCTGTTTTACTGATTGTAAAAAAGGACTGAAAATTCAAAGTACTTGAGAGTACAGTAATAACACATACCTTGAATTGCTTTGAAGACCAGCCTATCATTGGTTTCTTGAATGATTATATCATCCTCCTGTTCCATAGAAGCAGTTCTGCAATTGACATGTTCACAGGGATGAAATATATATATATTCTATTTTACAATCTTGAGTATAAAAACTCTAAGCTCTTCCCTGCTCCAGACTCAAAGAAACTCTCAAACTTGGAAGAGTGCTTAGAATTTAATCAAGTCCCAACTCTGCCTGCTGCTTTGATGCCTAAGAAGTTTAAACTGAGAGCTAAAATCCTTAAAATCTTACAAGGACTACTTGTAAAACTACTTGTTTTGTTTTTTGTTTGTTTGTTTGTTTTTGAGACGGAGTCTCGCTCTGTCACCCAAGCTGGAGTGCAGTGGCGAGATCTCGGCTCACTGCAACCTCCGCCTCCCAGGTTCAAGCAATTCTCTCACCTTAGCCTTGTGAGTAGCTGGGACTACAGGCACCTGCCACCACGCCCAGCTAATTTTTGTATTTTTTAGTAGAGACGGGGTTTCACCATGTTGGCCAGGCTGGTCTCAAACTCTTGACCTTGTGATCCGCCCACCTCAGCCTCCCAAAGTGCTGGGATTACAGGAGTGAGCCGCTGCGCCTGGCCAACATTCATTTTGTAACAATTTTAATGTTTTAAACATTTAATTAAAACTATTAAATTTAAAAGCAATTTTACCTTGCAAAGCATAAAATGAAAAACTATTATTTTTAAAAGCCCCCTCAAATGCATTCATTTTTAGCAATATAGTAAATGATGAAGAAACACAGACTTCCTTACAGCCAGTTTGTAGGATATAGCCTCTAATGTGTATCTATATATAAAATATATATTATATATACATATTATATATGTATCTATACATATTATGTATGTATAGATCTATACATAATAGATCTATATATAATGTAATATAATGTATAATAATACATATATAATATGTATATATTATATATAATATCACAGGAATATATATTTTTTAAATCAAAATATATATTCTTGTTATTAAAAAAATTCATTTTAAAAGAAACGTTTGATGTATAGAACTAATTTTTCACTATGCACTTTATCAATCAATGAATACTGTAAGCATATGGGACCCTCAGACTTTTTTAGATACTAAAAAAAAATCATAATAACAATGTGAAAAAATTGTTATACTATTGTATTGATATCCTTTTTTAAATTTATTTCTTTTGGTAATACTTGGTAAAATAAAAGTGTTATAGCAAAGGCAAATTAATAAGGTATCTTTAACATAAAATTGAATATTTTCAAATATTTCATTGATTATAACTGTTCCCACACATGAAGTGTATTTGAGTACAAGATAGTACATAAAAAAGACATACGTAGCTATGCTTGTTTTTTCAAAATATAAACCTTAATGAAGTTATAAATACCTTGTAGTAGAATGTCATTTTAAGATAATTTTAAAATAGTGTTTTCACCTACTTTCAAATTGCCAAATGCATATTTAACTTACTTGAGAGAATCCAAAGCTATTTGATCAATATTTGTGATTCGGAGTTTAAGTAATGTGTTTTCTTTGATGCTTTCTGGAAGGCTGAGATGATCAGAACTCAAAAATGTCAAGGTTGCACCCTAAACAAATGAACAGATGAATGAAGCTAGAAAGCATGTAAGAAATAAAATATAACTAACATCAATTTTAAATGATGGATTTTGATTAATGTGACATGATATACTTTAATAAGGGTAAGAAGTATATTTGGAGAATGCTTATATGTATTTGGAGAAACTATATAATATAGATAAAGAAACCAATATCTCTGTCAATCTCAGAAGTCTTCTATTTAACAATCCATGTGAACAAAAAAGTCAGCAATATAATAAACTCAGTTTGTTTAATGAGAATGAGAGGAAAAAAGAACAAATAAGTTAATTTAAATTATGACCTCCCTGAATAGAGCTAATGGCCCACAGAATGACGTACCACAAATTGAAGAACTGTGAAGATTTCTCATACTCTTTCACAGCTGAACTTTTGATGACAGATGTTGCCTAATTATAAAACCTAATTTCAACCTAATTAGAACATCAAAACTTCAGCCACAAAATTCCTATCAAAAAATCTTATTCTAAACTTATAAAATGATTATTTTTATTTCTGAGCTGCTCAAATAAACAAAGCCAGTGTAAGGACAAATACCAAATATAATTTTTTTTTTTTTTGAGATGGAGTCTCGCACTATCGCCCAGGCTGCAGTGCAGTGGCACGATCTCTGCTCACTGCAGCCTCTGACTCAGGGGTCCCAGCAATTCTCTTGCCTCAGCCTCCGAAGTAGCTGAGATTACAGGTGCCCACCACCACGCCCGGCTGGTTCTTATCTTTATTTTTTTGTATTTTTAGTAGAGACGGGGTTTCACCATGTTGGTCAGGCTGGTTTCAAACTCCTGACCTCGTGATCCACTTGCCTGGGCCTCCCAAAGCGCTGGGATTACAGGTGTGAGCCACCACGCCTGGCCAACAAATACAAATTTTAAATATGGGCTTAATTCTGCCTGTTGAATATAAAGGAAGGATGTCCCTCCCCTCCATTTTCTCAGCACATTTACTTTACAGAATTTGTAATTGTAATGTAAGTACTTTCTCCTCTCTTTGAAATGTATACAAATACTTCTGAAAATTAGATAAGCCTGTTGTCAGCTTTATGACCTAGATAAGGCTTTCTCAAGGACCCCTGAGCCACTCTTTGAGTGTAAATATCAAGGGAGAGAGCACTGTTATCTCCCAGTTACTGTGAGACGGTGGGAGCCTAACTTTCTTAGGCACCTTGCTCTAAGTGCAGAACCATCTCCTGTCACAAAGATATGAAAAGTTTGTTTTTTCCCCCTCCCCCGCCCCGGATAAAGCCAATTAGCTAATACAGATAGTCACTCTAATTACCAGGTCAATCTAGGATAAACTATGTGTGACAAATTGTACCGTGGAGTCTTCTTACTTGAGGACTAGTTATTGTTTACACCAAAAACATGTATGTGTCGGGATTGGAAGGAGGTGAGCCCTTTCCTCCCCATCATAATGCTCATTGCCTACATCCCTGTAACAAAAGGCAAGTTTACAAGAGAATAGCAAAACAAATTTATTAACGTGCATAAGCATAGGAGTCATACCAAAAAAAGAAAAAGAAAAAAAGAAAGAAAACTCAAAGAGCCAGATGGCTGATACTTAAATAACCTCCTCACTGGGGAGAGGGAAATGGGGGAGGTTGTAAATGAATGGGCCTGGAAGACCAGACAGTGTTTTGTAAATGATTCCCTTTAGTTGCTGAATGGGACCAAAGGACAAACAATAGCCTGTGGACAAGTTATGAGAGGTGAAGACCCACCTGTGTAACAGCGAGACCATGTCTCAATTGAAAAAGAAAAACAACAACAACAACAAAGGTAAGATGAAAACTGAAAAAAGATTTCTCAATTTTTTTAGTTAAAGATTTAAACATATTTGACTACAAAACTTGGCAATATTTACCTATACTTCAAATTTAAAGCTTTGTGTTTTTTCCTGGTGGGCAAATATTTCACCTCCCCAGCATTTGGCAAATAAAGCCTTTTGGGAAACCAGCTAGCAAGATGCTGCACCACCATAACTGTCAGTATGATGGAAATTAGTGTATATCCAACATGGCCCTTTTGCACTTATTTAGTCTTTCATCCAGTCTTCACTGACTAAAAATCTGGACACATATGATGTTCGCTTTGTCTTCATGTTTTCAATACAAAAATAGAGATATTAAAAATATCGCTTCAGGAATAAGAGTGGTTTAGGCACTTGTACAAGTTGCAACTTATCACATTTAAATCCATTCATTAAATACATATGTACTCAGTGTCTTCTAAGTACTTGTCATTCTTCAGGTTGCTAGGAACATGGTAGTGGTCATGATAGGTAAGTCCTTACCTTCAAGGGTAGTTATACCATCATGTCAGAGAAAATAATGAATAGATAAAAATATACATATATAAGGTCAGGACTATGAAGAAAAACTAAGCCCACTAAAAGAACAGAGAAGGTATGTTCAGATTTGGACTCTTTCAGTCTTTAATCTTTTAGATCTTCATAATAGAATAACACCCAGAAATTAGGAAGGCTTTGGAGAAATGAGTGATCTTCTGATAGCATGAAAAACAAAACAAAAACCTAAAAGATATAAAGAAAAAACTACCAGAGATAGAAAAGAAGATATAAAAAGGAAGAGCCAAAGAATCTGCAATTCAGATTGGAAGATAGAGAACTATGAGTGATAAAGTGAAATATTATCCTGGATTTAGATTATAATAATCTGGGCAGAACACTTAGTAGAACACAGCAGTTTAGATTGACTTTTTAGTTGAGGGAGGGTAAGATTGAGGATGACAAGATTCAGAGTCTCCTGTAAATAATTATTATGTTAAGCAATTAAGAATATGTGATCTGTGTAACAGTGTTATGCATAGAAGCATATGTGTGTATACTTACATGTGTGCCTAAGGGTACAGTCTGTGTCAGTGCATATATGCGTGCATATGAGTAAATACATATGTGGGTACACTTTTTTTTTTTTTTAGACAGAGTCTCGCTCTGTCACCCAGGTTGGAGTGCAGTGGCGCAATCTCAGCTCACTGCAAGCTCCGCCTCCTGGGTTCACGCCATTCTCCTGCCTCAGTCTCCCGAGTGGCTGGGACTACAGGTGCCCACCACCATGCCCGACTAATTTTTTTGTATTTTTAGTAGAGACGGGGTTTCACTGTGTTAGCCAGGATGGTCTCAATCGCCTGACCTCGTGATCTGCCCGCCTCGGCCTCCCAAAGTGCTGGGATTACAGGCGTGAGCCACCGCGCCCAGCGTGGTTTCACTTTTATGCAGGTGCATCTATGGGCACATGTGCACATTCAGGTATTATCTTAAAAACTGGCACCAAAATTTCTTCTAAGGAGTGTTTAGAAAGACTTAATGGGGCATATAGATATGAAAAGGCAAGTTCCACAGCCACATCTGGAAAACAAAACAGAACACCCCCACCAAAAAAAAAGAGGGATAGGGTTGAATATTTCTGCATAAAACAATAGGAGATTGGGGGGAGGAACAAGAGGTGGAAGAGTTAGAAAAATGGAGAAGAGTGCTTTTACCATGGGAAATATTCAAGGGATGTATTTTTAAGAGTAGGGATATCTAATAAATTGTAAAATGCTTACAATGCTACAATGTGAACCTCTTTTGATATCCCCTTCAAAATGTCTGCTACACACACAGAGCATCACATATGTGGTTTATATGTAGCTGGCTGAATTTCTTTCCTTTCTCTCTTTCTTTCTTTTTCTTTCTTTTTTTCTTTCTTTCTTCTTTCTTTCTTTCTTTCCTTTCTTTCTTGGAAATCACAAAAAAGGACAGAGTTCCACATCTACTTCAAAGAAATATGGAATGAGGATAGTGAGAATAAATCATAAACTACACTAAATTTTTGGAGATATCAGCTCAAACTTTAAACTTGGAATATGCATTAAACATTCTTCTGCAGGTTGTGAAATGGGAGTCGAGCTGATTTTCTCTAGATCAGCTTGAGTGCCATATGTATAGTGTATAGTGTATTTAAGTATAAGATGTAAAATTTTTCCTCAACCCATACTTCTCCCTTAACTGGCCACCAAATTGTACTGACTCTACCTATCAAAGAATTTTTATTCTTCTAATTAGCTTCATAGCCAGAGTCACTTGCTTATTCAGGTTGCCATAATCTCTCTCCTAGATTAATATAATTCAATCCTATCCTGCCCTTATGTATCTAGTCTTCAATTCCTTCCCCACATTGTAACCAGACAGATCTTTCAAAATCACAAATCTGATCACGCAACCTTCCCCCATTCCATCCACATCTTCTCTTCCAGTGACTCCCCAATACATGTTAGATAACTCTTTAACGTGGGCTGCTTTTAATAAGCTCTGACTCATCTCTTGCCAACCTCCACCTTGAACTCTCCTCCAACCAGACTGAACTACTTCCAGTTCTCCAAATAAGTCATGTGCTCTCTTCCTTTTTGTTCTTAGAACAAGCTGTCTTCTCCAACTGGAAGCTTTTCCCCACCCTAACCTATTCCCTTATCCCAGCCTTGCTACCTCCTAGTCAAGGGTAGATGGCATTTTCTCTAGGAAGCCTCCTTTGATTCCACAAAACTAGGCCATCACTCCTCCTATCTGGCCCACATTGCCCCTCCTATCTGGCCCTCTTATCTATCTATGTCTCCTATTAGACTGCCAGCTCCACAAAAGCAGGGAATGAGTCTAACTTACTGTTCCATCTACAGATCTTAGGATAGAAACATATATTACCTGAATGATCACTGTGGATAGTGCTGTATTTTACTCATGATATAAAGTGTAAATATGATTTAAAATTTAAGAGCACTACACAAACTGTAACATTATCTATGCTTCACCCATTCTAGGGAATCCTTGTGACACACCACATGCCGGGAATTTCCCAAAGTGGGAAAATCACAAGGAAGATAGGCTATCCATCAAAAAAATGACAGCTCCAGAGGCCCATACCCCTTCACATGGAGGAAACTGTCCATCCTCAGAGGATAAACCTACTTTGGGTAATATTGAGATAGCCACTTACCCAATGACACAGCTTTGAAGAACTTTTCAAAGTACGAAGATACAACTTCATCTGGAGACAACCCACGTTGTGGAATGGGAAGAGGGGTGTTACAGAAAATAAATGCTATGCTTGGATTCAGACTTGAGATTTGGGGCTGGGAAGCAGAAGCTCCTGGCAAAACATCAACCATTAGCCCACACAAATGACCCTGTTCAGGATGCAGGAGAGGAAATAAATTGAAGACTAGAAACCCTACTCCTCCACCTCCATGGGACTCCACAAAATCCACCATCTGGTAGTAAATGTGTGCGCACACACACACCACTTACAACATAAAAATCACCAAGTCGGTATTGTTTTCCTTTTCTTCGTCCACACTGATGACTATAAATGCTTTTTTGAATAAAAGGAAGCACATTTGTTCTAGAAAGTAAATGAAAAAAAAAATGGAAAGTTATATAGCTTCTCTCGGAAGTGAACATCTCCAGAGTTCTAACAATGTTTTATGGCATACCTATTTTTCCCAAATTGTCGATATTCATAAATTGTAAGGGATTGGTCATGAGTGAAAAAGAACCCAATTAGCTCTCTGCAAGCATCACGTCCATTACTGGAAAAATAGAATGAAATCAAACATCTTCAAATAGAATAATTTTTAGATGAATTAACTAAAAAACATGTTCATCTCAAGAAGGATAGCTAACTCTCTTATGTACGTGGCAATGAGTGAAGGTTATGGGAAACTGTAGGGAAAACACAAAAACATAGCTTGCTGAAATGTCCACTAAAAGTTAGATTTGAATGCAGAAAAAACTTACACTGACATGAAAAGTGGATATATTTACTATGTACATTATTAATTCAACATAGACTTTTAAGACAATGTGAATTATCTTTAAAAGTGTTGAGATTGCAAGAAGGCACCCATAGATACAAATTTATTATCTTTTATTGTCATAGAAAGCTTTAAATTCACTAAACAAATAAGATAATTTAAAATACACATTTTATCAGTAATATACAAAGAACATCAAGTAGAATTATTAATTACTGGAAGACTATAAGACTGAAGTAATAGATTTAAAAATTATTTTCCTTGTCACTTACTGCACCTATCAATAATCTGTTAAATCATTAAGATAAAATTAAATAAAGCAGCTTATAAAACATTAGTTTTCAGTTTACAAAACTCTAGTAGTAATATAACTCTTTTAAAAATTCACTGCTGTTACTTTTTAAAAAATATTTAAATTCACTTTAAAGATAACTTTTAATTAGAATGTTTTTCCTACAGATTCATATTTCCTATATTTTTATAACAGATTAATAGCTATTATTTTTAAATGTTTGTTCTAAATTCACGTATTTTTATTTAAATGATACAAACCTATCTAATCTCATTACTGTCATTTCTATTCAAAAAGAGAATACGTTTTTATAATCATAGGATTAAAAATTGTAATAAAATCACAATTACCGTGATACGATCCTACCATCAAACTGTAATTTATGAGAAAGCACATTTTCAGTTAATGTAGAATGAGTTCTTATCCTGTTAAGAAATACATTTTGTCAGTAATTTTTCAAGATACCTATAACTTGATGGAAACTATAAATGTACAAAAAAAGTTATGTTAATATTTTGAAACCACACAGATTGGATAACAATAAAGGTAAAAAAACTCTTTTTTTCAGATTGCTAATTGTAGCAGACACAAAAGAAATAACTCTGAGATATAGTATATAATACGTGAATGACTTTTATATTAGAATCTATAGCATCAAAGTGCTATAAAAGTAAATATTGAACAGAGATACAACATTTGCGACTGGCACTGTTGCAGGGCTATCTGAATGCCATTTCTAACCCTCTTCTTCTTTGCTTCCCTCACACCATAGAATTTGCTCTTAGCGGCCGGGCGCGGTGGCTCATGCCTGTAATCCTAGCACTTTGGGAGGCCGAGGAGGGTGGATCACAGGTCAGGAGATCGAGACCATCTGGCTAACACGGTGAAACCCCGTCTCTACTAAAAATTACAAAAAATTAGCCGGGCGTGGTGGGAGGCGCCCGTAGTCCCAGCTACTCAGGAGGCTGAGGCAGGAGAATGGCGTGAACCCGGGAGGCGGAGCTTGCAGTGAGCCAAGATCGCGACACTGCACTCCAGCCTGGGCGACAGAGCCACACTCCGTCTCAAAAAAAAAAAAAAAAAAAAAGAATTTGCTCTTAGCATCTTGCAATTAAGGATGAGTAAGGGACCTAGTTCTGCCAGTAAGCTTCCAGGAAAGACTTTCTTTTGTCCTGGTAAGAGAGTGGCATGAGAAGAGTTCCTGCCTGTGAACGTGGCAGGGATGTGATGCTAGGAGCCACTATAGCCACCATGAGATCAAGCCACCACATCAGAACGACCAAAAAGATATAGGAAAGCCAGCCTAGAGCGGTAACATCACTAAGCTACTGAACCAAAACCAGTAAATGCCTACCTCCAAGCAGCTAACTATATAAGAAAAATAAATCCTGACTTGTTTAAGCCACTATCAATCGGTTTTCAGTGATGTGTAGCTGAAAACATTCCTTACCAGAATAACTAAAGAGTGGGGAAGAGTGCTGAATGAAGTTCGAACTTTGTCACAGATCAATAGGTTATTTAATCATTATGGCCTTCAGACAGTACTGAATGATCTCATAAAGGCTGCCAGCCCTAAAATTCTATTTAACAATATAAAGCAAAACCAAAGCACCCTACTGCCAATCATCTCCTTTATATTAAGAGATCTGAAGACTAAATGATATATTTCTCCTTTGCTTCACAAATAATTTAAGAATATTCCTTCCATAAAACTGCAGGTATAATGAAATGGCAGTAATGTAATTAGTAAGTAAGTGTGTGGGTCACTGGGATCTTGAAAGCTATACCTCTATAAAATCTAGGTATCTACAAAAAGGAAGCAGGGAACAGGAAACGTGAGCCTGCAAACCAAATGAGAGTTTGTAAGCACAGAGTAGAGCCATGGGAGTGTAACCATCTCAATTCAATTTAATCTGCTGGGATTAATGTGTTTATTGAATGCCCACTATGTGCCTGAAACAATTCTAAATGCTGAGACAATAACAGCAACAGTATGGCTACCATTTATTGAGAATTTCCCAGACACTAGTCATTGTTAAAATGAATTTAATTGTTAAAATCACTTTAATGTGTATTGGTTTATTTAATGTGTATTGGTTTATTAATACTTATAATAACTCTGAGGTGTTATTATTCCCATTTTTCAAATAAATTTTACAGAAACAGAGACAGATGAGTAAATTGTCCAGGGCCATTTGATTAGTAAATGGCAGAGCTAGAAAAAACTTTGCTCTTAACCATTTCATTATATTGCTTTTCAATAGTAAACAGAACTCACTTTAACAGTGACAAATGGAAGTAATAGCTTCAAGGGCCCTACAGGCTTCTTGAAAAGATAAAAGTAAATATGTATTTACATTATAAAATGCAAAGTGCCATGTTGGGTTTTAGATGCCCAATTCCTTTTAGGAACCCAAGTTCTTTACCAATACATAAAGAAGAATCAGAAAGACTGAAGATTAAAGTATGAATTTTAGTATTGATAAAGCTACTAGAAACCACGGCTTAGGTATGCAGCAACCACAAGCTACTCCTTACCACTATAATTAAACAGACTAACCCACTCATTTCCACTGGGGAGGGACCCTCTAAAACAATGCACAGGGCAGAATGTGCTGCTGCCTCCCAAACAAAGGGGAGAGGAAGGGCTGTACTACTCATGCCAATTCCTGCCTCTAAATTTATGAAGCAGAACTCTCTCCTCCTCTGGGAAAAATAAATGGGGGATAAGAGGAGTGAAAGCTAAAAATTCAATAATTCTAATCGATACCCCCACAGGATTTTTCATGGACCTAGATTAGCTTTAAACAAGCTGTAGGTATTTACTCTAATACAATGCAATACTAATTAAGATAGGATAATATTGACGCAGGGAACAGATAATACTGAAGAAAAAGCCTAGAAACCAAATGCATATTTATATGCATTTGGCATGCATATAAATATGTCATGTCATAACCATGCATATAACAACTTGACATATGACATATGTGGCATTACAAGTCAGAGGGAAAATGATTTAGTGGTAGGCAGAGATTATTTTTAAGGAATATACAAAGGACATTAACAATACAGGGAAAGAGGAAAACTGGCCTATGTTAAAACTCCTACTTCTAATTTTAGTTTATGAGACAGATATAATCAAGAGAATGAAAAGGTAACTACAGAGTAGGAAAAGATATGTGCAACAAATATAGTTGAAAAAGGATTCATTTCTAAAATATGTAAATGAGATCCACAAATAAATATTAAAAAGACAGACAACTCAACAGGCTTGAATGGAAATTTTGTATGAAGATATCAAGATGGCCTATATACATATGGAAAAGTACTCAACTACATTAGTCTCCAGTGAAATGCAAATTAAAATCACTAATACACATCCATAAGAAGAACTCAAATAAAAAAAGGCAGACAATACCAAGCTCTGGCAAAGATATGGTGCAACAAGAACACTCATACTGCTACTGGTGGGAGTGTAAATTTCAGCAACCAGTTGGGAAAGCTATTTGGCTGCATCTTTCAAAGCTGAACATATGGATACTAAGTGGTCCAACAATTCTACTTCTAAGTATATACTCAGCAGAAATGAGTACATATGTTTACCAAAAGGCATGAACAAGGAAGTTCGTAGCACCACTATTCACAAACAGCCAAATATCTATCAACCTCTGAATAGATAGGTTGTGGCATGTGGTATAATGAAATACTATACAACAATGAGATTAAAAAAAGACAACTACAAATAACACCGTGGATAAAACTCACAAACCTAATGTTGGGTAAAAGAAGACAAACACATTTCACTATGTATATCAAAATATCATGTTGTACATCTTATATACAATTAAATTAACAAATAAGTGCCATTAGAGAGAAAAAAACAAGCTGGAGACAGAGTCTAGATTTCTTATAATTTCATTTACATAAATTTCATAACCAGGCAGTTCTAATCTATGATATTAAGATAGAGAGGTTAACCTGGTATAGCAGGGGAAATGAATAGTAACTGGAAGGCAGCATAAAGGGAGGTTCGGGGTACTGGCAATTGTCTGTTTCTTGATCTGAGCATTTGGTACATGAGTGTTGTTCTGTTTTTGATAATTCCTATGTTGTGCATCTAAAATTTATGCACTGTGAATGTACGTTTTATTTCAATGAAAGTTTACTTTTAAAAAGGACAGTTTAGATGTGTGGTACATAAATGACGACCTCCTCTGGCCCAACATGTCTACATCCTAATCCTTGGAACATGGGAATACATTATATGATAGAAGGGACGTGGCATATGTGATAAATTAAGAACATTAAAATGGAGAGATTATTGGGATTATCCGGGTAGATTCAACGCACTCACACATGTCCTTATTGGAGGAACGTAGAGAGAAATGTATCTATAGAAAAAGAGTGCCAGAGTGATGCAGCATGAGACCAGCTATTGAAGACTTTGAAGATGGAGGAAGGGGCCATGAGCCAAGGAATGAAGGCAGCTTCTAGAAGCTGCAAAAGGCAAGAAAATAGCTTCACCCCTAAAACCTCTAGAAGGAATGTAGCCCTATCAATCCCTTGATTTTAGGCATCTGAACTCCAGAACAATTAAACAATAAATCTGTGTTTTAGAATACTAAGCTCATGGTAATTGTTACAGCAGCAATAGGAAACTAACACATAATGCTTCCAAATATTTAAATGGATGAAAGCAACGGCTTTCAGAAAATAAGAATGAGACAAAACGATTAAAAAAAGATAAGAAAGTACTAAGAATTACAGTAGTCTGAAAATATAAAAAAGCTACTGTGGGTACTGGTAGATTTTTTTATGTCTACTAAAGCCGAGGTTAGATGTCAGTGAAACTGTTGAAGAATTTAAGTGGACAGCATCAGAGGATTGTAAAAGATCATACCAATTCTAAGGCTGAAAAAGCTACAACATAAAATGCAAAAAAAATCTTATAATCAACACCAAGTTTTAATACGCCAATGAGATTTAGCCAGTATATATAGCACACGTAAAATTTCTCGGTAACTATATGATACATTTTCACATCCATTATCTCCAAAGGTTGTGGCTTTTTTTCCCCTAAATTACAAATAAAAAATCTGGAGGGCAAAGAGAGTAAAATAAGGTATTGCCCCTAATATCATGAAGTAGCAGAACTGGGAGCTGAACTCAAAAAATTCCACTTTTCTTTATATAGAAAAAAGTGAAACAAACACAAAAGCTCCAGCTAGACACAGAAGTACATTTTAAAAATACTTTTAGAACATAGTGCATCCTCTTTTTATGTAATTAAAATCTTCTTACTTTGTTTCATGTAGTGTTCTTTTTCTAAATCGAAGAGGTGTCATCTTTGAATCTGGAAGGATATGATCACTTTCTTTTTGCTCAATGGCTAAATTTTGTTCTGGATCACTGATTACAGCCCTATACAGGAAAATAAAAAGTCCAACAATTAAATATGATCATGCATTACTTTAAAATTCACATATTTATAAGCAGTTCTAAAAGTTCATATACCAAATGCAAATTTACAACACTGTCAGAATATTTTTATTAAATAAATTTATTAAAAAATATTTTCCATAAGAAAGTAAATATTCCTATCTCTTTTTCCAGAAGTATTATCTAAAACGGAACTGAAATTTCGGAGGGAGCTAAGAGCTCCATGTTTTTATTTTACTATTCTTTAAACAAGCAGACACAGTGCTGGTTTCTGATCATGTGGGAGGTGTGTAGGAGAGAACACAGGTAAAGTAAAATAAGAATATAAAGCCATAAATGCCACAACAGAAATTCAATGAACAAACATAGAAGAGAATAACTTAATTCCTAGAAGACATAGAGAAGAGTTTATGAAAGGCATCCTAGAAGAGGAGATATTTGCACTGATTCTTAAAAGGTGAGAGTACAAGACTTCCTCTCCAGGAGTCGGCGGAGGGAGGGCAGACTCAAAGTGCTTCTGGACGCAGAGGCTCTTGTCAGAGGGCACAGACCGGTTGGAACAAAGTAAGGATCTGAGCGACCCCAACTTTGCAGCCGAGGCCTCCAGCTCCGAGGTGCATAGCAACCCTAGGGTTCCGGTAGGCGTTCCTCCGTCCGCGACCCTGGCAGAGCCGCAGAGCCCTCCTGGAGACCCGACCACTGCCCCAGGCCCCGAGCGACCCGAAGGCTCAGCAGCAGGCCGCGGAGAAGGGCGGCGCCCACCAGGCCCCTAGCACTGCCCAGTCTGGCCCGGCACAGCTGCTGCAGAAGGCGCACGACGAGCTCGTGTGGTACATGCGGGTCAAGGACCAGAAGAAGATGATCATCTGGTTTCCAGACATGGTGAAGGATGTCGTCGGCAGCTACAATTAGTGATGGAGGGGCATATTCAGGCTCACCAGCCTCATCCTCGCCCAGGTGTTCGGGATGCACCGCAGAGGCTGACCAGGCTGCACCTGAGGCTGTCCAACCTCCACACCATGAAGTCTGCGCTGATGAAAGCGCTGGAGCCCGAGGAGCTGGACAGGGTGGCTCTGAGCAACAGAAGGGTCCTGACAGGCCTCCTGCTCATGATCCTGAGCCTCATTCTACTTGAAGGGCCGCGGCGCCAGAGACAGCGCCGTCTAGAACGTGCTGCGCGTCCTGGGGCTGCGGCCCTGGAAGAAGCACTCCACCTTCCACCTTCGGGAACCTGCGGAAGCTCATCACCGAGGAGTTCGTCCAGCAGAATTACCTGAAGTACCGGCTCGGCCCCTACGTGGAGCAGCTGGTGTTCCCGGGCAAGCCGCGAAATTACGAACATGCAAATCATGGAGTTCCTGGCCAGGCAGGCCTTCCGGATACTGGGAAGCTATGGAGGAGGCCAGAGCTCTGTGGGAGGCTAATCCCACTGCCTACTGCTCCTGTAACAGTGTCTCTGAGGACTAGCAAGGTCTGGAGGCCGGTGAATGGTTTCTGACCCTCACCAGGCCTGTGGAAGGGTGGGGGTGGGTCACTAGAGTATTCAGGATTTACAGTGCAGTATTCACGTGTAACTTTACAGTACAGTGCTTTTATAACTTTTAATGCAACGTTGTCATTTGGGTACTACTGTGTAGTGTTTAGGACATACGCATGTTTGTTTATAAGTAAGTTTGGTTGGCGCTTTCGCTTTCGTGCTACCTTTCTTGGATTTTTGTCCCAGAGACGTGCTAAACTGATGAAATATATTGAGAAGGTTTCCATCTTATTCTTTCGTATGGGACTGATGATGTGTATTGGGGTAGGCTGCTCCTGGAAAGTTTGGAAGAACTCACCAGCAAAGCTGGCCTAACCAAGAGAAAAGTCAAGGCCCCTCTCTTCATGACCTTGCTGGGCACAGAAAACATCCTCGCAGAGTGAACTGATTTGAACGGAACTGGCCTCAATGTGGGCACTTGGCACACTTTACTAAACACATTTTCAACCCCACCAGGAGTCAATGTTAAAGTAAACATTAAAGATTCTTGTGATATAATCCAAAAAAAAAATTGAGTACAAGCTAGCACTCAGAGGAGAAGGAGTAAGGGTACCACAAGCAGAGGAACAATATGTGTACGGCCACAGGAGTAGACAGCACAGTGAGGACACACCTGAGGACTGAACACATTGTAATGGAGGAGAGTACAGACTCTGCAACTAGACTGCCTGGATTCAATCCTTGCCTGCCGCGATAATTAGCTGTGTAGCCCTATCTAGTCATTTTGCTCTGGGCCAAAGTTTTCTCATTAATAAAAGAAAGAGTAATGGTGTCTCCCACACAGAAATGCTGTGAAGATTAAATAAATTAGTTAACATATACATATTGTTTAGGAGAGTACCTATAATCTACGAAGTATTATAGAAGCACTCAATAGTTGAGGCTTTGCCTCCGAATTCCCCTTTTACTGCATATTTTACTGAATAGGAATAAATATAGAGGCATGATAGCCCATCAGGTGGCATTGCAATGGGCTAGAAAAGTGATAGTAAGGGTCTGCACTAAGGTGGCAGTAAACACACAGTTTGATCAAGGAAAAAAGATCCAGTGTTCCATAGATCAGTAGGGTGACTATAGTTACAATAATATATAGTACATTTTAAAGTAGCTAGGAGATAATAATTCAAATGTTTCTAACATACAGAAAAGACAAATATTTAAGGTTATGGATATTCCAAGTACACTGACTTGATCTTTACAAATTATATTGTTAAATTATCTCACGTACCCCAAAGCTATAAAATACATAAATACAAGAGAACACAAACAAAATATAATAATAAGTAAATAAATAGACAAAGTAGAAAGAACAAATTCAAGAAACACCAACAGAACTAGAAAACTAACTGGATTTGAGGTCACCAAGTAGAAAGATCTATAGTAACTGAACAATGTGAAATGAGATTCAATTAATAATATAAGGAACATAGGTGTCATCGTGTTTTTAAGGCAGAAGAATAGGGTCTGGAGGCAGGAAACCTAAGGTCCATTCACACTGACTTCCTAGAACTAAATCAAAAGGAAAATCCCAACTTTCCACACCCAAGTAACAACAGGACCAGAGGCTACTCCCTTTGCAACCACCCCCCTTTCCTGTGTGGCAGATGAAAAATTGAAAATACCTCTGATTGGTCCCCTCCCAAGACCAATCAGGATGGTTGTGGGCCAAATCTAAATTTGCATAGGAGGATAACTTTGTAACTCACTTCAGCCTCTGATTGGTCACTTTCCATGACCAATCAGATGTTTGCATAGGGTGCAACTTTGTAACTTCACTTCAGCTTCTGATTGGTCACTTTCCACAACCAATTAGACTGATTGCAGGCCACTTCTTCATTTACATAGACAAAGTAGACAATGTATGTAAATAGATAAAGTAGAAAGAAATGTATGTATGTATTTGTCATTACATACATTTACATGTACACCAAGTAACCAATGGGAAACCTCTAGAGGGTATTTAAGCCCCAGAAAATTCTGCAATCAGGCCCTTGAGCCACTTGCATGGGCTGCTCCCACCCTGTGGAGTATACTTTCATTTTCAATAAATCTCTGCTTTTGTTGCGTCATCCTTTCCTTGCTTTGCTTTTGTGTTTTGTCCAATTCTTTGTTCAAAGTGCAAAGAACCTGGACACCCTCCACTGGTAATAGTTTTGATTTGTTATTGTTGTTATTAATATTATTTTAAGGGTAAGAATGATAGGTTATCCTCATATCCTTAGGAGGCAGGAAAATAGGGGAAATGATGCAGGAAAATAGCAAAAGGAATTAAAAGTTGGATAAAGAACAGAATGAGTAAAAGCATGAGAGCAGAAACAAGGTGAAGGGGTGACTGAGCAAGAAGCGAGATAAGAAGCAGAGGTTCAGCAGCCAAAACAAAAGTGAGATTAAAAAAAGTGAGTAAGGCGCTTGCAGTGAGCCGAGATCACACCACTGCACTCCAGCCTGGGCGACAGAGCGAGACTCAGTCTCAAAAAAAAAAAAAATAAATAAAAAGTGGGTAAGGAGCCCCCATGGCCAGCTAGGTTTGGACCAAACCTGTCAGGGGCAGCTCCTCAGAGATGGGCATGCTCATTAAAAAGAAGTATGCTTAAAATGACCCAATATGGTAATTAGCTACTTATGGTTCATGCATATGGACTGCATATCACGCATGTACTTAGAATTATGGTATGGAGATGACACACAAGCACACAAGGGCCAAATTAACTAAGCAACATCTATCAATCAAAAGGCAGACACGGGCTACAGATTAGGCATCCTTGGGAAGAGAAGAAAACAAAAAAAAAACACATAAAAGACCCAAAGTACCAAACTAAGGTAGATTTCATCTCACAGAGCTCAGTCCGCTCCCCCACTCCAAGAGTGTAATACTTCACTTAATACACTTCTGCTGCTTTGCTTCGCTATCTGCGTGTGTCTCGTCCAGTTCTTTGTTCAGGACACCAAGAACCTGGAACTACATGGCACCATCCAGTAACACTTACTTTCCTCCTTAACCAGGTTGGGTTCCACGATTCATCAAAATATAATCCTGTACACACCTTTTAACAATCTTGCCCTCTCTGGCTTTTTCTACTTGCCTGGCAAAACCCTAAGTCTGAATAAATTTGATGATTAACTGGATAAAAGAATAAATGAGTAGACATTTTTTAAAGGGTATCATGAACCTTCAAAACTATGAAAATGAAACAGCAATTCAAAGATAGAAGAACTTATGAATTTATTGAGTTATTTCAATTGCTGGAACATTCAGGAAAAGCTTTAGTCATCTCTACCATATACTGTAGATTCTGTTCATTTGTGTGCCAAGTTAGGAACTAAATCTTCTTTTTAAATTGAGCATTAAGATATTTTTTAAATCCCCAAATGAAAAAGGCTGGCATTTATAAAAAAGTGGCACCTATTCTATTCTCACACTTTATTTATCAGTTCTGTGTTAAATATACATACACAGAATGTTAGAGTTATAAGAAATCTTAATGTTAATTTGGCAGAAGCAAAAATCAAGACATAAAGAAGGAAAATATGAAAGCTCAAACAGCAAATTAGTCACATAGCTAAACCTAAAACCAAATTCTGCTGATTGTATTTAAGTCCTCTTTTCCAGTTCTTTCATTCATTTGCCTATTCAACAAGTTTTACTATACAGCTACTAGACTAGGCAATGGGAGTGTAATAGTGAGCAAAACTTCCAAAGTGCTCTGCCCTCATGAAGCTCACATTCTGAAGAGGCTGAAAGATAATTAGCATGATAAACAGAGAAAAATACAACATGAATTACATGCCCCTATGGAAGAAAAAAAGAAATGGTAAGAAGATACAAAGTTTTGAGAAAGGGATCATAAATTTATTTATGGTCAATTTATTTATTTAAATTTATTTATGGTTTATTTATGGTAAGGCCAAAGTAGGCCTCACCAAGGTGACTTCTAAGTAAAGATATGAGCTAAAATGAGTAAGCAGACATATAAATTTCTGAGGAAAAGGCATTCCAAGAAGAGGGGAAAATAAATGCAAAGTACCTAAGACAGGAATGGAACCTGGTATGTTCCAGAACAGGGATAAGTCAAATGGCTAGAGGAGAATAGGTAAGAGGGAGAGAAGTCCAAGGTCCAAGGTCCAGTGGTGGGCTTGGATAGACTGTGTTATTGGCCCGAATTTTTTAGTAATCCTGATCCATATCCTTGCTATGGCCTCATTATAGGTGGTATGTACTTTCTCACCCCTTGACCTTGAGCTTTTGACTTGCTTTGGTCAGTTACACACAGCTATACGACTCTGCTAATCTCAACTGAACTAAGTCATGCAAATGGGGGTTGGTTGGAAATCTGTTTATCTAGGATGGTCTCAGCTAAGTAGCTCACTGGCATTTGTAGAAGGACCTTTTTCTTGAGACTACCAGGCTAGCCAAGCAGTGTTCTTCTCTCAAAGGTAGCAGAAGCACTAAAGGGCAAATGGAAACACATGAGATCATTTAAAGCCTAAGATCAAACCTAAGACCATTGCTTTTGCTCATATACAACTGGTCAAAATAAAAAGTAAGGCCCTTCCAGCCATGGCAAGCCTTGATAGCTAACCTAAAGACACATGAGCAAAAATTACTGTTCTTTTAAGCTACTGAGTTTTGTGGTGACACATAATTAATACGTGAGCCTTGTAGGTTTCACTATGATTAAAATGAGAAATTCCTGGAAGGTTTTATCTGGCTTGCCTTTTAATGGATTAACTATGGGGTGCCTGGTTGAAAATAAACCAGTAAGAGGCAAATGCAGAAACAAGGAGGCCAGTTAAGTAGTCCCTGAAATAATCCAGGAGACACACAAAATAAGTTTGAACAGGATGGTGGCAGCAGAGGGAGTAAATCTATGTTGATAGCAGGATTGAGCATGTTTGTTGACAAGCTGGATATAGTATTTGAGAGAAAGAAAGGGATCAAAGCATCACCAGGATTTTAGGTCTTAGTAACATGAAGAATTGAGTTACCATGGAGGAAAATTAAAGATTTGGTCATGGAGGAAGAGAGGGCAATAAAATTTCAGACACCCAGATTGGAGAAAGTTAAATTGAAATCTTAGAGAAGCATCAGAATATAGCTGGTTTTTAAAGGCATGATACTGGATGAGATCACTTAAAAAGCAAACACAAAAGAGGTCCAAGAACTGAGCTGTTGGGTACACCCACGTAGGGAAGATGAAGAAGAACCAGGAGAGATCCTGAGAAGGGGAGAAAGGTAGGAGAACAGTCAAGTGTCACGTGCAGGAAGCCATGCAGAAAAAAAAAAAAACAAAAAACCTGCCTCAAAGAAAATAAAGTTTCAAATGAGACAACTGCTGCAGACGGGTCAAGTAAACGAGAACTGAGAAATCATTAGTCTAGCAATATGGATGTCACTACTTATGGAAAAAAGTTGTTGGAGGCATGGATGGTGGAGGTGAAAACACTAAGTTCATGAGACAATGGAAGGAGGGACATGGGAGTCTAGGTATAATTATTTCAAAGAATTTACTGAAAAACATGCATGTAGAAACAGCCATCATTATTTCTGTCATGCATTCTTTCTGCCACACAACTAAACAGTTTTTTCAAAGCTAAGTCTTACTTTTTCCTTGAAGTAGATTATTCCAACCTCTTCAGAAATTCTAGCATAGTTCCATATTATCAAGCAATTCAGCACTGCGTATGTTAAAACTTTAGTTTTCTAAGGGGTTTTAAAATTCTTAACAGTCTCACAGTTCTCGAACTGCACCAAGGAACCCTGAGGTACCACAGTGAACTCACAGGGGCACTGTGGGATATTTTTAATTTTTGAGGGAAACTCAGTGATACTTGACATCACTTGCACACCAAGTAAACTACTAGTTCAGCCTCAGGGTAGTTCACAGTTTCAACAAGACAGCACACTATACTCCTTCAATGATGTTACATCTTTGCAGAGCTGAGTTTTCTATAGTTGCTATGATAAAAAGCAAATATCAGGTGAAAATCAATATGGAATATAAAGTGAAAGCGGCAGCATTGTAAATGATTCTAGGATTTGAGACACTGTGCAGTGCCCATAAGATGCATACAGATCCTTAGTAAGAATAAAGTAAGGATATCTTCTTTCAATTTATGTGTATTATTTTTTTAAATGGTCATTAGTTGTTAGGAAATAAATATTTATTAAGTTGTTTAGAGAAAAATATTTAACAAATAGAACTGTTAGGTATTTCTATTCGTCTAAGAGTGCTGTGAAAAAAATGACTAAAACACTAACGGTGCGGTAAACAGAGAAAGTTTGGGAACCTCTGAGTTAGCCACCCTTTAATTGACCAAGGATATGAATGTCATGCATGAAAATAAATTTAATGAAAACTTTCTGAATTGATTTCTATTACCAGTTGCTAATTCTTACCTAGATAAGTGGTCTGTCATCACTTGCTCTGCAACAATCTGTTTCTTCTTCTCTGCAGCCACAATTTCCTGGGAAGATTAAATAAAGACAATTTCACCATCCATAAAGCAGAACCATACAATACTTAACACAAAAGTTCTAAAACATAAATTAAATATCTCTGATTTCCATCTTAGATATAGATGGAAATAGATTACTATTATAGATTATAGATTACTTTCCATCATTACTAAATTTAAATTTCAATCATTTAATCTACAAATATCATTTGTTTTCTAAGAAATAATACACTTAAATTTCAGTAAAAATCATCAGAATTTTCATGAGCTGCCTTTGCATTTTATGGAGCAGACTAAAGGAGAAAGAGACTATGGCATCCTTCCACTCTATTCCTCCCCTCAAGAGATGTCCTGCAAAAGGCATCTTAACCTGCTCCAAGAAGGCTACCAACACTGACACAAAATAAGCTTAGTCTAACACTATTCATAGCAAAAGAAGGCAAAACTGAGTTTGAATTGTTCGACCTTTCATAAAATATCCAAAACACGGAAAAACAAACAAAAACTCTCCTCATCAAAAGTATATTTTCTCTGCATATAATGCATCAATAATATTTAATAAACTTTTCTCAATTACTAGCTTGATTAAGCTTTCTTAATACTATTTTTCACTTTTCCAATTCATCTGAAACTATTTTTACTATTTTTTAGGTCATATCTAATTGAAATACTGGTAATCATTTAATTCAAATTATATTATCCTGCAGCTATAATGACTAAAATGTATCTTTAGAAAGGCAAATAAAAGAGGTTAAAAAATTAAGAGGTCAAAACAAAGCTTGTTCTATTTTTAGAATGTAAATTACTGTCATCCCCATTGATCACTCCAATAAATGAAATTAAGATAGAGGCTTTGTAACCTTAGAAAAAGTGCTTTATTTAAAATTGAGACAAAATATCAAATAAGAATGTCTAAAGACATATCACAAAAACAAAAAGTAAAAACTTGTAAGAAAATCGGAAAAGTTGGGCACAATTATTTAAATGCTATTTAGCCTACACTAAATTTAGTTTTTTTGGCTTTTTTTGAGACAGGCTCTTGCTACGTTGCCCAGGCTGGAGTGCAGCGGCACTACCACAGCTCACTGCAACCTCCGCCTCCCAGATTCAAGTGATTCTCATTCCTCAACTTCCCGAGTAACTGGGACTACAGGTGTATGCCACCACGGCTGGCTAACTTTTGTATTTTTAGTAGAGACGGGGTTTTACCATGTTGGCCAGGCTGGTCTCGAACTCCTGGTCTCAAGTGCTCCACCAGCCTCTGCCTCCCAAAGTGCTGGGATTATAGGTATGAGCCACCATGGCCAGCCTAAATTTAGTTTTAATAATAATGTTAAACCAAAATTTAATAAGAATGTTAAAATTAAATTTAATGTAGGTTAAATAACACTCTTATTTAGCCTATATTATAGGCTACATAAGGTAGGTTATTTAACACTTTTATTTATTGATAATGTTTAAATTATTATTAAACACTGTTATTTAACATTATTTAAATATTATTTAGCCTACACTGAATCTAGTTTTTTGGTTTGGTAGAAATTCAAAATGTGTAGTTTACACATTTAATATGTCCTATATAAAGCTTATGTTATTTAATACATCTTGTGTCACTCTCTAAGCTCATGATGCTTTATAAGATTTTTATTTAGTAATAAATTTAAAACAGCAATTAAAATGTTTAAAAATTAGCACAACCTAAAAGTAAAGCAAGGTATTTTTTTAATATCTAAGAGTGATTCATAAAGTGGACACTGACTAAAACATTAAAATTATACACAGAAAAGATCCACATTGGCTGAACACAGATGTAAAACCCAGACAGAAACCAAAGAGGGGAGATTAATTAACACCATAGAGCCCATGCAGAAAGCCCATCTTCAGTGTTGAAGCTTGTAGTGCCTTATACTTTGTAGGAAAGTTTAGAACCCATAGGCACACTGATTTAGAGATCTGTGTAAACATAAAGCAGATTACAAGCAGAAGTGACACTGATGGAAGGATCTGTCAACACTAAAAAATGACAAAGGAGCTAGATGAGATGGACACAAAATCTGTAGTTTCACTGCTTCTATTGTCACTTAAGTAGTTTAAAATTAAATAAAGAAGTTTTCACCTACATTTTAAAACAAATAGGTGCTAATTTCAGATGCCCTGAAAGCTTACTCATGTAAACGTTTCCTTAGGGGAAGGAGGAGACAGTTAAATGAGTACTATCAAAATAAAATAAAACTTGATAATGAATTTAGATACATTGCTCCTAATAATGTAGTTGTAAGGAAAAGAAATCCATTAACATCCAGATTGCTTTGAATTACATCAAGAACAATACCCAATGAGCCTTAATTATTGCAATACCCATTTCAAATATAACTTCAGGGATATATCAAAATAAGCCTGATTTGAAACACTATTTTCCTTATAAAGTAGCTTTTTTAATTTTTAGGATAATCCTGATAATATTCATTCTATTAAACATAAATATCCAAGTAATAATAGGCACCAAAAAAATAATGTGCATGTGGTTTAAGTAAAAGAACTCACAAATTTGCAACTTGGGACATCCACAGAAAATCAGTTCACGTAGTCCAGAGATTGATTATATATGACTATTAATTCAGAACATAATTGATTCTGGATGATTGTGACCCAAATAAAATATATATTGAATTGCCACTCAATGATAATAGTAATGTAACTAACTAAATCCATATTGCTTTGTTACTATTTATGCTATTGAAACCAGAGTTTTCCCAACTTGTGAGCCACCACACTGGCATTCCAACAATCCGTTATAAGTATGCCTAAGACATTAATCACTTGGGTTTCTGGGGTGGTCAGTGACCTCCAACTCCAAGCAGCTTGGTCCCTTACCCCAGAACATTACAGAAATGTTTTAATTATCTGTTTGTGCCAGAACTGGTCTAAACCATACTTGCCAACCTAATTGATTCTGCAAAAGACATAATTTAAAGTTAATATTGAGCATCTGGAGTTTTGCTTCACTTTTCCTAAAAAAGAAAAATAACTTATTTCTGGAATTTCCTTAACTGGCCTGAATTTATCTAATGTTAGGAGCTCATTACTTCAAAAAAATAACCAGGCTGCTTTTTTGGGGGAGGGGGTGACACCAAATAAACTCACTAACATAAATAGCAGCCAACTCACATTTTGAACAGTATAAACTAAATTTTTCAAACACCTAAAGATTCAAGACAATTTTTTTACAGAATATATACCAAATATAATTCAATCATTTATAAAAATGAGGACTCAATTTTCCATTAATGAATATTCACCCGAGTTCAAATTCAACTGTTGCAATTATTTATTCCATTCAGTCTTTAAAATCTTAGAAGGCAAATAAGATTAATGGCTCACCAAATAAGTAAAAATGCTGACAACTTACTGCATCCAATTTTCTTGCCCTCTGTTGTTTATTCCAAGGGTTGTCTGCATAACCTTGCTGTAAGAGGGCTTTCCTATCCAGAGTCGTAAGGTCATCTGTGTTGGCTTCTTCGTCTTGCACACACTATGCATGAAAGAAATAAATGAAGCATCATACACATATTTAGAATGTTTGTTTTTAACAAAATATGGGAATAGATAACTACGGAATATCTCAGTGACTATTTGTACAACAGTTAAAAGTACAGGCTTTGAAAATCAGATTGCTTATATTTGAATCCAGCTCTTCCACTTGCCCGCTAGGTGACCTCTCTGTGCCTCAGGTTACTCATAGATAAAATGAGAATTAATAATAGGAACTACTTCCCCAGAAACAAAAAGGATTAAGAGATATACATGTCCAACACTTTATAAAAACTACTTGACGTAGCAAGCATTAAATAAAAGTTAGCAGCTATTATAATTATTATTGTCCAATTTGAATCTTTGAAAAATTAATAAATGTGGGCATGTCTATCTACTCCATTATAAAATTAAATTCAGAAATAAAATACTAAAAGATGAGTGTAACCTTCGAGGTAAAAGATTCTTTGGGATGCTAAAGAGATAAATACCAAATTGTTCTTTGACTATGAGATGTGTTTACGCTACCCCAGCAAAACAAAAAAAAAGTTTCCAATAAAATAGCAACTTTTAAAAAACTTAATAGATTATAAGATTTCTTCCCCCCAGGGCTTATTCTTACTTTAGATCTTCCTTGAAAGGTCACACTCTATCTTAATACTCCTCTCTGTCTTTATGACCTTTGATTGCTATATAAAATTTTGTTATATATATTTAGGATTTATTGCTTGCCTCTCCTAATGTAAGTTCCATGAAAGCAGGAACCTTGTCTGTCATTTTTATTGCTGTATCGCTGGTGGCAGAACAGGATAACACAAAGTGAGCACTCGATAAATATTTATTCAATAAATGAATAATGAATCTCGCTTAGGTATTTAAAAATCAATTTATGAAGATACTTTATCATTTTATTTATTTACCCACTAATATACTTCTTTCTAAATAGTGATTTATTTAAACAGGCACCAAAAAATGCTTAGCATTTATAGGTAAATTAAGCAGATTAATTTAATGCATATATTTAAATATAAGCAAAGCACTGTATTTTGTTCAGGTTGAAAACACTTTCGAAATAATTTTATTTTGTGTCAGCTTGTTTTCAACCTTTTACAAAAGGAAAACTGATATTTCCACTTAATATTTCAAATTCAACCTTCCAAAACCAGACTTCCTTACAGTCTTCCCCTACCTACAGTTAATGGTAACCCTCTTAGGCCAAAAGCCTTAGATCCATTCTTTTTTTATTTTAAAATATTTAATTGACATTAAAAATTGTAAATATGCAATGTGTACAGTATGATGATTTGATATACATATAGATTATGTAATCATTATCACAATCAAATTAATTAATACATCCATCACCACACATAGTTACCATTTGTATTTGTCTGCGTATATGTGTGTGTATGTGTCGTTAAGACATTTAAAATCTGCTTTCTTATCAAATTTCTAGGAAAAAAATACAGTACAGTATGATTAACTATAATCACCACAAATACAGTAGTTCCTCAGAACTTATTTATCTTATAACTGAAAGTTCACATCTGTTCACCAAGTCCCCATTTTCCCAACCCCTCCCCCCGAGTCCCTGGCAACCAATATTTTACTCTCTGCTTCTGTGGGTTCAACTTTTTTAGAGTCCACGTATAAGTGAAAACATAGAGTATTTGTCTTTCTGTGCCTGGTTTAATGTCTTGCACATTCATCCTTGTAGAGTCATTCTCGGTCTTCCCCTTCTCTCAAGTCTATAACCAGTCCATTCAAAAATCTTCTTAGCCCTACCTTCAGAATCTGTCAACAATATGACTTTGTGAGGCACTACGAAGTTCTAAGTCTGAAGCTACCATCACCTAGGTCCAAGCCATCATCGTCAAATTTTGCCTGGATTATTGTGACAGTCTCCTCAAAGGTCTTCCTGCTTTTATCTTTGTCCTATTCTCAATAAAGCCCATCCTCAAAAGAACAAAGTAGCTTTCTGCCTCACAGAAAAAGGCAAAGTCCTCCCTTGGCTTGCGTGGCCTCCCTGATCTGCCTCCCAAACTCCCTTCAACTCTCTTACCAACCTCCTTCCATCTCTCCCTTGCTCTCCCTCCTTTGACCACACTGTCCTCCTCAATATTTCTTAAACACTCCTACTTCATGACACAGAGTTTCTCCTGACTAGCCTGCTCCTCAGGTGTATGCTAAAATGCTATCTTATCTAAAGGTCTCCCCTGTGATCCTATACAAGTTGCTATCCCATACCCAAAGCCCTGACTTTCCTAGATCCCTTCTATACACCACACTTTTCACCATGTGTCATACAAGCTGGGTTGACTGATTAATCATTCCATTGATTGATTTTTTTTTTCTCCTTGCCATTTCCTTCCATTAGGATATAAGCTCTTTAGAGGCAGAAATTTTTGTCTGTTTTATTCACTGACTTACCCCCAGTGCCTGGACAGGGGTATTGCATAAAGTTAAGCATTCAGTAACTATGTGTTGAAAGAATAAATAATAAATGAATAAATTATATTGATCATTTCTAAAACTAAAAGTTTTTTTAGAGTGAAAAAAGAGGTATTTGAAATGAATAATGATAGGTACAATTAGGAAATAAAGATTATTTTCTACAAAATTGAAGTTTGATGATTTTCATGTTTAATTTCAAGATGTCTCATTATTTTAAAAATATATATGTACACATAAGTTTGCATTTTAGGTAACAAAACAATCTGACAACAAGAGATTTATCACCTTTTATAGTAAGTGGAAGGAAAACACAGCAAAGGAAATTTACCATTAGAATTGCCATGGTTTGGATGTTTGTCCCCTCTAAGCCTCATGTTCAAATTTAATCCCCAATGTTGGAGTGGTGTTTGGGTCATGGAGGTTGATCTCTCGTGAATAGATCAGTGTTGTCCCCTTGGAGGCGAGTGAGTTTTCATTCTATTATTTCCCAAGAGTGCTGGTTGTTCAAAAGAGCCTGGCACCTTCGCATGCTCTCTTGCCTCCTATGTTGCTATGTGATCTCTGCACATGCTGGCTTCCCTTGATCTTCCGTCATAAGTAAAAGCAACCTGAAGCCCTTAGCAAGTGCCTAATCTTCAACTTTCTAGCCAACAGACTCATGAAGCCAAATAAACCCTTCTTTCTTTATACATTACCCAGCCTCGGGTATTTCTTTATAGCAACACAAAATGAACGAAGACAAGAATCAAGTAGAGTCAAACTTCTATTTTGCAGTTCAACTGATTATCAGTTGACTCATGTATCATACTGATTAGTTAGCAGTGATAGCCTTTAGTTCTTGCCCTGGATCCTAAATATTTCTAATTTTAGCTTTGCTTTACCAGTAAAGAGAATCAATTTACATGTTGATCTCTGCTTTAAAGAGGGGCTTATACTTCTGATATCAGGGATGTCTTCTGTTTCCAGAGATTACTAGTGTTAATTCATGTAATTGTAACAGAATTTACTACTAGGCCATTTATATAGCAGTTTTGATTCTCATAATGGTATACATTTGAAAAGATATCAAATAAGTTCCTCAAACCCCTTAAGTACAAAATTATTATACAGAGAATCTACAGAAATGCTTTTTAACTAGAAGTTCTTCTATAAGACCACTAAAAACGTATTAAACTTAATAATTTCACACCTTTAATATAGATTCTAAAAAATCAAAGTGGCAAAATAGCATATTTTCCAGAAGAATTTATGTGTATATTGGCTTCTATAAAGCTCTTTATTCTTATTATATAAATACTTACCAATTTTATGGAAATATCTGTAAATAAAATTTGTTTTTCTCTTAAACCAAAAGTAAAAAAAGTCCTCATTCGAATTTGCATTCAAGGAAATAAAAGTTTTACTTAAAAAATATTTTGAACAATTTTGCTGCCACTCAGTAAGGCATGTGCTTACAGAAACCTTCATTCCGTTTTCCCAACATCTGTACAGTGATCTAAATATCATTTGGTATATCCTGCAAACAATATATGGCGAGATGCTAAAAGGTTATGAAATTATTTTGCCTACTATTATAGACACCAGATTATCATATTTCTGTGTTTATATTTGGGTCTGGAAAAATGTTTTCAAAATAAGAAAGATCAAATAATCCCATTAATTGTGTTACTCTTTCAGCTAATCACTGTGTGATTTATTTAATTCTAGATAGTTCCTACATGGATTAAAAAATAGCTAATCACTGTGTGATTTATTTAATTCTAGATAGTTCCTACATGGATTAAAAAATAGCTGAAATGTCATACCTACTTATAAATTTATTATTATTTACCTACAGGAAAATGCTAAGCAAATACAACATTAAAACGTCCCTGGAAACACATTACTCTTATAGAAAGTTAACTGAATTAAAAATTCTATTAAAATTAAAATTAAAAATTATCTTCTTTATGGCCACTAGTATCATGTTTTTCAAATTATTCCTTCTAAAAATCAAGATTGACTTTTTCTGTATGATTATGAAAGCCATTACAATTATTATGTTTAATTTATTATTATATTCATTAATAGTGAATTTATACCTAATATTACACAAAAACAATTTCAGCAACACATGATGTTAAAAAATCATTTCCCATAATGAGACAAAAGACAGTAATGAAGTGATGGTAGTTTTTGCACAAACCAGGATCACCATAAAGTCTCAAATCACTTATCAATTTTAAAATTTAGACTGTCAGACCAACTGAGTTCAAGACAGCTATGTCAACAAAATACATAATACTGTCTTATTTCTAATCCCAAGGTACGTGAAAAACTTCTAACAGAGAAAAGGTGACAAAACTATATGGCTATAACTTTTTTGTCAGAAAATGATGACAATAACCCTTTAAATTTGTTGTGAAAAACAAACTAGTCAATGTAAGTAAAATATTTACAACAGTCCTTGATATGCAGAAATAAATGTTAGCTATTATACTTATTATTACTAATAGCAAGATATGTCACACAAAAAGAGATTTCTGTAATATGTGCAGTTTTCTTTAAATGTCATTAGAATTTTTTAAAGCCTCATACATTACCTTTTCATCTATCTTGTTTCTTGGAGACTGTTTATGTGTAACATTTGATTTTGTATTTTCTGCATTTCTCTGACTATACTGCTTATAGCCCTCTTTAATTTCAGTTTTACATTGCTGATATTTTAGTTTATATTTGTCTGTTGGTGCTGGCAAATTTTCAGGTATTATGTTCTGATCCTATAGGAAAAAAGCATGCTATCAGAAAAAAAAAGTATTAATTTTCCTTATTGGCATTAACAGGTTTACCTCTTACCTTAGCATCCATTCCTTAAAAATGACAATTATAGTCAATGTTCTAAGCAGAGATGGTATTTAAGACATTCAACTGGTACAGACAGCATCACTGACCAATCAGAGCAGACAGAACTGCTCGGAATGGGCAGTTACCTTAAATACCAGTAAGCTTATACCTTGTTTCCTAGCTGAAGATCCATTTAAGAGGAGAAAAAATGACTTATCTTTCTTCTTAGGAGTTTTGGATAAGCTTTTCTTCTGCCCCAGAAGAACTTCACTGTCAATCATTTTTTTCATAATAGATAGAGCAATTGAAGATCACTAATACTGAGAAGGATTGGTTGTCATTTCTAGAATATCAATATATTCTATCTATTTGCAAACATGGAAATATTTGCAAATAAAATTTGTTTTTCTCTTAAACCAAAAATAAACAAATGTCCTCATTTGAATTTGCATTAAGGAAATAAAAGTTTTACTTAAAAAATATTTTAAGTAACCATTTTGCTGCCACTCAGTAAAGTATGTGCTTACAGAAACCTTCATTCTGTTTTCCCACTATCTTTACAGTGACCGAAATATTATTTGGTTCCCTACCACATTTCCATGCGAGTGAGAGATAATAGAGTCAGTGGATAAGAGAAACCTAAAATAAGTGCTATACAAATACAAGGGCATATTGTATTGACCTAGGGAGGGACAGGCACTCCAAAACGAGCTTTTTATAAAGCCAGTCCAACCCTTGAAAAGTGTTGAGGATATTCATGTCTAACCCAGAGGAGAAGGATGAAGCAAAGCTTCAGGGTATTATTGATGCAATTTTCCAAAATGAAACTAAGAACATGAATAGAGTCAGCTTTATGAAAAGACTAACAAAAACAGAAAAGCCCTACACCTATGCTAGTCAGAATCTATATTCAAATTGTGAAGAAAACACTAGATATGTTTGAAGCATAAACATGTCTCAAGGAGACAATCTGGAATGAGCATAGCTACTTACTCCATAGTATCCCAGCAGCCTAAAGCATGAATCAGTTTCCAAGAGACCAGTCTTACATTGCTTAACCAGCAAGATCTGATCTAAGAGCTTGCCATATTTTTAAAATTCCTCAATTCCATATTAGGATATATGTGTACTTTACCAATTTCATTTAAAAATTTTAAAATACCAATTTCCATGTGTGACAAAATGTAAAACAAGTAAAAATTATTTCACCAACCTTACGGTTTGGTATTTAAATACATAAAATATTTAAACTTGGCAAAACATAGACTGAACATAATAATTTTTTTTTATTTTATCAAGAAATTAAATCCAGTGCTAATAATGCATACTAAAATTCTGAAAATTTGATAAGCAAATAAATACTAACCAATTTATTTAGATGATACTGAGTATATGGAGTTTGACATGGTGTGACCCAGCCAAGAGTAGAAGATGAATTTGGCAGGTTTGCTGTACTAAGTGGAATATATGAAAAATTGTCCTAAAAAATAAAGTTAATGATATTTCTTATATGCTATGTGTAATATTGTGTTTTAATGTTTATTATATTAAATACTAAATAAAAATTACCTCATCATCAGAGTCAACAAGGCTTCCCAAATCAAGTCGTGGGACCCTGAAAGAAATAATCTATGTATCCCGTAACTTTTTAACATGAAACTTTAATAATTGCAAATCTTATACGTTACATGTTTTATAAATAGGTACACTGAAACCAATAGTGCCATGGCTTCTACTGGCTTGTGATAGGCTTTTGTTAAATGTTCAGTAATTTTTAACTGGTTGTTAAACACATCCATCATTAAAAATACATATAAATTTATAATTAAATTAAATTATATTAAATAAATACTTGGCCAGGCGCAGTGGCTTATGCCTGTAATCCCAGCACTTTGGGAGGCCGAGGCAGGCAGATCACCTGAGGTCGGGAGATCGAGACCAGCCTGACCAACATGGAGAAACCCCGTCTCTACTAAAAATACAAAACAGGCCAGGCGTGGTGACACATGCCTGTAATCCCAGCTACTGGGGAGGCTAAGGCAGGAGAATCACTTGAACCTAGGAGGCAGAGGTTGTGGTGAGCCGAGATTGCACCATTGCACTCCAGTCTGGGCAACAAGAGTGAAACTGTGTCTCAAAATAAATAAATAAATAAATAAATAAATAAATAAATACATACATACATACATACTCAAAATTCATCACTTCCTGATGATTTCACTGTACTTCACTATTATCTGTGCTCTAGAGATTATCTATGTATCTATGTTTATCCTGTCTCTATGGTAGTGTAATAGTGTGCACCTCTTTCCAATGCTGTGCTTAGTGATGTCATATAGGTACACTGAAACAGCCTTGATGGGATTATTTACACTGAAATTGGCAAATGCTATGAATAGGACTTGGTTTAATATTTGGTTCATTTCTGAAACTTTAACAAGTGGTGGAGAAAATGTTAATAATGCAGATTCAACCTAAAATTATATCATGTCTATACCTGTCACACAGTGAATAGCCCCAAAATACACTGAAGAAACATGGTTTTATATTGAAAACTATTATTTGACTCAGCCAAGAAATCACTCATGTCACTTTTTAAAGTAAATAGAAATATTAACCAATATTCATGTTGGAACTACACTAGTTCATCAGTTGCAACCATAGGTTAGCTAGAGATACAGAGTTCAGCAACAAAACAAAGAGACAATTCTGTGAAAATCTATTGGCTACATGGAATCTACAAGAGAGACTATATATTTGATTAATATTTGTAAATTGATTGCTACACATCCTTTATAGCAGTAAAAGCTATAATCAACTTAATATATGCTCAAATTTCTTTATACTAAACAAGTAAAATTTACAATAAACTTATAATACACTTTCAGAAAACCAGTCCTTAAACTTTTCTCTGCACACAACTGACACAGCCATTGTTACTTACTCGATATCTTGGATCTAGTGTTTGCACCTAACTCTATTCTTTATGTCAAGATGAGCATACAGGTAATCTATCACACAGAACCACATAAATGTTGATGTTTATTCATTTTGATCTTCAGAAATGTCAATATCGTGTGGTTCAGCCTAGTAAATTACTAAGTTTTTAATTTCTATTTTTAAAGAAGCTCTGTAATCTAAAGTACTTGAAAGAATATAAAAATCATATTATTCCAAATTTTAAAAGTCAAAATAACATGTAACATAAAACATAAATTAATATACTCTAAACCAAAAATAAAATAATTTTAAGATTCATAAAATTGTCATACTCCTCAAAATTAAAGCACAGACATAATTATCCTTAAATTGATGCCAACTAAATGAATTATACAAGGATAAAAATTTATACATCTCTTTAATGAATGCATATAGCTGAATTTTCCAAATAAACAAATATTTTCACTTTTTCAGGAAAATGTAAAACATATTAAGGAAAATAAAAAACCAAAGAAGTATTATCTATAATTCTACCATCTTATCACAACAGCTATTTTAATTTTGGTATAGTAATTTTCAGGCTATCCATATGAATATAGATTTTTCTGTGGTTCACAATCATAGCTACATTTATAATTTTGCTTTCTTTTTTAACTAGTCAATGTATGTTATATATGTGCCCATTAAACAGTCCAAATGTGAAGAAATGTAACTTACACTGGTGGGCAAGAATTCTGGTTTGTCCATGACTCAGAAGTCCACCTTTGCTTTAATTAAAAAAAATTTTTTTGTATCAGTATGAATATGAATGTTCCCTTTATACTTTAAGAGATACACAATAAGTCAATGCAATAAAGCTAATTATAATTTTTCTCAGTAAACTCTATATAATAAATTCTTATTAAGCCCCTTCCTACTGTGCTTGAGACACAGATAAAAAGGCAAGTAAGACAGATAATCCCTACCCACATAGCACTCTGCTGGAGAAGACTTTCTCTCAAATAAACAATAATGGGAAAAAAAAGTCTATAACAGAGCAACTACATAGCAGTATGCCCAACCTACTCTAGGGAATTTAGGAAGCTTGTTTTTGTTTGTTTGTTTGTTTGTTTGTTTTGTTTTGTTTTTTTCTTAAGGCGACCTTTAACAGGAGTTCTGAAAGATGAGGAGGAGTTAGCTAGATGAAAAGAGAAGAAAGAAAATTGGTTCAGCTAGGAAACAACTTGTACTGCACAGGCCTCCAGATAAGAGTTAGCATTTGGAAAGGGGTAAAATCCAGAGTGTGAGGGGGGGTAGGGCCAAGCTGTTACATTATAGTACAAGTTAGGGAACTTAGACCTTGTTTTTAAGGAAATGGGAAGACAGTGAAGGGTTTGAGAAAGAAAGTAACAAACATGTATGTGTTTGTAAACATTCAATCTTATTGCCAAAAAAACTGAAAGGCATAAAAATTACAGCAAGTTTAGCCACCATGAAATAGAAGATATATATGAGTCTTAGAAAAACTTCAAGTTAATGAAAATAGAAAATAATTTACCCATCAGCACTTATACCCTATTTCTGAAATGTTATCTGACTTGTGCTTTTTTTGTGATATTAGTAGCAACCGTAAAAATTACATTCTACTATTTTTCTTTTTTTATATTTTCCTTAAACAAATATTCTTAAATAACAATAATAATACAATAAGTTTAATTTTAAAAAATAAAACTAATTCAAGCAGTGGCAAATTTTCAAGTAATTATTATCTTCAATTTTGGTGGTTCCATTCTTCAAATCTAGGAAATGTTGATCCTAAATATCTGTGAATATAAGTAGTCATAAAACATGAAGAAAAGGTTAAAAAATTATTTATAAGTTATCCTGAAAGAAGAAAATTATATAGAGCTCACATACTTGTAGAGGCTTCTTTCTTCCAAAGAATGGCTGAATTTGGCTCCTAGAAGTGGCAGCAACTCCTTTAACCTCTAAATCCATTTGAGTTCCTGTATTTATCATGCAGTATACTTTGAAAAAGGTAGAGTAAATGTTAAATGGTAATTCTTACTCTAATTTTAAATAAGTCATACAAATTACCTAACAAGTCTACCTGGAAAGAAATCATAAGGTTAATCACTTCTAGTGCTTTTACCAATATCGACTTTTTATAGGGCAATTACATTATGACCTGTGTTAGTATGAATAATGGGCCCCCAAAGAAGGCCATCTCTTAATCCTCAGACCCTGTAAATATACCACCTTACATGGCAAAAAGGACTTCAGATGTGTTTGAATTAAGAATTTTAAGATGGGGAGATTATCCTGGATTCTCTGGTGGGCTCAGTGTAACCACCAGAATCCTTGTAAGAGGGAAGCAAGAAGAACAAAGTGAGACAGAGAAGATGTAAGGATGGAAGCATAGGTCAGAGAGGGGTGAAGATGCTAGGCATTCCGGTTCTGAAGATGGAGGAAGAGGTCATGAGCAGCCTCCTGAAGGCAGAAGAGGCAAGGAATGGATTTTCCTCTGGCGCTTCCAGAAAGAACCTGCCCTGTTGACAGCTCGATTTTAGCCCCTTAAGACTAATGTTGTACTTCTGACCTCCAGAACTATAAAATAATAAATTTATGTTGTTTTAAACCACTAAGTTTAAAAAAATTTTTAGAGCAACAATAGAAAACTAATGCATCTCCCTCTTCTCTAATACCACCATGAGATATACATTTATTTCCTTTACTCATTTCCCAAACCTTTATGAGTTTTGGTTTTGCCAGAGTAGGCTGATGAAAATATTTTTAAGAAGCAGTATTCTTCATTTAGAACAAAGAATAAAATGGAGTAAATGGTCCAATTAGTAATAATGTGGTGATTGGTAAAAATGCTAACAAAAGGATATTCAAAGTAATCAACTTGCAAATATGTACAAAATAAAAATCAAACGAATATATTTCATTGAAATTTTGTATATTTTATACTTCACCTTTATATTACCAAGGATAATTTTACATTTAAATATTTATCCATACTTTTTCTATAGTCTTAGATTTATTTTAATAGTAAATTATTTCTGTTTTGTTTTTTAAAGGAAAGATAGCATGGCATCCTGCCAGCTTGGAATTAGACAGACATACATTGTAATCCTGATTTTTGCCATTTTCCCATAATTCAAGTTTGAGTAAAAACTTAATCTCTATGAACCAATGTTTCTATGTAATATGTAAAATGAATTTAATGTTAGTAATTTTCCTGGTGGAGTAATGTAACATTCAATAAATGGTAGCCATCATTATTATTACAATATACTTTATTTATTAAAATTAAGTATATTTATTAAAATTATTAAAATATACTTTATTTATAAAATTAATAAAATATATTATTAAAATATACTTTTATTTCATGCCCAGTGAAAGATATCCCAATTCCTTACTAATTTATCTACATGGTTCTCTTCACCCCATCCCTAGAGCTTCTTCCTCTAAAAATCCCTTGCCATAAGCTTGGAACTCCACTCTAAAGTCAAGGAGACTTATCAACCAATAGTAAACATATTCTGAAAAAAAAAATACAAATCATTAGATTCGAAAATTATCCTATAGCACTACAGATGGCTTTCTTTTCAGAGCTATTTTTCACAAAGAAGCAACTTTTAAAAGTTGCTGTTGTTTTGTTTTGGAGGCCAGGGTTGGGTTGGTTGTTTAATCACACAAATTATTGTATTTGCGATGATGATTTCTGGCTAACAAACCCAAGTTGAGATAAGGACGCTGAACAATCAGCAAAGTGATTTTCTCCACACATCAGTCTCTCAATTATTTATATCCTAGTAACAGTTACAGCTATTTCAAATCACTATAGGTCATTTCAAATCAGTATAATTTATTTGCAAATTTAAAAAGCGGCAACATGTAAATCCTCAAATGTCCAGGTCCTCCCAGTTCCTGTACTTCCCCAGTCAGGACAGTCTTCACTCTTCATTGTCATTAGATTTTCTTTCCCCTAATAAACAGTCAAGACCAAGAAGGTTGGCGTCTCCCACCCTTAACAAAGCATGGATAGTAAATATTTCGTTAATAAGTAAATTAATGTATAGCAAAATACATGTATACATTTTACACATATTCTTAGATTCCTTTCTCTGCATCTAACTGTAACATAATCACAATGCCAACATACAAATTCTGTCTTCAATTAGATAAGATGTTTAAAGCATTGCATTATAGCTATTAGTCTTTAATGCTAGACTGTAAGCCTCATATTTGCTCACCCTATGTCTCAGAGTTTAGAAAGCCCACAATGTAGTAGGAACTTAACAAATGTTTGTTAAATAAGTGAAGTCGGTCAATTCGGAATGACAAAACACAAAAGTGGTTAACTTAGATATAGTAAGAGTATTCAAAGGGCAATGCCGTCATACATGGAACACTTTCCGATCTATGGAATTAGAGCAGTCAGGCAACTGACACCCTATGTAGATAATCTTAAGATTTTGACAGGGCTTCAAAGACAAAAACAGCTCAACCTTCTGATCTTCAAACCGAGCCAGCTGAGATCAAGAAAAGTGAACTGTACTTCGCTAAATGTTTGCCAGTTATTGCAGACCCGAATTCACACGTGGGTTTCAGATCTCTTTTCAGTACTACAACCTCACTGGTAAAGGTAATGGAAGAATTCGAGGGGAATGAGCTGTAGGGACTAAAAAATTAGAAACCTAAACTTAGTGGTACAAGAATCAGCAAACAACTGGCTGTGAGTGAATCTTTGAAACCTATGCCAAGGGTTGTCTTTGTCATTAAGCACTGAATATCCAGCTGGGCTATGTTGGAGATAGGGAGGAGCAAAAGGAAGGCATAGCACTTCTAAATGGCTTCTGTCCCCACTTAAATAGCTGCATGTCATGAGATGATATTGCTAGCATATAATAAATACTGTTGGCTAATGTCTTTAGTGCTACCAAAAATAACTGAACACACTTCCCATTTCCCTCATTTTTTTTTTAAGGATGACTATTTCCACTTCCAATTATTATCACTTCTCTCTTGGTAGTAATATTACTGGCTATTATGTTACTTATATCAAATCAGAAAAAAATGAAAAGCAAAAAATAAACTGATTTAATTCAGCCCATAAATAAGAAAAAAAGAAAGAGATGTAAATACGATTTAGTATTTAAGCTACATAAAGGTAGGGACCAAGTCTATGTTGATCCCAGACGACTACAGACCCAGATATCTGAATTGAAACTTAGGTCATTCCTAATTTCAAGCAAAACAGAGTAATATCTCCTTTCACCCACATCACTCCCCCTGCTCCCAAATTATATTATACTTCAGAGCACCTGCAGTGTAGCAGAAGGAATTCCTCATCCCCTACCTAACTGGGATTCCTGGACAAGACAGGCGAGGGGCACAAGAGACAGTCAGCCTGATTTCACCTAACAAGCTCGGTAAGAAGAGGTCCAGAGTTAGAAGAGTTGGAAAAGGTATCAACTAGCGCGATTCCTCCAAAAACCGCATTCAGAAAGCTTTAGACAGGACAGTCTGGACAGTCCAGGCCCGCGTCTGCAGGTTGCCGGGCAACAGGCGCCGCAGCGCAGGGCTTCTGATTACACTCTCACCTCCTGGGACGAAAAGGTCGTCGGCCCAAGTCCCTTTTTCGTTCTACGCCACCTCCCGCCCCCTCCAATCTGCCTCCTCAGTTCCGCTGCCTGGCTGACCGGAACTGAGCTTGTGGCCGGAGACCCCGCCACGCTCTCAGAAGTACTTGCTGGCTGGAAAACCCAAAGGGGTGAAACCTCAGCTACAGCCGCCAGAGCCTCCCAGGGAACCGGCTCCGCGGCGCCCCTAAACCCCGGCGAGGAGCCGGAGCGGACTCACTCACCTGCGCTTCTCCTGAGCAGGGAAAGGGCCAAAGCCCGGCCCGGATCCACGGCGGTTGTTGTGTAATTCTTTGTCTAATTGAATTCTGTTTAACATATTTCATAAGGCACCTGTCTGTGCGCACAGCCCAGAATGACGTTTTGAGGACAAGAAATTTAAGCACATGCTGCAATATCTGCTCTCAAGGAGCTTACACTTATTTTTTTTAAAGACTGCAATATATTATATAGAGATACATAGATATTAGACATGGATATTACTTTAAATTTGTGTGACTATGTACATATAGATGATTACATGAATAATTGCATATATAAGTATGTGTATTTGTGTGTGTATATATAATTAAAATTTAAAATGATGTGTGGAAAGGGCAAAGGCCTAGAAATCAAGAAACCTGCATTTTATTCTTTGCCTTTTTTTTTTTTTTTTTTTTTTTGAGACGGAGTTTCCTTCTTGTTGCCCAGGCTGGAGTGCAATGGCACAATCTCGACTCACTGCAACCTCTGCCTCCCGGGTTCAAGCGATTCTCCTGCCTCAGCCTCCCGAGTAGTTGGGATTACATGCGCCCACCACCATGCCCGGTTAATTTTTTGTATCTTTATATAGAGGGGGTTTCACCATGTTGGCCAGGCTGGTCTCGAACTCCTGACCTCAGATGATACCCTGCCTCAGACTCCCAGAGTGCTGTGATTTACACGCATGAGCCACCACGCCCGGCCTAAATATTTTTATGTATGCTCTGTACACAATGTCTTGGCATCAACTCCTCATCTATAAAGGGAAAAAGCTGGTTTGAGATAATTCCAAGGATCCACTCCACTCTAATATGCACTAACTTTCCTAAATTACACAGCCAAGAGTCAGGTATTCAAATTAGAAGTAAGAGTTTATGAAAGTTAATCCAGTTCTTTCATAATCATGTTTTTCTAATCTGCAGTAACTTTTCAAAATTAGCTCCCCTCAGAATGTATGTATCAAAACGTGAATATTTCCAGTATTTCCTGGAGCAAATTTGGGAGTAAAAATACAAATAAATTTTTAAAGTATAAAAATAGTGAAGGAAATGAGGTATAATGTAATCACTCTGTATTTTTCTGCTGCACTCCATAAAATTCATCTATCCATTACCCCCACATAGAAAGAAAAGCAAAAACAAATAGCAGAAAACACACATAGAAATAAAACAGAAAGCTAAATTTAACTTTTAAAAAGTTATAAAAGAGCTTAAAAATTCTGGTGCACCAACTAACCTTGGCCATTCCAGAAATAGATGTTCAAGAAAATAACATTAGGACATGCACTTGTTGATTCCTGGCAATTAGACTTTTTACACCTAAATTGTTTTAGTATTTCTGACTATAGCTGTCTAAGCCATTGGGAACATGATCTAAAAAACATAATGTATACAATTCAGACATTTTGTTAAAAACGTCTCTTAGAAGAGCAATAATCTTGGATTATGTTTGACTATATATACTCTACTTTTGCCAATCTTTAAATTCATTACTCTATGAAATTTCTGTTGTTGTTATATGCAGTTAATTTCTTTATACACTAAATGAAACTAAATTAGCTATCTGTTAACCTTTGTCCCTATTAACCTTATCCCTATCAACCTTTACTGTTTTGCAGTTCCAAAAGAGTTTGCATTTGAAGCTCAACTTTAAATTTTCATTTACTTGATCATTCATTAATGCAGCCAACATTCACTGAGTACCTACTACTTGAAAATATTTTACTTTATCTTTGTATTTATTTGTTCATTCAGCCACTTATGTATTTGACAAACATCCACTGAACACCTTCTATCTTCAAATATACCCAGTGTTAGAAAAAGTGAAATATATAAGCTTACCCAGCATTTCCTTTTATGTGATTAAGTCAAAAATATTTATTGAGCCCCTCATATGTATATATACATATATATAACAATTAAAATATAGTTTCTGCTCTCAAGAAGCTTACAGTTGTATACAACATTATTAGAAAGTTAAAGAGAACTCATTTATTTATTCGACCAATTTTTATTGAGAGCCTAAAGATTCAGTTCGTGTTCAAGGTGCTAGAGATGTAGCAATGAAGAAAACAAAGCTACTGTTGTGGTGAAGGCTACAATCTGATAGAGAAGGCAGATGTTAAAAAAAATAACATAAATTCAGGAGGTAATTAATGCAATGAAGAAAAATAAAACAGGTTAAGTGGATAGGCACTGACAGACAGGGGATGTAGAATGATCAGGGAAGACTTCACTGAAGGGAACTCTATAAAGAGCACTGCAGGCAAAAGTAACAGCAAGTGCAAAGATGCTGAGGAGAGGGCATCCTTATCAAGCTGATGGATGTGGCTGATGCAGAATAAGCCAGGAGAGAATGCCGGAGAACTAGCCATGGTCAGATTATGTAGTGTCTTTTGGGCCATACCTAGGACTTCAGATTTTTTATTGTGGCTCCCCACTGTAATGTGAGCCAGTTCCTTAAAAGTTCTCTCTCTCTTTGTATACAAACATATGTATATGTATATATGCCTATAGACATCTGTATCTCTCTCTGTGTAGATGTGTATATGTCTATAGGCATACACACACATATATGTGTATACAAACAGATTTATACATAGAGAGAACTTTACATATATAAATGTATGTGTGTATATACACACATACATATGTGTATATGTATATGTGTATATGCCTATAGATATCTTTATATCCAGGAAGAGACATATATATATAGACACATGTAGATGTACATAACTGTATTGATTTATCTGTATACCTACACGCACACATATACACACACACACACGTATATATGTTCATGTCTTTGGGTGTGGGATATCAGAAGCTCAGTTTGGACTATGTGTGTGATATGAAAGTAGTATATACAGCAATTCTCCATTAGCTGGTAGTAGACTAGAAATATATTATCTATTGCCCAGTAGAATTTCCATTAGGAGCCTTGCATTTTTCGTTTTTTTATAATTTAATTTTCTGCTTTTTATTTTTAAAAAGATAGTAGCTGCATCAAAGTAGTTTGTTTTGGTTTTTGTTTTTTTGTGTCAAGGTTGACTATGGCGGATCATTCAGCAGATGTAAGTACGTGTTCACTTGAATTAAACAGCATTGTAAACAACCTCAAATTACTAAGTAAAGGTATTTATTTGAAACATAGAAATACTAAAAAAATTAATGTCATGGGGAAAAATGCTGGTTTATTACAGAAAATATAACTGATGTAATGAATTTAAAACATTAAGCCAAATGAAGTTGATTTATATTGCACTGCAGGTAAAATAGACAATCAAATGTACTCTGTCCATCCCAGTCTCAAGGTATCAATTAAAGCAACTCTTGGAGTCTACCAGTCACCATACAGTGGCTCTGTTCCAAACTATCAAAAAGGGAAGATTTTGTCAAGAGGAACTACTTGGCTACATTTTCCAGGCATCTATTTTTATCTGTCTAAGCATTCGGTCTCTTCAGACGAAAAAACAGAAGGAAATTATTAAATATTTGACAAGTTGATAATTTAGGATCACTGTATGTCACTGTGTAAGAATTGCCTATTCTTACTCTATTCCCAATCTCTGAGGGAAGTGGCAATATGATTCTAGATTATTTAGAACAATAAAAATCTATACACGGAAGCTGCGTCTAAGAAACGAATATATAGTGCTTTGCACTCGACTGGCCCATTGTCAGCATCCCGCACTTGTTCTTTACCTAACTTGTGTGGCTTGCATATTGCAATCTGTATTACAATCCAGGCGCGCTCTGCAGATTACAGATTGGATCCACAGAAAGCAGTTTGGATGGTTGAAATTCCCTCCACCAGAGGGCGACTCAGAGCTTTCCCCTGTAGCTCAGAGTGTTGTGGAAGGGGAACCCTGCTGCCTGTTCTTCCCCACAGCGACACTGACAAGCTGATCCAGCCTGCTGGGCATCCCAGCGCTGGGCCCGAGCCTGTGCGGCAGGATGGAGCCAAGGGAGAGCGTGGTATGGGGGCGTGGGGAAATCGGGTTGCCCCAGCTGTTACTGGTCCGCGCAGTCAGGGCATCCTCCACATCCTTCCATGGCTCCGAAGAATAAATTCAGTTGTTTATGGATCTTGGGTCTGTGTTTGGTAGCCAGTACATCTTCCAAAATCCCATCCATCACTGACCCACACTTTATAGACAACTGCATAGAAGCCCACAACGAATGGCGTGGCAAAGTCAACCCTCCCGCGGCCGACATGAAATACATGGTGAGAAACAACCAGGGCTGGGCTCTTAAATCCCTGACTCATCCTGAGGTATCTGGGTGATAAATTTCCGGACTTAACTTGTACTAATTCAATCCGGACTTTACATATATGCAGTTAAAAAGAAAAAAATTCACACCTTGGTTGGGCTGTCTCCTCCAGAGTCATAGGAGTGAACAAGAAAGGAAGACTTGAAGCTGTTCCTTGCCTCTTGCGGGGAAGGTGGGGATGCTGGAGCAGTGTTTGGAAGTTGCTTTGTTGCACCACTAAAGTTATAAGTACTGAACACAGGATTATTTTGTTTCCTTTCTTCCATTTTTTTAGCTAGCAATTTCCACCCCCCACAACTAAGATACAAGATACCAAAGAAATAGCCCAGGAATGGAGATTCTCTTGTTCTCTTACTTATTTTTATATCATATGAATCCAAGATCAAAACAACACTTCATATGTAGTATTATTTGAAAAAAATACAGTACTCTATTGAAGAATAAGCATAAAAAGCATTGGATTATTAAAATAATCCATAGAATTTACAAAATTTTAAATACTTGACTATGAATTGTATGATTGGAAATTTCCCTTGCATTGTAACTTTTTCTTGTTTATAAATGCATCATTATGAGCATAAACGTTGATAGTATTAGTCTATTTTATGTACTATGCAGATGTAGATACAGTATAACTCATATCTATTCCAGCTTTCTTCTTTTCTATCCAGTGGAAAACAAAAGTAATTGTAAAATCACAACTCAGGCATTAAAATAAGTTCAAAACTGTACTAGTCTACCGTATAAGAAAATTATATTTTGATGGGGGAGAAAGATTCAAATATGTATCAGAAATGAAACAAGAATAAACTAATCTCTTTAATGCAGAATTGTTAAGATATTTTAATATGTAATGTTTACCAGCTTGGGGTTGTCCAAGGCATAAATTAACTAGAAATAAATCTTCAACGGAATTCAGAAATACTAATATTAGTATTAATATGGGTGATGCCTTTAGAGTTTTATTGTAAATTGTATGGTAAAAAAGAGTAAATGTGGGGTTAAATATAATAAATGTTCTTTATATTTCTTTTGTGCTTATTGACTATTTAAAGCAAAATATGATAACAATGAATTGTGGAGTTTATAATAATGTAGAAACAAAACACATTATAACCAATGCATAAAAAATGAAGTGTCAATAGAATTATTCTGCTGAAAGTTCCTTATATTGTTAAGAATCACAATAATATTTCTGGATGGACCGTGAGAAGTTAAGAATGCATATTTTAATATCTAGAATAACCATTAAAAATATACAAAGAAGTAGAGCTAAAAATCCAGTAAATAGAATACTAAAGTCCTTGATTAATTTTTGGAAAACAGGAACAAGGAACAAAAGAACAAAGAGGGAATCAATTAAAAATAGCAAATGGTAGACTAAAACTTAACCATGTTAAAATTACATTAAATGCAAATGACTACTACATACTTTAATTAAAAATAAAGATTATCAGATTGGATTAATGCTTTTGTAACAGAAACATATCACAAATAGATTAAAGTAAAAAGATGGAAAAAATACATTATGCAAACTCTAAAATTAAGATAGAGTAGCTATATTTATGGCTACCGAAGTAGATTTTAAGACAAGGAGAACTACCAGAAATAAAAGGGGACATTTAGGAAAATAAAAGGGCCAATTCAACAAAAGACACAGCAATCTTCAATACAAATAATTGTAATAATATATTTTAATACACAAAAATTGGCAAAAGTAAAGGGAGAAAGAGACAAAACAGTCATAGAGATTTTAATCTTAGTGAGTAAGAGAACAAATAGGTAAAAATCAGTAAAAATAAAAAAGATTTGAACATCAATTTTACCTAATTGACATTAAACAATTTATACCACACTGCAAAATACAAATTTTTATCAAGTATTCATTACATTCATCAATATAAACAATATGCTGAACCATAAAAGAAGTCTCAATAAATTAACAGTATTTGAAATTTTGTTCTATATTTTCTGAAAAAAAAGACTTAAACTAGAAATAAAGTGTGCAAAATCTCCCAAAATGTGAAGTCAAGCAGCACATATCTAAATGGTCCATAAGTTAAAGAAGAAATAATAATAGAGATTACTATAATTTAGATTCAAATGTTAATGGAAACACAGCATATCAAAATTTGTGGGATATAGCAAAAGAAGTGTTTGGAAGCATACATATAGATTTAAATGAATATTTTAGGAAAGAAGAATAGTTAAAAATCAAGACCTATTCTTTCAACTCAAGAAGGTAGGAAACAAGTTTAAATTAAGCACAAGAAAATTTTTAAAAAGCTAAAGAGGATCATAATTTGATGAAATTGAAAGTAAAAGTATGAGGACTAAAATCAATAATATCAAAAGTTGGTTTAAAACTATATATTAATAAAATTGATAAGCCAGTAGTAAAAAAAAGATTAATGAAGAAAGACACAACTCAAAAATCAATTTTAGGAATAGAAAATCACTTTTAAAAAACTCCACACATTAAATGGATAGAGAATATTTTGAACAACTTTATACTAATAAATTTGACAACATAAAGAAAATAAATGGACAAATGTCTTGAAAATCAGCATTTTATAAAATTGACACAATATTTTGATATGTTGTTTATTGAATGATTACTAGTGAATAAGTGCATAAAATGCACTAGTTTTAATGTACAATTTTTTTTACATATGTATACGTCAGTGAAACTACCTACCTCAAGATTGGAATTTTTATTTCATATATGCGTGCCATGTTATTTATCACATAAAGTCTCATAAATATTACATTCTGTACTATGTGTTTTATAAAGTAACATTAAATCCTTGAACTTTGCCTAATAAAAGTATTGCTTATTATTTTTATTTCTTTGATTTCTATTATTATTTTTCAACTATTGTCTTCTTTGTCTTGTACAAATGAAAGAATCAGGGTTAGAGATTGCCTTTGAACCCAATATAAATCTTTTAACAGGGATATTTAACCAATGTATGAATGAGATCATTCATCTGCATCTTCATCAATCTAAATAGTCTTATGCCATTACATAAATTAAATATGTAATTTAAAATATTCTTAACAGAAAATTCAGGTGAATTCTAAGAAAAAAGCAACACCAATCTTATACAAATCTCTTTGTGAAACTGAAAGAGAAAACCTTTTGGAACTTTATGAGTCAACTTTTACCCTGACACCAAACCAGAAAAAACATTACAGGTTAGAAAATTATAGCTCAATGTAGATGCAAAAAATCTTCAACAAAATTATAATCAATTGAATCCAGCAACACATATAAAGAATATTATATCATGGGATTTATCTCAGGAATAAAAAGTTGGATTAGGACTTGAAAATTAATCAACATAATCAGGAACAAAACTGGAAACACCATTAACAGAAAACTCCCCAGAAAATGAAAAATCTGTGAGAAATCTGACTTGGATTGGGGGAATTTAATTGCTGTTTACAGTCTGCCACTCTTCATAGATTCAATGAGAAAAATTATATGATCATCTCAATAGAGTCATGAAAACCATTTGGTAAAACTCTGCATCAATTCATTTTATTTCATTTTTTTTCCATTTTTTCCTGTAGGCTTTTTTTAATAATAGTTTTGGGGAAAAAGGTGATGTTTGGTTGCATAGAAAAGTTATTTTTTTTCAGTTTTTAAGTTCTGGGGTACATGTGCAGGATGTGCAGGTTTGTTACACAGGTGAACATATGCCATGGTGGTTTGCCGCACAGATCAACCAATCACCCACGTATTAAGCCCAGCATCTATTAGCTATTCTTCCTGAAGCTCTCTCTCCTCCCACCGCCTTCTGCCTACAGGCCCCAATGCGTGTTGATCCCCCTATGTGTCCATGTGTTCTCATCGTTCAGCTCCCACTTATAAGTGAGAACATGTGGTGTTTGGTTTTCTGTTCCTGCATTAGTTTGCTGAGGATAACAGCTTCCAGCTCCATCCATGTCCCTGCAAAGGACTTGATCCCATTCCTTTTTATGGCTGCATAGTATTCCATGGTGTGTCTGTAGCACATATTTTCTTTATCCATTCTATCATTGATGGGCATTTGGGTTGATTCCATGTCTTTGCTATTGTGAACAGTGTGCAGTGAATATACATGTGCATGTATGTTTATAATAGAATGATCTATATTCCTTTGGGTACATACCCAGTTATGGGATTGCTGGGTCAAATGGTATTTCTGACTCTAGATCTTTGAGGAATTGCCACACTGTCCTCCACAATGGGTAAACTAATTTACACTCCCACCAACAATGTAAAAATGTTCCTTTTTTTCCCGCAACACTGCCAGCACCTGTTTCTGGACTTTTTAATAATTGCCATTCTGACTGGCCTAAGATGGTATCCAGTTGTGGTTTTGATTGCATTTTTCTAATGCTAACTGATGTTGAGCTTTTTTTTCATTTGTTTTTTTGGCCACATGTATGTCTTCTTTTGAGAAGTGTCTGTTCATGTCCTTTGGCCACTTTTTAATGGGGTTGTTCTTTAAATTTATTTAATCTCCTTATAGACTCTGGATATTAGACCTTGGTTAGATGGACAGATTGCTAAAATTTTCTACCATTCTGTGGGTTGTCTGTTCACTCTGATGATACTTTCTTTTGCCGTACAGAAGCTCTTTAATTAGATACCATTTGTCCATTTTTGTTTTTGTTGCAATTGCTTTTGATGTTTTCATCATGAAATATTTGCCCGTGCCTATGTCCTGAATGGTATTGCCTAGATTTTTCTTCTAGGGTTTTTATGATTTTGGGTTTTACATTTAAGTCTTTAATCCATCTTGAGCTAATTTTTGGATAAGGTGTAAGGAAGGGGTCCAGTTTCAATTTTCTGCATATGGCTAGCCAGTTCTCCCAGCGGAAAAGTTATTTACTGGTGATTTCTGAGATTTTGGTGCACACATCACCCAAGCAGTGCCCAATGTGTAGTCTTTTATCCCTCACCCCACTCCCACTCTTCCCCATGAGTCCCCAAAGTCCATCATTCTTATGTCCTCATAGCTTAGCTCCCACTTCGAAGTGAGAACATACAATGTTTCATTTTCCATTCCTGAGTTACTTCAATTAGAATAATGGTCTCCAACTCCATCCAGGTTGCTGCAAATGCCATTATTTTGTTCCTTTTTATGGCTGAGTTGTATTCCATTATATGTATATATTTTATACACACACATATATAAAATATATATGTATAAATATATATATACATACCACATTTTCTTTATTAACTTATTGGTTGATGGGCATTTAGACTGTTTCCGTATTTTTAGAACTGCAAATTGTGCTGCTATAAACATGTGTGTGCTAGTGTCTTTTTCAAAAAACGACTTATTTTCCTCTGCGTAGATTTTTGACAAAGATGCAAAAGTAATTCAGTGGAGCAAGGATAGTCTATTCAACAAATGGTGTTGAAACACCATTTAATGCCTATAAGAAAAGAAAAAACTTTGACCTAAAGAGCAAAAATTAACCCAAAATGAATCATAAATTTAAATAAAACTATTAGAAGAAAAACAGGAGAAAATCCTCAGGACAGGGCTAGATGAAACTTCCTAATATAATGAATTATTTTGATTTTTATCAAAACTGAAAACTATTTTTAAAAAGTCAACAAATTTGACCTCATCAAAATAAGAAACTTCTACTTTCTAAAGTACCCTGTTAGGAAGATGAGAGGACAAACTACAAACTAGGAGAAAATATATTCAAACCATATATTTAAGAAAGAACTCCTATCTAGAGAAAGAAGTCTCAAAACTCAACAGTAAAAATAAAAAAGAAAAAAATTCAATTAGAAAATGAACAGAAGACTGACATTTAGCCACAGAGATACACAGATGGAAAATAAGGACATGAAAACATGCTAAACATCATTAGCCATTAGTGAAATGCAAATTAAAACCACAAGGACATATCACTACACACCAATTAGGAAAGCAAAAATAAAAAATAATGACAATACCAAGTACTGGCGAAGATATGGAGAAAATTGATCAGTCATACTCTTCTGGTGGGAATGCAAAATGGTATAGCCACTCTAGGAAATAGTTTGGCAGTTTCTTACAAAAAAAAAAAAACACCTAAACATACACTTACATATGACTTAGACTTGCAATTGCACTTCTGGGCACTTTTTCCTTTTTCTTTTTTCCTAGAAAAAGGAAAACATTGCTACATAAAAACCTGCTCACAAATATTTATGGATACTCCCGATTCAATGCTCTTGAGAAACAGGAGTTTAGTGACTCTATACATGTTTGTAATAGCTCAAACTTGTAAACATCCAAATTTCCATCAATAGATGAAAGTTAAACTGTGGTACATCTATACCATGGAATATGACTTGGTCATTAAATGGAACAAACTATCAACACATGGAACATCCCCATGGCTCTCAAAGGCATTATGCTGAGTGAAGAGAAGCCAATCTCAAAATGGATACATAGAGTAGGATTCTATTTATATAACATTCTTTTTTTCTTTTTCTTTTTTTTCTTTGAAACAGAGTCTCGCTGTGTCGCCCAGGCTGGAATGCAGTGGCGCTGTCTCGGCTCACTGCAAGCTCCGCCTCCCGGGTTCACGTCATTCTCCTGCCTCAGCCTCCGGAGTAACTGAGACTACAGGCGCCCGCCACCACGCCCGGAGAATTTTTTGTATTTTTAGTGGAGACGCGGTTTCACCGTGTTAGCCAGGACGGTCACGGTCTCCTGATCTCGTGATCCGCCCGCATCTGCCGCCCAAAGTGTTGGGATTACAGGCGTGAGCCACCGCGCCCGGCCTCTTTTTTTTTTTTTTTTTTTTTTTGAGACGGAGTCTCTGTCACCCAGACTGGAGGGCAATGGCACGGTCTTGGCTCACTGCAACCTCCGCCTCCTAGGTTCAAGCGATTCTCCTACTCATCCTCCTGAGTAGTTGGGATTACAAGCACCCGCCACCACACCTGGCTGATTTTTGTATTTTTAGTAGCGATGGGGTTTCACCCTGTTGGCCAGGCTGGATCTCCTGACCTCAGGTGATCCACCCGCCTTGGCCTCCCAAAGTGCTGGGATTACAGGCATGAGTCACCACGCCTGGCCACCTATTTATACAACATTCTTGAAATAACAAAATTACAGAACTGAAGAACAGATTGGTGATCGCCAGGGGTTAAAGATAGTGTGGGTAGTGAGTGGTTGTGACTTAATGGGTTAGCATGAAGGATCCTTGTGGTGTTGAAACAGTGCTGTATCTAGATATTGTGGGAGTGATTACTTCAATTTTTACATGTGATAAAATCACATAAACCTACACATATACAAAAATAAATGCATGTAAAACTGTTGAAATCTGTAAAAGGTCTGTAGATAATATCAATGTCAATTTCTTATTTTGATATCATACTATTTTTACAAAAAACATTACCATTGGGAAAAGTAGGTGAAGTCTACACAGGACCCCTGTGTATTATTTTTGTAACTTCTTGTGAATTTATAATCAGTTAAAAATAAAAAGATGTTTAAAAATAACCTTGGCAATTATACCTACATTAAGACTGTTGCTTTTGTCATGAGTTGTTTCTGGACTCTGTTCTGTTCCATTGAGCTATTTGTCTACCCTTGTGTCAATATGACAATATCTTAATGTAGCTTTATGATAAATATTGATATCTGGTAGAGAAAGTCTCCAATTTTATTCTACATTTAAAAGATTGTCTGAGCTTTACTTGGAACATTGCATTTCCACATAAATTTTGTAATCAATTTCCACCCCAAAAAAGCTACTTGGAGTTTAATTAGAAATAAAATTATATGTCATAATCAATATTCTTTTGCAATACAGAATATTCTGGTCCATGAACATTTTATATCTCTCCATTTATTTAAGTCTTTTACAATTTTTTTCAGTTACGTTTTTGCAGTTTTCAGCAGAGAGAACTTGTATATCACTTATTAAATTTATTTATACATATTGAATGTTTTGCAGCTATTCATTTGTAGAATATACATAGATATATAATAGATTTTTGCATATTTTCCTTGTATCTTTCAACTTTCATAACTTCATTTATTTTTATAGTATTGTTTATGTATTAATTTAAATTTTTATGTATCCAGTCATGTAATCTGTGAATAATGATAGATCCCAATCCTTATACATTTTATATATTTTGTCTTATGTATTTACAACTCATGTATTTTATTATACTACCTAACTTCTTGTACAATAATGAATAGAAATAATGAGGGCAGATATCTTGTTTCATTCCTAATCTTGAGGGAAAGTTTTAGTATTTCACCATTTGATAAGATTTTTGTCTGTTTGTTTGTAGATTATCTTTATCAAATTAAGGGGATTTTTTCTTTCTATTCCTAGTTTTTTGCCCCTTTTAATTATCAATGAGTATTCATCCTTTAATTGTAATAAATTAACATGACCTTCTGAATTACTAGACTTTGAATTCTGGCTTATTTTAATCACATTCCGATTTATTTGTTTAGTGACTCTAGTGTACCAGGCCATCTGCTAAGTACTGGTAATATAACAATGAACTGTCATAGAGTGAGTATAAATAAGTATTTCTGAAGTAGAACTAAAAAGAAATGACTAACTATGAACATAATAAATACCAAAGAAAAACTACATCTTATTAAAATAATAAATTTAAGCAAAACTTAATTGATTACAATCATTAGAATAATTTAATGCAAATACTTATGCACAATTCCATTTAAATTATTTTTATCTTTCAGATTTGGGATAAAGGTTTAGCAAAGATGGCTAAAGCATGGGCAAACCAGTGCAAATTTGAACATAACGACTGTTTGGATTAATCATATAAATGCTATGCAGCTTTTGAATATGTTGGAGAAAATATCTGGTTAGGTGGAATAAAGTCATTCACACCAAGACATGCCATTACGGCTTGGTATAATGAAACCCAATTTTATGACTTTGATAGTCTATCATGCTCCAGAGTCTGTGGCCATTATACACAGGTAAATATTTGACATCTTTATTGATTAGTTCTTATTTGTGCATATTTTATTTGCCAGAATTTATTTCTCTGTATGTAAAGTGCCTTTATTTTTCTGGCTGCCTTTACATTTTTTCCTTTATCATAGGTCTTGAGCAATTTAATAATAATATACCAAAGTTTTCTGTATGTTTCTTGTGCTGCAGTTCACTGGCCTTTTTGAAGTTGTAAGTCTATAACTTAAATCAAATTTAGAAGAATGGTGGCCATTGTTTCTGGAAATACTTCTTTCTCTCACTCTCTCTCTTCCCTTCCCTGGAAGTGGGAAGTTCTCTTCAAGTTACTCATGTAGAAAGCCACTTGAAGTTTTCCCCACATAAATTGATGCTCTTGTCTTTTTTCTTGGTTTTCTTCTCTCTGTGATTAATTTCAAGTAATTTTATTCCTACATCTTTAAGTTTGCTAATCTAGTCTTCTGTAATGTTTAGTCTCCTGTTAATTCCATTCAGTTTGTTTTCAATCTTGCACCTTAAAGTTTGTATCTCTACAAGTTTAATATTTTTACATCTTCAATGAATATACCTAATATGTTTTCTCTTTCATCTAGCTTTTTAAGCATATGAGATAGAGTTGTAATAATTAATATTTTCCCTGATAGCTCTAGTATCTATGTTAGCTCTGTGTTAGTTTCAATAGATTGATTTTTCTCTTCATTATGAATCAAATTTTCTTCCATCATATCATGTTGGGTAAATTTTATTATATTCGCAATTTGTACATTTTTGCCTTGTTGAGTGCTGGGTTCATCTGTATACTATAAATATTCTTGAGCTGTCTTTTTGGGTACAGCTAAGTTACCTGCAATTTATTTGATCCTCTTTGTTCCTGCTTTTAAAATATGTTAGGTAGAATAAAAGTAGCGTTTAGTCCAGAGCTGATAATGATCTCTCACTACAGAGGCAAGATTCTTCTGCACACTCTACCTAATACCCTGATAATTATGAAGTTGTCCAATTTGGAAAGTGGGAATAGGTCCAATTTCTGGCTTTGTGTAAACCGTGGTATTATTTCCTCTAGTTCTTGAAAATGGGTCAGACTAGTTTCTTCACATACATGTTTTGATTAGTACTTTGCTGAATAGATGATGAGGACCCTCTGCACATTGTCCTAGTGTGTCACTGTACAATTCTCACCTCTTCAGTACTATGCCATCTAAACTTCTGTGTCCGTGGTCTCCCCAAGACTCTCAATCAGACTCCCATAACTATGAGACTGTATCAAACTTCTCCTGAGCCATAATCTAGAAACCGTCTCCAGGCAATAAACCAGGACAATTATACAGTTTCTATCTTTTTTTTTCTGCAAATCTCAGGGGTATTATGTTGTGTTGCCTAATGTCTTGAAAACCATTACTTCCTATCATTTTCTCAATTTTTAAAATTATTTCAGATAGAAGTGTAAATGTGTCTAAAATTCACCTTTTGGGCCATACTTTAATCCTAGACATGGTACTGAGCCCCTAGGAAAGCCTGTTTAAGCAATATAAAGAGCTAACCTTCTTCTCTAGACTTACCCATTTGTATAAGTTGAATTAATATATAGGGTCTTAAAGCAACTCGTTCTTATCAGAGGTGCAGTGAACAAATAATAGCAACTTCCATGTTCCCTTTATGTTCACTCTTCGTTCAACAACAGGTTGTTCTAAGTCTAGACACTCTCCAGGACATCAGGAAAGATGTTGGTAAAGTATATGGTTTGGATACTAAGGGAAAATTGAGAGAATGAATCAGGTGTCAGATGTCCTGACTAACAAAAAGATGCAATATCCCTAAGATGATATCAAGGCTGAGTCATAGCTTTTATATATCCTTTGTCTTCTCTTTTGCTGTAAAGTAAAAAAACAAACAAAACAAAACAAAACAAAAAAAGCTGGTTCTCAAATGCCCCTTCTCCCTTCGTATTACTAAATCAGGAAGGGGAGCTTACTCTTTATTGGCTAGTTTACACACAAGGTTAAATAATTAGGAATGGTTATATTCTTATAAAATCAACAACTATATCTTGCTTAATGTTCTAAACAAAATAAGGGAAAATTTTCTTGCACTTATCACCTACTGATATTCATATTAGAGTTACATCCAATGTTCATATTAATATTACATCTAGTTTCTTTAATGAAAGCAATACATCGTAAACCTACATAGTGAATATTTATTCTCACGATTCCAAAAGCCCCAAAAAGTCACAATTTAGATAAAATTTAATGATGTAGTTATTCATAAGCCAAATTGTTAAACATGATTTTTTGGAAATATATATATTTTAGTTGTATTTTTGGTTAATTGTTTAAAACATTCAAAAGGAAAAATGCTCTTTTAATCATCTCACTTTATCTCATTTCATTAAGTGAGAAACTACCTCAGAATTGATCTGTCACTTACTCACCAAAACCACAAAGATGGCTAAAAGCAAAACTCTTTTTTTTTTTTTTTTTTTTTTTTTTTGAGACAGAGTCTCGCCCTGTAACCCAGACTGGAGTACAGTGGCGTGATCTCAACTCACTGCAACCTCCACTTCCTGAGTTCAAGCAATTCTCCTGCCTCAGCCTCCTGAGTAGCTAGGATTACAGGCACATGCCACCACGCTCAGCTAGTTTTTGTATTTTTAGTAGAAACGGGGTTTTGCCATGTTGGCCAGGCTGACCTCGAACTCCTGACCTCGCAATCCGCCCGCCTCAGCCTCCCAAATCTCATTTTTAAGTTCTCAGTTCACTTTGGTTTTTCTTGCACTTTTGCTGCCTCTCAGGCAAACGAAAAGCTGGTAAAATATATTTTGTAAAACTATTGACTCTGGCTAGGACAAGCCTATAGAAAACAATTGATACATCAATTTACGAAATAGCTTAGTACATTTTGCTAATAAAGTTGTAAAATAAATGAGATCAGAAATTTGTGTTAAAATTTATTCTGTGTCTAAATTCCTTGAATTATTTTTCAAATGGAGTAAACCAGTATTTTTTTCCCTTTTTTGTTTATTTGGAAAATGAAAAAATTTTATTCTACCACTGTCACAAAAACTAGTAATGTTCCTCACCTCTTTACCTATCTCCTATAACTAGTTTTCCATAGAAGTCTTCTTCCTTTTGAATAACTTTGCTATTCTTTGCAACTAGATAAAAATAAAGATTCACCATCCTTACAGCAGGCATCTTTGAAAATCAACTCAATATGTTTTTCATTCCTACCTACGTCTTGTGACTTGACAAAGGTAAGAATATGGTTAAGATTGCAAAATTTAAGATGTAATTGGTAAAATTTTTCTGAAAAAACAAATAAATGTAAGTTATTGTTTTCATTTATAGTCTGATTTTCATATTGTTTGTATGATATTCCCAGGGATAGAATTAAAATGTATTTCATAAATAATCTAGAAGAAATTATTTTGGCTGTATATTATGAATTTGGTTATATATTATATTATCCTTTTGATTTATGAGAATTACCAGTAAGGAAAAACTAGCTTGGTAGCTCTCATAAAATCAGCCATAACAATATAAGAATTTTAATATAAATATAAACATTAGAAAAAATATGTAACTAATAAATATTTATGTACATTATTTTTTGTAGCATGACAAAGATTATACCAATTCTCTAAATGCATTGTTTGCATAGAATTGTTTTCCATATTTTATCTTGACATTCCTTTTCTTTATAGTTAGTTTGGGCCAATTCATTTTATGTCAGTTGTGCAGTTGCAATGTGTCCTAACCTTGGGGGAGCTTCAACTGCAATATTTGTATGCAACTACGGACCTGCGTGAGTTATTTTCTCTTAAAAATATTTTAATTGAAATTAATGTTGATGATGGTTGCCAAATAAGAGGACCTTATACTAGACACAAGTGTATTTTTGATAAGTAATGACTCCCTCTACAATGCTAATCAAATGAGATAGGTGAAAATAGAAGATGGTGACAGAATACTGCCTTACTTAAAGAAAAATTATACCTATTATAAGATATTTAAACTTGAGAGAGAAAATGATGGAGACTGATAGGTTTAAAAAAAGAGATAATATAAAATATGTTGCCACAGTAATATATAAATACTGAAACACAAAAAAGCTGGAAGATGCTTCTCTAATATAATATAAAATAAGTGGAATAAGAAAATGATTGAGAATGATTGTAAAAGCACATACTTTTAAGAAAAGAACAACATAACTTTAATTGTCTTGCTGATAATTGCATATCTAAATGAAAATATAGCATAAGCTTAAAGGGAAACTCCAAAAATGAAATTCTAGTCCTCTAATCCCAGTGAATCTATACTAGGAAGACTATAGAAACAGTTAATAACCCAGCTCTTCAACAAACATCAATTTAAAAATAAGCAGTAGAAAAGATAAAAACAAAGACAAAGAATAAATATGCAAAACTGATGAAAAGGAGCTGAGATATGCCAAAAAGTACTAGAGAGAGGCAGAAATGTGTATATATCTCTCTGTATTTTCTTCCATGACCTTTCACTTGGAAGCAAAAACAAGAATGAAAAATACAAATTTTTACAGCTTGGGAAAAGTAGAGTTTTTATAGATTCAGAGAAATTATAAAACTACTGACACATTTATTATCATCTTTTCTCTTAAGGAGACTAATCACAAGATTTGAAATGGAAAGAGAATAATAATAGGGGATGAAGGCTCAAGATTTGATGAAAAAGCAGTTAAGCATCATACTGCTTTGAATAAGTCAGGTTTTGGGGTCCAAACAAATTATGTACGTAACAGATTTCTTACGGGTCTTGTGAAAGCATACGAGAATAGTGTTATGTCACCCCTGGCCAAGTGGTAGGGACCAATATACCCTGTCACTTGAAACAAAAGCCATAAAAAGCAAAACAGATGAAGCACATGAAGCAATGGTTTTAAAGACACTGGCTATAATACAAAAAAGGGCTGTGATCTCTGAAAAATAACAACAAAAAAAAGTTAGCCCTATAATTCCCCCAGCTTTCTGTCTCAGTGAGAGTGTTCAGGTCATGGCATATGAAATTACTAAGACAGAGGTTGGCTGGCTCCCTGGGTTGAAGAAATGGAGCTAAAAGTATAGGAATACCAATACAGCTGGAGTTCACGGAAAAGAGTACCAGAGAAAAGAGAACTACACACAGAGAGAACCCTAGAAATCTGCAAATAATATTCCTTGAGTATTGATTAGCAGAGAGTATTGATTAACACATGCACGTGAGGAAACAACTTCAGGCCAGGTTAAGAAGCATCTGAAAGAATAAGAGGACACAGTTCTTGGCACTCACACAGGGAGCAGAACTAAACTGCTCCAGACCCACCTAACAATTCATAATGTAAAACCTGAAAGGATCAAAATGTTCCCATGTAATTTGACTGTATCCCACATAAGAAATGATTGAGAATGATTATAAAAGCACAGAATTTTAAGAAAAGAACAACATAACTTTAACAACAACAACAACAAAAAAAACTCAAGGAGGTTTACAGAAATACACAATACCCAGCACCTAACACTTACAATGTCTGGCATCTAATGAAATATTACCAGCCATATAAAGAAGGAAAAAAATAAGACATAAGAAGAAGCTGAATCAATAAGTTGAAACGAATGCAGAACTTACACAAATGTTATAATTAAAAGAGAAAGACATTAAAATGGTTATTATAACTGTACTCTATATTTTTAAATGTTAAGCAAAGATATGAAAAATATTAAAAACAGAGGACTACAATGTCTGAGATTTTTTAGAAGTTAAAATTAATGAAATATTAGACATTCCAGAAAAAAAGATTAATGAATTCAAAATCATAACATTAGAAATTATCCAAGACAGTGATTCAGGAGTTCAAGACTGCAGTGAGCCATGATTGCCTTGAGAAACAGAGCAAGACCCTATCTCTTTAAAAAAAGAAAAGAAAAAAGTTATCCAAGATAGACTCCATAGAGGAAAAAATATCCAAAAAGATAAAAAGTGTATCAGCTGCAATACAACTTTTAGTGGAAATTGATTTCCTTACATTGGACTCCCTGCTGGCCAGCGGGGCAGGCTGGAGACTGCCTAAGAAGACCAGGTCCCGGGAGGGAGGGGTGCCCACCACCACTGTGGCTCCAGTTGGCCATTTTCCCCTGCTGCTGGTGCCAGCAAGACTGAGTGGTTTGGACCAGGAGTAATTCCCCACAGCACAGCACAGCCACTGTGACAGTTTGTGGCCAGACTGCTTATTTAAGCGAGACCCTGACACATTCCTTCTTGCCAGGCAGGGCCTACCTGAGGGATTTTCAGCACCCCCAGCCAGGGGTTTATGGACAGATCTCTAATTTCCCTGAGAGGAGCCCCTAGGAGGAGGGGCAGCCGCAGTATCATGGACTGCAATCTTACCCTTTTCTGATGGCAAGCTCTGAGGAGTCTGGGTAGTCTGGACAAGGGAAATTCCTGCTTATTTAAGTGGGTCCCTTATCCTATTTCCCCTGACTGGGTGAGATCTCCCAACAGGGGTCTCCAGGCACTGCATACAGGAGCATTCTGGCGGGCATCAGGTCAATGCCCCTCTGGGACAGAATGCCCAGTGGAAGGATCAGGCTGCCATCTTTGCTGTTCTGCCACCTCCACTGGTGATACTTCCAGGTGTCAGAGGGACCCAGGTGAACAGGGTCTGGAGTAGGCCCCCAGGAAACCACAGCAGCCCTACGGAAAAGGGGCCTTACTGCTAAAAGAACAAACAGAAAGCAACAACAGCATCAATAAAAAAAGACCACAAAAACCCCATCCAAAGGTCAGCAGATTCAAAGATCAAAGGTAGATAAACCCTTGAAGATGAGAAAGAATCAACGCAAAAACACTGAAAACTCAAAAAGCCAGAGTGCCTCTTCAGCTGCAAATGATCACAACACATCTTCAGCAAGGGCACAGAACTGGGATGAGGCTGAGATGGATGAATTGACAGAAATAGGATTCAGAAGATACATAATAATGAACTTCACTGAGCTAAAGGAGTATATTCTAACACATTGCAAAGAAGCTAAGAACCATGATAAAATATTACAGGAGCTGTTAACCAGAATAACCAGTTTAGAGAGGAACATAAATGAACTGATGGAGCTGTAAAACACAACACAAGAACTTCACAATGCAATCACAAGTATCAATATCCAAACAGACCAAGTGGAAGAAAGGATATCAGAGCTTGAAGACTATCTTGCTGAAATAAGGCAGGCAGACAAGATTAGAGAAAAAAGAAACAAACAAAACCTATGAGAACTATGAGATTATGTAAGATTGAACCTATGACTGATTGGGGTACCTGAAATAAATGGGGAGAAAGAACTGAGTTGGAAAACACACTTCAGGATATCATCCAGGAGAACTTCCTCAACCTAGCAAGAAAGGTCAACATTCAAATTCAGGAAATCCAGAGAACCCCCGTAAGATACTCCATGAGAAGATCAACCCCAAGACACATAATCATCAGATTCCCCAAGGTCAAAGTGAAGAAGACAATGTTAAGGGCAGCCAGAGAGAAAGGCCAGGCCACCTACAAAGGGAAGCCCATCAGACTAACAGCAGACCTCTCAGCAGAAACCCTAAAAACCAGAAGAGATTGGGAACAATATTTAACATTCTGTTTTGTTTTGTTTTTTTTTTTTTGAGATGGAGTCCTGCTCTGTCACCCAAGGTGGAGTGTACTGGTGTGATCTTGACTTACTACCACCTCCGCCTCCCAGGCTCAAGTGATTCTCCTGCCTCAGCCTCCTGAGTAGCTGGGATTAGAGGCGCTCCCCACCACACCCAGCTAATTTTTGTATTTTTAGTAGAGACGGGGTTTTGCCATGTTGGCCAGCCTGGTCTCGAACTCCTGACCTCAGGTGATCCACCCTCCTTGGCCTCCCAAAGTGCTGGGATTACAGGCATGAGCCATCATGCTGGCCCAATATTTAACATTCTTAAAGAAAAAAATTTTCAGTCTAGAATTTCATATCCAGCCAAACTAAACATCATAAGCGAAGGAGAAATTAGATTTTTTTTTCAGACAAGCAAATGCTGAGGGAATTCATCACCACCAGGCCTGCCTTGCAAGAGCTCCTGAAGGAAGCACTAAATATGGAAAGGAAAAATGGTTACCAGTCACTACAAAAAACACGCTGAAGTACACAAACCAACAACACTATGAAGCAACTATATAAATCAGTCTGCAAAATAACCAGCTAGCATCATGATGACAGGATCAAATTCACATATAACTATACTAACGTTAAATGTAAATGGCCTAAAGGCCCCATATAAAAGACACAGAATGGTAAGCTGGATAAAGAGCCAACATCCATTAGTGAGCTGCATTCAAGAGACCCTTCTCACATGCAAAGACATATATAGACTCAAAGGGATGGAGGAAAATTTACCAAGCAAATTGAAAACAGAAAAAAGCAGAGGTTGAAATCCTAGTTTCTGATAAAACAAACTTTAAACCAACAAAGATCAAAAAAGACAAAGAAGGGCATTACATAATCGTAAAGTAATCAATTCAACAAGAAGAGCTAACTGTCCTAAATATATATGCACCCAATACAGGAGCACCCAGATTCATAAAACAAGTTCTTAGAGACCTACAAAGTGACTTAGACTCCCACACAATAATAGTGGGAGATTTTAACACCCCACTGTCAATATTAGCCAGATGATAGAGACAGAATATTAACAAAAATATCCTGAAGTTGAACTCAGCTCTGGATCAAGCGGACCTGACAGATATCTACAGAACTCTCCACCCCAAAACAACAGAATATACATTCTTCTCAGTGCCACAAGGCACTTACTCTAAAACTGCACATAATTGGAAGTAAATCACTCCTCAGCAAATGCAAAAGAACTGAAATCATAACAGTCTCTCAGAACAAAATACAATCAAATTAGAACTCAATATTAAGAAACACTCAAAACCACACAACTACATGGAAATTGAGCAACCTGCTCTTGAATGACTCCTGGGTAAATAATTAAATTAAGGCAGAAATCAAGAAGTTCTTAGAAACTAATAAGAACAACGAGCTAACACACTAGAATCTCTGGGATGCAGCTAAAGCAGTAGTAAGAGGGAAATTTATAGTGCTAAACGCTCACATCAAAGAGCTAGAAAGATCCAAAATTGACATCCTAACATCATAACTAAAGGAACTAGAGAACCAAGAGCAAACAAACCCCAAAGCTAGCAGAAGACAAGAAAAAGCCAAGATCAGAGTGAAACTAAAGGTGATACAAACAAGAAAAACCCTTCAAAAAAATCAATGAATCCAGGAGCTAGCTTTTTGAAAAGATTAATAAAACAGATAGACTACTAACTAAATAGAATAATAAAGAAGAGAGAAGAATCAAATAGACACAATAAAAAATGATAAAGGGGTATCACCACTGACCCCACAGAAATACAAACAACCATCAGAGAATACTATAAACACCTCTGTGCAAATCACTTGGAAAATCTAGAAGAAATGGATAAATTCCTGTAAACATATGCCCTCCCAAGACTGAACCAGGAAGAAGTTGAATCCCTGAATAGACCAATAACAAGTTCTGAAATTGAGGCAGTAATGAACAGCCTATCAACCAAAAGCAGCACAGGACCAGACAGATTTACAGCTGAATTCTACCAGAAGAACAAAGAGGAGCTGATACCCTTTCTTTGGAAAATAGTCCAAACAACTGAAAAGGAGGGACTTCTCCCTAACCATTTTATGAGGCCAGCATCATCCTGATACCAAAACCTGGCAAAGAAACAACAACAAAAAACTTCAGGCCAATATCCCTGATGAACATCAATGCAAAAATTCTCAATAAAATACTGGCAAACCAAATCCAGCAACACATCAAAAAGCTTATCCATCACAATCAAGTTGGCTTCATCCCCAGGATGCAAGTCTGGTTCAACATATGCAAATCAATAAATGTAATTCATTATATCATCAGAACTAAAGACAAAAACCACATGATTATCTCAATAGGTGCCAAAAGGCCTTCAATAAAATTCAACATTCCTTTATGTTAAAAACTCCTCTCAATAAACTAGGAATTGAAGGAGCATACATCAAAAAAATAAGAGCCATTTATGAGAAACCCATGGCCAATGTCATACTGAATGGGCAAAAGCTGGATGCATTCCCCTTGAAAACCAGTATAAGACAAAAATGTCCTCTCTCACCACTTCTATTCAACATAGTATTGGAAGTTCTGGCCAGAGCAATCAGGGAAGAGAAAAAAAGGCGGGGGGAGGGGGGGGGGTGGTATTCAAATAGGAAAAGAGGAAGTCAAATTGTCTTTGTCTTTGTTTGCAGATGATATGATCCTATATCTAGAAAACCCCATTATCTCAACCCAAAAGCTTTTTAAGCTTATAAGCAACTTTGGCAGTCTCAGGATACAAAATCAATAAGCAAAAGTCACAAGCATTCCTGTACACCAACAACAGACAAGCAGAAAGTCAAATCATGAATAAATTCCCATTCACAATTGCTAGAAAGAGAATAAGATACCTAGGAATACAGCTAACAAAAAAAGTGAAGGACTTCTTCAAGGAGAACTACAAACCACTGCTCAAGGAAATTAGAGAAGGCACAAACAAATGAAAAAACATTCCATGTTCATGGATAGTAAGAATCAATATCGTGAAAATGGCCATACTGCCCAAAGTAATTTACAGATTCAATGCTATTCCCATTAAACTCATTGACATTCTTCACAGAATTAGAAAAAACTATTTTAAAATTCATATGGAACCAAAAAAGAGTTTGTGTAGCCAAGACATCCTAAGCAGAAAAGAACAAAGCTGGAGGAATCACACTACCTGACTTCAAACTACACTACAAGGCTACAGTAACCAAAACAGCATGGTACTGGTACAAAAACAGACACACAGACCAATGGAACAGAATAGAGAACTCAGAAATAAGACCGCACATCTATAATCATCTAGTCTTCGACCAACCTGACAAAAAGAAGCAATGAGGAAAGGACTCCCTATTTAATCGATGGTGCTGGGAGAACAGGCTAGCCATATGCAGAGAATTGAAACTGCACAACTTCCTTACACCTTATACAAAAATTAGCTCAAGATGGATTAAAGGCTTAAATGTAAAACCCAAAACTATAAAAACCCTAGAAGAAAATCTAGGCAATACTATTCAGGACATAGGCATGGGCAAACGTTTCAAGACAAAAACATCAAAAGCAATTGCAACAAAAGCAAAAATGGATAAATGGGATCAATTAAACTAAAGAACTTCTACACAGCAAAAGAAACTATCATCAGAGTAAACAAGCAACCTACAGAGCGGGAGAAAATTTTAGCAATCTATCCATCTGACAAAGGTCTAATTTCCAGAATCTACAAGGAACTTAAGTAAACTTACAAAACAAAAAATCGTTCAAAAATGGGCAAAAGACATGAACAGACACTTCTCAAAATAAGACATTTATGCAGCCAACGAACTATAAAACACAGCTCAACATCACTGGTCATTAGAGAAATGCAAATCAAAATCACAATTAGATACCATCTCATGCCAGTCAGAATGGCAATTATTAAAAAGTCCAGAAACAACAGATGCTGGTGAGGTTGTGGAGAAATAGGAATGTTTTTACACTGTTGGTGGGAATGTACACTCCACAATAGTCAAACCATTGTAGAAGACACTATGGTAATTCCTCAAAGATCTAGAACCAGAAATACCATTTGACCCAGCAATCCCATCGCTAGGTATATACCCAAAAAATATAAATTATTCTATTACAAAGATAAATGCACAAGTATGTTCAGCGCAGCACTATTTATAATAGCAAAGACATGGAATCAACCTAAACGCCCATCAATGACAGACTGGATAAAGAAAATATGGTACATATACACCATGGAATACTATGCAGCCATAAAAAGGAATGAGATCATGTCATTTGCAGGGACATGGATGGAGATAGAAGCTATTATTCTCAGCAAACTAATGCAGGAACAGAAAAACCAAACACCACATGTTCTCATTTACAAATGGGAGCTGAACAATGGGAATGCTTGGCCACACAAAGGGTAACAACACACACTGGGGCCTGTTGGGGGTAGGGTGGGGAGAGGGAGAGCATCAGCAAAAATAGCTAATGCATGCTGGGCTTAATACCTGGGTGATGAGTTGATCTGTGCAGCGAACCACAATGGCACACATTTACCTATGTCACAAACCTGCCCATGCTGCATTTTTACCCTGGAACTTAAAATAAAAACGAAAATATAATTTAAAAAAAGAAAAAGAAAAGAGATGCTAGCAGATTTTTCACTGGACATAATGCAAGAGAAAAGACAGCAATATCTTTAAAAACAAAAGCAAAATAAAACTGTCAACTGAAAATTCTATACACAGAAAATCTTCTAAAAATAAAGGTTAAATATGTTTATAGATGACTGGAGATGATAAGTTTGTGGATAAATATATGTTTTCTTATTTAATTCTCTTTCAAAGATAATTATTTAATCAAAATAAATGTATTGTGATATTGTATATGTAAAATTGAACCACCTTGAAGTTCTTTTAATCCATGGAAGTGCGATAATCTAACTTGATCGTGATAAGTAAAAGATGCACACTATAAATTCTAAAGTAACTGCTAAAATTAAGCAAAAGAAAGAGTAATCGCAAATAAGCCAACAAAGCAGGTAAAATGGAATTTTTAAAAGATATTTAATTAACCCAAAGAAAGGCAAAAAGAAAGGAAAAGGGAAACAGAAAACAGATGAAGCAAATAAAATGAATAAGATGATAGCATCAAACCTAACTATCAATAATTATGTTAAATTTAAATGGTATAAATGCCCTGAATTAAAAAAGAGAAATTGCACAATTGGTTAAGAAATTGAAAACCAGCTTTATGCTGCCTATGACAAACTTTAGGATTCTTTTTTTTACTTTGAATATAAAAACACAAATAGACTAGAAGCAAAAGAATGGAAAAAAGTTTACCATGCTAACATCAGTCAAAGAAGGCTACAGTGCTAGGCACAACGGCAGACACGTAATCCCAACTACTCAAGAGGCTGATGTGGGAGAATCATTTGAGGCAAGAAATTCAAGACCAGCCCTAGCAACAGAGTGAGACTGCATCTACAGAAAAATTAAAAAAAAAATTACTTTGGCATGGTGGCACATGCCTGTAGTTCAGTTACTCAGGAGGCTGAGGTGGTAGTATAAGTAAAGCCTAGAATTTTGCAGCTGCAGTGAACTATAATTTCACCACTGTACTCCAGCCTGGGAAACAGTGTGAGACTCCATCGCTAAATAAATAAATAAATGCTGCACTTTTTACATTAGTATCAGAAAATGTAGGTTTCAGAGCAAAGAATATTATCAGAGATAAATTTCACTTCACAATAATAATTGGGTTAATTAATCAAGAGAACATAAGAGTCCTACATGTTAAGCAGCTAAAAACATAGATTAAAATTATGTAAAATAAGATCCAATATTACTGTAAAGAGAATTAGATAAATCCATAATTAACATTAGATATTTCAATTATCCCATTTGATAAAAGGAAAAACAAGTAGATAGAAAATAAGTAGGGTTATAGAGTTGAACACTCTCAAGCAACTTTACCTGATGGACATTGGTAGACTATACCACCCCAAAACAGAGGAATACATATTTCTTCAAGTGTACATGAAATATTTAATAATAAAGACCACATGCTATGTCATAAAACAGATCTTGATACATTTAAATGTATTAAAATAATACAAAGTATGTTGTTTGATGACAGCAAAATTAAATCACAAATTAACAGAAAAACCATTGTCCAATGTCCAATGTCCAATATTTGAATACTAACATACTTCTAAATAACTCATGAATCAAAGAATAACTCAAAAAAGAAGTTAGAAAGTATGCTGAACTGAATGAAATTAAAATAAGAACATACGGGATGCTATTAAAACAGTAATTATGAGAAAATTTATGGCACCAAAGGCCCACAATAGAAAAAAAAGAACAGTCTCCAGTCAATGACCTTGCCTTCCACCTAAGAAACTAGGGGACAAAAAAGAGAAAAGGAAATCCAAAGTAAAAAAAAAAAAAATGTAATAACAAAAACAAAAGCATACATAAATAAAATAACAAACAGAAAAACAGTTAAAAACATCGATGAAAACTAACGATTAACATTTTATTAATAAAATTTATCATCTGCAAACCATACTGATCAGAAAAAAAGATAAAAATAATATGAGAACATAGGTGATAACACTACAGATGTTACAGATATTAAAAGTAAAATAAGAAAAAAATAATAACATTTATGCCAATAAATTTTACCACTTGGATGAAATGAATTGTTCAAAAGACAAAAATTACACAGGAGAAATAAAGAGAAAAGTATAGAGCAATATCCCTCACAAACATAGGTACAAAAAAATCTAAACAAAATTTAGCTATTGAATCCAACAATATTTTAAAAGCATAATACACTTTATCTAAGAGGGGTATATTCCAGGAATGCAGGTCTCATTTAACATTCTAAAATGAATCAGTTAATCAACCTGAAAATAAGAATTATATGATTATCTCAATAGATTCAGAAAAAGCCAAGCATTCATTCCTGATGAAGACTCTTAACAAGCTAAAAATAGAAGGGAATGTCACAAATCCAACAAAGAACACCTATGAAAAACTGACAACTAACATTATGCCTAATAGTAAAAAAAAAATTGTACGTAACATACCAGAGAGTAAATATGTTAGACTTTGCATGCCACATACACATTTTGTTACATATTTGTGTTTCTTTTTGTTTTGCTTTTTTAAACCATATATATAATATATTATATATATGGTTTAAATATATATAATATATAATAATATATAATATATTATATATGGTTTAAATATATAATATATAATTATATAATATATTACATATAATTATATATTATATTAGTACAGACTGCATAAAACAGATAAATATATAATATATTATTACAGACTGCATAAAACAGATAGAACATAAAAATATAGAAAAACAGACCATAGGACAGATTTGGCCTCTGGGCCACACTGTGCTGATTGCTACTCTATAGAAAAATCCACTGGAATCTACCAAAACTCATCTAAAACAAATAAGTTTAGCAATCTTTTAGGATACAAAATAAGTATACAAAAATGAATTACATGTCTGTATACTAACACTTAATCAGAAATTGAATGAAAATAACATCATTTATAATAGCATCAAAAAATATAAATTATCTAGGAATAGATCTGGCAAAAGAAAGAGACATGTACTGAAAACTACATAATATCATGAGAGAAACTAACAAAGACACAATAGCGACATATATGTTGTTCATGAGTTAGAAGACTCAGCATTGTTCTTTTTTTTTTTTTTTTTTTTTTTTTTTTTTTTTTTTTTTGCTGAATTGATCTATGAATTCAAGACAATCCCAGTAAAAATTCCACCAGGATTTTATTGTATAAATTGACAAGTTGATCAGAAAATTCATGTGGAAGTGCAAAAATTTTGAATAACCAAAACAACTTGAAATAGAATAAATTTAAAGGACTAATACTATTGTTTTCAAGTGCTAATAATATGGTTTTCAAAAGTTATTAAAACTGTAAAATATTCCCAACATTGTGGTATTTGCATAAAGTTAGACAAATAGATTAGTGGAATAGAATACAGAGATCAGAAATAGACTCACACATTGTTGACCACATTATTTTCAACTAATTTTTCAGAAATGCACAAAGGTATTTCAGTGGAAAAAAATTAATAAATCATACTGGAACAATTAGTTATCCATAAAGTAACCTGGATCTATACAACTACAAAAATTAACTCAAAATGGATCGTAGATGTATTTGTTCATTTTCACACTGCTATAAAGAAATACCCAAGACTGGGTAATTTATAAAGGAAATAGGTTTAATTGACTACAGTTCCACATAGCTAGGGAGGCCTCAGGAAACTTACAATGATGGCATAAGGCAAAGGGGAAACAAGCACCTTCTTCACAGTGCAGCAAGAGAAAGAAAAGGAGGAACTTCAAAACATCTTTAAAACCATCAGATCTCATGAGAACTCACTCACTATCATGAGAACAGCATGGAGGAAACTGCCCCCATGATCCAATCACCTCCCTCTCTCAACATGTGGAGATTATAGTTCCCTCCCTCAACACATAAGAATTACAATTCGAGATAAGGTTTGGGTGGGGACACAGAGCCAAACCCTATCATTCAGCCCCAGCCCCATCCGAATCTCATGTCTTTTTACATTTCCCAACCAATCATGCCTACCCAACAGTCCCTCAAAATTTTAAATGATTTCAGCATTAACTCAAAGTCCATAATCCAAAGTCTCATCTGAGAAAAGGCAAGTCCCTTCTGCCTATAAGCCTGTAAAATCAAAAACAAGTTAGTTCCTTCCTAGATACAATGGGGATACAGGCAATGGGTAAATGCTCCCATTCCAAATGAGAGAAATTGGCCAAAACAAAGGGGCTACAGGCCCTGCACAAGTCCAAAATCCAGTGGGGCAGTCATTAAATCTTAAATCTCTGAAATAATCTCCTTTGGCACCATGTCTCATATCGGGGGCATGCTGATGGGAGAGGTGGGTTCCCATGGCCTTGGGCGGCTCCTTCACGGGCTGATATTGAGAGCTTGTGGCTTTTCCTGGTGCATGGTGCAAGTTGTCATTTGATCTACCATTCTGAGGTCTGGAGAATGGTGGCCCTGTTCTCACAGCTCCACTAGGCAGTGCGCCAGTGGGGACTCTGTGTGGAGTCTCCAACCCCACCTTTTCTTTCCACACTGCCCTAGTAGAGGTTCTCCATGAGGGCTCTGCCCCTGTAGCAGACTTCTGCCTAGATATCCAGGCATTTCCATATGTCCTCTGAAATCTAGGTGGAGGTTTCCAATCTTCAATTCTTGACTTCTGTGTACCCACAGGCCCAGCACTGTTGCAGTCTTTCTTCCCCTTAGCTCAGATAAGTCTGAGGTCTTGTCTCACAACCAGGAAGAATTTCCAGTGTGCAGACACTGGAAAGTGAGTGGAGTAGAATTAATTAAGCAAAAGAGAAACTCTCAACAAAGAGAAATGTGGCAGGAAGGGGATGGTTCCCCTACCCAAAGGCTGGAAAGTACCTCTTTGTGGCTGGGACTGGGGCTCTTTAGGGACTCAGAATGAAGAGTGTGTGCTGATTGGTCTGTGAGTATGCCAAAAAAAAAAAAAAAGTTAAAGTGAAGAAACCACTCAAAGCTGGCCACAACAGTGTAGAAAACTACTTAGGAAAGGGTAGGTATATGTAAACTAGGTGAAGGGTGGGTATCAATCAGAGGAGAGTGCACCAAACAAGAAAACAAGTTCTCAATCCAGTCCAAAGATTTGACTTGTAGCTTGGCTTTCAGGTTTTAAACTGTCTTTGGCTTGAAGGTGGGGTTTCACCAGGAACCCAACCCTATCTGCCTAGGCATTTGGCTGCCTCCTGCCACTCTCAACACCATATGGAAGTCACCAAGGCTTGGGGCTTGCACCCTCTGAAGCAACAGCCCAAGCTGTACCTCAGCCCGTTTTAGCTGAAGAAAGAGATGTAATTGACTCATGGTTCCACGTGACTGGGGAGGCCTCAGGAAACTTACAATCATGACAGAAGGTGAAGGGGAAGCCAGAACCTTCCTTACAGTGCAGCAGGAGAGATAAGAGAGAAGGAGGAACTTCTAAACACTTTTGAAACCATCAGATCTCAGTAGAACTCACTCACTATCATAAGAACAGCATGAGGGAAACCACCCCCATAATCCAATCACCTCCCTCCCTAAACGTGGGGCTTACAGGTTCCTCCCTCAACACATAGGAATTACAATTCAAGATGAGATTTGGGTGGGGACACAGAGCCAAACCATATCAATAGACCTAAATGTAAAACCTACAACTATAAAAACTTTAGAAGAAAAGATGAACAAAAACCTCTATGACCTTTAGATAGCCAAAGATTTTTAAACTACCACATTAAAACAATGATATATAAATTTAATGTCATTAAAATTAAAAATAACTACGATTCAAAGACACTGTTAAGAGAATGAAAAGACAAGCCACCTGGAAGAAAGTCTGTAAACAACAATAATAACAGCAACAATTATCAAATAAAGGATGTACCCTGGAATATAGGAAGAACTCTCACAACTCAATATAAAGAAAACTTAAAACTCAATTTTAATTTTTTTTAAATACAAAGAAGATATGTAGGTAACAAATACACACATTAAAATGCTCAACATCATTCGTCATTTAAAAAATACAAATTAAAGTCACAATAAATACTACTACACCATTATTAGAATGGCTAGAGAGTGACCATGCCAAATGCTGGGGACAATGTGAAGGCCATGGTATTCTCATGCACTGTTAGATCTGTGTCCCTATAATGATGCATGTATGAATGCTTTCAACATTCATAGCAACCCTATTGGTAGTGACCAAAAACTTGACCAACCCAAATGCCCATCAATGGAAGAATATGTAACTAAATTGTGGCATATTCTTTAATGGAATACTACTCATGTTGTTATTTTTTATTTGTGTACTCTAAGTTAAAGTAATACATTTTTAAATCTTTCACAGATAGAAGATAAAGAAAGAGGCTTTGAAAAATTTATGGCTTATACTATTAAAAATCAGGCATAATAGCTGTCAAGTCATACATCATCAAATAGAACTAGATAAGGACTATGATATTATACTGTAAAATTAAAACATAAAACACATGTTTATGTTCATACTTAAATATTATTTCATGTACAAAATGAAGAAATAATCATACTACCTATGACAAAAACTTTGCAACTATCACATGCATAATTACACTGGGTTCACATCTCGTTATTCTTCTATAGAATATTCAAGAATAGAACGTCCACGTGATTCGTCCTGTAAGGAATTGTTTTAATAGCTTATTTTAACAAAAGAAATGAAAATAAAATTGAGACATATTATTATTTTTCATTTTCAACATTTATGACTTAATAAATGACTAAAACAACTTGCATACCTGCATGAACAAAATTGGAGAAATTAACAGCCATTTGGCTAATCAATGATTCTCTTTTTTACAGAGGAAATTTTGCAAATATGCCTCCTTATGTAAGAGGAGAATCTTGTTCTCTCTGCTCAAAAGAAGAGAAATGTGTGAAGAACCTCTGCAGTAAGCAAAAATATATATATTATTACATTTAGAGAGTAAAGTTTCCACATATTTATTAAATTTTAAAATTTGGCTTCTCAAGTTTACAAATTATGGACAAGATTTGACTGCTGTTATCTGATGATATAAATCATGTCATAAATTTTAATACTTAAACTCAGATGATTCCTGCTTTCTTCACTGATTACTCCCCCTCTGAAGCTAAAGAGCAGAAAGGAATGAGGTACAACCATGATTCAATTTGCTGCTGCACTGAAAATAACTATGGGTTGAAATGCTTCTTATTTTTACTCGCTTTCATTGACCTCTTGTTATTAGTTATTAGAATAGTGACCCATTCAGAAGTAATTTGTTAGTCAATGTCCAAAGTAATTATGATTTAAAACTAACATGTTTCTCTTTCATGATCAGCTTTTTGGTTCTCAAAACAAATACGCTTTTTAAGACTAAAAGTATAAATTTTGGGCAGTGAGGCCAGAGGAAAAAAAATGGAGCCATGTGTCAACAAAATATCAAACTCTGTAAAACATTTGAAGAGATTTATTCTGAGCAAATATGAGTGACCAATGGCCTGTGAGACAGCCCTCAGGAGACCCTGAGAACATGTGTCCAAGGTGGTCAGCCTACAACTTGTTTTTTACATTTTAAGGAGACTAAGACATCAATCAATACATGCAAGATGTACATTAGTTCTGTCCAGAAAGGCAAGACAACTGGAAGTAGGGCTTGCAAGTCAAAAGTCAAAGGCAGATTCAAAGATGTTCTGATTGGCAATTGGTTGAGTTAAGTAATTGTCCAAAGGCTTACAATCAATAGAAAGGAATACCTCGGTTAAGATAAGGGGTTGTGGAGACCAAGGGTTTATTAAGTAGACGAAACCTCAAGATATCAGGCTTCTGAGAGACTAGATTGTAAATGTTTCTTATCAGATTGAAAGAGTCTCTTCTATTAGACTTAAGATCTGTATTGGTGTTAATGCTGGTCAGCTTTTTCTGAATTCCAAAAGGGAGGAAGGTATAATGAGACATGTCTGACCTCCCCTTTCCCATCACGGCCTGAACTAGTTTTTCAGGTTAACTTTGGAATGCACCTTGCCAAAAGTAGAGGTCCATTCAGATGGTTGGGGGGCTTAGAATTTTAGTTTTGGTTTACATTCTCCCCCTTCTGGCCAACATTTGCCATAGGCAAGATCAATGGCCAGTAAACATTTACTTTATCGCATAGTGTTGTCAGGGCGGCATGGCTGCCTGCCCCAGGTTCATCCTGTCCCTCAGTGGAACCCCTATTGCCAAGGGACCTAGATCCAAAAACTTATAGCCAATTTAAATGTTCCAGCCCAGATGGGAATGGACATGGACAGGCATTCATTAACTGTTAAATTTTTTTAAGTAATATAAAAGCCAACAAACAAAAACACAAAGGTGAAGATACAAAATTGACTTATCTTTAACTTCTATACATTGAGCTGCTGTAATCTTGGTTTTAGTTACAGACTTATAGCAATTAGCTACACAGAACATAAGCATTATTAAAACCTTTTAAGCTAAGGAATTTAGAGCTTTTTGTTGTGCCACATTTGTTTTTGTTGTCTTTAGTAATGTGTCCCAAGGTGTCTGATAAAAATTTTTAATATATATTTATCTGCATAAATCTCATAACTGGGAGTACCCAGGAGGCTTTGTCATGGGTATCTTTATATTCTTTCAGTAATAATTTGTTGTTAATTCTACAGGAATCAGCAAATTATTTATGGTTAGAATGGATTAAAAGGTGCCACATAACAGCTCAGAAGGCAAAGTCCCTGTTTTACCAGCTGTTTAGGCATCTGTGTACCCATCCTTCATTGAGAGGATCTGAACTAATTATATCCCTCAAAACCAGCCCTTGTAATCTCATGCAACCACCTCTTGCACAATAGTCCCTGGGCCTAGAGGGAAGGTGCTTGTATAGTTTTAGCAACAGAGCATATGCAAAGAAAAGCAGATCAGGCTCAATGGGATTCCAAATGAGGAACATCTGCAGGTTTTGTCAAATCATCTGTTGTCTTCAGAATGCCATGATTCTGGTTTTCCTGGAAGAAGTAAAACCATGAGCAATAAATCACATTAATAATTTGACAATTAAAAAAGAATGTGTGTGTTAGAACAGAAAAAGGAAAGTATTCATTAGAACAGAAAAAGGAAACTATTCCACTAGGGCACTAACTAAAAACATAAAAAATTATAACCTGGTACTCTTTAGAGGATTACTGTAGCCAAGAGATAATTCATAATTCCTTTTACCTTCTTTTGCATATAACTTTTAAATAACCTTTGAATGAAACAAACATTATTTACCTTTCAATAAGAATACATTTTTTAAAAAATGTTTTCCTATCATTTTTTAAGTTGGATGTTGCCCAGAGAGTTAATGAATATACATTGTTAAATATAACTTTAGATTCAAACAAACTTTAGACAAGTTTTTTACAAACATTTATTCTATTACATTCACCTCATTATTTAATAGTTCACCTACAGTATTTATAAAAACTGTGATAGTCATCATTTAAAATTATTTCCCTGTTAACCATTTTTATACCCTACGAATTGTGGGTGTTTAGTCAAGAAATAAACTTAAGGCTAACCATATCAGTATTTTACCAATAATTCAGTATGTAGCTGTTTTCATTAAACCAACAATACCAAATGTCTTATTTAGCAAAAATTACACAAGCAAAAATTATTCTGTTTTGGGCTGGCTTTATAGTTTTATAACCCTTGTGCAAAATTTTGACACCTTATAATATTTGCCAGGGATAAATATGAACCCACTTGATCAATAAACAAAGAAAAATGCAACAATTCTAATTCTAATGTTACTTTACGAAGAATTTTAAAGCCAGTTTATTTATTAAAGATTTTATTTCAGTCATGTGAACTTGAAAAGCATGTGGGCTTATTATTTTACTTAATTTATGACTACTCTTAACTTTAAGCCAATTTGGTACCTTGTGGCCATAATCCATAACAACACATAACATAAACACATACATACACACTCATAGAAAGATCCTACTTTTTATTTCAGAACTTTAGCCATAAGATATTAATACAAACTCACTCGTTTACAGAAAGGGAGAAGACTGGATCTAAACAGTGGGTTTTGTCTCAGTAGAAAAGTAACAGCAGATTTAAAGCAGGCAGAAAAGAAAATAGAGAAGTAGAGAACTTAGGAACTCTTGAGTTGCAGATTGACCTTTGGGCTATGAATTTTTCTTTGACGTAATTTGCCTATTAGCTTAAAATGTGCAAAACAGACCATAATATGTAACTAGTTTGGGTACTAGTAAACCTGGCATGCCCTCAAACTTTTTCATTTTGCACAAACGCTTGCAAAGAGAGGCACCCTAAAACTAACACGGCACCTCAAAGTGGATCATTCTCCTTGTCTTTCCTCTTTTTCAGATTGTTGTTCACTTTTTTTTTTTCTTAAAAGGAGGAATGGAGCTGTGGCCTAGGGTTTTTTTGTGTTGTAGATCAATGTGTGCTGATTTTGGGTGAGACTGCAGTGTTTTACCAATGAGTCATTTGCACGCTCTTATGTGTCTCAGTTTCTCTCTCCAGAGGTCTATCACCTCTGAGAAGGCTAAAAATGCCAAGTGAACAGCTCTATATGCATTTCTTGAATGAGTCTTTTAAAACTAATTTTGTTGAGGGTTCCCTGTAGGGCCACTGCATGTCAAAAGGGGTTAACCACCCAGACATTCCCACTCAGTCCCTAGTCACCCAAGGGGCAGCTTGCAGCTTGGAGTAACAAAATGTCCTTTCTCTTCAGAGCTGAGGAGGTAAGTCTCTCATTTATCTCTAAAAATGACAGTTTAAGTTTCTCACAAAAATGCACAGACAAGCCAACTGCGATTAATTTGGGGAGAAAAAGTAATGGAGAAGACACTTTAGAATACACCTCCAAAGTAGAAACCAAATAGGGTACCCAAAAGGCGGGGGTTCTCCTTGGCTTTAGAAAAAGGCAGTGGAGAAGATCCTTTAGAATGCACCTCTAAACTAGAATTAGGATCCTAAACAACAACTTCCTAGGAGGAGAAAAAAAAAAAAGAACTTTTTGACTCTTTCGTAGTAACACTTAGCTTAAAACACAAACATATTGCATAACTATACCAAAGTATTTTATTTCTTTATGTCCATCTATAAGCTTTTTTCCACTTACAATTTTTATTTTACTGTTTAAACTTTTTGTTAAAAACTGAAATACGAATACACACATTAGCCTAGGCCTACACAGGGTCACAGTCATCAATATAACCACCTTCCATCTCCACATCGTGTACCACAGGAAGATCTTGCACATCAAATTATATTCTTTTTTGTAATATATTTGTTATTATAAATATTTTAGAATTTTATTTTATAATTGATTTTATTGGCTTAAAAAATTTAAATGCTTTTGTATATTAGTCTATTAACAGTTTTACCAAACTCTCTTATTATTTCTGACAGTTTATTGATTTTCTTGGATTTTATATGTTGACAAATCATGTCTTCTGTTAAAAATAATGCAAGTTTTGTTCTTTCTTCTAATCTTTATATTCATTATTTATTTCACAAATATTAACAGATAGTTCATTCATTTCTCCAGTGCAATGTTGAGCATAAGCTGTAACAATAGACACACCCTTCTATTATTCTTAAATTTAAAGACAATGTTTCACCATTGTGTATGTTTGTTTTAGATTATTTTCATTGGTCCTCATAGCCAGGTTATAAAAGTTTTCTCTTTTCCTTATTTTGCTGAGTTTTTAATTTGAATAAATGTTAACTTTAACAATTTTTTCCTGCATCTCTTGAAATAATGCTATTTCTTTCCTTTTAATGTCTTAATGTTGTAAACTGTATCAAAGGGTTTCTAATATAACACAGCTACACTGTAAAATTTCAAAAGGTAGCAGGAGTTAAGTGATGCCCCAGTAATACAATATTACATTATTCTTTCATTCTCGTGATAAATCCAGTTTGGTCATGAGGTTTCCTTAAGAGATGGCTAGATTCTTTTTAACTTTTTATTTACAATTTTTTACATTTATTTTTAGAATTGTGCTTGGCCACATAATTTTCCTCCTGCATTTTTCCTTATTTTGCTGAGTTTTTAATTTGAATACATGTTAACTTTAACAATTTTTTCCTGCATCTCTTGAACTAATGCTACTTCTTTTCTTTTAGTGTCTTAATGTTGTAAACTGTATCAAAGGGTTTCTAATATAACACAGCTACACCGTAAAATTTCGAAAGGTACCAGGAGTTAAGTGATGCCCCAGTAATACAATATTACATTATTCTTTCATTCTTGTGATAAATCCAATTTGGTCGTGAGGTTTCCTTAAGAGATGGCTAGATCCTTGTTAACTTTTTTTATTTACAAATTTTTGCATTTATTTTTAGAATTGTGCTTGGCCATATAATTTTCCTCCTGCATTTTTCCTTGATTTTTGACTTCAAGTTTGTATTCGACTCATTTTAAAAAGTTGGCATTTGGACATAATTTTGCCTTTAGTATTTTGGTTACAGTGTGTATAAGATTCTGATTAATCTTTTAATGTTTAGTAGACATTCTCTGTAAAGCTATTTTGTTCTAGTGTAAGTGTGTTATGTGTAAGTTTTAATTACTGACTAATTTTTTTCATCATTATGGGATATTTGGGTTTGTGGAAGACTTTAGTAAATTTTCTGTTTTATCCACATTTCAATGAAATTCTCATATTTTTATATGTACTTCATGTGTAGTTATGTTTCATTTATGTTCTATGACTTTTGACTTGTACTTTTTCTCTTTTTTGTTGATCAATCTTTATCAGAAAATATATTTTAGCTTGGTTGGCTTCTTATTTGAGAGATAGGCAATATAGCATAACAGTTATATACATAGACCTTGGAGTCAGATGGTTTAACTCAAGAGGTGATTAAGCATATTAAATATGATTAAATACACAAAATTATTTGAGCCTCTCAAAAAGTAATTTTTCAATACATTTTAGCTATTACTATAATTCAGTTCCAAATTTTCTATCATTTAACCCAGTTTATATTTTGTAGCATTCATCGCTGACATTATCACTTTTACTCGTCTTATTTATTTATTTAATTTTGAAATTGAGTATAGATTTTTCTCTCCTCATTTTTCCACAATAAAAGGGATTTTATTTTTTGCTGGTAACCATTATATCCAAAGCTAGAATCATGCTGAATATGTAGTAGAAAGTCAAAAAAATTAATTAATTTTTTTAAAGTAGATTATTTCCTAATGAAGTGCTGGATGCTATTAGAATGGTAAACTGGGGAGGAAAGTTTGATGTGGAAAAGACATCGAGAAATATTTAGAGTAAGGACCATTACAGAAATGAAAGAGATTGTTAATGAGTTCTGCATACAAAAAATTCAACATGAAGAAATTACGTTTCTTCAGGGACTTGAATTGGGAATGAAAGCGTGGGAAAAATAAAGTTAACTACTTTATAGCTTTTTCTGGTTTTGACTTTTGTGCCTTCAACACTCAGAGGTGTTTCAGAAATATTTGTTGATATAACACTGTTGGTAGGAAGCATCGTGAAGAGTTTTAAGTACTGTAGGATTGAGTAGGAAAGTTTCATTTTCTTGTTAAAAAGTCAAACTAATTTTTGTCAGTTGATTGTCTTATTCTAAAAGCCATAAAAGCAAAGAAATATCTTTTCTTGTTTTATAATATTTTATAATATTAACTTTAATTTTTACTTTAGGGACTCCACAACTTATTATACCTAACCGTATGTATCAAAATATTTTAGTATTAATTAAATTATTTCCTCCCATTGAAAATCAATTGAACTCTTAACTATTCTGGTTTTTTGTTTTTGACAGAAAATCCATTTCTGAAGCCAACGGGGAGAGCACCTCAGCAGACAGCCTTTAATCCATTCAGCTTAGGTTTTCTTCTTCTGAGAATCTTTTAATGTCATTTATATACAAAAGAAATTCTCAAATGTTAAAATAAAGGAATAGTTTATTGCTTAATATAACTTATCATCATTTTGCTTCTTTATTGAATCTTCTACACTCTTGCCTGATACCTAAATTTAATGTTTGTTTTTAACTCAAAAAATGTATTGTAGTATGGAAAATGGATAGCAGTAGAATAAAGTCTTAAGATTATTTTCTAATTACAAATCCATATGTATATCAAAAGTGTTCCACTCTTTAATTTTCTAATGAGAATGGATTGTCATTTTAGTTATAGTACATTTAGAGAACTAAAGACATTTCAGATATCAAATAGTTTCCTTATATACCAGTAGTTTCCTTTATGAATACCATCAACATCATTCAGAAACAAAATGTTACTGAGGAAAGTTTTTTCAGATAGCATGTAATGTTATACATTATGGCCATAATCAATGGTTGGGGAATAAATCAATGAATTAAACTCAAAAAGGAAAATTAACTAAATTTTCAACCTTTAAAAAGTAAATATATGTTCTGCAAATTAAAGTCACACTCTTCTAGGAGATTTATTTTTAAATATGCCCCACAGAAAATAAAAGGATGCTAACAGCATATCTTTTAAAAGCCATATAAAATGAGTATAGGTAACAACATTTCTACAAACCAGATAATTATTCAGTTCTGGCATTTCTTTTTTCTGAAGGAAGAAAACATAATATTTAATAAATTCAGTTATCGAAATCATCAATGCTGAATTGTTGACTCCTGTGGAGTAAATTATATGGATGTTTTTCTTCTCAACTAAGGCAAGCTCCAGCTTCCCTCAGCTATTGTATTAGGGCTCTCTAAAGGGACAGAACTACTAGGTTATATGCATGTATAAATGAGAATTTATTAAGGAGAATTGACTCACATGATCTAAAGGTGAAGTCCCATCTGTAAGTTGAGAAGCAAGGAAGCCAGCAGTAGCTCAGTCCAAGTTTCAAAATCTCAAAAGTCGGGAAGCCGACAATTCAGCCTTCAGTGTGTGGCTGAAGGCCTGAGAGCCCCTCGTAAACCACTGATGTAAATCCGAGAGTCCAAAAGACGAAGAGCCTGGAGTCTTATGTTTGAGGGCAGGAAGCATCCAGCACACGAGAAAGATGAAGGCTGGAAGATTCAGCAAGTCGGCTCTTCCATCTTCTCCTGCCTGGTTTATTCTAGCTGGCAGCCGACTGGATGTTGCCCACCCACATTGAGGTGGGTCTGCTTTTCCCAGTTCACTGCTCTCCTTTGGCAATACTCTCACAGACACACCCAGGAACAATACTTTGCATCCTTCAATAAAGTTGACAATATTAACCATCACAAGTCCACCCCTTGTCTACTTGAAAAATACACATCTCCTGAAATCATATATAATCTCCAAATAAAGACAATAATAAGGTTATAATTATGTCTAATATAATACAGCTATCCTTTGTACAACCGGAAGTGCTCTAATCGTTAACCTAAATGTTATTACATAAAGTTAAGAACACTTAAATGTCTAAATGAAGTCAGTAAATCTTATGTCACATGATAAAGGAAAAATAGAGGGAATAAAATGAAGATACTTTCTTAGTACAAGTGTATACATGCACAAACATATTCTTAACAAAATAAGGAGAAAATACTTACGACAATTACAGTCCTCGTTTCTGCAACTGGTCACGTGGTTGTATTTATGACTACCTGTTGTTAGTTTCCCATTGACCTTAATCACAGGCATGGCAAAACTAAGAAACGCTCTATGGAGTCTCCTGTATTCCATACATACTCTTCCTTACCTCCATTAAGGAGTAGTAGGTTGATTTCATCTTTTTTGTTTGTTTGTTTTTTGTTTCTTTTTTGAGACGGAGTCTCTGTCGCCCAGGCTGGAGTGCAGTGGCACAATCTTGGCTCACTGCAACCTCCGCCTGCTTGGTTCAAGTAATTCTCCTGCCTCAGCCTTCCGAGTAGCTGGGATTACAGGTGCCCATCACTGCACCCAGCTAATTTTTGTATTTTTAGTAGATGGGGTTTCACCATGTTGGCCAGGCTGGTCTTAAACTCCTGACCTCAGATGATCCACCTGCCTCAGCTTCACAAAGTGCTGGAATTACAGGTGTGAGCCACCACACCCAACCTGATTTCATCTTGATAGTTTAAGTCAATCACCCCAGCCAACACCATAACTCTTGTTAGCCTGTTGACTTAGAGGTAGGAGGAGCCCAGAGTGACCAGGTGGCAATCCTAACCTCCAGTTTAATAGAATACTTCTTGTATCTCCTGGTGGCAGCATTTCTCCCTCTGGAACTAAGATCTGTAGACCAGCAGAACGTAATGTCATGGGAACAGGAAGCAAAAATTTTGCTAGTGGATCACTAGGGGAGATGGTGAGTGGTGCCACTTCCACTTCCACCCTTTGATGCCTGGACTCGTGAATCCTGGCTATGGGAGAAACTGTGCCATATATTGGATGCTGATTCAGAGCATACATAGCTTCTGAAGAACTTTGCCCCAGCTCTGTAAAGTATTGTCACCTAGTTGGCGTAATTATGACTTCAAAAGGCAATCCCACCACTCTATCAATCCAGCTGCTTCAGGATGATGGGGAACACGGTAAGACCAGTGAATTCCATGAGCATGAGCCCACTGTTGCACTTCTCTAGCCACAAAGTGAGTGCCTTGGTTAGAGGCAATGTTGTGTAAAATACAATTATGGTGGATAAGACATTCTGCGATTCCACAGATGGTAGTCTTGGCAGAGGCATTTTGTGTGCAGATAGGCAAACCCAGATCCAGAGTACATGTCTATTCCAATGAGGATAAATCACTGCCCTTTCCATGACGGAGGCAGTCCAATGTAATCAACCTGCCACCAAATAGTTGTCTAACCACCCCAAGGAATGGTGCCATATCGAGGGTTCAGTGTTGGTCTCTGCTGCTGGCACATTGGGCACTCAGCAGTGGCTGTAGCCAGGTCAGCCTTGGTGAGTGGAAGTCCATGTTGCTGAGCCCATGTGTAACCTTCATCCCTGCCACGATGGCAACTTTGTTCATGAGCCCATTGGGTGATGACGGGGTGTCTGGGGAAGAAAGTTGAGTGGTGTTCACAGAATGAGTCATCCTATTCACTTATTATTAAAATCCTCCTCTCCTGAGGTCAACCTTTGGTGAGCATTCACATGAGATACATATATCTTCAGTTTTTGACCAATCATAGAGGTCCATCCACATACCTCTTCTCCAAATTTCTTTGTCATCAATTTTCCAATCATGCTTCTTCCAAGTCCCTGACCATCCACCCAAACCACTCGCTACAGCCCATGAATCACTATATTATCAAACATCTGGCCATTTCTCCTTCCAAGCAAAGTGTACAGCCAGGTGCATTGCTCAAAGTTCTGCACACTGGGGAGACTTCCCTTCACCAGCATCCTTCAGGGATACCAAGAAAGGGGCTATGGTGCTACAGCTGTCCATTTTGGGGTGGTGTGTGTATATCATGCAAAACCATCTGTAAACCAGGCCCTAGTCTTCTTTTCCTCTGCCAACTGATCATAGGGAACTTCTCATGAGGCCATCGATGCAGGCTGGGGGAGAGAAGGCAGGATGGCAGGAGTGGGGGCCATGGTCATTTGAGCCACTTCCTCATGTAACTTGTGCCTTCAGGATCTACTTGCGCCCCATCATGTATATACCACTTCCATTTGATGATGAAATGCTTCTGTGCATGCCTAACTTTATGGCTAGATGGGTCAGAAAGCACCCAGTTCATGATAGGCATTTCAGGTTGCATGCTAACTTGATGACCCATAGTCAAAAGTTCAGTTTCTACTAAAGCCCACTTACAGGCCAAGAGCTTTCTCTCAAAATGAAAGTAGTTATCTGCAGAAGATAGCAGGGCTTTGCTCCAAAATCCTAGGGGTCTCTACTGTGATTCACCTATGGGAGCCCACCGAAGGCTCCTAACAGCATCTTATCTGCCACTGACGCCTTAAGCATAATTGGATCTGCTGGGTCAGATGGCCCAAGTGGCAGAGAAGCTTGCACAGCAGCCTGGACCTGTTGCAGAGCCTTCTCCTATTCTAGACCCACACTCAAAACTGGCAGCCTTTCAAGTTACTCGACAGATGGGTCAGAGTAACACACCCAAATGAGGAATGTGTTGTCTCCAAAATCCAAATAGGCCCTCTAAGCATTGCGCCTTTTTCTTGGTTGTAGGAAGGGCCAAATGCAACAACTTATCTTTCACCTTAGAAGGAATATCTCCACAGGCCCCATAGCACTGGACCTCTAGAAATTTCACTGAAGTAGAAGGTCCCTGAATTTTAATGGGGTTTATTTCCCATCCCCTCGCATGCAAATATCTCACCAATGAGTCCAGTGTCTTTGCTTTTTCTCACTCATTGGGTCCAATAAGCATTATGTTATCAATGTAATGGGCCAGTGTGATACCTTGTGAAAGGGAAAAGTGATCGATATTTCTGCAAACAAGATTATGACATAAAGCTGGAGAGCTGATATATCCCTGAGGTAGGACAGTGAAGGTATACTGCTTGCTTTGCCAACTGAAGGCAAATTGTTTCTGGTGGGCCTTATGGACAGGAATCAAGAAAAAGGCATTTGCCAAATTAATGGCTGCATACCAGGTACCAGGATATGTGTTAATTTGCTTGAGCTATGAAACCACACATGGTACAGCAGCTGCAATTAGAGTCACCACTTGGTTAAGCCTAGGATAATTCACTGTCATTGTCCAAGATCCATTTATCTTCTGCACAGGCCAAATGAGAGAGCTGAATGGGGATGTGGTGGGAATCACCATCCCTGTTTCTTTTAAGTCCTTGATGGTGGCACTAATCTCTGCAATCCCCCCAGGGCTGCAATATTGTTTTTGATTTACTATTTTTCTAGGTAGAGGCATCTCTAATGGCTTCTTTTTGGCCTTTCCTACCACAATAGCCCTCACCCTATCGGTCAGGGAGCCAATGTGGGGATTCTGCCAGCTGCTAAGTATGTCTATGCCTATTACGCATTCTGGCACTGGGAAAATGACCACAAGATTCATCCAGGGACCCACTGGCCCCACTGTGAGTCAGAACTGAGCTAAAATTCCATTAATTACCTGACCTCCATAAGCCCCTACTTCAACTGGAGGACCACAATGACGTTTTGGATCCCCGGGAATCAATGTCAGCTCAGAGCCAATATCCAGTAGTTCCTGCAAGGTCTCATCAGTCCCCTTTCCCCAGTGCATAGTTACCCTGGTAAAAAGGCAGAGTTCTCCTTGGAGAAGGATGGGAAGAAGATGAACAGTACAAATTTTTGGTAGTATAGTGGGGTCCTTCTTCAAGGGAATCCAGCCTCCTCTTTATTCAAGGAGTTCTGCGTCTGAAAGTGGTTCAAGTCTGGAAACTGATCGAGGGTCTGTGATTTGCTATTTTTATAATACAAATTAGTCTTTTGTCCACTCGACCTGAAAGTTTTCTGCCTATACAAATTAAGTAACAATGCTGTAGGCTTCCTATCAATTTTACTTCTAGAAGCACCATAATTAATTAGCCAGTGCTAGAGGTCTACACGAGTCATACTATTCTGATTGCTGCTTTGGCTGTGCTGTCCATTATGGTAATTATGCCCACCTTGTCTTTGACGGTTGAGTGCCACTACTTGGCCCCTGCCACCTCGGGATCCAATTATTCCCATTGAATGTAAGTTTTCCAATTGAGTGACTGTGGTTCCCACTGTAAGATCTGGCATACAGAGAGGAGCAATTGCAGACTTCAAGGATGTAGGTACTCCCCTCACAAATCTGTTTTGCAAGGTATTGGTGAAGGGTATGTCTTCTGGATCTGCCCAGTTGGAATGAGTAGGTCTAAATGATGAATTCACTCTAGCATTTCAATCTCTCTAAGCCTTTGGATCCCTTCGTCTACATTAAACCAAGGGACATCTGGCATTTCCAGCTCACTCACAGTGGGCCATCGTTTGATCCATGTTTCAGCTAACCAAGCAAATAAACTATTAGAACTTTTTTTTAACTCCCCAAGCTGCAACATTAAATGAAGAATCCCTGTTTAGTGGGCCCATATCAATAAATTCAGCCTGATCCAACTTTATGTTTCTTCCACCATTATCCCACACCCTTAATATCCATTCCCATACCTGTTCTCCAGATTTCTGCTTATATAAATTAGAAAACTCAAGCCATTCTTTTGGAGTGTAGTGCACTTCTTCATGGGTCACACCCTGAACCTTACCTCTAGGGGCCTGCTGGGACTTGAGTCTAATTATAGGTCTAGAAGCAAACAGCAGTGTTGAGGATGTGTCCCAAGGAGAATCAGCTTTGTCTTGCCTGGCAACTGCCTCAGGCAGTACAGGGTTAATCTCCTGAAAGGTGGAAAGGCTGATGGCAGTATGGATGCGAGAGGGGATATTGCTACCACCTCTGGCAAAAAAGGCTCATCAGAATTTAGGAGCTCAGCGTCACCAGCCTCATCCCTCATCAGGGTCCTCCCACACATCCCCATTCCAAGTTGTAGGGTCCCATTCTTTTCCAATCAATGTCCTCATTTTAACAGTAGATACCTGGTGAGGCTGAGTGTGCACCTTTCATTGCAGGTCAGCCACTCGCATGATAAGAGCTTTTGTCTGATTTTCCACAATTTAGCCCTTTGTCTTCAGGAGTTAAGACTCTCACTCAGGGCAATCTTAGACGATCTGAGGCTCAGTATGGGCTTCTGGAGCTGGGAATTAGAATCACTGAGCTCATCATTTTCTTTCATCATTTTGTCCAGGGAATTTAGAAGCAACCAACCAACTTTATTATATTCCTTGATTCTCCACATATAGTTGAAGGTATTATGTATACAGTCACTAAACTCCTTGTTTCTCAAGAGCATTGAATCAGGAGTATCAATGCATTTATTTTGCATAACTCTTTAAACAGTTCATGCCAAGAACTATCAGTGTTCTCCATCCTATCAGAAGTAGAGTCCTTAGCATTTTTGAGTCTAATCAGATTAAGCAGCCAACTCCAGAAACCCCAAAACCAACTAAAGAAATCCATCCTTAAAATTCTGTTCCTCTAAAACCACTCCTGGTACCAAAATCTGTATTTGGCAGGGTTCCCTAAAGGGACAGAACTACTAGGATATGTGCATATATGAAAGGGGTTTATTAAGGAGAATTTACTCACACAATCACAAGGTGAAATCCCACGATAGGCCATCTGTAAGTTAAGAAGCAAGGAAGCCAGCAGTGGCTCAGCCCAAGTCCCAGAACCTCAAAAGTCAGGAAGCCCACAATGCAGCCATCAGTCTGTGAACAGAGGCCCGAGAGCCCCTGGTAAACCACTGGTGTAAATCCAAGAGTCCAAAAGCTGAAGAGGCGGGAGTCTGATGTTTGAGGGCAGGAAGCACCCAGCACAGGAGAAAGATGAAGGCTGAAAGACTCACAAGTCGGCTCATTCCACCTTCTTCTGCCTGCTTTATTCCAGCCACAGCGGCAGCTGACTGGATGGTACCTACCCACATTGAGGGTGGGTCTGCCTCTCCCAGTCCACTGACTCAAATGTTAATCTCCTTTGGCAACACTCTCACAAACACACCCAGGAACAATACTTTGCATCCTCCAATCCAATCAAGTTGACACTTAATATTAACCATCACAGATATATATATATATGTGTATGTGTGTGTGTGTGTGTGTGTCTATATATATATAAAATATCTGTAATATATATAATCATTTTAAATGTATTTTTAATAGAACTGAACATTGTTTTGTATATATTGTCAGATATCTAGGAATTTCCACATAGCTGGGTGATTGATACTTTTTTTCCTTTTTGAGACAGGGTCTCACTCTGTCACCCAGGCTGGAGTGCAGTGGTGCAATTTTGGCTCACTGCAACCTCCACCTACCAGGCTCAAGCAATTCTCCCACCTCAGAATCCCGAGTAGCTGGGACCACTGGCGTGTGCCACCACGCCTGGCTAATCTTTGCATTTTTTTGTAGAGATGGGGTTTTGCCATGTTGCCCAGGCTGGTCTTGAACTCCTAAGCTCAAAGCAATCCACCTCCCTCAGCCTCCCCAAGTGCTGCGATTATAGGCATGAGCCACTGCGCCTGGCCGATTGGTGCTATTTTTTATAAAGAAGCCAAGTAGTTTTATATTTAAGTCTGCTTACATCTGTCAGTGTTCTCCAGAGAAACACAACCAATAGCAGAGAGAGAGGGGGAGAGGGAGGAGAGAAAGAGGAAGAGGTGGAGTGGGAGGGGGAGAGGCAGAAAGAGATTTTTAGTAATTGGCTCACAGGATCCTGTGGACTAACAAGTGGAAATTTTTAGGGCAAGCTGTCAGGATGGAGATTTAAGTGAGTGTTGCTGTTGCAATCTCTAGTCCAAATGTTGAAAACTCAGGCAAAATGTTTATGTTGCAGTCTGGAGGCAGGATTTCTTTTTAAGAAAAACTCAGTCTTTGTACTTAAGGCCTTCAATTGGTTGAATGAGGTCCACTCACATCAAAAACGATAATCTGATTTACTTGAAGTCAACTGATTATAAATTTTAATCACATCTAAAAAAATATCTTTACAGCAACATCTAGACTAGTACAACCAACCAACTGGTCACTGTAGACCAGCCACATTGACACACAAAATTAACCATCACATTACTATTTGACATCACGTATATAGAGTCTTATATTTTTAGTAATGTAAGCTTTCACTATTTGTTTAACTATTGCATTGTTAAAATTCTCATCCATAATTACTTGCTTTTTAACTTGTGGTATGAAATAACCTAAAGGTAAATTCACATGTATGTAGAGTATATTTTTCTACCTATTGCTTTGTTTATCATTCTGTTATCTTCACGTATTTTTAATTAAACATTTTCATTAATAATTAAAACATCCTCTGATTTTTAATATAATTACTCCTTTACCCCTTTATACTTATTCATTCAAGAGCATATGATTTTCTTTAAGTCAGATTCAAATTTAAAATTTAAAATTTTTTTACAGAATTATATTCCCTGATGAAGAGGTACTTGTCAAAGAGTGTTAAATTAGCACTGCTATAGGAACTTTCAAGTTGTGACAGTTCTCAGAAAATGGAGTTTATTCACAGGACTTTGGGTCCATGCTAAAGCTATAAGCAGAGGCTAGAAAGGCAGAGCATCTCCATCTTATTAGTGGGCTTTCCTCTTACTGTCAAGAAGAGAAAATTCTGGGCCAAGGATATGTCTTTTTTATTTCTTGTGATCTTAACAACAGCCTCTTGACAGGACATCTTGGGAAGCCTGTCATTGCTTGAGGTTCCTTTACTCTGAGCAGACTGTTTATAGTGATTTTAAGTAACCCTCCTATTTCACTTAGTTTGGAATTGCTAGACAAACTGCTCTAGGCTTAGCTTTTTCAAACTACTGAGAATAGTTAACTCAAGATTTAAGTAGTGCATTTTTCAGGAGATTCTCTCGTCCTGCTAGGACAAGTTTGGGTTGTCAAACTCAAATAAGTGTGTGTTCCCAGAAATTGCTGAATCACTTCAAAACATGAAACAAAGAAATCAGATTTGCCAATAATAGTTGGGCCAGTTTTCTACCTCTTGGGAGAAATGGTGAAGAGATAGTTTAAACAGTATTCTCTGTAGTTTATTATTATTATTATTATGCATCCCTATCAGTAAAAAAAAAAAAAAAAATTGTAGAGTGACCAAAAATCCTAGTTTGCCTGAGACTGAGAGGTTTCCTAGAACATAAGAAAATATGCCCAGACTAGGACATTCTCTAACAAATGTGGAAGTGGTAACCCTTCGATTAAATCAAAAGGTACTATATGTACATTTAACTAAATGTATTATGTATATTTTTATAATAAAGTAATATATTACAAAATACATAACAATTGAACCTAAAAAGGATGAGGTAAAATAAATTTAAAAATAAGTGTTAAAGAGATGTTTATGCCAGGAATATAAGAAGAAACACTTCTGACAGTTTTATATTATTTGCTTGCATTTGTATCTTGACAACTATATTGAATCGGCAATTTCCTCTTAGCAATTTTTGCAGGATATGTGATCATTTTGAGATGGTTTGCTTAGTTAAAACTAGGTAATTTGAACTGTAATTAAATTTACCTGTGATCACTAACTGTACCAGGGGAAATAAATAAATTCCATTATCATCACTTCGAGTGGAACTCCCATTTTCTCTCAGGAAAGCAACATATCACTTGCCAATGTCCTCCAGACTAAAACTACCAGCAACTCACCTGTAGTTATATTCACTGGGTTTGCTTCTTGCAGCTAGGGAAACTACATTGATTATTATAAGAATAACTCAATAAATATTTATAAAGCACGCTCTCATGAAAACTAATATAAAAAAACATTTATTAAGCATGCCTAATATCTGGCACCATGCTAAGTGTTAATAATTATTTTTAGTTCTTGTGAATTCAATGAGTGAAAATAAGAGTATTTAAATTTAATAATAGTAATACCTAACAGTAGGTATTACTATGCCAAGCACTAAGTGCCTTACATCTAATAACTTATATAATTCCCTCAATAATGAGGTAGATGCTATTAACTTTTATTCCTCGAACTACCAGTAAAGCTAAACATATTTTCATAAACTACATTCAAATTTACCAACATATTGTTTGAGAGTAATTAAGAAAGGCTAGGAATGTTATTTTCACCTTTGATGAAAAGATTACAGGAAGATGTTTCAAACATATGACCATACTTCATATTGACCTAATGAATACAGAAGTAATGTACATTCAGGAGTCAAATTTTAATATAAATAGTCTCAGATTTATACTCAATTTTATGGCTCGGTCTTTTAGAGACTGATATGGTCTGGCTGTGTCACCACCCAAATCTCAACTTGAATTGTATCTCCCAGAATTCCCACATGTTGTAGGAGGGACCCAGGGGGAGGTAACTGAATCACAGGGGCCAGTCTTTCCTGTGCTATTCTCATGACAGTGAATAAGTCTCATGAGATCTGATGGGTTTATCAAGGGTTTCTGCTTTTGCTTCTTCCTCATTCTCTCTTGCCGCCGCCATGTAAGAAGTGGCTTTAGCCCTCTGCCATGATTGTGAGACCTTCCCTAGCCATGTGGAACTGTACTAAGTCCAATTAAACTTCTTTCTTTTGTAAATTGCCAAATCTCAGGTATGTCTTTATCAGCAGCATGAAAACAAACTAATACAGCGACAAACGATACTTTAGTTCCAGAGGTCCAAATTCCTCCTGGAATCTAGTTATATATACTCCATCATACCTATATGTGAAAAGAATAGATGCAGGATGAATATTTCAACTACACTGTTATTTAGACTTTTTTTTTTTTTTTTGGTAAATTACCTGTTCATTTTCTTCCTCTATTTTTCTAATGGTTCTGCTGTTATTCATTTTCTTAAGTTTTTTTTTTTTTTTTTTTTTGAGACAGAGTCTCGCTCTGTCACCAGGCTGGAGTGCAGTGGCACAATCTCGGCCCACTGCAACCTCCGCCTCCCGGGTTCAAGCGATTCTCCTGCCTCAGCCTCCCGAGTAGCTGGGACTACAGGCATGTGTCACCATGCCCAGCTAATTTTTGCATTTTTAGTAGAGACAGGGTTTCACCATGTCGGCCAGGATGGTCTCGATCTCCTGACCTCGTGATCTGCCCACCTCGGCCGCCCAAAGTGCTAGGATTACAGGCATGAGCCACCGCACCTGGCCTCTTACGAAATTTGAATGGCTCCCTGTGCATCTGGGATTTTAATCCTTGGACATCTTTCTAGCAAATTTCTCAGTTGACCTATTTTACATTTTAACGAAGTAAAGTCTATCTTTCTACCTTTCAAAGTTGGCTTTTATGTGTGGATCATTTTGGTTTTCTCCTTTAATGCTTCTCATGCACAATTATCTGAATCTTAAATTTGAATTATAGAAAAGATCAATCGAGTATGTATAGAAAAGAAACAATGAGAAAGAGTCAATAAAATAAAAACAATGTTTCTAATAACATCTATACAGAGAACAAAATAATACATTTTAGTATCTTCAGTCTTATCCCATGATCATTTTCAGTAAATGTAGATTAAAAATACATTTTTTAATTTGCTAGCTTTTATCCAAATCAAAAAGCATATGGAATTAGAGTATTATTTCCTTAAAATTTCAAGTGTAGACCAGGCATGGTGGCTCACACCTATAATTTCAGCACTTTGGGAGGCCAAGGTGGGTAGATCACCCGAGGTCAGGAGTTCAAGACCAGCCTGGCCAACATGGTGAAACCCCATCTCTACTAAAAATACAAAAATTAGCTGGGTGTGGTGGTGCGTGCCTGTAGTCCCAGCTACTCAGGAGGCTGAGTCATGAGACTCACTTGAACCCAAGAAGCAGAGGTTGCTGTAAGCCAAGATCATGCCACTGCACTCCAGCCTGGGCGACAGAGTGAGACTCCATCTCAAAAAAAAAAGAACAAGAATTTTAAAAAATAATTTCAAGTGCAGTGTACAAGTGTACAGAAACTGAGAACTTAAGGAAAGTCACAAATCATCTGAGATAAGCAAGAGGCTTAAAGTTTATTCCGAAATTGCTCTTGTTTTTAAAATTAAAGCTATATCTGTTATACACGACAACAGAAATATTAAATGGGTATGCAAAAAGTATATAAGTAGCAGAATTTAAATAATTTAATGAAACCTTATTTTCCACATTCCTTGTAAAGAAATAAATGACTCTGCCAATACCCTCTAACAATTCCAATGCCCTCAAGAAACCGAATGTGATAAATTATTTTCATCACTTTCAATATAAAATAACTTAAAACTGTTTTGCCCCAAATTTCAAAGTTCAAAAATCTACAACCATTCAAACCTTATTAGAAAATGTACACAACCTGTGATTTAATACATATTTCATGAAACTATGATTAAATAATTCTCATGTATTACATGCCTCTTTAAATTTTTTGAAAATATATATCATAGAATATAATGCATTAAAATTTTTTTATATGAAGTATATAATGGGAGCTGATTCACTGACAGATACGAAAGATTGAATATTTGCAGAACATTGTCAGCAAACCCCACTTCTTTCTACAGAAACCAAATGAGATGCTTTTGTGTGTCCTTCCATACTCCTATCTTAGTCACCTGGGCTTAAAATCTAGCTTTACAACACTAATCAAAAGAAACCAAGATAGCTATATTAATTTTGGCTGCAGCCAACTTCAAAACAAGGAAAGTTATCAGGAATAAACAGGGGCATTACATAATAATAAAGGGGTTAATTCTCCAAGAAGACATTACAATCCTTAATGTATATGCACCTAACAAGAGAGTGTAGAAATATATGAGACAAAACTGATAGAATGACAAGAAGAAATAGACGAATCTACTATCATAGTTGGAGACTTCAAAACACCTCTATCTGAAATGTATAGATTCAGCAGGCAGAAAATCAGTAAGGACATAGTTAAAGTCAACAACAACATCAATCACCTGGATGTAATAAGACGTCTATACATTATTCGACAATAGCAGAATATATATTCTCAAGCTCATATGAAACATTTACCAAAATAAACTATATCCTGGACCATAAAACACACCTTAACAAATTTAGAATAGAAATCATGTAATGCCTGCTCTCAGACCACTAGTAATTGAACTAGAAATCAGTAACAGAATGATAACCATAAAATTCCAAAATAAGAGATTAAATGGCACACTTCTAAATAACACATGGTCCAAAGAAAAAATCTCAAAAGAAATTTGAAAATATTTTTAAATAAGTGAAGACGAAAACAACTTGGCAAAATTTGTGGGATGCTGCAAAGCATTGCTTAGAGGTAAATTTGTAGCACTGAATAAATATATTAGAAAAGAAGAAAGATCTAAAATTGCATATGCTTTCACTGTGAGAAACTAGAAAAAAAAGAACAAATTAAACCCAAAGTAAGCAGAAGAAATAATAAAAATTTGAACAGAAATCAATAAAATTGAAAACAAAATTAATAGAGAAAATTAATAAAACCAAAAGCTGGTTTTTTAAGGCATAAATAAGATTGATAAGCTTCTAGCCAAGCTAACAGAAAAAGGGAAAAGACATAAATTATCAATTTCAGAGATGAAGGAAGGAACATCACTACAGATCTGATAAACATTAAAAGGATAACTGAGCAATACTGTGAACAACTCCACACCCACAAACTTAATAATCTAGATCAGTGGGCCAATTCCTTGAAAGACACATCTCTCACAACTCATGCAAGAAGAAGTAGACAATCTGAAGAGGCCTATACCTATTTAAGAAATTTAATTGAAAACTAATAACCTTCCAAAACAGAAAGCACCAGGCCCAGATAAATTCACTGGTGAATTCTACCAAAAATTTAAAGAAAAAAGTGATCAATTCTGTATAATGTCTTTCAGAAGATAAAAGCAAACAGAATACTTAACTCATTCTATGAAGCCAGCATTACCCTAATACCAAAATCCTGCAAAAACATTACAAGAAAAAAAATACTACAGACCAGCGTCTCTCATGAACATAGATGCAAAATTCCCCAACAAGATACTAAGCAAATTGAATTCAACAATGTATAAAAATAATTATATTACATGATGGAGTGGAATTTATTCCAGATTGCTCTGGTCTGAATATTTGTCCCCTCCAAACTCATGTTAAAATTTAATTTCCATTGAGGCAGTATTGAAAGGTGGGGCTTTAAAAAGATTATTGGGTTATGAGGGCTCTGCCCTCATGAATGAACCAATACATTCATAGATTAATGGATTAATAGGATAATAAGTTAATGGATTAATGGGTTATCACAGGAGTGAGACTAAAGGGCTTAGTAAAAAGGGGAAGAGGGACCAGAGCTAGCATGCCCAACCTTCTTGCCATATGATGCCCTGCACTGCCTCAGGACTTTGCAGAGAGTTCTCAACAGCAAGAAGGTATTTCACCAAATGCAGCCACTCAACCTTATGTTCTCAGCCTCCATAACTGTAAAAAATAAATTATTTTTCTTTATAAATTACCCAGTTTCAAGTATTCTGTTATAAGCATCAGAAAATGAACTAAGACATAGGTATACAAGCCTGGTTCAATTTGCAAATCAATTAATGTAATAAATCACATCAATAGGCTAAAGAAGAAAAATCATATGATTATATCCATAGATGCAGGAAGAGCACTGGACAAAATCCAGTATGAACTCATGATAAAAATTCTCAATAAACTAGGAATAGTAGGAAACTTCCGTGAGATATTGATAAAGATATCAATATTTACAAAAAAAAGTTATAGCTAACTGCATACTTAATGATGAGAAACAGGAAGCTTTCTCACTAAGATCAGGAACAAGGCAAAGACGCCCCTCTCATTACTGCTCTTCAACTTCATACTGGAAATCCTTGCTAATACAATAAGACAAGAAAATAAAAGGTTTATAGATTGAGAAGAAATAAAAATGTCTTTGTTTGCCGATGACATCATTATTTATGTACAAAATCCAAAGAATCAACAAACTCCTGAAACTAATCAATGATTTTAGCAAGGTTGCAGGATACGAGGTTAATATAGAAAAGTCAGTTACTTTAAATTGCTTTCCTATATACTAGCCATGAACAAGTAGAATTTAAAATTGGAAACATAATAGCGTTTAGCACACACAAACAAACACTTAGTCATAAATCTAACAAAATATTTACAAGATCTGTATGAGGAACACTACAAAAGTATGATAAAATAAATCAAAGAACTAAATAAATGAAGAAATATTCCTTGTTCATAAATAGAAAGACTAAATATTGTTAGGATATCAGTAATTCCCAATTTGATCTATTGATTTAATGTAACCCCAATCAAAATTTCAGCAAGTTAATTTGTGGAGACTGACAAAATTATTCTAAAGTTTATATGAAGAGGCAAAAAAACTCTGAACAGCCAATACATTGGATGAGAAGAACAAGGTTGCAGGACTAACACTACGTGACATTAAGACTTACTATAAGGGTACATGTCTCAGTCTGTTTTGTGCTGCTATCACAGAATATCTGATATTTGGTAATTTATAAAAAAAAAAAAAAAGATCAATTTCTTACAGTTCCGGAGGCTAGAAAGTCCAAGGTTGAGGAGCTTGCACCTGGTGAGGGCCTGCTGGCTGTGTCATCTGATGGCAGGAGTTCACAGAGGAAGAGAATGCATGCGCATGTGCAAAAGAAGGGAGCTGAACTCACTCTTTTATCAGGAACTCACTCCCTCAATATTTTACCAATCGTGTGATAATGGCATTAATACAATTCATGAGGACAGGGCTCTCATGAACCAATCACCTCTTAAAGATCCCACCCCTCAATGCTATTGTATTGGGGATTAATTTTCCAGCACATGAATTTAGGGGGACACATTCAAACAATAGCAAAAATACAATAATTTAAAAAGGATAGTATTGGTGAAAGTAGAAATAAATCCATGGAACAGAATAGAGAGCTGAGAAATAGAACAGCATAAATAAAGTCAACTGATCTTTAACAAAGGAGCAAAGGCAATATAATGGAGAAATGTAGTCTTTCCAACAAATGGTTCTGGAACAACTGAATGAATGTCCATATACAAGAAAAAAAAATCAGTCTAAGCACAAACTTTATACCTTTCACAAAAATTAATCAAAATGGATCACAGACCTAAATGTAAATACAAAAGTATAAACTCACAGAAGGTTATATAAGAGAAAATCTAGATGATCTTTAATTTGGCAATAACCTTTTAGATACAACACAAAAGGTATGATTTATGAAAGAACAAATCAATAAGCTGGGTGCCATTAAAACTAAAAATTTCTACTCAGCAAAAGACATTCTCAAGAGAATGAAAAAACAAGCCACGGCCTGGGAGAAAAATACTTACAGAAGATATATGCAATAAAAACTATTACGCAAAATATGCAAAGACTCTTTAAACTCAACAATCGAAAAACAAACAGCTTAATTTAAAAATGGGTCAAAAACCTTAATGGACACCTCACCAAAGAAGACATACAGTACTCAAATAAGCATATGAAAAGGTGCATCATATGTCAGCAGGAAAATGCACATTAAAATACCAGTGAAATACCACTACACACCTTTTAGAATGGCCAAAATCCAGAACACTGGCAACACCAAATGCTGACAAGGATGTGGAGGAACATGAGCTCTCATTCATTGCTGGTGGGAATGCAAAATGGCACAGCCACTTTGGAACACAGTTTAGTGGTTTCTTAAAAAACTGAACATTATGCTTACTGCCATAGTCTGTTTAATGTTGCTCATAAGAAAATACCTGAAACTGGGTAAGTTATAAAGAAAAGGAATTGACTTCTTAGAATTATGGAGGCTGAGAATTTCAAAGTCAAGGGGCCATATCTGGTGTGGCCCTTCTTGCTACTGGGGACTCTGCAGAATCCCAAGGCAGCACAGAGTATCACATGGTAATGGGGCTAAACTAATCCATTAACCCATTAATCTATGAATGGATCAATACATTCATGAGGACAGACCCAATCACTTCTTAAAGGCTCCACCTTTCAATACTGTTACATTGGGGATTTAGTTTCAACATGAATTTTGAAAGGGACAAATATCCAAACAATAGCACTTACTATAACATATAGTTATGATCCAGCAATCATGCTCATGGTATTTATCCAAAGGAGTTGAAAACTTATGTCTACACAGAAACCTGCACAAAGATGTTTATAACAACTGTATTCACATTTGCAAATTGATATGTTTTGGCTCTGTGTCCCCACCCAAATCTTACCCTGAATTGTAATAATCCCCACGTGTCATGGGAGGGACTAGGTGAGAGGTAACTGAATCATGGGGGGCAGGTTTTTCCCGTGCTGTTCTCATGGTAATGATTATGTCTCATGAGATCTGATGGTTTTATAAAGAGTAGTTCCCCTGCACATGGTCTCTTGGCTGCCACCATGTAAGATGTCTCTTTGCTCCTCCTTCGTCTTCCACCATGATTGCGAGGGCTCCCAGCCATGTGGAACTGTGAGTTCATCAAACCTCTTTCCTTTATAAATTACCCAGTCTTGGGTCTGTCTTTATTAGTGGCATGAGAATAGAATAATACACCAATACCTAGAATCAACCAACATGTCCTTCAGTAGCTACTGGAATAAAGAAATGTTGTCACATCCAGAAAATGAAAAATTATTCAGTGCTAAAAAGAAATTAGGTATCAAGCCACGAAAAGACATGGAAGAAATTTACACACATATTACTAAGTGAAAGAAGCCAATCTGAAAACACTACATACTGTATGACTCCAACCATATAACATTCTGGAAAAAGCAAAACTATGAAGACAGTAAAAAAAAAAATAAGTAGTTGCCGGGGTTAGGAGGCAGGGAGAGATGAATAGTCTGAGCACCGGGGATTTTTAGGCAGCAAAACGACTCTATATGATACTAAATGCTGGAAACATGTCATTATACATTTATACAAACCCATGAAATGTGCAACACCAAGAATGAGCCCTAATATACACTATGAACTCTGGGTGCGAATAATGGATAAATGTAGGTTCATCAATTGTAAATGTACTACTCTGTTGTGGGATGTTGATAATGAGGGAGTTTATGTATGTGTGGGGACAGGAGGTACATGAGAAATCTATGTACCTTCCTCTCAGTTTTGTTGTGAACCTAAAACTGCTATTAAAAAAGAGTCTATTTTTAGAAAAGGAATTGGTAAAAAAACAAAACAAAACAAAACAAAACAAAAAACACAAAAGTAGCTCTACCACTCCCTGGCTGGGTGGCCTCAGGAAATTTGATTTCTCTTTTTCTCAGTTGTTTTTCCATCTGTTAAAGGGATAATAACTATTTCTTAAGATTTGTGTGACTTGAGTGAGTTGACATTGTCCAAGCATTTTAAATAGTGCCTGACACATTAAATATTTGTGAAATAGATTAAAAATAGTATTCACCACTCTGTATTGTAACTGTTTGATGATTCATCTGTGTCACCTTTAACTAAAAGCTCCCTGTGGATAGACTCCATGTCTAGCTTGTTCAGCATTTGAGCCTTTAGCTGGGCTGTGAACACAGGAAGTACCAAGGAAATATTTATTGAATGAGATGTCTAGCAGTGGAATGGGCTTCCCTGTTGGTCTAATTATTTAAGAAAAGGATGTGATGATCACCTGTCAGTGATGTTCCGGAGAGTATACCTAACACAGAAGGCTAGCAATAGTGGCTAAAATTTCTTCCAAATCTAAGATTGCATTATTCTATTTATACTTTTTCTTTAGCATTTTTTGCAGTCTAACAACAGTACCACCATAATAAAAGAATTGCATCTTTCAGCACTTGCCACCTTCACCCTTAAATAGGTTCTAGCCATACTAAAATACTTCTAGTGTTTAGGATCTTCCCCTCCTTAGGCACATTACATGCTTTTCCCTTTGTTTAGAATGCTATCTTAGACTTGTCTGTTTCACTTTCTGTATACAATTTCCAGAAAGGCTTCCCTGGTCCTCCACAAGAGTACCAAGCGTCACTCACATGATGCAACAGAATTTTGGCTTTGTATTTATCACATGTTTTAAATACTGCCTGATTGCTAATTCACTAAATTGTAAGCTGCTTGAAAGCTGGATCTGTGTCTTGTCTACTGATCTTTCTCAATCACTTAAAACACTGCATAGTAGTAAGTATTCAAGGGCATGAATGAAACCATCTTACATAGGTCTATTGTTTTTCAATTGTGTGCATCACAGACAATTTTTAAAAGCACTTTTCTTTTTATAAATGTTTGGCTAACCTGTTACACTGTTTTGTAGTAAAATTCTCTCCCAATGTCAATTTTCCATATCAGCTTAATGCTATTAAGCACAATATGTAATATGCAAACGTGTATTCCAAAACTAATACTTGCTTTTTTTCCATGCTTAGAATTTAAAGTCTTCAAAGCAAGTTGGTTTTGTTTTGTTTTGTTTTTGAGGAAAATGTTTGGAGGTAAACAGATCAGGCCAAAATCAGCTAGATATTAGCCAATTTTGTCTGGAACAAAAAAAGAAAACAAAAGAGTTCGTTCTTACTGTGAATGCCACAATTAGTGAAAAAGATGAATCTTGATATTCCGGGCTGTCTGAATTGTGCTGATGAGAGAAGAAGTAGAAATGCTTTAACCTTTGAAGAGGTTGGTGATCCCTACTCTCCCTTCACTCCCATTTATTTTGTGGTTTCCCACAAAGGTTCATTTAAAAACTGAAAAAAATCTCATCGATTAAGTTGGCCTTAAGAACTTCTTTGGCCTTAAGAACTAGCAATATTTCTGTATTCCATTCTGTCCCTGAGGAAAATAAAGGGCAGGCCCTGCACCAAATTTCCAACTCAACAGGTAATGGGGAAAAAAAATTTAATTGAATTTGTATCTGTATCGCAGAAAAATCATTTCACCTGGCATAATTAGAAGGTTCCTCAGACCTGTTACTCAGCAATTGGCATTTACCATACAAACTGATGACTCATTAATAACGACATATCATTCAGTGTCAGAAATCAATTCGGGATAACATTTCACTACATTAGTTTAGTGAAAAGGGCTTACTCACGTAACACAAGTCTTTCTTTAGTTTGTCAGACATCTATTACCAGCTTTCTTCACTCTGCAGGTCTAGCTTTCCCCTCCTCTCCCCCTCCCCTACCCACTCTCCCCTCCCTCTTCTCTCCTCCCTCCTCCTTACCCCCTCCTCCCTCCTTTGTTTTTCCCTCCTCCCTCCTCCCTTTCTCCTTCCGGGAGGCGGGACAAGGCTTGCTTGCGTCCTCCGTAGATTGGCAGGTCACTGGGACGGCCAGCGCGTGCGCACTGGCCTGTCAGCGGCCGGTGGACCATGGAGGCCGCAAGGCCCTTCGCCCGGGAGTGGAGCGCCCAGTCCCTTCCCCTGGCAGTAGGGGGCGTTTTGAAGCTGCGGCTCTGTGAGCTGTGGCTACTGCTACTGGGTTCTAGTTTGAACGCGAGATTTTTGCCACACGAGGAGGACGTAGACTTTATCAACGAGTACGTGAACCTCCACAATGAGCTGCGGGGCGACGTCATTCCCCGAGGGTCTAACTTGCGCTTCATGGTGAGGCCGGAAGGCGGTTTGCCAACCCTTCCTCTGCCGTTGCCACAGCGCCTCCCTGGGTCTCGGGAAGTTGGGGCCACTGCTCTGAGGCTGAAGGATCGCGGAGAACAGCACTTTTAGCTTGGATTTTAAAGTACACGTGAAGTTTATACAGAGAAAAACTGCGGACACTCTAACACATGCTTATTACCATGATATTACACAGGGCCAGGACTAAGGTGATGGAGGCACTGGCCTGAAGTGCAGATTTTAAGGGGGCGCCAATTCAAGAAAATGATATTTTAATGCAACGGGTTTTTAAAAATCAGTGCAAAAATATCAATATCAAGGATAAAGAAAATGTTAAAAAATTTAACAAAGGTTCCTTGGGTCTGGATTAGGGAAAAACAAGTGCGACACTCTCAGGGTGATGCAAATCAAGATGAGATTCTGTTTGTATTTGAAATTTTTATTTTTAGCTTTTTCCATCACCGATGTCACATTAGCTTTGCCTTTTAAAAATGTTATCTTGATTTTTTCTTTTTTTTTTGGTGCCCATTCCAAATTTGGCTCCTAAGGAAGTGTCTCAGTTTCCTCACCCTAGTCTTGACCCTGATTTTGCCTTACCTTACAATGCTGTTCTTGCTTTCCCCCTCTTTTACACCCTGTAGTCATTTAACAACTCATCAACTATTCCCTGGTTGCTATTGAGTTTTCGTGACTGTCATTAAAATGACTGAAAATCCGGCAAATAAATAACTGTCCTCTTAGGGAATTAGAAGCTTCAAACTTATAAATTATATTGCAAGGACTACTTTCCTAGACATGTCTTTTCTTCCTTCAGCATTAGTTCTTAGCACAAATTTCAGAAATGGGATAAATAAAGGGTATGATATTTTTTATTAATTTAACACATAGCAATTGCTATGCTAAAGGGTAGTGCCAAATTTAGCAAATACCAGCTGTTCTGTTTTCACCACATCCTCACTGATTTGGACATGTTCAATTACTTGCTAAATGAATAAATTACAAAAATGGTCATTTGTTTTAATGTTGATTTTAAAATACTATTTTGATAGGACATACTTGAGTTCTTTCTTCGTCATTTCCTTTAACCTTTTATATTGTCAGCATTTCCATGTCAGATTATATGCTGTCTTATAGAAATATGCTAGCATTTGGTTCTATCTGCTGAAGATACTTTTTTCTAAGCCAATTCTTTATATTTTGAATTCAATTATAGAGTTTGGGGATATTTGGGAGTTTCAACTAATTTCCCATTTTTTGTGAGTAATTCTGTTTCTTCCCAATTTGAAGATTATCCTTACTCCTGAAAATTAATAAACACATGATACTTTCTAATACAACTTTTCATAGGTTTTCTATCTCATCTCTAAAAATTATATAGTATTTCAAACATAAGGTATATAAAATAATATACCTGTATACCCACAATCGATATTTTTAAATATAGACATTTTTAAAGGAATAGTATTTGATATATAGGTTAAAGTCCCACCCTAAATTTTTACCTTTTTCTTCTTTCTTGAAGTTAATGTATATTTTTCCCATGTATTTTATTAGGACATAAATATTAACTGTAAATAGTATAGTCTATCATAATAGTATGGCCTATTTAAAATGTTTCTTTAGCAGATTTGGACATCACTCAATTTATTTTAACTCTTTTATTGGTTATTTTTAGTATTTTAATATATGTACTTTTTATAAATTCCAAAAGTTAATACCTGTAAACTCCACCCAAATATTAATAAGATCTTAGAACACAAATTCTGAATACTTTCCATCCTTATTCATGCTATTGCCGTGTAGTACTTTTGTTCTACCTTGCTTTTAAATACCAAAAAAATTGTTGTTTTTAAAAAATTGTATTACAATATACAGGACATAGCATTTACCATTTTAACCATTTTTAAGTGTATAGTTCAGTGGCATTAAGTACATTTGCACTGTTGTGCACTCATTACCACCACCCATCTCCAAAATTTTTTCGTCTTCCTGAACTGAGACTCTGTACCCATCAAATAATTACTTTACTCTCCATCTCCCCTCCTCCCAGGCCTCTATCACCATTCTACTTTCTATTCCTATTAATTTAACTTCTTAAGGTACCAAATATAAGTGGAATCATATAATATTTGTCTTTGTTACTAGCTTATTTCATTTGGTATAATGTCTATAAAGTTCACCCATGTTGTAGCATGTGTCAGAATTACCTGTCTTTTTACAGCTGAATAATATTCTATTGTATGCATATACCACATTTTGTTTATCCATTCATTGGTCAGTGGATATTTAGATTGCTTCCATTATTTGGCTGTTGTGAATAATACTGCTATAGACATGGGTGTACATTTATCTGCTCCAGTTCCTGATTTTGCTGTTTCTGGGTATATACCCAGAACTGGAATTGCTGTATCATATAATAATTCTATGTTTAATTTTTCAAAGAACCCCCATTCTGTTTTCCATAGTGGCTGCACCATTTTACATTCCCACCAAGAATGTTCAAGGGTTCAATTTCTCCACATCCTTGATAACACTTGTTATTTTCTGTTTTATTTTCTTTATTCCTCTTTTTTTCTTAATGATAACCATCTAGCAGTTATGAAGTGATACCTCACTGTATTTTTTATCTGCATTTCCCTAATGATTACTGATATTGAGCATCTTTTTATTTGCTTCTTGACCAAGATTTTCTCTTCTTTGAAGAACTATCTATTCAAGTCCTTTTCACACTTTTTGGCCAACTTGTTAGATTTTTTGTTGTTGAATTATAGGAATTTTTATAGATTCTGGATATTAATCTTTTTCAGATATATGATTTGAAAGTATTTTCTCCCATTTTGTAAGTTGCCTTTGCAATCTATTGATAATTCCTTTGATAAACAAAAGTTTTTAACGTCAATGAAGTATAATTTATCATTTTTTGTTGTTATTGTATGTATTTTTTGTGTCGTATCCAAGAAGTCATTGCCAAATTCAATATCATGAAGCTTTTCCCCTGTGCTTTTTAAAGGTTTTATAGTTTTAGGTCTTTGAGTTAAGTTTTGTATATTGTGTAAGGTAAGGGTCCAGCTTATTCTTTTGCATGTGGATATCCAGTTTTCCTAACTTCATTTGCTGGAAAGATTGCTGTTTTCCCCATAAAATGGTCTTTCCACCCTTGTTAAAAATCATTTGACCATATATGCTGGCATTTATTTTGGGGCCCTCTATTCTATTCTGTTAGTCTAATATGTCTGTATGCTATTAATAGTTCAACAATGATTACTGTAGAATACTGGTAAGTTTAGAAATTAGGAAATGTGCATTCTTCAACTTTTTTCATCTTCTTCAGGATTATTTTGGCCATACAGGGTCCTTTCAGATTTTTTACGAATTTTGAGATGTATTTTTGTATTTCTGCAAAAAAAGAAACATTATTGGGATTTTGATATGGGTTTCCTTGATTTGTAACATTTTGGGTAGAACAGGCATCTTAACAATATAAAGTATTCCAATACATTAACACAGTATGTCTTTTCACTTTTTAGTATCCACCTTAATTTCTTTCAGTAATATTTTATTTTCAGTATATATGTTTTTCCCTCTTTGGCTAAGTTTATTCCTAAATATTTTATTCTTTTTGATGCTATTGTGGTGGAATGGTTTACCTAATTCCCTTTCAGATTATTTATTATTAACATATTGAAAAGCAACTAATTTTTGTGTGTTGATTTTGTAACCTGCTACTTTTCTCTAATTTTCTGAATTTATTTATTGGTTCTAACAGTTTTTTGTGTGTGGAATCGTTAGGGTTGTCTACATATAAGATGACTATGTGGCTACTTTTCTTCATTTTGTTAATGTGTTCTATCACATTGATTAATTTTTATATATCGAACCATTCCTGCACCAAGGAGTAATTCCACTGGGTTATCATGTATAATTCTTTTAATGTGCTGTTACATTCAGCTGTTTTTAATGTGCTATTAAATTCAGGTTTTTGTTGAAGATTTTTATATTAATATTCCTAAAAGATATTGACCTATAGTTTTCTTATAGTATCTTTTTCTGGCTTTGGTATCAGGGTGATGCTGGCTTCATAGAATGAGTTAATAAATATTCTCCTGTCTTCATTTTTGGGGAAGAGTTTGAGAATTGATGTTAATTCTTCTTTAAATATATGTCTTGAACTCCTATTAGAATTCACCAATGACTCCATCTGGTTCTGGGCTTTTCTTTGTTGGGAGATTTGTATTACTGATTTTTATTATTATTTTATGAAATTATTATTTTATTATTTTTATTAAATCTTATTAGTTATAGGTCTGTTTAGATTTTCTGTTTCTTCGTTACTACCTTTTGGTAGATTGTATGTTTCCAGGAATAAGTCTTCTGTCTTTATTTCTTACTCAGTCTTGCTAAATGTTTATCATTTTTGCTGATCTTTTTGAAGAACCAGCTCATAGTTCTGTTAATTTTCTCTGTTGTTTTTCTGTTCTCTATTTTATTTATCTCTGCTTCAATCTTTATTATTTCCTTCCTCTGGTAACTTTGGGTTTTGTTCGATTTTCCTTTTCTTTTTACCTATGGTGTACAGTTAGGTTGTTGATTTGGAGTATTTCATCTTTTTAAAAAAATGTAAGCTCTTACACTCATACATTTTCCTCTTAGCGCTGTTTTTTGCTAAATTCTATAAGTTTAAATAGTTGTGTTTTCATTTTCATTTTTTCCCAAGGTATTTTCTTTTGTGATTTCTTTTTTGATTCATTGCTTAAGAGTGTGTTGTTTAGCATTATTATTTCATTTTTTTAATTATTTTTTGAGACAGGATCTCACTCTCTTGCCCAGGCTGGAGTGCAGTGATGTGATCTCAGCTCACTGCAGCCTTTAACCCTGGGGCTCAAGTGATCCTCCCATCTCAACCTCCTAAGTAGCTGGGACTACCGGTACTCACCACCACGCCCAGCTGATTTTTGTATTTTTTGTACAGGCAGGGTTTTGCCATGTTGCCCAGGCTCGCACCTGGCCCATTATAATTATTTATGCTAGCAACTATTACTTCTTGTATTGCACTACCACTTTCTGGAATCAGTTTCCTTGTGCCTAAAATACGTCTTTTAATAGCTCATTCAGCAAGGGAGTGTGAATAGTAAACTTAATATTTCTATATGTAAAATAATCTTTACTTCACACTCTTGAATGATATTGTTCTCTCTCAGCACTATCTTCTGTCTCCCACTGTTGCTTTTGAGGTTTCTTTTGTTAGCTGAACTCAGAGGTTCCCACAGTATGGTTCCTATACCAGCAACAACAGAATCACCTGTGAACTTGTTAGAAATTAAAGTTCTCAGGACCTATCCCAGACTTACTGAATCAGAAATCCTGGTTTTGAAACCCAGTACTCTGTATTTTAATTAAAGTCCTCCAGATGATTCTGAAGTGTGCTAAAGTTTGAGATCCACTAGTCTTTTGGTTGTTATTTTAAAGATGATTTATCTTTTCTCTCCAGCTACTTTAAATATTTTATATTTGCTGTTCTGTAGTTTTACCCCATACTAGTACTAAGCATGCATTTATTTTTATTTATTTTGTTCAGGACTTTTCTTTTTAATCTCTGGATCCATGTCCGTTGTTAAGACTAAAATTCTTCAGTATTATTTCATAGAATGTTGCCTCTTCCCCATGCTCTCTAGTCTCCCTGTCTTGAACTCCTATTAGATGTATGTTTGACTTTTTCATTCCTTTTCTCCACAGCTCTCCATTTTCTCCCTACAGTCCATCTCTTTTTCTGTTTTCCTTCAGAGTCATTGCTTTAGAACTGCTATTCATTCACTAGTTTTCTCTTCAGATTTTTATGATATATTTAACTGGCCAATTGATTTTTTAAAATTTCTAGACTTTTTTTTTTAATTTGCTCATATTCCCCCAGTGTCCTGTTTTCTCTTATGATTTCTATTTTTACACTCAATCATTTTAAACATAATTATTTTATATTTTCATAAAATATTTTTAGTGCTTTATTATTTTAGTTTCTTTGGGTGCCAGTTCTCTTGTTTTAGCTACTGAGCCTCTGTCATGTTTATAATTTTCTATCCTATGCTTATTTTCAGCAGAGATTGTGTGTGTGTGTGAAAGAGTCCCCTATTGTCCAAACAGTGGAAAAATAAATATTGCTACAGACTAGTTTTTATTAGCTTTTGCCTTACTCCCCTGTTACAGTCAGTTTTACATTTATATTTTTTTAAATTTATAATGTGTTAAGTTTTGATATTTAAAATTTGTTTGGGTATTCTCAGCATATATAGGCAATGTAAGTATAGTGTCCACTTGTAGGCATAGGATAGATCTAGAACTGATTTCTCACATGACATGACTTTTTTCCGTCTGACTTTCTGTCACTTCCTCAGACTTCTAGGAAGGGTTTGGTGGTCTGCTTCATTTAGGAAGAAGTCGGCATCCTGATTTTTCCGCAAATATTTCAGTCCCAGAACTTGTCTTAGATGGTTCTATGGCTACGTCTTCTTCCTATATTGTTGGCATTTATATCTAATCTGATATTTCCTCTCCTCAGATTAGGCACATGAGTTCACCACTCTGACTTTTAACTTTTCTCTTCATTTCTGGCACTTGAGTATTACCTTTCCTGCCTTTGAGCTCAGCTGTGGATTAAAAAAAAAAAAAAAAAAAAAAATGCCGGGAGCGGTGGCTCAGGCCTGTAATCCCAACACTTCGGGAGGCCGAGGCGGGCAGATCACTTGAGCTCAGGAGTTCTGACCAGCCTGGCCAACATGGTGAAACCCTGTCCCTACTAAAAATACAAAAATTGCCGAGCGTTGTGGCAGGCGCCTGTAATCCTAGCTACTCCGAAGGCTGAGGCAGGAGAATCGCTTGAACCCGGGAGGCGGAGGTTGCAGTGAGCTGAGATCGCACGACTGTACTCCAGCCTGGGCGATAGAATGAGACTCCGTCTCAAAAAAAAAAAAAAAAAAAAAAAAAAAAAAAAAACTTTTATCATTTGAAGATTGAATTATATGAATTGCTCTTCAACCATTTTTGGCCTAGAAAACGCAAGCAATTTCATAGGATTTAAACTAAACATTTTATTCCCATTTTTATGGGTTTGTAATATTAGAAGATTGTGTCTTAGCTTCGTCCTCTTTGTTGCTTGAACTTTCTTACATTCTTGGATGCTAGGAGCACAGAATCCCTCCCTTCTTTTTCTGAGCTGTTCTGGGGCTGAGTGATTCCTAATTCTAACCTGACATGGTAGTACTAGGAGAAGGCTCAAGACTTAGACTCCTCTCATGTACCAGATAATGGGCTGTAGTTTTATATCTAATATCAATTTTTAATTTAATATTACAAATAAATCTTCCTCCTTTTTTAAAAAAAGAAAGAACAGTGCAGTCAATGTTAACATTTTCTAACAGCCACTTCAGTTATGTTCCCTTTCTCCATCCCCAGAGAAAATAACCTTTATGAGTTTGATATGAATCATTCTAATACATTTTTTAAGGTTTTGAATATATATGTGATTATTAGACCAAAGACATAATGTTTGGAGGTTTCTGTCTTATATTTCTATAAGTGGCATTATGTGAAATTTATCATGTTACTTGGTTTTTCATTCAAAACTATACATTTGAGATTAATTCGTTGATATAAATCTAGTTAATTCAGTTTTTTTGCTATGCTATTTATCCCTTAAATGTACTACCTTTTTTACCTATTCCTTTATTGATGGACATTTAGGTTGTTTTAAAAATAAATAAGCATAGCCAGGATATTTTGAAAAATGAGGGTTATTGAACATATTAGATTTTATAGCATATAATAAAGCCTCACTAAGTAAAATAATACGGCACTAGTATGTTAAAAGATATACCATTGAAAGTTATAGAGTTCAGAAATAACCCAAATATATGAGAGTTTAGTATATGATAAAAGTAGCATCTCAAATCTGTGAGCTATAGATAGACTTTTTAATAAATTGGTGTTGATCAATCTGGGTAGTCATTTGAAAAAGGTAATATTGCTTCATCCATACATCAATATAAATTCCAACTAAGTCAACAGTTCCCCACAGACAAGACAACAAAAGTATTGTTGAACTTTGGAGTTTTACTAGCCTGATAGGTAAAATATGATCTGTGATTTTTATTTCTCTTATTATAAGCAAAGCTGTGTATCCTTTCATGTGAATAAGGATCTGTTAGTATCCTTTAATGATTATTTTTCTATTAGTTTTTTTGCCTTTTTTTCTCCCATTATTTATTTGGGAAATGAGCCCTTCATCTTTGGTATGAGTTGTAATTATTTTCCCAGTCTGTCAGTTTTTTAAATCTACATATGTATTTTTTGTTATTCAGACTTTTTAACATTTTTGTGTAGCTGACTAATCAGTTTTTTAAAATTGCTTCTGGATTTTGTGTCAAAGTCAAAGACCATGCCTACTCCATGTACTACTGGTGTGAAAGCAAAATGATATAGTCCTTGTAAAGAATCTGGCAATACCTACTACATTACAGATGTATTTACTCTTTGGCTCTCTGGTCCCATTTCTGGTATCTATCCTAAGGACATACCGCACAAGAGGGAAATGGTATCCCTAAACGGTTATTCACTGTAACATCATTTAATATTAACAAATTATTGGAAAAATACTCTAATCTCCAGCACTGAGGGTTAACTAAAGTAAGTGTGGTTCATCCACATAAAAGAATACCATACACCTGTGGGGAAAAAAAAGAATGAGAATGTTTTTGTTTTTTTATTTTTATTTTTTGAGACAGAGTCTCGCTCTGTTGCCCAGACTGGAGTGCAGTGGCGCCATCTCGGCTCGCTGCAACCTCTGCCTCCTGGGTTCATGCCATTCTCCTGCCTCAGCCTCCTGAGTAGCTGGGACTACAGACACCCGCCACCGCGCCCGGCTAATTTTTTTTTGTATTTTTTTTAGTAGAGATAGGTTTTCACCACGTTATAGGATGGTCTCAATCTCCTGACCTCGTGATCCTCCCGCCTCGGCCTCCCAAAGTGCTGGGATTACAGGCGTGAGCCACCGCGCCCGGCCTGAACGTTCTTTATACTAACAACACAATATCTCATGGATCTTGGAAAAGCAAGGTACATTATGATACGTTTTGTATAAGAAAATTTAAAATAATGTATATTTGAATAGAAAATAGTGGACAGATCCACGGAATTAATTAGTTACTTATAGAAGTCCTAGGGGAAAGAGGATGGTGGAGAGCAAGACAACATGACTTCTCAATGATTTTATGTGATTTTGTTTTTATAAAGTATTAGATATCTGTTCAAAAAAATTATTTTTAAAACAAAATGTTCTTTAATGCATGTTGATAATTTCACTGGAGATTATAAGTGATAAAGCATTCATGAAACAAAAAATATATACAGCAAAAAAATGTAATGGCAACAATTTAAAACAATATCCTCAGTAAAATACAGTATTTAGTGTATTAGGGCTAGCATTCCTGAAGTCTGATCTTTGTGTACGATGGCATGAAATGGGCAAACAAAACATCAAAATGGAAGTGAGCATAATTTTATATATATATATATATATTTGTATTTTTGTTATTTAATCATGTAATTTTAAACATGTGAATTGAAGTTAAAGATAATTAAGATAATCATAAAGATTATCATAATGATTTGATGTTGGTGGCTAGCAGATGGGAAAAGTTAGTTGAACTTCCAGATTTACAAAAGAGAAGTGAGCAATGAAAAGAAACTTCATCAAGCCTGCAATATGAGGAGGGAAAAATACGAAATGACTTTTAAAAAACTGTAAACATAAAATAATATTTTAAAATAAACTAAATGTATGTTATCATAAATATGAGTGAATTTAATTTCTTTATCAATAATTTGCAAAAATATATACCTGGAATGATTGAAAATAAAAATATGAATAAAAATATTTATAAAACTTCCAATTTAAAAAAGAGAAACAATATTATAAAATAATATAGAAATGAAGACTAAAGATAAAAAGAAATACTATGTATTAGAAAAAAAAGCTATAATCCATGAAGATAAAATAAAGGCCTTCGCACTGGCCAAAATAGAAAATATATCAAGTAAAATTTCCTAAAAATACAAAGAAATATTTTTTAAAACAAGATAATTGTGGGATGTTTTCTATACTTCTTTTAAAGTCTTATAAAATAGATTTGAAAGTAAATTATATATAGCAACGAATAAATAATCCTGTCAATAAGGGATTCTAATATCCATGAAAAACATCTGTTTCATGCTCATAAAGAAAAACTTAAGTAGAAATTTTACACGCTAAATTTCTGACTAGAATGTAATAAAACTAGAAAGTAAGAACAAAAAATGTTGGTTGATAGAATCTTAACTACTTAGGAATTAAGCAACATTCTTCAAATTATCTTCGGATCAAGAACAAAAAACAAAATTTCCCCAAAATATGGGCACAATATCAAAACACATGACATAAATAAAGGAAAAGGCAATTAACTGTAAATGTCATTTTACAGAAACTGACTGACAATATGTGAACTAAAAAATTCAAAGAAAAGAAACAAAGAATGAGAGAATAGCTGTATAAGTAAAATTAATGAAAAATAATTTTTTCTAATAAAACAGCATTCTTATTTGCAAGAACTGGAAAAAAAATAGACACATTCGTGATAAGCCTCAGGGAATAAAAAGAGAAAACAAATTATTTTAGAAGTGAGAAAAAGATTTATAACCACAGATGGAGATGAGATTGCAAGAAGTGTAAGACAATATTTATTATGTCCAACCATGTTAATAATATTAGGTATCTAGATGAAATCAAGTGTTTTTCTAGCAAAATGTAAGTTGCAAAGTAAATACAGAAAGAGAAAACCCTAACAGCAATGCTTTAGAAGACAGTAGCAAGATGTTGAAGATCTGTTCTTTAAATAGGCCTCAATCTTAGGTAACAATAAAGATAATTCTGAATAATCTTCAAAGAACAGATAATTTCCAATGATATTAAAGTGTTTCTGTGTGTTTAAAAAATGGAAGATTCAATTCATTTTAGAAATCTAGAATAACAAATCTCCAAATGTGATAAACATAACAAGGAGAAAAAGGGAAAAAAATGTAGGCCTATTTCATTTATCAATATACATTGGACAGTAAATAGAATAATAATATTCTCTACTCTCTTAATAATGTTTTCCTTTACTCTTCCTCAGTCACACTGTGTACAACTTATTACTTAAATTTGTTCAGTTTCCAAAATCAGTGTTATGTATATTTTGACGAAGACTCTGAGCCTTCTTGAATAGACCTTGACCTTGGGCCCTGTCCTAAAGCCTACATTGCCCAGTTTTATTGCAAATCACACCTAGCCCAGTTTAGACAGCATCTGTTGCCCTTGATGTCTAATCACTCTGGCCTGCCTTCAGCAAGAATCTTTGTAGTCAGTTTAGCAAGAATCCCCCTACCCTTGATGTCTCCTTTTAGTAATTCTCCATGCACTGACTTCCTCACTCTGTTCCATGGGTATAAATCCCCACTTATCCTTGCTGTATTTGGAATTGAGCCCATTCTCTCTCCTCTAACATGATAGTCTTGCCACCTACCACAATAGCCCTAAATAAAGTCCTCCACTTTGTTAACAAGTGTCATGAACAATTTTTCCTTTAACAGTTATGGTACTGCTGTGACTCCGATGGTAGCAGATTCATCATTGGATCTCCAAACCTCTCACCCAGGACCCCAAGGGCACCCCTTTGAAGACTTTATCTTCACTCCTGAATGATTGATTGGGGATCCATTGGTGAGTCTGACTCCTGAGCCAGTGCTCCAGATGACAGTCTGTTGAAGGACGGTGAGGATAGATTTTTTGATTTTTAAGCTTCTGTAAACTCTCTGAAGCTGGATTAGAGTTTTAGATTTCTTTGTCTGAAAGGTCCCTTCTAGGCTTGAAATTTATTTCCTGTTCTTTCTTTCAAGTGGGGATTCACTTATCAATCCTGGACTGAAAGTCTTTCTTCCTGGCTCTTTGTTTTGCGGGGAGATTCACTTCCTGAGTCCTAGGCTGGACATTTGTCTTGGCTTCTTATGAGGTCTCCTTGTGGTCTCCATTTGATTCTGCTTCTCTCCTGGGAGCTTTTCAGTTTACTAACCCCCATCCCGTTTTTGAGCCCCTGGTAACTCTATACTCCACTAACTATGTCGACTTCCTTTTTTGTTGGTGTGAATTTAACTAAGGATAATTTGGAACATCAGTGGCCTCTTTGGGAAACTTCAAATCTCTGCAAACTGGCTCCTCTAAGACCCCTCCCTTCCCATCATCTCTGCTCCTCCTTCCTCCTTGTACCACCTTTGATCTTCCCTTCAGTTCCCTTGATATGTCCACCTTCAACCCCCTACCTCCTTCATCCTTCTGTTCACACCAGCCTCTACAGTTACTAGAACTTTAGATCTCCTGCCCCCATTAGAGGCTTTCAAGAAACTCAGGAACCCTCAGAAGCAACTACCTGAGACTAAAAAGGAAAAATAACAAATTGGAAAGAGACTAGATATTTGATCTACCCAGATAGGCTTTGGAAATATCTAAACAACTATTTGATTTTCCCACAGTCTTTCACCTAAAAAGTAGTTCACAGTGTCTGTGAGATTACATATCAAGACAAAGAAAGCCTTAAAGGCTTTTCCACAAATAATGGTAAAAAGCATTAGCCCTCATATTGAGCAGATCACCTTAACTTGTTACTTCTGTTAAAAACATAATTCCAAGTATTTTATATAAATCAGTGAGTTTTCTATTATGGTGTTTCACTTGACTTGTGGCTAAAATTTTAGAATGGACCTATAAGATCTCTATATATGTCTCTCTCTGTGTGTGTATACATATGTATGTTATGTATATGTGATATTTTCTTACCTTGAGATCGTATTACAAATTTAATTTATAAAATCTCTTAAAGGAGGTCTACTAAAATTGCCTTAGAGCTCAACAAGGCTTATATAAATTAAACGTTCCTCAAACTCTCAGAAAAATACAAACTAATCCACATTCTTTTCAGATTCACTTGACTTGGGTGAATCTTTGCCAAATAAGACTGGTTTAGTAATGTTGGTTTAATAAAACACGCTGTGTCTTCTGAGTTATCAGAATTAATTATCATACAAGCATATATTTTTATTCTACTTGGGTTTACTAAGTCAAATAAACTTGTGATAGCTACTAGATATTTAAGATTATAAAAATTATAAATTCAGCCTAAGAACACATGTACAAATAAAGATGTAGTAAAAATGAATTTCTTGATATCTATTACTTTATAAGTATCAAGTGAAACAATAAAACAACGAATGTGTATTTAACCCTTTTTAGTTTTTTTGCTGTTGTTATTCTTTTATATTTACCTAACATGCATGTGCCATAAGAATAGTTAACAAGGAAATAACTTGAGATGCTAGGTAGCTTTGTTTAGTGTTATGTCTTACTGAAAATAGTTTCCAAAATCTTTTTAGTAACTTATAGTCTTAAAGTTATGTTAGATTAAATTAATAGATATTCATTGATAATTTCTAAGTAAGATAAACTGCTGAAACATTCATTTTTAAACATAAGTTTAAGTTTACACACTTTTAGTTTTTAATACTATGAAGCAGAAAATACCTATAAAAGCTAGTGAGATGGTATATTCATAAAATTTGCTAGTCTACTATAGAATGCTGGTATGTGACAAATAATTCACAGTAATTTACTTCCTAGTTTTTCTCTGTGAAATCAATGGTACTAATGTATACAAACACTTTGTATGAAAAGTTTACAAGGAATGTAGGATATGTTTTTGTCAAGAGAAGGAGAAAGTAATTTTGTCTTAAAATAAAATGACTGGTCAAGATGAGAAAGAAGAAAATTTAGGACAATATATGTGGCAGACTGCCACGATTACTGCTTGAGACCATCACTACAACAGTTACTACTGTTACTGCTTGAGACCATCATTACAAGACTGAACAGAGGACAAACGCAGAAATGAAAACTTAAAAGAAACTGTTTTGAAGGAAGGGTAACATGGGGAAGAAGAAGAGGGCTCCCTGCCTCTAGTGAGCAAGGGCAGCCACCCTGAGCTTCCACAGCCCTTTGTATTTATTGGGTAGAATGAGCAGGAAGGAAGAGGTAACAATTGGTCAGCTGCATAATTGATCACAGGTTCATATTATTACTAATAGGCTTCAGATGTACCTAATCACAAAAAACACTTATGCCTGGATCATGACTGCCCTCAGCATTCTTTCTGGGCAGCAGAGGCAGTTTGTCAGTTTGCCAACAACCCACTTTCATGAGAACAGTTTGCAGTTTACTCATATAGCCTCCAGTGGTTATATGAGTTGATCATGCCCCTCACTCTTTCGGTCTTCAACAAATATAGAAATATGGATATAGAAAGTTTGAAAAGTCTTGTGAAAAGAAAAAATTATGTTGCATGGTCAAAGTTGGCTAAGACCAGATGGTTTTATTTATAATGGTTTTTTAGAAAACCTTAAATGACATTTAAAATTAAAAGTACACTGATGCAAAACTAGAATTTGATTTTTTCTCTGTAAAAATGACAACATTTACTTGGGTAACTGGTCTGCTCTTAATAAGAAATTGTCAAAAGTTTTTTTTTTTTTTTTGCTTTTAAAGTAATCGACTTAGAATAAAAAGATTGTGTATCTTAAAATAATTTCCTGTGCTTTATATCAACTTTATTATTTTCCTGATTATTTAAGAAAACCAAGTATTCTCACTTTTAAAAGAGCTAAGGTCTTTTAAAAAAAAAAAAATTATGTTACCCCCATAGTTACTTTTGAAATCTTTTGTCATATTGGTTAAATAGATTGCTTAAGTATTGTTTCATAGCTGTCTAAGATCTTATTTAGTCAACTGTTCAAAACTTTTGAAATTTTTTATGACATTGCTTTTCCAAGATCAAATTCTAAATGAAACCTTAATTTTGAACTGAACTGGAAATTTCCCAGAACCCTAGACTATCTCAAAGAATTTGTTCCTTTACTTTGTTTTTTTAAAAAAGTTAAAACTAATTAGACTTATTTAATAGGTTAAATTGCATGAAATGCATTGTCAAATAAGAAGAAAGGTGTTGGGCATGGTGGCTCACACCTGTAATCCCAACACTTTGGGAGGCTGAGGTGGGAGGGTCACTTGAGCCCAGGAGTTTGTGACCAGCTTTGGCAATATGGTGAGACCCTGTCTCTACAAAAAAATAAAAGAATTAGCTGGGTGCGGTGGTGCACACCTGTAATCCCAGCTACTAGGGAGGCTAACAAAGGAGGATCAGTTGAGCCCAGGAGTTGGAGGCTACATCGAGCCACAATCACACTACTGCATTCTAGCCTGGGCAACAGAGCAAGTCCCTATCTCAAAAAAAAAAAAAAAAAAAAAAAAAAAGAGAGAGAGAAAGAGAGAGAGAGATACAAATACGAGAGGGGCCTGACAAAGACTCTCTACTTAACCAAACTTTAGTCAGACTTTCCTGAGCCCTCTCTGGCTAGGCCTGGGATTTAGGCCCTGTCCTATGGCCTGCATCACCCAGTTTTCACAAAAGTCCCACCTAGCCCAGTTTAAGGAGAGTCTCCCACCCTTGATATCTGATTACTCTGAATATCATCTGATCAAAATCTTCATCCCCTACCCTTGAGCTCTACCTGGCCTGACCTGACTACACTGGCCTGTCTTCAGCAAGAATCCTGTTAGATCAATGTAGCAAGAACCCCCTCAAACTTGATGTCTCCTCATAATAATTTTTTATTAATTGACCCCCTCATCCTACTCCATGGCTATAAATCCCCACTTATCCTTGCTGTGTTTGGAGTTGAGCCTCAGATGTCTCCCCTGTTGCAAGTCTTCTAAAGCCTTCATTACTGTGTTAACAAGTGTCATGAATATTTTTTTCTTCAATAATGAAATTTTTCATCTGCAACTTTATATCCTTCAGCTTATTCATTGAGATATTCCCATGTATTGAATGGATGAATAAATAAATGAATGTGTAAAAGCACAAAGGGAAAATTAAAAGACAGAATAAAATGCAAAGTTCCTAAATCTTACAAATGGTGTGGAACTATAAAACAAAATAAAGGGGAGAAAATTAAGAAATAACAGAAGCAAATTTTCTAGAGCCGAGGAGAGACATAAGTTTTTAGATTAAGATAAATGTCAGGGAAAATTGTGAAATACAATATTTTGTACACTGTTTATCTTACACATAGAAATTATCTTTTCTATAATTGTCTTTGAGCTAGGCAATTTACAATTTTTAAATTGTAGAAAAGTAATTGTAATGTAACTAATTTTGCTCATAGAAATGCAAATTCATTGTGTCTGATGAAATGTAATTGACTATTTCCCTGTGGATAAGACCCAGTTTTTGCATTTATTTGTGAATGGATTTCAGCACTTCTTGACAGCATGTAACCTTGAGAATTCTTTGGATTTTTCTTGAACAAGCTATAATATCTTAGTAGTTCCCTCATTAATTAATCACTTAAAATCATTGACACATGTATGAGAGTTATGATTATACCTTCCTTTTAAAATTATTTTTTAATGGAGTCCACCAAATGCTAAGCCCAATTAATGAGAAAAGGCCCATACCTAGACATATTCCAGGGAAATATATTGAAATAAAATCTTAAAATCTTCCTGTTGATAAGAGAGTAAAAATTAGAGTATGGATTCAGCTTTTCTAGCTAAACAAAGACTAATGGCTAACAAAAATTTTTTGCCTTCTCAAAGCACATTTATCAACCTTGTCTTGACATATTTCATTAAATATCTCATTAACTGCTTCTTGAAACTTTAACCTCTCTTTTCAATTATGATTTTTATTCATAGTTGAATAAAAGAATTTGGAGCTCTTACAATTTGATAGTCATGAGAAGTAAAATGCTTATAAACTTAGAGTTGGGAATTAGATTTCATGGATTTAAATCCAGGCTCCACAATTTTACTGTCTATGAGATATTTAATACATTTAAACTACTTAACCTCTTTGTGTTTTAGTTACTTCCTCTGGGCAAACAGAAATAATAATAATAATGCATACCTCCTAGGGTTATTGGAACATTCAGTGAGATAATACATAAAATACACTTAAAGTAGTGACTGCTATATAGTAAGAATGAGGTATGTGAAGTATATGCATAATAAATCAGGTTGAAGTATAGCCCATGGGACATTGTTTGCAAATAGGAAACAATCTAAAGGTCTATTAATGGTGAAATGGTTACATTTATTATAGGTATCCATGCTGCGGAATACTATGTAGACCTTGTAAAAATTAAGCAAATCTAGTTATGTTAATATGGAACTCTTTCTCTACATGAAAACTGAAAGTTAAAGGCCAATAATATTACATATGATACGATCACGATAGTGCAAGGGAAAAAAATCACAAAATACCCATTTAAAACAGCCAAACTTATAGTTAAATATGTGTATATGTTTGTATATACAGAGACAGAGAGATGTATAAACAGGCAATTTTTTTAATAGTGGTTACCTTAGGGGAAGGGAAGTAGTAGGGAGATATTCTAAAGGTCTGATATGTTTATTTTCTATGTTGTATATATGTGTAATCTATGGGATTCACTAAGAAAACTCTAAGGCAAGCTTGTTCAATCTGTGGCCTGCAGGCTGCATGAGGCCCAGGACAACTTTGAATGCAGCCCAACACACATTTGTAAACTTTCTTAAAAGGTCATGAATTCTTTTGCGATTTTTTTTACTAGGTCATCAGCTATTCTTAGTGTTAGTGTATTTTATGTGTGGCCTAAGACAATTCTTCTTCCAATGTGGACCAGGGAAGCCAAAATGTTGGACACTCCTGCTCTAAGGAAGTATGAGTATTGATTTTCAGATGTTTACTTTCTGATACACTGTAACATATGTATTTAGTATTTTTGGTTTCACCACTATTTTGTTGATTTTTCTAGTGTGTGGTTTTTGTTCTTGTCCTTCACTAACAATTAATTTAATGAGTCTCTAAATGATGATAAAAGCACACATTTCTGATTATTTCCAGATAGCTAGCCAGGGAACAGCATCTTATGCTATTTTCTCCTATTTCTGCAACAAACTTTATATGTGCCTTATTTGTAACACTCACCAACTACTACTATGTGTTAAAAGTTCTTGTGTGTGTGTGTGTGTGTGTATATATATATATATACACACACATATATATATTCTCTTTCTGTCTTCTCTTTCTCTCTTATTCTCTAATCATATATATGTATCAGATCTTATATATATAATATATGTAATCCTATATATATATGGTATATATCTAATCCGATATATATATAAGATGTATATCTAATCCGATATATATAAGATGTGTATCTAATCCGATATATATAAGATGTATATCTAATCTTATATATATAAAATGTATATCTAATCCGATATATATAAGATGTATATCTAATCCGATATATATGATGTATATCTAATCCAATATATATAAGATTTATATCTAATCCAATATATATAAGATGTATATCTAATCAGATATATATAAAATATACATAATTCTAATAAAGCAGTGTGAGGACAAAATTTATGCTGACTTAGCATTTTATTCTTGACAATATGATATTGTGCATATAATCATTACTTAATAAATACCTCTTAATATTTTAGATTGTTGTATTTCTGTGTACAAAAAGGCATGAGTTTAAAAATATATACTCTGAGCAGACTATAGGTAAGTGTATTACATACTTCTGAACAGACTACATGTAAGAGTATTATCATGTCCATCATCTAGCATTCTAATATTTTAATTACAAATATATACATAGTCCTTTGTCTCAGGAAATGGTCATTTCATTTTTGATTATCCCATGGAAGTTTTTCCCAGTAGAAATTTCTCAACCAAGATGCACAAGTACAAAGTTAGAATTGTTTCCTTTAAATCTAATGATAACTCAAGAAAAAATATTTTAGACTACAAAAAAAAACTTATTTTGTTCTCTTTGCTTTTTGAATATTTTTCAGACTTGGGATGTAGCTTTATCACGGACTGCTAGAGCATGGGGAAAAAAATGTTTGTTTACGCATAATATTTATTTACAAGATGTACAAATGGTCCATCCTAAATTTTATGGTATTGGTGAAAATATGTGGGTTGGCCCTGAAAATGAATTTACTGCAAGTATTGCTATCAGAAGCTGGCATGCAGAGAAGAAAATGTACAATTTTGAAAATGGCAGTTGCTCTGGAGACTGTTCTAATTATATTCAGGTATCTAATTTTTATTTTGTTATTAATTCAAACACTTCTTAATTGCTTTATGCCTGGTTTTATTATGTTTCAAATTTGTACACAAACTCAAGTAATAAAATTATCACATTTAATAGGATCACAATTTTAATCAATCTTCCTAGTCTTCAAAATGTCTACCATCCCATCTTTTATGTGAACCAAACAATTAAAACATTATTTTAAATATAGTAAACCTAATCTCCATGTTCAAAGATGAAAGGCACTTTCCTAAAAATAATGTACACTGGAAAAGGAGGAAAGAAACCAGTAAATAAAAATACTTTATAAATGATTGACTATGAACATACGTAGAAGATGCTTTTGCACATAGCAGTACACATACTACTGTATAGCTGATTGTTTAAAACATTTGAAATGCAAATTAATAGTATTATTTCCCTGCCTCTGGTTCAATAATCCACCCTCACACTTTATACTCCAGGAATATTGAAGCACTTTTCATTTCAGGTACATAACCTTTGTTATTTTATACATCACATTGTTGAACAATTATTTATTTATATGTCTGATACTACACTGAGGGCAGGGACCTTACCTTTTCATCCATATATTCTCAACATAACAACATGACATTATTTAGGTCTGCAATAAATGTTTGTTTCAGGAATCAAGAAATTATTGCATGAACTCCCACATTTATTTAAAAGTTAGTTTTTCAATCAATAGACCCTGATGTCACGTTTTATGTAGAACTTAACACTTTGGAATTTGTTCATGTTGAACTCGTGTCTTTCTCTTTCATCCAATCATACTTCAAAAATTTTTTCATCAGTTTTTTTTCTGATCATTTCTTTCTTCTAGAAAGTTATAGTGATTCTCCATTGACTTGCTCCTATCAAACCTAGCCTCTTTAATATGACTTTAATACTCAATAAACTAACCAAATCTACTCCCTAACATAGTACTCTATGTTTTTACTCCTTAATTCTAGTCTCCTAGACCTTTTCGTTTCCTGCATTTGACATGCTTAACTTCACTTTAACTCTTGCAGATACTCTATTCTTTATCCTTTTAATGTATCACCTTTTTTAATGTGTCTCTTTATTTCTTTAAGAATCACACTTTTAAAACCACTAAGGCTTGAGATAAAAGAATGAAACAAGAATGGTTCCTCTTTCTTGCACAGAAGTTAACAAAACAAAACAGTACTTTTTGGTTCACTTGGAAGTATTAGAAATATTAAAGTTATACAGATAATTTCTGGAATGCCTTTGATTATTCCCATCTTTTTCACTCCAATTCAAGATCTGTTTCTCTTTTGTAGGAACCAGCTCTTTTATTTCATTTTTTAATGAAAAGGCCAGATTTTGTTTTATCCTACAATAGAATTTTCTTAACAAAGAGAAGGAGAAATGTCAATAGCATTCAATACTTCTCTACTCTTGTATCATTTTTACTTTTCTATAATTGGATTGTCTCTCTTTTTCTCCGTTTTTTCCACAACTTCCATCTTTTAAAAACTTTTTCTCCTCTTTCTCATCTTCCTCTCTTCCAATAACCTAGAACTTTCCAGTTCAACCAGAGGTTGAAAATTGATTCATCAGGCATGACGTCCTTTGGCTCTGAAGCATTATTCTGGATCAACCGTGTTCTCAAACAGTTCTTACAAGCTAAAATTGACAAATGGGATCTAATTAAACTAAAGAGCTTCTGCACAGCAAAAGAAACTACCATCAGAGTGAACAGGCAACCTACAAAATGGGAGAAAATTTTCACAACCTACGCATCTGACAAAGGCTAATATCCAGAATCTACAATGAACTCAAACAAATTTACAAGAAAAAAACAAACAACCCCATCGAAAATTGGGCAAAGGATATGAACAGACACTTCTCAAAAGAAGACATTTATGCAGCCAAAAAACACATGAAAAAATGCTCATCATCATCATCACTGGCCATCAGAGAAATGCAAATCAAAACCACGATGAGATACCATCTCACACCAGTTAGAATGGCAATCATTAAAAAGTCAGGAAACAACAGGTGCTGGAGAGGATGTGGAGAAATAGGAACACTTTTACACTGTTGGTGGGACTGTAAACTAGTTCAACCCTTGTGGAAGTTAGTGTGGCAATTCCTCAGGGATCTAGAACTAGAAATACCATTTGACCCAGCCATCCCATTACTGGGTATATACCCAAAGGATTATAAATCATGCAGCTATAAAGACACATGCACACGTATGTTTATTGTGGCACTATTCACAGTAGCAAAGACTTGGAACCAACCCAAATGTCCAACAACGATAGACTGGATTAAGAAAATGTGGCACATATACACCATGGAATACTATGCAGCCATAAAAAATGAAGAGTTCATGTCCTTTGTAGGGACATGGATGAAACTGGAAACCATCATTCTCAGCAAACTATCGCAAGGACAAAAAACCAAACACCGCATGTTCTCACTCATAGGTGGGAATTGAACAATGAGAACACATGGACACAGGAAGGGGAACATCACACTCTGGGGACTGTTGTGGGGTGGGAGGAGGGGGGAGGGATAGCATTAGGAGATATACCTAATGCTAAATGATGAGTTAATGGGTACAGCACACCAACATGGCACATGTATACATATGTAACAAACCTGCACATTGTGCACATGTACCCTAAAACTTAAAGTATAATAATAATAAAATTAAATTAAAAAAAAGAATATGTTATTGGTAGAACCTATTGAAGTATTTCCCTAAATATAGTGTTGAAAATGCTGCCCACACTCCTTGGTAACTCTCTACATGTCTCTAAATGAAAATAGTTTATATTTCTTGAATTGCTTGGTGAAAAGTTCTATGTGAATGGAATATATTATTGTTTATAATATGAAAGTCAATGTTTAAAATTAAATTTTGTGTCTTTCTTGAAAATTTTATTTTAGCTTGTTTGGGACCACTCTTACAAAGTTGGTTGTGCTGTTACTCCATGTTCAAAAATTGGACATATTATACATGCAGCAATTTTCATATGCAACTATGCACCAGGGTAAGTTACTTAAAATTAATAAAAGAATATAAAAATAAATTCAGAATATTTCAAGGTAAGTTTTTCTAACTTTTAATATATTTTTATAAGTGTTTTTTGAACTATAAAATAAATATAATACTTTACATTGAAATATTTTCAATCAATTTTATAATGAAATAAGTCTTAAATTGGACATATTGATTGTACTTATACACTAGCCAAATATTACTTCCTGGAGTAACCTTAACTTTAGTATTATTTCACAATATTTCACTTAATTAGCATGACAAATTATTTTCCAAAATAGTTTATTCTAAAATTTATAGTAAAAGTAGAAAGAAAATTAGATGTGTTGAAATTTATTTAGTAAGAATTGTTTCATGAATATGTCAGTTTTGTAACATGAAGAACACTTTTAATTGACCACCTCTTGGAGATTACATTATTAACTGGGACCTGTCTTATATGTATAAGGAATTGTAACATCTCAGAGATTGAAAAGCACTTCAAACATCTTTTAGTCAAGCTATTCATATATGACTATACCGTATGCCTGAGTGCCTTCAAATGGTGGAAAATAACTGCATCTCAAAATAGCTTCCATTTCTTGAGAGCTCTTTTGGAAAGTTCCAAGCTTTCTTACAGGTCAATATAATACTATAAATAATATTATTATAACTTCCAAATAAGTTAGAAAATGTTTGAATTAACATCTTAAATAAACAGTAAGAATTGACTGCCTACCAAGATTGAGAAGGAATTTCTGCCAAATAAAATGCTTTGGGACTAAACCAGACAGAAAAATGTAAAAAGCAGTGATTACTGATTGTATTCCCCTGGCTAAGAAAAACAAAAGAACTATGCTGTGCGTCAAATTAAACTCAGAAAGCTCTTTCCTGATGAGAAGTCTTGCTAACTTTGAATATAGACATGCAAAATAAGTTTGGAATATAGAGTTGCAAAACATTTTAGGTGTCCTTTCACTCCTACAGACTGGAAGCATTGGAATACCTATTACATGCAGAAACTTTAAAAATTACTACTGATTGGTCTTGCAGATTCAAACGGAATTGTACACTGGGGAGGAGGGGGTTGGTAGAGGTTTTTCTGGGGCACAAATCCTCATTTATTCACTCAGCAAGTATGTACAGGCTCTGTTCTTTCTGCTAACAAGACGCAAAAAGACACCACATTGAGTTTATAGTCTTGGCAGGGAGACAAACACTTTTTAGTAAGTGAACACATAGATAAATAACATTTTAATTAGACAATAAAATATACTGTAAAAAGCAACATTAGCAAATAGAGAATGACTGGTCTAGAAGATAGATAGGGTAGTCATAGAAGAAGGGTGTCATTTGAGCTGAAAACCAGATGTTCCAGGTAGAAGTATGTTCCAGATAGGAACATGTATAAAAATCTCAGAGATTGGAATGAGTTTAACATGTCGGAGAAAGGAATAACTGTGGTTAGAGGTAGGAGTTGAGGTGGAGAGTTAGATGACACCTAGACCAAATATAATAACATACATTATGTTAAAGATTTTGGAATTTACCCTAAGTAATGACAAAGCCATTGGAAGGTCTTAAGCACAGAGTGACATGATCTCATTTTTGTTTTGAAAAGAACACCTTAACAAAAAGATTACTGTGGCTGTTGGTAGAGAATGAAATATAAGGAAACAAGAGTGTAAAGAGGAAGTACAATTAGGAGGCTGTTTCCTGTAGTACAGGCTACAGACTGATATTTTGGATTAGGGTTTTAGCATGTGGATTGTTTATCGAGTTGGATAATGAATTACCACAAATGTAGTGATTTAAAGCAGCACACATTTATTATCAAACAGTTCTATAGGTCATGAACCCAGGCATATTGTGGCAGGATTGTCTTCCCAGGGTCTCAAAGGCCAAAATCCAGATGTTCACTAAGTATTTACTTGGAGGATTGGCGAAGTACCTGCTTCCAAGCTCATTCAGGCTGTGAGCAGAATTTAGCTCTGTATGGTGATGGGACTCTTGTCCTTGTTTTCTTGCTGGCTCTGAGCCATGTGTTGTCTCTTCTTCTGGAGCTGCCCATGTTTCTTTGACACATGGCCCCACCATCTTCAAGTCAGCCAAGGTATGTCAGAGCATTTTCATGTTTCAAATCTCTGTCTCCTCTTCTGTGACCAGCTAAAGAAAACTCTCTGCTTTTAAAACACCCATAGGATGAGTCAAGGCCAACCTAGATAATGTCAATATTTTAAGGTCAGTGGTGCCTTATAATATAATTATGGAAGTAAAATTCATCATATTCACTCTCCTGAGAATTATGCATGGCATGTACCTGAGGAGTGGAGGATCTTGTGATTCATCTTAGAATTCTGCCTACCATAGAATGGAAATGGTGAGGAAAGGTCAGTTTCTGGGTATATTATGAAGGTGGAGCTAATAATACAAGCCGATTGGCTTGAGTTTAGGGATAAATTGAATAAAATAATCAAGCAACACTATGCCTATGTGTTTAGTCTAAAAAACTGGGTGGATGGTGATTTCATTAACTTAGAGAAGATCAAAAGATATGTTTTCTATTTGGGTATATTAGATAGAAAAATAAATGTAGGAAATGTGAATGAATCATGAGAAGCAGATAGCCATATGAAAGTATGTGGTTGTTTTCTAAGTAGACGAAGCTTCTGGTATAAAGGCCCTGAAGTGGAAGTCACAGTGAATTAGATCAGCATGTGGGAGAGTGAATATGGAGATAATTTAAGAACTAAGTCCTGGGGCACTACGCTATTTCAAACTAAGGCAAAAGAGCTAGTAAAGGAGAATGAAGAGAGGCTAATGAGGTATGAGGGAAACCAAAAACCTGCTGGAAAGGTACTTGGAAGTCAAGTGAAGAACATGAGCTAAGAAGCCCAAACTGTTTAACTCTATGAGATGCTGCTGAGAGAATGAGAAATTGAGGAAGGAGAACTGACAGTTCCATTAGATGAGATGAAGGTATTTGGTGACCTTAATAAGAATAGTGAGTACAAGGGTCTCAGATGACTACAGTGATAAGATGAAGCTACCAGTTATTGAAATTACCCTTTTTTTCTTGCTACTCTCTTATTGCATAAGCTTCTTTGTCTTGCAATTTGTTAACCATTTTTCCTTTGATACAAATATTGGCAAGTCTACCTTGAAGGATCTAGACTGGAACAGTTATCAGTCAACTCAGTCCAATTCTTATTTGATTATGTACCTAAAATAGGCAATCACATTATCTCTCTTAAGGATAGTTGGTAGAAAAATCAATCCATTACAATATTATAAAATACTGGGTAGAAATGAATGTAAAACAACCAAATTGAAAATTAAAAGGTATAGCGGGATGAATGGTGCCCCCCTACCAATGTTATGTTTACGTCCTAATTTCCAGAACCTGTCAATATTACTTAAATGGCAAAAGTGTGAATATTACCTAATATGGCAAAGATGTGGTTAATATAAGGATCTTGAGAGGAGTTTATTCTAGATTATTTGGGTGAGGGCTAAATGCAATCACATGTATACTTGTAAGAGATGGAGAGGAGGATTCAGCATAAGACACACAGAAGAGGAGGCAGTGTGACCACAGCAGAAGCAGCTACAGTGATGCATCCACAAGCCAAGTTGCTAAGGCCACCAGAAGCTGGAAAAATCAAGGAACAGATTCTTAAGAGCCTTTGAAGGGAGCACAGCCCTGCCAACACCTTGATTTTGGACTTTGGGCCTCCAGAACAGTGAGAGAATAAATTAATGTTGTTTTAGCCACCAAATTTGTGGTAATTTGTTAATATAGTTACAGAAAATTAATGCAGAATGGAAGAATAAAACAGACCTGGCCATGCATACTGAAAATAACAAGTCAAAACAACCTTGAAAATTTTTCTCAGAAACACAAAGGTGAAGAATAGAGGTCAAAATATATATGAAAAAATAAAGGAAATATGTATGGCATATAAATCTACAAATTGTTGTTTCCAAAGAATAGAGAAGAGCCAAGGAAAGAGAAATAATAAAGAAAAGAAAATGTTCCTAATCTACAAAGATATCTGTATAAAGATTAGAATACTTTATAATGTATCAGAAAAAAACTGAAGCAATATTTACATATAATTATTTACTAGTCCTTATTTTTCATTTTCAAAGATAAAAACTCACACATTTTAAGTACAATTCTAAAAAGTAAAATAAAACAATATTAATTCAATTACTCTGAAACTTAAATATTAGAAAGGACACAAGGATGACCATAAGAATTTATGCTTCATTGATAGGTAATGTTATTAACTGAGCTAGGAAAAGATATAGAGTGGAGGGAAAATAACTTTTATTTTTAGGCATGTTGGATCTGCAGTTGACTACAGGACCTTTCATTTAGTTAAATATAATTTTGTTGTAAGTGTGCCAAAGACATTACACATTACATTTTATGTAATGTAATTTATAAATATTTCCCCTTATTATGTTATATAGATGAGGGTCAATAAGTAGATCCAAATCCATATGTAATGATTGTGATAAAGTTGGCATTTAAAATCACTGGTTAAAGTATTTAAGTAATGGAATTAGGAGAGCCTACTGGCTGGATAAAAGTAAAACTGAGTTTTTCACTCATCTTAGAGGATTAAATTTCTAATACATAAAAGACTTAAACATTAAAAAGTGAAGTCATGAAAGCTATATTAGTGAATTTACTTACAATTTGGAAGGTATAAGGACTTACCTATCAGAACATTAAAGTCCAGAAACTATAAAGGAACACATGTATGAATCTGAGTATAGAAAAAATTATTTATTAAATAGAGAATCCTTTCCCCATTGCTTGTTTTTGTCAGGTTTTTCAAATATCAGATGGTTGTAGATGTGTGGCGTTATTCCTGAGGCCTCTGTTCTGTTCCATTGTAGTATAGTTTGAAGTCGGGTAACGTGATGCCTCCAGCTTTGTTCTTTTTGCTTAGGATTGTCTTGGCTATTCGGGCTCTTTTTAGTTCCATATGAAATTTAAAGTCGTTTTTTCCAGTTCTGTGAAGAAAGTCAGTAGTAGCTTGATGGGGATAGCATTGAATCTATAAATTGCTTTGGGCAGTATGGCCATTTTCATGATATTGTTTCTCCCTATCCATGAGTATGGAATGTTTTTCCATTTGTTTGTGTCCTCTTTTATTCATGTCCTTTGCAGGGACATGAATGAAGCTGGAAACCATCATTCTCAGCAAACTAACACAAGAACAGAAAACCAAACACCACATATTCTCACTCATAAGTGGGAGTTGAACAATGAGAACACATGGACACAGGGAGGGGAACATCACACACCGGGGCCTGTCAGGGGGTGGGGTGTGAGGGGAGGGATAGCATTAGGAGAAATGCCTAATGTAGATGGTGGGTTGATGGGTGCAGCAAACCACCATGGCACATGTATACCTATGTAACAAACCTGCATGTTCTGCACATGTACCCGAGAATTTAAAGTATAATTTTAAAAATTAAATGAATAAAAGAAGAGACAATAGAATGGATAGGGAGAAAATAGGAGAGAAAATAGACATGACACCTCAGTGAAATTAATGAAGCAGTGTGGCAGGAGTAAATAAGTGAGCACCCTGGAAGGAAGATAGGAGGTTATAGCCAGTGAGTGAAATGTCTGATTTTGTGAGTTCAGAGGTGGAGCTGTTTTAAGAGGTAACAGGATCCAGAATGTAGCTATAAAAGTGACAACTATGGAGAATTGGGAAGCATTTTGATAGTAAAGACATCTAGTAATGGAAAAACCAAGTTATTGGATGAATTATCTAGATGAATGTTGTGATCAAATAGGTACCAACTTCTGAGAAAATGAAAAATGATTGACTAAAAATGATGTGTCAGATGCCAAAGTCTTCAGTGAATAAGGAGGCATGATCTGAAGGTAAATATCTCTCTCAAGGAGGATTAGAGGATGGCACAGCTAAATAATATCAACCTTAAAGGAGCTTTAACTGTTTAACTGTTTTAACTGTTTAACTGTGTTCCACAGTCCTTTAGGTGCAGGATATGTTAAGTGAAGGGAGGAGACCCAGCCAACAAAGTTTTACAGAAAGTGATGTAAATAAAATAGCTTTGCACATACAGGGATAATTTGAGACAAAAAAAAACAGAGTTCATACTTTCGTTGACCTTGAATAGGCCCAGGAAATAGTCATGGAATTTTTGGCAAAGACAAATATATTAGATGTTGCAGAAAGACAGCCAGATGGGATCTCCATTATAGTTTATCTTCCTTGCTGTTGCCTACACTGTATTTCTCTTAAACTTATTGGAATAGATTCTTCTTGGAAAAAAATAAGTCTTCTTGGAAAACCTATAGATCTTCCAGAAACAAACTAGAAGTCAGTGTTGTGGTGATACATAAGAAGTAGTGAAAAATGAAACGAGTTGTAAGTAGTCTAGTTGTTCTGGCTGTATGAGATGGAAAAATCGACATCTGTTTCATGTGCTTTGGCTCTTGTTCTGTGAATAATGTACAGACTATGTGAGTCTGGTTGGAGAACTTTGAAGAATCTGCCTACAAATTGTAATTGCTAGGTTGTCAAGCTATGGGCTGGATTACCTCCTTGATGAACAAGATGGTGGCAGATACGAGTCTAGTGTAGGCAAAGGAAGTTTCTACAACCACCGGAATTGTGCTCTCATTTTGAAAGACTGTGTATCTATATCAAAGTTTGAATAATGGCCTTCTAATGAACTTGGGGTTGGAAATGGGTACACTTGTCTGTTAGGCCGCCCAGGTAACATGTCCTTATCTAGGATCTGGACACATGCTCTATAGGTAGCATTGTACTGAGGCTATGGCCAGATAGAGGCTAAAAAAAGTTCTAGAAGACTATGTTCAAGAGTCTTGACTTGGTCTTGGTGAACCACTGGTCTGCTTCTTAGAAAATGCAAATTTTCTAAGGCACTGCCAGGGCAGCTGTGAAATTTCAGTGGACTTTGCTGCTTATAGATAGTTACCTATTATTTCCTCCTAATCTGGCCCAATAATTCCAATTGAAGTTGGGAGTTGTGTTGTGGATTCAGACTCAAGTTAATTTAGGTTCACTTTCTTAGAAACTCAGAACTAGAGGAAGATTAACATAGGGGAGGGTATTAGCCTGACATTTCTGGCTGTCTAATAGAAATAATGATTATAAAACTCAAATCTTTGAAAGAGGGGACTCATTGTAGTCTACCACAGTGTGGATTTATTTATTTTCAGTTTTATGTATGTATGTATGCATTATTATATTTGTTTATTTGCCTTCCCACAGTTTTTCCACGCTACAGATATCAGACATTATGATCTTGGGGTGATGGGACTATGCTCTAGTTCTCAAAGGCAGTTTTTATAGTGAGTAGCTTTTTACTTAGGTATAAGGACAGAGGTCCCCCATCCTTGGGACCTTAGGAGACAATACATCTGCTTTTGTGTTGGAGGCATCTGTTTTGGTGAAAAGGGGTTGGGACAGGAAAAATAGACCAGGGTGTAGCTAAAGGCGACTAGATCAACTCTTGAGTTTCTGCTCTGGCTGGGTTCTAAACAAAATGCATTTCTTTCTTGAAATAGTTGGATAATAGAACAGTGAAACTGAAGAAGTGATATATGATCTACAAATAACCACAAACCTCTGGATGTCCTGATGGACTTGAATGCTTACAATTCAAGGGTATCAGATGCCTTATTGGGTATCACCCAAACTCTCTGATTAAATAAGATATATCTGAGAAATGTGATACTCAGGTTTTTGAATATATATTTCTTAGGCTTGGCCATTCTTCTAGAAGGCCTAACCAAGGACTTAAATAACGAATGTTTGTTTTTATAGCTCCCAATTATATACCAGGTAAATAGGCAATACTGATTAAATTACCAGGATTAATGATGCTGCCCCCATTCAAATGTATCTTTTCCCTACTTGTTTTTTCTACCTTTCTTATCCTAGATCATTTATTTAAATTTCCCAATTTAAAAGTACTTTAGGGCCTTTTTTCTCATTTAGCTGTAGGCAATTGATGTAATTATTTCTTACTTCTCTCTTTAGCTCTGTACAATGGGTTAAATCTACTTTGTAAACTCCCATTTATATTTATTTGCTTCTTTATAAATTTATGTGTTTTTATATACACCCCCAAAATAATTGATGCAGATGAGTCTTTGGGACACAAGCATTTCAGAATTTTGTAAACTCTACAGATACTTAATATATCATTTATATGAAACTTTTTATGTATTTGGGCCAACCAGGAAGCAATTAATTATAAAAAATTCTATATCATTTATTTTTAAATTTTATTTCTTTATTTCTTTATTTATTTTAGAGACAGAGCCTTGCTCTGTTGCCCAGGCTAGAGTGCAGTGGCACAGTCATAGCTCACTGCAGCCGCAAACTCCTGGACTCAACTGATCCTCCCTCCTCAGTATCCCAAGTAGCTGGGACTACAGGCACGCACCATGCCCGGCTAATTAAAAAAAAAATATCTTTTTGAAGAGACGAGGTCTTGCTATGTTACCCAGGCTGGTCTCGAACTCCTGGTCTCAAGAGATTATCCCACCTTGGCCTCCCAAAGCACCAGCATTACAGGTGGGGAAGCTACCCCACCCAGCCTACATCATTCTTTTTTTTTTTTTTTTTTTTTTTGAGACAGAGTCTCGCTGGAGTGCAGTGGCCCATCTCAGCTTACTGCAAGCTCCGCCTCCTGGGTTCACGCCATTCTCCTGCCTCAGCCTCCCGAGTAGCCGGGACTACAGACACCTGCCACCGCACCTGGCTAATTTTTTGTATTTTTGGTAGAGACAGGGTTTCACCGTGTTAGCCAGGATGGTCTCGATCTCCTGACATCGTGATCTGCCTGCCTCAGCCTCCCAAAGTGCTGGGATTACAGGCATGAGCCACCGCGCCCGGTCTACATCATTCATTTTTAAAGGATACATTTTGCTATAAACTAAAATGAAAGAAGCTTTAAAACCGATTCTTATATTTAATTATAATACTTTGTTTCTAGGGCATGGGAATTCGTTTCAGAAAAGACTGTTTCCTAGGGGAGAACAAAAGGGAAACATTGAATCTCTAATTAAAGTATTTCCTTAAGTCCAGTTTCTTAACCTGCTTTTTTAACCTGATTAAAAATTAGTAACTATATTATTTAAATTACATGTAAAAATGGAAGCTTATTCTAACTAAATGTTTTCTGCTTTTTTATTTGTAGAGGAACACTGACGAGAAGACCTTATGAACCAGGAATATTTTGTACTCGATGTGGCAGACATGACAAATGCACAGATTTTCTATGCAGTAAGATAAACAAAATAACTTAAACATGAAAAAAATGCATAATGGATTGGACAACAAGAAAAATAAGTGATTGAACACTAGTTTTTTATGGTCATGTTAATATTATTCCTTTGATCAGAATGCTACTATTATGTTATCAAAGGATGGTTGACACAGTATCATCTTTAGATTTTTCTAAACTGCAGAGCTTTTTCTGTTCTATCTTAACCCTATTCCTTCCCCTGAGGACATACCAGAGTGTCAGAAAGAAAGAATGAGAACTAATAGTTATACCCTTAAAAAGCTTCACAGTTTATGCCCAAACAGCAGCCTGTTTGATAATAACTGCTTTAAAGGACAGTATATTCCAAAATATTTATGAAGTAGCATATATTTAATACCCTTTTCTTTTAGTTTTTCCTCCAAAAAGCTGAAATCTCCAAATATTTCAAAAGTAAAAAGTAGAAAATATGTTTGATTACATTTTTCTTTTAGTTTTTCCAAACATGAGAGAATATACTCCAAAAGTATAACTGTAGCTAAAATATACAATGCTTAGAGGAATATGGTAGGAGATAAATTTGGATAATAAGTAAATAGCATATTATGTTGTTTTTTAATTATTATACTTTAAGTTCTGGGGTACCTGTGCAGAACGTGCAGGTTTGTTACATAGGTATATACATGCCATGGTGGTTTGCTGCACCCATCAACCCATCATCTACATTAGATATTTCTCCTAAGCTATTCCTCCCCTAGCCCCGACCCCCTGACAGGCCCCAGTGTGTGATGTTCTTCTCCCTGTGTCCATGTGTTCTCATTGTTCAACTCCCACTTATGAGTGAGAACATGCAGTGTTTGGTTTTCTGTTCTTGTGATAGTTTGCTGAGAATGATGGTTTGCAGCTTCATCTATGTCCCTGAAAAGGAAATGAACTCATCCCTTTTTATGGCTGCGTAGTATTCCATGGTGTATATGTGCCACATTTTCTTTATCCAGTCTATCATTGATGGGCATTTGGGTTGGTTCCAAGTATTTGCTATTGTGAACAGTGCTGCAATAAACATATATTTGCAGGTGTCTTTATGGTAGAATGATTTATAATTCTTTGGGTAGGTACCCAGTAATGGGATTACTGGGCCAAATAGTATTTTTGGTTCAAGATCCTTGAGGAATCCCCACACTGTCTTCCACAATGGTTGAACTAGTTTACACTCCCACCAACAGTGTAAAAGTGTTCCTATTTCTCCACATCCTCTCCAGCATCTGTTGTTTCCTGACTTTTTAATGATCACTGTTCTAACTGGCATGAGATGGTATCTCATTGTGGTTTTGATTTGCATTTCTCTAATGACCAGTGATGATGAGCTTTTTTCATATGTTTGTTGGATGCATAAATGTCTTCTTTTGAGAAGTGTCTATTCATATCCTTTGCCCACTTTTTGATGGGGTTGTTTGTTTTTTTCTTGTAAATTTGTTTAAGTTCTTTGTAGATTCTGGAAAAGAGACAGGGATTTGCTCTGTCACACAGGCTGGAATGCAGTGGCATGATCATAGCTCACTGTAACGTCGAATTCCCGGGCTCAGGTGATTCTCCTGCCTCAGCCTCCCAAGTAGCTAAGACTATGGGCATGTGCCACCATGCCCAGCTAATTTTTTTTTTTTTATTTTTTGCAGAGACAGGATCTTGTTGTGTTGCCCAGGCTGGTCTCGAACTCCTGGCCTCAAGTGATTCTCCTACCTCAGCCTCCCAAATATATTATGTTTTCGTGCTGAAGAAAAAACAGAAACAAAAACTAGTGGACAGTTTTACTATAACACCATTGCAGGGATGAATCCACCCTAACATTTCTGCTCTTGCTTCACTTGAATCAAGATGCAAACTCTTGCTCTTCCTCTCTTCCTTGTCTTTCTTTTTCTGAGAAATTCAATGCTAAAGTCATTGGGCAGGTCAGGGGAATATAGCCATCTACACAGAGGGGCATCCAAAGGTGATATGTTAGAGCCTAAACAGCATAACAAAGGATCCACACGAGATGCAGTGGGCACGGAAAGGAAACCTAAGCAAGGTGAGGATGCTGTCCACATAGAGATGTGGCCATGTGTGGGAAGTCAGAGCCCTCCTGGAATGAAGTAACTGTCCATACATGAGGTTTGGGGTATCAGAGCCAGAGCAGAATAAAAAGATGTCCATGCAGGGATGACTCAGTATGTGGCATTTGTGCCCAGGCAAGGTGAGGAGAGCATCAACATGGGATGGAAGGGAGAGTCTGAGCCAGTGAGGAAGGCATCCCTGGGGGGATGGTCCTGCAGTGGTTGTTGGAGGCCAAGAAGAATAAGGAGAAGAGTCCATGTTGGAGTGGGCTGAGAAGAGATTTCAGAACCTAAGCCAGTAAAGGGGGCATCCATACTTAAGGGCAATCACACATGAGGTGTCTGAGTGCAAATTAGGTGAGGAAAGTTTTAATGTGGGGAAGATGACTTGACATGGGTGAAGTCAGGGCCCAAGTGGGGTAAGGAAGGAATCCACACATGCAGAAGCCCAGAGCTGGGTTTCAGAGTCTGAGTGGGGTGGGAGGGTGCCCCAGCGTAGGGCCAGCCCCTAAGTTGGCCTATTAATACTAGACAATTTTTCAGCATAAACATATTCCAAATATGACATTGGACAAACTTATACTAAAACAATATTTATTGCTTTCTGAGATTCAAATGTAACCTGACATCATTTATTTTTATTTGCTAAATCTCAGTGTCTAAGCAGAGTGAGGAGGGCACCTATGCGTGCTAGGGGCTAGAGACAATGATGGGAGATTGGAAGCATACTGGGGGATTGATCAAAAAAATAAATTAAAAGTATAATGAGGGCTAGTTTTCTCACTGTCAGAAATGGAATACAAATATGTAAAGGAAAAAAGTAAGCATGAATCTTGTGGTGAATTGAAATTTTAAGTGTTGGAAATTAAGAATTTTAATAAACATATATATAAATGTGTATATATACACAGATAAAACTATAACTACGGACTCAGTTTCAACATGGGAATAATCGTAGAGCCTCAAGAACAGAACCAAAACAATAGAACAGAAAATACAACTAGAGAGAGATATATAGATACTTAAATAAGTAATAAAACAAATTTTACAGAAATAAAAATACTTGAATCTAAACATTGAAAGTGCACACTATGTGCCAGGAAAAAGTGACACAAAATAGTCAACACAGTAGACATAGACTAGTAAATTACTGGACTTCAGTGGAAAAGAAATAATCTTAAAGCATCCAAGCAAAAATGTAAGATCAGTTATTAAGAAGTTTAACAGTCTGGGTTGAATCAGAAAAATAGTCACTCTAAGTATTTTAGCAATAAAGTATTTAACATAGGAAATACAGTTTATCTGAATACTGTAAACACTAAGGGAGTGAAGGTCAGGGAAGTGGCCACAGTAAGGCAGAGAAGTGGCAACAAAGCAGATAGTTCTCCATTGTATTATACTAAGACGCCACTGTGAAACTCACATTGATCCATCTTACCTGGCCTACTATCACCCCGGTGGTTGCTTTTCTTATATCTTTCCTATTTCATTTGCATTCCTGTCATTGGCAAACTCTTACCTGAAGCTATACAGAGAAAATAATTCACAGAACTGTACTTCCTGGTTTCAGCTCTACAATACAAAATTGACTTCACACTCACGTGGTAGTAATGCTGCTTTGGCAATTGACGTTCCCACGTAAAGGGGGAAAATTCAGTCTGGCTTCAAACTTCTCTACCATAACAGTAAATGCTAAGACATGGTGGAATGATGCCTATATACCCTTAATATAAGAAGTGTCAACCAAGAATTTATATACAGCAAAGCCTATTATTCAAGTGTAATGAAATAGACAGATGTTTTGGGAGCATGCAGTTACATTTGGTGTATAGTTCTCATGAGCACTTCTTCAATAAACTAACGGATGACATTCACCAAAAAGAAGAGATGAATGAAAAAACTTGAGTGAAAGAACTCTCTGTGAGCCCTGAATCTTAATGGATAGACTAAAACTCAAACAATCTGAGAGTTTTAGTCACAAAAAAAATACAAGAAATATTGGAAACATGCAAATGATACAATTAATAAAACTTGGGAGGAGAAGAGAGAGATAGAAAAAATATGCTTATTTCCTCATCATTTATAGCTAAGGGCCAAAGATACTAAATAGACTATTTAAAGCTGACAAACAATAGAGGTGTAAGTAAATTTAAATGTATGTAACTATTTAATGAAACATATAATCAATGAAAATTAATGATGAGAAGTGAGGAAAGATGCAAAGAATAAACATACTATTACATAATTGCTCATACTAAGGTATCAATAGACGCACAAATACCAAATGAGAAAATACAAACTATATGACAAAAGACTTTTTAAAAGAAAATCTAATATAGAAATCATTACATAAAATATGAAGTAAGACCAAGCGCAAAAGGCTAAAATAACTGCGAAGATCCAAAGGAAGGTCAGTTCATCTCCAAGGTGCCTTAATAATGAGTTCTAAATTTTCCCCTAAGAGTAATATTATTGCAAGACAAAATTCTTTGTTGCTATTGGGTTCTCTATGTGAGAACTCATTTGTCCTCCTGCTGTGCTTCCTAGTGGAATTCAGGATTGGTTATCTGACCATCATATTGTTTAGCTCTGTGTCCCCACCCAAATATCATCTTGAATTGTAATCCCCACATGTTGAGGGAGGGACCAGGTGGGAGGTAATTAGATCAGGGGGGCAGTTTCTCTCATGCTGTTCTCATGATAGTGAGTGAGTTCTCATGAGATCTGATGGTTTAAAGTGTTTGGCAGTTGCCCCCCACCTCTCCTGCCACCATGTAAGATGTGCCTTGCTTCCCCTTCACCCTCTGTCATGACTGTAAGTTTCCTGAGGCCTCTCCAGCCATGCAGAACTGTGAGTCAATTAAACCTCCTTTCTTTATAAATTATCCAGTCTCAGGTAGTTCTTTTTAGCAGTGTGAAAATCAACTAATACATGAAATTGGTACCAGTTATAGTGAGGCATTGCTGAAAAGATACCTGAAAATGTGGAAGCAACTTTGGAACTGGGTAACTGGCAGAGGTTGGAACCATTTGAAGGGCTCAGAAGAAGACAGGAAGATGTGGGAAACTTTGGAACTTTCTAGAGTCTTGTTGAATAGTTTTGACCAAAATGCTGACAGTGATATGGACAATGAAATCCAGGCTGAGGTGGTCTCAGATGGAGATGGGAAACTTGGTGGGAACTGGAATAAAGTTCATTCTTGCTATGCTTTAGCAAACAGGCTGGTGGCATTTTTACCCATGCCCTAGAAATCTGTGGAACTTTGAGCTTGAGACAGATGATTTAGGGTATCTGGCAGGAGAAATTTCTAAGCAGAAAAGCACTCAAGATGTGACCTGGCTGTTTGTAAAAGCATACAGTCTTATGTATTCTCAAAGAGATGATCTGAAATTAAAACCTATGTTTAAAAGGGAAGCAGAGCATAAAAGTTTGGAAAATTTGCAGCCTGACCATGTGGTAGAAAAAAAATATATATATATATATATTTTTTCTGGGGAGAAATTCAAGCTGGCTGCAGAAATTTGCATAAGTAACAAGGAGCCAAATGTTAATCACCAAGACAATGGGGAAAACGTCTCCAGGATATTTCAGAGAGCTTCATGGCAGCCCCTCCCATCACAGGCCCAGAGGCCTACTAGGGAAAAATTGTTTCATGGGCCAGGCCTGGTCCCCGCTGCTCTGTGTAGCCTTGGGACATGGTACCCTGCCTCCCAGCCATTCCAGCTTAAGCTGTGGCTCAAAGGGGCCAAGGTACAGCTCAGGCCATTGCTTTAAAGGGTGCAAGCCCCAAGCCTTGGTAGCACCTTGGCAGCATCCATGTGGTGTTAGGCTTGCAGGTGCATAGATGACAAGAGTTGAGCTTTGGGAGCCTTCACGTAGATTTCAGAGGATGTTTGGAAACACCTGGATGTCCAGGCACAAGTTTGCTGCAGGGGTGGAGCCCTCATGGAGAACCTCTACTAGGGCAATGCAGAGGGGAAATGTGGAGTGGGGGCCACCACACAGAGTCCCTACTGGGGCACTGCATAATAGAGCTGTGAGAAGAGGGCCACCATCATCCAGATCCCAGAATGACAACTTGCACCATGTGCCTGGAAAAGCCACAGGTACTCAATGCCAGCCTGTGAAAGCAGCCACAGGGCCTGAACCCTTCAGAGCCACAGGGGCAGAACTTCCCAAGTCCTTGGGAGCCTACCCCTTGCATCAGCCCTGGATGTAAGACATGGAGCCAAAGGAGATTATTTTGGAGCTTTAAGATATAATGACTGTCCTGTTGAGTTTTGAACTTGCATGGGGCCTGTAGCCCTTTTGTTTTGGCCAATTTCTCCCACTTGGAATGGGAGCATTTACCCAATGCCTGTACCTTCATTGTATCTTAGAAGTAACTAACTTGCTTTTGATTTTATAAGCTTATAGATGGAAGGGACTTGTCTTGTCTCAGATGAGACTTTGAACTTGGACTTTTGGGTGAATGCTGGAATGAGTTTAGACTTTGGGGACCCTTGGAAAGGCCTGATTGTGTTTTGAAATGTGAGAAGGACATGAGATTTGGAAGGGGCTGTGGCAGAATGATATGGTTTGGCTCTGTGTTCCCACTCAAATCTCATCTCAAATGGTAATCTCCAAGTGCTGAGGGAGGGACCTGGTGGGAGGTGATTGGATCATGGGGACAGTTTCCCACATGCTGTTCTCATGATAGTGAGTGAATTCTCATAAGATCTGGTGGTTTAAAAGTGTTTGGCAGTTCTCCCCTCACTCTCCCTTCTGCCACCATGTAAGACGTGCCTTGTTTCCCCTTCACCTTCCACCATGATTTTAAATTTCCTGAGGCCTGCCCAGCTATGCAGAACTATGAGTCAATTAAACCTTTTCTTTTCTTTTTTTTTTTTTTTTGAGACAGAGTCTTGCTCTGTCGCCAGGCTGGAGTGTAGTGGCACAATCTTGGCTCACTGCAACCTCCACCTCCAGGGTTCAAGTGATTATCCTGCCTCAGCCTCCCAAGTAGCTGAGACTACAGGCAAAACCTCTTTTCTTTGTAAATTACCCAGTCTCAGGTAGTTCTTTATAGCAGTGTGAAAATGGACTGATACATCTCTCAACCCAAATGAGCAGAAGAAAAGGAATTTATTTCCTAAAAACTATTATTATCTCATTGGACTAGTTAACTAAAAATACTGAATGCCAGGCTATAGAGCTAACTTTGCCATCTGGGAAATTAAGAGCAACTGAGAGCTTCTGAAAATAAGAATTAAATGAGGAAAGTGAATAGATTTCTAAGATTAATTAGGAGTTATCTGTGGGGGCAAAGAGAGATGAAAATAAGAGATATTGTAAAATCCTAGAATGTTGGAGCTGGAACAATATTTTAAGCGCAGAAGTGGAGAAATGTATGTAAGGTCAATGACATAAAGCCAGAATTAGCACTAGAATGCATATCTCTTTATGCATATATTTCCATACTTTCTGTAGCAGACCAGGCTGATTTCACTAAAAGAGAATATATTGTACTTTAAAATTGGCTACTGGTTGGAGGGAGGACATCAAAGATAATGCCTGAGAACTAGGAGAAAGTGACACTATTATTGGGAGATTATCTTATTTTTTAGACAAAGAAGAAATTTTATCTAATTTTTGTGGACTTTCTTTTTCTTTCTAGGTAATGCAGATCGTGACCAAGCCACATGTATGTATTGTTGTCCTTTATTTCTTGAACAATTTAACTGCTTTATGTGAAATCCAGCTTTCAATTGCTTCTTTGTTTACAGATTACCGATTTTGGTATCCAAAATGGGAAATGCCCCGGCCAGTTGTGTGTGATCCACTGTGCACATTCATTTTATTATTGAGAATATTATGTTTTATGCTGTGTGTCATAACTGTTTTGATAGTACAGTCTCAGTTTCCAAATATCTTGTTGGAACACCAAATGATATTTACCCCTGAGGAATCTGAAGCAGAGAATGAAGAGGAGGAAAAAGAGGAAGAGAAGAAACAGAAAGAGGAAATGGAAATGGAAATAATGGAAATGGAGGAGGAAAAAGAAGAGGGAGAGGAGGAGGAGGAGGAGGAAACACAAAAAGAAAAGATGGAGGAAGAGGAAAAATAAGAGTAGAAAGAGGAGGAAAAAGATGTATCACCAATATAAACCAAAAGTGTAATACAAAAAAAGACAGACAAAAAAAAAAGTAAAACACTGAGTTTTAACAAGAAAGAAAATATGCAAACCACCATTGGAATGTTTTTTATTCCCTTCTCTCCTATACTTATTCAATCAATTTAAATTTGTAAAACAAAGAAACAAAAAACATGTAAGGTGGGCTCTTTGACACTAAGAACAGATAAAGATGTGACAAGAAAAACACTGAAAAACATTTGACCAGTCTAATTAATCTTAAGATTTCACCATGTTATTCTAATAAAGCAGGGAATTTTCATTTTCTAAACATGTTTCCGTCTCTGTGTTTTAAATAGTAAGGTGCTTAAGATCATTCCAAGTTCAGAACAACCATTGAATAAAATTTGTATTTTTTTGTTTTTACTGTTACTGTCATAGTTTTTATTGGTGGTAGTGGTATTTTCATGTGATATTAAGGTATCTAATATTATTATTTGTCTTTGTGGTTTTTGGAATAGTTTAAGTGGTACCTGTACATCCTGCTAGGATGCAAACTTATTATTTATAATTCATGTTCAATATTTCATTAAAGACTTGCTGTAATTTTCTGCCACCAAGGGCTAATAAATGCCAGAATTTTAATTAGTTGTGGTAGAGGAATCTGTGTGCTTCCAAATTTATATGATAAAATAAATAAATTTTTAAAAAATTATTAACTTGTTATTCAATATGTATAGTAAAAGTTAACAGATTAATAAGATAACTACTTACCACTAGTAATACTAATAAATGAACTAAATAAAAATACCTAGCATAGGAGATTTCTTTATCTATAAAATAAATGGATAGTACTAGATGACCACTAAGACCTCTTCCATCAATGAATATTCATGGATCAACTTTGTAAAGGAATCAATAGTAGTTGTGAAGTACACTAAGCAAGCACCTGAGGGAAAAACTTGATTCCCATGAAAATATTCCTGAACTCAGCACCTTATATGGCAAAATAATAAATACCTTTTATTACTCAATTTTAAAATAGGCAAAAAGCAATGTATAATATTTTTCCAATTGCCATTCCATGCTCAGCTGTCTTATTGTTGCACACTTATTAGAACTCAATGTGACTGAGATGTGAAAGGTTGATATAATTCTATTTATGACAGGGACTTAGGGAACTTATTCTAATTGAGAATCAGAGGCTTAATAAACCTGAAGGTTTAAGTGAAAGAAATGACATTGAAAGAAAGAATCACTGCATATCTGATGTTTTCAAATAAAACAATCTCTGTTTTCTGGTTTTGATAGAATATTGTGTTCTAAAGCTATATTTCTCAATGTGTGGTTCCACTGAGGGAAAGAAAAAAAAAAAACCTAGCATAGCCAAATACCTCAAATGGTATAAATGCTATGTGTATTAACTCTGTTGTTCTTTAGTTGTATGAATTTTCTGTTAAAAACCTGTTCGAAGTAGGGCAAGATGAGAATTATATTAAAAAGCCGTGAGCTATCCTCTTGGATTTGAATGTTTCTGTTTGGTTTGTTTCCTTTGCTTTGTTTTTTTTCAAAGAGCTCCTGTTTGTAGAAATTAGATATTTTTCTATCTATGAAGTCAGCCTCTGTTCCACCAGTCCCCTGAGAAAAAGCCTTAGGTAGAGAAAAGGGCTAGTTCTCTACAGTGACGTTATTTATTATTATTATTGTACATTTGTGTTGTATTTCATAGCTTCCAAAGTCCTTTCATGTAAGTATTTAATATTCAAAACCATTCCTGTGGACCTGGCATTGCTTCTATTTTTAAAATAAGAAAACTGACCTTGGATTTGTGAACATTTGATGCATTTACAAGTACAATTTCTTCATTTATTAATTCCCACACATGACTAACTTGTTATGTATCTGTATGCCTAACAGAACCTGGGCCTGGCCCAGGAAACCATTTTCTCCTAGGCCTCCAGGCCTGTGATGGGAGGGGCTCTGGTGAAAACTCTTGACACGGCCTGGAGACATTTTCCCCATTGTCTTGGAGATTAACTTTCATCTCCTCATTACTTATGCAAGTTTCTGCAGCCAGCTTCAATTTCTCCTCAGAAGATAGGGTTTTCTTTCTATCACATTGACAGGCTGCAAATTTTCCAAACTTTTATGCTCTGCTTCTTTCATAAAACAACCCAAGTCACCTCTTGAAAGCTTTACTGCTTAGAAATTTCTTCCTCCATGTGAGAAATGGGAGTTCTTCTTCAAAGATTATAAAAAGTCACAATTTCTTACTATAAGATTGCTATATATATATAGTGGATTATATATATATATAGTGGATTATTTATATATATATATAGTGGATTTTATATATATATATAAAATCCACTATATATATATGTATTCCAAATCAGCTGTCCTAGCTTGCTCCAGCATGCCTGGACAGAAGTAGACAAGCCCCAGCCCATAGTGCATGCCACTCCTTATTTGGAGATGCTTCCTTAACTATCCCTGGGCAACTTCCTTTTCTTTCTTTGTTCTATTCCCCTTACCTAATTAAGAAAGTTTTAAACTAATAACCAATCAGGTAAAGTGTAGAATGTGAGGTCCTATTCCAGCCAATGAAAACTGGTCACAGCAGTAGGGTAGACATATCAGGTTATAAATTACTCTGTCTCCTTTGTTTGGTGTGCTCTTGTGGCTGGACGGCTACTGAGTAGCACCCTTTCTGCAGAAAGTAAAGCTCACCTGGCTGAGAGATTGTTTGTTCCCACATTCTTTTTTTTTTTCCCGACACCGAAAACTTCATTCCCAACATCCAGATGTCCTAAATGATCTCTCTCAAGTTCAAAGTTCCACAAATCTCTAGGGCAGGTGCAAAATGCCACCAGTCTCTTAGATAAAACATAGCAAGAGTCACCTTTACTCCAGTTCCCAACAAGTTCTTCAAGCCCATCTGAGACCACCTCAGCCTGGACCTTATTGTTCATATCACTATCAGCATTTTGGTCAAAGCCATTCAACAAGTCTCTAGGAAGTTCCAAACTTTCCCACATCTTCCTGTCTTCTTCTGAGCCTTCCAAGTGGTTCCAACCGCTGCCTGTTACCCGGTTCCAAAGTCACTTCCACATTTTCAGGTATCTTTTCGGCAATGACTCATTCTAACTGGTACTAATTTACTGTATTAATCCATTTTCATGCCGCTGATAAAGACCTACCCAAGACTGGGCATTTTACAAAAGAAAGAGATTTATTGGACTTACAGTTCCACCTGGCTGGAGGGGCCTCACAATCATGGCAGAAGGCAAGGAGGAGCAAGTCACATCTTGCATGGATGGCAGCAGGCAGAGAGAGAGCTTATGTAGAGAAACTCCCATTTTAAAAACCATCAGGTCTCGTGAGACCCATTCACTATCACAAGAACAGCATGGGAAAGACCCACCCCCATGATTCAATCAACTCCTACTGGGTCCCTCCCACAACTCATGGGAATTATGGGAGCTACTGATGAGATTTGGGTAGCGATACAGAACCAAATCATATCACTACCCAAAGGAAAAGAAATCATTATATTGAAAAGACACCTGCATCCATATGTTTATCACAGCACTATTCCAAAGACGAAGTCATGAAATCAATGCAAGTGGCAGGTATGTAATGTCCCTGTTACTTCCGATTGTGTTTATTTGAATTGTCTCTTTTATTCATGGTTATTCTAACCAACAGTCTATCAATATTTTTTATCTTTTCAAAGAGCCAATTTTTCATTTTTTTGCTCCTTTGTATCATTTTTTTGGTCTCCATCTCATTTAGTTCTGCTTTGGTCTTTTATTTCTTTTCTCTGCTAGCTTTAGGTTTTGTTTGTTTTTGTTTTTCTAGTTTTTTTTTTTTTTTAGGTACAATGTTAGGTTGTTAATTTGAGATCTTCCTATCTCTTTAATGTAGGCATTTAACACTATAAACTTTCCTCTTAGAACTGCTTTTGCTGTATCCCAGAGGTTTTGGTATGTTGTGTAACTAGTTTCAAAATTTTTTATTGATTTCTGCCTTAATTTCATTGTTTACCCAAAGATCATTCAGGAGCAAGTTGTTTAATTTCCATGTATTTGTATAGTTTTGAGATTTCCTCTTGGTATTGATTTCTAATTTTATTCCACCCTGGTCCAAGAAGATACTTGATATGATTTTGATTTTTTTAAATGTATTAAGACTTGCTTTATGGCCAAGTATATGGTCTATTTTAGAGAATGTTCTACATACTGATGAGAGAAATATATATTCTGCAGTTATTGTGCACTGTTCTGTAAATGTCTATTAGGTCTAGTTGGTTTAGAGTTATTTCAGTCTAGACTTTCCTTGTTGATTTTCTGCCTCCATAATCTGTCTAGTATTGTCAGTCAGGTATTGAAGCCCAACACTATTATTTTTTTTTTTTTTTGAGGCGGAGTCTTGCTCTTTCGCTCAGGCTGGAGTGCAGTGGCGCTATCTCGGCTCACTGCAAGCTCCGCCTCCCGGGTTCATGCCATTCTCCTGCCTCAGCCTCCCGAGTAGCTGGGACTACAGGTGCCCACCACCACGTCCGGCTAATTTTTTGCCTTTTTAGTAGAGACAGAGTTTCACCGTGTTAGCCAGGATGGTCTCAATCTCCTGACCTCGTGATCTGCCTGCCTCGGCCTCCCAAAGTGCTGGGATTACAGGCGTGAGCCACTGCACCCGGCCTCACCACTATTATTTTATTGCTGTTGATCTCTTTTCTTACATCTAGGAATATTTGTTTTATGAATCTGGGTGCTCCAGTTTGGGGTACATATATACTTAAGGTTGTTATATCTCCTTATTGAATTGATCCCTTTATCATTATATAATGATCTTGTCTTTTTTTTTTTTTTTTTACTGTTGTTGATTTAAAGTCTATTTTATCTGATATAAGTATAGCTACTCCTGCTCACTTTTGGTTTCCATTTGCGTGGGATATTTTTCTCACCCCTGTACTTTGAGTCTTTACCCATTATGTGGCATTCTTGTAAGCAGCATATGGTTGAATTTGTCTTTTTATTCAATTCACCAGTCTAAATTTTTAAAGTGGAGCATTTAGTTCGTTGACATTCAAGATTAATATTGATATGTGAGGTTTTATTCTTGTCATAATGTTAATTGTTACCTAGTTGCTTTCTAGTCTTATAATTGCTTTATAAGACCCATGAGTTTTCTTTTGTGTTCTTTTATAATGGCAAATATTATCCTTTTGTTTCTATGTTTAGAATTTCTGTGAGAATTTCTTTTAGGGCCAGGCTAGTGTTAACAAATTCCATTAGCATTTTCATGTCTGAGAACTACTTCATTTATCCTTCATTTATGAAACTTGGCTTAGGAGGATACAGAATTCTTGGCTGGCAGTTCCTTTCTTTAAGAAGATTAAAAATGGAACCCCAATCTCCTCTGACTTGTAAGGTTTTTGCTGAGAAGTCTGCTGTTAGTCTGATGGGATTTCCTTTATAAGTTATTATATGTTTCTCTCTTGCTGCTTTTAGGATTTTTTCCTTCACATTGACTTGAATAGTCTGAAGACTATATACCTTGATGAGGTATATCTTGTAGAGTATCTTCTAGGGATTCTCTTTGCTTCTTGTATCTGAATGCCTAATTCTCTAGCAAGACTAGGGACGGTTTCCCAAATTGTTCCCTTGGATAGGTTTTCCAAGCTTCTTACTTCTTCTTCTTCTTGCTTAAGATTGCCTATAACTCGTAGGTTTGGTCACTTTACATAATCCCATATTTCTTGAAGGCTTTGTTGATTTATTTTATTTTATTTTTTAAATTTTTGTCTGCCTAGGTTAAATCAAAGGATTGGTCTTCAAGCTCTAAAAGTCTTTCTTATGCTTGTTCCAGTGTATTGTTAAAGCTTTCAGTTGTATTTTGTAACTCCTTCAATAATTTTTGTATTTCCAGAAGTTCAGTTTGCTTTTTAATATGTATTTCTTTAGTAATTATTTATTCACATTCTGAATTTTTTTCTGATTTCTTTGTGTTGGTTTTCAACTTTATCTTGGACCTCATTGAGCTTCCTTACAATACATATTTTAAATTCTTTATCTGTCATTTTAGAATTTTCATTTTGATTAAGATCCATTGCTAGAGAGCTAGTATGATCCTTTGGGAGTGTTGAAACACTGGTTTTTTATACTGTTGGAATTCTTATGCTGATTCCTTCTCATCTGAGGAAGCTATCATTTTTTATTTTTGAATTTACTTTCTTTTGAATGACACTTTTTTTCCCTCGAGGGTGTGACTGTAATGTATATTGTGTATAATCATTTGGCTTTGATTCTGGGTGCTTTCAGTGAGCCAAGGTTCTGTATGAGTTCCTTAGTTATAGATAGCTTTTGTGTGGTGGCTTTCTTAAATGCTGATTGTAGTAGCAATGTATTGGGTATATAAGCAGGCTCACTACCTTCTGCCAGGCTGAGAGTGCAGAGGCCTCAGGAAGCTTATCTCATGCCCTAGCACTGTGCTCTTCAATCAGCAGGTTTTATATTTGGTTGGGCACTTCAATTTCCAGTCCAGTAGGTGGTGTTTATGGGTAAAAGCTGGCTACCACAGAGGTTGATGCCTATGTTCTTTTTCTTTGTTCACTGGGAGGGGATTTCTGTTGTCACAGGCAGTTGGCTGGTCTGTGGACTACTCAATGCCCTGAGTTCCTCACTCAGCCCAGAGCAAGGGACAAATTTGGGCAGAGCTGGACTTCCAAACTCGTCTTTGAATACCCCAGTTACTAGTGGAAGCACCCACCCTGATGGGGCAGGGGGGCAGAGAGGGGCTCAGGGTCCTGAGGTCTCCACTATGGGGGGATAAAGGAGGCTGCACTAAACAAGAAGACAGTCTGCTTCCCTATCACACACCTGTCCAGGGGCTTTTGTTATTTGGTTCAAATAGATATTGTCCTTATCTTCAGCCCACAATTCAGCTGAGGTCAAGAAATATTCCCATTCCATGGCTACTCCTGAAATGGCCTTGGGGCAGAACCTCTTCCCTCAAACCTTAACAGACAGCTCTGCAACTCACTTGCACTCTGCCATAGGAATGCGAATGGTCCACATTGGGATGGGCCCCACCCTTTGTGCAAGCTTAGGCCAGTAGGCACACCATCTGTGGGGGTGAATTAACCCTCAATAGCCCTAGAAATGTTCTCCCCAGGTGCTATTGTGCCAATTCCCAGCAGGGACAGCTGCTACTGTGTCAATTCCCAGCAGGGACATCCGCAGCAGTAGATGAGGGGTGGAGGAGACCTTATTTCCACATCCGTTCCAGGCACTGGTACTGCCTGGCTGCTGTGGTGGAACCACCCTCCTCCCCTACAGAGCCCAACACCACACCCATTTCTCTGCTGGGAGGGGCACAATCATCGTCTTCTCACAAGCAGGGAGCTCTCAGGCAGATGAGAGTGCACAGTCTGGTTTCCTTTGTCCCAAAGGGTGCTTTGGCACTCTCTCCCTTTGGTGTGGGTGAGGGTGGGATTTTTGATCTGCAGTTGGCTGTATCCACAGACACAGCACCTGCAGATATGGAGGGCCAACTGTACTGCCTCTATCCTGGAACTTTAGCTGCACCTTCAAAAGACTATCCTAATGGTTTATCGGCCAGCAATTTCTACATAGTGTGATGTATAATATAACCAGTGGGTTCCACAGTCAGGACACCCCTCCTGAAACTCCTTTACTGCAAAGTGATACCTCTGACTGGATGCTCGCTTCTGTGGGATTCTGTGCCTGTGAATCAGGAACTCAGTAAATCCCCAAATTGTGGTGTTGGCTAAGACTCTGAGGGCTGGAAAGTCAAATTCATATCCAGAATGGGTGTCAGAACAGGTATCTGTTTCAACGAGAAAGAACTATTGACTTTTCCATGATGGAAGGGGACTAATATAGTCAATTTATTACAAAATGCCGGTTGGTCTTTTCAAGTAGTAGCATGGTGGGGACTCATCTACATTGTTGATAGGTCGTACCTACAGAGGTATTTGGATCAGCCTCAATAAGTGGGAGTTCATACAAACAGACTTATGTGTTGCATTCATGCATTCCATTTGCCTGTAATACTTATTCTGGGTAGAAAAAGGACCAAGGCTGACTAATGTCAACTGGTTGAGTCATTTTGTCTATTGATTATTCAGTGGCTCTGGTAGGCATTAATCTATAAAAACTTTTCACACACCATTCCCACTCCCATATCTCCACTCATATGTCATTGGCCCAGACCCTCTTATTTCTGATCTTCCAATTCTTTTATTTCTAAACCCCTGACCTCTGGCCAGGCATTTGCCACAGTTCACACTTATTTTCACCTCAGGCCACTTCTGCTTTCATACAAAGTGAATGGCCAGGTACACCCAAAGTTCCACCTTGAAAATGTTCTCTCACCACTGTCTTTCAAGGCCGCCGCCCCTGAGGATGGCTGTAATGTAGCCATTGTCTATTTTCAGCTTGTACCCACCTGTCAAGCCAACCAACTGATAAACCAAGAATGAACTTTTTTTCATTTCCTTTATCTAGTGGGACAGGAACCCCTCTCTCATATGGTGCTAAGTGAGAGCTGAAAGAAGATTACTGGTACAACTGTGGTGGGTGATATGGAGCTCTAGGTTGTCTGCTTACGTAGTTTACTTATGCCCTCTGTTTCTACTTAGATACAATCTTAAATGTACCATTTACATCTTATAGATATGTTGTAACTGGAACTGCCTAACTTTATGATTCAATCTGACAAAACACAAATCATGATGGATGGTTCTGGACACATGGTCACTTGGTATCCTATCAGTTTCTATGCTTCTGTCTTTGTAATAGAGAATACAAATGCAGCAATTTGTGCATCAGCATCTTCCTGACCCCTGAATCTCTAAAGTTCTTATTGAAGTGACAGATTCCTCTGGAGTGCATATGCCTTACCAAGACCTCTAGTATGCTAGTCACTTCTTGCTCATCCTGCCAGATCAGCATGATGCCATTAATATAATAAATCAATTTGAAATTGTACAGGATTCCAGACAGTCCAGATGTCTTCTAAATATTTTCTGTCAATGGGTAGAACTGTTAACATAGCTCTAGGGCAAAATTTTATTCTTTCCATGTGAATGCAAACTACTTCTGATTCTCTTGATTGATTAGGATTAAAAAAACACATTTGCCAAACTAATGCTGCATACTATATATCTGAGGCCTTATTAATCTGCTCAAGCAATAATACAACATTCAGCATGGCAGCTATGACTGGTTCTATTACTTGGTTGACCTTGTGGTAGTCCACAGGTTTCCTCCAAGATCCATCTATTTTCAGCAGGGACCAGACTGGTCCATTAAAAATACATAGGATAGGCCAGGTATTGTGGTTCATGCTTGTAATCCTAGCACTTTGGGAGGCTGAGGTAAGTGGATTGCCTGAGCACAGGAGTTTGGGACCGACCTGGGCAACGTGGTGAGACCCCACCTCTACTAAAAATACAAAAAATTAGCCAGATGTGGTGGTGCATGCCTGTAATACCAGGTACTCAGGAGACTGAGGTACGAGAATCACTTGAATCTGGGAGGCGGAGGTTGCAGTGAGCTGAGATTGCGCCACTTCACTCCAGCCTGAGCAACAGAGTGAGACTCCGTGATATAGTTTGGCTGTGTCCCCACTCAAATCTCAATTTGAATTGTATCTCCCAGAATCCCCATGTGTTCTGGGAGGGACCCAGGGGGAGGTAATTGAATAATGGAAGCCAGTCTTTCCCATGCTATTCTTGTGATAGAGAATAAGCCTCACGAGATCTGATGGGTTTTTCAGGAGTTTCTCCTTTTGCTTCTTTTTCATTTTCTCTTGCCACCACCATGTAAGAAGTACATTTGCCTCTCGCCATGATTCTGAGGCCTCCCCAGCCATGTGGAAGTATAAGTCCAATTAAACCTCTTTTTCTTCCCAGTCTCAGGTGTGTTTTTATCAGCAGCATGAAATAGACTAGTTCAGTAAATTGGTACCAGTAGAGTGGGGCATTGCTAAAAAGATACCCAAAAATGTGGAAGCTACTTTGGAACTGGGTAACAGGCAGAGGTTGGAACAGTTTGGAGGGCTCAGAAGAAGACAGGAAAATGTGGGAAAGTTAGGAATGTCCTGGAGATTTGGTGAACGGCTTTGACCAAAATGCTGATAGCAATATGGACAATAAGGTCCAGGCTGATGTGGTCTCAGATGGAGATGAGGAACTTGTTGGGAACTGGAGTAAAGGTGACTCTTGTTATGTTTTAGCAAAGAGACTGGTGGCATTTTGCCCCTGCTCTAAAGATTTGTGGAAGTTTGAACTTGAGAAATATGATTTAGGGTATTTGGTGGGAGAAATTTCTAAGCAGGAAAGCATTTAAGAGGTGACTTGGGTGCTGTTAAAGGCATTCAGTTTTATAAGGGAGGCAGAGCATAAAAGTTTGGAAAATTTGCAGCCTGACTAATTTCTTCTGGGGAGAAATTGAAGCTGGCTGCAGAAATTTGCATAAGTAGCAAGAAGTCTAATGTTAGTCTCCAAAACAATGGGGAAAATGTCTCCAGGCCATGTCAGAGACCTTTGTGGAAGTCCCTCCCATCACAGGCCAGTAGGAAAAAGTGGTTTTGTGGGCTGGGCCCAGGGTCCCCGTGCTGTGTGCAGTCTAGGAACTTGGTACCCTGTGTCCGGGCTGCTCCAGCCATGGCTGAAAGGGGCCAAGGTACAGCTGGGCTGTTGCTTCAGAGGGTAGAAGACTCAAGCCTTGGCAGCTTCCATGTAGTGTTGAGCCTGTGGGTACACAGAAGTCAAGAATTGAGGTTTGGGAACTTCAGCCTAGATTTCAGAAGATGTATGGAAATAACTGGATGCCCAGGCAAAAGATTGCTGCAAGGGCGGGGCCCTCATTGAGAACCTCTGCTAGGGCAGTGACGAAGAAAATGTGGCATCAGGGACCCCACACAGAGTCCCTACTGAGGAACCACCTAGTGGAGCTGTGAGAAAAGGACCACTGTCCTCCAGACCCCAGAATGGTAGATCCACCAACAGCTTGCACCATGCACCTGGAAAAGCCACAGATACTTAATGCCAGCCCATGAAAGCAGCTGGGAGAGAGGCTGTACCCCGCAAAGTCACAGGGGCACAGCTGCCCAAGACCATGGGAACCTACCTCTTGCATCAGGGTAACCTGGATGTGAAACATGGAGTCAAAGGAGATCATTTTGGAGCTTTAAAATTTGACTGCCCTGCTGGATTTCAGACTTGCATGGGCCTGTAACCCCTTTGTTACACCCAATTCCTCCCATTTGGAATGGCTGTATTTACCCAATACCTGTACCCCCATTGTATCTAGGAAGTAACTAGCTTGCTTTTGATTTTACAGGCTCACAGGAGGAAGAGACTTGCCTTGTCTCAGATGAGACTTTGGACTGTGGACTTTTGAGTTAATGCTTAAATGAGTTAAGACTTTGGGGGACTGTTGGGAAGGCATGAATGGTTTTGAAATGTGAGGACATGAGATTTGGAGGGTACATCTTTATCAGCAGTGTGAAAACAGACTAATACACTCTGTCTCCAAAATATATATGATAGGGACTACCACTCCTCCGATTTTAGATCTTTAAAGGAGAACAAATCTCTGTCATATCTTCAGGAAACAATATTGTTTTTTATTTTCTGTCTTTAAGCTTGGTAATGTCAGAGGCTGTGTCTTCCTCCACAGCCAAGGACCCAATGTCGAAGACTATCCAATAGTAAATTGGAGAGCCAGAGAAATGACCATGCAGTAAATCTGCAAACCAAATGGACCCACTGCAAGATAAACTTTAGCTAGTAATATTTTACCTTGCCCCATTCACCTCCATGTAACAGGGCCCATGGTGATACTTTGGCTCTCTGCATATCAATGTCAACCCAGATCCTGTGTCCAATAGTCTCCCAACTGCGTGTATATTCTCCTTTTCAAGTACTTATTCACCACATAAATGTCCATGGATCCCTTTGGGAAAGACTAGACAAATCTTTAGAGTACATACAGAAGGGGGTTACTAAGGAAATCTTTAAAGTACATACCAGTGGTGTTTTTCCAAGGAATTCAGCCACCTCTTTAGTCAGTAGGTTCCAGGTCTGAAAACTGTCTGAAATCCAGTAATTAAGCAAGGGATCATGATTTTTTACGACTTACTTCCTTGAACCACTGCTAAAACCAGCTGTGCTAGTTCAGATTCTCCAATACTAAAAAAAGGTGTGCTAGTTCAGAAGGCAATGTCAAGATAACATCAGAAGCACAAGAGATAGTGGTCCAAGAGACTTACCTCCTTGGACCACTACTAAACTTATTAAGGCTTACTTCCTTGGACCACTAGTTCAGACGCTCCACTACTAAAACCAGCCATGAGAAGTGCAAGAGATTTATTCATTGATGTGTGTAAAAGCTAAGGCATTAACTAGTATAATATGGGAAGGAGAAAGAAAAAGAGTAACTTTACAGGAGAGAAAACTGACAAACACTACCTCAGCCAGGTGATCCAGGTCACCATTAGGTCAACATCAAGTCATGTTAATAGTCACGTTAATAGTATGTATTTTTGATATGATGAGAATAGCACTTTTCCTCCGTGGTCTTCTTCCCAAGAATACATAATCCCAGCCTAACTGTGAGAAAGGCAACAGATGAATCTCAAATGAGGAACATTCTCTAAAATACCTGACAAGTACTCTTTAAAACTGTCAAAGTCATCAAAAACAAAGGAAGTCTGAGATACCATCACAAACACAAGGAGACTAAGATTAGAAGTATGTCTACTCAATGTAATATGATATCCTGAATGGGATTTTGGAAGGGAAAATAAAAGGGTATTAAGTAAAAACTAAAAAAAAGAAATAAAGTGTGGACTTTAGGTTAATGATAATGTATCAACATTGGCTCATTAATCATGAAAAATGTTCAATGTAAGATGTTAACAATAGGGGAAAGTTGGTATGAGGTATATGGGAACTCTGTACTATAAAATTTTCTGCAAATCTAAATGTGTCCTAAAATATAGAAGTTTCTTAAGAACATTTTGTAAAAGGTGTATTTTATGGCACATGAAAATTACATAAAATTTAAATTACAGTGGCCATGAAAAAAGTTTTATTGTAACACACACACACACACACACACACACAATAAATGGCAGAGGAAACAGGAGTAGACAGAAAATGCTTTATACCACAATGTATATCTGATACTTTTGAAGGGGAGTGGGGCAGGGGGAAGGACAGAGATTCAGGAGGAAGAGGCTCTAATTACAACTCTGAAAAAATCTGAGCCCACACAAGGGAAAGTTGTGGCACAAAAATCCTCAGTGGAGATCTTTTGTGTCGGGAGAAGTATGTGTTGGGCAAAAATGTCTTAGTACAGTGTCATGCTTAGTCATTGAGTGGGGCTGGCCAGGAAAAGAGTGGCCTTGGCTGAAATGCTTTGGCAGATTTCAAAGGTGCTGCAGCTGGAGACTGTCAGCTCACTGCACTCCTTTTGACAAGTTCTCTTGAAGGGAAATCTCAGGGATGTGCCTCCATATTGCCACATGGGTAAAGCAGATTCACCTGAGTAACTGAGAGTGACATTTCACATAGATCAAAGCTGTAGGGAAAAGAGAGATCAGACTGTTACTGTGTCTATGTAGAAAAGGAAGACATAAGAAACTCCATTTTAACCTGTTCTCTGAACAATTGCTTTGCCCTGAGATGCTGTTAATCTGCAACTTTGCCCCAACCTTGAACTCACAAAAACATGTGTTGTATGGAATCAAGGTTTAAGGGATCTAGGGCTGTACAGGATGTGCCTTGTTAACAAAATGTTTACAGGCAGTATGCTTGGTAAAAGTCATCGCCATTCTCCATTCTCAATAAACCAGGGGCACAAACACCGCAGAAAGCCGCAGGGACATCTGCCCTGAAAAGCCAAGTATTGTCCAAGGTTTCTCCCTATGTGATAGCCTGAGATATGGCCTCGTGGGATGGGAAAGACCTGACCATCCCCCAGCCTGACATCCATGAAGGGTCTGTACTGAGGAGGATTAGTAAAAGAGGAAGGCCTCTTACAGTTGAAATAAGAGGAAGGCCTCTGTCTCCTGCCTGCCCCTGGGAAAGGAATGTCTCAGTATAAAACCCGATTGTACATTTGTTCTATTCTGAGATAGGAGAAAAACCGCCCTGTGGCGGGAGGCAAGACATGTTTGCAGCAATGCTGCTCTGTTATTCTTTACTCCACTGAGATGTTTGGTTGGAGAGAAGCAGAAATCTGGCCTACGTGCACATCCAGGCATAGTACCTTCCCTTTAACTTATTCATGACACAGATTCCTTTGCTCAAATGTTTTCTTACTGACATTCTCCCCACTCTGCTCTGCTGCCACATTCCTCTTGCTAAAATAGTAAAAATAGTAATCAATAAATACTGAGGGAACTCAGAGACCGGTGCCGGTGCGGGTCCTCTGTATGCTGAGCGCCGGTCCCCTGGGCCCACTGTTCTTTCTCTATACTTTGTCTCTGTGTCTTATTTCTTTTCTCAGTCTCTCCTCCCACCTGATGAGAAATACCCACAGGTGTGGAGGGGCTGGCCCCCTTCACAAAGCATTTGTACAGCATATCTTATAGCTTTTAAGCTTTCAAGGAGAAGTTGAGGGGGAAATAACTGTGGGGGTTTTTAAGAAGGATTCTGACTAAAGAGTCTGAGATTAAACTCCCTCCATAAGAAAAATAATTCCTGGAGGATGAGATGAAAATTCCAATTGATAAGCAGGTTGGGAAGATCTGAAGCTATATGGTTAGGTCATGGTGTAATGGCCTGAGGATAAGTAACTGTGCCTTCCTGAACTCTTGGGTACTGAGCTCAATGCACAATATAACCCAAATCACAGGGCAAGAACCATATCCAAATATTAAAAGGACACAGAAATGCAGTGGTGAAAGAGTGAAAAGTGTTGGACTGGCAAATCTGACAAATTGTTATGAGGAACACCTGACCCTATTGTTGGTACAAATGTGATGCGTGAGTAGGAAACTCAGCTGGTGCCACTGAGAGTTAAGTAAGGAAGTTTCTTTAAGTGGGAACTTTGGAGTAGTCAAAGCTGAAAGACATGGAACCATTTTAATAGAATGGCCCCATGGGGTACAATAGGAAACTACTTCTGGCAGAAGGCTGGCGGAGTGCTACAGGGAAGAACATTGGGCTTTTAGACCTAATGATCCTTGATTCAGTTACTCAGCTCTTTGTCTTTTAAATATAACTATAAGCATTCTAGTGGGTACTGGATGAGACTATACCTTCTAATGAGTGACTTCAATAATTTTAAGATCAAAGATTCTAATAAGAACTTGAGCATTGCATGAAAAGCATTTAAATAAGAAACACGCAGCTCAGCAAACTGAACTGATTAAATGCAAAGAATACATTCATAAACCTGCAAAGGTGAGTAGCATGGAAGGAAACCGTGGGATCTATGAACAATGGAAGTCACCTCCCTACAGGCAAGACTATCCCCATGAAATGACTTACCTCTAACACTGAAAGCTGTGCCCCACTGTATGAGACTCTTAATTCATAAAAGGAAAAAAAAAAACAACATGGAGCTTGGCTTATGGATGACAGTGCTTGATTAATAGAGATTTGTATTTGAAAGAATGCCAACTAACAGAAAATTTCTAGTAAAAAATGGAGTATATCAGCAAAATTGACAGAATTATATCCAATGTGGCTGGCATAAACTCCCATTGAGATAAATGGATGAGATAGATACATACATTGATATCTACTATTATAGATATCTATTTATATAATAACTCTGTCAATGACTAATGTTCTAACTATTTGTTTTGGCAAGTGAGGCACAGTGAATCAGACATAAAAATACCAATCATTAGGATGCTGGATTAAGAAAAAAAAGCCATGAGTCTTTAATTTAAAAGTAAATAGTGGTCATACCAATGCCCTTCAGTCACATTCAGAGGTAGAAAGTGAGAGTGACTGAGACTACAAGATACATTTAGTGTTAGTGATTTCTTTCAGTCTTTGGTATGAGTTAGGGGCACAAAAATATCTCTTGGAGTATACATGAAAGAGAAAGGGGAGAAATAATTAGATTAAAACTTTGAGATTAAGTCCTGCCATATAAACACATATCTGAACCCTTGTCCAGTTATTTCTTTAGGATAAATTGTTAAAACTGGGATGGTGGGGTATAGAAATATTGAAGGTATTTGATTTGTTTTGCCACAGTAATCTTTTGGAAATGTTAATAGCTCCTATCATCTATGAATGAGAGTGCAATCATTAATTTTATTCTGTCAATCTGACAGACTACAAATGCCATCTGCATGTTTTAATTTACATTTTTAATGCTAGCGAGGTAGGAAATTTTGTAATGCTTTGAAGTTCTTTTATTGTTTGCCTATACAAATTCTTTGGCCATTCTTCAGTTGGTGTTTTTGTCAATTTATTATTGACATGTAAGACTACATATATTTAGGGATGCTAATCATGCTATGTTACATGGGTTGCAATATCTCTCCCTAGTTTGCCATTTGCCTTAATATTTGCCTATGATGCTGTTTAGAATCTCTCTATATAGCAGGAGAGGTGGCTGTCAGTATCCTAGGCCTATCCCTTACATCTCACAAAGGAGAGACTGTGGTGTGTCTTACTAGCTTCAGCCCAAAATTCCTAGGAATGACTCAAATTGACTTATCTTAGACCATGTTCTAATTCCTGAATCAATCACTATCCTCAAAGAATGCAGAGAAAGATCAAGAAATACTTTGATTGGCTCAATCTGGAATCTGTGCCCATTTTAGCACCTGGAGATGGAGGACTAGGGCACCATAACTGAAGCCAAAACATGGCTACAGAGAGCAGGTGGATAGCAAAACTTTCCAGACACAGGAACACTATACTTTACCACAGTTAACTGCAGCAGTATGCCACTGTAATTTTTCCCAGGTTAATAGACAATAGTCCTGACCTCGCTTCGTGAATAACCAATTAATCACTCATATATGTTTGGGCACATACCAGACCTAAAAAAATCTCACAATTGTGGTCAAATATAATTTTGAATTTGAAATTTCTGCACCGGAAAATGCTGAATTAAACAAAGTTAAAGTGATCCTTCTTATGTACTACAGGAATTCTCAGAGCCTTTGAGATGCCAAGTATGAATTAGGTACAGTTAAACTGTGTGTAGAATACACAGAAGTTTTTGTGCTTTTTATCATTGAGGACTTTCTCACGTATCTATTTTTTTTCAAAAGAATACAGTTTGGTAAAATGTTCCATATATTAAATTATTATAAACACTTGCATTTTTTCTGGACTTTTAATTTTATTCCATTGATCTATTTAGTTAAGTTTGTCATAAGAAATGGATTATACTGAGATGCTGTTAATCAAGAAATATCATATCTCCTCCCTCCCCTCAACACCCACTCCCTGGCTGCATGAGAATTATAGAAGACAAAGTAATTGTTTACTGTTAGCAAGGGCTTTATCCCCAAATCCCACTAAAGAACCACAGTGAGCTTGCTTAAGCCATGTCCAGCTATGGCCTGTGCATTCTCTCACCCTACTACCTCAACCTGGCTCTCAGAGCCTACCACTGAGTAGAAATGAAACCCACACCTGCCAGCACCAGAGAAAACAGAAGCAAAGGAATTTAGCAGATATATATCACAGGCCTATCCTATGTGGGTAACAGGGGAAGTGTTACAAACTCCAGAAGGAGCTGCCTCCAGGCATGGAAGAAAATAGAGAAAAGAGCACATCTATGTTTATTAAGAGTTTTTAGTCTGTTTGAGTTCTGTACCCAAACAACATGGCCCACTCAATGCAACGAAAAATGATAAGTCAAGATCAGAATTCTTGCTAGAGGTAGAGTAAGAGATCTAGAATGAATATAAGTGCCTGAGCTCCTAAAAGAAGCCAATTTATTCATTCTTCTACCAGTAAAATTATTATGATTAGTGTATTTTCCCATTCCGCTTAGAAAAATCACTCATTTTCTTTTTTCAAGTTTTTGTGCTAGTCTCACTTATCTTTTGAATGAACTCTAAGATACTTTTATCATGTTATAAACTAATCCAATTATTATTATTATTATTTTTGAAGTGGAGTCTCACTTCTTTGCCCAGGTTGCAGTACAATGACGCAATCTCAGTTCACTGCAACCTCCGCCTCCCAGATTCAAGAAATTCTCCTGCCTCAGCCTCCCACGTAGCTGGGATTATAGGCAAGTGCCAGCACACCTGCTAATTTTTGTATTTTTAGTAGAGATGGGGTTTCACCATGTTGGCCAGGCTAGTCTCGAACTCCTGACCTCAAGTGATCCGCCCGCCTCAGCCTCCCAAAGTGCTGGGATTACAGGCGTGAGCCACAGTACCCGGCCCAATTAATATTTTTTAAAACTTTATTTTGTTATAGAAGTTTTAGGTTCACAGCAAAAATAAGAGAAAGGTACAGAGATTTCCCATATATCTCCTACCCCTACACATGCATACTCTCCCTCATTACCAACATGCCCCTCCAGACTGCTATATTTGGTGAACCTGCATTGACACATCATAATCACCCAAAGTCCACAGTTTATATGAGAGCTCACTCTTGGTGTTATACATTCTACAGGTTTGGACAAATGTATAATGACATGTATCTGCCATTCTACAATCATACAGAGTAGTTTCACTGCCCTAAAAATCTTCTGTGCTCTGCCTCTTCACCCCTCCATTCCTCTTCAACCTCTGGCAACCACTGATCTTTTTAATATCTTTTATAGTTTTGTCATTGAAGTATCTCCTATGTTATCTCCTAGGAGTTTTAGAGTTTTGTCTTTTCCATTTAGGTCTATGAACAATTTTCATTTAAATTTTTGTGAAAGATGTAGGATCTGTGTCTAGATTAATTTTTTTGAATGTGGATGTGCAGTTGTTCCAGTACAATTTATTGAAAAGACTCTCGTTGCTCTATTTTATTACCTTTGCTTCTTGGTCAAAGATTAGTTCACTATATTTATGCAGGTCTATTTGTGGGCTTGCTAGTCACACCATTGATCAATTTGTCTAATCTTTTGCCAATAACATTATAGTAAGTCTTAAAGTTGGATTGTTTATTTAGAAGTGTGCTTATTTGGGGATTTTTTGGTTACCTTTCTGTTATTAGTTTCTAGTTTAACCCCACTGCAGTCTGAACACAGACACTGTATGATTTCTATTATTTTAGATATGTTAAGGTGTGTTTTATGGCCCAAAATGCAGTATATCTTCATAAATGTTCTATGAAAGCATGAGAAGAATGTGTATTCTGCTGTTGTTGAATGAAGTAGTCTATAGATGTTCATTATATCCAGTTTATTGATGGTGTTACTGAGTTCACCTGTGTCCTTACTGATTTTCTGCCTGTTGGATTTACTCACTTCTGACAGAGTTATGTTGAAGTCTCCAACTATAATAATGGTTTCATCTATTACTCCTTTCATTTCTATCACTTTTTGCTTTATATAATTTGATACTCTGTTGTTAGGTACAGTCACATTATGGATAATTGTCTTTCTGGAAAATTGACCCCTTTATCATTAAATAATGGTTTTCATTATCCTTGATAATTTAACTTGCTTTCAAGTGTGCTTTGTCTGAAATTAAGATAGATACTCCTGCTTTCTTTTTGATTAGAGTTAGCATAGTATATCTGTCTTTATATTTAAAGTGGACTTCTTAAAGACAACATATAGTTGGGTCTTGCTTTTTGATCCACTATGACATTGTTAGTCTTTTCATTGGTAAACTTAGATAATTGACATCCAAGGTGATTATTGATATAGTTGGACTAATATCTACCATATTTGTTATTGTTTTCTATTTGTTTTCCTCTTCTTTGCTCCTATTTTTGTCTTTCACTCTTTCTGCCTTTTATGGTGTTAATTGAGCATGTTAATTGAGATTCCATATTCTCTCCTTTCTTAGCATATGTCATATATATATAATTTTCTTTTTACTTTTTTACATGGTTACCCTGGAGTTTGCAGTATACATTTGCAACTAATCCAGTCCACTTTAAAATAGTTTGCCACTTTACAGGTAATGTGAGTGCTTTCTAATAACAAAATAATCCTAATTTCTGTTTCTTATCCCTTGTATCAATATTGTCATCCATTTCACTTATATATAAGCATATACAGTATACGCACATAAGACATGTACATAAACGTACATAATCAAGTACATTGTTGCTATTATTATTTGAATGAACTGTTATCTGTTAGATCAATTAATAATAAGAAGCATACAAGTTTTTGTTTATCTACACTTTTTCCTTCTTTGATGATCTTCCTTTCTTTGTGAAGATCTGAGTTTCTGGCCTAAACTATATTATTGTCCTCTCTGAAGAACTTCTTTTAACATTTCTTGCAAGGCAAGTATACTGGCAACAAATTTTCTCAACTTTTGTTTGAGAAAGGTTTTATTTCTCCTTCCCTTTTGAAGGAATATTTCACAGGGTACAGAATTCTAGGTTGTCATTTTTCCTCCCAGCACCTTCAATATTCCACTCTACTCTCTTCTTGCTTGCATGATTTCTGAGGAGAAATCAGGTGTAATTCTTTGTTCCTCTATAGGCAAAGTGTTTTTGAACTCTGGCTTATTTCAGGGTTTTTTCTTCACCTGTGATTTTCTATAGTTTGAAATAATATGCCGGTGTAGGGTTTTGCTTTTTGTATTGTTTGGCATTTATCCTCCTTGGTGTTCTCTGAGTTTCCTGGATCTGTGATCTGGTATCTGATAATAATTTGGGGAAATTCTAGTCATTATTGTTTCAAATGTTTTTTCTACTTCTTTTTATTTTCTTTTTGGTATCCCCCTTATACATATTTGCACCATTTGTGATTGTTCCACAGTTTTTGGATATTGTTTCCTATTTTTTACAATCTTTGTTCTCTTTGCTTTTCAGTTTTGGAAATTTCTGTTGATAAATCTATAAAAATCAAGGCAAGTGATTCTTTCCTCAGCTGTGTCCAGTCTCCTAAAGAGCCTGTCAAAGGCATTCTTCATTTCTGTTATGGCGTTTTTTATCTCTAGTATCTTTTTAATTCTTTCTTAGGATTTTCATCTCCCTGGCTCCATTGCCATCTGTCTTGCATGCTGTCTACTTTTCCCGTTAGAGCACTTACCATATTAATTATTGCTGTTTTAAATTCCTAAGCTTGTAATTCCTACATCCCTGCTATGCCTGGTTCTGATGAGTGCTCTATTTCTTCAAATTATTATTATTATTTGTTGGCTTTTTAGTAAGTCTTGTAATTTTTTATTGACATACATGATGTACTAGGTAAAAAGGAAATGCTGTAAATAGTTATTATTTAGTAATGTGGTGCTAAGGTGTCAAGGGAGGCAAAGTGTCCTATAATCCAAACATTAGGCCTCAGTATTTCAGTGAGCCAGTGTCCCTGGACTGTAAAGTGTACAAGTGCTCCTCAGTTTCCCCTCTCTCCTTAGGTGAGACAAGATGGCTAGAGTGGGCTGAAGTTGAGTATCTCCCTTCTCTAATGTGGAGTTCAGTATTTCCTCCAAGTCAATTAGGCTTGTATAAAACCCCTGCAGGTTAGGCTCTGGTTAAATAGCTTCTGCTGAGAGCAGACCTTGTTAAGAACAGAGTACTCTGGAGTATTTCAAAATGGTTGCTTTCTCCTTCCCCCTGCCAGAAGCACAAGGTAATTTTTTTTTCTGTGAGGATCTTGTCGAGTTCCTAGAGGTAAAATTCACAGAAGTTTGGGGTTCTCTTGGAGTTTTTAACCCTCAGATTTGTCTACATTGAACCTCCAGCAACTCATCAATTACAGTTCAGGTTTTCCTATGCTGGCACTGGTTTCTGCAGCAGCCTCTGCTCGTGAGTCAGCTCTGGTAAGTCATGACTCTCTTTATTTGCCTGTCTGTCTCTCTAATATTGAAGGCAACAGTTTGCCCTGTGTCCTCACCTCACTTAAGTATCCAAAAGGAGTTGTTAATTTTTCTTGTCTTTCTTTTTTTTTTTTTTTTTGAGATGGAGTCTCTCCCTGTTTCCCAGGCTGGAGTGCAATGGCATGATCTCGGCTCACTGCAACCTCCACCTCCCAGGTTCAGACGATTCTCCTGCCTCAGCTTCCTGAGTAGCTGGGACTACATGCGCCTGCTATCATGCCCAGCTAATTTTTGTATTTTTAGTAGAGACAGGGTTTCACCATACTGGCCGGGCTGGTCTCGAACTCCCGACGTCAGGCGATCCATCTGCCTCGGCCTCCCACAGTGCTGGGTTTTCAGGCATGAGCCACCGCTCCTGGCCAGAGTTGCTAGTTTTTCAGTGTGTTGAGCTTTTTACTTGGTAGGATGGAGTTGTGATGTCCAAACTCCCTACATGCAGAATCACAAACCAGAAGTCTTTCAATCAGTAATTCTACTTAGGATTTTTATAATTGGGATCATATTCAATTTATATTTGAGGAAAGAAAAGTACTTTTATCTGAGAAATGTGAGCCCTTTCAAATTATTGGGCCCAGAGAGACATTAAAATGAGACAGCAATCATGTCCTACTTCTCCATTTTGAGCTACATATTCATCTACTGAAACTACTTGCTATTGCCTATAAATTAAACTAATAATGCCACACTGGACACCATAACCCACAACCCATGGCTTAACAATGTATAGCCAATCACTAATCAATGTTATTTCTGTAAACCTATGAGAATTCCTGACAAATAACTTTGTATTAGCCCACTCCCTGGCCCATTGTTTTGCCTTTACAAATCCACTTGCAGCTGTTGCTAATTGGAGTGTGTATTCAGGGCCATTGAATCTATGCTCCCAGGTTGCAGTCCTCAGCCTTGGCTCAAATGCTCTGCTTATATTAATTTTGCCTCAGCTTCTTCCTTTTAGGTTAATATAAGTTAGTGAAAATTGACACTTTTCAATGCAATTTTCTAATTCATGAAATTGGCTCCATATTCATTCAATTTATGTATTGTCTCTTGTCTCTTAACTGCTTTCCTCTGTAAGACACTATTTTGCCTCTGCTGCTCAGCTGCTTCTTTCACTATTTTTTTCTTTCTTCCTTGAGGATACCTTCTATATCCTCCTTACTCTTTTCTCTCTTGTTCATGATACATTCCTGAATTACAAATAAATAATGTACTAATATGTATATATTTGAGTCCTTAATTTTATAATTTATATATAATTATTAGGATGTAAATGCTTAATGCTATAAGTTAATAGATTATTCAGTGTCGGGGGCATCTGCATACATGTTACTCTCTACCTTTAATGCTAAATTTATTCTAATTTTTAAAGCTATGAAAATCTATTTTCTCAAGCAGGTAATATTTATTAAATAATCATTCTTCCTTTAAAAAGTAGATTATAATTACAGCTCTAGTATGACATAATCTATTGAACTGTTTACATAACTTAAGAGAAAGAAGAGTAGTAGTATTTTTTGTAAATATAATGATTTAAAAACTTTGTCTTGTACTAAAACCTCAATACCTGGAAGCAAACTACCTGGATTCACTATTTCTACTGTGATTCCTTTACAGAGGTATAGTAATGCTTATTTTGTTACCCTCCCAAGATGATCCCAAAGAAAATCTTTCTCTAAGCAGATTCCATTATATTGCTGTCCTCTCAAGTTAAGGTACTCAGGAATTACCAGCAAAATCTGGATTAGATGCTGTATTAGTTTCCTAGGGTTACAAACTGGGTGGCTAACATCAGAAATTTATTCTCCCTCACTTCTGGAGGCTAGCAGTCTGAAATCAAGGTGTTGACTGGACCATGCTCCCTCCAAAGCCTCTAAGAGAAGATACTTTCTTGACTCTTCCAGCTTCTTGTAGCCCCAGGAATTACTTGGTTTGTGACAGCATAACTCCAATCTCTGCCTCTATCTTCTCATGATTATCTTCCTTCTGTGTGTTTCTGTGTCTTCACATGGCATTTTTTCCTCTGTGTATTTCTCTTATAAGGATACTAGTCATATTGGATTTGGGTCCATCCTAATGACCTCATCTTAACTTGATTACACGTGCAAGGACCCTATTTACAAATATCATTCTGAAGTACAAGGGGTTAGGACTGTAACATATCTTTTGGAAGGAAACAACTCAATCTATAATAGGTGCCTTGGGTGGGATGCTGATATCTCTCTGAATAACTTCCCTTAAAGTAACTTAATTTTTTTTGCTTCGCACACAAAGCAGAAAGTAGCTATCTCCATTGTATCACCACTCTGATATAGGCACCAGCCCTTCCCTCTATCTTCTTCATGCTCACTGGGTAGAGGTGAAGCCGTAGGCAGAACAGCTATCTTGTGAGTACGAGATAAAAAGTATGAGTGGAATGGCCTGAGGCTGAGGATGATGAAGCAGGAGTATAGAAAAAGCTTGAAATACTGTTGACATTACATTGATATTGAGCCCTCCCTGGGTTGCTCCTGTCCCCATTTGGACTTCTTTTTGTTTTAGAGACGTTATACTCTATAGCAATTAAGTTATTGTAAATGAGTTTTTGTGCAACTAATATATGTTCTCTCATGTTTGGTTTCTCCCTTGGAAAACAACCTCAAAACAGTGGAACTCGAAACAGCTTGTTTCTTTTCGCACTGGTTCTTGTGCCCGATAGTGGGGAAGCTGTAGGCCGGCCTTCCCATTCTGGCCCCGCCCATCTTTCCCCACTTCCAGACACTAAGCAGGGAGCTCAGACCACTGTGCACTCTGCCGATCAGCCTATTGCCTGAGGCAACAATGAGTTTCTCCCGGTAAACAATGATCATGTATATACCCAGCTACATTGGCTGCAGCCAGCTCTTACTGGATAGTAGCTTAAACCACAAAGCCTAATATAAAACCTGCTGACAAAAGTGCATACAGCTGTAGAAGCAAAGGCAAAACACCCTATCCAACATTCTCTACAGTCACACCCCCTAGGGTGAGGGAGAGGAAAAGGGAAAAACAATTATAGGGAAAGAAACAAAAATAAATCCTACCGCTTATGCAAGCTTTTGAAAGTGAATCATGTTTATAAACGATTAAATATTGACATATCTTAGAAGTGCAACAGAAGCAGATAACATCTTTTTAATATAATAAGTAATATATATTTTAGTCGTATTTTTCTTTTTTTGTTTTGTTTTAAATCAAAGTATGACTACATTCCACACCTATTAATGGAGTTGTAAATTATGATTTCATCAGTGACAGATGTTTTCCTCACAAAAAGGACTATCAGTAGCAACTTACTTTTTCCTATGTGTGATTGTGTTTGACTTTGTCTTTGCTGACTTTAATTTTAGATCTCAAATGACCTCAGACACTACCTGTTGGTAAATTTCATGTTTGGTTTCTGATCTGGCTGAATGTTTCTTAATCCTTTCTCTCTCTCTGGTTCAGCTTTCCTAGCATTGACTTTTACCTAAATTTTTAAGTCTCCTTGCAACTGGCAGTGCCAAGGAATCCTGTCTGAGTCCACCTACATTGGGTTAATAAAAGTAGTAACACTTAGTAAGAGTGATCAAGAGAAAAACAGAAAAAAACAAAAATTACCAATATCAGGAATAAAACAAGGGACACCACTAGAAGTGCAAGAGAAATTTAAAGAATAAGAAGGTGAATAACTTTGTTAATAAATTCAACAATTTAGATGAAATGGACAAATTCTTGAATGAATTTTGAAAGCAAACATGACAATAAAGAACACTTCTGAATAGCCTCGTGTTAAGAATTGTAAAGGATCTAAGATTTTATCTTAACTGCAAGCTAACAAGTTAGTAACACTTTCAAGGAAAGAAAATACAAGACCTCTAGGTCAGAGATAAACAACGGTATTTTACTCATAGCAATGGTAATACATTACACTTTTTAAAACAGTATTTTCTTACAATTTATTTTTATTTGAATATATGTATGTATAATTTAAAAAATTGAATAATTTTCTCAGTATGTAAATAAAGCTGTCATTGGAGCCACTGATGACAGGACATTTTTAAAAAGCTATTTTAGCAAAGAAACTGCAAAAAGAAAACAGGAAAAAAAAATTGGCAATCAAAATGTTCAAAGGAAACAGCAAAACTGCTGTTGAAACCACCATTTCCTTTGAGTTGAGCAACTTCAAAATAATGTTTCTCAGAAGTGTGAAATTAAGCTAAAAATGTTTAGCTAGCTGAATAATATAAACATTAATACAATGTTATCACACTATATGGCCTACATTATCTCTTCGACTATTTACATCATGTATTCCCCCCTGTAATATAAACATTCAGATGCCTGACAAATTTAGATGCCTAACAAGTTTAACTCATGAATGATTAAATCTAGCAGTGCTATTCAAAATCATGTAAGTACTTATACATACCAGCATTACCTATTAATTTTATTTATTTCTGCATGTTTATTTAGAAAGTATCATGGGAACCAGCCCCCAATATTTCAAGGTAGGTTCTTTTCTATTTTCCCTAAGTGTCAGCTGGTCTGAGAAATAGTACAAAAGAAAGACATTTTACAGCTGGGTCTTTGGGGGTGACATCACATGTCGGCAGGTTCCGTGATGCCCCTGAGCTGCAAAACCAGCAAGTTTTTATTATGGATTTCAAAAGGGGAGTGGCGTACGAATAGGGAGTGAGTCACAAAGATCACAGGCTTCAAAGGCAATAAAATATCACAAGGGCAGAGAGGCAGAGCGAGATCACAAGGCCAGGGTGAAACTGGAATTACTGATGAAGGTCCATGTCCCGCTGGGCACGCATTGTCATTGATAAACATCTTAACAGGAAACAGGGTTCCAGAGCAGACAACTGGTCTGACTAGAATTTTGCCAGGCTGGAATTTCCCAATCCTAACAAGCCTGGGGGCGCTGCAGGAGACCAGGGCGTATTTCATCCTTTATCTATAACGGCATAAGACAGAAACTCCCAGAGCGGCCATTTTAGAGACCTCTCCCTGGGAATGCATTAGTTTTCCCAGGGTTATTCCTTGCTGAGAAAAGAATTCAGCAATATTTCTCCTGTTCGCTTTCTGGAAGAAGAGAAATAAGACTCTGTTCTGCCTGGCCTGCAGGCAGTCAGACTTTATGGTTATCTCCCTTGTTCCCTGAAAATCGCTGTTATCCTGTTCTTTTCAAGGTGCCCAGATTTCATATTGTTCAAACACACATGCTTTTCAATTTGTGCAGATAACACAATCATCACAGGGTCCTGAGGTGACATACGTATTCAGCTTACAAAGATGATGGGATTAAGAGATTAAAGTAAAGATAGGCATAGGAAATTATAAGAGTATTGATTGGGGAAGTGATAAATGTCCGTGAAATCTTCACAATTTATGTCCAGAGATTGCAGTAAAGACAGATGTAAGAAATTATAAAAGTATTAATTTAGGGAACTAACAAATGTCCATGAAATCTTCACAATTTATGTTATTCTGCCGTGGCTTCAGCTGGTCCCTCCATTCGGGTTCCCTGACTTCCCACAACAAGAAAGAATATCCTATTGGAATTTATAATAATTTTAAAAATTTAGCCATCATAATTATCTTAGGATAACTGGTATCAGAAGAGGATTGTTTAAAGCAAATATACTTTTTAAAAATAACTTCAACTTTTAGATTTAAGGGGTATATGTGCAGGTTTGTTTCATGAGTGTATTGTGTGATGCTGAGATTTAGGGTATGAATGATCCTGTCATCCAAGTAGTGAGAATAGCACTCAATAGGTAGTTTTTCAATCATCACCCTTCTCTCTTTCTCCCCCACTCTAGTATTCCCCAGTGTCTATTGTTCCCGTCTTTATATCCATGTGTACCCAATGCTTAGCTCCCACTTACAGGTGAGAACATGTGGTATTTGGTTTTCTGTTCCTATGTTAATTCACTTAGGATAATAGCTTCCAGCTGCATCCATGTTGCTTTGAAGGATGTGATTTCATTCTTTTTTATAGCTGCATAGTATTCTGTGATGTATACATACTATATTTTCTTTACCCAATCTACCATTGATGGGCACCTAGATTGATGCTATGTTTTGGCTATTGTGAACAGTGCTGAGATTAACATACTAGTGCATGTATCTTTTCTTGCAGAATGATTTATTTTCCTTTGGATATATATCCAGTAATGGGATTGCTGGGTGAAATTATAGTTCTAAGGTCTTTGAGAAATCACCAAACTGCTTTCCACAGTGGCTGAACAATGTATTAAGTGTTCCCTTTTCTCCACAGCCTTACTAGCATCTGTTGCTTTTCACTTTTTAATAATAGCCATTCTGACTGGTAAGCCACCTGGTTCTTCCTGTGAAGAGGTTGTGGTGCAGTGGGGCCCTCTACACACCACATCCAAGCATATCTCCAGGCCTCTGGAGCACCCACTCTCCTAGATTAGGAGTTTAGGCTGCAACCCCCTCTCGGTACACAGAACTTGGGGCCAAGGAGGTTTCCCAGCTCCAAGCCTAGAGATACCTCTAAGTGCTTGGGGGCTGCTCCCTGGATTCTCCCTCAGCACGGGTTCTTGTGCCTGCCATTGGGGAACCTGTAGGCAGGCCTTCCCATTCTGGCACCACCCATCTTTCCCCACTTCCAGACACTAAGCAGGGAGCTCTGACCACTGTACACTCTGCTGATCAGCCTATTGCCTGAGGCAACAAAGAGTTTCTCCCAGTAAACAATGATCATGTATATACCCACCTACATTGGCTACAGCCAGCTCTTACCCATAAATGCTATCTACTGGCTTGAATCTTAAACCACAAAGCCTAATATAAAACCTGCTGACAAAAGTGCATAGAGCTGTAGAAGCAAAGCCAAAACACCCTATCCAACATTCTCTACAGTCACACCCCCAAGGGTGAGGGGAAGGAAAAGGGAAAAGAATTATAGGGAAAGTAACAAAAATAAATCCTACCCACATGAAAAGAATTATGAAAATTAGAAGTGCCAACATCTTCAGATGTGAAGGTCTCAGTGCAAGAATTCTGGCATCAAGAAAAATCTGAATGGAGTGATACCACCAAAGCATCACACTAGCTCTTCTTCAGTGGTCTCCAATTAAAATGGAAACTCAGACATTACAGATAAAGAATTCAAAGCATAGATTGCAAGGAAGTTCAACAAGATTCAAGACAAGGTAAAAAATCACCACAGAGGAGCTTTGAAAGCATTCCAGGGAATGAAAGAAGAGATAAGCATCTTTATACAGAAATCAATCAGAGCTTCCAGAATTGAAAAACTAACTTAAGGAATTTCAAAGTAAAATGAAAGGCTTTATCAATAGACTAGACCAAGCAGATGAAAGAATCTTAGAGTTTGAAGACCAGTCTTCCAAACTAATCTAGTCAGACAGAAATAAAGAAAAAAGAATTTTTAAAAATGAACAAAGTCTTCAAGAAATATGGGATTATGTAAAGCTGCCAAACCTATGAATTATTAGTATTCCTGAGAAAGGAGAAAAGGTAAACAAACTGGAAAACATGTCTGAGAGAATAATTCAACAAAACTTTCTTAATCTTGCTAGAGAGGCAGACATCCAGATACAAGAAATCCAGAGAACACCTGTGAGATACTATACAAAATGAACATCACCAAGGCATATGTCACCATATTGTCCAACGTCAATATTGAATAAAAAAATCTCAAAGGCAGCTAGAGGAAAAGGTCAGATTATTTACAAAGCAAACCCCATCAAGCTAACATACTTCTCAGACTTACAAACCAGAAGAGTTCTGGGAGCCTATTTTCAGCATTCTTAAAAGAAATTCCAATCAAGAATTTCATATCCCACCAAACTAAGCTTCATACATAAAGGAGAAATGAAGTCTTTTCTGAACAAACAACCACAAAGGGAATTTATTACTAAACCAACCTCACAAGAGATCGTTTTATTTTTTTTTACTTTAAGTTCTGGGATACATGTGTAGAACATGCAGCTTTGTTACATAGCAATACATGTGACATAGTCGTTTGCTGTACCTATCAACCTATCATCTAGGTTTTAAGCCCCGCATGCATTAGATATTTGTCCTAATGCTCTCCCTCCCCTTCCCCTGACCCCAGGACAGGCCCCAGTGTGTGGTGTTTCCCTCCCTGTGTCCATGTGTTCTCATTGTTCAACTCCCACTTATGAGTGAGAGCATGCAGTGTTTGGTTTTCTGTTCCTGTGTTAGTTTGCTGAGGAAGATGGCTTCCAGCTTCATCCATGTACCTGAAAAGGAAGTGAACTCATTCTTTTTTATGGCTGCATCGTATTCCATGGTGTATATATGCCACATTTTCTTTATCCAGTCTATCATTGATGGGCATTTGGGTTGGTTCCAAGTCTTTGCTATTGTAAATAGTGCTGCAATAAACGTATGTGTGCATGTGTCTTTATAGCAGAATTATTTATAATCCTTTGGGTATATACCCAGTAATGAGATTGCTGGGTTAAATGGTATTTCTGGTTCTAGATCCTTGAGGAATACCGCACTGTCTTCCACAATGGTTGAACTAATTTACACTCCCACCAATAGTGTAAAAGTGTTTGTTTCTCCACACCCTCTCCAGCATCTATTATTTCCTGACTTTTTAATGATCTCCATTCTAACTGGCATGAGACGGTATCTCATTGTGGTTTTGATTTGCAGTTCTCTAATGACCAGTGATGATGAGCTTTTTTTCCATATGTTTGTTTGCCATATAAATATCTTCTTTTGAGAAGTGTCTGTTCATATCCTTTGCACACTTTTTGATGGGGTTGCTTTTTTCTTGTAAATTTGTTTAAATTCCTTGTTAGACCTTTGTCAGATGGATAGATTGCAAACATTTTCTCCCATTCTGCAGGTTGCCTGTTCACTCTGATAGTTTATTTTGCTGTGCAGAAGCTCTTAAATGTAATTAGATCCCATTTGTCAATTTTGGCTTTTGTTGCCATGGCTTTTGGTGTTTTAGTCATGAAGTCTTTGCCCATGCCTATATCCTGAATGGTATTGCCTAGATTTTTTTCTAGGGTTTTTGTGGTTTTAGGTTTTACATTTAAGTTTTTAATCCATATTGGGTTAATTTTTGTGTAAAGTGTAAGGAAGGGGTCCAGTTTCTGTTTTCTCCATATGGATAGCCAGTTTTCCCAGCACCATTTATTAAATAGGGCATCCTTTCCCCATTGCTTGTTTCTGTCAGGTTTGTTGAAGATTAGATGCTTGTAGATGTGTGGTGTTATTTCTGAGATTTCTTTTCTGTTCCATTGGTCTATATATCTGTTTTGGTACCAGTACTATGCTGTTTTGGTTACTGTAGCCCTGCAGTATAGTTTGAAGTCAGATAGAATGATGCCTCCAGCTTTGTTCTTTTTGCTTAGGATTGCCTTGGCTATATGGGCACTTTTTTGGTTCCATATGAAGTTTAAAGTAGTGTTTTTCTAATTCTGTGAAGAAAGTCAATTGTAGCTTGATGAGAATAGCATTGAGTCTACAAATTACTCTGGGCAATATGGCCATTTTCATGATATTGATTCTTCCTATCTGTCAGCATGGAATTGTTTACCATTTGTTTGTGTCTTCTCTTCTTTCCTTGAGCAGCTGTTTGTGGTTCTCCTTGAAGAGGTCCTTCTCATCCCTTGTAAGTTGTATTCCTAGGTGTTTTATTCTCTTTGTAGCAATTGTGAATGGGAGATCAACTCATGATTTGTCTCTCTGCTTGTCTATTATTGATGTATAGGAATGCTTGTGATTTTTGCACATTGATTTTGTATCCTGAGACTTTGCTGAAGTTGCTTATAAGCTTAAGGAGTTTTGGGGCTGAGACAATGGGGTTTTCTTAATATACAATCATGTTATCTGCAAACGGAGGCAATTTGACTTCCTCTCTTCCTATTTGAATATGCTTTATTTCTTTCTCTTGCCTGACTGCCCTGGCCAGAACTTCCAATACTATGTTGAATAGGAGTGGTGAGAGAGGGCATCCTTGCCTTGTGCCAGTTTTCAAAGGGAATGCTTCCAGTTTTTGCCCATTCAGTATGATATTGGCTTTGGGTTTGTCATAAATAGCTCTTATTATTTTGAGATATGTTCCATCAATACCTAGTTTGTTGAGAGTTTTTAGCATGAAGGGGTGTTGAATTTTATCAAAGGCCTTTTCTGCATCTATTGAGATAATCATGTGGTTTTTGTCATTGGTTCTGTTTATGTGATGGATTACATTTATTGATTTGCATATGTTAAACTAGCCTTGCATCCCAGGGATGAAGTCAACTTGATCATGGTGGATAAGCTTACTGATGTGCTGCTGGATTCAATTTTCCAGTATTTTATTGAGGATTTTCACATCAATGTTCATCAAGGATATTTGTGTGAAAGTTTCTTTTTTTGTTGTGTCCCTGCCAGGTTTTGGAATCAGGATGATGCTGGCCTCATAAAATGCATTAGGGAGGATTCCCTCTTTTTCTATTTGGAATAGTTTCAGAAGCAATGGTACCAGCTACTCTTTGTACCTGTCATAGAATTCAGCTGTGAATCTGTCTGGTCCTGGGCTTTTTTTTTTTTTTTTTTTTTTTTTTTTTTTTGGTTGGTAGGCTATTAATTACTGCCTCAATTTGAGAACTTATTATTAGTCTATTCAGGGATTCAACTTCTTCCTGGTTTCGTCTTGGGAGGGTGTATGTGTCCAGGAATTTATCAGTTTCTTCTAGATTTTCTAGTTTATTTGTGTAGAGGTCTTTATAGTACACTCCAATGGTAGTTTGTATTTCTGTGGGATCAGTGGTGATATTCCCTTTGTTATTTTTTATTGTGTCTATTTGATTCTTCTCTCTTACTTTCATTAGTCTAGCTAGCAGTCTATCTATTTTGTTAATATTTGCATAAAAACAGCTCCTGGATTTACTGATTTTGTTTTTGATGGGTTTTCGTGTCTCTATCTCCTTCAGTTCTGCTCTGATCTTAGTTATTTCTTGTCTTCTGCTAGCTTTTGAATTTGTTTGCTCTTGCTTCTTTAGTTCTTTTGATTGTGATGTGAGGGTGTTGACTTCAGATCTTTTCAGCTTTCTGATGTGGACATTTAGTGCTATGAATTTCCCTCTTAACACTGCTTTAGCTGTGTCCCATAGATTCTGGTATGTTGTCTCTTTGTATTCATTGGTTTCAGATAACTTCATTATTTCTGCCTTAATTTCATTATTTACCAAGTTATCATTCAGGAGCAGGTTGTTCAATTTCCATGTAGTTGTGCAGTTTTTAGTGAGTTTATTAATTCTGAGTTCTAATTTGATTGCACTGTGGTCTGAGAGACTGTTATGATTTCCGTTCTTTTGCGTTTGCTGAGGGGTGTTTTACTTCCAGTTATGTGGTCAATTTCAGAGTAGGTGCCATGTGGCACTGAGAAGAATATATATTCTGTTGTTTTGGGGTGGAGAGTCCTGCAGATATCTATCAGGTCCATTTGATCCAGAGCTGAGTTCACCTTCTGGGTATCTTTGTTAATTTTCTGTCTCGATCTGTGTAATATTGACAGCGGGGTGTTAAAGTCTCCCACTATTATTGTGTGGGAGTCTATCTTTTTGTAGGTCTCTAAGAACTTGTTTTATGAATCTGGGTGCTCCTTGTTGGGTGCATATACATTTAGCATAGTTAGCTCTTCTTGTTGCATTGATCCCTTTACCATTATGTAATCCCTTGTCTTTTTTTAATCTTTCTTGATTTAAAGTCTGTATTATCAGAGACTAGGATTGCAACCCTGCTTTGTTCTGTTTTCCATTTGCTTGGTAAATATTCCTCCATCCCTTTATTTTGAGCCTGTGTGTGTCTTTGCATGTGAGATGTGTCTCCTGAATACAGCACACTGATGGGTCTTGACTCGTTATCCAATTTCTCAGTCTTTGTCTTTTAGTTGGAGCATTTAGCCCATTTACATTTAAGGTTAATATTATGTGTGAATTTGATCCTGTCATTATGATGCTAGCTGGTTATTTTGCTTATTAGTTGATGCAGTTTCTTCACAGTGTCATTGATCCTTTATATTTTGGTATGTTTTTGCAGTGGGTGGTACTGGTTTTTTCTTTCCATATTTAGTGCTTCCTTCAGGAGCTCTTGTATGGCAGGCCTGGTGGTGACAAAATCCCATAGCATTTGCCTGTCTGGAAAGGATTTTATTGCTCCTTCATTTATAAAGCTTAGTTTGGCTGGATATGAAATTCTGGGTTGAAAATTCTTTTCTTTAAGAATGTTGAATATTGGCCCCACTCTTTTCTGGCTTGTAGGAATTCTGCAGAGAAATCCACTGTTAGTCTGATGGGCTTCCCTTTGTAGATGACCTGACCTTTCTCTCTGGCTGCCCTTAACATTTTTCTCTTCGTTTCAAACTTGGAGAATCTGATGATTATGTGTGTTGGGGTTGCTCTTCTCGAAGAGTATCTTAGTCATGTGTTCTGTATTTCCTGAATTTGAGTGTTGGTCTCTCTTGCCAGGCTGGGGAAGTTCTCCTGGATAATATCCTGAAGTGTGTTTTCCAACTTGCTTCCATGCTCCCCGTCACTTTCCAGTACACCAATCAATTGTAGGTTTGGTCTTTTCACATAGTCCCATATTTCTTGGCGGCTTTGTTCATTTCTTTTCATTCTTTTTTGTCTAATCTTGTCTTCATGCCTTATTTCAGTAAGGTGATCTTCAATCTCTAATAGCCTTTCTTCCACTTGATCAATTCAACTATTGATACTTGTGTATGCTTCATGAAGTTCTCATGCTGTGTTTTTCAGCTCCATCAGGTCATTTATGTTCCTCTCTAAACTGGTTATTCTAATTAGCAGTTCCTGTAACTTTTTATCAAGGTTCTTAGCTTCCTTGCATTGGGTTAGAACATGCTTCTTTAGCTCAGAGGAGTTTGTTATTACCCACCTTCTGAAGCCTATTTCTTTCAATTCATCAATCTCATTCTCCATCCAGTTTTGTGCCCTTGCTGGAGAGGAGTTGCGATCATTTGGATGAGAAGAGGCATTCTGATTTTTGGAATTTTCAGCATTTTTCACTGTTTTTTCATCATCTTTGTGGATTTATCTACCTTTGATCTTTGAGGATGATGATCTTTGGTTGGGGTTTCTGTGTGGGGGTCTTTTTTATTGATATTGATGTTATTGCTTTCTGTTTGTTAGCTTTTCTTCTAACAGTCAGGCCCCTCTTCTTCATGTCTGCTGCAGTTTGCTGGAGGTCCACTCCAGACCCTATCCATGTGGGTATCACCAGTGGAGGCTGCAGAACAGCAAAGATTGCTGCCTGCTCTTTCACCTGGAAGCTCTGTCCCAGTGGGGTACCAGCCTGATGCCAGCCAGAGCTCTCCTGTATGAAATGTCTGTCAACCCCTGTTGGGAGGTGTCTCCCAGTCAGGAGGCACGGGGGTCAGGGACCCACTTGAGGGGGCAGTCTGTTCCTTAGAGCTGGCGCACTGTGCTGGGAGAATCCCCTTTGTCAGAATCAGCTGCTGTCTTCAGAGCCAGCAGGCAGGAAAGATTGAGTCCACTGAAGCTGTGCCCACAGCCACCCCTCTGCACTGGTGCTCTGTCCCAGGGAGATGAGAGTTTCATCAGTAAGCCTGTGACTGGGACTGCTGCCTTTCCTTCAGAGATGCCCTGCCCAGTGAGGAATAATCTAGAGAAGCAGTCTGGCCACAGCCACTTTGCTGTGCTGTGGTGAATTCCACCCAGTCCACACCTCCCAGTCTCCTTAGCACTGTCAGGGGAAAACTGCCTACTAAAGCTTTGGTAATGGTAGATGCCCCTCCCCGCAGCAAGCTCGATCCTCCCAGGTCTACTCCATACTGCTGTGCTGGCAGTGAGAATTTCAAGCCAGTGGTTCTTAGCTCGCTGGGCTCTGTGGGAGTGGGACCCGCTGAGTGAGACCACTTGGCTTCCTGGCTTCAGCCCCATTTCCAAGGGAGCATATGGTTCGTCTCGCTGGGGTTCCCAGGCACCACTAGGGTACAAAAATAACTTCCGCAGCTAGCTCGATGCCTGCCCAAACAGCTGCCCAGTTTTGTGCTTAAAACCCAGGGCCCTGGTGGCGTAGGCACATGAGGGAATCGCCTGATCTGTAGATTTCAAAAAACTTGGGAAAAACATAGTACCAGGCTGGGTAGCACAGTCCCTCATGGCTTCCCTTGGCTAGGGCAGGGAGGGCCCTGGCTCCTTGCACTTCCCAGGTGAAGCAATGCCCCACCCTGCTTCTGCTTGCTCTACGTGGGTTGCACCCACTGCCTAACTAGTCCCAATGAGATAAACTGGTTACCTCAGTTGGAAATACAGAAATCCACCTGCCTTCTGCATTGGTCTAGCTGGGAGCTGCAGACTGGAGCTGTTTCTATTCAGCCATCTTGGTCCCTCCCTGACAAGGGATCCTTAAGGGAGTTCTAAACATGAAAACAAAAGAATGATATCTGCTACCACAAAAACACACTTAAGTACATAGCCCTCAGTCCCTATAAGCAACTACACAAGAGACCACAAAGCAATCAGCTAACAACTTCACAATAGTTTCAAAGCCTTACATATCAATATTAACTTTGAATGTAAACCTTCTAAATCCTCCACTTAAAGGGCAAAGAGTGGCAAGTTGGATGAAAAAAACAAAACTCATCCACCCATCCAACTGGTGTCTTCAAGAGATCCATCTCACATGTAACAGCACTCACAGACTCAAAGTAAAGGGATAGAGAAAGATGTATTATGCAAACACAAAGCAAAACAGAGGAGGGGTTATTTTTATATCAGCAAAATTATGTGGTAACACAGAACAGCGTTTTTCACTTCACAGTTGATTTTCAAAGTAAAGAGAGTCATTAAAAAGTATGTATCAGAGATCTTCATCAATTTTCCAAAGAACTGTTACCATCATTTGACATTTAAATTGTTCTTTTTTTTTTTTTTTTTTTTTTTTTTTTTTGAGATGGAGTCTCGCTCTGTTACCAGGCAGGAGTGCAATGGCACTATCTTGGCTCACTGCGACCTCCACCTCCTGGGTTCAAGTGATTCTCCTGCCTCAGCCTCCCTAGTAGCTGGGACTATAGGTGCGCACCACCATACCTGCCTAATTTTTTGTATTTTTGGTAGAGAGGGTTTGACCATGTTAGCCAGGATGGTCTTGGTCTCCTGACCTCATGATCCGCCTGCCTTGGCCTCCCAAAGTGCTGGGATTACAGGCATGAGCCACCGCACCTGGCCTAAATTATTCTCTTTTCAAGGACTAATGGAGTTACTATTTTGTTTGCTCTCCTTCAAATGTTAATTGGTTTAATTCTAGTTAGCTGTTTGTCAACAGGTTTCGAATTTCTAAAATCCTGAATCTCTTGTGAGAATTGTGATGTCTTTTTGCAATTTATTTATTATATCACATTTGCCTTGTATTGTTGGACATTAACAGCACTGTACAATTAATAAGAAACCTACAAAGATGTTGACTCTTCCCACTAGGATTAATTGTAATTATATAGAAAGTAATTGTATAAGTTTGTTAGTAAATTTGTGTGTGTGTTATGACTACTTTCGTTGCCCTATGCCACCTTGTACAGGTGGTGGGTGACTTGAATGTGAATACTTGGAAGTTGAGGATGCCATATTTTAATTGTTATAAACGTATATGTTAGTACAGAATTTTATAGAGTCTCCTGATAATGGGGCATGGTGGCATTATCACCTTTTTTTCTTTTTATTTAAGTTGTGGGATACATGTGCAGAATGTGCAGGTTTGTTACATAGGTATACATGTGCCATGGTGGTTTGCTGCACCCATCAACCCATCAAATTCTATGTTTTAAGCCCCGCATACATTAGGTATTTGTCCTAATGCTCTCCCTCCCCTTGCCTCCCACCCTCTGACAGGCCCCGATGTGTGATGTTCCCCTCCCTGTGTCCACGTATTCTCATTGTTCAACTCCCATTTATGAGTAAGAACATGCGGTATTTGGTTTTCTGTTCCTGTATCACCTACTTTTTAATTATAATCTCATATTGACAAGAAACTTGAATTTACCAGATAGTTTGGAGAAGTATAAAAACAGAATATTCTTAATATAAATTTATACACCACGTTCCCAGTTAGAAATATTCCTAAGCTCTTTCAGCCTATACTTTTGTGTTAATCACTGTATCTATACTGAGCATTATGGATTTTTTATTTAAAACGGCACGCTTTAATAGAAACATAAGCCACACATTTTATTTCACATTTTCTTTTAGCTACATTAAAAAGGTAAAAAGAAGCAAGTAAAGCTAATTCTAATTTTATTATTTAATCTAATGTATCCAAAATATTTCAACTTACAATCAATATAAAAACTATTAGGGAGATATTTTACATTCTTTGTTTCATACCAAGTCTTTAAAATCTGAAGTATATTATGCATGTAGAGCACATCTCAGTTTAGACTAGCCACATTTCAACTGCTCAGTAACCGCATGTGACTAGTAGCTCTAGTATGAGATAGCACAGATGTATTTATTTATTTATTTATTTAGGGACAAGGTCTTGCTGTGTCACCCAGGCTGGAGTGCAGTGGTGTGATCTCAGCTCACTGCAACTTCTGCCTCTGAGGCTCAAGTGATCCTCCCGCCTCAGCCTTCCAAGTCGCTGGGACTGCAGGCACCTGCCACCACACCCAGCTAATTAAAAAACATTTTGTTTTATTTTTTGTAGAGATGGGTTCTCACTATATTGCCTAGGCTGGTCTCGAACTCCTGGGCTCAAGAGATTCTCTCACCTTGGCCTCCCAAAGTGCTGGGATTACAGGAATGAGCCACTGTGCCCAGCCCTGATAGCACAGATTTAAGGATTGAGCTCTTACAAGTGGCTCATCTCTAGAGCACGTCTTATTCAATATTCAAGTACTTTTCTTAATATGATTTGAGGTAGGGATTCTGTATTAGAGGGTGTTATGAACTCAATGTTTGTGTCTTTCTAAAAATTCCTACGTTGAAACCTTAATCCCTAAGGTTGGGCCTTTGAGAGGTTATTAGGTCCAGATGAGGTCATGAGGGTGGAGCCCCTATACGGCATTAGTGTCCTTATAAGAAGAGGAAGACACTAGAGCTCAGTTGCTCTGCCATGTGAGTACACAGCGAGAAGCTGACCATCTACAAGCCAGGAAGATAGCCCCCATTTGGAACTGAATTAGCCATCACCCAGATGGTTGTATGGGACTTCCCAGCCTCCAAAATAGTCAGAAATAAATTCTGTTGTTTAAACCCCCCAGTCTACTAAGACAGAGGGAAAGACCGAAATGTAATACAATGACGACGACCACTGCCTCACAATTTGGTGGAAAAGAAAGACGTATGAAAACGAAATAAGGGAACAAAGAAGAAAGGCGATTCTTACAGGAGTCAGAAAATACAACATAGAAAAGGTAACATTTGAGTTGGGCCTTGAAGGGTAAGCAGGAGTTTGATAGAGAAATAAGTAAGCAAATGGCATTCCAGTCAAAAGGAACAGAAACACTGAGTAACTGAAGAACCTGGTATTTTGTGTCTGCTAAGAAGTTTAATAAACCTGAACTACAAGAGACAGGGTCTCCAGGGTGGGTAGGTGGCCTGAGGATTGCAAAGTGTTTGTATCAACCACTGCTCAAAATAAGAAGATCTGATTTAAAATGTTGCTGAGCAACAACAAACTGATGATGCCCACAGCATAGTTTTTCTATTTTCTGTAGTTTTACTTAAACTAAAATTTTTTATCAAGGATTGGCTAAGTTAGCTCATAGGAAGATCCTAAGATTACTGAAGATTCTTGTGTGAACATGCTTGCGATTTTTGATTATTGGCTTCCAGGCTAGATAAAGATATAAAGACAGCTTGGGACTGGGGATGCTGGGCTAAGAGTATAAGATAATGAGAAGCCTGAAAGTCACCATACATATGGAGAAAAGATTTAGCAGCAGGGGCAGTGAAGAGCTTAAGAAGTAGAAGGGAGACTCTTGTGGCCAAAGGACAGGAATTGGGGGATAGAGCAATTCTACTTGGTAAGGCCCAGGGTATGTCTGTTTGGAAGATTTGTTAACATTGCTGGAATAGAATTGGTTAAAGAAGTTCGTGGGCGGAGTGTTAGATATTCAAATGCAGATAAAGACTATAGGCCAAGGCTCAAGACCTCAGGGGTTATAGAGAAGGTCTGAGGATGAAGATGGTATGAGTAGAACTGGTATAAATGAATGTCAGACATCTCAAATGTTACTGAGGGAACGCTGTGTAGCAATGTCAGCACTGGAAAACTGGGAGCTATTTGGTCCCAACATCCCAAGATACAGTGAATGAGAGTGAAAGAATGCCTTTAGCCAAGCGCTTTACCAGGGATAGGATGTCAAAAGGGCAAAGAGAAGCAGCATGGCACAAAATAGTGGTTCTCAAACTTTAACTGTGTCCCAGAAACACTGGGGAGAGCTGATTAAAAGCACCGATTGGTTGTTATGGTGTGGACATTCAAATGCATGTCAAGAGAGCCACTGTTACAAAGAAGAGAGACCGCCTGGGGTTTTTTTATTTTTTTTCTTGCTAGGGTATGCAATTTCTTTCTTTTTTTTTTTCAATTATACTTTAAGTTTTAGGGTACATGTGCACAACGTGCAGGTTAGTTACATATGTATACATGTGCCATGTTGGTGTGCTGCACCCATTAACTTGTCATTTAACATTAGGAATATCTCCTGGGTTTAATTCACTTCTTTCACTTACTAACAGTGTAAACTTGAGCAAATTACTTAACTCTGACTCTCAGCTTCCTCATCAAACATGTAGCTATATAATACATACATTTCAGGATCATAATGAAGTAAACTTGAACTGAGAACATGCCAGACTATAGTGTGCCACGAAAAGTATCAGGCCGATGGTCACGGGACACAGTGAACTGGCAGAAGATAGCTACTCTCTGTAAGTGGAATAGTCTAGTATGTAACTATTAGGCCTCCCCAGTCTTGGGCAGGGTCGAAGCTATAGGGCAGAAGATGAAGGCTCATTGCTATATATCTATGCTAAAGAAAGTTTTAAAAAATATTTAAAGACAAGTATAACAATGTTTAAGAGTTTAGAAGTTCATGTTACTCAATTCTCATCTTAATATTATCTTTAAATCCATATTTTTAAAAGTGACTTCTCTGTTTAAGTATGAGCAGCATAGATTCCAGCAGTGCTTATAAATCAGGTGTGGTGGCTCACTCTCTTTTTATATCACATCAGTCAAAGAAAAAAGCAGAAGTTCCACAGCAGCTTCCTCTTTGAAGAAACTGCCTCAAGGGCAGCTAAAGTAAGGAAGTGATAAAGTAAAATCTAGCATGCAAAGGGAGAGAAAATATAAGTACTTAAATATATGAATTAACAACATGCCTTCTTTGACCAGACTTCAGTCAGGCTCCTCTAAGCCCTCTTCTCGACTGGGGCTTGATCTTGGCCCTCATCATTCCCAGACCTGCATAGCCTGGTTTTAGCAAGAATCCTGTTAAGTCAATTTAGAGGAAATATTTCCCATTCTTTTCTGATCATCCTGGCCTGACCGCAGCAAGAACCCTGTTAGATCAGTTTAACAAGAATCCCCTCATCCTTGATGTCTCTTCTTAGTGATTTTTCCATCCAGACTCTGCTCCTTGGCTATAAATCCCCAAGTTATACTTTACTGTACTCAGAATTGAGCCCAATTCTGTACTAAGGTCTTTTTTTCCTTTTTGCAATTTTTTAAAATAAAATATATCTTTACCACTTTAGTGTCTGGCTCTGGTTCTCTTTAATAATATGTACAACCAGATACATGTATACATATAGTTCCAATGTTTAATATATGGTCTCAATGCCCATATGCTGATGATGAAAGTATAAATTAGTACAAGTTCCAAGAGAGTAACTGGATACTCTACATTTGAAATCTTTAAAACACTCATATCCTATTCACTTATTCTAATTCTAGGAATCAATCTTACTAAATATAGAATATATAAAGATAGCCACAACATTATTATAATAAGGAATAATTGAAACAGATCTGAATATTCAACAATAATGTGTTATGTAAATTATGCATTCATTTGCAAAAACATTGTATAGTCCTTAAAATGTTTATGAAAAATTATAATAACCAAAAACATGTTTATGAAATAATAAATACAGAAAGCAAGATACAGAATTGCATGAAATTATGCCCTTGATTAACAAACAAAATTTCTATATGTGTATTATATATTTCAAATATATATATGAGAATATGTATAAAAGATTGATAGAGGCACATGAAAATGTTGAGAGGGAGTCTTCTGAGATGTATTGATAATTTTTGTTTCCTTTATCCTCAAAAAGTCAGGATTCTTAGTTGCAAAGAAAAGAAGCCACTAAAGTGGAAATGATATTTATTAAAAGCAATTAGGTAGCTGACAGAATGATTAAGGCGGCTGAGAATAGTCTCTAGGCTAAGCTTCCTAGGGCAATGCCCACCAAGTCTGCTGTAAAGAAAATCATCACTGTTGCTGCTATTGAATAATAAATGCCAGCAACAGAACTTTTCTAAAACTTCTGGCTACCTGCTCTTCTAGAAAACTACCACCTCTTAAACTACTACCCCCAAAAGCTGTACATGTCTGTTGCCAACTATCTGTCAAAAATAGAAGCTTCATGCAGAGGCTGTTTCTTCATGATGCTCATCTCCAGATCAAAGTCTTAGAGAGCTCCGAGCAGAGGAGTGACATAGCTGACTTATATTGTAAGAGGATAATTCTGACTGCCAGAGGAGCATATATGTAAAGGGCAAGGAAGGAAGCAAGGACAGTACTTAGAAGCTATTGTAATAATCCAGGCAAGAAGTAAAGCCAGGTTGGTAGAAGGTGGAGTGATGAGAAATAGTCGAATTCTGGATACATTTCAAAGACAGACATAATAGGATTTGCTAATTGCCTACATTTGAGGAGTGAGAGAAAGAAAATGCAGGAATAATCCCAAGATTTAGACTTGAGAATTTGGAAGATATTTTGGTGACAATGTACTGAGATGAGGAAGATCTTGGGGCAGACGTGACAGGTAGCAGTTGAGTGCGTGAGGTGAGCTCAAGGCTGGAAATAGAAATATGGAAAATGCCTTGCATAATAGCTGGCAACTAGTGGGATAGTGGGCAGGGATTTCCTGTTGGGTACAATTTTGGGCATATCTGGGCTTGCCTAATCAAAGTCCTATTTTCATGTAAATGAAGGAGCCTCCTAGGAAGAAAGTTATGCTGAAATTGACCCAGTAGAAAATTCTTTAGCCCTTGACAGAGAAGGAAGATTCTGAACAGCATGGATACCATCACTCGAATTTATCTCCTAATCCAAATTCTGTAGATAGGCAATCAGGGAAGATGTAAGTAAAACCTAAAGGGCGTCTGAGCATGTAGCACTGCTTTGGGGCTGACCCTATGGACTGACTTCTTGAGGCACCCCTAATAGAAACCCATGGAACCGTGGCCACACAAGAGATAAGACAAGTGTCTGGAAAAGTAGCATAAGCTCTTGGTGGAAATGGACTTCTTCACCAGTTAATGTAAAAGAAACCCTCAGACAACCTTTTGTGGGTGATTTTACAAGGTGTTGAGGTCCTATGTTAGGCAGTTGTAGGCAAAATCAGTGAGGTATGTATTACTATCCTAATCTGACACAGTTGGCTCCATTTGGGGAAGAAAGATCTGGTTGTAGTATATATTATCACTAATGAAAGGGATTGAGAAAAGTAGTAAGAGTACAAAAGAATAGATTATTTCTTCTCTTACGTCTGAGAAATTGAAAGGAAATATCACATAGCAGAATCCTTGGCAACCAGAAGAATTCAATGTAGCTATAGTTATACTTGAATATACAAATATAATTAACCTAGTCCTGAGAACTGCGTATAACCCAAAATCATCCAAGCTAGGCAAAAGATGTTAAAGTAAAAAATTAATTTTACAAAGCTATATATTTTTAAAAGGCAATTATTTTTGAAAATGATCCTTTGTTGGGTAGAGAAAGGGAATACATAATAAAGCTAAAAATGTCCAAACATACAACATAAAATTGTTGCAGTCTAATAACTAAAAAAGCCAATATTACTGTTTTGTACATTATTTTAGAAGAAATGAGTATATTTAGTAGGAGCATTGCTCTGCTCCAGTGTCATTGTATAAGAATTAACCTTGAATAACAAGTGGCATTTGCCCAACATTTTTCATCTGAATATCTAAAACTGTTTAAAAACTAATTATAAAACATCATTTATGGCTCATTAAATACATCTATTTCTAATAGGAAAATAAGGTATTTATTTAGACTATTCAAATGAATACCAAATGCAGTGTATAAAAAGTCACAAGGTAAAGAACCCGTCAAGAAACAAATTTAACACCATTGTGAGTAGTTTATATCAAAAATCCATTATTGATCTATAGCAATAATACTTATAGTGTCAAGATATATTTTTTCTTAACTTGATTTTATTCTCTTATCAAAATGTAATGCTATAAATATGAAAGTGTTCTAGGTTAAACGTAGCCTCAACTGTATGTATGTGTATTAGTCCATTTTCATCCTGCTGATAAAGACATACCCAGGACTGGGTAATTTATAAGGGAAAGGGCTAGGCGCAGTGGCTCACGCCTGTAATCCCAGCACTTTGGGAGGCAGGCGGATCACGCAGTCAAGAGATGGAGACCATCCTGGCCAACATGGTGAAACCCCATTTCCACTAAAAATACAAAAAAATTAGCTGGGTGTGGTGGCATGTGCCTGTAGTCCCAGCTACTTGGGAGGCTGAGGCAGCAGAATCACTTGAACCCGGGAGACGGAGGTTGCGGCGAGCTGAGATCGCGCGACTGCACTCCAGCCTGGTGACAGTGGGAGACTCCGTCTCAAAAAAAAAAAAAGAAAAAAGAAAAGAAAAGGAGGTTTAATGGACTCGCAGTTCCATGTGGTTGGAGAGGCCTCACAATCATGGCAGAAAGCAAAAGGCATGTCTTACACAGCAGCAGGCAAGAGAATGACAGCCAAGCAAAAAGGGAAACCCCTTATAAAACCATCAGATCTCATGAGACTTATTCACAACCATGACCAAAGTATGGGGGAAACCGCCCCCCATGATTCAATTCTCTCCCACAGGGTCCCTCCCACAGCATGCGGAAATTATGGGAGCTACAATTCAAGATGAGATTTGTGTGGTGACACAGCCAAACCCTATCAGTATGGAATGCACTTATGCATACCTAGAGTAATAAAGGAAAAGAAATAATAATAATAGCTGGTATATATAGTACTTACCCTGTGTCAGGCACTACCTAATCTGTTTTTAGAAATAACTTCTTATTTAAATTTGTTTATCAATCCAATGAAGAAGGTAATATTATCATTCCTATTTTACAGATAAGGAAACTAAAGGACAGAAAGACAAAATGCCCATTCATACACCTAGTACAGGGTATTTGATTTGAACCCAGACAGTCTAATGAACTTGTGCTCTTAACAACTACAGACAAGATTTGCAATGAGACCTTAAGTTAACATCTTACTAGTGTCATTCCCCTGGTCCAGTTATTTATCCTCTTTATGTCCCAATATTTTCATCTGTAAATAGGAATAATTATGTGTATACACATACATATATATACACACATATATGTCACGAGATTATTATGAGAGCATAGTGAGATAATGAATTTGAAAAGGTTTGGTGCTTGTCATCACTGCTGCCAACTGACCTAAGCTAACATGGCCTCAAATGTCAGGTTCTTTTGATAAATATTGAAGCCTCTTGCAGTTAGAGCTGAGTTATGCAAAGGCTATGTTCCCCTCCCTTACAAACCCAGTACCTGATAGTATGCTATTATGAAAGTAAGTCTTGGACAAATTTTGCTAAATGTCTTAACATTCATTAGCAAACAATTACAGAAACATTCCTGCTTTCTACTCTTAGACGCTCCAATGGTAAGCTCACTAAACAGACATTCTAAAGTTAAGACTAGCAGCCTTGAAGTCAAGGCAGAAAACGGGGACCTCTTGTGAGGTGGCAATTCCCTTGAACACTACACCAGCAGTAACAGAGATCTGAGGATGTCTGCTTCTTTATACTTCATTCATGCAATAGCAGGAGGCTGTGTTCAATCTCCCCACAAGCCATTCACCATGAAAATTACTCATTTTGCCAGTGAAAATGATTCTCTAACATGCCCTGTTCTAATTAACAAACTCTCAGGTATCAATTTCCATAACCATATCTGAAGTGTTACCATCACCTTTGGAGTGTGGATTCTTGGTTAGAGTACTTCAGCACTAATTAACTGCTTCTAGATTATGGACTACCGTTAACTTGTACATTGTCACATACGTAAAACTAATTTATACCAAATTAAAGTATCACCACACAACAATGTAACAGTGATGTGTTTGCTTAATAAATATAGCCCCTCCCTCTTTCTGAATCCTTTATCTTTGTCTATCCCCACACCCAACACATAGCCCCAGTAGAATAGGTGGCTAGAGGTTTTGGAGCCTAAATGGTTTTGGAATCTAATCAGGAAGTGTGGGATTATAGAAAATTCTATATAATTTCTCCCCAAGAAATAAAAAAGCTCATCATATATATAAATGGATATATTTAGAACAGTATAGCAAGGTTGAGATTTTTCCACATAATATAAATGATTATCTCTAGCTACACAAACTGTTGCTTTTTATAAGACACTTGAGTAAAACTTGCGGGGATAGAGAGACATAGTCCATTATGCAGTATTACCCACATACTGAAATTGTGGATATTCCTTTAGTCTTTTATCTATGCATGGGTTTATCAGGCAATGTATATGTATGAATTTGTGCATGATTTTAAAGATCCCATGACTCTCCAAAATAATTGCAGTTTATTTTATTACTATGAAAGATAGCATGTTCTCGCTGTAAAAAAATTAAACGATACAGAGAAGAATTAAAAAGAAAGTTAAAAATCTTTTAAAATGCTACCATGAGTGATGAGCACTAACAACCAATCTCTCTGTCTTAACACACATGCATAATTTTCAAAGAGATCATGGTGAAGACTTGGGTTAAGAAGTGAAAAAAGTCATAGCAAAGTTCAAAGCCTTCTAAGCAGTGCAGGCTTACATTTGCTTCCACGTAAAAGTTCCTGTTCTGTGGCAAACCACTTCTCTGGACTTTCTGTGCAAACGTGTAGTGTGAATTGAAAAGTTTTAGAGTTGTAGCTCTAAGGAGCTAACCTGGTCTGCACAATAACACAAAAATCATCTCTGTGACGGCAGACTTTCCCTTTTGCTGATTATTTTCAGGAAATTAGAGAAAAAATATTAAATCATTTCAAGACCAAAATAACATTGCTCATTCTTGGGAGTTGTATGTGTATAACAGGGATTACACAAGCAACCAAAAAACACCACTGATTTTGCTTGCTCGTGGGGTTTCCTCTTTCTTGTTGTTGTATTCAAAACTCAGTCTAGCTCACAGAGACCCAGAAGAAGATGAGAAGCAGGCCTTAGACATGGTTACCACTTCAAACTGGAGAAAGGTCTCTTTGTTTATTGTCACTACATTGATCAAAAAGTTGCCTATGAGACCTGGATAAGACACTGCTTATCTCAGATTCCTATAATGTAAACACATGCTAGTAGAAATTAGGCAGCCTGGACAAAATTTGAATTTATGTATGAGTATTTTTAAGGTTATTTGTGTGTGTGTGGCAACAGTAATTCTGCCTTATGGTTCTGTAATGGTTTTTGTTTGTTTGGTTGGTTGGTTGGGCTTTTTTGAGATGGAGTTTCACTCTTGTTGCCTAGGCTAGAGTGCAATGACAATCTCAGCTTACTGCAACCTCCGCCTCCCAGGTTCAAGCAATTCTCCTGCCTCAGCCTCGCAAGTAGCTGGGATTACAGGCATGCACCACCATGCCTGGCTAATTTTGGTATTTCTAGTAGAGACAGGGTTTCACCATGTTGGTCAGGCTGGCCTTGCACAACTGACCTCAGATGATCCGCCCTCCTCAGCCTCCCAAAGTGCTGGGATTACAGGCGTGAGCCACCGCGCCTGGACCGTATGTTGGTTTTTAATGATGGGGTCTCGCTCTGTCACCCAGGCTGGATTGCAGTGACCTGACTATAGCTCTTCACAGCCTCAAATTGTGGGGATCAAGCTATCCTCCCACCTCAACTTTCTGAGTAGCTGGGGCTACAGGTGTGCCTGAAATGTTTCTTTACTTTTTGTTTGCATTAGAAATATTTCCCCACCTCATTCTATTTTCCATATCTCTTAATTTTCTAAAATACACGTGTTTTCTAAAACCAGGTCTGAACCCCACCTACAGCTAAAATCCTCCAATAACTTCCCATGACTTTGGTGATAAAACAAAAAATCATTAGCAGAATTGAGAAATCCTTCCTGATCTGACTCTTAACTTCTCTCCCCCAAGTGGCATGAAAGCATCATTTGGATTCTGAATTCCATGACACCAGGTATCAAGTTTCCTACCAGTCAGAATCACTACTTATTTACAGACCATATTTACAGAGGGAGACAATATGGAGAGGTTCTTGCTCTATTCTTGCCGTAACACCATGTCTTCAACTTCACAACTAGATATATAGTTCCTATCCCTCTAATTCCCTTCTCCTCTCCAGCCCTTTTTCACTTGATCAACAGCTAGCTGATTCTAGCCTCAGCAAAGGCCTCACCTGCTGTATGTAGGCCAGCTCTGCCCTTTCCAGAATGGGTTAAGTATGCTCTCTTGTGTGTCCATATCTCCCTGTGCTTTCCTATATCCAGATCTCCAACAGCCCCTGTTGTAACCATCCTTGTCATCACCATCTCACAGCTCTTACCACTGTAAGCTCCTTGGGGCCAGTGACTGTGTTTTTATTTCTGTATTACTAAGGTGAATATACAAGGCAGGAATTTAATATTAGCTAGTTCATTTGATCCTGCCAAACCTCTATAATTAAGGAAGCAGAAAAGGTCCCATGGCCTCATTCAATAGGTGGCTGAGGTTTAGAGAGTTTTGTATCCTGTCCAAGGTCTTACAGCTAGTTAGAAACAGAAACTAAATTCTCAACTTGAGTCCTGTATTCTTTCTACTATTCTCTCTCTCAATCCCTCTCTCTCTCTCTTTCTCTCTTTCTCTCTCTCACACACACACACACACATACACGCTTACATGTTTCTGCCATCGTGAATGAATTCTAGGTCACGTTTATGATGTTAACCAGATATTCCAACCACTATGTGTTGATATGACTCTAAAAAGAAAAAGATTTCTGAAAGCATTTTGCGAGGCATTTATAGAAGTAAGAGATATTTTCATTTTATCACCGCAACCTCCATTAAAAATTGGAGACTATTATTCCTGGAGACTTCAGAATTTTCTTTGGAAACATCTCCCAATTCAAAAGGAAGTCTGACACAGCCTCATAAAAATCTATGTCGTAATAGGTGCTGTGTCACTGAAAACCACTGAAAAGACAGGGTTAAGAACACAAAGTGAGCTGCACACCATATATGGAGAAACCCGTTTCTTAAAACTAGTGATGAACTCATGCTCTGTTCTGTTTTCTCAAAGCTGAAGTCGGCTAGGTTTGCAAAGCTGTGGGCTGAGCACTCAGGCAATCACACTCTCAGAAACTGCGGCGGCTCTGGACTGCAGCCTCCCAAAGCTCCATGCCAGACAAAGCATGCGTGTCACACTTGCTACAATAGCCTGGATGGTTTCTTTTGTCTCCAATTATTCACACACAGCAAATATTTTGCCAGATATCGAAAATGAAGATTTCATCAAAGACTGCGTTCGAATCCATAACAAGTTCCGATCAGAGGTGAAACCAACAGCCAGTGATATGCTATACATGGTAAGGAAAATATCATTAATTGTGGCGTCAGTCAGTCAGAAACAACTAATGTGTACTGACTTTGGTGTTAATACCTTCATAATACTGAATGATTTTTTTTTCCATTGTGATTAATGTATGCAGTAAATTCACAGTCTGTGATCAAAACACATCCAGTTTAGCTCTGTCTACCCAACTGTTGTTATAAGCAAGTGCCACAGCACATTTTACTTCTCTTTGGACACTTCCTGTTTTCTGGTTTTCAGTGGATTTTACTTCTCTTTTTGTTATTTTCCTCCCTGTCAATTTTTGTGATTTGGTTTTCTTTTGTTTTGTTTTTTTTTTTTTTTTTTGCCTCTGAATTTACTTTTTTTGTTGCTGACAAAGTACTGAGTTGCTCAGGTAGGCAGAATGGCATCTGGGGAAAGGATGGGATTTTGATTCAGTAAGGCTTGGGATTGGATTTCAGATCTGTGGCTTTAAGCTGGTTTTTAACCTTTCCGAACTTCTTAGGATATGGGCTGTTGTGGTTATGGAATAATGTTGTGAAACACGGCACACACTATTTTGCCCATAATTAGCCTTCAGTGAAATGTCAGTTTTCCTCACTTAGATTCTAAATTCCATGATACTAAATTGTCACGTTTCCTACCAGCCCTACTCGGTGCTTGAAGACCATATTTATAGAGGACTCATATGCAGTGGTATCTTCTCTCCTTATCTCACCTCGTTTTCCATTCAAATTCCCACTGTACTCACCCCAGTTACACTTTAGATGAACCCCCTATTGTTTAATGTTTATTTTTGCAGACTTGGGACCCAGCACTAGCCCAAATTGCAAAAGCATGGGCCAGCAATTGCCAGTTTTCACATAATACACGGCTGAAGCCACCCCACAAGCTGCACCCAAACTTCACTTCACTGGGAGAGAACATCTGGACTGGGTCTGTGCCCATCTTTTCTGTGTCTTCCGCCATCACAAACTGGTATGACGAAATCCAGGACTATGACTTCAAGACTCGGATATGCAAAAAAGTCTGTGGCCACTACACTCAGGTAAGGATCTGCCCTATATTATCTTGAAACTGTCTTTTCAAGTGTGAGGAGAAAAATTGTACTATGAGGTTAAGAAAATGTATAGTATGCTAGTATTCCTGTAAATATAAGGGAGTTAAATAGAACAGCCTCCAATAACAGAAAATAGTGCTTGAAAAGTTTAGTTGTGTGAACTAAACACATAATGGGTAATATGTGAGGCCCACCAACTTGGACAGGCTTTGAACAATTCCTGTAACAGCTATTCTCCCATAGGACTTTATTCCATTTGTGAGAAATCAAAGAACCTTATGAGTGAAAGGATTTTCAGGTTCCAGCTGGCATGAGTTTTAAATGAAATTTGAGCCAATTGTTTTGGGACTATAAAATTGGAAGAAACAAGACTCTCAGACAGAAACATCAATAAGAACTGACGCTTCCACAACCTCTCATTCTCTCAAACATCGACTGAAAACCTACTGTGTGCCATGCACTAGGCACCACGCACGGTGCTACACAAGGAGGGAGAAAAAGTCAGTCCCAGGCCAACAGAGAGGCCAACGTGTAAACTTATATGAACCATTCTGAGGGTATTCTGCCCCCAGAATCCATATTATTAGTCCCAATAGCCACATTCAGAGCCACCCATTGAGTTTTTTTTTTTTTTAGTTTTTACTCAAGCTGATTCTGGCTCCCTAACCCTACCTCACATTTGCAGCATGATGGAAACAACTCTCTAGGGAGCATCTGTCATAATCATCTTCAGACGCTGCCTTCCTCTCCTGGCTACATTTTGTTTATTTACTGTCACTTCCTGGCCATCCTTGTCAAACCAATAACGTACGGTACTTAACCTATAATTGACTGTTTTGGGGCACAAAAAATCAGTTGAAATGAGGTATGAAGGCAAAAACGTTTCTATCAAGGCAGTTACATTGAAATATTAGGTGGTTTTAAGGAACAACATGGTGTTAGAAAAACTCCCTCACTCCAGCACAGCCTTACAAAGCCTGTGATCTCATTCGTGGTGTTACAGATGAACCAAGTTTGGTGCAGTTACAAAAAATTATTATAAGAGTAAAATGAATTTCTCCTGAATTTACTTCATAAACTAACAATTTTGGTTTACATTTACAAATAAATTTAACCAGGAAATAAGTTTCCTTGGATTCCAACAAGACCTAGGGGAGTAGAAAGCTAAATCTAGATAGCCTACAAGTGGTACTTGTACTGTTATGCATTGCGGTATTTAAATACTCAGAAATAATTGTCAGTTTGAGTGTGCCTACTTTCATTTATTTATTAGTCAGTGTTTAAGCTTTTACCCTATAACAGGCACTAGTGATATGTCTTAGTCTAGATTCTTGGAAAACAGAGCCTGAGACAATAGTTTATGAGCTAACATTTTATTGGGATACAATCTTGGAGAAGCGGAAGTGAGGAGAAATAGGGAATGAGCCAGGGAAGGAGGAGAAATACAGCTGGAAATGGTCCCTGACCCTCAGAAATTGACCTTTTGGGAGAGACTTATGTGTAAATGGATTATGACAGTGTTTGGCTGGTACAATTTAGAGAAGCTGACAAAGTGCCATGTGAGCAAGGAGAACAGAGTGAGCAACTTATCCAGCCAAAAGGAAGTGTAAAGCTTCACACTGCTGGAGACGTGTGAATTGATTCTTGAAAACTGAGTGGGAGTTTTTCAGATGAAAAGGAAAGGGAAGAGAATTCTCAGCAAGGTGTGGAAAGTATACAATGTGTATGAATGGGCCTGGTACTTTAGATCAATGGCAAGAAGCTCAGCATGCCAAATATATAGAGGTCAAAAGACTGTAAAATTGACAACAGACTCCTAAACCATGCTCAATACACAAGTTAAGACACTCCATGTTCACCATTCCAGGAAATCGAAAGAAGAGAACATTTGAGTTTATGTCATAAATGCCTGAGATTTCACAGATGGCCCTCCCAAAGTTAAGTGAGCTTACTTGTAAAATTTCCCCTTACATCTAAGGGAAAAAGGAGGACTAATATTTTGGTCATGAGAAAATTCATTTTCTAAAACCCAGTCCCATACATACAGATATTAAAACCCAAGCTCAGTGATCCTAACATGAGTGATCCTCTTTAAGAGACCGCTACATTCTACCCCCACTTCAGAAGAGGGGCACTCATCATGGGGAGAATGTCCAAGAACCCCCTGGGCTAGGAAGATAGAGCAGCAGCAATCACTTTTTAAATGGGCATAGTGTTTAGCTCTCTACACTGAAGACCTCATTCAATTATTGCCACAAATCTATTAAGGAGATGTTAATGGTATTACCCACAGGTGAATAAACAGACTTAGAGAGGTTAATAAGTTGTTCCCCTGATGTCATTTAGCTAGTAAGATGAAGAGCTGAGGTTCACATATTAGATATGTTGGAAGGCTTAAATAATAATTTCACTTGCGTCCTTGTGAAGAGACCACCAAACAGTCTTTGTGTGAGCAATAAAGCTTTTTATCACCTGGGTACAGGCAGGCTGAGTTCAAAGAGAGAGTCAATGAAGGGAGATGGGGTGGGGCTGTTTTATAGGATTTGGGTAATGGAAAATTACAGTCAAAGGGGGTTGTTGTCTGGCTGGCAGGGGTGGGAGTCACAAGGTGCTCAGTGGGGGAGCTTTTGAGCCAGGATGAGCCAGGAGAAGGAATTTCACAAGGTAATGTCATCAGTTAAGGCAGGAACAGGGCATTTTCACTTCTTTTGTGATTCTTCAGTTACTTCAGGCCATCTGGATGTATACGTGCAGGTCACAGGAGATATGATGGCTTAGCTTGGGCTCAGAGGCCTGACAAATAAAATATGTATACATTATCTAACAAAATACTAGTATTTAGTAGGCATTGAACAAAGGGTAGATCCTTACATGAGCTGGTTTTCCAACAATCATAATGGAAGAAGGATCTGATAGCTAGGTGAAAGACTCTGTTTTCATTGTGACAAGAAATCTTCCTGGGGGACTCAAAACTACTCAATTGCTGTGTTAAATTCATGCTGGACAGTTACTTTAAGTGGATATTACAACCTCCTACTTATCCTCATCTTATCTTCAAAAATCGAGCTATTTGCAGATTTTGGCTGTTGATGGGAGGTTGTACAGAATAAAGAAAATAGATTCAGGCCCATTAACTCCTCACAAAATGTATGATATTTCTTGATGTATTCATTCAACACTTTAGCTTTGTCTTCACTGGAGATAGACTAGCATTGAGAAAAAATGTTGGTGTATAAAATGGAAGATGACTCAAATTCGACATTCTGTTGCTGACAGTTCAGCTTTATAAAGTTTAGAAATAGTTTAATTAAAGTATCTGGGCAGGGTAGATTACTTGGATTTGATAGTGCTAGGATTTCTCACTAGATGGCGCTACTGATCTTATTTTAGTTTTTGTCTCCCTGCCTCCTCCTCCCACCCTCTTGACAGCTTTATTTTTATACTCTCATAGAACCATGGAAATGTGACCTGTTTCACAATTTCTGTAGTAGGTTTCATATATGTTACAATGTTACCATACTCCCGATAATGAACCAGAAGAGCTCATACCGAGAATTGAAAGGGAAAGATGGTGGGAAGGGGTTGTGGGCCTAAAAGGGAGACATCTTCCTTCCCTCTGGGTTCCCCAGGTGCAGTGCTTTTGTAAGAAAGGTATAAAGAGTGGTTCCTGGTTCTGAAGAGCTTGCTAAAAGAGAAAACACTCTAAAAGCATCTTGCTGAGGGCATGGACTGTCCTCACAGTACTTCATGGCCAGGCAGAATTAGGTTCCAATCTTTCACCTACAAAAGGAAGAGCAATAACACTTTATAAGGATTAAACATGATGTCACATGTAAAATGCTTAATGGTACACCTAAGTTCTCAAAAATGAGTAGCGCTTATAATTATGGTTTTTTGTTTACTACAGTAAGAAAACATACAACAGAAACCTGCCTGATAAAAAAAAAAATTAAAGTGTTAAGAATTTTTAAGCCTAAGAAACTTAGTGGTAAGGGAATGAAACAAGAATATTTGCTGAGTGCTTGCTATGTTCCAGAAGCTCATTTAAAACTTCAAAATAGGCCTATGGAGTTGGTATTGTTATTATCTTCATTTAATAGATAAGGAACCTAAGACCAAGGTCACACTGTAAGTGGCAAAGCTTGAATATGAACTCAAGCCTTGTGGCTCCAAAGCCCACAAGTTTAACCAAAAACCAGAGTGCCCATGAAGCTTTTAAAAAGAGACTGACTTGGAAAGACAGATAAACTGTGCTACATCCACGTAATAAATATTACTCAGCAATAAAAAGCAGTGACTACAGATGAATACAACAAATGCTTATACTATGTGAAAGAAGCCAGATTCAAAAAGCTATATTTAGACTGATTCCATTCATATAACATTCTGGAAAAGGCAAAACTACAGAAACAGATTAATGACTGCTGGGGTCTGGGGGTGGGGGTTGACCACAAAGGGGCTCAAGGGAACTTTCTGGGGCGATAAAAATATTCTATATCTTGAATGTGGTAGTGGCTACACAACTGTACTCTTTTGTCAAAATTCGTAGAAATGTACATCTAAAAATCATAAATGTTATTGTATCTTTATTATACCCTAATAAACCTGACTTTTAAAAAAAAAGGCCAACTAAAACACACAAAATGAATGGTAACTAACATTTGCACACTTCTGAGGAAAAAGTATTAAAATGGGGAAGGGATCCAAAGACTAAGAATACTTTTGATATAACAACGCTACAGAAGAAAGTGCTGGAAGACCAAAGGATAAAAATATAAAATGAGCCAAGGTGACAATAAAGGAATAAAGACAACACTGAACACAGCATGCATAGGAATTACCTGAGGAACTTGTTAAAATGCAGACTCCAAAAACAACTCCAGTGACTGGCATTCAGTAGGTCTGGGACAGGCCCAGGATCATTTTAAACAAAGGACCCCACATAAAATCACTTGAGATATAGAATAAAATTAAGAAATTTTAAAAATAAAACAAAACTGATTAGAAAGTAGAAGTTTAAGGATCAAACCTGAGGATTAACAACCCTTATAAAACTGGGCTTTCGCAGTGAGACAGAGGCCTAAGCTGATTCATTGCCTGTTCAGGCTGGAGTTCCCTGCAGGGGGTTCCTGGGGATAAAGAAATGTTTCTAGGGAGCACCCCTTTTAGATCATGGAGTAGGGAAGTACAATCGCCCTTGCCAAAGGAGGGTACCCTCTCCAGTTGCCAAACCAAGGAGAAGGCAGCCCACACTCTGCCCATCATCTCCCTAGTCACGTCCCCACTTCTACCACACCTTTAAATCTTGGAGAAGCTGAGACTCCAACCTCAGCTCCCCTCTTGCCTCACTTCCTACTCTCCCTCCAGGTGTCACAGGAAAGGGGTCGGGATCCAAACCCCAAGAGGGGGTTCTTGAATCTCGCGCGAGAAAATCCAGGGTGAGTCCGTAAAGTGAAGGCAAGTTTATTAAGAAAGAAAAGAAATAAAAGAATGGCTACTCCATAGACACAGCAGCCCTGAGGGCTGCTGGTTGCCCATTTTTATGGTTATTTCTTGATGATATGTTAAACAAGGGGCAGATTATTCATGCCCTCCCTTTTTAGACGATACAGGGTAACTTCCTGATGTTGACACAACATTTGTAAACTGTCATGGTGGGAGTGTAGCAGTGAGGCCATCAGAGTCACACTCATCGCCATCTTGGTTTTGGTGGGTTTTAGCTGGCTTCCTTACTGCAACCTGTTTTATCCGCAAGGTCTTTGACCTGTATCTTGTGCCAAACTCCTATCTCCCCTGTGACGTAGAATGCCTAACCGTCTGGGAATGCAGCCCAGTAGGTCTCAGCCTCATTTTACCCAGCCCCTATTCGAGATGGAGTTGTTAGGGCCGGGCATGGTGGCTCACGCCTGTAATCCCAGCACTTTGGGAGGCTGAGGCAGGCAGATCACCTGAGGTCAGTAGTTTGAGACCAGCCTGACCAACATAGTGAAACCCCATCTCTACTAAAAATACAAAATTAGCCGGGCATGGTGGCACATGCCTGTAATTCCAGCTACTTGGGAGCCTGAGGCAGGAGAACCGCTTGAACCTGGGAGGCAGAGGTTGCAATAAGCCGAGATTGCACCATTGCACTCCAGCCTGGGCAACAAGAGCAAAACTCCGTCTCAAAAACAAACAAACAAAAAAACAAAACCACAACAAGAAAACATAACACCAAGATGGAGTTGCTCTAGTTCAAACACCTGATACAGGGAATAAATTTCATTTATTTTTAAAGTAAACTTCTTCGTTTTCTGCAGCCACACTGGCTTTTCTTTGAGTTCTGTGAATGGGTCAGTCCCACCCAGGGATCACACAGGATGTTGCCCTCTGCTGGAAGACTCCAGACCAGCTCATTCCAGCTCCAGCTCCACCTCATTTCTTCAGAGAAAGGCACCATGCCATATATGCCCTTAGCATCTTCTACTTCCTATTCACAGTGGTCAAACCCTCACCTGATAAGTTTCATGACTGCTTTTTTTCTAAGTTTTGTGAATGTACCCACTGGTTCTAGCTCACTCAATTTTGAATGTATTTGGCACAGTTCTTATGACAAAATTGCTCAAAAACTTATGAGTAAAAAATAATTTAAAATGTAATTTGGTACTGCTGTAAAAAGGAGCGCATTTAATTGCTGGCTGTATCCACCTTTAAATACTTTCTTCTTTAGGCTTTTGTGACACCAAACACTCTTGGTCAAGATGGGCTATATAATTGAATTTGTGGAGCCCATTGCAAAATGATGTGGAATCTTTTGTTCAGAAAGCAAAAGAAAAGCACCACTAAAGGTGCTAAAATATGTGACAGCACTGATCTAAACCAAGCATGGGGCTCTTTTGAGTGCTGGATCCCATGTAACAGCGCAGGTCTCTCTGTTCTTGGTTTCCCTCCTACATCACTGACCACTCCTTCAGTCTGTTTTGCAGGCTGGTTTTGTGTTTGCTTTCATTATCCCAGACTCTCATTTACTTGATCTATTATATTTGCCTGTGTGATCTAATCTTGCCCCATGTCTTCCAGATTTACATCTCTAGCCTTACCCTGTCCTCTGGACTGCAGCCACCAAGTCAATCTTCACTTGATGTCTAATAGGCATCTCAAAATCAACATATTCTGAACAAAACCCCTGCCCACGCTCCCACCTACCCTCCTCCTTCCCTAGTTTTCTCCATCTCAGTAGATGTTTCTCAGGCCCCAAACCAAAACTTTATCTCTTCCCCTCTTAGCCTACACTCAAAATCCTTTTAACTTTACCTCTAAGCTGAGCCATGAACCTGATTCATTCTTGGGAGCTCCACTGGCATCACCCACGTGTGAGTCACTATCTTTTCATTCTTGTACCACTGAAACAGCCTCCAAAATTACCTGCTTCCTGTTTCCCTTGCTCTTCTCAGTCCATTCACTTCATAACCACCAAAGTGACCTAAGACATGAAAAAGAACATAGCACTCACAAGAATCTCCCTGATCGGTTTCTCTGCCTTTGACCTCACTGCTTACAACTCTCTCCAACTCATCAGATCTTGGCTTCACTTGCTTTCTTCCTGCCAATCTATAATGCCAAGCAAATTCCATCTCAGGGCCTTTCTCCCTGGTGTTCCCTCTGCTTGGAATGCTCTTCCTCCATTGTTTAAGTTTCCTGAATGTTTGTCCTGAGTGCTGCATCCTCGTCGTCCAAGTCTCAGTTCAAATGCTTCCTCTTCAGAGATGTCTTCCCTGAACACCCAAGTAAAATCAGCATCACCTCGCCCGCAGTCACTCCCTATTGCATTACCCTGTTTTATTTCTTCATTGTACTGTCAAAAATTATCTTATCGTTTATTTCATACACACACACCCACCCCAATAATGGTAACTACAGGTCTATCCAGCTGATTTCTGAGCATCTAAACCTTCCTGGGTTTTAAGCACTCTGACTAGAGTGGTATACCTCACCATGTTTATGAAGACCTAATCATACCCAATGCTTATCTTATGGTTTCTCTCTGTTAAAAATCCTTATTTCCTTTCAGGTTGTTTGGGCAGACAGTTACAAAGTTGGCTGCGCAGTTCAATTTTGCCCTAAAGTTTCTGGCTTTGACGCTCTTTCCAATGGAGCACATTTTATATGCAACTACGGACCAGGGTAAGTGCCTGAATCAACCGGTTTATAGGAAACGCCTCCCCAAAAAACAACAAAAAAAACCATTTTAGCAGTATTCCTCTTCATTGTAGAAAATCTGGATAGTAAAGTATAAATAAAAAATTAACATAACCTTTAATTCTTCTGCCCAGAGATATACTTCATTAACATTCTGGTACATTTTTCTTGGAGAGGGTGTGTGTGTGTGTACATCCTTTATATATACTATCTAACTACATACGCACATATTTTTAAGAGTGGTAAGACTAAAATATTCATCAGGGATATAAATTGTATATGGTAATACCACAAAGTGGAAGAACTGATGTTATATTTATTGGTTTATTAGAAACTTGGCAATTTTACACAATTTTCAAAGCAAAACAAATTCCTCAACTTATATAACCTATTTCATTTACTTTTGACAGTTGTTTTTAAAACAGATATAGTTACCACTTTGGGAAACAGGGAAAACACGTTCCTCCTACTTTCTTTAAACTTACATATGTGTGCTTGTGTCATACACATATTTAGAAAACTGATCATACTGAAAATATACATTTTCCATTTTTCACTTAAAATTATGCTGTGAAAAATTTTCCCCTTTTCAAAATTTTAAGTGATTTTAATCATAAAAATGGTAGATTGTTTATATAATGCTTACAATGCTCTCAGCACTGTTAAAGTGCTTCACATATATTAACTTAATCTTCACCAGAAGTTTATGAGATGGCTCCTGTTACTACCCCTGTTTGGCAAATGAGAACAGCAAGGCACACACGGGTCAGCAACCTGCCCAAAGTTCTACAGTTAGTGACTATCACTGATGGACTTTGATCTGGCTGTCTAGCTCCAGAGTCCATGCTCCTGATGGTACCACCATCCTGTTGAAGAATTTAGATTGTTCACTATATTTTCATTTAATATATGATGAACAACCTCGTATATATATCTTCAGTCACTGCTATTTCCCTGTAATTCCTTGAGATACCAGCACGTAAAGACTGTGACCATTTTTGTTTTAAGTACATATTGCCAAATTACATTCCACCATTATATCAATTTGTATTTCACCATCAGTACTAGGTATTATAATTTCTTAGTATTTTCTAATTTGATGGAAATGGCATTTCATTTGCTTTCTTTTGCATCTCTGTGATTACTAGTAATTATAAATTTCTTCACATAATTGTCTATATTTTCTGTGAATCATGTGGGCTGACCATTTTTCTACTAGATTTTCGTATTTATAAGTTTTTACATTTTAAAGGTTTTTAACCGTTTGCAATATATATAATGATCTTTAATTTGTTGCCTTTGAATTTTTGGATTCCTGGAGATTGGCTGAAAGAAAGCCATTTCCATGATGTAATGTGCAGAAGACATGCTCAATATTCTGACTGAGTGCTGTAGGTGTGAAGGAAGAGACAAAGCAAGTGTCATTCAGAAGATGACAGCTTTGACTTAATATCTTAAGAGTTGGAAAATAAAGAAAACCCAGAAAAAACTAGACAAAGCCATAATTCAGTTAGTGGTAACTTTTCATATGACTTTTTTTTTTTTTTTTTTTGAGACAGGGTCTCTCACTCTGTCACCCAGGCTGGAGTACAGTGGCTCGCTTATGGTTCACTGCAGCCTTAACCTCTCAGGCTCAAGCAATCCTCCCAACTCAGCCTTCCTAGTACCTGAGACTACAGGCACATGCCACCATGCCCCGTTAATTTTTTGTAGAGACAGAGTTTTGCCATATTGCCCAGGCTCGTCTCCAACTCCTGGGCTCAAGTTATCCACCTGCCTCAGCCTCCCAGAGTGCTGGGATTATAGGCATGAGCCACTACACCCGGCCTCATATGACATTTTTAATGGTTAAGATACAATTAATTTACTGTGTGACCCTGGACAAGTTAACTCTGAATCTCAGTTTAACCTCCAACAGATCAGGATAACAGCATCCATCACTTAGAGTAGCTATGAAAGTGACAAGAGAAGGCTTTGTAAAATACTAGGTATATATAATGCTTGGCAATGGTGAATGTTTTGTAAGTATTCATGATTTTTATTCATTAAAGTACAAATGTAAATTTTCCTGGTTTAGACTCACTTATCTTCAGAGTTATAAACAATATTAAATTATAAAACTTACAACCAAAGTTATAATGCTTCCATAAAGACTAACTTCAAATATTCATTTATTCAACAAATATTTGTTTTACTGAGCTCCAAAGGAGAACAGGGCAGTCTCTGTCTTTATGAGAGTAATATTTATGGGGCAAACAGATAATAAAAATTTAAATAAAATAACTGCATCATTATAGGGGCAATTAAGGAACTATAAACAATAATGTAATAGAAACTATCAATAGGCAAGGCCCCTATTTAAAATAATCAGGGAAGGGCTTCTTGTGTTATATTTAAGCTTAGGCATGAAGAATGAGAAGGAATCAGACATAAGAACTTCTGGAACAGCTGTCTAGTGGAGAAAAGAACAGCAAAACTTCCGTGAAGAAAAGTTTGGCAAGTTTAAACCACAGAGACTGGTGCCCTCGGTCTGCTAAACAGATGAAACGGGGGGAGGAAGGCAGTTGCAGATCTAGCGGGAACTTTTAGATCATGACAAAGTTTACATAAGAAGTCATTCAAGTGTATTAAGCAGGGGAGCGATGAGACCTTTAAATTTGGACATCCGTGTGGATGGAAAATGGATTAGAGGAGCATAAAAGGTAAAACAGACCAGTTAGGAATGTCCTCATTTCCCTCTGCCCTCTGAGGTATTATTTTCCTATACACAAAAAGTTGTAGGCCCCCATTCCACATCATCTTAGGAAGTTCAGTATCCTCCTCAATATTTCTGATACCTCAGAATGGGGTCTGGGATGCTTAATCTTCCAGTTGCCTGTAATACTCTCCTCTTCATTTCCCCTGGGCACCATGAACAAGGGTATGGTATGTAACAGATCTTTACTCAGAGTGGATTAGTGGAGGAGAGGATTATAGTGCAGAAGAGGAAATAACTTTGACCACAAGATAGTCAAGATAGTAGCAGTGTGCTTAGGCTGTCACTGCCTTAGGGACCCTTACCCATATTTATCTTTTTCTTTAAAGAAAGATTTGTCTTCGGTCTTCCCCTGGGTCCCATAACCCCAACCCTCTTCTCTCTCAGGCTACCAGGGAAAACACTGAAATGTCCTGTTGCTTTATTGTGCTGAATATTTTAGGTCCCACAGTCTTAATGACTCCCATCTAGACAAATCCAGGCCTTTCCAGTAGCATGTTTCTCCCAAGATGAATACTACCATTTCCACAGACCTCACCAACTGTCTTGGTTTTTAGCTTATTTTTAAGTAGCATTTTTTACCTTTTCCTTTATAGTTTGGAATGCACAACTAAGTATCATAAATGATTTTATTAAAATCATTCTAGAACTTAAACCACTTAATACTGTGCTTATTAACAATGAAAGACATTCCAATGATTAATGTCTATTTTGGACATCTTTTGAAATTGCTATCAGAATTTCTACTATACTACCTTTTTTCCATGGTGTAGAGTAAGCACAGGGCTAATTAAATTTCTGAAGCAACTTAAAATTTGGAGCAAAATGAGATAAGAACATAGATTTGGGGTTGGAAATAAGGTATCATTATAAAGTTGTGTGTCTAAGGTGAGAGTTCTCAACTTTGGAGGTAATTGTAGAGTGTTGGGGAGAGGAGGGCCATAAACTTTGATTAGAAAAAAGTTTTATTTTTATTTTCACTAACCTCTATTAAAAATAACATTTCCTTTCATTATGAATGAAGACAACACTCCACCATCATATTAGCAATAAACGTGACTCTGACTTAGCAGTACCATCTTTGTAAATATCAGATATTTTCATACCACATTCCAGTTGCTGCAGAGAACTCAAAATATAGCTTGTGTTCATCACTACTTTGAAACTAATAGCCCCCTGGTAGATCTTAATAGAGAAGTACATATTACTTTATCACAAATCTTGTTTTAAACATTTTGATAACTATTTCAATTTAATTGGTTTCCTTTATAATCCTATGTATTTTATGCATTTAACAACAAACTGTTGAGAAAGAGCCCATAGGCCTCACAAGACTGCCAAAAGGGTACGATTACACAAAAAAGTTTAGAACTTTTTCCAAAAGCAGAGTTCCAAAAAAAAAAATTAGTGCAATGGCAGGTTCATTGAGATAACTGTGCAGCCTCTCCCCATTACTACTATGAGGATATTTATGGGGATATAAAATGCTTGGATATTATTTCACTTTCTAGTCTGTGACCTTGGTCAATTACTTATACTCTGTGACTCAGCCTCTAGCTATATAATGGGTATAAATAGACAACAGTAACTTCCTCATAGGGTTTTTGTGAAGATTATTTCATTCAAGGTTGTTTAGAACAAAGACAAGCACATGGTAGTGCTCACTAATTAGTAGGTATTATTCATATCACATCTTGTATGTGAAAACAATTTGCACTTTAGAAATTCCCCCATACCATTATTTATTATTTTTTTGGAAGGCACCAGCCAAATGGCTCCTATCCAGTGAAAATTATGGAGGGCTGACCAACTGAGAATATTGAGAATGTGGGTCACCATAGCTTTTCTAAGATGGACAGTTTTTTGAATGGCAGTAATCATATAGGCCAGAGGGTAGGTAAAGAGAGGGAGCACAGCCCTGGAGTCAAATCCAGGTTTCCTCTGACTCTGAAATGTATAAATTGTGATTAAAGGTATCTCTTACATCTTTTGTCTCATCTGTAAAACAAGAATAACTTCCTCTCAGAGCTGTCACAATTAAATGGGATGCAGATTAAAACAGGTGCATAGACACAGGTACATAGAATGAACTATGCAAATATTAGCAGCCTTCCATTTCTGCCTTCCTGTCTTCACTTCTATTACCAGCTCTCTGGACCTTTGTACTTCACTCCACTATTCTTCTGGATTTAGTTAAGGATTCATAGTAAATTGCAATTTTAAAAAACCGAAAAACTTCTAATGGACATCCTTCTTCTGCTTTACAGAGGGAATTACCCAACTTGGCCATATAAGAGAGGAGCCACCTGCAGTGCCTGCCCCAATAATGACAAGTGTTTGGACAATCTCTGTGGTGAGTAAAAGGAACAATCTACCAATAGAATAACGTAATAGTAACATGTAACTTTCTACAGAATTAACAATGAAACCATGTTTTATCCTAACGGCTATCTTCAAGGAAACTGGCATCAAGTAGCAATTAAACCAATGGCTTACTGTTCTAGGAATACATTTAAGAGAAATTTAAATGTGAAAATCACGTTCTTTTTATTTAGTTCTAATTGGTCAAACAACAACAAAAAAAACTGTCAGAAACTGTAGACTAAGATTCCTAAGATTTGCTTATTTCAGCAAGATCAAAAATAAGTATAACAGGTCATCCAAACAAACAGAATTCTGTTTTTTTTGTTTGTTTTTTTTTTTTTTTTGAGACAGAGTCTTGCTCTGTCACCCATGCTAGAGTGCAGTGGTGTGATCTCAGCTCACTGCAACCTCCATCTCACGGGTTCAGGCGATCCTCCTGCCTCAGCCTCCCAAGTAGCTGAGATTACCATGCCACCATGCCCAGCCTGGCCAACATGGCAAAACCCCCCTCTACTAAAAATACAAAAACTAGCTGGGTGTGGTGGTGGATGCCCGTAATCCCAGCTACTCAGGAGGCTGAGGCAGGACAATCACTTGAGCCCAGGAGGTGGAGGTTGCAGTGAGCAGAGATTGTGCCACTGCACTCCAGCCTGGGTGACACAGTGAGGGTCTATCTCCAAAAAATGAAAATAAAATAAAGCTGCAACATGGCACTTTTTATTAGCCAGACAGCATTTAATGAAGAAGTGTAGAAGCTGCAAGCAGTTACATTTCCAAGGATGTTTTACTAAACATCCAAAAAATTCTGCTTTGTGATTTTGAAATATTAGTAAGTGGCCAAGAGTTTATTTCTGGTTCTTGTTCTAGACACAAGCCCTTCCATCCCAGTATGTTTTTATTTTTACCATGGTGTGAAGGGGAAACTTCAATTAAGCTGTGCAAAGCCTGTGGTACTTTCGTGTCCATATTTGTAACAAACTGAACTCAGAGCAGCCGGGCTAGAGTAGGGTGCTTAGAATAGAGGAAGGACAGAGTCAGCCAAGTTCCACTGCACGAAATTTAGTTTGGAAAAAAGTGTTCCATTGCTCACGTTTTATAAGGTCCCTTGCAGGCCTAAAATTATAAAATTATATATATTAAACTGCTTGCTCTCCTCCTTCCCATTTAATGTTGAATACTTATCTTTACATACAATCGTACTTTTGCAAAGTTTTCTGAGCCATTTTTCTCCCAGTCCTATCATTCTTTATTTCACTTATATCACTCTTGTGAAGAAAAGTCAGTAACATGTAGCCACAATGCAGATAATATCAAGGTATCAATGTATTCACTGAATTCTTCCTTTCACTCTGCACTTCAAAACATAATTTCTTCCTTCCAAATTAACCAGTATACATAAGAGCTAAAACTATGGATTTCAGAACCAGTATGCCAAGTTTTAGTGCAATTTCCAGTTTGACCACTGTGACTTTGGGCAAGTTTCTGCTTCTATTTACTTTTTTCAATGAAACAGTCCAGTGAAAAAAATGTTTCCCTTTAAAAATCTAGGCAATTAGTAACACTACCACCACCACAATGACAAAAATACTTCTGGTTTTAGCTTTTGATCTTTGGTGATCTAACTTGAGATGATCTTTAATCTTGGGGAATAACATTTAGGAGATTAAAGCTGTAGTCCAATAATGAAAACCCTTGGACTCTTGAGAAAACACATGCTAACTTGTATTTATAAGATGTGAAACTCATTACCCATTTACTTCAGATAAGTGCTCAACATCTTACAGATTGATCTTGTCACTAATTTCCTATTCTCAAAGCTAGATTTATGTAATTTGTTTTCATGTAGGTTTAGGCTTACTTGAAAGTATTCTACTCTTCGCATTAATACTGAATAAGTAAGATTTGTGACTAAAAAACTTAAGAATCACCATTTGACCTTTTATAAGGTCTGATGAAGGTAAAGGTTAGAGGATAAAAGCTTTTATTTAAGAGATTCTTTCTCAGACAAATTATGGCAAGCACTGGAGCATAAATTCCTTTGCGGTATTCCTTTGTGGTCTCCTAGATACTGCTGGTAGTTCAATAAATACCCTTGGAGGCCAAATCAGGACTGTTTTACGAAATGTGCTGGGCATATTAGTGGTACATAAGATGATTTTAGCTAGTTCACAGATGTACGTTTGTTTCAATAGTTGAATATTGAACATTCAAAAATATATATAAGAAAAAATAACTAACTAGAACATCACACTCTTGATTTCATGGACATAACTAACTGCCAAGAAAAGTGAGGGTAGCATCTTTACAGTAATTCACCACAGACAAAGCCCACTCACAGGTATGAAGACCAGGGATGCTCACCAGTGCCCAGAGGACTAGATGATTGATGGGTTCTACCATGAGCATCTAATAGCGACTGCTGCAGAACTGGTGTGGAAAAGGTTTCTATTTTATAAAAGAAAGTATCCAGAAGGCTAAAGGCAGTTGTGGAATTTATTTCTTCCCAGTGCTCTGATTGTCAAAATTTGAATAAAGCTCAGTGAAAGGAGGACAGTAATTAATGACTTGATAGCCAAACAAACATCGTAATGATGATTTAGTGATATACTAGACTGGATGAAAGAGAGGTCACTGTCTTTTCACTATGGACTCATCATAAACAGTATCATTCTTCTCAGGAAGAAACTTATTTTTAGAACTATATTTTAATAAATTTCTCACATTCTAATATTTAATTTTTATTTTTTAAATTTTATTACCTGCTAGGTATGACGTGGAAAATGATTTTCCATTTATAGTAATGGTATAGTTTCCTTTTTATGAAAGGTTTATAAAGTTTATATAAATAAAGTTTATATAAAAAGTCAACTTAAAAATACCAAGTTAATTCAGTCAGTTCAAAAAATTTTGAATAATTAAACTTGGAAAGTCACTGCAATAAAGCCAAAGCAAGTTAATGGTCATAATTATTATAAGTCTTAGCTTTTTAAAATAAAACTCTCAACTGTATCTACCCTTTTAATTTTTTTTCTTTCTTCCTAACTTTACAGTTAACCGACAGAGAGACCAAGTCAAACGTACGTACATCAATCTTAAATTGTTTCATTAAGAGCTATGTGAATTCTGTCAGTGCATTATGAGGAACAATGTCTAAGAGGATATTCTATGTTTGTTTCACAGGTTACTACTCTGTTGTGTATCCAGGCTGGCCCATATATCCACGTAACAGATACACTTCTCTCTTTCTCATTGTTAATTCAGTAATTCTAATACTGTCTGTTATAATTACCGTTTTGGTACAGCACAAGTACCCTAATTTAGTTCTTTTGGACTAATACAATTCAGGAAAGAAAAAAACCCAAAAACCAACCTTATTCATGTATGGCTTTTTTTAAACCAATAACAATTAGGTGTACTTCTATTTTAAAACATTTCAGAAAAAAAATATGTTATAGCAATACTCTTACTCAAAAGAAGAAATTTCCTAACTCTATCAATCAGATAAACTCATCTTTACTATAAATAAGCATTACTTGCAGGTTGCCACAGGTGGACTTTTAGTAAGTAACCTAACCCATGTTTCAGCTTCTAAATCTGCAAAATGAGCAAGGTACAGTAGCACATTTTTAGGTGATTCTTAGTAACTCCAGTAGCCTTCATTAGTTAAAAACATTATTTTTTGCATGCTGCTTCGACTCTAAATATCTGGTTTTCCCTGTCTTTTTGGTTTACCACTTCCCCAGATTCAGAACAGAGGAGTAACTAGGGGATCTGATTTTAGAGGCCTTAATTTTCTGTTCATGGACTGTTAAAAGTAAAACCAAATTTTCAAAAGGGATAAACCTAAATATTTACTTGTTATCATCAGAGAGGGAACATCAAATGCTGGGACATCATTACTAACCAATAGCATCAGACACTGGATTTAATGGATAATCACAATGGTCGTAATGTATACAAAGACATATATACCACTTTCTAGTATAAATTTTTCAAAAAATACAATAATATAATTTATAAAGAACACTCTTTATGAACAACCACCACCACCAAAAAAAAAAAAAAAAAGCCCTCAGAAAATTTCTCACAAATAAGGCAACTAATGCCTGGTATCTCAAAATCCTTTACAAAAGGAGATAGATAGTTCTAGTCAAGGAGTTTTGGGTATGTTACTTTTTTTTCTTCTTTTTCTTTTCATCTGCCTCCATCTTAAGCGCAATTTCTTCAGCTGTAAGAGCTCCCAGTTTCTTATTCTTTGCTTTCTTAACCTTTTCCTTGATGCTGGCCACATCAATTTTAGTTTCAGTAGAAGCTAGACAAATTAAAAGCACAACACATGTAATACTTTAGATTTTACCAAGTAAAATGAAGAATATATGTTTAAGGCAGTAACTTCAGAGTACTCTTATCAGAGCACTCTTATAATTGAATAACTGAAAGATCACAGTATAAAATATAAAAACACTTGCCTAAAGCAGTTAGAAATTTCTTCAGACTAAGATAAAACAAATCATAAAATACTTTATATAGTAGTACAAGTATACATAAAAGTGGCATAAATGGCATAATTGAACCAATTACTGGATTCAACTATATTAAGACTATTTCCTTAAATCCTACTTCAGACTAAATTATTTTACCTACATTCTTTTCCATATTTTGGAACCATATTTTGGAACTTTTGAGTCCTCATTATTTTCCATCTTGCACATTAAAATAATTTAAAATTACATGTATCCCTTCTCAGTAAGTTTAATCAGCTAACCCTAAGCTAGAGGTCAAAATCTACTTCCTCTAATATCAAAACCAAAATTTAAAGTTTTCCAAATATTAATTCAATATTAATTGAATAGTCAATGAATTAATTCATTTAATATTAGATTAATTCATTGAATATTAATAATATTAGATTAATTCATTGAATATTAATTTGATGAATGACTAATAGTATTTTAACAAGATTTTGGTATATTTAACAACATTTTGGTAATAAAGACAATAATTTGGGAGTATTTGGAAGTCCCTCTAATAGAAGCCAACTATCTAATCAATGCCAAAAGTGTGAACAAAATAGAGAAAGGAAGCAGTGAAAAAGAATGCAACTTTTTCTTACCATTCAAAGTACAGGATCACAGCATAAAAGAATCATAAGATAAGGCCGGGCGCGGTGGCTCACGCCTGTAATCCCAGCACTTTGGGAGGCCGAGGTGGGCGGATCACGAGGTCAGGAGATCGAGACCACGGTGAAACCCCATCTCTACTAAAAATACAAAAAATTAGCCGGGCGCAGTGGCGGGCGCCTGTAGTCCCAGCTACTCGGGAGGCTGAGGCAGGAGAATGGCGTAAACCCGGGAGGCGGAGCTTGCAGTGAGCCGAGATTGCACCACTGCACTCCAGCCTGGACGACAGAGCGAGACTCAGTCTCAAAAAAAAAAAAAAAAAAATCATAAGATAAAACATCATAATGTACAAACTACCTAGCAACCTGAGAAGCACAGAGTGTTAAAGCCTCCACCGTGTGGAGAAACTAAATTAGGGTAACTAGCTATTGAGTACCTTCAAAGCACTCAACTGACAGGTTGTACAAACTGGAAATTATAATAATACTTACGACATTTCTACCTTTTATATAACCAATAATCTACCATAGAATATAGTATTTTTAAAGCTATTAACAAACAATATATTAAAATAATAATGTATTATATCTGTTTCTGACCAAGTCTACGTACAATATTGCTGGTGAGCCCTCTCCCTTCAGTGTGTCACTGTTCACTTTGGAGGGTTACTTTAGGAAGAGGACAAGTGTTACCACAGGGGAAAAAAAATGCAGAAGAGGATGCATCAGAAGAAATGAAGAAATGGCATGAGAATGTTTTCTCTTAGTGTCTTTTAAATACTAGGTTAGTGCGAAAGTGATTTCTGCCATTTAAAAACCACAATCACTTTCGCACTAATAGCTCCTGAATAAGACCTGTCAGCATCCTTTAGTCTAAGGTGATGAGAAATCCATGTTACCAATATAGAAGCCAAACTCTAAGGCAAGATCACATAAAGAGAAGAAAAAGTACAACTTCTGATAATTCCTCTTTGAGAGGCATGACAGCAGAGCTCAGGGATCTTCTTGCATTTCTACAGAAGATGCACTGGCTGCCCTGGGTTTGTATCTTTCACAACAAAGAGTCTTTTCCAAGCACAGACCAGAGGTCAGGAGAGGATTGTCAATCCAGTTTGCACTGAAATAGGCATTAGCTGCCTCTGAATTATAAATTATCTCAGCCATCCCTTGTCCTTAGGATTCGTAATTAATGAAATGCTAAGAGAACTGATGAAAAGATACAACTGTTTCTTAAAGAGATTCAGACAAATTTACTATGGGTTTACTTTGCCTAATTAATAAAGACTTTTACATCATAGAAAGCATTACCTTCCTTAGGTTTCACAGTTGGTTTTTCCTTAGGTGGAATAAATGCTTTGTTTCTTTCCTCTTGTCTCTTACTGATGGCTTCTGCTTGTTTAGCCTACATTAATAAATAAAAAATACATCAGTTAAATGTATTTATAGTTAAATAATTCAAGTATCTATGAACTTTGCTATTCATGTGAGCCAGACATAAAGTGCCGTACCTTTATTGCTTCCATTTTCTGCCGCTTCTTCTGATTTGCCTTCAAAAAGTATTCACCACTAGCCAATTCTTTATCAATCTGTTGAAAATGGTATTTACAATTACATCAGAAATAATGTAGAGGAGAAGTCATGTCCTAAGCAAGTCACAATACCCTTAGGGTAAAAACAATGGGGTCAAACTCTGATTTATTAATAAAAATGGTAGTGACATAAAGGAAACAGAGTCTAAGCTGAGGGGAATACATACACAAAAGTGTGGAGGTAGGAAAGCACCTCCATGGAATACAACCCAGAGTAGTTCAGGGATATGGCATGGAAGGTCACTGATTCAGAAAAGTGTGAGAAGAAACTGGAGAGTTTTGGGGAAAATTTGAAGAAGCTTCAATGGCAGACAAAGTAGGAGGGATAAGATTTAGAAATAACTGTAGGTTTCTGAGAAGACTGAAAAGACCAAAGCATAATTCTAATGGAGAGGAATGAAGAATAGATGAGAGCCTGGAATAAAGGTAGTGGCATGCAGAATAAAAGCCAGAACTATCAGGAATTGGTGACTAATTAGCAAAAGCAGCAGCTTGTTCATTCAATATACAGCCAACATGTAAAATGTGTATAACTGACCTGTCTCCCACTTACATAGCATTATTATATCTAAGGCACTGTTCTAAGCTCTTTATAATCACTCATTTAATCCTCACTAACAATTCTTTAAGATAGGTATTATCATTACTCCCACTTTAGGTATGGGGAAACTTAAGTATGGATGGGATAAATAACTCGCCCAGTCACATAATGAATAAGTGTAAGAACAAGTCAATCGAGACATCACTGTTTCAAGAAGCTTACACAGCTACGGAAGAAAGATAAGTCAATTACTACAAGAAAGGGCCATAAGAAATAAGGCAGGTGTTACAGAAGCATGGTTTAATGACTGCATCACTCCACTTTCCCCCTAACTACTATCAATTTCCTCCATGATCCAACACTTCCATTGTTTTTTCACTATGATCATCATTTTCCCCATCAATCACACATCTTCCCTGAAAGACTCCAACCATGGTTGTGGAAAAAAGAGATGTAGAAAGCAATGAGTTCACATGCTGAGCAGAAGTAGAAAGGGAAGGCTTTAGGATATAGCCAAGGAAGGGAATAATGAAGCAAGAACCCCCAGAAGATAGGTGAAGATGGAATTCAAAGAACACATAGAAAAGGCTGATGCAGGTGGAAGAAAACCCATACGTGAGAGAAGAGGAAATAGAAAGGGGTTCTTATCTGGTGGTCTCAAATATTTCAATAAAATGCAATGTCATATGCTAAACATGGGAGGGCACTGAGAGAATTAAGAGGAAACATGAATTTTGAATAAAATTAATCCAAAGATAAAACTTTCTCTAACTTAATTTGGTAGCCACGTTGCAAGGAAGAAGTCAAGTTTTTAGACTGATCCAAGTTTTAGAGCTTTGCTGAGAAGGTGGGACAGAAGTAAAAAGGGGCATGAATCAAAACGATGTGCAAGAACAAAATGGAAACTGGTCATGGTGGGAAAGGAAATGAAGCAGAAGACACTTAACAAAAGGAATCATAACTTAGAAAAACGGTGGGTGTTACAATTTACAAATTAAGATTTCAGAACAAGAACAATCATAGAGCACACAGTCACAATAATGTTGCCAGATCAGAGAAAAGAGTATTGCAGACTAAATTGCTGAACTTTTATCCATGGAACATTTACAGTGGCTATAGGGTCACAAACCTCCTGGATGCAGTTTATAATCAATGTGAAGGCCCCACTGCACACCCCCATGCACTCAGCTCAAAATATGCCTATTTATATTTACCCTCAGTTTCTTATAGCTCTGCACACACAAATATATATATACACATATCCCACCTGAAATACTTTCAATAAAGTTTCTGACCAAATACATTAAAATAGATTCTCCTTCATATGAAGTTCAACATTTAGTACTAACCTGACTTTCTGGTTGAGGTGGTGGGAATGGCGTATATTCTTTCTTAACAGTTTTTTTCTTTGGTTCCTTGCGTTTATTCACATTTTTATGTTTGAACTGCGGCAAAAACCTCTCCCAACTTTGTGATCGTAATTCAGAATCTTTTGCCAACTCTCTCTTAATCATTAAGCTCTTTAGTCATGCAACAAAGTAAAAATTTTTACTTTCCAAAGCCACACATTTGTCAGACCCAGACATTATAAATATTGCTTCTATAAATAATAAAATAAACAATTCCTAGTTTCTTTGGTGAAATTAAACCAATTACATAAGCAAAAAGGTAGGTTATCACGAACATGTATAATTATTAGAAAACCATTAGAAATTTAATTATAAAATGCAGAATTGTTAAAATGAGACAAAAATAAAACTGAATTTTCAACCATTATTTCATTAAAACATTTAAAATGCAACTTATAAAAGCAGGGAGGGCTCTCAATTAGCTGATGTTCCCTGCAAGCAGGAAGTTTTCAGTAGCAACTGAAATATCATAGAAAAAGACAAAAGTAAACTTTCTCACAATCACAGAAAACCAGTATTTTCACATTTCCCTATTCCATTTAAATTTTAGACCTTGGAACATCAGAGGATGCAAACCAGGGACCAGACACATAGGTTTTTATCTGCAATATCCCAATATCCCAATGTAACTCAAAATCACTTTCCCCCAATCTAACAGTGACTTTATAACTTAAGTTCATCAAATTTAAGTGGATTGCTCAACAAACCCATCATAAAATAGTTCTATATACCATGGTTACATTTCCAAGAATAATCAAACTTTGTGCACACAGGGATATAAGAGATCTCTCTCAAAGGGGCTACAATTTGAGTGTTAAATTCATAAAAAGGTTTTCATGCAACATGAGATGTTCCAGATTTTAATAGAAAAAGGCAGATTTCTGAAAGATCATATCCTTAAATACATGGGTTCATAATCTAAGAAAACTGGATTGATATGATCTACAACAGATTCTGTGAAGCTTACTTTCACTGATTACAACTATGTAACATTACAGTATCCCCTTCAGTAGTTTTCACACTGTGCTCCACAGAGAGCTTCTAAGTACCTACAAAACTGGGGTAGAATTAAGTAGGCTGAAGTCTACCCCTAATTTACCCAAAATAGCTCTGCTTTATCTGTTTGTGCATTAGAATTTCATAAAACATTTAATTTCAAGAAAGGTTTCTGTAGCTAAAAGAAGTATGATAATCACTGGTACAGTTATATATAATTACCACTCACTTTAATGTTATAAATTGGATGAATATTCTTCATAGTATCTAGGACTACTTTTCTAACCTGAAATTTGCAAAGAAAAATGAATCAGTCACAAGGATTTTAATGAGCTATGGAGAAGAGGATTAATACTGCAAAATATCTAATCAGGTAATGGGTACCAAATTAAATAATTTAATTAAATAATTAAGTAGTTCCTTCAACTGCTCTGAGTGGCTTCTCGATCTTTCATAAAGGCAGTCAATCTCCCTTGAATACAATACAGTTTCTCAATTACTGCTAAAATGTAGCACAGAGAACTAATATAACACTCTAAAGCAATGTGATTTAGGAGGAAGAGGGCTGGAATACAAGGACTGCCAATGCATACAGGAAAATCACTTTCCTGTTCCAGCTTTCTCATTTGTAATATAAAGATAAAACCATATACCTCAAGACTCTCTTGTAAGAACTGTATTCAATATACTTAATTATTGCTCCATGAGAAAAGAGCAGACAATTTATGACAAAAAGGGCCAATAGGATTACTATTAAAGGCCCTGGAAAGGAAGCACAACCTCATAAGCCAGATCCAGACAGTAATAGTACCAAAAGGAGTTAACAGAAATAGCATTTGCTCCCCAGATTTTCTCACCACATGTAATTTGAGAAGTTAAAGAAAATGTTCATGAAAAGTTATTAAACATTATACTAAAATTCAAACAAAAGAAAATACATCTTGAAGAAAAGTTTTCAGAGTGTGACCTCTACTGGCTGTATACACTACTGCAAATAACTGGATTTTTGCTCAATTTTCCCGTCATTTGGGCATATGTAACTATACCATGTTGTTCATACATGCTACAGACTGAAGATCTTAATGCTCATTTAAATTTTATAGTGGGAGGAGTAATAGTGTGCAGACCATCTAAGTCAGAAATGGAGGATGTCTCCATAGTTGCCAAGGTTGGCCAAAACATGTTAGGGTCCAGATACGATGATTCCCTTGAATTATATGACATAAAAAGTATTTACTAATGGGAAATCAAAGCACATTCTAAAAAAATACAATTATAAAGCATTATCCAATAAACTATATTATAACCAAATTATTTGTTCTCTGCTGAAAATGAATCGAAGATAATACATAGTTCTCACCTCTTTTAAGCCACTAAAAGGTCCAATGGCTGAAACTGTGTTTCCCTGAACCATAATGTAACAATTAGTTAAGAGTTCCAATGCCTGTATCAAGAGATCAAGTTAAAATTCATTACTCTGAAAAATTATTAAGGAAGAGACTCAAGTTTTCCACTAATTAAAAAATACCTTCAATGTAGATCCTTTGGGACCAATAAGCCGTTGTCTTCGTTTTACAAATCTCTCTTTATTCCTTACTAAAGAACCTATTTTAATGATGTCACATGCAACATCATCCTGAAGAATTCGTACTGCCTTTTGCAAAAAAAAAAAAAAAAAAAAAGACATTATCAACATTTTTTTACAATTACATTCATTTTCCAGGCCCACCCTATTGTTATCTAAGCACAAATATGAAAACTTGATGGTGGAAGGAGGAAAAGATGGGATGTTATAGGTTAACACTGATGCAAACAAAGCAAAGTCTCTGTAATTCTAGATTTACCTGTTCAAATGAAACACTCCTTGCTAACAGTTTTATCAGATCTCTGGCCCTAATGATGATATATGGATCAAAAGTCTTCTTTGTAGTACAAACAGTCATGCTGCCTTCGATCAGGTCCAGGGTTGCATTAACATGCTACAAAAGGAAAGAGCAAACAAGCAGTTGTCTAAAAATGAGTTTTTTTAGATAATTATAAAGCCTCTCCTAACCAACCTATTAATTTCTGTCACCTCTCAATTCCTATCAATTACTTCCCTGAAGAAGCTAGGAAGTTAAGTATAAATAATGAATACTCAATTACTTTCACACTTTACAGACTATAAGAAACTGGAGCAATTGAAACCATTTACCCTTGGTTTTAGAATACTTTGTACCCACTGGAATATAAATTGCCTCTAATTTAAAAATTATAAATCAAACAAATGGGGTCATACTTAAAATCTGACTAAGGTAAAAATGTAAAGCTGTACAGCTTCCCTATTCTGGACCCAGCTCCAGTCTACCACCTGCTCCATTGGGTAAGAATTGACTTTCCCTTTCAAACTTTTCTAGCTAATTAGGGGACTAAATACAAAGTAAAAGCAAATTATCATAGTTTCAGAAAAAAGCAATGATTAGAAAACTTAAGCATTAACTTTCAACAGGAAAAAACAGATTTCAACAAAGCGAATTAAAATGCTATTTTCTGACTTGTGAGCATAATCTCAAGAATATTTCAACATAGTTAAGTGCTGAACAATTCAACATATGGTTGAGTCTCTATGAGTTTACAAAAAAAAAAAATGAGCTCAATCCCAGATGCAGCTATAAAACACAACCTGCAGCTTGCTGAGCCACCTTCACCCACAATGGCACAACCAACTCCAGAGCAGTCCCACAGTGAGAAACACATTTTATATCACAACCTAATACATACACACACACACACACACACAAAGCCAATATCAAAAAAAGATACTTTTACCATGTGATATGTCATTTTCTAAAGGCTCATTATAGCCATTAAATTGACTTCTCAATACACTAATGGGTTTCAATCCCCAGTTTGAAAAAAAAATGCAGTTATCTAGGGGCATAGCATCAGCAATAAATAAGAAAAAGTTGGACACATCCACATCTTCCATTTAAGATGAAAGGTAATCAATTAGAAACATGACTCAGCTCAGACTGGGACAGATACATGACAACTATCATGGCCTGGAGCAGGCATACTGAAATTGGGACTTCACAGGTGAATTTCAGACAGTTGAGAAGCTCCTAAAATATTAAAGGTATGTAAATTTTTCAAAGTAATTTATTACTTATAAAATTAAAAACAAATGAACATTAGGTAAGAAGAAAACTTACCTAAATAGTCCAAAATACCAAAGGAACCAAAGTAACGAGCTATGTTAGCACCATAAAAAAAAAAAAAAGCATTAGCATACATACACTTAAAGGCATAAGCAAGAGCAAAGTCTCAAATAAATGTATTGATATAAGATACACATACATGTTCATTTAAGGCTTTCTGCACCAATGGCCAACACTCTTTCAAGTAAGCTTCCCTGTATTTTGGAAACAAAGTTGCGAAACTGCTCTCCTCCAAAAGTCCTCTGGGATTGTCCTCTTTGGAAAAAGCTGGTTCCTTCCAACCATCAGGAACCGTAAGGAGTTCTGATTCATCTACAGAAAGGAAAAAATTTACACATCACATTTTAACTGTCTTTTGGACATACACATCACATTTTAACTGTCTTTTGGACACTTTATGAATATCCTATGCACATATTCACAAGCCTTCCAATACTCCTTGCATTTCCTTTTCCCCTGCTTTTTATATTATTCAAGAGTCAAAGAACATTCCTCTGTCATTATCATCAATTCTCTGTATTAAAATTATCTGTACACATTTCAGTTGCCTCATATGACAAAGTTCCTTAAGAGCAGAAACCCTCTTCACACTAGTTGGCATATGCCAGGCAGATAGTGAGTACTGCAGAAACATGTACTGCACTACACTATCATAAAATTGAAGATTTGAATGCCATTTTGATTAGTATTTTAAATACAATTAACCTTTCTGACTTTCCTGGAGTGTATGGAACCTGGATGTGTGTGTTTGTGTAAAACTTATGAAAGAGGATTCCAGTTTATCTTTCAGTTAATAATCACTGGTAATTCTAGATTTTCCTAAGCATTTTGAGTGCCTTATTTCCATATGCCTTTCATTGTAACTATAAAAGGTAGAATCTGTATTATTATTCTCATTTTATAGAAGATGGTCTAAAAAGGCTAAGTGACTTGCCTAAGGGAACACAAAGCTCACTCAGCCTGGGACTCCTTTCACTACAAGAAAATGCCTCCTAAGGGCAGTAAATTATCTTCTGAATCATTTATTTAAAAAACTCTTGGTCTTGAATTTGAAGAACTCCTTAAATTCAATAGCTATACTCTAATTCAGTTATACTCAAAGGTATGATCCATAGACTTGCAGTATCAGCACAAACTGTAAGTCTGTCAGAAATCCAATTATTGGGCCCCACTACAGACCTACTGAATGAGAATCTCTTCGACGAGGGACAGGAGTCTGTGTTTTACCATGCTCAATAGGAGACTCTTAAGCACGGTAAAGTTTGAAAAACAGGTCGTTACCCTATGTTAGCAGCCTCAGACAGGTAAACTTTCTGCTTATACTCACATCCACTTTGCTATTTCTGGTTCAAATCACAGACAATTGGCTAGTCTTTATATAAAGGATTCTCCAATGTCCTTTAAAGAACACGAATTCCACAAAAGTGATTACTTATATATTATGCATTTTTTTTTTTTTTTTTTTTTTTAAAGACAGGGCCTCGCTCTGTCACCCAGGCTGGAGTGCAATGGCTCCATCCCAGCTCACTGCAGCCTGGACCTCCTGGACTCAAGCGATCTATTCTCTTGCCTCAGCCTCACAAGTAGCTGGTACTACAGGCATGTGCCATCATGTCCGACTAATTTTTTTTTTTTTTGGTAGGGAAAGGGTTTTGCCATGTTGACCAGGCTGGTCTCCTGGGCTCAAGCAATCCCCCCTCCTCAGCTTGCCAAAGCGCTGGGATTACAGGAGTGAGTCACTGCAACTGGTTACTTACAATGCTTACCTGACGAAGTCCCTATCCAATTTAAACACTTCAAAGGCTATGGATCCTTTTTTAAAATCCCCACTACAACCTCAGAAAAAAAACTGACAAAAGAAATACTCAGGAGTTTCACAATTAAGGAAGCCTCAAAACATGTGAAAAGATATGCAACCTCATAGGTGATCAGAAAATGCAAATTAAAACTGCAACCAAATACCATTTCATAACTACCAAAATGACAGAAATTCAAAATTCAGATAACATGTATTCATACGAATGTAAGGCAATGACAATTTCGTCCACTCCTAGTGGGAACAAAACTGACAGTAGCACTTTAGAAAAAAGTTAGCATTACTTACACACACCCTACACTTCAGTGATTCCAATCCTATGTTCGCAACCTAGAGAAACCCTTGAACATGTTAACCAGAAGACATGTACAAAGATGTTTTAGCAGTATTGTTTATAATTGCAAGCAATTGGGAACAATCCAAATGTCCACCGATAGTAAAATGAAAAAATAAATTGGGGTATATTCATACAAGGAAACACCACATAACAGTGAAAAGACTAAAACTACACCTGCAAGTATCACCCTGTTTCAAAAACAAAAAGCTAAATCTAAGAAGCAAGACACAGAAAAATGCATACGGTCCACTTTCATGTATATAAAATTTAAAAAACAGGCTAAATTAAGCCACTTCATGACTACAAGAAGAGGAACAGAATGCAACACAATTCAGGGTGGTTACGTCTGATACAGGAAAAGAGAATATGATCTGAGAGGTGCACGTAAGGGTTTTAGGGGTATGGCAATGCTCTATTTTACTTAGTCTGAATGCTAGTTTCCCGCATGGTTTTATTAAACTCTATATAAGTTGTATCCTCTGCTATGTACGTTACATAATCATTTAATGAGCAACAACAAAGAAACTTTGAATACTTTCCCAATGCATCTAAATTGAGAGTTCAATGTTTTTAACACTTCCTATAAGCCTGGTTGAACAGATCCCCAGGCTATTTCTGACTTCTCTATCATTCACACTGAAGAAAACAGGTAAAACCAGACTACAACGCAGGAGTTAACAATTAAAAGGTAACACAACCTAAAGAGTAAGGGCTGTGTCGTCTAATATTTTAGCATCTGACAAACAGGAATTGATAATCTTTCAAAATGTCTTTACTGACAAACTAGAGCTAATGACATGTCGGATAGCTCCTTTCCCCATACCTCACCCCATTATCAGGGTCCACTCCTGTATATCATGACTACCTATTCCCACCTCACCCTATTCCTCATTCCGTCAGTGACTTTCAGCCACCAGCAGGCTACAAGGTTCTGCGTCGCCCTAGGCATTTTCTTAATACTCATCCTTTTACAAAAGACGTAATCCGCAACAGCTTCGCTTTGGGGACCCTTTAGCAAAAGCAATGAATTAGGAACACCTGGGTGGCACCATCCATATCGGCCAGTCGTTCCTGTGGGCCCAGCCAAAATCTTATCAGCGATTATTCAGGTACTCAACTACACAGTACAGGCTCCATGTGGTTTTATAAGTCCACGAGCAACGAAAGAAAAAAACATCGCAACTCAACGTACACAAACCCCAGGCTTCGGTTCCCACATAACATCACCTTGGTTCTCCGGCTTCGGCTTCTGGTTACGAAATTCACTTTTTCCAGCCCCTTTTTCTGGCCGCTCCAGCGAAGGAGACGCCATTTTCAAGCTGCTTCCGGTGGCTCCGGAAATGAAACTGTTCTTAAACCCTACCGGCTAAAACGCCTACACTCAAAATGAGTTCCGCGGAACTCAGACGAGGAGATCTGCGCAGTCTCCGTGCGTACGTGCGTTAAAGCCCGCGCTTTTACACAAACCACAGCTTCTCCTACGTGGCCAATGAAGAGCCGGAGACTTTCTCCCAGTATGCCCTGAAACCATGGAGTTTGCGTACTGGGACTTGTAGTTTAGCAGGCGGTATAGGCAAATTGGATACTGTTTTATCCGTAGTTTCCTCGTGGCCTCACGGTCTAACCTGGACCATCGGACAGCGGAGTGCTACCAACCTGTCATTGATGTCATTCATTCTTTCGATAAATATTTATATGTTGGCCAAATATGCACTAGATGTTGGGAGGAAGTACAAATATGAGAATGCAATGTATATTGGGCCTCCACTGCAAGAAGTGACAGGAATAGCTACTATTTATTGTGAGACTGCTTTGTTTCAGTACTTTATTTACATTATTTCTAATTTCAAAAACAGTGACAAAATTAAACTTTTCAAAGTTGTTTCTGATGGTAATCTTCCCGAGTGTTGGTATTTCTCTAAGTCAGAGGGATGGTAATTCAACATCCTGACGTTTCTGAAGTATTTCAACTAGCCTAAGATTCTCAAAATCTCTAAACTCCTTTTCTACCCCCAACATTACATAGGGCTAAGATGTGTAGAGAGGTTCATCACTAACTACAAATAACTACACTTTTAGAAGTATAAAAGTTCTTCGACATGCCAAATACAAGATTTTTTTTTAATTTTGATTTTATTGCTGGCATTTCTAAAATTTTCTGCAGCAAATAGGGAAAGTCTTTGATAGGTTAAATTCCTTGCATTAGTGAAATACACGTTTGTCTGATAAATCCACTCTCGTGTATCTTATACAAAAATTTAGGTTTTCATATATGAGATCCAGGTATGAAACAGATTGTTACATATGGACAGAAGAACCCACGACAGAGGGGTTTTTTGTTTTTATCCTGTGAGTTTTATAAATGACAGGGATTTTATCTCTGTTCTTTTAATTTCCTCAAAAAATGATAAATTCCTAAAATAGAACAGATAGCAGCAGGTGTGAGGAGTACACTTCATGAAGCAGGTTTTTATCATTCTTATTTTAAGTAACTCAATCACTAATAAGTGGAAGGCCCGTCTTCAAGTTCAGGCAGTTTGACCTAGCAGCTTCAGGGGGCTACTATTCATTAGGAGCTTCAAATGTGTTAGAGGGCTGATAGGGATTAAGGGGAGGGAATAGTCTAGAAATAATATTTGTGTTAAAGCCCTTTATTTTATAGCAAAATTTTCTACATAGGCTTTTCTTCCCATTTACGTGTATATTTTTAATCTTAGTATTGCTATTATTTGAGGAATATTGAGAATATGATGGAGATGGGAAAACGAAAACCCACCCATCCTTTTCTTGGCACTATTGAGTCTGTTTGTAAAACCCAACCTTTTAATTACCATACTATGCAGAGCCCACAGTTCACCTGTCCCTTATTGAAATTTTTACATCTTTTTCCAAATCATTACTGAAAGGGGTGTAAAAACATGGATAATAATTGAGTTATAAGATTCTCTAACGTCCTCTAGACCTCCTATTATAGATGACACCACACTAAAACTGTCTGCTTTCCAAAGGAAAAGATTCATCAGGCTCCTACAATAAGTTATTTCAACATTAAGTGATTCTTTCCCTTCCCTAACTCAAAAGCCCTCACGTTGTCCACCAACTGAATATACAATATAAAAACAATATATGATTGGAAGTTAAGTGAATTTTTTGAAGTCTGTTACTTGCCTTCCAGAACCCATAATCTAACACAAGTTATATCACAGGAATAGGGAGTTATCTTACGTATAGGATATAAAAGCTTTTACTAAAAAATCCTGCAACAAAAATCACAAATTAATTTAAAAATATTAATTATAATGACTATTAATCATATACTGAAGGGTATATATAATTATACATACTTTTTCCTCTGTGATAATATGAGATAAAAATATAGCAAGATACTAATTTGATGCTAGTAGTTATAAGAAGTAATGTACAAAAATTAAATGAATAGAAAATTGCATAAGACTGAGAGGCTGAAGCTTTTCCTTAGTACACATACATTTTTTTTTCAGTTTTAAAACAGACTCTGATGCTTAAATATTGTTACTCATTAACTGAATTTTCATATTTTGGCTTGACAAGCAGGAATAGTACATATATATACTTACTAAAAATTAAAATTGACAGTCAAATTGAATGAGAACAATGTTTCAACAATTTGCTTAGACTATGTTTTAAGCAATTTTGAAGAAAAATTTTAAAATAAACGTGGTATGGAATAAATAAATTCCAAAATTAATTTGACTAGTTCTTCTAAGAATTAAACATTGTAACCAATATTACATATGAATAGTTTGAACTTTTAAAACCTCTAAACAATAGTTTCCACATGTGGGAATTATTTGCTCTAGATTCCGTACTTTGGAAAAGAGCAGATCTAATTTCAACATCTTCCAAAAATTCATTAGAATTGAAAGAACAATTTGATTTTAAATAAATATTGAATAATAACTAAAAATTATAAATATTTATTGAATACATATTGAAAATAAATATTGAAAAATCTCCTAAAATCACCTTAGAAGACTATAAACTCAAAAGTGATTATCAAAATGACAGTGTACAAATTTTCATCTCAATTTCAATGATTCACTGATTATAAAGTATTCAAAATAATAATTTAAAATTTAAAATGATGAGAAATAGGGTAAAAAAATAAAGGATATAAAAGAGGGCTAAATATTCGCAAAACATTTAATGGGTTGGTTACAATAATATTCAAGGTGATAAAAAGATGTAAGCAATTCAATCGAAAAATGAGGAAAGCCCGAGGGTGGTGGCTCACGCCTGTAATCCCAGCACTTTGGGAGGCCGAGGCGGGCGGATCACGAGTTCAGGAGATTGAGGCCATTCTGGCTAACACGGTGAAACCCCGTCTCTATTAAAAATTCAAAAAATCAGTGGGGCATGGTGGCACGCACCTGTAGTCCCAGCTACTAGGGAGGCTGAGGCAGGAGAATTGCTTGAATCCAAGAGGCAGATGTTGCAGTGAGCCGAGATCATGCCACTGCACTCCAGCCTGGGTGACAGAGCAAGACTCCGTCTCAAAAAAAGAAAAGAAAAATGGAAAATATATTAGTAGATATTTGTGATGGTTAATTTTAAGTGTTAACTTGACTAGGTAATATTGTCCTGATATTTGGGCCTACATTATTATGGATGTTTCTGTGAGAGTACATTCAGATGAGATTAACATTTAAATCAGTGAACTTTGAGTAAGGTAGATTGTCCTCTATACTGTGGGTGGTCCTCATCCAATCAGTTGAAGACCTGAATAGAACAAAAACATTGACCTCCCCTGAGAAAGAAGAATTGTGCAGCAGAAGTCCCTTGGACTTGAATTGCAGCGTTGTCTTGTCTTTGTCTCCAGCCTGCCAGCCTACCGTGCAGATTTTGGACTTGCCAGCCTCCATAATCATGTGAACCAATTTTTAAAAATAAATAAAAATAAATTACACACACACACACACACATTGGTTTTGTTTCTCTGGAGAGCCCTAATACAACAATTTATAGTAGAGCTAATCCAAATGACTGACGAACATATGATGTTCAACCTCACTACTGTCAACAAAGTATACAGACTTAACAATGAAATATCACTTCTCACCCACCAGATTGAAAAAAAAGAAAAGAAATAATAAACATACATTTAAAAAAAATACTGCTAGAGGAAAGAATAGTCTCATACATGGCTAGTGCAAATGTAAACTGTTACTGCCTTTTTGCAGAGCAATTTAGCAATATAAAATACACACATATGGTTCTGCAGTAATTCCACACCAGATAAACTATTGAATAGAAATAAAGGGCCATTCAATTAGAATGTTTCTACAATAGTGTTGATTACTACCTTCTATAGAAGTAGTTTAGTGAAATATACTTTGGAGCCATACTGACTAGTTTGCCACCTATTGGCTATATAGCCTGGGGCAAGTTTCTTACCTACTCCTGCTCAGTTTTCTAAAATGGGGAGAATAACCTAACCCCTCAGTAGCTTAATACATGTAAAGCACAAAAAAAAAAAAAACCTTAGCACATGGTAAACACTTAATAGGTGTTAGCTATTATTGTTTATACTGGCAAAAAGTAAAAGCATTTAAACTATCAATTAGGGATCTAGTTAAATAAATGGATGTTTCTTTCATAACCATGGGCTATTATACAACCATTTATAAGAATTAAATCTATATGAAAAAATACACAGAATATTGAGCAATAAAAGCCAGATATGTAATATAAACATACACATACACACACGTATATATAATATGATCTCATTTTTCTAAGGCAAACCATTCATTTATTCAACAAATATTTACTGAGCATCTATGACATTCAAGACACTGTTCTAAATACTTGGTTATATTCTATGTGCTGAACATAATATATGAATACATGAGTTTGTATGTGATTGTACAATAAAAAAATTGGGACAGATACACATTAAGATTTTAAGACTGGCTAACTTAGAGATGAAGATGATTAGAAAAGAAGATGAAACTAGGCAAAAAGACAAAAGAAGATGTCCATGATAAAATAGCATGTATAAAATGATACTATTTACATACAACTGTGTGTGTGTGTGTGTGTGTGTTTGTGTGTTTCTGTATGAAAAGATGGTCATCTAAACGTTGACTACGTTACCTCTCAGTATAGAGACATTTCAAAGTATGGCAATTAAATGGCAATACAGTTGTAAATCAATCACAGTATACATCATTTTTCTTTAACATCCTTGGAAATCTGAATATAAATATGTAAATAAATAAACAAATAGAATATGTACTTAAATGACACTAAAAGGGGAAAGAAAAATGGACATCTCTAAAGGGTTTCTTGGCACAAATCTAGAAACTAGATTGGAAAGCCCTTGGGTCACAGCCACAGGCAGGCCTTTCTTTTTCTTTTGGAGACAGAGTCTCGCTCTGTTGCCAACGCTGGAGGGTAGTGGTGCCATCTCAGCTCACTGCAAACTCTACCTCCTGGGTTCAAGCAATTCTCCTGCCTCACCCTCCCAAGTAGCTGGACTACAGGCGCCTGCCACCATGCCCGGCTAATTTTTGCATTTTTAGTAGAGATGGGGTTTTGCCATGTTGGCCAGGCTGGTCTTGAACTACTGAACTGAGATGATCCACCCACCTCGGCTTTCTAAAGTGCTGGGATTATAGACATGCCCTTTTTGATTGTGACTTCTCTCCTCTTTAGCCTCTTAAGCAATCTAGACCCACATGCAGCCACAATCATCTTCCTGTGAGAAATGTGCTCCACTTGTTCTTACCCTGCTTATTCATTTTCCTCAGGTAAAGCACAGATTGCCCTCACAACAACTCTCCTTTGGAATTAAAGACCTTAATTCTCACGGTAACCAGAGGGTAGAGGAGAAAGAAAGAGTAAGGATGAGATTTAACAATGTCTTTGGAGAGTGTATTATCTTTTATTAAAGCAAACAGGAAAATGGCGAATAAATGTGGTTTATTTTTATTTAACATTTCTACACTGATTTATCAGAGATAAAAATTAATTTTGCACAGTAATCTACTTTCTTGCTAACTTTATTTTCTTTTTTAATAATCTAGATAGGATTTCTCAAGTACATAAGGTTGACACATTTTTATTTTCTTTTTTTATTATACTTTAAGTTTTAGGGTACATGTGCACAATGTGCAGGTTTGTTGCATATGTATATATGTGCCATGTTGGTGTGCTGCATCCATTAACTCGTCATTTAAACATTAGGTATCTCTCCTAATGCTATCCCTCCCCCCTTCCCCCACCCCACAACAGGTGCTGGTGTGTCATGTTCCCCTTCCTGTGTCCATGTGTTCTCATTGTTCAATTCCCACCTATGAGTGAGGACATGTGGTGTTTGGTTTTTTGTCTTTGCGATAGCTTGCTGAGAATGATGGTTTCCAGCTTCATCCATGTCCCTACAAAGGACATGAACTCATCATTTTTTATGGCTGCATAGTATTCCATGGTGTATATGTGCCACATTTTCTTAATCCAGTCTATCATTGTTGGACATTTGGGCTGGTTCCAAGTCTTTGCTATTGTGAATAGTGCTGCAATAAACATACGTGTGCATGTGTCTTTATAGCAGCATGATTTATAATCCTTTGGGTATATACCCAGTAATGGGGTGGCTGGGTCACATAGTATTTCTAGTTCTAGATCCCTGAGGAATCGCCACACTGATTTCCACAATGGTTGAACTAGTTTACAGTCCCACCAGCAGTGTAAAAGTGTTCCTATTTCTCCACATCCTCTCCAGCACCTCTTGTTTCCTGACTTTTAATGATTGCCATTCTAACTGGTGTGAGATGGTATCTCATTGTGGTTTTGATTTGCATTTCTCTGATGGCCAGTGATGATGAGCATTTTTTCATGTGTTTTTTGGCTGCATAAATGTCTTCTTTTGAGAAGTGTCTGTTCATATCCTTCGCCCACTTTTTGATGGGGTTGTTTTTTTCTTGTAAATTTGTTTGAGTTCATTGTAGATTCTGGATATTAGCCCTTTGTCAGATGAGTAGATTGTAAAAATTTTCTCCCATTCTGTGGGTTGCCTGTTCACTCTGATGGTAGTTTCTTTTGCTGTGCAGAAGCTCTTTAGTTTAATTAGATCCCATCTCTCAATTTTGTCTTTTGTTGCCATTGCTTTTGGTGTTTTAGACATGAAGTCCTGGCCCATGCCTATGTCCTGAATGCTATTGCCTAGGTTTTCTTCTAGGGTTTTTATGGTTTTAGGTCTAACGTTTAAGTCTTTAATCCATCTTGAATTAATTTTTGTATAAGGTGTAAGGAAGGGATCCAGTTTCAGCTTTCTACATATGGCTAGCCAGTTTTCCCAGCACCATTTATTAAATAGGGAATCCTTTCCCCGTTTCTTGTTTTTGTCAGGTTTGTCAAAGATCAGATAGTTGTAAATATGTGGCATTATTTCTGAGGGCTCTGTTCTGTTCCATTGGTCTATATCTCTGTTTTGGTACCAGTACCATGCTGTTTTGGTTACTGTAGTCTTGCAGAATAGTTTGAAGTCAGGTAGCGTGATGCCTCCAGCTTTGTTCTTTTGGCTTAGGATTGACTTGGCGATGCGGGCTCTTTTTTGGTTCCATGTGAACTTTAAAGTAGTTTTTTCCAATTCTGTGAAGAAAGTCATTGGTAGCTTGATGGGGATGGCATTGAATCTATAAATTACCTTGGGCAGTATGGCCATTTTCACGATATTGATTCTTCCTACCCATAAGCATGGAATGTTCTTCCATTTGTTTGTATCCTTTTTTATTTCCTTGAGCAGTGGTTTGTAGTTCTCCTTGAAGAGGTCCTTCATATCCCTTGTAAGTTGGATTCCTAGGTATTTTATTCTCTTTGAAGCAATTGTGAATGGGAGTTCACTCAAGATTTGGCTCTCTGTTTGTCTGTTATTGGTGTATAAGAATGCTTGTGATTTTTGCACATTGATTTTGTATCCTGAGACTTTGCTGAAGTTGCTTATCAGCTTAAGGAGATTTTGGGCTGAGATGATGGGGTTTTCTAAATATACAGTCATGTCATCTGCAAACAGGGACAGTTTGACTTCTTCTTTTTCTAATTGAATACCCTTTATTTCTTTCTCCTGCCTGATTGCCCTGGCCAGAACTTCCAACACTATGTTGAATAGTAGTGGTGAGAGAGGGCATCCCTGTCTTGTGCCAGTTTTCAAAGGTAATGCTTCCAGTTTTTGCCCATTCAGTATGATATTGGCCATGGGTTTTTCATAGAAAGCTCTTACAATTTTGAGATACGTCCCATTAATACCTAATTTATTGAGAGTTTTTAGCATGAAGGTTGTTGAATTTTGTCAAAGGGCTTTTCTGCATCTATTGAGATAATCATGTGGTTTTTGTCTTTGGTCTGTTTACATGCTGGATTACGTTTATTAATTTGTGTATGTTAAACCAGCCTTGCATCCCAGGGATGAAGCCCACTTGATCATGGTGGATAAGCTTTTTGATGTGCTGCTGGATTTGGTTTGCCAGTATTTTATTGAGGATTTTTGCATCAATGTTCATCAGGGATATTGGTCTAAAATTCTCTTTTTTTGTTGTTTCTCTGCGAGGCTTTGGTATCAGGATGATGCTGGCCTCATAAAATGAGTTAGGGAGGATTCCCTCTTTTTCTGTTGATTGGAATAGTTTCAGAAGGAATGGTACCAGTTACTGCTTGTACCTCTGGTAGAATTCGGCTGTGAATCCATCTGGTCCTGGACTTTTTTTGGTTGGTAAGCTATTAATTATTGCCTCAATTTCAGAGCCTGTTATTGGTCCATTCAGGGATTCAACTTCTTCCTGGTTTAGTCTTGGGAGGGTGTATGTATCGAGGAATTTATCCATTTCTTCTAGATTTTCTAGTTTATTTGCGTAGAGGTGTTTATAGTATTCTCTGATGGTAGGTTGTATTTCTGTGGGATCGGTGGTGATATCCCCTTTATCATTTTTTATTGCATCTATTTGATTCTTCTCTCTTTTCTTCTTTATTATGGTGGTGTGGTGCTGAGAAGAATGTATATTCTGTTGATTTGGGGTGGAGAGTTCTGTAGATGTCTATTAGGTCCCCTTGGTGCAGAGCTGAGTTCTGTTCCTGGATATCCTTGTTAACTTTCTGTCTCGTTGATCTGTCTAATGTTGACAGTGTGGTGTTAAAGTCTCCCATTATTATTGCGTGGGAGTCTAGGTCTCTTTGTAGGTCTCTAAGGACTTGCTTTATGAATCTGGGTGCTCCTGTATTGAGTGCATATATATTTAGGATAGTTAGCTCTTCTTCTTGAATTGATCCCTTTACCATTATGTAATGGCCTTCTTTGTCTCTTTTGATCTATGTTGGTTTAATGTCTGTTTTATCAGAGACTAGGATTGCAACCCCTGCCTTTTTTTGTTTTCCATTTGCTTGGTAGGTCTTCCTCCATCCCTTTATTTTGAGCCTATGTGTGTCTCTGCATGTGAGATGGGTTTCCTGAATACAGCACACTGATGGGTCTTGACTCTTTTTCCAATTTGCCAGTCTGTGTCTTTTAATTGGAGAATTTAGTCCATTTGCATTTAAGGTTAATATTGTTATGTGTGAATTTGATCCTGTCATTATGATGTTAGCTGGTTATTTTGCTTGTTAGTTGATGCAGCTTCTTCCTAGCCTCGATGGTCTTTACAATTTGGCATGTTTTTGCAGTGGCTGGTACCAGTTGTTCCTTTCCATGTTTAGTGCTTCCTTCAGGAGCTCTTTTAGGGCAGGCCTGGTGGTGACAAAATCTCTCAGCATTTGCTTGTCTGTAAAGGATTTTATTTCTCCTTCACTTATGAAGCTTAGTTTGGCTGGATATGAAATTCTGGGTTGCAAATTCTTTTCTTTAAGAATGTTGAATATTGGCCCCCACTCTCTTCTGGCTTGTAGAGTTTCTGCCGAGAGATCAGCTGTTAGTCTGATGGGCTTCCCTTTGTGGGTAACCCGACCTTTCTCTCTGGCTGCCCTTAACATTTTTTCCTTCACTTCAACTTTGGTGAATCTGACAATTATGTGTCTTGGAGTTGCTCTTCTTGAGGAGTATCTTTGTGGCATTCTCTGTATTTCCTGAATCTGAATGTTGGCCTGCCTTGCTAGATTGGGGAAGTTCTCCTGGAAAATATCCTGCAGAGTGTTTTCCAACTTGGTTCCATTCTCCCTGTCACTTTCAGGCACACCAATCAGACGTAGATTTGGTCTTTTCACATAGTCCCATATTTCTTGGAGGCTTTGTTCATTTCTTTTTATTCTTTTTTCTCTAAACTTCTCTTCTCACTTCATTTCATTCATTTGATCGTCCATCACTGATACCCTTTCTTCCAGTTGATCAAATCGGCTACTGAGGCTTGTGCATTCATCACATAGCTCTCATGCCGTGGTTTTCCACTCCATCAGGTCCTTTAAGGACTTCTCTGCATTGGTTATTCTAGTTAGCCATTCGTCTAATCTTTTTTCAAGGTTTTTAACTTCTTTGCCATGGGTTCAAACTTCCTCCTTTAGCTCGGAGAAGTTTGACCATCTGAAGCCTTCTCTCAACTTGTCATTCTCCATCCTGCTTTGTTCCATTGCTGGTGAGGAGCTGCATTCCTTTGGAGGAGGAGACGCACTCTGATTTTTAGAATTTTCAGTTTTTCTGCTCTGTTTTTTCCCATCTTTGTGGTTTTATCTACCTTTGGTCTTTGATGATGGTGACGTACAGATGGGGTTTTGGTGTGGATGTCCTTTCTGTTTGTTAGTTTTCCTTCTAACAGTCAGGACCCTCAGCTGCAGGTCTGTTGGAGTTTGCTGGAGGTCCACTCCAGACCCTGTTTGCCTGGGTATCAGCAGCGGAGGCTGCAGAACAGCGAATATTGGTGAACAGCAAATGTTGCTGCCCTGATCGTTCCTCTAGAAGTTTTGTCTCAGAGGAGTACCCAGCCGTGTGCGGTGTCAGTCTGCTCCTACTGGGGGGTGCTTCCCAGTTAGGCTACTCGGGGGTCAGGGACCCACTTGAGGAGGCAGTCTGTCTGATCTCAGATCTCCAGCTGCGTGCTGGGAGAACCACTACTCTCTTCAAAGCTGTCAGACAGGAACATTTAAGTCTGCAGACGTTTCTACTTCCTTTTGTTTGGCTATGCCCTGCCCCCAGAGGTGGAGTCTACAGAGGCAGGCAGGCCTCCTTGAGCTGCGGTGGGCTCCACCCAGTTCAAGGTTCATGGCCGCTTTGTTTACCTATTCAAGCCTCAGCAATGGCGGGCACCCCTCCCCCAGCCTTGCTGCCACCTTGCAGTTTGATTCCAGACTGCTGTGCTAGCAATGAGTGAGGCTCTGTGGGTGTAGGACCCTCCGAGCCAGACGCGGGATCTAATCTCCTGGTGTGCCGTCTGCTAAGACTGTCGGAAAAGCGCAGTATTAGGGTGGGAGTGACCCAATTTTCCAGGTGCCGTCTGTCACCCCTTTCTTTGGCTAGGAAAGGGAATTCCCTGACCCCTTGCACTTCCTGGGTGAAGCAATGCCTCGCCCTGCTTCAGCTCATGCTCGGTGCGCTGCACCCACTGTCCTGCACCCACTGTCTGACAATCCCCCATGAGATGAACCCGGTACCTCAGTTGGAAATGCAGAAATCATTCGTCTTCTGCATCGCTCACACTGGGAGCTGTAGACTGGAGCTGTTCCTAATCGGCCATCTTGGCTATACTCCCTATTTTCTTTTTTTTAAATCTTATTTTAGGTTCAGGGATACATATGCTGACTTGTTATATAGATAAACTCCTGTCACGGGGGTTTGTTGTACAGATTATTTCATCACCCAGATACTAAACCTAGTACCCAATATAGTTATTTTTTCTGCTTCTCTCCTCCCACCCTCCACCCTCGAGTAGGCCCCAGTGTCTGTTGTTCCCTTCTTTATATGAGTTCTCATTATTTAGCTCCCACTTACAAGTGAGAACATGCAGTATTTGTTTTTCTGTTGCTGTGTTAGTTTGCTAATGCAGGAACAGAAAACAGATGGAGCTGGAGGATGGAGCCTCCAGCTCCATCCATGTTCCCTCAAAAGTCGTAATCTCATTCTTTTTTATGGTTGCATAGCCACGTTTTTATTTTCTAACATACATTAGCTGCTTTTCATTCCAGTCAACTTCATGGAAAAGTTTAAAATTCTAAATCAATATATCTAACAACTCAATAACAGTAATGATACCTGTGGCTGTAAAAGTAAGCCCTCTTCTAACTCCAAGTGATTTCATGATGAAATAGGTATCTAGTCAAGCACACACAAAAAATGTACCCTAGCTGTAAACTAATTATACATTATCAGTCATAAAATTATTATATTATTAACCTATCTTTAGAAAAATAAAGTGTTGATAAAAGTGAATTGTTCTGCATGTAACCCAAGAACCCTGGGAATCTAGGACAGAGACAGGATTTACGAAACATATTCAGCAAGTCTTGAAATGCTTTCTGCTGTGCAGCAGGATGTTTCATGTAGTTGGTGCCTGGGTGAAACATCTTTGCAGGATACCCACCTCTTTCTCCAAGGCCACACTTCGCAAATTCTGTGGAGAATAAGGTATATTGTACTGTTTTGACTCTAACCAGACATGTAATCCTAGATAAGACTTAACCAACTGGTTTCTTTTATTGTAAAATGAGAGAGTTGGGTTAGATCACTGTTTTTCAAACTTTAACCAGCCTCAGAATCACATGGAGGGGTGGCCCCACTCTCACTTTATAGTAGTATAGTAGGCCCTGAGAATTTGCAGCCCCCCAACGAGAAAGAATTATTGAACCCAAAATATCAATAGTCTCAAGGATAAGACACTCTGGCCTAAAGGTATTCTGAGTTGCTGTTATTCTACTTTAAAGGGCCAGTAAGTGCCTAACCAAGCATGCCATGAAAGCAGAGTTATTTTCCACTTTTTTTTTTTTTAATTTAACCTACCTAGGGGCAGTATTAGTTTGGTACCAAAGCCAAAGATTCCAGATAGCTGTTCATTATGATGCTGGGCTCCTCTGTGGACAGGTCTCCATTTTCCTCAACCATATCATTGTGGAATTCTGTTGCCTCATGACCTGAAAAAACACTGGGATTTGTACATACAGTGGACCCTTTGTGTTGAAAGACACTCATTACTGCTTAAATATTAGTCTCTTCAGGCCCCAAGCCAATAAAACATTCATATTTTCATTGGGAATCTAGCATCTCCTATAATTTACAGGAAATCTTCCCTCTTTCTCTTTGTGATTGTTCTCATTGATAAGGACCAGCTTTGATATAATTTTCAGTTAGAACGTTCTTCCCCCTAAAGGAAGCTGGAATACATTCCATGGTATTATGTTCCACCATAGCAACGGAAGGCTTTTTATTGCATGCATGAATATTCAGGATTTAATCAGTGGCATGTGAAATGTATTGATACTACTGAGAATTATTTTATGCTAATGGAAAAAGCAAACGACAGTCTTTTATTTGTAAACATAACACTGAAAGAACACTTGAACTTTTCTGGAAAGCAAATCTTTAGTCATTTGTTGAAGCTATATGCCTTTCCCAACCTTTAGATGGCAGTAACTGCAGATGGCCCATAATAAAATGAACTTTTTAAGTGAAATATTTTAAACATTTAATACATTTATATTTTTAAAAATGATTTCATGATGTTAATAAGATGGTGGCATTGCTTCTTCATAATTTCAAATTCTCTAATTAAAAAGTCTAGCTACCTGACACTGGGAGGTGTGTAAATGCAGGCTTTAACATAATACTTTTTATCATCCAACAGTGATTTTAACCTCTTTTTGTTTACCATTCCCTTTACTATGTGATGAAATACAGACTGTTTCCCCAGAAGAGCACATGTTTGCATAGACATAATAGCACTCTTCCATAGAATCCCTAGAGGATCAGGCTACCAGTTTAGGGGGCCTTGCCTTAAAGCAACATGAGAGGAGTGTCTCAGAAGCCTGAATCTGATCTTATAAGCACTAGAGTGTCCTGCTCTTAGAGTTGCCCAGGGGAGACAGAGGGGATGGAAGCACTCTTTACCTTTAATAAATAAGCATATGCCTTCTTCTACAATTATGATTTCAGTATGATTAAATAGTTGCATAGAACTATACTTCTCAAGACTCCTTTGATGGCAAGTCATAGAAACTCAAAGTAACTTATGTAAAAAAGAGGATTTATAGTCCCATAACCTGGATACTGCATCTAGGAACTCAACAGTGTCATCAAGACAGTAATGCCCTCCCTCAGTCACTGGCATGTTCTCTCTCTCTTTCTCTCTGTCCCCCTTCTGTGTCTATCAGCAGTTCTAGGATGTACATTCCCAACAGAAGAAGAGCTTCTTTTTCTGAAGATCTATATAAAAAGTCCCAGGTGACCACTTATGTTTAGTTTGGTATTTATCAGTTCCATGCATATTTTTGTTTTTATGGCTACTACACACACACACACACACATACACACATACAATCTTTAAACAAGATAAAGTAGGGTTTACATATTTTATATGACATATTGTACATTATACTTAATAAACATGTATGTAATTATTATATAATTATTTTATATTAGTTACATTCATATAATGTATAGGTATATTATATATATACAAAATCATATATATAATGTGCATGTACTTATGAAACTTGCTTTTTATGTGGAATATATTGTTTTTAGATATATTCATCTTGAATCCATGTAATGCTAGTTCATTCTACCACAGTAAATAACTTTTGAAATTAGTTTATAAAAGACATTGTGGCTTCCATCTTTGTTGCATTCTCTCTAGCTCTTCCTCTCTCTCTGTCTCTCTGGGATCACTCATTCTGGGGAAAGCCAGCTGTTGTGTTGTGAGCAGCCCTGTGGAGAGGTCCCTGTGGTAAGGAACTGAAACCTGTCAACAGCCACATGAGAGAACTTGGAGGCAGCTCATGTAGTTTAGTCAAGCTGTCTGATGGCTGCAGCCCTACCTAATTGCAGCCTCCTGGGAGACCTTGAGCTGCAAGCTCCCAGCTGAGCTGCTCACAAATTCCTGACCCTCAGACACTGTATAAATGTTTAAGTTGCTAATTTGGGGGATAATTTTTACACAGACAAACATAACTAACACAATATTGAAGCAAATCTAAGAATTTATCAATATATCAGGTTTTGGTGGGGATACAGACATGAAATTTTTTCTCAGTAGAAATAGTTTTCCCTGGTTCTTGCCACTAGAGGGCAAACGGTCACAAATAATGGCTTTTTCTATTTCCAGACAACTCAGATGTCCGATGCAAACATTCTTAGAGACCATCTGCTCTGTTGCCTTACAGATGAGTATACAAATGCCCACAGACATTAACTTACTTGTTCAAGTTCACACAGGCTAGATCTTAACGTAAAAACTCAGCTGCAGTTAATAACATACAAACCAGCTATTTTTAAATTTTTTTAAATTTTTGTGATATACACCTGTACACCATACATCTATGTATATATATATATACACCTATGTGTATACATCTATACATAGGTTTATACATTTATGGGGTACATGAGATGTTTTGATACAGGCATGCAATATGAAATAAGCACATCATGGAGAATGGGGTATCCATTCCCTCAGGCATTTATCCTTTGAGTTCCAAACAATCCAATTACACTATTTAAGTTGTTTTAAAATGTACAATTAAGTTATTATTGACTATAGTCACCCTATTGTGCCAATTAGTTAACTATTAATTAATGCTGCTATTTCTGAAAGTCACTAGGTACAAATAAAGAAGGCTTTATCTTTTTTATTTCAACTAGCATGTTAAAATTCCTAAGATCACAAAATTTATGATAACAACTATTGCTATTTATTGGGTACCTATTGTGAACAACTTATTATACACATGTGCTACATGTCTTTTCATTTAATCTATCTAATGAAGCTTTGAAACTTACGCCTATCAATGCATGAGGGTCAGTGTCTTGTCCAAGGACACGTAGCTAGAAAGAAGGAAAACGAATTTGATTCTGATAGAGGTTAAATCTCTTTGCAATATTTTTCTTAGGGGACGGCTCATAGCCTCTGATTATACCAGAAGTTTGTTGCTTCTGGAAACTTTTAGTATGTTGAGACATTTAAATGATTGCCATATAACATTGGAACAGAAAAGAAAAAAATTGATGACTCTCCTTCCCTTTTTCCCAGAAAAATTCTCTCTCTCTCTCTCTCTCACACATACACATGCACACACACACATCACACACTCTCTCTCTCTCTCTCTCACACACACACACATATTGCCTCTTTCCTTCATTCTAGCAGACCAGCTTTGTGTTACTGGTTAACCTTCCTAGAGCTTCATTTTGTTGCACCTTCTTCATTTCTAAAATAAGAATACACCTATCTCTTTTAAGCTCTCAGCAGGGATGCTGTGATGATTAATGAAAAAGTCTTCATGAATCTCATTTGATTTTGCAGAAGACAAAAGTTTAATAAAGCTGAAGAATCATTATAATGGTAATTAGTCATATTTTAGGACAGATGGGCAAGTGTCTGGCAGTGGTGGCTTAGCTGGAGCTGTTGCCACACCAAAGCAATAAAGTAATGTCAATATGTCAGCCACATCAAGTTAGACGCAAGGAGGGTGCAATAGCAGCCTACTTCACACACTGCTTTGTTCATCATCTCTGCTTGGCACAGACTGGGACAGAGTTACAGCATTTCTAAGACAGACAGGCAGGCAGTTCGAGAAGAGCCACCTCATTATTGTGGCATATAATCTCCAAAGATAGCCACCACTGATAGCTTCCTTCCTTGTTGATATGCATGTTACTCCTCATACTAAGAGAGTGAGGAGCCCCTTGAATCTGGCCTGGCCCTGTGACTTGTTTAGATCAAGAGAATACTGTGGCTATGACTCTGCTAATTCTAGGTCCAGCCTTTAGAAAGACTGGCAGCTTCTGCTTCCTCTATCTTGGAAGAATGATGCAGGATAAGAAGTTCAAATACCCTGAGCCCATCTCACTATGAGAAAGCCCAAGCTAGCCATGTGGAAAGAGGGACAGAAACAGGCCTGACCAGCTCTCGGATATTCCAGTCATCCCAACTGAGGTTCTGAATGTGAGTGAAGAAGCAATCTTAGACATTTCAGCTTCAGTAGATACCATGTGGAGCAAAAGAACTGTTCAGTCCAGATTGTTTTTAAGCCATTGTGTTCTGGCATGTTTCTTATATAGCAATAGATATTTGAAACACCTATCAACATTTAAAATAGGGTCATATATCTCTTGATATTCTCTCTTTGCTAAATGAAGTAGAGGATTTCTTCAGAGAAATGAATAAGGGAAAAACAGTAAGAGTTTGATACAGTTGAGAGGGTAGTTGCTTTTTAGAGGATACAGATTTTAGTTTTATAAAAGTCTGATTAAGATAGAGCAGTTATCCTTTCTTTGTTCACTCAGGCATTCATGCTCAAATATTTGTTGAATAAATATATTGCTTACTATACATCAGACATATGGATTATACACACACAGTCTCCAACTTATGATGGTTGGACTTACATCATAACCTTCATAAATTGGAGAGCCATCATGTTTTTCACTTTCAGTACAGTATTCAACAAATTGCATGAGATATCAAACACTGTATTATAACATAGGCTTTGTGTTAGATGATTTTTCCCAGCTGCAGGCTAATATAAGTGTCTGAGCACATTTAAGATAGGCTAGGCTAAGTTCTGATGTTCTATAGGTTAGGTATATTAAGTACATTTTCAATTTAGATTATATTTTCTAACTTATGATGGGTTTATCAGGACACAATCCCATCATAAGTTAAGGAACATCTGTAGGGCTAAGTGAGATAGATAATGTCCCTGATCTCATAGTGCTTATATCCTAATTGGGGAAGACAAATAACAACCAAAGCAAAAAGATAATTTCAGTTGGTGATAATGCAATTAATCTGGGGAAGGGTAATGTGATAGCATTATCAGAGTCTTTCTAAGGGTTCCCCACAATGCATTAGCAATAAACTAACAAACAGAAAAAAAAAAAAAGAAAATGTTCACCCCGAGATTGTAATACAGTTTAATTATCTGTAACCTAATTAGCAGTTTCTGGGTATGAGTAAACACAATTCATGGTGTGGGCAGGGCTTTCCCATTTTGTATTTTGAGTCTTAGCTTTGTTAACACTGAAACTGATCTGGTGGGGTAGATTTTTTTCTCCTACCTTATTAGCTTTTTAGGGAGGTAAAAATGGAATGTGCTAGCATTGGTGGTACAGGTACTTTGCTGGTCCACATGCTGTCTATTAACAACATTCCTAAGACAGAGCCATTGATGTACTCAAAGAAAATGAGTTTGATGGGCACCTTGGTTGATTCCATGCCTTCACTATTGTGAATAGCACTCTGATGAACATATGAGTGCATATGTCTTTTTGATAGAACAATTTATTTTCCTTTGATTAATGGAATTGCTGGGTCAAATGGCAGTTCTGTTTTAAGTTCTTTGAGAAATCTCTGAACTGCTTTCCATAGTGACTGACCTAATTCACATTGCCACCAGCAGTGTATAAGTGTCCCCTTTTCTCCGCAGCCTCACCAGCATCATTTGTTTTTTGACTTTGTAATAATAGCCAGTCTGAGGCCAGGTGCAATGGTTCACGCTTGTAATCCCAGGCATTTGGGAGGCTGAGGCAGGCGGATCACTTGAGGCCAGGGGTTCAAGACCAGCCTGGCAAACATGGCGAAACCCTGTCTCTACTGAAAAAATACAAAAAAAATTAGCCAGGAGTGCTGGTGGGCACCTGTAATCCCAGCTACTCGGGAGGCTGAGGCAGGAAAGTCGCTTGGACCTGGGAGGGAGAGGTTGCAGTGAGTGGAGATCGCACCATTGCACTCCAGCCTGGGTGACAAGAGTGAAACTCCATCTCAAAATAATAATAATAATAACAACAATAATAATAATAATAGCCAGTCTGACTGGTATGAGATAGTATCTCATTGTGGCCTTGATTTGCATTTCTCTGATGATTAGTGATGTTGAGCATTTTTTCATATGTTTGTTGGCCACTTGTATATCTTCTTTTGAGAAGTGTCTCTTCATGCCTTTTGCCCACTTTTGAATGGGGTTATTTGTTTTTGCTTGTTAAATTGTTTAAGTTCCTCATAGATTCTGGATATTAGACCTTTATGAACATTTTATCCCATTCTGTAGGTTGTGTGTTTACTCTGTTCATAGTTTCTTTTGCTGTACAGAAGCTCTTTAGTTTAATTAGGTCTCACTTGTCAACTTTTGTTTTAGTTGCAAGGGTAGATAGGTTAATGAAATGTGGTACATACAAGCCATGGAATACTATGCAGTCATAAAACAGAACAAAATTATGTCCTTGGCAGCAACACAGAAGCAGCTGGGGGCCACTACCCCAAGCAAATTAATTAAGGAAAAGAAAATCAAATACCACATGTTCTCACTTACCAGTAGGAGCTAAACATTGGGTACTAATGGACATAAAGATGGCAACAATGGACACTCGAGACTACTAGAAGGAGGAGGGCAAAAGGGTTGAACAACTAACTACTGGGTACTATTTTCAGTACCTAGGTGATAGGATCAATAATATCCCAAATCTCTACATCACAAAATATACCCAGCTAACAAACCTGTAGATGTAGCTCCTGAATCTAAAATAGAAGTTGAAATTATTTCTTCAAATGAAAATAAGTTTGAATTAAGAGAATCAAGGAACTAGATATCTTACAGTCCTACATTTCTGGAAGGCTTCACTTACTTAATTTCTTCTGAAGAAAGGGCATTTTTCATAAGATAATTAGAAAAACCACTCTTCTTTTGCATACATAGCATGGTTCTCTGTGATATCCCATGAACGTTCTGTTGAGACCCTTCCACATTCTTTTGAAATTAGCAATGATTTCCTTGAAAGAGGAAATTCTGTCTTAATTTCTTCGTTTATTTATCCTCTCACACAATATCCTGCCCATAGTACATGCTTAATAAATATTTGTTTAATAAGTGAATGTCGGATTAAGAGACCAGTGCCTACATTTGAAACCCAGCTCTGCAACCTACTAGCAGTGTGATCTTGGTCAAGTTACTTAATTACTCTCAACCACTACATTGTTACTTTAAAATTAATATTAAGTTTCCAAAATGGTGACTCTTGATAAATTAGAATAGACACATAGCCATTGACAGCTAATGCTGGCAACACTGTGTGTGTGTGTGTGTGTGTGTGTGTGTGTGTGTGTGTGTGTGTGTGTGTATAATGTATACATATATACATGTATATGTATACATATTAGTTATATTTGTATTATGTATTTTAATTAATTTCAATCATTTGTAGACATACATATATGTGTATGTACATATGTATGTATATATATATACACATGTGTATATATGCCTACAGATGTGTATACATACGCCTACATATATATACATGTATATACACACACGTATATATATATATACACGCACACACACACACACACGCATATATATATGTGCCTGCAAATGTAATCCTTCCCTCATAGAGGTTATTTGCCTTTAGATAAAATCTGGGAAAAGCGAAGATCATTACTGCTAGAATTCAATTTGAATATATTTTTACTTAAATACTGACTTTTTAAACTTCGCTTTCTTCTAAGACAAATTTCTTAGTTGGCCAACAATAACTGGCACTGTCTAAGCATCTATGATAACTTATCAAGAGTCACCACTTTGAAAACTTAATAATATTAGTTTTAAAATAATTATGTGGTGGTTGAAGTTTATTAGTGGAAATGAGGCAGGAGGACAGAGGAAAGAAACAGCAAACTTGATGTATTTTATGACCTAAAGGTCTAATGACAGAAGAGCTAATCTTACAATGCCTGTTCATGAAAAGCTCATTGAAAAGTCCCATGATATTAATAAGTTAAATGTCCTTACCTACAATGAATCCCAGTAGAAATTTTACAATAAATTTGTCTTCAGTGAAAGGTACTAGGGTAGAGAAAGGAAAAATATCACATAAATTAAGAGTTTTTGCCATTTTTTATGTTTGTCACATATTTGTGGACTAAGTAGATGAGGAATTATTGATATAGAATTCAACAAAATTCAATGAGATATAATTATAATTATAATTTTAGAGCATAGGATTTATTTGGCAAAATGGGAACATATAGTGGTTGGGATGCACCAGTGTTTAAAAATGAATAATAATAAGATAATATTTTGGTTAGGACAATCAGCTTAACATCAAAAGCCATTTGTTTAGACTGTAATTTAACAGAAAATATAATGCTAATATTCAGTTTATATAATAATCCCTTTAAGTGGTAGAAACTATAGCCTTTAAGAGTCAAACCTCTTCTTTTTTAACTTCTAGGGAGAGCCTTATCTGCTCTCAAAAGGTCTTAAAATAACCATCTGATCTTTCAAAATCTATATCAGTCCTAATTCTAGGGTGTCTCGTCCTTCAGCGAACATAAAAGTTTATAAATAGATTTAGAAATAGCAACAACAAGTGATTCCTCCTTCTAAAATGCACTGTTACCTTGGATAACAAATAACTGAAAGATTTCCAACTACTTGCATTCCTTTCTGACCAGGCAATCTGAGGGCACGCTCTAGCCCCCAGCCATCCAAATGGCAACTCTATTTGGAATAAAATTAGATAGAAAATTATCACTGTAACCTTACAAACACTGAGACTACCCCACAGAAGTAAGCTGGTAAAAACATAAGATAAACAGCAGATCCTAAAGATATGCCAAAAATTTAAAAAAGTGTTTTTATCGTTGAACTCCAGCTGCATATAGTGTACAAGATGGAGAATATGAAAACCGGTTACACATTCCATACCACTCTAAACAGCTCAATGAAGATTCCTTGGGATTTATTATGACAGATACTGTTACACTTTCTTTAGCTCTCAACTTAAAAGCATATGTTTGGTTCAATCCCCACCCAGAATTACTGGGTTTATATCACTGTCAGGTAACCAGTGTCTTCCCAGATAGTGGAATATGTTACTGAAAATATCTTTATTTGCCTTCACTCACAGATTCACACACAGCGGGGACTTAAATGATCCTTAGTCCTGGGAAAGTGGGTGATGAGGGGGTCAGGAACGGCGCAGGTAGAAAAATGTTCTCTTAGTGGAATGTAGTATTGGCTGTTCACCCAATTTCTGCAGATGACCTAAATAACAATTGCCTTAGAGATGCTGGCAATTTGAAATAAAAATGACAACCTCTATCCGATGTTGGCTAGCATCTCTTGAACCATCTAGTCTTTTATTTATTCCATAAAAATATATCAAGTGCCTTCTCTGTTCCCCAAAGTGTACTGGGCCCTACAAATACTGCATTTAATGATACAGATGTTGTTCCTAACATGCATATGAACTTGCAGTGTAGAGGTGAAGGGAGACACTAAACTACAGTAAACTAAAAAGCAGCGCTAAACACATGTTTGCGGTCAAGTATTACATATGGGACGCACATAGTGCTATGGAAACCTGTTATAGGAATGTCCTTACTTCTTCCAACTGGTAGAAAAGGACACCAAAGTGATCCTCATCTGGGTATCCCAGTGCAAATGACTTAATTTCCTGGGCTTTGGTTTCCTTGGATAAAAGTAAGAGGAATTGGAATAAATGATTTCTACAGTCCCTTTCAGTGATAAGGTGCTGGAATCCTTTTCAAATCTTCCCAGTCCCAAAAGCATATTCCAATGGCATATTCTCTGCAAGAATAATTTGAGGACTTGTTAATGACTAAGTGCAGACAATGGTTATGTCTTTGACCATCCCTAGAGTGCCAGCAGTGAAGCTTAATTTTAGAAACCTGGGATGCTCACTGACCTCTACTGGAAATACGCTACGAAGAAAGTCCTTGTGGAATCCTGTAGGTCTTACCGTCTGTTTCACAAATGCCCCTTTTCTGTGTGTGTACCAAGCTGGGTAGGGGTACTATTCACTTCTGATTCATAGTGAGCTGTAACGTGCCCTAAAGGTGCTGTCTCAGAAGGTTGTATCCTCTCATTTTTCTCCCTTAAGTAATCAAGTAGATAAACAAAACCCCCATATTATTCTTGTTAGCCTTTCATTACCAAAATAAGGGGAAGAGTCACATAAACAGAGAAATAGAAACCTGCTTATGTTTTCCATGGTTTCTGAAGTAAAGATGCAAATGACTTCTGTAGTAGATGCTGTAGTATGGCTCTTTCAATACCTTTTCCAACCCTTCTCTTGTTTTCCTCTATTATTGATGCCAGAAAATGGAAATGCTTAACTCTCAGTCTCTTTCAGGTCGTGGTAGCTCAATTCTGGCCTATAAGATGTAGAGGAAGTCCCTAGAAACCAAAAAGCCTTCCTATTGCTTCGCTTTTCTCATTCTTCCTGTTTGGAACAGGCATGTGATGGCTGGAAATACAGCAACAATAATGAAACTGAGAGGATGAAAGTCACGGTGAAGTTGATGGAACAGAAAGAAAATGAACTTGGTTCTTTCATGACATATTAGAAAAGCCGCCTCAGCCTTGAACAATCTTCATTAAACCTGATATTTAAATGTTTACTGGGTTTTTGTTTGTCACAATGAATATAATTCTAACTGATCAACTTCTAATAATAATAATACTGATTGTATACAGAAAGCTCATATATAGAAACTTCAGGGTGGACTTGGTGCAGTTGGAAGTAGCCTAAAATTGATCAGAATATCTTCATACTGGTTTAGGTTGTATAAAATCATCCTTGTTATTTCACAGTATTTTATCTTCTAGGTATAAGATTTTGATCAATAAATATTAGAATATTCAAACTAAATGGAAAAGCTGCCAGTCCCTACATTTACTGACAAGAAGACTAAAATACTTTTAATTTTGAGAAGCTCAGTGTTGTGACCACTCTGAATTCAATGGTGAGGTGATGTTCCCCATTCAGAGGGATAGCGTCTAAGGCTAAAATATTTGTTTTTAAAAATGCAAGGTTGTCTCAAGCTACATATCATGGGGCATATTAAACAAAAGTTCCCACTCTGCAGAAAACATCCCTCAGATATTTAAACGTTTTGGGAATGTGAGGGGTTGTGTCTTATTACACAAAAAGTTTTGAAAATATCACCACTCTAGGCTCTAGAGTCAGCCTACCTGGCTAAAATCTTTTGTAAACCCTTACTGGCAGTACAATTTTAACAAGTTATGGAACTTCAGTAATGTTCAGTTTCCTCACTTGTAAAAAGGAGTTATAACAACAATTACCTCCTAAAACTGCATCTACTGGATAATAGTTACATTTCCAGTAAATGCTATCAATTACAATTATTGTGGCAGAAGCTTTACCTTAAAGTTTGTTTATGTTTCATTTTTGGTTGACATTACCTTTCTTTACCTGTGTTTAAGTTATGTGGGTCTTTATGGATAAAAAGTCATCAGCAGTGTTTTTTAATAGATGATATGTAAGCCCACTAGACTCCTTGGAGTCCACGAAGCACCTTGAAGGCAAGAAACATTTTTGCCCAGTGTCCAGCACACTGTTTGGCACATAGTAGGTGCTTAACAAACATTTGTTAAATAAACAAGTAAGTGACTGCTATGAAAGGAGATAAAGAAAATCCCTTGGGCAACTCTTTGTTACTTTACATTTATAAGGGGCCAATATAAATAATAAAATAAATAAAAGCTATATTTAGAGCATAAAGTACCCAATGTCTCTGCATACTAACTTCTGAACTCCTAGAACTTGTTTTTATCTACAGTGTTACTAGCATTTTGAAAAGACCTCAAATGCCTGGGCTCTCTTTGTTATTTATTAGTTTTGTTTGTTCTGTTCAAGTAGTATAGCAATGGTGTGGGAATTAAATTGAAACCATATGAATGATGTGTTAAAATCTAACATGTTCATACAGGGGAAAGCAGAACCAGACAAGAAACAAATTTTAAGTCTCAAGAAGCCAATTTTGTATTTCTGCAGACCCCACATATAGAATCTAGGCACTGTATTAATAATACATTAATGCTTTAGTCTTCTAAAGAGTGATTTGCTCAACAATAGGCCTTCCTCGGCAGTTTTATGCTGTAGTTGACTGGCATGTATTGTCCTTAAACACAAAAATATAACTATAAATAAAAATGTAAACTGATCAGAGAAGGGAACTCAACATATGCCCCTGATTTCCCTTAGGCATGCTTGGGGATACCCACACTCTTGCAACGAGAGACAATAAAACAATGATTTCAGGTGCTGTCACTACAGAACAGGTAGAATCAAGAAATTCCTGAAGACACTGAACTGCAATTTTCTAAACTTCAGGTTAGATGAAAAGTTGATGTCTGCTACCTTGTTGATATTTGACACATTCTTGGGTACTATATCTGTTATGAATTCCATTAGTTTTGTTTGGTTACAAATAACAAAACAAGCTTAAAAAGCTGCAGCTTAAAATACCTAGAAGATTATTTTCTTTCATGTAAAGTAGTCCAGAGATAAACAGTCCTAGATTGGTATAAACATATCAAATATTCTTAAATGTTTTCTCCAACTCATGCATTTTAACTAGAAATTTGGCAGACTTGAGCAATTCCATGTGATGGTGTTGCTATGTTTTGATTAAAATGAACTCTTACCTAATTCCAAAATGTATATTTCCCCTTAAATAACAAAGCATTGTCACAATTTATAATTTTTTTTTTTTGAGATGGAGTTTCGCTCTTATTCCCCAGGCTAGAGTGCAATGGCACAATCTCAGCTCACCACAACTTCCGCTTCCCAGGTTCAAGTGATTCTCCTGTCTCAGCATCCTGAGTAGCTGGGATTACAGGCATGTGCCACCATGCCTGGCTAATTCTGTATTTTTAGTAAAGACGAGGTTTCCCCATGTTGGTCAGGCTGGTCTCAAACTCCCGACCTCAGGTGATCCGCCCACCTCGGCCTCCCCAAGTGCTGGGCTTACGGGCCTGAGCCACCGCGCCTGGCCTAGAATATTTTTAAAAAGCAATATAGAATGCTACATTGATTTAGGGACAAACATAACCGAAACATAAATATATTTAAAAAACAGTTTAAAAATGTGTTCATACACGCATGTGTGTGTGTGCGTGCACACGCGCGCATCCCAGGCTCACTAAATTGGAATTGACAAAGACTTTTAAATATGTAATCCTGTTAGAGTAAGTAGTTAGACAGACATGAACAGGGCAGAAGAGGGTCCCCCCACCACCCAGGAATGCCAGGTGACCATCAGGTGATGGTCAGGTAGTTGTTAAACTGTCTCGCTAAAGTAATAATTGGTCACACCTGGTGCCAGGGAACGGCAGTCTCCCAAAGATAAAAAAACACCCGAAGTTGGTGGTGAGCAGCTTCCTAATAAGATCTGAGGAGTTGGGCAAGTGGGTTCAAGCATGCACACTAAGAGGCAAAATGGCAGAGTTTAACTCATGTATAACCTTTCTCTAGGAACACGCGACTGGTAAGGAAAAAATGCCTCAAGAGAGCATGCGTACAACTTCAGTAAACACACTGTGCGTGCAGCCCCTCCAAAATGCTGGCTGGCACATGTGGAATGCCAACGTATAAAACCCCAAGTCAAAGGTAAAACTGGGCAGTTGAATCTCTCACGTTGCCCACTTGACCCCCCTCCAAGTGTACTTTACTTCCTTTCGTTCCTGCCCTAAAACTTTTTAGTAAACTTTCACTCCTGCTTTAAAACTTGCCTCAGTCTCTCCCTCTGCCTTATGCCCCTTGGTTGAATTATTTCTTCTGAGAGGGCAAGAAGTGAGGTTGCTGCAGACCTGTATGGATTCACTGCTGCCAACAATCCCATAATTTCTTTGTTAGAGTATCCAAATAGTATCCATGCAGGAGATATATTTTCCCACAAACATTTGTGAAAGGGAAATAAAAACTCAGGACCCCAATTCACTATGCCAAAAGGAAAAAATTAAACTGAAAGCAGAGTCATACAAGAAGCTGCCTTTCCTTTTGTTCCTAAGCAAATAGCTACAGATAAAAGGTTATGTTCACCTTATCTTATGTAACGTGCTGCCAGATGAATACATAATTGACTATTCCCCTACCTGCTCCTATTTTCTTGCAACACGTGGGTTACCGTACCCACCCTTTTTTCCCTCCAGCCCACTTTTTCCCCTTTAAATACTGAAGCCTTCAAATTCATCTTTGGAGAAAGGCACAGACCACACATTATTTCTGTGATTCCATGTTTTCTTCTTCCAGGTATGTCCTTAACCTTGGCAAAGTAAACTTCTAAATTGATTGAGAACTGTCTCAGATGCTTTTTGGTTTACATATTGTAGGTCTACAATGTGCAAATTACCTGCATATTGTCTGAGACATAGTTCTTGCCCAAAAGGAGCCCCAAATCCATAAATATAGAACTCCAAAGACACACGCTATATTACGGGTGGTAGGTATCACAAAAGTATCACAAAAGTAAACCTGAGAAGAGAGGAGGGAGTGAGGAAAACCAGGGTGGCTTGGAACTTTCTTTGCCAGGTGGTGTGAGAGAGACAAGGTCTGCACAGAAGGGGATCGATCTGCAGGGCCTGAGAGTCTTTTACTACATGGCAGAGAACCATTTCAGCCCCATTAGCACCCTTGAGGCAGTTCTGCCACCCCCGTAAACAGAAGCTCCTAAACCTGGCTTAGGCGAGTGAATAGGAAAAGCCATCAGTGCTTAGCAGGCAGGCTCTTTAACATGCATTCACGTTGCTGGTCTGAATGTCGAACAAGGGACAGCAAGGTGTGACCCAGAGAGACAAAAATCACTGCACTACCCCTGTTTAGGTCCTCTTCTGCATTCTCATTAAAACGAAAAATATAAACTGAAATCTATCCAAGCATAAATTTCACTCAGTCATCCACAGCCCTGGGCTTTATGCCGATTTTGCTGATATCGATAAATTATATCTGTATCCTTCAACATTTTCAGTAATTCAATTTATTAGGAGACCAGATTTATCCACCTCCAATTTTCAGTTCTATCCAGTTCATCTTTGGTACCCAAATCATTTCAGAGAGAGCACTACGTGAAGATGCAGGTGTATGCAAGGGCTGAAAACACAATTTGTTTCATCCTTCTAGGGATCAAAGTTATTTGCCAAGTATAGCCTTAACATTTGGGTGTCCAGCTTAAGGCATAAGACTTTTCTTAAGAATAATTTTTCCATTGCTTCTCTAAAAAAAAAAAAATCCAATATAATGTTGACTAGAAGATATCGTGCAATGTTTTTACATATCCTCCAATTAATCAAATATATACACTTGTGTATATTTATTTTAAATTGAATGCCTATTTAGATTTTGTTTAGTTATGAAATATTTTAAGCATATGGAAAGCTACAGAAACAAAAGTCATTTAGTACCCAGTATCTACAATAACATTTTGTCATTTTTTTTTCAGAGTTCCTAACCTTTCAGGCCCAATTACTATCACTATCTTGAGGGTGGAGAGTGTCTCTCCCATGCATACTTTTATACTTTTATTAAATATGCATGCCCCACAATATCATACAGTATTGTTTTATGTTGATTTTAATTGATAAACATGGTATACTGAACATATTTTGCAACATGCTTTGTACTCTATATTATTGAGATTTATACATCATAGTACACACAGCTCTCATTCATTTTAACTTCTAACACGATATAAATATACTCTTATTTTGTATTGTTTACAGATACTTTTAATTATTGTTTTTGCTACTGTAATGAAACCAATGAACTTTTCTGTACATGTATTCTGCAATGTGTAATAATTTCTCTGGAAAATACACTTAGAAATTAAGCAACTGGGTCTTAGTTGAATATTCATCTTTCATAAATATTGCCAATTTTTGCTGTAAATAAATATTCTCTTTTCTCCACATCCTCACCAACATTCAGTTTTTAGCCTTCAAATTGTATCAGTCTGATAATCACAGAATGGTATCATATTGTATTGCAAACAACTCCATCTAGTATGTAGTTTTTCTTTTTATTTTGTATGGTTTTCTTTGATGAATAGACACTAAAAATTTTCATAACTCCAATTTGTAAATATCTTTTTTATGATTTGAGGTTTATGTATCTTGTTCAAATTTTTTTCTCTTCACAAACTATGATCATAAAATATTCTCATTTTTCCTAAGGCTATCAAGAATTTATTTTTACATATTTTTACATTTTGTCCCTTCAAATCGATTTTTGTGCATAGTGTAAAGTGGGAAGCAAACTGTATTATTTCCAAATAAAAAAACCAATTGTCTCAGGACTATTGATTAAATTGTCCTTCCCTATGGTCTTGCAATGCTTCCTCAGTCATAGATTAAGCTTCCATATATGGGCTTTCTAGTCTGTTTCACTGGTTTACTTACTTATTCCCATACTAACACTATGCTTTTTAAAAATAATACATACTGAAATCTAGTACTGAGATTTTCTACATCTTGTCTTTTTTAAAAATTGCATAAGAAATTCTTGCTCCTTTGCTTTTTAATTAAATGTTTAAAATCATTTCTGAAGTTACACACATACATACACGTCTTTGGGATGTTGGGATTGAGATTTGGTGTTGGGATTTGACTGTGTGATCACAGTGAATTTAACATTAATTTGGCAAGAATTGACATGATACTGAGTTTTTCTATCCATAAACATGATGTCGTCTTTCTGCTTATTTAAGCCTTCTTAAATGTCTTTCCATTATGTTTCATAAACTTCTGCCCATTTTTATTAATAGATGTATTCCTAGGCCCCTAACAACTTTGTTCTTATATTAAATGATGTCTCGTACAATTACATTTTCTGCTATCGTAGACAATTAGGAATGTAATTGTTTGACTTTCATATATCAATATTATATGTAGCAAGCATTCAGGACACTCATTAATTCTATTAATTTGTCTATAGATTTTCATGAGATTTTTACGTAATTACAGAGTCTCTGTATCATGATAGTTTTTTCTTTCTTTCAAGTCCTTAACCTTTTATTACTTTTTCTTGTCATACTGCCCCAAACACTCAATATAATGTTGAATAGAAATATCAAATATTGTTTTTAAATATCCACAAATTAATAAAATAAAACACATACATACATACATATTTGTTTATTTTTATGTCAGAGCCTATTTAGTCCTAATTAGATGTTATACATTTCTTTGCTCACTACTGCCACTCTCTCTATGGATCCAGTTCGTTTCCTCCTGAAATATATCTGTTTTTTTTAATTCTTACCTAAAGAAATTTCTTTGTGTATAGAATTCTAGGTTCACATCTTTTTCAGCATGTTATGGATACTATTCACTTGTCTTCCTGCCTTTATTGTTGCTGATTACAACATGGCTATTGATCTAATAATTCTTTCTCTGTAGGTAATCTTTGACTTTTCATCTTGCTGCTTTTAAAATGTTCTCTGTCTTTAACATTTTGTAGTTTTACCACAATGTGTCTATATGTGTATTCTGTTTTCCTTATTCTACTTAGCACCTGTGTGTTTTCAGTCTGTAACCTCATGTATTTTCATTAGTACTAAAAATCTTCACCTGTTGTCTCCTTATATATTATCTCTTCCCCACTCTTTCTTTTCTCTCTTTGAAATTCTCATTAGAGTTTTATCTTATTCTGTACTCCAATTCTCTTAACCACTTTTTGATATTGTGTTTATGCTTCATTCTAAGCCATTTCCTTAGAGGTTTCTTTTAATTCACTATTTCCCTTTTTAGCTGTTTCATTTCTATACATTTTATTTGATTCTTTTTCATACTTATCTGTTCTATTTTCAGTATCCTATTCTTCTTGGTTTCTAGTTCTTTTATCTCTTAAATACATTAAACGTATTTATTTTATAGTCTTTTTCAGATTGTTCTATTAGCCAAGCTCTTATAGAGTATTAATCCTCCAAATGGTTATCTCCACTAACTTTACCTACTAAATGTTCTTTGTGTAGTCAGTAACTTTTTTAAAATTGTGAGCTAATTTTTAGTTGAAGATTATTTTTCTAGTGTGGGATTCCCAAGCATCCTATTTTTTGAACTATTGGTACAAAGCATTTTTACATTTGCTTCTGCTGGTTACCTCAAGGTACTTATTGTTTAACAATGTCTAGAATCACACTGTTGGTTATTTCTCAATTAAGGAATTCTACACAAAACTAGTAATATAAATTTGGATTCCATATCTGTATATAGATTTGCCAGTGGGATTTTTTTTCACTCAGCTTTAGGCCAAGATAAGCTTTCTAGTGACTCATCTAGTGACTCATCTTGTAGCCTTAACAATGTTCCGTATGTCTGTATGGGCATCTCAGTTACAGTATTTTAGTTCACAACCAAAAACCAAATTTGCTGTCCTAACATGGGTATTACCCAGTCCTAACTGCCAATGAAGGATCCAATGAGATATCAGATTACAAGGCTGTTACACTGGCTGTAAAGTCTTTTTTTTTCTGATGATGATTTAAGATTTCCCTTTTAATTTTTTATTTAATCAGCTATTTATATGTGAGGGGTAGGTGTGGGGAGGGGTGTGCACACACACAGGCTTGTCTATTTATTAGGTTATATTGTATATAGCATTTCCATCTATTTGTGATAAGAGGGGTTCCATACTAGGTTGGTCCACATGATTGACAGAACTAAGAGGTTTGATTAATTCATGAATACAGAAAAACTTAGATTACATGGGACATTCCTTTCTATGAAGCTTTTTGTATTTCTCCTATAGTGCCCAGTCAACTTATATAATCAAACAGATTTTCAGCCATGTGCTTATTACTGGCTGTATCCAGATCCTTGGATTCATCTCTAGTTTCTGGTTTCTCAACTAGGAAAGGCTGAAATAAAGCTTCTTCATAAAGAAATGTGTTTTAAAGATTATTTAAATTGTAACAATAAATATATTGATGACACATCATGATAGCTATTCATCTTATGAAGATATCCAAAACATAAGTCTTAGGTCACTGGAGGGAAATTAATTAAATCAATAGGGAGTAATTCCAACATGTCATTATTTTACAGGAGAATAAATGATTTTGGCTGAATATCATTTTTAAATAAAAGATAAAATCTTCTCTCACTTTCATTAACAGAGTGTCCATCTCGTTAAAATAAAACTAATGGGTGCTTTTAAAAATTCTCATTTCCACAATTAGTACAGTTAAGACCCCCAAGAATACTGATCTAATTTTATTATTCAAAATTCTTTTTTTATATTATGAATCATTTCATTGTCCACATGCCAGTTACCACAGGAAACAAGAATAGTCCTAGATCAAAGAATTGCACAATCATAAAGGATATAAACATGTAAACAGAGTATTATATCTTGATATATGTTTGAGCTACATTTCCAAAGGATGATGTGTGACAAACTACCACAATTCAGTACCATTCAGCCTTAGCTATGAAGTAGGGAGTGGAAGAAGAAATAGTGTGAGGCCAGGGCCTTATATTCCATGCTAACAATTTCAAACTTTATTTGGAAGATGATTGAAAGCCATTGAACAGTTTTAAGCAAGGAAGTGACTATACAGTCATATTTCCTTTTAGGTAGATGATAAATATGAAGGGCTGAATCTAGGGATAGGGATACCAGTTAGGAGGCTGTTTTAATATTCTAAGGAAGAATCAGTACAGATAATGGGTTGTCACAATAGAAATGGAGGTATAGGAAACAGAACTGAGAAATATTTAGGAAGTAAATCATTAGGGCTTAGAGACTCACGAGATTTAGAAAGAATATGAGGGGAAAAAAAGAAGTTTCAGGTGACTCCAAGACTTCTGGTTTCAGTGATGTAGTGGATAGTGGTGCCATTAACTGAGATGAGGAAGACAGAAAAAGAAGCAGACATGAGGAAATTTATAAGTTTTTAAGTGTCTTCGGGAACAAGATATACAAGCACGGTGCTTAGGTGAGCAGGCAGGACTACAGAATGAGATTTTTTTGCATCATTAATATATAGATCACGGTTAACTAAACTCTAGATAGCATCCATGTTTGAGAAGCAAATGGGTGATGAGATTAAAGTGGACTGTCAAGAGTGGGAGGAGAGTCCTATAAGCCAAAAGGGCAGATTTTCAGTATGAAAATATATGGAGTTGTGTGTGTGTGTGTTTTATTGCTAATGGTGGTCCCATTTAGATACTTCTAAGGTAACTCTATTCACTGTCTTCACTCTTTTTTTTTTTTTTTTTTTTTTGAGACGGAGTCTCGCTCTGTTACCCAGGCTGGAGTGCAATGGCACGATCTTGGCTCACTGCAACCTCCGCCTCCTGGGTTCAAGTGATTCTCCTGCCTCAACCTCCTGAGTAGCTGGGATTACAGGCATGTGCCACAACGCCCGGCTAATTTTTGTATTTTTAGTAGAGATGGGGTTTCACATGTTGGTCAGGCTGGTCTCAAACTCCTGACCTTGTGATCAGCCCGCCTTGGCCTCCCAAAGTGCTGGGATTACAGGCATGAGCCACCGCACCTGGTCTTGTCTTCACTCTTTATATAAGAATTCACCATCCATAGCAGAAACTTTTATATGAAAATGCAAGTATTAAAAGTAAACAAAACTGAAATTCCAAAACGTACCAGTTAAGGGAGTAGGGGGGAGCTAAAGAGTGTATCAAGGATGACTTTGATGCAATATTTCTGGTGTTTCTTAAGAGAGCATATTCTTCAAGATACTAGCAATCTTGTCCATGAATGCAAAACACCACTGAGTAAATATAATTCTAGACAAGAATGAGAGTTTCACAGCTCATTTTTCTATCGGCCAGCAGGGTGCTGCCACTGTTGTTAATAGTCATTGTTAATGGAAGAACTAAAAAGCTCTTTTTGAAGAGAGAGACATCCCTTTATGCCAAAGTAACTGACTAAAAATCTATGCTATTACGCAAATTAAAAACCAGGGGACAAATTTTAATTAAAAATATTTATAGCAAGTGGAATAACAGCTGCCAGTTTCTCTCACCACTCATGAATGTGTTTTGCAGCTGGCTATAATTCTCTCTTGTTTCAATCAGCTTAACCAATAATAACAGCTGTTCACTAGACAGGGGACATTTTATTAGCACCCGTTTGATATGTAGTCACTGCTTAAGAACTCTTTAATATGAATGATTTTTAAGAGAATCACACCGTGACTTGATGGATCATTGTCTAAAGAACTTTTTTGTTTCTCTAAATGAGTAAAAAATTCCTTTGACCTCTAAAGCATCTCCATCTTCCATAAGGCTCAAACAAGTCTATGAATTTCTTAGTCTAGTCATATAAATGTCTAAGAACATTTTAGACCACATTAAGCAAAACTAGGGAAAAAAACATAACAGGAAAGGGAATTGGGAGGAGTTAAGAGTGTATACAAGGATGACTGATGCAGAATTTTTAAGAGAGCATGTTCCTCAAGATACTAGCAATCTTGTTCTTGAATGCAAAACACCACTCAGTCAGGGCCTAATCACAGCTTTTGTTTGTTCATTTGGTTTGTTGTTTACTAAGTTCTCAATGTTTGTCTAGGAAGACATTCTGTTCTAGTTCATGAAAAACAGAAAAGTCAGACAAGAAGTCAATGAAATGAACTGAAGTTGCTTAAACCAATGACACACATGATGACAAAACATTTAGTAAATCTACGACATATGTTAAGAGAGGAAACTGATGACTCATTTGAAGGGGATTCACAGTAGACTCTGCAGCTCAGAGCTTATTGAATAAAGGCAACATTGTCCATTATATACTCAGGTGGAGTAAAACAGATCTGATTAGCATAGCTTAATAATGGAAGGAAAAAAATGTTTTCTTAAGAAAAAATATAAGATAGGTTATTAGAGCAAATCTTAACAGAATTCATAATCTTGCTACTAGAGGAGACAGCAAGAAAAAGTGCAATTGAAACTTCATTCTTATACACAGATCCAAGGTACCGTATATGGGACATGCTCATGATTTTCAGTGTTTTCAGTATTCCTTTGGAATATGCCTTTCTAAAGATATTCCCAGCTTCCACATATTAGAAACTTATCTGGAATTAAACTAGATACCAGAGGTCAACTGGACCCCTAGTTTTATTCCCTAAATGTTGTATGTATTAAACTTTTTACTGGAAGCATTTATTGAGTCATTTAAAAAAAAAGATGACATTAAAAAGAAGTAATTTTTGGCTGGGCAAGGTGGTTCATACCTGTAATCTCAGCACTTTGGGAGGCCAAGGTGGGTGGATCGCCTGAGCTCAGGAGTTCAAGACCAGTCTGGGCAACATGGTGAAACCCTGTCTCTACTAAAAATACAACAAAACATTAGTCAGGAGTGGTGGCACATGCTTGTTGTCCCAGCTGCTCGGAAGGCTGAGGTGGGAGGATCACTTGAGCCTGGGCAGTAGAGGTTACAGTGAGCCAAGATCATACCACTGCACTCCAATCCTTCATATTTAAGTATATGATGCTGCTGAGCAATCATTTCTAAAACAACATGAAACAGACTGAAATTGTACATGAGGATTAGAGAGAGCCAACCAGAAGCAGGAGACTGGATACTGGACCTGGAGACCTGAGTTTGAAGCACAAATTTCTTACGGCGGCCCATAGCAGCCCAAGTTTTGAAATACCTAATTGCAAAAATCAGATTAAATTTACAGTCAAAGGTCTGTCTCTTTACCAGACTTTTTGAGGCAAGAAGGAAAGAAATGGCATTTTTTTTTTTTTGAGACAGAGTTTCACTCTTGTTACCCAGGCTGGAGTGCAATGGCGCGATCTCAGCTCACTGCAACCTCCGCTTCCCGTGTTCAAGCGATTTTCCTGCCTCAGCCTCCTGAGTAGCTGGGATTACAGGCATGCGCCACCACACCTGGATAATTTTGTATTTTTAGTAGAGACTAAAAATACAGCCTGTTGGTCAGGCTGGTCTCGAATTCCTGACCTCACGTGATCTGCCCATCTCAACCTCCCAAGTGCTGGGATTACAGGCATGAGCCACGGCTCCCAGTCCATTTTTATATTTACATTAAAATGAAGAAGCTCTACACAACTTTAAGGGCTTTTCCTGCTCTGATTTTCTTCTAAAACTTTGAGTGCCTCCATCTGAGTTGCTGCACTAAATTTACGTGGAAGGCATAAAAATAGACAGGAAGCCAAATTTACATTTTCTATGGGCCAGAAAACTTCATTTTAAAATAGAAGAGAATTGTCAGGAGATAGGAATGAAGTCAGAGAAATCATAAAGGAGAGAAGCATCTGACGTGTGTGTGTGTATGTGTGTTTTAAGGTGAAGGCAGAAAGACAAAATTAAAGGTAATTAGACAGAGTGAGAATTTGTAACAATGGGATGCTTTTATTACAATATTTCACTTTTATGCTTTGAACAACTGACTTATTTGAAGCCATTTGAGTTTATTTTAGTGCAAAGGAAAAAAATACAAATATGGGGACTTCGAAATGGCAGCTTAACAAGCAGAAATGATAGCAAAATCCTTCATTCTTTCTGCTTTTCACTGAACATCCCCATTGAGGCTACTTACTGGCTGCTGTGTAATCCTCATGTTTGTAAAAGGATATGCTTATGATTTTCTAGTCAGATCAGAATAGAATAATCAATGTCTGCAAAGCACAAGTGGTTATCCCTGCTCTAATTCCATAAGCACCAGGTATTATCAATTAAAGATGTTCCTCTCAATCTGCTATGAAAAAAATGTACATGTTGGAAGCTGGTTGAATTTTGATTTATAGCAAATTTACAATTTTTTACATTTTCTTTCACAACCTGCTTTTCATGCTTGGATAAATTTTTATGAACATGATTTGCATCTTGATTCTTGAAGTTATGAACAAATCATAGGACATGAATAAAAAGGGATATGGTAAGGCTATACATCTTCTGTTATCACGCTAAAGTTGTATGACATGTTACCGTTGCATGTCTCTTTACCAGTTTATTTTCATTTAAACCACCTTGGATCTACATGACTTTGTGTTTACTTTTAATTCTACTGCATTTATTCTTTACATGCATTTAGAAAACGCAGCCATACTTATTAAAAGAGTACTCATAGCAGTTCTGTAAAAATTAATGACTCAAAGAGAAAGAAATAAGAAATAAGTGATTAGTTAGAAAGAAAGTTGCAAAGCATTCCTTTGTTTTCCTTACATACTTCTAACTCATCTTTGTGGTACTTTCTGGGTTAGTGGGGAGGGTGGGTTGTAAGGATAAAGGATTTCAAGGAGCCTAAACTGAAAAGAACCTGTGGAACCGGAAAGGTAAGTCAGCTAGAAAGGAAGAGAATAGATGTAACCAAATATAACTTGATGAAGGTTAATTAGCTCTCTTACTTATACCCCAGTACTCTAATTTATTACAAAGCATTGAGTAGAAAAAAACCTGACATTTCCATTTTTCCCCTGTTTACTAGAGATACATTCTCTTACTCATTCCAACTAAAATTCAGACAAGCCTCAACTTCAAAAGTTTCTGAGTAAATTAGATATATTCAGTTGTTTATAAAGAAAGCCTATTGAATAGATATAAAATTGCAAACTAGCTTATCAATCTTGGTCTCAGATTTGTTCTTTATGAATCTTTATATAAGCAAAAAGAATCTTTTACTCTCTGGTAGGAAACATATCTTGCTTCATGCACTTTTATGACACATTTGGAACCTTATGTTATTTTTATTTGGTGATCGGCCAGAGGTTCAATTATCAACTTTGTTTCAAATATAACTTATTTAATTGTATGTTTCTTTTATCTTTTTTAATATTGGCAGTATTAAACAACCAGATCTCAATTAAAAAAAAAAAAGTAAAACAATTGTCTCCACAAGGCAGCACGAAGTGAGTTCAGCACATCCCAGGGAGACCAGGAAAAAGAAAACAGGCATAAAAAGCCATGAGAATATTTAGACAAGGCAAACACAAAAACTCCTATGCTATGTGAGTCATGTATATAGTGGACCAATTTTATGTTCATTAATATTTATTGAGAACTTATTAATGTCAGGAAGCTCTTTGTGGAATTTCTTATTTGTTCTTCACAATAATCTTATGAAGTTGAATCACTATTAGCCCTTTTTAATAGATGAAGAAACAGGCCTAGAGAAGGTAAACAATTTTTCCAGTGAGGGGGCAAGGATTAATTCCAGTTTTATTTGACTCAAGAGCCCATGCTCTCAACAAAGGTATATATCAACTCCCTTCATGCCCTGACGAGAGACTTCACATACCCTCAAAGTCACTCACAGCCCTGACTTAAAAGAGCAGTGGATTTGCTCCTCCAACAAGAAGGTCTAAATTAGCAAACATTATGTGGAATAAGTAAATTACAAAGATTGAAACAAGCATCTTCACTTTGACCCTCTTCCATCTAAATTCTAAGAAAGCATGTACATACTCCTCAGATGACTACATCGTTTACTTTCATGTACTTATTTTCATCTGCACTTTCCAATTTCTGAAGAAATAAACACAATTTAGTAAGATTAAATGCTTTTTTTTTTCATTTCCTAGGTTTCCAACAATTGTTCTGGGAAGAATGGGCTCAGTTCTCCCTCTGCTTGTCAGAATGATTAATTAGATTTAATTTCATGCTGTCTCCTCTGCTGTCTTTTCCCTCTCTCCAATGACTAATAACTCTTCTACAAAGTCCAAACAAATGGCCTCCGTATCTAGTTTTTATTTTTGGAAGTTTTCCCCATCCAAAATGCATAGAACCTCTTCACAGACAGCAGCTTAGAAATTCCTGGCTAGGATTCCTGCCCTTAACAGTCGCACTTGATACGGCTAGATGGCCCGTTGATTGATATCTTGGGTGGCATCATGCCAGCTCAAAAGTTGTCAAGCCATTTGAATCAAGAATCAGCACTAGGCAGTGATAAATACGGATGGGCAGCCTGCGAAGCAACTCTGTGAGGGGCCATATCTTCTCCAGGAAGTACCCTTGTGCCAGCACTAAAGCATTAACACCACGTGTCTTTTTCTGCACTTGACATCTGTGGACACTTAGAGTGTGTGACAAAAGGAGGAAGAGAAGGAGGATAGAAAAAACAAGAGAGTTTATAGGTGTGGCTAGCAAACCATAGAGAGGGATTCTGGTGGGGGCCCAGGAGTCCATTAGGAACCCTGCCTTACTGACTATTTATCATGTTATGTGAGAATAACAGGTGCCTCATTTCAAGGCCAGGGCTTAAGCACAATTGAAGGAAGAGGCTGGGAATGAGCAAGTCAAATCTCTGTTTCTAGCCATGCCACAGACCTTTAAAAAGGGGAAAAGAGTCCATTACTCATTATACCACGTGACCACCAGATGAAACCTTAGGGTGGGAAACAGCCCCTTTCCAAGACACAGACACAAAGAAATGAATTTAAACATGTCATAAACCCAGATCACTGGCATCCTGAGTAGGTGAGAAGACACAGCTGTTTGGACAGTCCCAGACATCCAGACGAATTTGACATAGCTTTAATAAATTCATCAGTAAAATGAAGATATCTGGTAGTCTAAATATGTGTATAAGCATGGAAGGACTTCAGATTCAGGCTTTGTGGGGCTGAAACACTGCCTTGTGGCTAATTTAAGGCTCACAAAGTTTAACAACTGGCCCAGTGTCATTTTTCAGATAATCCTCAATTTCCTCAACTGTAAACTGAGAATAAAACTAAAACATACCTCACAGTGTTGTGATAAGGCTCAAATGAGATGATTTCTACAGAGCACTTATTAAATGGTAAAGTCCATACAGATGTATCATTGAGCATTTTAGAGTAGCTCATGCCTTTGTAAACATGACTTATGATACTAATCTCTATCACTGATAATTTTTCAAAATCATATACAAAACACAGCTTATAAATCATGACTCTAGTATTGGTACTACAATTGTTTTTAAATTGGTAATGTTTCAAAAGTAGTCATCTTGGGATACCAAGTCTTCAATTTTTTTTTTTTTTAAACAAGATCTCACTCTGTTGCCCAGGCTGGAGTGCAGTGGTGCAATCATGGCTCACTGTAGCCTTGACATCCTGAAATCAGGTAATCTTCCCACCTGAGCCTCCCAAGTAGCTAAAACTACAGTCTCACACCACCATGCCTGGCTAATTTTTATTTTGGGTAGAAATAAGGTCTCCCTATGTTGTCCAGGCTGGTCTCAAACTGCTGGGCTCAAGCAATCCTCTTGCCTCGGCCTCCCAAAGTGTTGGGATTACAGGCATGAACCACCATGCCCAACTGAGATACCATGTCTTCAGACTAACAAGGAAGTCATTTCACTTCTTAAAAGTTATCCTGTTGAGTTACCTTTGGAATCTATATACAAACTGAAGAAAAAAATCAATGCTCATTTATGACCCAAAATAGCATCCACCCTATTTACCTGACAATACTTTGTATGCCTTTTGGCTCAGATCCAAAAATCAAGTTTATACTCAAAGGAAGATAATTTATATTACGCTTCATGGTTACAATTCCACATAACCTTACCATTTGTATCTACCTGCAATTCTTTAGACTAGGCTGGTTAGGTTCAACCAAGCCTGGCTTATAAAGAACCTGAGGGAGAGAGAGAGAAAGAGAGATAAAGAGAACGAGTCTATACACTCTGATGCAAACTCTGATTTTTCTGTCTCCAAGGGGATTTCTTATCCCAGAGAGGAATTATCCCCATTCCTTGGGTTGTTCTCCTAATCTATCAAATCCTCAAATCATTAAGTCAGTTCTAAAGTGTGGTTGCAAAAAAATGCTTTGAACAATGGTAACACCGTTGGCATGTGAATATAGTCTCCCAGAAAAGCCATATTCAAATTTCTGACATTTTCACAAGTGTAAGTTCTGATATATTCATTTAAAAGTCTGTTCGAATTTGTATCTTAAAACAACCTTGTGTGTTATTTCTAAATCTCTTATTTTCAAAAGAAACAGGCTCAGAAGGTTTAGGGACTATAAGTATCCATTGACATTGGTTCAATTGCCAAATCAGTATTACAGTAAGTCAGTATCAAATCATGAAGAAATACACAATGAACTCAGAAGCATGGTGGAAAAAAAAAAACCCCTATGTATATGGTGTTATCAATGTAAGGTTATTTTCACATTTTGGACATATTTCTCAAACTTAGAAATTCATTCCATATTGATTCTGTTTTTTCTTAACATGCCAAAATGAAATTCTAAAAGCTCAATGTTACTTCTTCAGAGAAGCCTTTATTCTCTCTGTCCCTCCAGACTATAAATGGTTTCTTTCTGTGTTCCACTGACACTTGGCTTATGACTTTTTTTTAACATTGGCACATTACTTTCTAGTTGTTTATTTGTATCAATCTCCAATTTATACACTATGAGTTCCTTGAGGGCAGGGGCCCCTTCTGGTTCCTCTTTTCTAGCCCATAGCATGGTGCCCAGTACATAATAATATGTTCAACAAATGTTTGATGATTGAATATATGCAGAAAATTTAAATTATGAGACAGTGTAAATAAATAAAAAGGAAAAGGAGTTTACAACATATAAACACACAGCCAGCCCAATCAAATGATTACCTATCTATCGTCTTCTCTTTATCTCTCAGAAAAGTGTCAGGCATTTTGATTCAGAAATTCTAAACAGCATGCAGCCATAGCCACCTCAGAAGGACCTGAGCTGAGGACACCGCCTGAGGATTATGGTTGTTAATAGAATTATTTTTAGTCCCTCTGTTTAGCTGAATGCATTCCTTTGTGGGGAATTTAAAGTGCTTCATTCACATGTCCGCTTAATTGTCACAATCCTGTGGCTGTGTCGGGACAAGATTAGCACTGCATTTCATGAATGAGGAAGCTGGAGAAGGTTGACTCATTCAAGGCCACTCAGGTAGCTCTTAGGAAAGAGAAGATTGGAAATGCTTTTCTTATTCTTGGTGTTTCTGTTGTGTGGAACTGCCACTGATTTTAGCATCAGAGTAATAATCAAAGCTTGACTGCCACTGAGAGATCCAAACATTCACAAACCTGAGAGTCTTGGTGGCTAAACTGCCACAACCAAGAACATACTGAGTCAGATCCTTTTTACCTCCTAATATGTGAGGCCTGAAGCTCAGTTTCTGTGAATTCCTTCCTTGGAAACAGCTACATAATTTTCGGGGCCCTGTGCAAAGTAAAACTGCATGCTCCTTGTTCAAAAAGTATGAAGAATTTTAGGAAGCTTTCTGCAGATCATTCAATGAAGCATGCAGGGCATTTCTGAGGTTCCTCATTCAGGCAAGTAGCTTTTTTCTTGCTCTTCTATCATTGCCCAGATCTTTATCAAGTTTTACTTAACTATTACTCCTAATATCTTCTATCTTCTTTACTTGTTTTCAGTAACATTATTCAGTGAACCTCTATGCTGGCATTGGGATGAAATTCCTAAAATAAAAATCTGTTGAGGTCATTACCTTGTTAAAAATCTTTCAAAGATTATTTCTTATCTCCTGGGTAAAGTAAAACTTCTTATGCTTCTCTTTCGGTTATTTACTGGCATATAAAAAAAAACACCCAAAACTCAGTAGCTTAAAACAGTCACTATGTATTTGCTCACAATTCTGGGTTTGGCAGTTGAAGAAGAGATCAGCTGGGATACTTTGTCCCTGCTCCCTAGGGTATTGCTGGGCTCACTTATGTATTTTGTGGTCAGGTGACAGTTCAGCTAGCAACTAGCTGGTCCCAGATGGCAGTTGACTAGGGCTTTCAGCTAGTGTGCCTCAGTTTCCCTCCACATGGGCTCTCCAGCAAGCTGGCTGGGATCTTCTCATAAGGGAGCTGGATTTTAAGATAGTAAAACTGAAAGCTGGAAATGCCTCTTGAGGCTTCAGCTCATAAATTGCACAATGTCACCTCTGCCACATTTTATTTGTCAAAACAGATCACGAGACCAGCCCAGATTCAAGATGTTGGAGAAATAAATTTTACCTCCTGAAGGAAGGAACAGCAACATTACATTGCAAAGAGGATGTCTACAGAGTTGTGAGAAATTTGTGGCTGTATTTTGTAATACCTTAGTAACACCTTGCCTTGCACTCTTCATGACCTACACTTACTGACCTTTCCTTCTTTGTCTCCCGTTACTCTCAAAACACAATATTGTTTTGGTAATTATGATGATAATGATAACAACAACAGATACAGACATTGATATTATCTTTGTGTCAGGCATCATAGCTCATGTGCATGTATCATGGCATTTTATCCTCCAAATTCCCTATAATGCAAGTAAATGGATATTTTATCCCCATTTTAGAGATGAGGAAACTGAGACATTCAGGAGCTTACTAGGTCTCACAACAAAAAAGAACCTAAACTGGGATTCAAACTCAGGTATGCATGATTCCGACATTCATTAACATTGTACCATGCCACACAGCTATACCAAAGTGTTTCTCTTACTTAATGTGTACTCACATGCCTTTATGACATTCACATGCTATTCCCTTTGCCTGAAAAAGCCTATATCTGTCTCTTTCCTTGTCTTCCTTTTCTGTTTCATCCCCTTCTTCACACACAACAGAAAAGCACATACACAACTCTTTATGAAAACGTTTCTGACTATCCCAGGCAGAGTTAGGTGTCCCACTGTGTGCAGATCTGCCTTTCTGTTTCTTCTTGAGCATTTACCTTTTGACATAGGAATATTGTCTTATTTTTCTTTTTTTTTTTTTTTTTTTTTTTTGAGACGGAGTCTCACTCTGTCACCCAGGCTGGAGTGCAGTGGTGTGATCTTGGTTCACTGCAACCTCTGCCTCCCGGGTTCAAGTAATTCTCCTGCCTCAGCCTACTGAGTAGCTGGGATTACAGGCGCGTGACACCACACCCGGCTAATTTTTGTATTTTTAGTAGAGACGGGGTTTCACCATGTTGGTCAGGCTGGTCTCGAACTCCTGACCTCGTGATCCACCCGCCTTGGCCTCCCAAAATGCTGGGATTACAGGCGTGAGCCACCGCACCCAGCCTAAATATTGTGTTATTTTTCTATGCAACTCTCAGGATTAGTATTTACCTTGTAGTCATTGTTTAATAAATGATTATTGAATGGAACTTTTTAAAGCATGCTAACTTTGATAATAATTAAGATTATATTCAGGCTTGTTGATAATTTTTACTGAAATAAGCAATTGAAGTAGTTGAAATAGCCAAAACAATTGTCCATGTAGAGTTTCAGACAATCTTTTGCCGGTGCCAGTTGCATTAGACCATTCATTCGTTTATTCAATTATTCAGGCTTTTACAGGACATTGTGTACTTTGATAAGGCATTCATGCATTCAGTCACTCATTAAGAAAATTAACAGATGTAAAAATGAACCAGTCTTATGTTTAAATAACACTGGATTTTCTATTTTGCTTTGTTTTGTTTTTGTAATCAATATAAACTACACTCTAGATTAGCTAACTTAACACCCATTCCCAGCCCTGTTCTTTGCTTGATTACCTTCACTATCGAGGCTATAAATACTATATACTCACTTTCTCAGCCTCGCTTGCAGATGTGGGTAGTCATGTGGTACAGTCTTGTCAATGATGCATAATTTGAAATATGTTAGAAATTTTTTTGTGAAAATTTTATTTTCCTCTTTAAATAAAGACTAGACACTCATTTCCCTTTCTCCCTGCTGTGAGTACAGACATAGTGCCAGGAGTTGTAGCAACCATCCTATAACTATGACAAACAACCATCATGCTATGCACGGCAAAGTATTAAAACAGAAAAAACTAAATCCCCCACGACACAGTTGAGCTGCTGTATAAGCCTCCTGACTCTCTACATACAGACTTTATGCCAAGTGAAAAGGGAGAGCCCTACTTGTTTAAACCACGATTGGTCAAATTTTTTTCTTACTTGTAGCCAAATACATCCCTACCTAAGGCACATACAGTTTGGCAATACAGTGTGGAAATTACCTAAAAGGATGTGTGTGTTTTGGGGGAGGGGATTATTTTATTTAAACAACAACAGTGTAACATGAGTCTATAAGGGCAAAGATACTTGTTTTGTTTTGTCTTTATTCACTGTAATATCTCCGCAACTTAGAGTAGTAACTGGCACATAGTAGGCATTCAATAAATATTTGCTGGCTGAGTTAATAGTGTAAATGAGGAGCTGCCTCTTGAATTGTGTATCCTAGCTTCGCTTCGGCAAGGTGCATTTTAGCTGTATACCTTAAATGGCTTTCTGAAACCTAATGGCAACAAAAGTTTCATGCAGCCTCAGAAGTCAACCACCATAAGAAGAAGCTTCAGGCATCCTCAGAAGAAGTCAATAACTATAAGAGCTTCTAAATTTTGTGAAATCCTATTCCCATTTCATTATAATATCATAAAAGTCAATTTAAGAGGATACCCGCAAAGGATCTGAAATCACAGCTATAGTGATGTTACATTTGACCTGGGTTCACCTGCTGCATGACACCGTGTGCACAAATCCCTTATGCTATCTCTCCGACAGGATGTGATCTGGTAAGGAGGCTTTGGAAATGTAGTTATAACATTTGCAGTTTATTGCCTTCTCTCTGTATTTTTCATCAGAGAGATGACAGAGGTTCATGAGGCAGAGAAGTGCTACTTGTTGAACTTCGGGCTTTATGTATGTATACGCAGGTATTTTACTACCTTTCGCATCCAACAACTCTCACTAGATCAGAAGCAACAGATGACATTTGAGTGAATTCTATACTTAAATAATTCATCATGATGCATTATTTCTTCATCTATCTTCAAGAGACATTTTTTAAAGAAGGATCCTTCCTCTTGTTGATCCACTCTAACAAAAATATCTTGCTTTATTTTCAGCACGTAATAGGTCTTTGAGAAAATACTTGTTGTGTGCACAATTAAATTATAAGCTGTCAGTGTAAAGAAAAATATGTCAATGTTAATTTAAATAACTAAGAATGAAGTTCACTATCGTGTCAACAATTCATTTGTCACCTTCTGAAAAAAATATTGTCAGAATCACTATTATTCCTCCTTATTAGAGATTTCTAGTAAAAGGTTCATGATGATCCTTTAAAACTAGTCCTTTGCCCATCTTCATAACGACTTTTGCTTTATAGAAAACAATACCAGTTATGTGATTCAAAGTGGATTTTTCTTCTAGAATAGTCCTGCCTATAATGTCCAAGGAAGAGCAATTACTCTCTCGAGAACCATCTGAACTAGTCCAACAATTTTCTTGAGGAAAGCTTGAAGTATTAACCTGTTCTCACTTTGTTTTTTAAAAATAAAAACACATGTGGTAGTAAGAATTTAGTTTCCATGAATGTGCTGCATGCTGGTCAGAAGACATGAAGTCCTTAGATTTTTTTATGAGAATTAATACAACATTATGAAGGCCTTTTAGTTCTCCATTTACCTTGGGAGCTCACTAGCTCTAATAAGTGCAATAGTAAACTTTGACATTTCTCTAAATTGTGCCAGGATGTTAGCTATGAGAAACATGTTTGGAGGTTATTTGCCTCATTTTCTCCTTCCTTTTGCTTTCCACTCAGTTTTCCCCACCTTGCACACAGGTCTGTTTACCTAACTACGGAGAATTTGTGCTTGGTTTGCTTCAGCAAAGAAGTAATTGGATTCCTCTATTGATTTTTGACCCCCATTCTAACCTCAACCATCACCCTTCTCTAGCCCAAGGGAGACCTGAGCTTTGTTTTTAAGGGAAAGGGCAATGAAAAGTCAACGCACAGGTCAGGGACAGGCAGTAATGAAACACCGGGATCAGGTGGCAGCAGCTTCAGCTCCTTTCACAGGACGCTGAGAAAGAATGAAGACTCAAGGACACCATTCAGAGAAAAGCAAATGGTTTGTTTCAAGTGCTTGGTTATGCTCAATCTCCTGTCAGCCATTGTTGTCTTGCAGAAACATTTCCAGCTACGCAACTGGCCTGTTTTATGGAGGGACAGAGCAGTTTATGGTAGAGATGCTCTATAAACTATTTTTATAACCTTGAAGGACATTAGATATAATCTATGAAGCAATGAAAGGTATGAGTGTTTTGCAGATTATCCCCCAACATTAGCTTCCCAGGAGTACCCCTTTTACAAGTCTGTGGTTTATGCTCCTTTGGGCATGGACGTCAGATCACTATTTTGGGAACTGACAACAATAACAGCCAGCTTGACTGTGTTCATACTCTCGAGTGTATATAAGCATCCACAAAATTTGGCTTCTTAATGTGAAATGACACCTGATATGAAACTGTCCCCTAAGGAGGTGTCGAACACAAAAATTCAATGGAAGCTAGGAAGCATGCGTCCAGCTGCACGTGCACACTGAGAAAAGGCTTTTTCAAATGTAGTAAAAGGAACTCTGTAATGAATTTAAATCTAATACAAGTGAACTCTGTAATGAATTTAAATAGTCTACCGTATGTTTTATTAGAAGAATGTCATTTGGGGCTTGGTTGGTGGATAGAAAGTTTTCTAGAGGCCATGTCAAAAAAAAAATACAAAAATATATAAAAGAATTTCTGATGTTTATTTAGTGTTTGTGAAGATCCAGATACTATGTTAAATATTTTTCAAGCCTCATAGGTTCATAATTAAATTCTTTAAGGAAAGAAAGCACTATTATGATCTCCATTTTGCTGTAAAGGAAACTGAAGTTTAGAAAGGCCAACTAACAAATGAATGCTTAACCCAGGTCTATCTGAATCTAGTGCTCTAAAATCTTAACTGATAGGCATTGTTGAATATTTACCTATGATTTCAAAGCCAGGCATTATACTAAATGAAACTAAGAGATAATAACCTGGAAAATGTGAATAGTCAGAACTATTCCATTAAACAGCCAGTCAGAGTTGAGTTATACAAGGATTCAAAGAAATGTATATGTGTGCTTCACACAGAAATTAATTTTGGAATGGCCAGTTTGTCAAAAATGATAGCATTTTTTTTTTTTAAGACAAGAGTCTTGCCCTGTGGCCCAGGCTGGAGTGCAGTGGCATGATCTCGGCTCACTGCAACCTCTGCCTCCCGGGTTCAAGCAATTATCCTGCCTCAGCCTCCCAAGTAGCTGGGATTACAGGTGCCCGCCACCACACCAGGCTAATTTTTTTGTATTTTTAGTAGAGACAGGGTTTCACTATGTTGGACAGGCTGGTCTCAAACTCCTGACCTCAGGTGATCCGCCCACCTTGGCCTCCCAAAGTTCTGGGATTACAGGCGTGAGCTACCGTGCCTGGCCAGCACTCTTTTTGAAATACTAATTTTTAAAAATAGATGAACTGTGCCTTTTTTTTCTTTTTTTTGCATTTTATCACAAGATCATGGATCTATGCTATACTGCAAGCCCATTTCTTTCATCTATTCAGTGGTTTCTGATGACCTAACACTGTTAGGTAAAGGTGCATGTGTTGCCAGTAATTTTCTCACTAAGAATTACTTTAACTTATGTGGTTAAAGGTGTCAATACCTTTCCAGGAAAAGCACTGAGTGGGTTAGTGGAAGGCACACACTTATCAAGCAGCAGTTCTTGAGCAGCAATGCTTGTTGTAAAAGTGCTAATATTTATTTTCCACACTAGAGGACAGTGCTTGAAAGAGTAACAGTCCTTACTTCCAAGGTTAGGCAGCACCAAGACTGGAACAATCAGACCATTGTTAGCTCCCCTAACCCATGTGCAGAGCACATAAAGATTTTATTTCTTTGGGAGAAAAAAAGAGAAATAAATATGTTTGCCCTAACATGCGGCAGTAATCAATGATGATGCTGTATTAACTTCCTGGGCACAGGGAAAGAGAAATGCCAGTAAAATTTACTAATTAGAATTGCCAAAGAATGAATGAAAGAAGACATCTTTATAAATGCATGTGAAATCCTTTCACAATAAGCTCTTAAAGAAAGAATTTTTGTTGAAGCTGTGACTAAATGCTCAGAAAAATAATCTGATGTTTTGGGTTGATTATCATTAGAATTCAGTGATGAAAAACTTATTTACATAAACATCTTGTTTTCTCTCATCAGTATAATAGTCATACATGCTGTAGGGTACAAAATACAAGGCCCAAAACATATATGTAATGTTATTTGATGGTTAAGTTTTGCCCTTGGAAGCAGGAGATGGGTGTTGGAGAGGGAGTGGTTAGTGGTGTTTGAAGATGGATTTCAATACTATAGAAACCCCTTTTGGTTTTACCTGCATGAATCTTCAAGCAAGAGTATCACTAACTACATAGACTGTCAAAAGGGAGGCATTGTTTCCTTAAGCCATAATTAAAGACAGTCCCTCGCCTTGACCTTTGCTTGAACAAGGACCATTGGGACCCTGAGGGATTAACTCAGCATTCACACTTTTCAAAAGGGGCTGGTGGGAGTAAGAAAGAGGAGGAATATGAGAAACTAACGAAAGATTTCATTGAAGGGCACCAAATCCAAGACTTCTCATTGTTCCTGGAGCCAGCCCAGGTGATTCACCAATCAGCCAGTGGAAGGGGCTCTGTTTTACTGAACTGAGGTGGGTGTAGTAACCTCTGCTTTCCCATTCTCAACATCTGACCCTTTTCTACTTCACTGTTACCCTCATCTTCTGTTTATATTGATTGCCTACACTGTCACAGAATTGAAAAATACTGGGGAGCCCAGCACACTCCTGGGTACTACAGCAGATTACACCAATTTTAAATCTTCTCCCTGCCCTGAAGGATATATGGATACACTCGGTAATAGAAAAGCTTACCGTCTAGTGGAGAAGATGCCCCGATACCCAATCAACCATCCCCTCTCCTAGCGTGAGAACAGCCCTATCTGAGCAGTACTAGGTATTCACTCCTATTCATTTTCTACCCCTGACTTGAGGACACAGTCCTGGGGACAGTGACCCCAAGATTTCTTTCTTTCTTTCTTTCCTTCCTTCCTTCCTTCCCTCCCTCCCTCTCTCCGTCCCTCCCTCTCTCTCTTTCTTTTCTTTGAGTCTCGCTCTGTTGTCCAGGCTGGAATGCAGTGGCGCTATCTCAGCTCACTGCAAACTCCGCCTCCCAGGTTCACGCCATTCTCTGGGACTACAGGCGCCTGCCACCATGCCAGGCTAATTTTTTTGTATTTTTAGTAGAGACGGGGTTTCATTATGTTGGCCAGACTGGTCTCAAACTCCTGACCTCGTGGTTCACCCACCTCGGCCTCCCAAAGTGCCGTGACCCCAAGATTTCTAACAAAAATCACCACAGTCTGGAATATCGAGAATTTTGTTCAGCCCTCTGTAGCTATGTGACCCTGTACAGCCCTGCCCAAGACAACTAACCACTCTGTACAACAGTTTCCTCTTTGCAGAATGAAATTACAGATGTAACCACATCACGGGATTAGTGTGTGAGTGGAAAGGAAATAAGGGTGGGAACAACCCTGATGCCCATCACAGAGCTCTTTCTGTTATGGATCCTTCATGAGCTCATAAACTTCACTAATTTCAAAAGAACAGGCTTTATTCAGCCTTCATTTGGGATGTACAAAATTTTGGCCCCGGATGGAGACCTGATTATTTACATTCCAAAGGATCTTCAACTTTAAAACCTTAACACAGCATTTTTTTAAAAAAATGAATTAGCTGGAGTTGTAGAATACTAGATCTGGTTTAGATTTTAGAGCTGTTTTAGGTAGTCTCCTGGTGATCCACCTCCATATATAAATAAGGAAATAGCAATTGGGATGTTTTCCTTGGGCTAAGAGCAATTTTTTGGAAGAGCTAGTCTTAAAACCAAATCTTCTGATTCTCAGCCCTGTTGGTTGGTCAGCTAATAACTGCAAACACGAGATTAGAATCAGATATAAATAATGATAAAGTGGCCTAAAACCATCACATTATTCAATGAGATTTGCTTATTAAAGAAATCTACATTGCATACCCATTCAGAAATATATTTATAAGAAATACTGAAGTACAAACAGCAAGAGGAACCAAAAATGTGTGCACAAATGCAACCAACATCAATATGCCATCACCAGCCAACCAGGTTATTTCTAGTCTTATCAAAATCAACATAGCAATAAAATGTCTCCTTGTCCTTTCAACCTCCTTATTAAAATGCATTAAATTTGTTTTTTTCATACATAGAAAGATAAGGTTATTAATTACAGGAACTGCTTATCAGCAAAATGTAAAATAGCAGGAAAGTCATTTGATGGTTTAGCTAAGAAGAAAAAGGAATAATGGGAAGAAAGAAATTCAGATGAAAGAAGTTGAAGGAAATGAATATTAAATTCATATTCATAAATGATTTAATTTTTTAAATTGAAACATTTCCTAGAAAGAAATCACATATTTTAAAAGAAAGTCGATTATGAAGTATACAAGTATATATATATGTATGTAAATTGCCATTTAAAATTAAAATAATAAACTGTTGTATATTTTACTAGACCTTTTACAAATAAAAAGGATCACCTCACCTCCAGAATGGTCCTGGCAGGATTGCAGGTAGCTGGGGTCAGCAGAGGTGTGAGGGAGAGGTGATCTCAGCATCTACTCCAAATGCCTCGCTTTGATTCCTATATAACCTTGTTGATAACTGGAGTTTTGGGGAATCTTAGGTTTTAAGAACTTCATTTCACAGGTACTTAAAATTAATATCCTGCAAATAGAAGGTAGAGGATTACCTTCTCTTCAGAAAGCAGAAAAATGGAGCAGTCAGTTCTATCAACATAGCCTGTATTTGGAGCACGGCTTTTAAACAGGCAGCCAGGTCTCTGCTGTTGTGTTGTCTTCCCTGTCAATCAAAGTGTTTGGGAAATGGATTCTCAACGTTATGTGTCAGTCAATAACCTCAGTCTTGAAACAGAAGACCATAACAAGACTGGATTTATTTGCATTTAATTTCAATGAATTTACATGTCATGGTCACGAGTTTTAATTTCCTTCACAAAATAAATTAGTGAAAGTCACTTGTACAGTATTGATAGGAACAAAGATTTTCAGCCTAATTTATCTGAAATATACATATAAATTTAGTAAATTTAAGCACAACCCCTAATTTAGAGGAACAGATAGACACTAGGTATTTGGGAGCCATTATTCTTTTCCATTTTAGTAGGAAGTAATTTTTTTCTTTCTTTTTTTTTTTTTTTGAAATGGAGTCTTGCTCTGTCGCCTAGGCTGGAGCGGTGCAGTGGTGTGATCTCTGCTCACTGCAACTTCCGCCTCCCAGGTTCAAGCAATTCTCGTGCCTCAGCCTCCCGAGTAGCTGTGATTACAAGCATCTGCCACCACGCCCAGCTCATTTGTGTTTTTAGTAGAGACAGTGTTTCAACATGTTGGCCAGGCTGGTGTCAAACTCCTGACCTCAAGTGATCTGCCCACCTCGGCCTCCCAAAGCGCTGGGATTACAGGTGTGAGCCACTGCGCCACTTTTCCTCAAGTACAAAGTAATATATTTAATATTTGGTGTTGATGAAGGAGGAGTTTAAATTCACAAAGCCTTATGGGGAAGCAGCAGCTTTTGTAGAATATAATATTCTGTTTATATTACCTATCAATCACCTATCTACCTATCTTCTATTTATTGAGTAGTTTTCCAAAACCTTTTCAGCTATAGAACACTTAAAAAAAAAAAAACTCATCTGAAAAAGTCATATTAAAAACAAAGGTGTTCTGGCTGTGTTTGGGGTGAAGCCCGTGCCCAGGCCCACTCTGCTGCATCCTCATTTGTGGGTTGAAAGGAGAGACGTGTGTTTCTGGGAAAGGGGCAGTACTGGCTGAAGGAATTGCTGTGACCCCATGGCAGCTGCCCTTGGCAATCTCAGGAGGAAATGCCTGCAAACCAGGCTGTGTAACAATAGCCAAACAGGCTGCTTTAGTCTTTGCCAACACCAGAAATAAAGAATTCATTATGACTAATTAATTAATAAAATATGCAATGCTTCCTTTAAGGCTGTCCTGACTGGAAACACTGTAACGAAATTAGCAAACACTCTAAACCATGAGTCCCATGTGTTAAACATCCCCCAAATCATATCTGATAAATAAAAAAGCATACCTTCTAAGCCAGTGAAGGGTCGAATATTTCAGGAAGGATCCATTGTTAACCAGTTGAAAATACCTCGATTATATTCCATACTGCAGTGGGAAGGAGTGATTTACTCTTACTTTATTGGCTTGCATTTTAATTTGAATCTATTTTTAAAAACCTACTTTGGTTGTGGTTCAATACTTGCATAGTTGGCCAAGTGATGTTTAATCATGCATTTGAGTCGGTTGGGGACTGCAAGCTCTCAGAGGACGGGACTCAGCTGCTTAACTTCAATCCTCTGCCAACTGCTCTATGTTGTCAGGTGCCTAGGGATGGCCTTGCAGCCAGAGCTTTTTCTGTGGCTTCCTTTTCCTCTTCATTCTATCTCTAGTCCCCATTCAGACTTTTTAATAAGAGCAAACTACTTCCCTCGGTAGAAAGATTCCATCTGCAGAATTTTCCTGTTGAGCATATGTCACGCATAACCAAAAATTGTATCAAATGAAGAGGATGTTTGACTTCAGCCAAAACCATTCTAAGAGACTTTGAAGTTATGGCGGCTCCACTAGTTGTACTCCACTAGAAAAGTTTTTTTTTTTTTAATGACACATTGAACCCTAAAACTAGCTCATCAGATCATTCAAATAGCCTGGCTGATTAGACGTTACAGTCCGAGTGACAACATTTTATAGTAAATGTCAGAAACAGAAAAGATAGGTGGATAGATGAGTTATGATTCTCTATGACAAATGGAACGATGAGGTTGAGTATCTTCTTAAACATGAGCTCAACTTTCCTCTGAAACCTTTGCAGATTACATTTGATTGCTGTCTAGATCAGAAAGGATGATGTTACCAAAGATCCATTCTTTAATTGCTGCTTCAAGCTAGGGAGTCCTTGTGCTTTCAAAAATCCCTTCCAGTTTCCAGGGAAAAGGATCATTCTTTGAACTTTACATGTCTCTTAGTAAATTTGAATCAGTGATTTGGTCCTAGACATGATCGCAGTTTTCAGTTCTTGGGCAATCAAATCAACCCAAAATAAATTTCTCTTCTTACATGTATGTATTGGGAAGGATGGAGTAACAGATGGGGGAAGGCTACTGAAATAGAATATCGCTTAATCTCAGATATCAGGGTCCTTAAAGCTTCAAATGAGCACTTACTTGGAATAATTGGTAATCCATTTACTCATTCACTAATTCATTCCATAGATGTTTATTGTGTGCTTGAGATCTACCAGGCACTGGGCCAGGTTTGGGTAATAATGAACACAACGCATCTCCTTTCCTCAAGGTTAGTGCTACAGACACAGAGATAAACAATAAGGACTGATCATGTACAGGCAACAAGGCACAGGATCCTGAGGGGGAACAGAGAAGGGAGACCTAAAGCAGTCTTGGAGGGGAGGGTGGCATTGAGACGAGCCAGCCTGGGGAAGGTGGGTGTGAGAGAATGGCAAAAGGTAAGAAGGGAAAGCAAATCAAGCACCAGGTTTTGAAGGGCTTTGTGCATCAAATTAGTTTATCTGATCTTGATCTGCTTTTGCCTTTCTCAGACTTTGATATCCTGGTGGCCATATTGCAAAACCACAGGATAAACAAGAAATATCTTCCTGGAGCATTGTTTTCGCTAAGTGTTGAGTAATTTAAAATATTTATTACTAAAGAAGTAGAGTGCAAAATCTGCATACATTTGTAAGATAAATTATAAAACTCCTAAGATATTTTGTACTTGTGACAGGTAACTTCAGATCCCAGGCCTGCTCTCTCCTTTGCCATTGGGGAAATGCTTGTGGAAAAGTTTGCAAAGCAGATTGTAATGGGGAGCTACTTAAGAGTTTTAAGGAGACCAATGACAGGAGCCAGTTTGCAAGTTAGAAAGACTTCAGACTGCCAGGCAGATAACGATTTAGAGAAGAGTGAGAGTGGAAGCAGGAAGAGCTGCTTCAGGAGGCTCTGCGCGGTGGCTCATGCCTGTAATCCCAGCAGTTTGGGAGGCCAAGGTGAGTGGATCACCTGAGGTCAGAAGTTCGAGACCAGTGAATAACCTGAGGTCAGGAGTTCGAGACCAGCCTGGCCAACATGGTGAAACCCCATCTATACTAAAAATATATATAAAAAAATTAGCCGGGCATGGTAGTGGGCGCCTGTAATCCCAGCTACTCAGGAGGCTGAGGCAGAAGAATTGCTTGAACCCAGGAGATGGAGGTTGCAGTGAGCCAACATGGTCCCACTGCACTCCAGCCCGGGTCTCAACAAAAAAAAAGAGAAGAGCTGCTTAGAGGCTATTGTAGTCACAGATATGAGACATATACTGGCTCTAACTAGGGTGGCAGCAGCAGGGATTTAAAGAAGTGATTTGCAAGACATTAAGGCAATAGCATCAATGAGACAGTTTTTGATTCATTCATGTAGTTAATAAACTTTTACCGGGTTTATAAGTAACAATGCCTATGTTCCAGGTATTGTTCTAGGTTCACAGCAGAGAAAAACACAGAAAAGAACCCTACCTTCTTGGGGCTTATATTCTAGAGGAAAGAGGCAGACGAAACAAAGTAAATAAGCAGTTAACCCCATAGCATAAATCAGTGATAAATGTCCCAGTGGAAATGAATTGGGCAATGTGATGATTCCCTGGGGAGCAGATAAGGTGGTCAGAAATGGGATTTGAAGAGTGAAAAGAGAAGAAGGCAAACATGATGAGTGAATGACAGTGTGCTATACTGAGACATGGAACATAAGAAGAAAGGAATATTTGAGAGGGAATGAATGATACCGAGTTCAGTTTGGGAGATCCAGGAGAATATACCCATAAGAGAATTGCCTTGGAATCTGTGCTTAAAATATAAAGAGATAGATAGATGATAGATAGATAGATAGATAGATAGATAGATAGATAGATAGATAGATAGATATAAGAAACCTACATGCTCACATAACACACACACAAGTACCACATGGAGTCACTTTAGAGATGGGAAGTACTGAATCTAAAGATATGGAAACAGCAGCAATAGGAAATGAGGGCACAGCCCCAGAGACCTCTTGAGCAGGTGTGGGATTGAGATGAAAGATAATGTGTTGTTTATTAGCTAAGGAGCATCATCTTAGCTAATACATGCTATGTATGCAATAAATAGCACGTTCTCTGACGTTCAGTAGATATAATCAATGGTTTGATGGTTTGATTTGGTACATGTTCTATTCTGCTTTTATTAGTGGAAATAACTCCAAGAGTGTGCGTGGGGAAGTCAGTGGAGCAGTTGGAGCTCTTTTTTGGCATGTGCTCTATGCATGACTTCCACACTGTCCACCTGAACTTAAAAAAGGCACCTGCACAGTCCCTAAAGAGACTCCAAGCTATAATGAGGCCCATGCCCAGAAGCGGAGGGAAGCCATTAAGATAATGAGGGAATCTGGTGTTCTTCCTTGCAAGAGCCCCAATTAGAGAATTTAAAACCCCACATTTCAAGGATGTGTTACCATTGAAAAATTCCATTTTTTTCTTTCTAGACAATGTGAGACAATAAAACCCCAGTGTGAAAAAGGAGGAAGCTCAAGAAACCCACTTCTGGGAAGAAGTGGAGGAACATAAACAACCTTTTTTCTTTTTCACCCTGCAAAGAGTCCTTCCACCACAGCTGAATGTCTTTCTTCAACTGCTATTGCTTAATAATCTTAGCATTTACATTGACCTTTAAATTGGTCGTTTGGCTGGAGACAGTTTTCTGTGGGGCAGATTTAGCTAAGATCTGCCTACTGGTTTATACTAAAATCCTGCATAATTATAAAAGCCACAGACCTCACTTTTGGAGTCTTCCAACATCAACATTGAAGAACACTCCACCTTCCAAAAAAAAACACAAAACATGTTTCTGCATGAAAGGCCACTTTGAGCAAATGAAAGTATCTGACATGCAGCTCTAAATAGGTCTTTTCACGGGTTATCCTATTACAGTAAATGGAAATGAGTTATTCTTTCCTAGGCGTGGGGTGATATGTTAAGAGTGGGTTTAAAAACCATAGTGTGCTGGCCAAAGCCTGAAAGACAGGCATGTTAGGAAGATGTTCGTCTGTTAATTGGCTACTCAAGGAACAGAAGTAGAAAACAGGATACTAAAAGACCAAATTTAAAATAGATGACAGGCTTATTCAAAAGCCATATACCCGAATTGAATGTGGGAATGTGATTGTCTTTGTGTTTTCGTGTTTTTCATATATGCTCACAGTGTTGCAGTATCAGGAGATTCCTGGCACATGCCCCAACTCTGAGACTGTTTCTATACTTGTCTAGGCTGCAGTGCCACAGACAGCAAAAAAACCCTAATTTTCTAAGTCTAGACAGGAGCGAATATCCAGGGACCAATATGTGTGCTTATTTGTAGTTTCCTTCTAGGAACAAAAAAATCAGAGTTTATAAATACAATTCTATAATCATACCTTTCCAAAACAAAGAACTGGATATAACTGTCAACTTTTTTTGGTGGCTCACGCCTGTAATCTCAGCATTTTGGGAGGCCAAGGCAGGTGGATCACTGGAGGCCAGGAGTTTGAGACCAGCCTGTCCGACATGGTGAAACCCTGTCTCTACTAAAAATACACAAATTAGCCAGGCATGGTGGTGGGCGCCTGTAATCCCAGCTGCTCAGGAGGCTGAGGCAGGAGAATCGCTTGAACCTGGGAGGCCAAGTTTGTAGTAAGCCGAGATTGTGCCACTGCACTCCAGCCTGGCCCCCAGAGAGAGATGCCATCTCAAAAAATAATAATAATAATAAAGAATGAATGAAATGAAAACCAGGCAGATGGATAATTGAGGGTTACTCCATGTCAGTCTCACATTAGGCTGACATTTTTAAAACAGTTTTGATATTCAAAACAAACAAAAAGATAGGTAGCATTTCCAGTTTAAAGAGATGAGGAGGCCAGGCGCGGTGGCTCATGCCTGTAATCCCAGCACTTTGGGAGGCTTAGGTGGGCAGATCACAAGGTCAGGATTTCGAGACCAGCCTGACCAACATGGTGAAACCCCCATCTCTACTAAAAATACAAAAAAAAAAATTAGCTGGGCGTGGTGGTGGGCGCCTATAATTCCAGCTACTCAAGAGGCTGAGGCAGGAGAATCGCTTGAACCCAGGAGGCGGAGCTTACAGTGAGCTGAGATTGTGCCACTGCACTCCAGCCCGGGGGACAGAGCAAGACTCCATCTCAAAAAAAAAAAAAAAAAAAGATGAGGAAATTGAAGAAAAAATGTTATTTGTCTAATGTCATTTGACAGACGCAGGAAGAATATTCCAACTTAGGATCCTTGAATTCTAAAGACTTTTTGTTTTGTTTAGTTTTGTATGTGTGTATGTATGACTCCTATTAGGCCTCTCTATCCCCTTACAGAAGCCAGTGAAAGAATAAAATAAATAATTCAAAGAAGACCTACAGTAAGAGAGACAGTGCTGTGTGAACAGAGACAGCTGACCCTTCTCAGGAGCATCTCTCTAGATGCCTACTGGTTGGCTTTTTCTTGGTGAATTCATCCGTGTTTAGGTCCTTGTTCTCAATCTTGCAAGCTCAAAAATTTAAACTGGTCTATATTCCAAAGTTGGTCCAGTTTTCTTCTCTTTCTCTCAAACAACACAAAGATGTATACAAAAGCAGAAAAATTTTTAAATTTATACAATGAGAATTATAACACCCAAGATGAATGGGCAATCATGTTAACCTGACTAGCACATTCTTTTACCATCCACATAAAGATAAGATTCATGGGGTGCCAAGTTATGATCAGAACATATGAGATTTTGTGTATTGTTAAAGAAAAAAACATACCTTATGAGAGTCCGGTAGCCACCTACACAATTGGGAATTGATTACTAAGCTGACTATAGCAAGATCTGAGTCAGTCTTGAATACCAATATCTAAATTACCAATGTTTGCCTCTGGCACTCCATTTCCAACAATGCCTCTCTGGCTAAATAATCTCTCTTTAATTTACTACATTAGTAGAATTAATCAGGGTATTGACAATACTTGAGTCCAGGGACCACTTTTGATATTTTTTTTAGGTTTCTTGAAGTATATTTATGTTTAGCCATTATGTGTTCACAGCTCAACCTTCAGAGAATAGCCTAAAGTTAGGATTAACTTTATCCATATCTAGCCCCACTGACCCCACCTGGGGAGAAAAAAAACATCAGAGGACTTCAGCTATACCTGGAACAAAAATATCCAATTTTCTTTGGGTTGACATAATCAGCTGGATAATAAACAGAAACTGAAATAATAGTAATTCTACATGCAAATGATACAATTCACTTGGCACAACTGTCCCTTAATCTGATGCCTAATTGAGAAAAATATCAGGCAGCTCATTTATAGCATAAAACTATCATTCTGGAGAAAATTTTTCTCATGAGTAATTAAACAAAATTTAAATAAAAATGCTGTCACCAAGTAAATTTGTTAAATTGTGCTTTTACTGTATCAGGGCCTCAATTTAATTGTCATCTGTCTGTAAATACTAGAGAAGAATTTGCCATCAGTTTAAGAACATAATGACTGGCAGTTTTCCAGACATAATTACTCCAAAACAGGACAGCATTGTGTAGACTGCAAACACTTGCACAAAAGATATGGTTTATGTATGAGGTAACGTAAGGGCATGAAAGAGGAAAGACTACTTTTAAACCCATTACGAATATCAGGAAAAGATTGGGAAAAGACAGCCCCATTGAGTTAACGAAGGGTACATTCCAACATACAATTACAATCCCATTTACAAATAAAAGCATCCTTCAGTTGCAGACATCAAAGAAACCCATCAAATTCCAATCAGGCTTAGGTTATAAATATTGGAGAGGAAAGATGGATGAGGGATAATTACTTACAGCAGGTCACTACTTTTCTAGTGATGAAATAAGATTGTTAATAGAACCAAATATGCCTGTTTTTCAGTTCAAATAAAAGGGAAGCAGTACATATTTACAGCGGATGAAATGGTGACTCAAGAACTGATCTTTCAGGTGCTATAGGCATCGGGCAGTGCAATTCAGGAGCAGGAAGAAGTCTCTCCCCCAAAACAATCCAGCCTTTATTCTCTGCCAGGGAAATTCCACCATGAAATTTCTCTATGACAGCACTATTTCTATTCAAACTCAAAATACCATTGGGAATGAAAGAACATTAAGCTGCTGCCAATTATTTACTTCTTACTAGGAAATAATTTCAACAACATTTATTTGACAAAAGTTTATTTATGTGCCAGGCCCTCTAAAAGCTATTGGGAATACAATATGGAACTAACATAGACATGATTTCTTACCTCCTGGATCTTAGATTCCAGTTGGGGAGACAGCCATTAATCAAATAACCCTTAAATGGGTGTTTAATTACAGACTGAGAGAAGATCTATGCAGAAGAGAAAGCTGGGCCTTAAAAAGCCTATGACTTCATCTAGGCTGGGGTCTCAGAAAGTCCAATGAGGAAGTAATCATTGAGCTGACTGTTGAAGGATGAACAAGAGACAGCTAGGTGAGGAGAAGGATGGAAACTCATTCTGAGCAAATTAACAGTATGCTCAATATCCATAAAATGGAATGTTATTTAGTCATAAAAAGAAATGAAGTACTGATAAATGCTACACCATGGATGAACATAACAAACACTGTGTTAAGTGAAAGAAGCCAGGCACAAAAAGCCATGTATCGTATAAATCCATTTATATGAAATGTCCATAGAGATAGAGATAGAAAATCCATAGAGACAGAAGTCAGATGAATGTTTACCAGGCCTGGGAGTAGGAGGGAATGATTAGTGACTATTTAGTAGGTATGGATTTTCTTTGGGGATTATGAAATACTGTGGAACTTGACTGTGGTGATAGTTATACAACATTGTGAATGTACTCAAATGCCATTGAGTTGTCCAAATTAAAATGGTTAAAATGGTGAATTGTAGGTTATGTGTATTGTAACACAAATTTTTTTTTAAGCAGTATATTAAAAGACCCTTCTCCTGGCAGGAGTGAGCATGGCTTATTCTAGAAACTGAAAGATGCAGTGGGGATGGATGGCAGAGACAATGGGGAGAAGAGACAGTAGGCTGGGACAAGAGCATGCAGAGGCACGGAGGCCTTGCTAGGATTTGGCCTTTATCTTAAGAGGAATGGAAGCCACTGAAAGTTAAGTGTGCATCTGTGCGTGTGTGTGTGTGTATGTGTGTATGTGTATGTGTATAGAGGGGGAGCATTACCATCCACACACACACACTTGAAAAAGATATCTATATATTCTGTGCGTGTGTGTGCATGTGTGTGTATAGAGGAGCATTATCATAAACACACACATACACACACACACATATTTGAAAAATATAACCATATAGTCAAGAAAGAGTGTGTTTTTATAGCTTGAAAGAAGAGTGTGGTGGAAGATAAGATGGGAAGAGGGATATGTGCACAAGGCAAACGATACCTCCTTCCTAGTTTTTGTAGGGCTAATTCTGTTTAGGTCCTCCTAGGTAGAGTTGTATAGAAGTCTTGAGATTAGCAAAACACATGAGGATATTTCAGTGTGAGGTAAACCAGCAACTGATGCTTGAGTGTGTAATAAGTTATTTTAATATGGGAAAGCTGAAGAATGAATTAGATATTTAATGAGATTTTAAGATGGGGGCGCAGGTTGGTGCTCAATATAGGGTTTAAACTTCAGGGTAAGACAGTGAAGAGCAGTGCTCAGGTGCAGTTGGAACCGTCAGTGATGGCAATAACATGATTTTGGTTTTCCTTGGTTAGAGAATTCTTCTGAGAATGGACCAGAACTTCTGTACTCCCAGTAATTTGTGGGATCCTACAGACTTGCCACGCGGAGCTAGTTGCATTGCATCTCTCAGTATCAACAGTGTGTGCCACATTGGGGTAGAAATGAGGTTATGCCTCAGTATGGAGGAGGTGCTTTAGGAATAAATACATTAATTGATGTTAGAAATTAGAGAGCAACATAAATTTATTTATTCATTTGTTCCATCCTTTCTCATGAAGCAAGTGTTTATTGAGTATTGTCTATTTTACAGCACTATGCTATGCCTAAGTCCAGAAGACCAATAATTAAAACGAGGTCATTTTCTATGAAAATTAAGACATTACAAATGTAATTTTACAGATAAGATACATGAATGAAACTTTCTGTTTAGATCATAAGGCCAGAACCTAAGAAGTCTTCTTTACTTTCTAATTAAATATCTATAGGAATTATTTTTTAATGGACATAATTTTTGAATGAATACAGTTTTAAAAATCCAAAATCACTTTTTGTACTGATACCATATTTCCATCAACTGCTATTTTTCGCCTCCAAGATATAATACCAGAAAGTATCTCAGGTACATATTGGACAATGGGTAAAAAGAAAAAGACTTTTCTTTTTATCGATGTTTATGTAAACTTGATAATCACATTCATTACAAGATGTAAGACTTTGAGAACCACCTGACAATGGGAAGTTTACTGAAATCCTATGAAGCAATTTTTTTGTGAAAACAGTTTTCAGAAAAGAGAGTTGTCTAAGTTCCCATAGCAATAAAGTAGCACTGCGTAAAACTCCCAATATCTCAGCTGTTATTATCCAGCACTAGATAGCATCTAGTAATAGAAAGGCTTTTCCTTGTGTCAGTAAGCAGATGGGCAGGGGCTACCTACTTTCTATGAAGTTGAAGATTGGTCAAAAGATCAAGAGACAATCTAACTGAAAGGTTTTCTATTAACTCAAAAGATTCATAAGGGCAAAAGTGAAAAACTGGAGTAAGAATAAAGGAGGACCTAGTGCTCAATAAGTTTAAAAATTCAAAATAAATGGCAATAACTTAAACACAATTCCATGGCTTAAAATTACCTGATACATTTGATTTCAAAGAAAAACCACTCATTTATTTTATTTAATTATGACTAAAGTCAGTGGCATATACATTTTTAATAATATGTGCATTTGCTTGAAAAATTAGGAAATAAAACTTAACATTTTAAAAAGGCATTGTAAAGAATGTGACTCCTTCGTACTGACAGACTGACTCCTGAGTACTGAGAAGACTGACAGGCTCTCAAGTGAAGAGAAAATTAGAAAGGTAACTAAAATACAAATTCTTCCAGCTATTAAAACTCATTGACACGGATAAGCCTAAATTCAGAAGGTGATGTTTTCTTAATTAAGTCATTGATGCCATTCCTATTATCATGAACACTAGAAGAGAGATTTTTAATAACCCAAGGCTCATAAACCCCTAGGCTGTCTATCAGTGGGGTTTAGGGCATCTGTGAACCCCCCATCCCTCACCAAATCTTACGATAAATAGTGTGTGATAGATGTCTATTGTATCAACTTGGCTTAGAACTAAGTCTTCCATATGTCTTTTCTGCAGATTTCTTGGACAGTGTGGACCTCAAGAGACATGTTGCATAAGATGTAGAAAGTGGAAGTGAAGCAGTAGCCATCTTGTTTTTTTATGCTTGGAAGATGGATGCAGGGCTCCAAGCACTGTTGGAACTCATGCACGTTGTCACTTATCCACAAGCTCACCTTGTTGGTGAGGGGCAGCAGCTGGGCTCCTGCCAGATCCTCCTGCTGGATCAACTTCCCTGAATCCTGGACCAGATGCATATTTAGCTCCATGATGGAAGGCACCAGTTTCTCCTTCATTCAGCTTGCCTTTTCTTCCTCTGCTTCCCATCCATCTTCTTTGCCCAGCTGTCTGTGGACTTCAGGTGCCAGCACCAGGCCAGAAACTACAGCTTTATATCCAAACTCAGACCTCTTCACCAGTTTCCACAGCACTGTAAGGACAAATCCCTACAGTTAAGAAATATATATTTCTCAATTGAAAATTAAGAAATTGAAAATTGAAAAATATATATGTAAAGATTTACTTATATATAAGTAAATATATATTTATATGTAATATATAATATAAATATTTGCTTATATATTTATATACAAATATATACATACATTATATATAAATATATGCATATTATATGTGATATTATATACAGTTAATAAAATATAAATATATATTTATATATTAAATATACTAAAATATACTATAAATATATATTTTAATAACTGTATAAACTAATAAGCATGTATGGTTTTGCTTAAACCCTGATACATTGTATGTTAAAGTATAATTTTTTTAAAGTTATAAATGTATGGCCAGGTGCCGTGGCTCATGCCTGTAATCCTTGCAGTTTGGGAGGCTGAGGCGAGTGGGTTACTTGAGGTCAGGAGTTCAAGACCAGCCTGCCCAATGTGGTAAAACCCTGTCTCTACTAAAAATACAAAAAATTAGCTGGGCATGGTGGCATGCTCCTGTAATCGCAGTTACTCAGGAGACTGAGGCAGGAGAATAGCTTGAACCCAGGAGGCAGAGATTGCAGTGAGCTGAGATCATGCCACTGCACTCCAGCATGGGCAACATAGCGAGACTCCCTCTCAAACAACAATAAAAGCGGGCAGATCATGAGGCCAGGAGATCAAGACCATCCTGGCCAACGTGGTGAAACCCCGTCTCTACTAAAAATACAAAAATTAGTTGGGCATGGTGGGACGCACCTGTAATCCCAGCTACTCAGGAGGCTGAGGCAGGAGAATTGCTTAAACCAGAGAGCCAGAGGTTGCAGTGAGCCAAGATTGTGCCACTGCACTCCAGCCTGGTGACAGAGCGAGACTCCATCTCAAAAAAAAATAATAATAATAATAAGTTACAAATGTAACTCATACAAATTCATAGTGAGCATAGTATGACAAAGATTTACTTAAGTTATTAATGAGGATCCAGCGGGATGTCAAAAATAGTTCAAAGAAAGATGTAAGAAACTAATGAAAGTATAAGAAAGAATGCAGGAATATGATTGCTAAATTAGATTCAAAACTGGTTAATGTACTATACGACAATCAAAACATAAATTTTAGAATTATCTCCCTTTTAGAGAGAAATCATTGGCATCTCATCTGGACAAAAATCATTGTCATCCAATGAAATTTCTACAAGTTAAGAAGTAATTTTATAATTTGGACTCTAATCAATAGTAAACAGTAATCAGGCAAAGCTATATTTCAAGAATCAGATGAGCCTTCATCAGGCTTATTGGACACTGCTCAAGCAAAACTTGGGAATGTCATAGTTATCATTTTGCTTTATTTCCAAATTTTGGAAATTTTTTAAGCATATTTATATGTATTTTTCTGCAGAGAACAGCCAAAATCTAAAGGGATTTTCAGTTTTTAAAAAGAGAGAGTAAAACCAACCAAATTTAAAAAATAAGATAGAACTGATCCCATTCGAATTTTTCAATAATTGCAAAAAGTAAGAAAAACTTGTTGAATTCTGGAAGTTCTTGTTTAACTGAATTTTTTCTTCATTGCTAGTATAAAAATAAAAATGCTCAAATATCTCATGGTTTTAGAATAACACAGCCATAAAAATCAGTTCATTTGTTATTGTAAGCTACCATATTATCTTTTTATTTTACTTTAAATGAATAGCCAGCATTTACTGAGGTCTTACTATGTAGCAGGAGATTTGACATACATTATCTCATAACAACCCAGTGATGCAGTTACTATCACTGGCCTTGTGCTCTAGAGGAAGAAGTCAGCTCAGAGAAGTAAGTCGGCTCCACTGTGAATATTTGGACCCAGGGCTTTCTCACTTTATTTTATTATTACTATTTTTTTAGAGACAGGGTCTTGCTTTGTCACCTGGGCTAGAATGCAGTGGCATGATCATAGCTCCCTGCAGCCTCAAACTCCTGAGTTTAAGTGATTCTCCCACCTAAGCTTCCCAAGGCCTGCAGGTGAATGCAACCACGCCAGGCTAACTTTTTTTTATTCTTATTATTATTTGTAGAGATGGGGGAATCTCTTTTTTTTATTCTTATTGTTATTTGTAGAGATGGGGGAATCCTTATGTTGCCCAGGCTGGCAAATTCCTGGGCTCAAGCAACCCTCCTGGCTTGGCCTCCTAAAATGTTGGGATTATAGATGTGAGCCATTACATCCATTATAGACGTTATAGACGTGAGCCATTACATACATTAGAAACCACAGATTTGCCCACCACTACCTTCTTTCATCTCTCCCAGAAAACTCCTTGAAAAATAAACATGTTTATTACCTATTCATTGCCTACTTCTTGTGCAATCAATGCATAGTGTATGCAAACTGCCTTGCTAGCTTGGGGCCTGGCACATAATACAAGTTAGTTTCCTCCATCTCTGTCCACCCTCCCATCCCTTACAGGAGTAACAGGTTGCTAAGGTTCTGTTTCATCCCTTTTTCTTGGCAATATCACAGTTTTAAAAATAAAAGCTATAAAAATGACCCCAAAGTCTACTTCAGATTCCAGATATCGCCTCCATATATCCATTGGCTTGTTGGGTTTCTCCATAAGATGTCCCTCTAGCATTTCAAATTGTGTCTCAAATTAGAATATACCTGGCACAGAGATGTCATCATGAATTTAAGCTTTGTTCTAATATGTTTCTCCCCTAATAACAATGGGCATATGTGAGCCCAGGGTGTAGGAACATCAGTTTTACTCAGTGGTAAGTAAAGTGTAATATTATTCCTCCCCTAAAATATTCACATGGCTCATTCCCTCATCTCTTTGAAATTTTTGATAAAATGGCTCCTCCCTAAAGAGACTACTTGACCATCTCATCTATCACATACCTCTTAGCCCTCCCAGTCCTCCTGTCTTGCTCTATTTTTTTTCTAGCACTTATCACCTACTAAGACCCTATATAATTTACTTTTTTGTCATGTTTATTGTTACTGTCAATCTCACTTTACAAGAATGATGGTTCCACAAGGCAAAGATTTCGTTTGTTTTGTTTACCAGATTGTCAATGCTGCCTAGAGCAGGACACACGGTTGGTACTCTAAAAATATTTGTTCAATGAATGAATGAATCGATGATAGCAAAACAAACACAGCTACGTTATAGTATGCACAGAAAACATGTATGAATTGAAAATGTGACACATCAATGGAAATAGTTAAATTTTTTCTCTAACTTGATACACATTTTTCACTTAAATAAAAATTTTAAAGAAAACTTCTAACACTACAAAAATGAAAATCACTATCACTTGCTTTAAATACAAGACAACCTTACTAAAAATTATGTAATTACTAACATAAATATTACATATGTACTCTTTAAAATCTCCATTTCACTGGGATCACACACCTCATACTTTGGGAAATATTAGACTAAGAAATTTAAGAAGATTCTATATTAGAGATTACTAACTCCTAAACCTGGAAGTGGTTATGGAAACTATCTCATTTTAGAAATAAAGAAATGGAAGGTGAGAGGGTTTAAGTGTCTTCTTCCAAGCCAGAGAGTGATGTTTAGGGGTCTGTACCACCTAATTATTCTGCTCTTCCATGACACATGTTTGCTTGTCTCTAGCAGTGTTGTGCCATTCACAATTAAGCAAATCCTCTCTGGCATTTACCTGCTTCTGAGCCTTTCTTTATCTTGAACATTTTCGTTTGCTTTCTGACTCCTTTACCCTTATAGACCAGATTCATCCTACACTTTGTGTTTCTTTTGCAGCATTTATTTGTGCTCTTCTGTATTATATTGTTTTTTGTACTTGTGTCATATTTCCTACTTTTCTTGAGCTTCAGTATAGTAACAGTTTTATTTTTAAACTGTCCCTCTGTGATACCTAACATTATACCTAATAGTGAGTTTGTGTTCAATAAGATTTTTACAAGAACTCAATTGAATCTTACTACTATTTGGGAACAAAGCATTAGAAAATGAGATGCTGGTGGTCTTTATATACTATGGGGCCCATCTGTTTGCTATTACCTGTTTCCCACCTGCTGTCATTACCAGCATAAAACTCCATCTGCTACTTCCTCTTCTCTTCCAAGCCTGACTTGGCACTAAATCTGTCAGACTCTACATTAGAGTTGACTAGTCAGCATTACTTTTCCTTAATGATTTTTCCTAATTACTACATCTTATTTTATTTTATTTGGTCCTCGAGAGTATCCTTAAAGACGTGAGTCAGGTAACCAGCACTAAAATCAGGACAAATCTGTCAAAACTGTTTTTTAAAAAGCATTAAACAAGCATTCAGGTTTGAAATTGAAGTAGAGGTTACAGATGGGAGAGTGTGACCTTGGGAAATCACTCAACGTTTCTGGTTCTCAGCATTCTTTCCTTTATGATGAGAGAATTAAGTGCAGTGTCTCTGAGATCCCTTCCAAATGTAACATCCCTGATAGCAAAGATTCATCCCTGAGGACATCCTCATCCACTGCATTTTATTCTCTCATCATAAAGGAGAGAATGCTGAGAACCATCCTCGATGGCATCGCCCTCACAAGTCTTTCCTGACCCCTTTCCTGATCAAACTGAATCCCATCTTTCAACTTCTAAATGCTTAATTCTCACCTATGTTCCTGTCTTACTTCATCCGGTACTGTCATCAAGCTAGCTGTGCCTTACTCCATCACACTGCCTTCTCCCTCAAGTCGTGGGTTGCTGAAAGCAGTAATAATCTTTGCAACTCCCTCAAAGGTCTAGTAGAGTGTGTTATAGATAGCACAGGCAGTACACACTGGATAAATTAATGAATGAACTGAAAAAGCATAATATCATAATAATTCTGTCCTGGAAGAAATAAAAACCAAAAATGCTACTGAACAAATCAGATAATTATAGAAATTTGAACTGGGCGTGGTGGCTCACACCTGTAATCTCAGCACTTTGGGAGGCTGAGGCAGGCAGATCACTTAAGGTCAGGAATTTGAGACCAACCTGGCCAATATTGGAAAACCCCGTGTCTACTAAAAATACAAAAATTAGCCGGTTGTGGTGGCTTATGCCTATAATCCCAGCTGTCTGGGTTGCTGAGGCACAAGGATTACTTGAACCCATGAGGCGGAAGTTGCAGTGAGCTGAGATGGTGCCACTGCACTCCAGCCTGGGCAACAGAGTGAGACTCTGTCTGAGAAAAAAAAAAGAAAAGAAAAGAAAAGAAAAAGGAAAAAAAAAAGAAATTTGAGCCATAGCCACCATTATGAATTTTAGTCACCATGGAAAGTGACTTCAGAAAATAAATGTAATATACAATTTAAACATAATAGCAACATATGGTATGTTTAATATGTAAATACAGAAGCCTATATAGAAGAAGAGGCCATGTTACAGAATGATCAGGAGTGTAGACTATAGAGATTGTACTTGATGCCTGGCTTTCATCATGACTCTAATACTTTGTATGAGCTAGGGGAAGTTATGTGACTTTCTATCTCAAATTTATCATTTGTAACATGGAAGTATCTAGTTCTTAGAGTTACTATGTGAAAAAAATGAATGTCTGGCACATGTTGAGTATCTGGCACATATTAAGTGCTTAATAGATGGCACATATTAAGTGCCATTATTTTATATTCAGTACTAAAATATTTTAATATGCTTGTTCTTTAGCCCACAACATGGTAGTAATAATGAAAGTTTTCTCCTAGAACCACTGTGAGATTTTTCAGTGCTTATGGCTATTGAATACATTCTGGTTATATTATTGGATTCATACAAAAATATCTTAACTTAAAAATAGCTAAAAAGCACTGAGGCATTTTAAAGGTGACCTGGATTCTTGCTCGTCTCAAGCCACTTTATTTTTCCAGGTTGAGAATCATGTAATATTGGCTTTTTAAAAAACTGGCAAAATATATATTTATCTTCTAACTAATGGATGTACAGCAGACAGAAAGTTAATGAGCGTTGTCTTAGTCTATTTGGGCTGCTATAACAAAAAATGTTATAGGCCAGATGGCTTAAACAACAGACACTTATTTTTCACAGTTCAGGAGGCTGGAAAGTTCAAGATCAAGGCACGGGCAGACTGGGTGTCTGGTAAGGGCCTGCTTCCTGGTCTGTAGACACAGCTGTCTTCTTGCTGTGTCTTCACATGGTGGAATGGGTGAAGAAGCTCTTTGAAGTCTCTTTCATAATGACACTGATGCCATTCAGTGAGGCTCCCCACCGTGAACTCCCAAAGGCCTCACCCACAAATGCCATTATGTTGGGGATTAAGTTGCAACATATAAATTTGGGGGAAACACAAGCATTCAGTTTATAGCAAGTATGAATACTTTCTGAAAGTTTCTGAAAGAAAATTCTACCATATTCTTACTTCAGCAACACTTTCACTTTTGAGCCAACCAAACCATTTTCCAAAATCTGTCATGTAATGTTAATTCTCTGAGGTTGAAGTTAGTGATTAGGGCATCAGCTTTGTGATCAGACAGAAAGGAGGTCACATCCTGGCTCCACCACTTTCTAGGCGCATGAAATTGAACATGTTACTTCACTTTTCTAACCTCAGCTTTTCCATCTATGATACAAGAATAATAACAGCTTCCTTACTCACAGGTTATCATAAGGATTAAGAAAGATCACATAGATGGCATGATCGTGTGGCAGAGAATAAACGATCAATATATGGTATAGCTATTATTATTTCTGATGAAATACACTTGCCATTATGTCTGCAAAATGGTCAATTTTAAGTCCATTTCAGAATACTGCATTTCATAAAGAAGTTCCAGGTTTCCACAATACCAACTGATTGAACAATCAGAGGAAATTTTTTGTGAAAGGCAAAATTTTGCTTGAGCAGTAAATAGTCTTTTTCACAAGATTTTACATATACTGGAATAGTAATATTATCACAATGAGTCTCAATATCATCTCTCTTGTTGATGAAAGACTGACAGTTCACCTAATTGTTGCCTTAAATATGGACTTACACATTCAGAGTAACAGGGAAAAGAATGTGCTATTCTGTCAAGGATATGAGGGTGTTCTTGAAGCAAGTGTATCTTCAACATCTTGTCCAGCTGAAGGAATATAAACTTTGACAGCATCTCCAGCTGACAGCATCTAGAATTGAAGGGGCTGCTTCAGGGTTGGCACAGGTATTTATATCACCCTCTTCTGCACCCCAGCCCCTCGCCTCTTTTTTGGCTTTTCACTCCACTGACAACTGCAGGATCAAGCCTGGGAAAGCACATGAAAAATTCACCAACGCAGAACAATCCAATCATACAACAAGGTGACATTTTAGGTAACTTAAACTATAAGAAGTGCCTCCCGAGAAACAGGAAATTATATCCGAAGTAGTTTGAGGAAAAAAATAGTTTCAGGCTGGAGTGCAGTGTCGTAATCTCAGCTCACTGCAACCTCTGCCTCCTAGATTCAAGAGATTCTCCTGTCTCAGCCTCCCCAGTAGCTGGGATTACAGGAAAAAATAGTTTTATAAGATTTTTTTTGGAGGTAGCTTGATGATTTAACATCATAAAGTGCCATGGTAAAAAAAAAAAATTGCAGATTTAGTAATGAGCAGAGAAACAGCCTCTTGAGTGATGCTCTAATTCACGACATGCCACTGACAATTCACTGAGCTGTGTATGCATATCTTTTCATTTCTGCATCGAAGTTATGCTCAGGAGTCTAAAAGCTGTTTTAAAATGCCAGGCTTCGAGGTGCTGTTCTCCTAAGACATGGCAGACCTATAATTTCTTCATATATTTACATAAATGGCTCCTGTGAATGGGGGAAGTCTTTATGTGGCTAACATTATAAACTTCTATTATGAAACAACTCATTACCCATTATCAGCCCCTGTCACCCAGTCTATGTATAGAGAAGGAGAGGAGAGAGAAATGTCATTAAACAAAAATGAAATTGCTGAAAAAAATGGAGCAGGAGACATTTGCCTAACTCTATAAATCAAAGGTAGTGGAGTATAACTTTATCTCATTCATATTAGGTCATTAAGCCAGAAAAAGCTGAGGAGCACTAAGAACCTTGGTACTTAAAATGCTATAACAATTTAGTGCTCTCTCTCTCTCTCTCTCTCTCGGAGCAGGCTTTGTGATTTCTCTCCCTCCCTCCCTCCATCTTTCTCTGTCTTCCTTTGTCCCTCATGTGAAAACTCTATTATTCAAAGGACAAAAGGAAACCTGTTTGAGAAGAAAAATTATTTTTCTTTCTAACCCATTATTCTTTTACAGTTGCAAAAGCTATCATATGATCCTTGTATTACATAGTAGCAATGAGTAGTATAAGCACTCTAACAGAGCCTGGGCAACATAGTGAAACTCTGTCTCTACGAAAAACACAAAAATTAGCTGGGTACGGTGGTACGTGCCTGTGGTCCGAGCTATGTGGGAGACTGAAGTGGGAGGACTGCTTGAGCCCGGGAGGTAGAGGCTGCAGTGAGCTGTGATTGTGCCACTGCACTCCAGCCTGGGCAACAGAGTGAGACCCTGTCTCAAACAAAACAAAATACAACAAAACCAACACTCTAATAGATATCTCATCAAGCAGTTTCTTTGATTATAAGTATCTTCTAGACTGGATAATTAGATTTTCTTTATTGAGAAGCTATTTCTATCCATCGCTGTACATCAAGGTGTATAAAAATGAATTGATTTGAAACTGTGTTTGTAAACTGAGTTTATTTTAGGATTCTGAGAAATTAGATTTGAGAGGACAGCTACAAGGAATCTTGGAAAAAAGCACATTGTAAGAGGAGAGGCTGGGTCCATAAGGTGACCTCTAGGAAAATGGGCTAGAGCACCAGGGTGGAAATGATTTTCAGACAAGATGGCACTTGATTCTCAGGTTATCATTTTCCCAGCACCCATGGACTCACTTCCTGAGAGCAGCCTCCTCGAGTCCACAACTTAAACGATGCTTTCTCTATTATTCTTCCACATAGCATCTGCAGTCTTCCTTCCTAGTAAAATACACATTTGTTGGTGTGTTTACAAGCTAATGGTTATTTCTCCTACTTGACTGTAGGCTCTGTTAAGGTCAGCCTAACGCTGTCTCCTTACATATTTTAGGTTCAACCTAAGGGTTTCTTTGTACACCATGAACTATAACAAGTGGCGGTGTATACAGACTGTAGCCTGCACTTGTGCCAATCACTGAGCTTTGGCCAATCAAATGTAGCCAACTGTTCAAACTGTGTTCAAATGAGGCAAATGCCAAGCTGTAACCAATCCAGCTATTTCTGTACCTCAATTCTGTTCTCTATATGCCACTTTCCATTTTTTGTCCATAAATCTTCTTCCACACATGGCTGCGCTGGAGTCCCTGAGCCTACTCTGGCTGGGAAGGCCATCCAATTCGCGAATCGTTCATTGCTCAATTAAATCCCTTTCAATTTAATTCAGCTGAAGTTTTTCTTTTATCAGTTCCAAGAGGCCAGGCACCATGTCTGTCTTGCTGTCGACTTTTTTCCTAATACCTCATTCATTTATCTGTTGACCAAATGAGCAGATGAATGCATAAGTACTAGGGAAAGGGAAGCTTCAATAAAAAGAATAAAAGGACAAAAAATCAGGTACACTAAGAGCGAAAAAACAACTCTGTTAGTTTCAATGACATTAATAAAAGTAGGGCATGGCACTTAGTGCAGATATATATACACTAGCCCCCACTGATTTCAGTTTAGCTTTTGGTGCTTTCTATTATTCATGGTCAAAACAGTCTAAAAATAATAAATGGAAAAATTCCAAAAATAAGCAACTCATAAATTTTAAACTGTGTGCTATTCTCCATCCTGCTTGGGATGTGAATCATCTCTTTTTCCAGTGTTTTCATGCTATACATGCCACCAGCCCATTAGTCACTTAGTAGCCATCTCAGTTACTAGATCAACCATTGTACTATCACACTGCTCGTGTTCAAGCAACCCTTATTTTATTTAATAATGGCCCCAAAGTGCAAGAGTTGTGATGCTAGCAATTCAGATATTCCAACGAGAAGCTGTAAAGCGCTTCCTTTAAGTGGAAAGGTGAAAGTTCTCAACTTAAGGAAAGAAACAAAATCAAATGCAGAGGTTGCTAAGATCTACAATAAGAACAAATCTTCTATCCAGGAAATTGTAAAGAAGGAAAAAGAAATTTGTACTAGTTTTGCTGATGTACCTCAAACTGCAAAAATTTATCACAGTGTATGATGAGTGCTTAGTTAAGATGCAAAAGGCATTAAATTTGTAGGTAGAAGCCACGAACACAAATGTGTTCCAATGGATGGCAGTTGGGTTCTGTCCTATCCAAGGTTTCAGGCATCCACTGGGGGGTCTTGGAATGTATCCTCTGCAGATAAGGGGTGACCACTATATCTTGGGCACTAAGCATCAGGAACATTTTCCCAGACATCAGATGCCACCACCAGCAGCAAAGATCCTGTTGCTGGAAAAGGGGAGGGGAGGAAGATATAGCCACACTTGGGCTGTTAATAGGAATAGGATAAAGCAATGAAGGAGACAGAGGAAAATAGCAGAGAAGATTGTTTTTAGAGTTCATATGAGATGCCCCAGGAAACTCTCAGAATCATTGGAAAAATTTTTGAGAAAAGCTAAAATTTAACACTTATAAATTTATTTTGAGATTTTACAATCAGCCTTAAAAACATTAACTAACTTATTGCTAAGAGAGAAAGGCAGCTTATAGATGAGCACATATACATTAATGCCTCCATGTGTATGTTCATGTTGGAAAGGACGTAAGTTTTTTTTTCTTGTTTCCTTGAAAGAAAGGCTTCAGGACAGAAATTCCTTATAAATACTCATAGTATTAATAGTTATTTTTGAGAAGTGAGATTATAAGTGATTTTAAGATACATGTATATCTTTGTGTATCTGTATTTTCTATTTTCCCTTCATTGCACAAGGAATCCTTATAAACATTTCAAGAGTTTTAAAGATGTGCTTTCTTTCGAAAACTGATAAGAAAGGAAAAATAAATCATGCTTACTTCAGTGGGTTTACTTGAGGAATGATAAAGAAAAAGTAGAAGAGCACAGAGTCACTTATAAAAGCAGGGATGTGACGGCCAAGCAAGACAACACCACAGCATAGTTCCTGCTTGCTGCGTTCTTTCCTGCAGGTGAGCAGTTCTACTCTCAGCTCGTCTATGAGATGTGAGGCCAGTCTAGATTTGGGTTTTTGGCTCTTGGTGTGGTCTCTGCTCCACTGCACAGAGACAATAAATAGAAATATCAACAATTCAATGAGTAGCCATTGCCCCCATTTTTGCATTTTCTCTTTCCCTATAAGACCTTTCTTCCATTGACACCATTGAGGGCAATTTTGAGAGATATTGGGATCTCTGGCATAGAACCTTTGGCAGTGTGCCCTGATAGACTCTTTGGTCAGAATTTTGTTGCGAGTTTCATAGAATAGTCTCATTTATATGCACTAAAACACCTAAAAACATTCAAGAGAAAAAAAATAATAATAATTTAAAAACCAAACCGAAACACCTCAAATATTGTTGCATGTCGCCATTCACCCTCGTCCTGATATTATTTTGTCAGATTTGTCTGCCTTGGTTGCTGCCTACCTCTCTCATGTCTCCTATTTAGGCAGAAAAAAAAGGGTTTCTGGGGAAATAAAAGTAAATATGGTAAATGGAAAATGGAATTGGATAATGAATGATAATATGTAGCCTTCTAACTAGGTCAGGTGGGAACGGTTCCTTTAAAACACCATCTTCCCCTGGGCAATGTGGGACCTGCAGGCACCTCTTTGCCTTTGCTTACAGCAGCCCTTCTGCCTGTAATGTGCTTCTGCAGTTGGCCTGGTTGCTCTTTCTCATCTATCCAAAGAGTGGTAGACATCTGCCAGCTTTCGATTATGCCCTGAGGAATCTGTTGCAACAAACGAGTAACAATTTGAAGGACAGAAAAGTAAAGGCAATGACCTAACAGTTCTCAGGACAGGAAAAGCTGAAGGTTAATGGCTTTCTCCCATTACCGCTTCTAATTTTTGCTTTCTATTCAGTTATCTTAGTCTTAGTGTCATAATTAAACAACAACAGCCACCATAACAAACAAGGTTTGCCAACCCCCAAAACAAAGAGTAAGCCTTTCTTGAGTACCCATTCTTTACTATGCTTGGCTCTGGACTAGAGATTTCAGATCTTTGATGGCAAGGCTTTGGGCCTTTTAAAATACAAACTGATGAGTCACAGAAACAAATGAAGTTGGCTTTACTGAAAGTAGTTTTTACATCAGATGCTCTGTTTCTCACCATGCCCCATGGCCTTCTTCTGAATATTTCCTCTGCCTACAAAATGGCTTAACATCCCTATGCATGACAGTGTGTCATCTGTTGATAACTTATATAATAATGTCCCCCTGGGTAATAGTCGAAAACTAAAAAGCAAACAACAAAAACTATCAGTTACTGTGGAGAAGATTGGGAAAATTAAAAATGTATTCAGAGAATGGTGAGGCATATATAGACCACATCTGTAATAGTCCGTTTTCACGCTGCTGATAAAGACACACCTGAGACTGGGTAATTTATAACAAAAAGAGGTTTCATTGACTCCCAGTTCCACATGGCTGTGGAGGCCTCACAACCATGGTGAAAGACAAAGGAAGAGCAACGGGACATCTTACATGGTGGCTGGCAAAGAGAGAGAATAAGAGCCAAGTGAAAAGGGAAACCCCTTATAAAATCATCAGATCTTGTGAGACTTATTCACTACCACGAGAACAGTATGGAGGAAACCGCCACCATGATTCAATTATGTCTCACCAGGTACCTCCCACAACACATGGGAATTATGGGAGCTACAATTCAAGATGAGATTTGAGTGGGGACACAGCCAAGCCATATTAACACACTCAGAGGGATTCTGGGGTAACTTTAAGTAGACTGAATAAATCCTTCCTCTCCCTAGCCCACTCAAAATAATCCCAGGCAGAAATAAGCATTCCAATTTTGTTAATTCCACAGTACTTCGGTCTTGTGCTAGAAACATGACTGTAAATAATAATACTTGGTGTTAGAGTTAGATGTGCTCTTCCTAATGACTTCAGGTCCAGTGCAAGCTCCTCCACTAGGAAATTTCTCATTCATCTTGCTATTCACAACTCCTTGACTAGTTTCTGGTACTTACTAAGCTTTAATAAACAATCATGAATGATAGTGAGGAAAAAAAAGTAACTTTTACTGTCACATTGTTAACTAATGTTAGAATTAAGACTAGAACTACATCCATGATCCTTCCACACATAATCTCACAGATACGTGTCATCTCCTGAAAGTGCAACTTTCATCCTGTCATTTTCCACTTTAATGTCAAACAAACAAAACCTAAATGGCTCCCCCATCACCCAGAGAACTCTGGACTCCCATCAAATCTGCTCAACCCCAGTCTCCTCCAGCTTCCTCCCACTTCATTAACCAAAAATTCAGGAGTCTTTCTTAATTCCTCTCTTTCCCTTGTAAACTTCATGAACAAGTCCTATCAGATCTGCCTTCAAAATATATCCAAAATCTGTCTCTTTGCTCCACTTCCTATCTTCCTTGTCCAAGGTACCAGCACCTCTCATTTAGCTATGAAAATATCCTTCTTGTTAATTACCAAAAACTAGTCTCCCTGCTTCTAGCCTTGCCCATCTCAGATCTATTTTTCACATACAGCAGTAGAATGAACTTTAAAAAAAAAATCTGACGATCATATCCTATCATGTCCCTGATTAAAACCTTCCATTGCATTTAGGGAAACACACAAACTCATTAACATGGCCTAAGAGACCTTCCATAAACTGATCCACTGCCTACCTCACTTGACCTCATCATTCCAACTGTCCTTCCCCCTTGATCATCATTCTTTAGTCATACAACCACTTCCCACTTTACAGCCTGTTCCCTCTCCCTGGAAATCCTTATGGATGCTTGCTTCTTGTCATCAGAGTCTCAGCCTAAATGTCACTCACTTACAGACGTCTTCCCTGACCACGTAGGAGCCCCATCAGTCCTGTGATCTCAATCACTGTCCAGTGTTTTTTCTTCATAGCTCTTACCACTACCTGATATTTTCTTGTTGATTTTTTCTCTCTACCCCTTTGTCTTGTTTAACGCTGAGTTTTCATTGCTCCAAACAGCTCCTGACACATAATGAATCCTTAATAAGTATTCACTGAATGAAAAAAAATGAATGAGGTCCAAATAACTTGACTGGCCATTCAGAGCCTTCTGTTAAGATACCAAATTATTTTTCTGGCTACTACTCCCCTTTCACAACCATGTGTTTCCAGCCAAATTTCACAGTTTGTTTCCTCTACACTCAGTATTTCTGAGAACTGCTCAATGACTGAAGGGCAAACCCAGCTAAAAATGTGAAGTAGGTCACATTGGCCTTTAAGTTCTCTATTTAAATCTCTCTTCACTCTCCATGCCCACTGTAAAATGTCATCTTTTTTGGGGACTTTGTAAATTTAATTATTCCCTAGATGCTCAAGACTATAAACAACACAGATAGCCAGGTCATTGACACACAATTTTATTTACATTTCACTTAGGTTGGGCAAGTGCCTCATAATGATCTGGAGATTTGGTATCAGAGGTTTCTGCCCAGGAAAAAAAAATTAATAAAATTTCACTTTTCTAATTAAGCAAATTATGCTATTTTCACTATCTGACATGCCTTAGGGATGTACATTTTTAAAGGAGAAGGCTGTCTTACTTACTCTCTATGCCAGCCCCACGTTTGTAGACCAATTTGCTGTTTGGATGTTAGTCTTACTGGCATCTCAATAAGGATGTCTCTGTACAGAGTAGCTAGACAAGACATGGTTCCCCATTCATGTTAATGTGGTTCACAAGCCAGGTGGGACAGAACTGCACAGTTAAGCTGAATATTTCTCTTTTATCAACACATAATTCAGATCAGTATTATCTTTCCGATATTCATAAAATATAAGACAATTGGATAACTATCAAAAAGACTTAAACATCTTTAGTGTCAAAATTATCATTTAATTCATCACCTTTGTTTCTCTGAATAATCTTTCTGACTATATAAATAGGTACCACATTTAGGTATCATATCTAGAACCTAGTATCTGGCACATTACGGTGCATAGACACTTAAGAAAAAGATTTGTTGAATAAATAATTTCCTTTGAAAATATTTTGAGAAAAGAAATTGATACTAAGGTTGTCATTCTAAAAAGCAGATCTACTTAGCAGTTCAATAATCTAAAGCATTTACTTCTGAAATGCTGAATGTGTACATACAGCCTTCAAATAAACAGCGTGCTCTCCTATTGAAAATTCATTTGTCATGTTCTGATTTGGGCTAATTCTGAGAAATCTGGTGAATCACTACTCTTGGTAAGACAGAAAATATAGCAGCTCTTCTCACTGTAAAATCTTACTTCAAATTTAGTCAGGCAGTGTCTCTATACTTACATATGTGAATAAACTCTCAAAAAATCCAGATCCAAACCTGGGTGATTTATTTGTTAATTTAGTCAAGCAGTGTCTCTATACTTACATATATGAATAAACTCTCAAAAAACCCAAATCCAAATCTGGGTGTTAAATATTTGTTCCCTTGGAAAAAATGTTCCCTATACTTAAGGTAAGAGCACATCTTGATAATTTATCATTTATCATAAGTTTTCTCCTTTTCAGCCCAGATACCACCTCTCCAAATGTGGTAAAATCAATTGCATATTGTTTCAATTTCAGGGCACTGCTGAAGTCGAGGGGATTTATTGCATCCCGAGTAGCTCATCTCTCTATGAATGCAGCAGACTTAGTTCTGAGTCAGTAAAAAAGAAAATTTGATAATTTTAAAAAATGTACCTACTTGGGAAAAAAAGAAAAAACATTTTAGGTTGATAAGTGTTATATAATTGATTGCCAACTGTAAAATGTAATGGTGATAATTGTCAGGGTTCCAATATTGTGTACATAGCTTTCTACACATTTTTATTTTATGTCCAGAGCCTTCATTGAGACCATCTGGCAACACTCACTTCCTTTGCCTTTTTTCCATCAGTAATAAATTGTGCTGCTTCTCGTTTCTTCAGCCATGTACCCCTTAATGAAGTAATTGAAGCTCTCAGGGCTTAACTTGATGCTGCTTTTAGATTACATTTGTGTTTTCACAGTTGCCTTCAGTGATGCAACCTCAAAGATTAACTAGAAGTGGGAATTCCCAGCCCTACAATGATATCATTTGGTGGGAGGGTAGGGGGATGTTTCCTGGAGCCTCTCAAATCCCCAAGATAGATAAATGGAGTTAGAAGAGGTTTTGTTTTTGAAACTGTACATGTGTGAAAAAGCCAGGAGGGAAAGGGAAAAGTAGAATTCTATGGAGTTTAGACACCATCCAAAACAGCTTTAACCCTGATGATCTAACTGAATTTAATAAAATAAGGATGGGGGATACAAACTAAACTTTTCTGAGTCACTGAAGGTAATTTCAAGAAAAGAAAATCCCTGAATATGTCTTTCGACACACGCACACCTTTTAGCACAGACTGCCTAAAAGATTTCGGAGGCTAGTGGCACCAGATGGTCGTAAGATGTAAGAGCTTTCCAATATAGCGATTAGGAAAGCAGTTAAAAGTTGAAGTCAGGTTGGCCTTCTGGTTAACAGATGTACAGTTCAAATGACTGTTATGCCATTAAAAATAAGAACAGAAAAGAAAAAGAAGAAAACAATGGGTAGTTACTCAATGGTAAATTCAACAGATTTTCTTGTGAATCCATTGAAGTCATAAAATAGTCACGAGATAACACAAAGTGAATTTCAGAATTTAAAAAGAAAGGAGCTGAACTGAGCTTCATGGCAGGGCAGGATCAGTCTCTCACTCCCACCACATCTAAATACCATTAAGGATACATCTTTAACAAATTCTCACACATTTTCCAAAATACATACAGGTTTTCTTCATGTTTCTCACTGAATTAATATTATTAGTCACATTCCAAATTAATACTGATACAGACAGTTGGGTAACTGATCCAGTGAAATGTTTTTGGCACAAAAGGAAATACAGAAAAAGCCAATGGAAATTGCCCTTGAGTTGCTTAAAGATTGGCAGGAAAGATACGATGTGTTAATAAGTACCTGTGTGTCGGTAGAGCTAGCTGCCACACATGCTTGGGTAACTTGTGCAGTGCACAACCTGCATGGCCATCTGAGACAGCCTCTAAGTAAACCAATAAACAACAGGAGTTCAAAGGAGAAAGAAGTTTCTTCTGTCTGAAATAGTCTGAAATATCAGGAATGGTTTCCTGAAAGAAGTGATATGTAGGTTGTGCATTCAGAGGATTTATACACACAAGGGTTGGAATGATGGTAGAAGGAACTCAACTGGAGGAAACAGGCTGTGTCTGACACCTGGAGTCCAGGATCAGTGAACTGATCTTGGTTCCATGTGTGTGATGTGGTCAGCATGTGCTGCTCTAGCCTGACTTCTTCATGGGATTCTTTTTTACACCTGCTGACTCCCTTGCATGATCCCTCCTGCTTCCAGCTAACTCACCAGAAGATCTCAGCTTAGGTTTCCCTGCCTATCACCCACCTTCCATTCCAGCCTGGGGTAAGCACCACTCCTGTATCTTCCCATGGCACTCTGGACTGATCTGTCATATCAATTATCACGTGTTTTGAACAGTTTCCTTATCTGGATCCTTCACAAAATTTTTAGCATCCCAAGGGCAAAGACTGTTTTACCTTATTCACAATGATTTCTCCAGCAATGGACATAGTGCATGATATCCAGTATATGCTCAGAAAACAATTTTTATATTACTTACATAAAGATATTTTATTGCATCAAATTAAAATATGTTTGTGAGAAATGGACCAGTGTCATATACTAGGTTTTCTGTATGGTTCAACTTCTTTCAAAAGTTCTTTGATAGTACCTTGATATTAATAGAAGAGAATTAAATTTATAGATGATAAGATATTCCTTTAATTTTTAAAACTCTCCCTTTAGAAATTGTGGACTATTGTCCAACTAAATAAATAGTCCATCCTCATCCCCCACCCACTAATCTCCACATGGCAAGAATATACAAACACAGGAGTTTCAGCGATTCTGAAAATATAAAGAGTATATAAAAGGCTAAGAAGTTGGGGCTTCATCCACTGCCCCATTTATCCAAAATATATTCACTTTATGCTAGGTCTGTTTGAGGCATTGGGGATACAGTTGGAGAAAAGATTGGGTACAGGACTGGGGGATTTAAACACATAAACAATAATCAAATAGATCTGGGAGGGTCAGTGCTATTGAGAAAATAAAATGGGATTTGTGAGAGATAGGAACGTGAGAGACCACTTCAGGTGGTTAGAGAGGGCACCTCTGAAGAAGGGGCATTTGAGCTGAGACAAGGATGACAGGAAGGAAGAGGACTTGAGAAGAATTTGGGGAAGAATTCGCGGGGTTGGGGAAAGGGCATAACATAACATAACATTTTAAAAGACAAAGTTCAAATATTTTACTTTAAGGAAATGTAAATCCACTGAATGCCAGATAAGTATTATCTAGGTGTCTGTCATTTCCCTCTCCATTGCCTTTCTCCTCCTCACCCCAGGATCACTCACTTGAAAACAACACCTCATGGTCAGAGCGGCAATCCCCTGAAATGGGGGAGGTGAGATGTTCACATTTTATTTCAAATCGGAGTTATCCCATCTTCCCCTTCCAGTCCTGAAGCAATCAGCCCTCTTGCTTGCAAGCCACTGAAACTGATCCTAGCTAATTTAAGATGAAAATAAGTTATTGGAAAAATAGGAGAATTTTATTGATGTGATAAAAATGCTGGAGCATCAACCTTCAAAAACTGAATGGAAATGGGGGCCTACCCAGCAGAGAACAAGGACAAGGCCCTGACAGGAATATCTGCTTAGGACACAAAGCTGGGCCCTACTGCTATGTGATACACACCACTGACACTGCCATCATGGCTGTTGGTTGCTGGAGCACTGGATTCTCAACTCACCTCACTGCCACTGCTTCCAAGGATAATAGGTAGGTTTTTTAATCTTCTCCCCCCTCCCTTCCTCCACCTTCAAGTAGGGTCTATTTCTCTCTTCTTCTTACTTATAAGTGAGAACATGCAGTATTTGATTTTCTGTTCCTGCATTAGTTTGCTTAGGATAATGGCCTTCAGCTGCATCCATGTTGCTGCAAAGGACATGATCTCATTCTTTTTTATGACTGTGTAGTATTCCATGGTGTGTGTGTGTGTGTGTGTGTGTGTGTGTGTGTGTGTGTATCACATTTTCTTTATCCATTCTACTGTTGATGAGCATTTATGTGTCTTTGCTATTGTGATTAGTGCTGCGATGAACATATGTGTGCATGTATCTTTATGGTAGAATGATTTGTATCCCTTTGGATACATACCCGGTAATGGGATTGCTGAGTCAAATGCTAGTTCTGATTTAAGTTCTTTGAGAAATTGCCACACTGCTTTACACAATGGTTAAACTAATTTACATTCCCACAAGTGGTGTATATGTGTTCTCTTTTCTCTAACACCTTCCCAGCAACTGTTATTTTTTGACTTTTTAATAATAGGCATTCTGGTTGGTATCAGATGGTATCTCATTTTGGTTTTGATTTGCATGTCTGTAATTATTAGAGATGTTAAGCTTTTTTATACATGTTTGTTAGCCACATGTATGTCTTCTTTTGAAAAGTGTCACTTATACACTTTTGGTGGGAATGTAAATTAGTTCAACCATTGTGGAAAGCAGAATGGTGATTTCTCAAAGAGCTAAAAACAGAACTACCATTTGGTCCAGCAATCTCATTACTGGGTATATACCCAAAGGAATATAAGTCATTTTGCCATAAAGATATATGCACATATATGTTCACTGCAGCACTATTCACAATAGCAAATGCACAGAATCAACTTAAATGCCCATCAGTGATAGACTGGATAAAGAAAATGTGGTACATATATACCACGAAACACTGTGCAGCCATAAAAAAGAACAAGATCATGTCTTTTGTGGGAACATGGATGGAGGTGGAGGCCATTAGCTTTAGCAAACTAATGCAGAAACAGAAAACCAAATACCACATGTTCTCATGTGCAAGTGGGAGCTAAATGATGAGAATTCATGTAAACAAAGAAAGGAACGACAGACATTGGGGCCTATTTGAGAGTGGAGAATGAGAGAAAGGAGACTAACAGACAAATTATGGAGTACCAGGCTTAGTACCTGGATGATGAAGTAATATGTACAACAAATGCCTGTGACATGAGTTTACCTACATAAGAAACCTGTACATGTACCCCCAAACCTAAAATAAAAGTTAAAAAAATGTTTAAACAACAACACAAAAGAAAAGTGTCTGTTCATGTCTTTTGCTCACTTTTTAATGGAGTTGTTTTTTGTTTGTTGATTTGTTTAAGTTCCTTATAGATTCTGGATATTAGACCTTTGTTGGATGTATAGTTTGCAAATATATTCTCCCAATCTGTAGGTTGTCTATTTATTCTGTTGATAGTTTCTTTTGCTGTGCAGAAGCTCTTTAGTTTAATTAGGTCCCATTTGTCAATTTTTGTTTTTGTTGCAATTGCTTTTGATGTTTTTGTCAAAAAATCTTTGCAGGGCCTATGTTCAGAATGGTATTTCCTAGGTCATCTTTCAGAGTTTTTTACAGGTTTAGGTTTTACACTTAGGTCTTTAATCTATCTTGAATTGATTTTTGTATATGATGTAAGGAAGGGGTCCAGTTTCAATACCTTAGTTTTCTCATTTTGAAAACAGGCACACTGGTATCCATCCAATAGTGATATTGTCAGCATTAAATTAGGTAATATAGAATATGACAGTAGCTGTTATTTATGTTGTTGTTTCATTTCTATTTTGAGCCCTTAGTGTACAAGTTATTCTACATAAGCGAAGCAGCTACTTATGTCCTTATTCTAATTTTTGCTATTTCTATCATGGGTTTCCGTCCTCTCTCTTTTTGACATTTCATCATTTTTTGTTGTTATTGTCTTATCTGTCTCCTGCTGAATTTTCTCTAATGAATCTCAATTTCCAAACTGACATGTTGCCCTTTTGTGAATATCACTGGCCAATCTGAGAATTTCTTTCAGTTTATGAAACAAAAGAATGTTTTAGGCATAATCGTCAGGACTTTGGTTCTTCTCTGCTATATTCTTCCAACTGATGGCTTTGTTCTGTTGTTGAAAGAAAAAAGATGTTGTACTCTTGGTCTTCTTTTCTATTTCTTTGTCCAGAATCACCTGAAAATCTGTTGGTTATGGAAGATTATTCTCAAGAATAGAGATTTTCAGCCTCAACACCATTGACATTTTGGGCAAGGTAATTCTTTGTTGTTGGGGCTTTTGTGCATTGAAAGATGTTTAGCAGCATTTCTGGCTACCAGTATCTCCTCTCTCCTTCACACCAGTGTGACAACCAAAAATGTCTTCTGAGGTGTAAAATCATCCTGGTTGAGAGCACTTTACCCACACCTACTCTGCCAAGCACTTGCTTGAGTGATTTACATTTACCCTATTCTGTTCTCACTATGAAGTTTTTTCCTAAGCAATGTTTAAAAATTTGGCAAAACTTAGGTGACTTTGACCATATCCTTGAACAAATGAACTAGGTTTTTCCAGTTCCTAACCATAGGCTGAACCTTGGACCTCATGCTATTGTTGACTAGGGTGGCTTAGTCTAGAGCATGTATATGGGTCATAGCCATATCAGTCTACTCATGAACGTTTATAAAGCAACCTAAGTGTATCCTTCTTATTTATGACTTGTAAGCTCACTATTGTTAAAATATTACAGTTCTTTAATTGTAAAATACCATTCATTGATTGTAGGATTCACAACAGCTTTTTTTCTACTTAAAATATATATTAAATGTTAAAAAGTATTCTTTTTAGCTTAATAAACCATAAATGGTATATGTATTTGCATTCCACTTTATTTTTCGGGACTACTCACAGGAGTTTAAGGATGACAGCCTTCAAATGTTAAAATGCACATTCCTGGCTCCTACCTTCCATATTATTACCTTGAGGATGAGCAGGAGATCCCAGGGATGAAATCAATTCTAAACAAGCATATCAGCTAATTCTAATGTAGCCCACCAACATACATTGAGAAAGATTAGTCTAAGCCTTCTTAACATTTAGGAGGTAAAGACTGTTCTAAGTCACTGCTGTCCCTTGGCAGTCATGTGCAACATCAAGTGTCATTACACACCACTATTCAGGCTTAATGACAACCATGAGACATCCTAAACAGTACCACGGATTCATCTGAACTCTCCACTTAGCCAAATTTGTAATTTTACTTCTGTTAATTAAATGATATACCACTGGGAGGTAGTTTGTCTCATAAGCCAGCTGGGACCTTTCAACAAATAGACATTTGATGCTGCAGGTGCCTTTTATGATGCTTACATTGTCTATACCAACCTCTGCTATCTTAGAAAATTCTCCACTTATTCTCCCAAATTTTCTGCAGCCTTTCAACATGTCACCTGAACTAAAACAGATAACCTTCCTAATGTAAAATAACTTAAAGATTGCACCATAAAATCTATTTTAGAAAAAGTTTTCAGTGACAGGGATATGCATTTCATTAAAACTTTATCAGAATGTGATGTTATTAATGTAGGCTCTTAATTGAGGTGACAATTGGATGATCAATAGCCTGTACACCTGTTAAATTTGTGTATGTTTAGTCATTGACAACTACTTATCAACTTACCTTCTCCCTGGTGGCAGCAAATTTCATTTGACATTGATTGTAAGATACATTCAGATTTTTCAAATAATCAAATATAGGGAAGGTTATTTTATGTGGGGGGATAATGAGTAATTAGTGGGTATGATGTACATTATCCAGGTGATGGATATCCTAAAGCTTTGAATTAACCACTACACAATCTATGCATGTAACAAAATTGCATTTGTACTTCATTCATTATACAAATTTTTTAAAAAGTTATTTTACGATGGAAACAGAAATTCTCCTAGTTAAGAGTTTAAGCCTAAGCTTTACTTTGCTAATCAGTGTGCTTTTCAAGAATATTTAAATGATTAGTTAGATTCATCTATGCTTTCATACTATTGTATGAAAGAAATAGTACAGCTTCTGAATTAATGGAGCTTCTATTTACATCTCACATGATAGTACCCATAATTAGCATGTTCTTAGTAAATGTGTTTGTTTCCTAAATAAAAACGTATAAGCTAATTCAATAATTAAGGCTTAACTTCCTTTTCCTCAACAAACCATGGAATTAGTCAAAAGATACAGAAGGAGGTTTATCAGACAGAAAGCTACAGGATTAAGTGTGTAAACCAAATTAATACCAGAAATTGTTTAGCTCTGTTTAATTTCAGAAGGGCATGTTCCACAGTGATAACTTTAGAGCATATTCAAGAATTGATTGTTTCTATTAATAAGATGTGCCAATGCCTGTTTTATTTGGTAGGTTAAGAACCATCAGATGAGTTATTCTTATCCAATACAGATAGTACAAAGAATAGAAGAAGGGAATGCAAAACTTTCTTTATAATTCGTCTTATAACTAATCTCATAATGAGTATTAATTATATTTTATATATATATATATTTTTTTTTGAGACAGTGTCTCACTCTTTTGCCCAGGCTACAGTGCAGTGGCGCGATCTCAACTCACTGGAACCTCCACCTCCCGGGTTCAAACAATTCTCCTGCCTCAGCCTCCTGAGTAGCTGCAATTACAGGTGTGTGTCACCACACTCAGCTAATTTTTGTATTTTTAGTAGAGACAGGGTTTCACCTTGTTGGCCAGGCTGGTCTCAAACTCCTGACCTCAAGTGATCCGCCTGCCTCAGCCTCCCAAAGTGCTAGGATTACAGGCATGAGCAACTGTGCCCAGCCATATATATTTAATAATATATTATTTATTATAAGTAATAAATAAAAATATTATAGTACTTATCAATAATCTTATAAATAATCTTACAGTAATCTGTTCATCTTATAAATAATCATTACCTACCCACCAAAGTTCTCCGTTAAGTGTTATTTGAAGACTTAGGTAGACAGAAAAGCAAAAAGTAGTGGAGTATCTCTAAAGACTATTAAGTAACTTGCGTCTTCATCCCATTAGAACCATCCCCTATCCACTGAAAAACATTTAGTCTGATTTATGGTCAAGCTGCAAGAAGGCAGCAAAGCCTCTGCATCGCAGAAGGCCAGCAACATCAAGAAGTTCTCTCTATTGTTTTCTCCCATTGAATCTGGCCTCTGAAGTGTTATGCCAAAGTAAGCATGGGATTTAGTCAAGGGAAAATCTCCTGGGATTCATTTCTTGGACTTGGAAAGTCTTATAGTGCGTCTGCCTTATAGTGGCTGGGTTATGGAGCAGTGCCATGGCAACCAAGGTACAACTGCAGCTTCAGTCTCGCTGGCAGCATTGAGCAGTCATGGAACATAGGGACATCCCCCTAACAATTGCCATAGTCTAAATGTAGTGATATGAAGGCCACATAATGGTGGCAAAAACTGGAATAAAAAGGAATAAACAAATGGGGACAAAATTACAAAGAAGACTAACCAGAACTAGGAGAAGAGAAAGAGAAGGCAAAATCAAAAGCTATTTCCCTTTTGAAACCTATGAGACTGTGAATATAGCATTGCCATTCATAGCAATAGGAAAGTCATAAAGATAAATGTTTTGGGTCTCAAAAGATATGTGAGGTTTGCAGTTTACTAAATTCGAAGGGCCAATCCATTTGGAAGTGTGAAGTTGGCTTGTCGGAGAATAGAAAAAAAAACTACTCAAGGGAGGATTTGGGAATTGGCATAAAGATGTCACTGAAACTGAAGAAGTACATGTGTTTTTCATGGGACAAAGTACACAGATTAAGCTTCTGTAGATGGCTAAGGAAAAAAGTTTCAAAAATATTTCTATTTAGCAGATGGTGGAGGAAAGAGGCATCTAAAAAGACAAAATTCTGGCAGCTGGTATATCCTTCACTTGCCTGTGAGCCGTGAGCCCTCCACACTTTGCCCACTCCAGTTCTACTCTGTCCGATGCTTCCACCATGGCCCAAGCTGGCATTGCACTGATTGGACTGGCTGTCATGGGCCAGAACTTAATATTGTGCATGAATGACCATGGCTTCATGGCCTGTGCTTTTAATAGTACAGTCTCCAAAGTTGATGATTTCTTGGCAACAAGGCAAAGGGAACCAAAGATGTTGATGTTCAGTCCTTGACGGAGATGGTCTCCAAACTGAAAAAGCCACAGGCGTATCATCCCTCTTGTGAAGGCTGGTCAAGCTGTTGATGATTTCATGAAAAAATTAGTACCATTGTTGCACACTGGTGATGTCATCATTGATGGAGGAAATTCTGAATATAGGGATGACACAAGACGATGTAGATACCACAAGGCCAAGGAAATTTTATCAGTGGAGAGCAAAGTTAGTGCTGGAGGAAAAGGATCCCAGTATAGCCTATCACTCATGCCAAGAGGGAACAAAAGCTGGCCCCTATCAAGACAATCTTCTAAGGCATCACAGCAAAAGAAAGAACTGAGGAACTTTTCTCTGACTGGGTGGGAGAGGAGGGAGCAGGCCACGTTGTAAAGATGGTGTACAATGGGATAGAGTATGGGGATATGCAGCTGATCTGTGGGGCTTACCACCTGATGAAACATGTGCTGGGCATGGAGCAAAACAAGATGGCACAGGATTTTAAGGATTGGAATAAGACAGAGCTCGACTCATTCTTGAATGAAATCAAAACAAGATGACGGAGGCCTTTGAGGACTAGAGTTAAGACAGAGCTCGATTCATTCTTGATTGAAATCACAGCCAATATTCTAAGATACTGATAGCAAATACCTGCTGCCAAAGATCAGGGACAGCACAGGACAGAAGGGCACCAGAAAGTGGACCACCATCTCCACCCTGGAAGATGGCATTCCTGTCACCTTCATTGGAAAAGCTATCTTTGCTCGGTGCTTATCCTCTCTGAAGGATGAAAGAATTCAAGCTAGCAAAAAGCTGAAGGGTCCCCAAAAGATCTAGTTTGATGGTGATAAGAAATCATTCCTGGAAGACATTCGGAATGACCTCTATGCTTCCAAGATCATCTTTTGTGCTCAAGGCTTTACACTGCTAAGACAGGCAACCACTGAATTTGGCTGGACCCTCAATTATGGTTGTATTGTCCTGATGTGGAGGAGGGAGGCTGCATCATCAGAAGTGTATTTCTAGGAAAGATAAAGGATGCATTTCATCAACCCCCAGAACTTGACAACCTATTATTAGACGACTTCTTTAAGTTGGCTGTTGAAAACTGCCAGGACTGCTGGTGGTGGGTGGTCAGCACTGGGGTCCAAGCTAGCATTCCCATGCCCTGTTTCACCATTGCTGTCTCCTTCTGTGATGGATATAGACACGAGATGCTCCCAGCCAACCTCATCCAGACTCAGCGGGATTACTTCGGGGCTCACACTTATGAAGGCTTAGAAAAACAGGGACAGTTTACCCACACCAATTGGACAGGCCATGGTGGCAGTGTGTCATGCTCTTCACATAATGCCTAATCACGCTGTTTCTGTTGCCCATCACAATTCCATAGACCGGGACGTTTCATGTATCACACAACCACACAACGCCACTTAATGGTCCTTTGTTCTATTTTCTGCTCAGATCTTTTAAAATAAAAGAATGTAAGAGACTCCCAGAAAAGTCATATAGAGTTTATTTATAAAGTAGCTCTGTGAGAACCATCATGCCCTCTGCCCTTGCCTCTTGGGACTGACCAGGAGCTGATAATGTGCACGAGAGTGAGAACCAACCCAATGAAGTAGTCGTTCCTAAGTGCTCCCTGTGGACTAGTGAGGCTCCTCTCACGTAAATAGGAAGAGTGTTGTTACAAGTTGATCAAACTGGAATATTTCTATCATGCAGCTGAATTCCCTTTTTCCTTTACTCAATAAAAGCTACATTTTGTTAAAAATAGACAAAATTCTGAAAGGGTATCAAGAAAGTTTCATGGCAGAGATACACATTTCAAGGAAAGAGCTGGTCGGCTGTGTCATGGATGCATTTAAAAACCAAGAGGAAACTGAAGGCAGATGACATTATGGTGAACATACTGGAAAGGAAGCAGCTTGTGATAAGTTGAAGGCAAATTTGAAGGAAGATCACTTGGTGACAGTCCTCTAGGGATTGTGCAATGACACCTTATATTTCATCTCCAGCTCAGCCCGAACAGATGGCACAAATGAGAATCTTCTCATATGAGGATTTCATCTGGGTTTATAACCTAGTCAGTTCTATTTCTTTATTTGCCTCCAGAAGGGCTAGAAGCAAACCCCATCTGCATTCCCAAGGGAGGCAGGATAAGGCTCATTAACAAGATGTTTGAAATGGCCCTGCTTGCAGTTTTACAAAGAAACGTTATGAATTAGCAGTGTAATATGTTACACGGTACAATCTCTCACCACCACAGACCCGGGATTTAGTGCTTTATAGTATAGCTATATTTTAAATAAGACATAATTAGTATCAGAACTGTCAGATTTCAGCATCTTAAAATTAGATACTAAAAGTAAGGTTGATAAAATTATTTTGCATCAAATATTAAAAGATGGCTTCCTGTAAGAAATATAAATATGGCATATCTTAATTTTCAAATTTAGCAAAACTGAAACCAAATCTTCCCATAGTAATAAATCTCTCTATATCATACAAAAGCTCTCTCTAGTCTATCCCAGAGATTTTAAATAAAGTGTAAAATTAACACATTTAATTTCTGTAAAATATTTCATATTTCCTTCTTGATGTATGGCACTCCTCTAGATTTTATGAATATATTCTGGAATTTACTGTTGCTATTTCAAATACTTTATCATATTTTGTTATACTGTATGATGCATTAGAAATTGATGAAGAAATAAGACTACAATTTGATTAATTATAGGCCAGAGGTTTTAATTATGCCTTTCAGTTAATCAAAGTAATTTCCTCTGTTATAACAGAAGTAATCCTTTTACAGACTTTTTTTTTTTTTTTTTTGAGATGGAGTCTCTCACTCTGTTGCCCAGGCTGGAGTGCAATGGCACGATCTCAGCTTTACAAAAACAAAAAGGCTTTATAATCCCAGGCTTACCTTTACTCACCATTGTTTACTAATTGAAGTTTAGAAATATTTAATGCAAGCAGTGGTTATGGTTTATTTTATTATTATTATTATTTTTTTTTTTTTTGAGACAGGGTCTCACTCTGTCACCCAGGCTGGAGTGCAGTGGTGCAGTCTTGGCTTACTGCAACCTCTGCCTCCCATGTTCAAGTGATTCTCCTGCCTCAGCCTCCCTAGTGGCTGCGACTACAGGTGCCTGCCACGGTTCCCAGCTAATTTTTGTATTTTTTGTAGAGATGGGGTTTCACCATTTTGGCCACGCTGGTCTGGAACTCCTGACCTCAGGTGATCTGCCTGCCTTGGCCTCCCAAAGTGCTGGAATTACATGTGTGAGCCACCGTGCTTGGCCTTTTTACAGACATAATTTTTATGCACAGGCAATAATCCTACATTTTATAGAGTTATATCTAATTATAAATAGCAGAGCATTATATTGAACTAACCCCAGTATTCTCATAATGACTAAAGGTCAGTAACTAAGCCAAGCCCAGGAATGTGGCTGGGCTCCAGGAATAATCTAGAATGATCCAGGTTTTGTCTATGCTCCATTCTGCCCTTCAATTTCATTGTTTTCTTTCTCTGAGGACTAGCTTTCTCTGCTCCCAGTCAACATACAAAACATGGAGAACAGTAGCTCCCTGATTCTATGTGTTAGAATTCAGTCATTCAGGAAGAAACTAAACGTACTCTTTCTGTTCCAATTTTAAAATTCCTAGACAAAAAAATGGCTATTTTCATCAGTTGTCCATTCTTAGATAAATCAACTCTGGTCAAGGAGTGGGTACACATTGGAGAATAGGGTTTGACCCAACCTATCAACTGGAGACAGGAGCCATGGACATGTAGGGCTCAATGGCTGCCCTGGATCTACGGCCATTATGATGAGGATGTGATGTGCACCTATACACCAACACACCAGAGACTGTCCTAAAGAGTGATAACTTAATTCAGTCGCTTTAATTTTTTTTTAAATCAATTTTAAAAAGTCAATTTGCTTAGAAGAAAACTACAATCATAACTATTACTTGGGTCTGTTTAAACAATTTTATTTTTAAAAACTTTGTGATTTTGGTGACGCATAAACACACTGTGGTTATTTTTATTTGCCTATTGGGAATTCTGATGAAAAATTAGGTGAGCAAAGGGACATATTTTTTAAACTATAAGACAGCTGTTCTTATTCAGTCACTGAGTGATAAGGAGGGAAGTTTAAGGCTTAGAATTCTTGGTTGTTGCAGAAGATACTTGAGTTGCTGACTTTACCCTTTCATGTTTGCTTTCCTGCCCTGCAGAAACAAGAAAGTGAAATCCTTCTTATATCCCTGAATCCCCGGAAGCCCTAGGTAGTCCTGTTACTTGGTTCTGGTGAATGGGATATAAGTGAAAAACTATTGGTGCTTCCCCTTCTGTTCTTCTTCCTGCCTGAAATCCTGGAGGGATACCTGAGGTGCATCAGCCACCCCTAAGGATAGAAGCGAAAGAAGGAAAAGAAGAGAAAGTGAGAAAGCATGGACTGCCTCTGCTTGGAGTCCTCTTGTATGAGGCAGACAAATTCCTTAATATAAGCCACTCTGTGGGGTTTTTGTGAAACTCATAGCCGAGCACAATACACTGGATATAGCTATCCCAGCATCAGGAAAGTGGCAAGAATTACTGAAAGTTGGTACTTAAAAGTAGCCAATTGCTACTGCAAATCTTTTTGCCCTTGTGATGGTTAATTTTATGTGTCAACTTGATTGGGGCATAGGATGCCCAGATATTTGGTCCAACATTATTCTGGGTATGTCTGTGAAGGTGTTTCTGGATGAGATTAACATTTGAATCTACAGACTGAGTAAAGTAGATTGCTTTCTCTAATGTGGGTGGGCCTCATCCAATCAGTTAAAGACCTGAGTAGAACAAAAAGGCTGAATAAGAGGGAACATCTCCTGCTTGACTGCATAAGCTGAGACCTTGGTCTTTTCCTGGTTTTGGACTTGAAATGAAAAATAGACCCTTGAGTATCAATACTGCCAGCTTTAAGACTGAAACTTACACTACTGGCTCTCTTGGTTCTCAGACCTTTGGACTCAGGCTGGAACTACACTATCAACTCTCCTGGGTCCCCAGCTTACTGGGGATCTTGTACTGCGGGCTGCAGATCTGAGACTTCTCAGCTCCATAATCATGTCAGCCAAATCATAATAAATGTCTCTCTGTCTCTCTAATTTTTCTTTCTCTAGAGGCCCTTGACTATTTGGGAGATGTGGTAGGCTGAATAATAGCCCTCCCAGAGATATCCACATCCAAAATACCAAAAACCTGTGAATATGTTACGTACATGGTTAAAAAGACACTGCAGATGTGATTAAATATCTTGAGATGGAGAGATTATCCTGAGTTATCTCGGTATTCACATGGGTTCTTGTAACAGAGAAGTAGGTAGGTCAGAGACATGGAAAGAAGATATGGAGTTGGAAGCAAAGTTCAGAGAGGAAAGAAGATGCTACCCTGCTGACTTGGAAGACAGAAGAAGAGGCCTTGAACCAAGGAGTAGAGGTAGCCTCTAAAAACTGGAATAGGCCAGAAAATTGATTCTTACCTAGCACCTCCTAGGCAGCCCCATGGACCCATTTTTTACTTCTGACCTCCATAATTATAAAATGTTAAACTTGTGTGTTATACTACTAAGTGTGTTTTAATTTGCTAGGGCAGCAGTAGGAAACTAACATAGGGGATTTGATTAACAGTATAAATGCAACTGGACTCCAGCAAGTGTTCCCAAAGAATCACACAACCTCTACTCACCCCTCAAAGCCATTCAGGGCACAGTGGGGTCAGCATGCGACCATGCCTTTTCAGCAGATTAAAAGTTTCCTTTTTGATCTAATAAGAATAACAATGTAGACTTAATGGCAAATTTGGTTTCTTATATCCAAAATTGAATTTTGAACTCAGCTACCAAGAGGTGTTTGTGACTAGGCTGTATCTACTGAGTAGAAATTTCATTCAAGTGACGTTTGACATAGAACTCTCTAGATGCATGATTAATTTTTGCAGATCAGGTATTACCTCATTATCAGATGTGTAGAAAGTAACAATGTAATCATAAAGCAGCTATTTTCAGTGCACTCCGCCAGGTTATTTCTCTGCCAAATCATTATGCCCTGGGAAACAGCACGTGGCATTATCAAAACAAGTTTGTTCTCATGAGCAGTCAGTTCAGATAATTGCATCTTTATTATTGACAGTCCCCTTAGGAAATCTGGGTCCTGAGTTCTGTTCTGCTCTGGAACTGCAATTCATTAAAGTTTCCATCCTGAGCCAGTTTTAATTAAACTGTGCTCCTTTTCTCTTTAGTGTCACATAGCTCATTTTTCCTGGCAGGCTAGAGTTATTGTAGAAATCCAGCTGTTGAATTAATCTGAGACCCCTTCCTATTTGTCATTTTAAGAAATCTCCTGTCAATTTACAAGTTCAGCAGCTGAATGAGCATAAAATGTACCAGCTTGCACAAAAAGAACATGAAAAGCAGGAAAGGAAAACAAAAAAGAAAGGAAATACTAGGTAGTACCTCACTCTGCATCTTTTAGAAAATAAAACTAGTACTTGGAGACATTCATAAGCTGATGTGATGTTTATGGCAATAATACTAGGTGATAAATTTAATGTCTTAAATATAGATTTTTTTTTAGCTCTTTTCATTCCAAAATTAACCTGCCTTGTAATTGGTACGTTATGATTCATAACTTTTCATCCCCTTTCCAATAGGATTCTCTTAACTGGCTATAATCATTCTTTATTTTATGCACAAAGTAAAAGAAATTTGTTTGTTTGTTACTTATGTGTTTTCACTGACAAGCAATAATGCATCATTAACTGCATCTCTTGTTAGTTGTCATTATTGGTTTGCAGAGTGATAACTTTGTCTCAGCAACACAGGTTCTCCCTCATTTTGGGTAAGAATAAAAGAGCCTCTTTGTTCATTCAACAATCTAATAAATATTCATCGAGTGCCTTCTTTGTGAAAGGCCTAGCATAAGACAATGCATAGAATATAAAACTGTCTAAGATAGGCTCTATTTTCTGGCAATTTATTGAGGTAACTTACACGTGTTGACTTTCAGGGACTCAGGGACTCTTCATCGCATTTCCTTTTATCCCCCTTCCCCTTGACAATGTTTGAGAAAGAGGATTTGACAATAGAAAGATTGAAGAAGGTGAGCTGGGTGTGGTGGCTCACACCTGTAATCACAGCACCTTGGGAGACTGAGATGGGTGGATCACTTGAGTGTAGGAGTTCAAGACCAGCCTGGGCAACATGGCAAAACCCTGTCTCTACAGAAAATATAAAAATTAGCTGAGCATGGTGCTGTGTGCCTGTAGTTGCAGCTACTCAGGAGGCTAAAGTGGCAGAATCACTTGAGCACCGGAGGTTGAGGCTGCAGTCAGCCTTGATCATGCCACTACACTCCAGCCTGAATGACAGAGATTCTGTCTCAAAAAAACAAAAACAACAAAGTCTGAAGGAAAAGTGATTAGTTAAGAAGCATGGTCTAGTCATGAGGTTATTATAGGGACAAATAAAACAATAGGAATAAAAAGAAAAATAAAGTCACAGTACACATTTAAAAAGACTCAAAAGGACTCAGCAACTGATTGGCTATATAGGTAAATGTGTGGATACATTTTAAAAACCAGTGTTTCCTCTAGTTTCCTTAAAATACATATGACTATTTAAAGCAAAAATTAAAACATGGTCTTATGGGATTTAGTATAGATACATAGATATATGTAATACACATGAAAATTATAGCATAAAAGACTAAGGTGACAATAAATGAAATATCCCCCATTGCTATGAAAATTGTTACATTAATGTGAATTGGCATAATATTTATTTTAACTATGCTATGAAAAGTTAAGGATATATATTTTAATTCTTACAGCAACCACTAAAATTTAACGCAAGGAGATATAGCTAAAAAGCAATAGGTAAATTAAAATATAACTAAAAATTATTCAAATAAGTTAAAAGAAAAAAGAAGAAACAAAGGAAAGAAAAATATATAGAGATTGATATACAGAAAACAAATAATAAAAAGTCAGACCTAATCTAACCCTGTCAATAATTACATGAAATATATTAAAAATCCATACAGTCCAGTTGTATGGATAGTGTACCCATGCACTTCAATCCTTTTAACTCCAGTTAAAAGGCAGAAATTTTTAGAATTAGTTAAAAACAAAGCAAGGCTCAAGTATTTTATGACCATATGAGATGAATTTTAGATACGAAGATGTAGATAGGTTGAAATTAAATGGAAACAGAAAGGCTGAAGTGGCTATTTAATATCAAGTAAAGTAGACTTTAAGACAAAAAGTGTTATCAGAGATAAATAAGGAAGTTTGATCTGGTAAAAGTGTCAATCCATCAGGAAAATATAACAATTATAAATGTGTATGTGTCTAATAACAAGGCAATAAAATACATGAAACAAAGATTGACAAAATTAAAAGGAGAAATAACTCCATGAACATAGTTGGAGACTTCAAAGCCCACTCTCAGCAAGTAATAGAACAACCAAACAGAAACTTAGCAAACACATAAGAGAGTTGAACAACATTATTGATCATCTTATTCTAATTGCCATTTACAGAACAGTACATCCAGAATCAGCTGAATACACATTTGTTTCAAGTACACATGGTATGTTCATAAAGGAACTATATTCTGGAGTATAAAATAAGTCTAGTAAATTTCAAGAGGATTGAAATTATACAGAGGATGTTCTCTGACCACAAAGGAAAATTAATTAGAAAACAATAATGTGTCTAGAAAACTTCCTAAAATATGAAAATTAACACAATGCTAAATAAGCTAGAGGACAAAAAGGAACTGATAATAAGAATTGGAATATACTTCAAATTGAATAACAACAACTAAAAAAACAACATATCAAAATTTGTAGAATGCAACTAAAATAGTACTTACAGAGAAATATATGGCTTTAAATAATTCTATTACAATAAAAAAGGGTCTAAAATCAATGACTGAAGATCCTTCTTGAGAAATTATAAAAAGAGAAAAGCACAAGAAGAGTATACAGAAGGAAGAAAATAATAAAGTTAAGAGCAGAAATCAATGAAAGAGAAAAATGATAGAAAAACACAGCCAAAAGTTTCTTTGAAAAGTTCAAAAAGATTTATAAACCCTAGATATACTAACTTAAGAAAAAACAAATAATGAATGTCACTATTGAGAATAAAAGAGTAGTTATTACTAAGATAGAATAGACATTCTATCTTAGGATAGATAATGGGATAGAATAATGAGGGAATATTATTAACAATTTCATGCCAACAAATTGATCAATTCTGATGGAATGAACACATTTTTTGAACATCAAAATGTACAAAAACTGACACAAGATAAAAATCTGAAGCGTCCTATATCTATTAAGGAAAACTACTGAACTCTTTTCAGTAGTTCAGTAATTCAGTAGTACAGTAATTCAGTAACTTAATTACTGAACTCTTTCTTCAGAGACTATTCCAGGCCCACATGGTTTCACTGATGAATTCTAACAAATATTTAAGGAAGAAATATTCTAACAAATATTTAAGAAATTCTTAAACACATTATCTCAGAAAAGAGCAGGGAACAATCTCAATTCATTTTATGATAACAGCATAATCTTAATCCATAAACTGACAAAAGACTTTTTTTTGAATTATGCATCATATCTCTTTTTTTTTTTTTTTTTTTTTTTGAGATAGAGTCTTGCTCTGTCACCCAGGCTGGAGTGCAATGGGGTGATCTTGGCTCACTGCAACCTCTGCCTCCCAGGTTCAAGCAACTCTCCTGCCTCAGCCTCCCAAGTAACTGGGATGGCAGGCATGTGCCACCACGCCCAGCTAATTTTTGTATTTTTAGTACAGACAGCATTTCACCATGTTGGCCAGGCTGGTCTTGAACTCCTGACCTCAGGTGATCTGCCTGCCTTGGCCTCCCAAAGTGCTGGGATTACAGGCATGAGCCACCGCACCCGGCCTATGCATCATATCTGTAATAAAGATAGCCTTAATTTCCTTAACTAAAATATTAGCAAATCAAATACATCAATATATATGTAAAGAACAATTACAAGGAGGAGTTACCCAAAAAATGTAAGATTGTATAACATTCTAAAATCAATATAATTCTTCATGTTTTCAAAAAACGATAAAAACCATATGATTCTTTCATTAGAAGCAGAAAAATATTGACAAAACTCATCATTTATCCATGTCAAAACTCTCAGCAAACTAAAACTAGAAGAAAGCTGGGCACAGGGATGCATACCTGTAGTCCTAGCTACTTGGAGGCTGAGGTGAGAGGATCACTTAAGCCCAGGAGTTTGAGTCCAACCTAGGCAACATACCAAGACCTTCATCTAAGATGAATTAAAGAATGAATAATAAATTTTAAAAATTGTCCTTCTGGGCTGGTCTAAAACAAACTGGAAGGAAACTTCAATTTGTTAAAGAGTATCTATAAAATCTTACAAGTAGCATTGTACTTAATGAAAAATATTGATTACATTCCCCCTAATATTGGAAATAAGTCAATAATGACCACTTTCATCTCTTTTACTCACAAGTCTTTTGGAGGCCCTTGACAATGTGATAAAAGGCAAAAAAAAAAAAGTACATTTAAAAAAATTCAGATTTGAAAAAATGTAAAACTTTTTCTATCTGTAGGTTATGACTGTTTATGCAGAATATCCTAAGCAACCTACAAAACCACTACTAAGACTAATAAGCGAGACACAGGAAAATGGCAGATAGGAGGCAGGACTGACTTGCAGCTCCCACTAGGACAGACAGAGCAGCGTGTGGAGACCCACATCGTGAACTTTTGCTCCAAGAACTACTGCAGGAACATACCAGGAAAGCCAAGAGCATCCACAGACCCTTTGAAGGAGGTGGATTGCCACTGGCCACTGCAGGCTACATAGGACAGCTGAGGAACTCCAAAGCAAACGAGATAATCCCTTGGGAGCTTTATGGCCCTGCCTACTGCCTGAGAAATCTGAATACTTATCCAAAGTCCACCCTAGGGCAAGCTTGTATTCTCCCTATACAACTGCAGTTGATGTGCTCTTAAAAGCGCCACCTCCTGCCTGGAGGCTAAACAACACAAAACCAGTGCAAAACCAAAAATACACCAAGACCTTCAAAGAGTCCGCTTCACTCGCCTGCTACTTCCACCAGAGCAGGTGCTGGTATCCATGGCTGAGAGACCTCAAAACAGATCATACCACAGGACTTTTTGCACACTCTCCAGTATTATCCCAGAGCCTGGTAGCTCTGCTGGGTGGCTAGATCCAGAAGAGAAATAACAATCACTGCAATTCCGGTCTCAGGAAGCCCCATCCCTAGGGGAAAGTGGAGAGCACCACATTAAGGGAGCACTCTGTGGGACAAAAGAATTTGAATAGTAGCCCTTGAGTCCCAGATCTTCCCTCTGACATAGTCTACTCAAATGAGAAGAAACCAGATAAACGAATCTGGTAATATGACAAAACAAGGTTCTTTAATACCCACAAATGATCACACTAGCTCACCAACAATGGATCCAAACCAAGATGAAATCTTTCTGAATTGCCAGAAAAAGAATTCAGAAGGTTGACTACTAAGCTATTCAAGGAGTCACCAGAGAAAGGTAAAGTCCAACTTAGAGAAATCAAAAACATGATATAGGACATGAATGAAAAAATCTCCAGTGAAATAGATAACATTAAATTAAAAAAAAAAATCAACTTCTGGAAATGAAGGACACACTTAGAGAAATGCAAAATGCACTGGAAAGCCTCAGCAACAGTATTGAACAAGTAGAAGAAAGAACTTCAGAGCTCAAAGACAAGGCTTTTGAATTAACCCAATCCAACAAAGACAAAGCAAAAAGAATTTTAAAAAATAAGCAAAGCCTCCAAGAAGCTTGGGATTATGTTAAACAACCAAATCTAAGAATAACTGATGTTCCTGAGGAAGAAGAGACATCCAAATATTTGGAAAACGTATTTGGAATAATCAACAAATTTAAGAAAATCGAAATTACAGCCTTGCTAGAGATCTAGACATCCAAATATGAGAAGCTCAAAGAACATCTGGGAAATTAATTGCAAAAAGTCATTGCCCAGGCACATAGCATTGTGTTATCTAAAGTCAAGGTGAAAAAAATAATCTTAAGAGCTATGAGGCCAAAGCATCAGGTAACCTATAAAGGAAAACCTATCAGATTAACAGCAGATTTCCCAGAAGAAACCCTACAGTCTAGAAGGAATTAAGGTCCTACCTTTGGCCTCCTTAAACAAAACAATTACCAGCAAGAATTTTGTATCCAGTGAAAGTAAGCTTTATAAATGAAGAAAAGATACAGTCTTTTTCAGACAAACACATGCTGAGAGAATTTGCCACTACCAAGCCAGCACTACAAGAACTGCTAGAAGGAGCTCTAAATCTTGAAACAAATCCTCAATATACACCAAAATAGAATCTCCTTAAAGCATAAACCTCACAGGACCTATAAAACAATAACACAAGGGGAAAAAAAAACCAAGTTATTCAGGCAACAAATGGCATCATGAATAGAATAGTTCCTCACATCTAAATACTGATGTTGAATGTAAATAGCCTAAATGTTCCACTTAAAAAATACAGAATGGCAGAATGGATTAAAATTTCACCAACCAAGTATCTGCTGTCTTCAAGAGATTCACCTGACACATAAGGACTCACATAAACTTAAGGTAAATGGATGGAGAAAGGTATTACATGCAAATGGACACCAAAAGTGAGCAGGAGAAGCTATTCTTATATCAGACAAAACAGGCTTTAAAGCAATAGCAGTTAAAAAAGACAAAGAGTGATATTATATAATGATAAAAGGACTAGTCCAACAGGAAAATATCACAGTCCTAAATATATATGCACCTAACACTGGAGCTCCCAAATTTATAAACAATTACTACTAGACCTAAGAAATGAGATAGACAGCAACACAATAATAGTGGGGGCTTTAATACTCCACTGACAGCACTAGACAGGTCATCAAGACAGGAAGTCAGCAAAGAAACAGTGGACTTAAACTATACCCTAGAACAAATGGACTTAACAGATATTTACAGAAAATTCTACCCAACAACTCAAGTATATACATTCTATTAATCAGTACATGGAACATTCTCCAAGATAGACCATATGATAGGCCACAAAACAAGTCTCAACAAATTTAAGAAAATCGAAATTACAGCAAGTACTCCCTCAGACCACAGTGGAATATTATTGAAAAGCAACTCCATACAGAACCATCAAAACTGTGCAAATACATGGAAATTGAATAACCTGCTCCTAAATGATTTTTGGTTCAACAATGAAATCAAGATGGAAATTAAAATATTCTTTGAACAGAATGGCAATAGTGAGACAACCTATCAAAGCCTCTGGGATACAGCAAAAGTAGTGCTAAGAGGAAAGTTCATAGCATTAAGTGCCTACATCAAAAAGTCCGAAAGAACACAAATAGACAATCTAAGGTCACACCTCAAAAAAACTAGAGAAACAAGAACAAACCAAAACCAAACCCAAACTCAGCAGAAGAAAAGAAATAAACAAGATCAGAGCAGAACTAAATGGAAATGAAACAACAAAAAAAAAACTATACAAAAGATAAATGAAACAAAAAGCTGGTTCTTTGAAATGATAAATAAAATTAATAGACCATTAGCAAAACTAACCAAGAAGAGAGAAGATCCAAATAAGCTCAATTAGAAACAAAATGGGAGATATTACAACTGATACCACAGAAATACAAGAGATCATTCAAGGCTGCTATGAACACCTTTACACACATAAACTAGAAAACCTAGAGGAGATGGATAAATTCCTGGAAATGTACAACCCTCCTAGATTAAACCAGAAGAAATAGAAACTATGAACCGACTAATAACAAGCAGGAAGATTGAAATGGTAATTTAAAAGTTACCAACAAAAAAATTCCAAGACCCGATGATTCACAGCTGAATTCTATCAGACATTCAAAGAAGAATTTGTGCAATCCTATTGACACTATTCCAGAAGACAGCCAAAGAGGGAATACTCCCTAAATCATTCTATGAAGCCGGTATCCCCCTAATACCAAAACCAGGAGAGGACATAATAAAAAAAGGAAAATACAGACCGATGAATATAGATGCAAAAATCCTCAATAAAACACGTGCGGACTGAATCCAACAACATATTAAAAAGATAATCCACTATTATCAAGTGGGTTTCATACCAGGGATGCAGGGATAGTTTAACATTGCAAGTCAATAAATGTGATACACCACATAAACAGAATTAAAACCAAAAATCACACGATCATCTCAATAGAAGCAGAAAAAGCATTTGACAAAATCCAACATTCCTTTATGATTAAAACCCTCAGTAAAATTGGCATAGAAGGAACATACCCGAAGGCAATACAAGCCATCTGTGACACACCCACAGCCAATATTATACTAAATGGGGAAAAGTTGAAAGCATTTCCCCTGAGAACTGGAACACAACAAGGATGCCCATTTTCACCACTTCTATTCAATGTAGTACTAGAAGTCCTAACCAGAGCAATCAGACAAGAGAAAGAAATAAAAGACATCCAAATCAGTAAAGAGGAAGTCAAACTGTTGCTGTTTGCTGATGATGTGATCGTATACCTAGAAAACCCTAAAGACTCATTCAAAAAGCTCCTAGAACTGGTAAATGGATTCGGCAGTTCCAGGATAAAAAATTAATGTACACAAATCAGTAGCTCTGCTATACGCCAACAGCTACCAAGCTGAGAATCAAATCGAGAACTCAATCCCTTTTACAATAGCTGCAAAAATAAAATAAAATACTTAGGAATATACCTAACCAAGGAGGTGAATGACCTCTACAAGGAAAACTATGAAACACTGCAGAAATAAATCATAAGTGGAAATAAATTGAAACACATTCCATGCTCATGGATGGGTAGAGTAAATTTTGTAAAAATGACCATACTGCCAAAAGAATCTACAAATTAAATGAAATTCCCATCAAAATACCACTGTCATTTTTCACAGAACTAGAAAAAACAATCCTAAAATTTATATGGAATCAAAAAAGCCCACATAGCCAAAGAAAGACTAAGCAAAAAGAACAAAACTGGAGGCATCACGTTACTCGACTTCAAACTATACTATAATGCCACAGTCACCAAAACAACATGGTACTGGTATAAAAACAGGCATAGAGACCAATGGAACATAATAGAGAACCCAGAAATAAAGTCAAATATTTACTGTCAACTGATCTTCAACAAAGCAAACCAAAACATAAAGTGGAGAGACGACACCCTGTTCAACAAATGGTGCTGGGATAATTAGCAAGCCACATGTAGATGGATGAAACTGAATCCTCATATCTCATCTTATACAAAAATCAACTCAAGATGGATCAAAGACTTAAATCTAAGACCTGAAACTATAAAAATTCTAGAAGATAGCATTGGAAAAATCCTTCTACACATTGGTTTAGGCAAAGACTTTATGACCAAGAATCCAAAAGCAAATGTGACAAAAACAAAGATAAATAACTGGGACTTGGTTAAAATAAAAAGCTCCTGCATGGCAAAAGAAACAATCAGCAGAATAAACAGACAACCCACAGAGTGGGAAAAATCTTTGCAATCTACACATACAACAAAGGACTAATGTTAATTCAGAATCTACAAGGAACTCAAACAAATTAGAAAAAAAAACCAATTCCATCAAAAAGTGGGCTAAGGACATGAATAGAAAATTCTTAAAAGAAGATCTACAAATGGTCAACAAACAGATTTTAAAAATGCTCAATGTCACTAATTATCAGGGAAATTCAAGTCAAAACCACAATGTGATACCACCTTACTCCTGCAAGAATGGCCATAATCAAAAAATCAAAAATAATAGATGTTGGCATGGATGTGGTGAAAAGGGAACACTTTTACACTGCTGTTGAGAGTGTAAACTAGTACAACCACTATGAAAAACAGTGTGGAGATTCATTAAAGAACTAAAAGTAGAACTACCATTTGATCCAGCAATTCCACTGCTGGGTATCTACCCAGAGGAAAATAAGTCACTATACAAAAAAGATACTGCACAAAAATATGGAACCAGCTCAAGCGCCCATCAATCAATGAGTGGATAAAGAAACTGTGGTATATATATATATATGTATATCATGGAATACTACTCAACCTTAAAAAGGAACAAAATAATGGCATTCACAGAAACCTGGAAGAAATTGGATACCGTTATTCTAGGTGAAGTAACTCAGGAATGGAAAACCAAACATTGTATGCTCTCACTCATAAGTGGGAGCTAAGCTATGAGGATGCAAAAGCATAGGAATGATATAATAGACTTTGGGGACTCAAGGGAAAAACCTGTTCCCCAGAAACCTATTGGGATAATAAATAATTGTACTATAAAGATACCTCCATGCCAATGTTCATGGCAGCACTATGCACAATAGCAAAGATATGGAAGCAACCTAAATGCCCACCAATGATAGACTGGATAAAGAAAATGTGGTATATATGCACCATGGAATACCATGCAGCCATAAAAAAGAATGAGATGATGTCTCTTGCAGGAACATACATGGAGCAGGAGGCTGTTTTCCTTAGCAAATTAACACAGGAACAGAAAACTAAATACTGCATAGTCTCACTTATAAATGGGTGCTAAATGATAAGAACTTATGAACTCAAAGAAGGAAACAATAGACACTGGGGTCTACTTCAGGGGAACGAGTAGGAGGAGGGAGAGGACCTGAAAAGATAACTGTTGGTAACTGGGCTTAATAGCTGGGTGATGTAATGATACATACAACAAACCCCTGTGACATGTGTTTACCTACATAAAAAAATCTTCACATATACTCTCAAACCTAAAATAAAAGTTAATTTAAAAAAATGGGATGAAGCAAGAGAAAACAAACTCAAAAGCTAACAGAAGACAAGAAAGAATTAAGATAAGACCAGAACTGAGGAAGACAGAGACACAAAAAACCCTTAAAAAGAAATCAATGAATCCAGGAGCTGGTTTTTCAAAAAGAGCAACAAAATAGATAGATCACTAGCCAGACTAATAAAGAAGGAAAGAGAGAAGAATCAAATGGACACAATAAAAAATGATAAAGGGGATATCACCACTGATCCCACAGAAATACAAACTACCATCAGAGAATACTATAAACACCTCTACACAAATAAACTAGGAAATCTAGAAGAAATGGATAAATTCCTGGACACATACACCCTCCCAAGACTAAACCAAGAAGTCGAATCCCTGAATACACCAATAACAAGTTCTGAAATTGAGGCAGCAATTAATAGCCTACCAACCAAAAAAAGTCCAGGACCAGACAGATTCATAGCCGAATTCTACCAGAGATACAAAAAAGAGCTGGTACCATTCCTTCTGAAACTATTCCAAAGAATAGAAAAAGAGGGAATCCTCCTTAACTCATTTTATGAGGCCAGCATTATTCTGATACCAAAACCTGGCAGAGACACATCAGAAAAAGAAAATATCAGGCCAATATCCTTGATGAACATTGATGCGAAAATCCTCAGTAAAATACTGGCAAACCGAATCCGGCAGCACATCAAAAAGCTTATCCACCACGATCAAGCTGGCTTCATCCCTGGGATGCAAGGCTAGTTCAACATATGCAAATCAATAAATGTAATCCATCACATAAACAGAACCAACGACAAAAACCACATGATTATCTCAACAGATGCAAAAAAGTCCTTTGACAAAATTCAACAGCGCTTCATGCTAAAAACTGTCAATAAACTAGGCATTGATGGAATGTATCTCAAAATCATAAGAGCTATTTATGACAAACCCACAGCCAATATCATACTGAATGGGCAAAAACTAGAAGCATTCCCTTTGAAAACTGGCACAAGACAAGGGTTCTCTCTCTCACCACTCCTATTCAACATAGTATTGGAAGTTCTGGCCAGGGCAATCAGGCGAGAAAGAAATAAAGCATATTCAATTAGGAAAAGAGGATGACAAATTTTCCCTGTTTGCAGATGACATGATTGTATATTTGAAAAACCCCATCATCTCAGCCCAAAATCTCCTTAAGTTGATAAGCAACTTCAGCAAAGTCTCAGGATACAAAATCAATGTGCAAAAATCACAAGCATTCCTATACACCAATAACAGACAAACAGAGAGTCAAATCATGAGTGAACTCCCATTCACAATTGCTATAAAGAGAATAAAATACCCAGGAATATAACTTACAAGGGATGTGAAGGACCTCTTCAAGGAGAACTACAAACTACTGCTCAAGGAAATAAGAGAGAACACAAACAAATGGAAGAACATTCCATGCTCATGGATAGGAAGAATCAATATCGTCAAAATGGCCATACTGCCCAAAGTAATTTATAGATTTAATGCTATCCCAATCAAGCTACCATTGACTTTCTTCACAATATTGGAAAAAAAACTACTTTAAATTTCATATGGAACCAAAAAAGAGCCCGATAGTCAAGACAATCCTAAGCAGAAAGAACAAAGCTAGAGGCATCACGCTACCTGACTTCAAACTATACCACAAGGCTACAGTAACAAAAACATCATGGGACTGACACCAAAACAGATATATAGACCAATGGAACAGAACAGATGCCTCAGAAATAATGCCACACATCTACAACCATCTGATCTTTGAAAAACCTGACAAAAATCAGCAATGGGGAAAGGAATCCCTATTTAATAAATGGTGTTGGGAAAACTGACTAGCCATATGTAGAAAGCTGAAACTGGATCCCTTCCTTACATCTTTTACAACAATTAACTCAAGATGGATTAAAGACTTAAATGTAAGAACTAAAACCATAAAATCGCTAGAAAAAAAACCTAGGCAATACCATTCAGGCCATTGGTATGGGCAAAGACTTCATGACTAAAACACCAAAAGCAATGACAACAAAAGCCAAAATAGACAAATGGGATCTGATTAAACTAAAGAGCTTTGGCACAGCAAAATAAACTATCACCAGAGTGAACAGGTAACCTACAGAATGGGAGAAAATTTTTGCAATCTATCCATCTGACAAACGGCTAATATCCAGAATCTACAAGGAACTTAAACAAATGTACAAGAAACAAACAAACAACCCCATCAAAAAGTGGGCAAAGGATATGAACAGACACTTCTCAAAAGAAGACATTTATGCAGCCAACAAACATACGAAAAAATGCTCATCATCACTGGTCATTAGAGAAATGCAAATCAAAACCACAATGAGATACCATCTCATGCCAGTTAGAATGGCGATCATTAAAAAGTCAGGAAACAACAGATGCCGGAGAGGATGTGGAGAAATAGGAATGCTTTGATGTGGAGAAATAGGAATGCTTTTACACTGTTGGTGGGAGTGTAAATTAGTTCAAGTATTGTGGAAGACAGTGTGGTGATTCCTCAAGGATCTAGAACCAGAAATACCATTTCACCCAGCAATCCCATTACTGGGTACATACCCAAAGGATTATAAACCATTCTACTATAAAGACACATGCACACATATGTTTATTGCAGCACTGTTCACAATAGCAAAGACTTGGAACCAACCCAAATGCCTATCAATGATAGACTGCATAAAGAAAATATGGAACATATACACCATGGAATACTATGCAGCCATAAAAAAGGATGAGTTCATGTCCTTTGCAGGGACATGGATGACGCTGGAAACCATCACTCTCAGCAAACTAATGCAAGAACAGAAAACCAAACACTGCATGTTCCCACTCACATGTGGGAGTTGAACAATGAGAACACATGGATACAGGGAGGGGAACATCATACACTGGGGCCTGTCGGGGGGTGGGGGACTAAGGGAGGGATAGCATTAGAAGTAATACCTAGTGTAGATGACGGGTTCATGGGTGCAGCAAACCACCATGGCATGTGTACACCTATGTCACAAACATGCAAGTTCTGCACATGTACCCCAGAACTTAAAATATAATTTTTAGAAAATGTGATATACATACACAATGGGCTACTATTCAGACATAAAAAAGAATGAAATCTTATCATTTGCAACAAAATGGATGGAACTGGAAGTCATTATGTCAAGTGAAATAAGCCAGGCATAGAAAGACAAGCTTTGCATGTTCTCACTTATTTGTGGGAACTAAAAATTAAAACAATTGTACTCACGGAGATAGGAAGTAGAACTATGGTTACCAGAGGCTGGGAAGGGTAGTTGTTGCGGAGAGTGAGGGAAGGAAGGGGGAAGTGGGGATAGCTAATGGGTATGAAAATATAGTTAGAGAGAATGAATAAGATCTAGTATTTGATTGTCCAACAGGGTGACTACAGTCAATAATAATTTATTATACACTTTTACATAACTAAAAGAGTATAATTGGATTCTTTGTAACACAAACAAAAGATAAATGCTTGAGGTGATGGGTACTCCATGTACCCTGATGATGTGATTATTATACACTGTATGTCTGTATCAAAATATCTCATATATCCCTTAAATATATACACTTACTATGCACCTATAAACACTTAAAATAAAAATTTTTTGAAATAAAAATAAAAAGATCAACTTCCTTGGAATAAGATGTTCAAGACTTCCTTGCAGAAAACTACAAAACATAATTGAGATAAACTTAGAATGGCATAAAGGGAGAGAGATACATTGTGTATGAATGCAACTTCCAACATTGAAAAGATATGTTTTCTTCAATCAAAATAACAGGACTTTTTTTGGAATGTGGCAAGCTGATTCTAAAATTGTAATGAAAATGGCAGTGGACCAAAAACCATCAATATACTCTTGAAGAAGAGAAATAAGGTAGGATGACTTGCTATACTGCATATCAAGGCTTATTCGAAAGCTACAGTAAATAAGAGAAAAATAGACAACTGTACCAACAGAATATAATAGAAAAGAAAAAGACCCTTGTTTATAAAGAAACTTGATATACAATACAGTAACCACTAAAGAACAGTGGGGAAAATTCGGTATTTTGAATAAATGATTCTGGGCAGACTGGATATCCATTTGGAAACAGAATAGAATCTTAATTACCTGCCTCCTACCCTACACAAAGTCCATTCCAAGTAGAACTTAGTTATAAATATGACAGAACAATAAACTTTCTAGAGAAAAACATAATAGAATATTTTCATCATCTAGGCTAGCCTTAAACAGGAAACAAAAACCAGTTTCTAATCATGTAGGAAAAGATGAAAATTTGGGTTACAGTTAGATGGATAACTTGTTTTCATCAAAACACTTTAAGAACATGGAAATTGGAGATGATATTTGCAAAACATACAACTAACAAAGAGGTTGAATCCAAAGTATGTTTTTAAAAAAAACTCATCAAATCAATAAGAAAAAGAACAGGCAACACAATAGAAAACTGGGCAAAGACTTCAATAGGCATTTCACAGAATAAGATATCTAAATGGCCCATAAACACACAAAGAAAGGCTCAACCTCATCAGTCATTAAGGAAATACAATTAGTATCACATTGTGATACCATTATAAAACCACCCAAATGGTAATATTAAGATTGAAAATGCCAGATGTTTGCAAGGACATGAAACAATGGGAACTCTAATATACTGCTGACAGGAGTATAAATTGGTATAACCACTTTGGAAGACTATTTGCCATTGTCTACTAAATTTACAAATATGCAAAAACCAACAACTCACTACTTCCACGCCTAGATATATACCCAATATAAATGCATACACGCGTGTAGCCAAAGGTGTATACAAGAAAGGTCATAGCAATATTACTGGCAATAGGCAAAAATTACAAACATCTCCAATGTTCATCTACAATAGAATGGATAAATGTGGTATATTCATGAAATTGAATAGCATACAGCCATAAAAAGGAATTAATCCCAGCTATACACAACAATAATGATGAATCTCACAAATACAGTGTTGAGCAAAAGAAGCCATACACAGAAGAATATATACTGCAGGCCTTTATATTGCTTTTAAAAAGATGCAAAATCAAATTATAGTGCTTAGAAATGCATTCTTAGGTGGAAAACTATAAAGAATATCAAAGTAATTTGCATAGTAGTTAGCATATTGACTATTTTTGAACTGGTAGTGATTGGAAAGCTGCAAGGGGGGCTTCTAGGGTATAAGAAATGCACACATTCATCTGATAGGTGACAATCACATGAGTTTTCTCTGTAATCACTGAGCTATATATTTTAAAATTTTGTCTACTTTTCTTTCTGCATTATTTCACAGTGGAGAAAAGTTAAAAGAAAAGAAGCAGATGAAATAGTCTGTCAATTCATGTTAAAGTGCTGCAAAAAGATCAAATGGAATGAGAAAAAAATAAAAGCTTTAACATTTGATAGTTACAGGTAATGTGCAGCCCTTGGAAGTTTCAGGGAAGTCACAAGGAGAAGAAGTAAAAGAGCCAGCAGTCAAGAGTTAAAGATAAGCAGATAACAGGAAGCAGAGAGTAAGTCCCGCCTACTCCACTTGGGAGGGAAAGAAAGAAAAAGGCACAATGATAGCAAGGAAGGATGATGCTACTATTTTATTTTTTGGTGTGTTTCTGTTAAGACTGAAAGGATTTGTGAGTACCTTAGTGGACAAAGAAAAATGAACCAGTAGAAAGGGAAACTGTAAAAAATATAACAGAGATGTGATGATTATTGGATCAACACCCTCTACACTGTGGCCTCCAAACTAAACTGTTTTACATCTCCTCCTGCCCTTTGTCCCAACATTTCGCAGAGCATGTGGGAAAGGAAGTCAAAATAAGAGAAAGCTACATGCTCCATTGTCCATCACCAGTTCCCCAGCCGAGAGTAGACTGGAGTGAAGAGAAAGGGAAGTTTTGCCCCGAATAAGGGATTAACAGTCTGAAATAAATTGTCCTTGAGTTTGGAAGGCTTGAAAATGGATTTTTTTTTTTTTAATGCCTGAAATTGCCCTAAGAAGCAGTGAGATTCACTGGTGGTAAGGCAGAGGGAAGGATGAGGCCAAGGTTCAACCAAACTTAAAGACAATTAGGCAAAAGGAATAAGCTTTAGTGATCTATTGTACAGAATGACTGTAATAAATAACAATGCACTACATATTTCAAAATTGCTCAGAGAGTAGACTTTAAATGTTTTCACCACAAACAAACAGTAAGTATGGGAGCTGATGAATCTGTTAATTAGCCTTATTTAATCATTTCACAATGTAAACATAGATCAAAATATCACTTTGTACCCCATAATATACACAATTATTATTTGTCAATTAAAAATAACATTTAGAAAAAAACTTAAAGACAATAGTGAGAGAGAAATAAAGCTGGTTAGTGATTTCTCCTGTAGTGTATGCTGTGGTTTTCCACCTAGTCTCTCTCCATAACCTTCTCAGGGCTGAAGCTCTCATTTCTCCAGTATTGTGGGTGTTGGCAGCTGCCTGCTCTTAGCTTTCTCAGGGTTGCCTAAAGCCAAAGACAACCACCCTTCTGAGGTCATACTTCCTTCCTGTGCCCCATGACTGGCCTGTGTAGAACAGTTTGAAGGGCCCACCTGATTCCAGAGCTCCCTATGGAATGAAATGAGGCCTTGGCTGTGACTGCCATTCAGCTTATCCTTTTACCCCAGGATTTCTCAAATTTAGCACTATTGACATTTTGAGCTGGACGATTCTTTGTTGTGGTGGCCACTCTGTATACTACAGGGTATTTAGCAGTGTCCTTGGCCTCTATCCACTAGATGCCAGTATGTCTCCAGATGTTGCTAAATATATCCTGGGGTTCCAAACCTTCCCAGCTGAGAACCATGATGCAATCCTGCCCTTTTGACAGTACCCCCGAGGCACTGATCCTAAGAGCATTCCCCAATAAACTTCCTGCATACAAATCACCAGGTCTGTAGCACACACAACAAATTCAGTTCACTCAATAAACATGTGTTTGTTTATTAGTAAAATATACCTGTACTACTGTAATTATATCATAAACACTATAGAGCATAAACAAAGAATAATTTAAGGTGAGATAAAAAAATAAACATAATTAGGAGTTCTAGCATTTTCCCCTACTCCTCAAAAGAATGTTTACTAGCACCTTCTAGGGAGCCTAAACCCTACATTGGAGACCAGTACCCTGGGAGCTGGGAGGCATCAACAAAAAGAATGTAGGTGGAGTGTTCAGCCTTACTAACACTGAGTTAAGGGAAAACAGGGAGGATACTTAAAATAAAAATATTAGGGGTGACAAGGTGATGGGCGGCAAGATGGAAAAAGTCTGGTTTATATCCAGATGGTATTGATCACTTCAGTAGGTATTAGATAAAAGGGACTTGTAGCTAAATAAAGGTCATGTCTTACAGTGTCTACAAATTACCTACTTAAATTCCTATGAAAAAAAAGTAAAACAAAACTTTAAAAGGTAGCAAAGGCAATGAGAAGTAAAGATAAGAAAGATCATGAATCAAAAGTTCAGAGGCAATTGCTTTTAGTTGTATCATTATTGGTAGGCCAGGCGCAGTGGCTCGCGCCTCTAATCCCAGCACTTTGGGAGGCTGAGACATGCAGATCAATTGGGCCCAGGAGTTTGAGACCAGTCTGGGCAACATGGTGAAACCCTGTCTCTACAAAATATACAAAAATTAGACTGGTGTGGTTGTACGTGCCTGTAGTCCCAGCTACTCAGGAGGCTGAGGTGGGAGGTTCACCTGAGCCTGGGGAGTGAGAGGCTGCAGTGAGCCATGATCGTGCCACTGCACTTCAGCCTGGGTGACAGAGACTTTGTCTCAAAAAAAAAAAAAAAAGTATCATTATTGGATTATAGATAAATTCTTGAACTTCCAACACATTCTTTTACCTCTAAACTTAACATTAGGCCATCACAACATTTTATGAGCTTATTAAAATAATACCATACCATTAGAAATAAATAGAAATTTTTAGAGATTCACACAGAAATTGACAGATAATTGTAGTAAGATACTTCATTCCATTATCAGTCCATTTTAGACGAAGTAGTAAAAATAAATGAGATACAGGCTTTGAATAATGTTAAGTAATAATGTTGAAAACATGTTTTTCCCATTTACATTTAAGGCCTAAGTTTCTAACCACTCTTGGAGCATTCTTCAGCTTTTTCTGAAAGTGAGAGAGTTTCAGGGTAATAATCCATGTATCCGCAGGACCAAGTCCCTCATAGATAGAGCTATAGAGGCCAGGTACGGCGGCTTACACCTGTAATCCCAGCACTTTGGGAGGCCAAGGCAGGCAGATCATGAGGTCAGGAGATGGAGACCATCCTGGCCAACATGGTGAAACCCCATCTCTACTAAAAATAAAAAATTGGTTAGGCATGGTGGCGTGTGCCTGTAATTCCAGCTACTCAGGAGGCTGAGGCAGGAGAATCTCTTGAACCAGGGAGTCAGAGGTTGCAGTGAGCCAAGATCGCGCCACCGCACTCCAGCCTGGCAACAGAGCAAGACTCCGTCCCAAAAAAAAACAAAAACAAAAAAACAATAGATGAATCTATACACCTCTGTGTATTCTAGAAAAGCATGGGACAAGCTCTTTTCTCAAACATGACAGTAAATGTGTGCTTAATATTATATCAAAAGAAAAAACAAGAAATAATTTAAGAGAAACTTGATTGGAACATTCTATTTTTTTGGTAGTCAAAAAGTAAAATAAAACAATCAACAGCAAGATTAATCAGCCTAACTACCTAAAATAAAGCAATCATCAAAAACAAATAATATGTACTCAAGTTTATGTCAATAAAATGTAAACCTTAGATGAAACTGATACATTCCTAGAGAAATATAACCTACCAATACTGACTTACCAAAAAAATACTTTGTATTATAACTGTTAAGTTGACTAAGCATTTAAAAATCTACATTCAAAGAATAAATGAGCTGAAATAAATTTACAAGGTGAATTCCACCAAACATTCAAAAGCAGGTTACCTCAATGTTATTAAAACCCTTAAAAAATGAACAAAGAGGGAGCAAACATTCTCTAACTCAAATTCACAGGAAAAAAATAAAAACAAACGACATGGAGGGCCAAGCTACAGAAGAAATGCAAAATACAAATGAACATATTAAAAAAGATCCAACTGCACTATTAGCTACAAATTCAAATTAAAACCATAATTAGATGCCAGTTTTGCTTCTCAAATTTGCAATTACTTTGTGGGTACAGTGCATTGAAGACTGGTAAGGGAACAAATTGTTACAACTTTTATAGAGAGCAACAGGAGAAATCTGGCAAGATGTATCAAAAGCCCTTTAAAATGTATATTTTAAATAGTTATTCTACTTATAGGAATGTATTTTTAGCAAATAATCAGAAATGTGGGCAAATAGGGATGTCTATTACAATATGATTAAAAATAAGAATCAATTAAAATTATAATATATGTGGGAGAATTCTTAAATATATCCTAATATATTCATTCAAAAGAGTGGTTTGCACCATATAAATAATATAAGGAATTGAAATAATTCAAAGAATATTTAGCAACATACAAAAAATATGACACAATATTATATATGCATAGAATACAAAACTAGAGATGAAACATAACCCCACTTTGTATGAAAAACACTGAAGATTAAGACATTAAAGACATCAAAACATTGATAGAGATTGATATGGTTTGGCTGTGCCCCCCGCAAATCTCATCTTGAATTGTAGTTCCCATAATCCCCACGTGTTTTGGGAGGGACCTAGTGGGAGGTAATTTAATCACAGGTGCAGTTACCCTCATGCTGTTCTCGTGATAGTGAGTGAGCTCTCACGAGATCTGATGGTTTTATAAGGCACTTTTCCTCCTTTTGCTCAGCACTTCTTCTTGCTACTGCCATGTGAAGAAGGACGCCTTCGCTTCCCCTTCCACCATAATCGTAAGTTTCCTGAGGCCTCTCCAGCCCTGAGGAACTGTGAGTCAATTAAACCTCTTTCCTTTATAAATTACCCAGGCTCAGGTATGTCTTTATTAGCAGCATGAGAACAGACTAATACAGAGGTTATTTTTATGTCGCTAAGAACATATGTGATTTTTTTATTCCTTTGTTTTCCCCAAGTTTTCTGCAAGTATATATCACCTTATAACCAGAAGAAAAAAAATAGTCTTTTTAAGGATCTGATGAACTTATCTATGGTGTAAGGGTTATAACTAGAGTAGGGATTAAATAGAACAAATGGAAAAACTTTGACTTATCACTTTAGGAAACATTGCAACAGAATTAAGAAGAATAAGTAAAAAACACAAATTATTTGGAGCTGGATAGACATAGTTTTTTTTCTTAAATAAAAAAAAGTATTATTATTTTTATTCAGTCTTACTCTGTCACCCAGGCTGAAGTACAGTGGGGTGATTATGGCTCACCGTAGCCTTGACCTCCCCAGGCTCAAGCAAGCCTCCCACCTCCGCCTTCCCAGTAGCTGGGACCACAGGCAAGCACCACCACACTCGGCTAATTTTTGTACTTTATTTTTTTTAGAGACAGGGTTTTGCCATGTTGCCCATGCTGGTCTCGAACTCCTGGGCTCAAGTGATCCACCTGCCTCAGCCTCCCAAAGTGCTGGGATTACAGGCATGAGCTACTGCACCCAGCCTAGACATAGATTTCAGTCTTGATTTAACTACCTATTAAATATGTCATATTTGGAGCTTTCTTATCTACAGGCTAAATACCCTTCCTTGCATGACTCTTGTCTGAAATTGAGTTGACATAGTTAATGGGCCTGGCATGATGTCTAATGTAGAGTAGATTTTCCAAAAAAGTTTCATCATGTCCCCTTACTGATACCTAGATCTTATCTTTTGATAGCTCAGCCTTAATCTTTTGCCTAAGATCAAGTTAATGTTGCCAGTATTTCCACTATGATCAATTAAAACTTGATTCCATAAGGCCTCATCTATGTAAGGTAAATTTAAAATGACATTTGGCACAGCTGAATACAAAAATACATCTCCTTCCATAATTAATAAGGACAGGAAATTATTTATTCAAAGAGGACTGAAAAAAAAAGTAACCTGAATTGACAATTATTTGACTGAGCTTACGAATCATTTCATTTAGAAGTCAAGCCAGTTGTACATGGAGATGACTAAAGTGGGTCAATGTATTAATTAGATAATACCCTAGTTATCCATTTTCTTCCCTATCAGGAATTTGTAAAGGACAAAAATTTCTACGTTGTTGTGAAAGGCAAAATTAGAACACCTCTCACTGAACTATTACATAAACTGTTCTTGCATGCTCTAATTTTATTTAAAATTAGAAATAGCTTCAGAGGTATTAATAGAATCAATAACTAGTGATATGTAACCAATATTTGATGTTGATAATTTTGTATTGATTTTACTGTGTTGATTATAAAGAACTTAAGGGAACACTAGGCACCATGTTTCCAAAATATCTGGCTTGTTTAAATATACACAAAACAGAGCTATACACTAGTACATAAATAATCTAGATTAAGACAACTGTTTGTACAATGATTTTGTAGTGGCCTATATTTTTATCATCTCAAGCAAACATTCTTTGTCATGAGTCCTTGAATAAATGAAGAAAATATCTCCATGTAAAGAAAATGAATTTTGCTTTTTTTGGGCATAACATTTTATTTCTTTCTATCACAAAGCTGAAAAATTGAGCAGTGATGCTTGTCAGCTTATTCTTTTCAGCTGAATGGAATGGAAAATCACACAAAATTGAACACAGAAACTGCCTTGACCTTCTCAATTGCCTGAAAATGGAAGTGTTTATTCAAGCATTTACATGGTGGCCCTGGCTCATGGTGCCTTTGATTAATATAAACTGTTTTTCTAAGATAAGCAGCTCAAGGCATATGCTTTCTTCACTTCATCTCTGCTAAACTTCTCCATCTAGCACAACTTAGAGGCCCTGAAAAAAAATCATTTGTTTGTCCTTTCTCACCTGGACTCCTGTAACAGGAACCCAACAGATCTGTAGGCTTGCCCTCTTGTCATTTTATGATCCATTCTCCACAGAGCACTGGAGCCATTTATAAAATGCAAATCAGCTTCTCTTCCTTCCTTAGTAAAAACACTCAAATGACAGCCGATCGTAATTAGAATAAAATCTGAACCTCTTCCACATCTGACTTCATCTTGCACTACTAACCCTTTCCTCACTGGGCTGTAACTATACTCTCCTTTTTACTGTTGTTCAATCACACTAAGTTCACTCCCACTGCAGGAACTTGGCCTTGCTATTCTCTGTACCAGGAATGCCTTGCTCCTAGACTTTACCACATCTGCCTTCTTTTTTGCATTCAGGTCTTGGCTGAAATATCATCTTTTCAGAGAAATCTTCTAACTTTCTAATCCAAAGTGGAACACCCCTGCTCCCCATTACTTTCTGTAGGTCTGTCGTTGTTTCCATACCACTTATTACTAGCTGGCATTATTTTATTCATTTATTTTCTTATTTATTGTTTTCTACTCTTCACTAAAATTTCATCTCCATAAACGCAAATATCTTGTTCATTGTATTCACTGCGGTATTCTTAACGTCCAGGATAGTGACTAACACATACTGTTCTGTTTGTAAATAGTTTTTACATAAACATTCATCTGTGCAACTAATCAATGGAAGTTTTTTTATTTACAAGCAACAGAAACTAACTCCAGTGAACTGGAGCAGAAAAGTACCTATTGAAAAACATGTTGAATTTTATGTGTCAACTTGATTGGGTTACTGGGTGCCCAGATATTGGGTCAAACATTATTCTGGGTACTTCTATAATGGTAGTTTTGGATGAGGTTAATATTTAAATTGGTAGACTGAATAAAACAGATTGCTCCCCCTCGATTTCTGTGGGCAACCATTCAATTGGTTGACGAAAGGTCTGAATAGAATGAAAGGCTGACCTCCCTGGAGTAAGATAAAATTCTGCTTTCCTGACTGCATTTGAACTGGATATTGGCTTTTTCCTTTTTTGAAACTTGAACTGAAACATTGGTTCTTCCTGGGTCCCCAGGCTGCCAGGCTTCAGACTGGAACTACACCATGGGATCTCCCAGGTCTCCAGCTTGTCCACTTGCCCTGCAGATCTTGAGACTTTCCAGACTCCATAGTCACGTGAGCCAATGCCCTATACTAAATACTAAATCTCTTTATATATGCATGTCCTATTGGTTGTTTCTCTGGAGAATCCTAACTAAAACAGAAGGATATCAAGTGGCTCACAGAATAGCCAGAATAACTAGAAAAAGAGCCTTGGAAAATGGGGAGGAACAAAGCCCTTAGAAGGCCAAAACCACAACTGAAATGACACAAAGGAAAAGTCTGGCTAGAACAAAGCTGCTTTTAGCCCTGCTAGTCGTGGCCACCCGACACCCTACTACTCTTGCCACTGCCATAGCTGCTGCTGGATGCTGACACTGTCACCACTAGACTGAACTCTCACTGTCCTTGCTTCTTTATTTCCTTTTCTCTATGCTTAAGTTTCCCTGCAGCAACAATCTTGGCCACATGTCCACAACCCTACTTGAGGTTAAATTATTAAAAAAACAAAAACAAAAAGAAAAGCTTCTGGCCTTTGAGGCTTTTGAAATAAAAAATAGGTTTTGTCACTATAAAATCATAAAATGTGAAAAGTAAATCATTGCTTTATATATTTTATCATTAGCTATGACCTAGAAATACATTGATCTTGCTATGCTCATCACAGATCTTTTCATTTATTCAACAATCATATATTAAATATCTTCTAATTTCCTCTATGATATTTGCTGAGTTAATCAATAGTTACAGAAACATGACCACAATCTCAAGACTGGCTAAAATTAGCCCCATAAAATATGAAGAGCTCTATAAAATCCTAATGATCTCTATAAAATCCTATAGATGCCTAGGTATCTATAGGCAGCTTTGAAAGGCTGATAAAAAGACTTACCTCCACTGCAAGGCCAAGAACTGGTAATCATGTAGATCTCCTGTATGAGTTCCTCTTCACAGCAGAGATAGATTTGGACCCTAGACCCAGATGTTGCATTCCCTCACGAAACGACTGTGAGCAGGTCTCTAAGCCTTGGTTTCTTTACCTGTAAAATGAGAATAATAACAAAGTTATTATTATTAATAGAGCCTTCTATTACTTCCTCACCAAGTTTTTCTGAGGATCATATAGAATAATACATGAGTAGGTCTCAAATGAAAGGTATGCAAAATACATGTAAAATATCAATAGTATTGTTATGTAAGTAGTAAGACCCTATTGCAACTGAAAAGCCACATCCATTCTAATTGAAATGAAAGCCACATCCACTCTAATCACAAGAGCTACTCTCTTAGTTTTGTGCTGCCATAACAAAAATACTTGAGATTGGCTGATTTGTGAAAAACAGGCATTTATTTTCACAGTGCAGGAGGCTAGGAAGTCCAAGATCAAGGTGTTGACAGGTTTGGTCATCTGGTGAGCGCTGCTCTCTGTTTCCAGGATGGCACCTGGTGCTGCATCCTTCAAGGGGAGGAATGTGTTGTCCTCACATGGTAAAAGGTAGAAGGGTGAGGGAGCCAAAGCATTAATTATGCCTCTTTTATAAGGGCCTTAATCCCATTCACCAGAGAGGGAACCCTCATTGGCCTAATCACCTCTTAAAGGCCCCTTAACACCATTATATTGGCCATTATGTTTCAACACCCGAATTTTGGAGGGGACACATCCAGACCACAGCTGCTACTATTTATTTATCTCTTGCCCAATTCTCTAAATATGCATAGCTCATCATTCTCTCATTGTGTCTTCTCCTGCCAACTTGACTAAGTAAAGCATCTCTCAGCTTCTGGATCCTCTCCTTTTCTCTTGGCTGGCTGCTTCACATTGGAGAGACTTCAGCTAAACTAGTTGATCTCCCTCCATGGGGGAAGAAGGATATATTTGATAGATGACTTTGAGGTAGGAAAGTGACCCTGTTTAGACCGACAAATACTAAGAAGTCATTTTTGCCCTATACGTCATGTTGGCTATTTTTTCCTATTACTTTACCAATCTTCCATAGAAAAATAAAATTCTCATTATAATGTATATTACCTATAAGCATTATCTTAATTATTGTAAAATCTCAGTTCCTGGAGATTTCATTAGTTTATGTGCTATGGCTGGCTACTTAACACAGAGTATTTTACATATATTAATTCTAGGCAAATATCCCTTTATGATACTTTAGCAACTCAACCTTTAGTCATAACCAAAGAATTATAAATTTTCCACTTGTGAATACCTCAAAATATGTATTCATTTTAACTCGCTAACATGGTAAAACATGGAAAACATGATCTATAAAGAATAAACATAAGTCATGGTGCTCACAACACAATAGAAGCACAGTGGATAGATTTCTGTTTAAAGGCTCAGCTCAACAGGGAATAGAAAAAAAGAAAACAAATGTCTCTGCCCTGCTAAGAGAAGCCTTGCCTTTGTGTGCTGTTTCCTGGCAAACGAAAAGGCAGAGAAGCTCCAGCTTGTACTGCTCTCTTAGGATTTGAAGGAACAAAAGGAAAGTAAATACTTCTCTGCTTCTAAAAATGACGTTTAGGCAAAAATAGTCTATCTTTTCTTTTTGTTTCTTCTCCTCCCTTTATTATTAAACAAAAAAGACTAATGCTAAAGTGAAAATCCTTTTTGAAATTATTTTTGTGTTAAAAGTTTAGTCATTTTTTGAAAATTATAGCAGAGCTTATTTTGTTTCCCTCCTTCAAATTGTCTAATGCGATATTCACTTGTTAATTCTTGAGTAACTTTTGATTCTTTGGTGGTGCAATCAAAATTGAAGACCACCAATTTATTCAAATGATATATTATTCCAGCCACTATAAGGAGTACCCTCAGTTAATACTGATTGTAAATGATTTCCCTATGCAAACTAACTCCTTCTCTCAAAGCCTCTTTCCTAGGACTTCAACTCATTTTATATGCTATTATGATCTGAGTGTTTGTGATCCGCCCCCCCCCCAAATTTTTATGTTTAAATTCTAACCCACAAGTGATGAGATTAAGAGGTAGAACCTTTGTGAAGTGATTAGATCATAAGAATGGAACCCTCATGGACCAAATTAGTGCCCTTATAAAAAAGGTCCAAGGTGGATCACCTGAGGTCAGGAGTTCAAGACCAGCCTGGCCAACATGGTGAAACCCCATCTCTACTAAAAATACAAAAATTAGCTGGGCATGATGGTGGGTGTCTGTAATCCCAGCTACTCAGGAGGCTGAGGCAGGGGAATCACTTGAGCCTGGGGGTGGAGGATGCAGTGAGCCAAGATCACGCCATTGCACTCCAGCCTGGGCGACAAGAGCAAGACACTATCTCAAAAAAAAAAAAAAATGGCCCAAGAGAGACCCCTGGTACTTTCCACCATGTGAGGACACAGTGAGAAGGTATCATCTATAAACCAGAAGTGGGTCCTCACCAGACACCAAATCTGCCCATGCCTTCACCTTCATCTTGAGCTTCCCAACCTCCAGAACTGTAAGAAATAAAGTTCTACTTTCTGTCAGCCACCTAGTTGATAGTATTTTGTTACAGTAGCCCAAACCGACCAAAGCATATACCCACTTCGATGATATGCCATGATGGTAGCCAATGCTAGCACAGACTTAAGGCTTAATAAAAATATTATCATGTCACAATTCTGACCTCAGTAATAGTACCAGGCTCCTGGATCCATCGGTAGGGTAATTTGAGACACTCAAATGGATGGCTAAAGTTATGCTAAAGTGCTCAGTCCCAATCCACACTGAGACAAGGGCTTCCACTACCACCTCTGTCTCATGAACCCTATTTCAAAGAGCAGTGCATGTGCAAGAACCATTTTCTCACTCAATCCAAAAACCATCACCAAAATAATGTCTGGCAAACTGCATTCAACATCTTCATCCTCTAACATAAAGTGTAAGATGATAATATTTTTATTAGTGTGACATGATAATATTTTTTATGAAACCCTAGCATGTTAATACAGGTCCCTATTGCTAAAATCCTTTATTTTTGTATCTTCCTGACTTTGGGGGTAAGATACGGAGTTGAATTGTCTAAAGAGAAGAGAATCTTCTTTGACAGTTTTTGCCAAGTAGATCAACAAATGCCTTTGACATTAAAAATACCATAAAGCCTAAACTGGATGCTCTTAAACCCTGGTGTCCTATTCTTATGGATTTTCTCCTGAACCCTCTGGTAATTCCTTTTTAGTATTTTTCTAGAGCTCTTTTTTCTCCCTTTTCTTGTGGGTATTAGCAGCCTCTCTTTTAACACTCTAGACTGTGGCTCACAAACCCAAGTGATAACACAGATCTGTAGATAACATGAATAAATGAAGCAGGTGGTAGGAAGGAAAAATTATGTGACTCTCTTACTCTTTACTTTTTCCATCTTTGATAAAGTAAAGAAATACCTTTTCTCTTAGAAAAACAACAACCACCACAACAGAAAACAAATACAAGCATAATTTTAAATGGCAGCTGGTATTCAATGTCAGGGAGATAAGAAGGAGTGGATGTGTCTATGGAAAACAGGAAGCAGCTGTTTCTCAGCTTCAGCCAACGTCAGCCAATAGGCAACATAACCATTAGCAAATTTTTTTCCATTTCTCAAGACAATCTGAAATTCAGGCTTTCATTTGAAATCTCTGATGTTTAAAAATTTGCTCGAGGATAACATATCTACATGCCAGAAATAGCATGCTAAAGAGAATACATCTTCATGACAGAAATGGTCAGTGGGTTGCCAGTTTGTGGCTTCTTTACCACAAATTACTAAAGGCAGTGCTTTTCAAACTGCAGAGGACAACCTACTGATGGCTGATGTCACCAGTCTCATGGGTTGCAAGTAGCATTTTTAAATGAAATAGAATTGCATAGAAGAAAATGGAATAGAAAGCAACAGAATTTATCACATTTAATGGGGTAGGAATTGTAAAAGGAGATCTGTGTGTGTGTGTGTGTGTCTGTGTGTGTCTGTGTGTGTAGTAGGTCTCTGTAAAAAGAAAAAATCTACCGCTGACTGTAGTCAATACGTTTGAAAGTCACTGCCTTGGTAACATTATTTTACCCACTTACTGTCAAATGACATTTAAATGCCAATGGTTTTGAAAAGTGTATCTATAGGCTAGATTTTTATCTTGAACTCAGACCCATATTTTCAACTATCTACCAGATATTAGCACTTGGATGTTCCACACGTCCCACAAATAGAGTAATAAAATGATTAAAATAATGGGCTTTGTAGCCAGATTTGAGTTTGAATTGTGGGATTTTCTCAGCCTGTTTTCTCATTCTTAAAGTCGGAATAATTAAAACCTCAAAATAGTGCTGTAAGAATTTATGTCCTTAGAACAGTGCCTGGCTCACACAAAAATAAACAAATATTGCCTGAGCACCAACCACGTTCCAGGTATTGTTCCAGGCACTAGAGATTGATGAGAAAATTCAGCCCCTCCACCATACGAGACAATGCTGCTTTTCAGCGGTTTGAGAAAAAAGTTGAAATCAACAAAACATCCCCTTCATGTTTTACTGCATACATACAGTAATCCTTTTAAAATGTATTCCATCAGCAACCTTTTCAAACAGCATCTTTGAAGTTTACTGAGTTATGACCACAGAATGACCTTCTTCCTGCTGAGTGTGAGTAAGCCTTCTCTCCCTGCCCCAGTTAACCACCAGGGAATTCTCAGAGAGGTCTCAGTTGTACTTGGGTACAAAATAGAACCTCTAATGTTATTGGGTGAAGGAACTTGTGTGCAGCGTTCCCAGGTTCTAGTGAATAAGATGATGTCCTTTGCCCTTGTGAAGTTTGCTGACAGTGACCACATAAACAGATACATACATGATAGTATAATTTCAGCTGATATCGTACTGTTGTAAGTATTGTTACAATGATGATGATGATTGCGATGATAAAGTAAAACCATAAACACATTATTTCCCCACTCTTTCTCCTTACACCTACCTCCTTCTCATCCTGTATTTCTAGCTGGATGAATCACATCACTTTTCACACTGTTGCCCAAGCCAAAGGCATCTATCTAGTCTATAGGCTCTACTCTACATTTCTGAAATCCATCTACTTTTCACTCTTACTATCATTGTGCTATGCCAGATTCCTACCATCACTTGCCCAAGGTTCTGTGGCAAACTCCTGATTGGCCTTTCTGCTTCCAGATCCATCCCCTCTTAATACATCATTCACATTGAAATCAGACTCCATCTAGAATGGATCTAGCCATGTCTGTTCATTTTCTAACCGTTTAAGGTCTCCCCATTGTCATCTGTAGAAAGTCTAAGCTCCTGGTGGATTTACCAGACCCTTCGTGATCTTAGCCTTGTTCAACTCTCAAGCATCATCGTTCTCAAATTCTGTCTTCTTGTTAATTAGAATGACTTACATAAATTTTTAAAGTTCTCTTTTACTTCCAGGCTTTTATCTAGACTACTCTTCCTCCTGGAAATCTTTTTGCTCTCCCTGCTTTTCTTACTTCCAACATTCCCCGCACCCCCCGCCACACCCACACACTTCCACCCTTCAATTAAGTGCACTTTGAAATTGTTTGTTTTCTTGACTCTCTCCTCTTAAGGGGAGATGTCTTTATTGGCGTATTCCCATTAACTAAAGTAAAATGCCCAGGTCCCTGTATTTGTTTCCTATTACTGCTGTAACAAATTGTCACAAACATAATGGCTTAGAACAATATAAATTTATCATCTAATATTCTGCAAACCAGAAGTCTGGCAGGTCTCATCAGGTTAAAATCAAGATATTGGCTAAAATCAAGGCATCAGCTAAAATCAAGGCACCAGCAGGACTGCATTGTTGTATTCCTTTCTGTAGGGTCTAGGTAGGATCTATTTCCTTGCCTTTTCCAACTTCTAGAGATCATGCATATTCCTTGGCTTGAAGCTGCCTTCTTTCTATTTTCAAAACTAGAATAGGCGAGGGAAGTCCTTCCCACTTGGAATCACTCTGACCTCCTCATTTGCCTCTCTCTTCCATTTTTAAGGTCCCTTATAATTACATATCACCTGGATAGTCCAGAACAATCTCCTTAATTTAAGATCATCTGATTAGCAACCTTAATTCTATTTGCTGCCTTAATTCCCCTTTGTCATATAAGGTAATATATTTATAGGCTTCTGGGATTAGGACATGGATGTCGTTGGGAGGCCATTACTCAGACTACCAGGGCCCCCATTAATGGCTCATAAATTGATATGCAAATAAGGTGTCCAGTGGATCATTACAGGGGCTGCTGTGGTGAATGGCTGTTATTCTTGCCTGCCTATCACTTATTTTCTTTCTTATGGCAATGACACCTTCATATTCCCAGAGGAGCTCCTTCTCCCCCAACTTCACACAATCTTAGTGGGTGTATTAGTTAAGGTAAGGCTTAATATCTAGTGCCAAAATTTCAGTTGCCTCAAAAAAATTTTTTTTAATGATTTCTTGCTCACATAAAGGTCCAATGAGTATTTCCAGTATGGCTATCCTCCTTTGAGTAGTCCAGAGAACTCAAAGACCCTGGTTCCTTCCATCTTGAAACTTCTCCATCACAAAACACAATTGCCAATGTCATCTGGGAATCGTCTTCGATTTATTCATCTGGAGACAGAAAAGAGCATGAACATGTAGGGAAGATTTCTATAGGGCACATCAGGAACTGGCATATATCATTTCTGCTCATATTCTAATGACTGGATGTCAGTCCCATGACTATACCTAATGAGAAAAGAGATTAGAAATGTGGTCTGACCATGCTCAGAAAGACAGGAAATGGATAAGAAGACCATCTAGCTGTTTCTGCCACAGTGAGACTGTTAAACAATAGCATCCAGGACTCCCTTGGCCAAGGGTTGCAGTTATAACCTAAATTCATTCCATCAGAAAATAAACCTTGAAAGACTGTCAGTTAAAATTGTGTTTAATTACAGAAACAAAAAACCACCACAACGTGGCAGCTTAATTGAGTAAGGGATTTTAGGTCCAAAATAATAATTTTGGGGATAGTAGGCCAGGAAAGGTATACCAGCTCACTGATGTTATCAGAGAGGCAAGCCCCTTCTATTTTCCTGCACCACTATCTTTACAATGTGGTTGCAGTTCTCATGGTCATAGGCTGGCCATTGCAGCTCCAGGCCTCACTTTTACCTTCCAGATAAAAAGTAGAAAGCATAGGGTTGGGAAATTCTGCTGAAGGCTATAACTGTGTCCCATAGACAACCCTAACTGGGAGACTAGGAAATTAAAAAATATTTTCATTTCCTAACTTCCAATAGTGAAAGAAGAAAGAAGGAATTGGAATGGGTGCCGATTGAACACCTGTTTGCACAACTAGAATGTCTGAAGCCAATTCATCCCCAGTGCATCTTTAACATTTAAGATAATTGGTATCCCTGCATCTAGATGCCCCAAGCTGTTTGGCTGTTCGGGTTCCTGCTGTTTCTTCAGTCTGGCTCTGTTTTGTTTTGTTTTGTTTTTCCGACATGGAGTCTCACTCTGTCACCCAGGCTAGAGTGCAGTGGTGCGATCTTGACACATGGCAACCTCTGCCCCCCTGGTTCAGGCGATTCTCCTGCCTCAGCCTCTAGGGAAGCTGGGATTACAGGCACACACCATCACACTCGGTTAACTTTTGTATTTTTATTAGAGATAGGGTTTCGCTATGCTGGCCAGACTGGTCTCAAACTCCTGACCTCAAGCAATCGGCCCGACTTGGCCTCACAAAGTGCTGGGATTACAGGCGTGAGCCACCACACCCAGCCCAGGCTGGCTCATAAAGCTTTTCTTTTACTTCTCTGAGCTATTTGATCTTTCTAATTAGTTCAATTTATTTAGTAAAAAGTTAATTTCTGCTTCTTACCACCAACAAATCCTAATTGATACTACCTTATACATGATCCTGGATTTTTAAAGGTCCAGGAAATACCAAGCTTATGAATACTTCTTTGTTCTAGTTCAGGACCCACTGACACTGAGCCCTGTCAATGGAATGTCCACTAACAATTTGGAATTGAAAATGTAAAAGAATATTTGGCAATCGTTAAAGTATCCAAAAAAATGTTTTTTGGGAACAGGAAATTTTCATCCGATGGAACATTTAGGTAAAATAAATTTCTCTCTCCATTCCAGAGATACATTCTTATTTTTATGAATTGGCTAGTGACTGGAGCTGGTTAAAAGATGGTGCAAACTCTGTGAGTTCACTAGCACTTTGTTAAATGAAATTGATCACTTGTAAAACACAGTAATTGCATTAAACAACTGTCATTAACCATAAGATCCCCTTGATGATGTCTCTTACACAGCTCCACAGGGAAAGCACTAAAAGTACACACATGCACACACATGCGCACATATACACTAACCAAAATGTTTCCTGAGTATAAAATAAGACAGAAGAAAACACAGTAGAGTAGTAGAGACTCTCAGCAGGAACTACGTTTGAAAAAATAATGATAAATGATATCATGATAAAAATGATGTCCTTAATAAAGCTACTAACACTACTTTACATAAATAATGGCCACTTGTAGATAAATTTTAGAATCATAGAATCTGCTTCCTAATTTTAGAGATGAGAAAACAAAAAGCCAAAAGAGTATCCACTAGGCCACACTGCCACTCAGCGAGTTAGCAGGAGCAGCAGGATGCAAATCTAGGTATAAGCAGAGTGTGAGTTTGGTAGTATGAAGGAAACACTGGAGCTGAACAAAAGACCATTGAAAAATCACTATTCACCTTACACTGAGGCCAATCTGCAAAATATTTTATCATTTATTAAACAATTTAAGCACTGAATCACAGACTATTTCCGGTGCAAAATATTTAATAATGAGTGTATCGTGTGTGTGTGTGTGTGTGTGTGTGTGTACATGTGTGTTTAAAGACAGGATTACTTATCATTAGAAATAGGTTATTTTCCATAAAAAGGAAGTTTGGGCATATGGTACTGATTAAAAATGTTACTATGGTATATATAGAATAAAAACAGAAAAATAAGATCAGTTTGAAATCATATGAAAGAAAACATGGCATTTTTTGCCTAATCAATGTTTATTTACAAAATACTCTGCAGGTATTCACACCTTTTCTCCTGGAATTTAGAATGCAATTAGTCATACAACATAAACCTAAAGAAAAAAATTACAAGAGTAGTAAAAATGCAACTTGTTTAGAATTTTGAAAATTGTGTAGAAAAGAGTTTCACACAATTATTCAGCATGAACTAGCTTGTTGTTATCAGTCAACAATAACCAAAAAAGTCAAATGCTTTAATGGGAGGAACATTTCAAGGTAAACTATAGTCAACTGAGATTTTTTAATATCTCAAGCTCAATAGCAAGAGCATATATCCAAAAATCAAGTATTAATGATTTATTTATATCTCTTAACAGTGTTGTGGCAATTGAGGGAAAGGAAGGAGGTAATATGAAATGAGGAGATAGCTAGATGATATTTATGGAATGCATATAATTCAGGCATAATTATTTTCATGTTGGTTTTATGAAAACTTATAGGTACATTATAACTAATCATGTTCCAGAAAATGCAAATAAGATAATAGTTGAGAAGGAATAGACATCAAATGCTTCTTTAATAAACCACAGCCATTTTCTCTAAGCAGGGAAAATGCTTTAATTGAATTTCATCTTATTAGAAAGACATTATTTCCTCCAGAGTCATAAAGTATATACAAGGAAGATTAGGAATTGTGCCTGTTGGGGCTATTTTGTAAGCACCACAATCTACTGTGGTGCTACTGTGGCTAGCGTAGGTAGAAAAATGAATTTATTGAAAGATATTAGACAGCTCAGAGAACTGTTGGGTGGGCTGAGGAATAGTCTCAAGATTAGCCCCTCCGGAACCATTCCTCAGAACCACACCAAAGAACTGGCCTGAGCAGGAAGTTACCACGGCCACCACCACCCCCACATTAGCAAAAGGAATGAATCATCCCCAATTTGTTTCTTGCTACAGTTCACCTCCACGGTTAAGTCTCGCTTCCGCCTCTAACTTACAAAACCATAGTTACACATCTGCAGCTTAGCCACAAGAGAGTCTGAGAATGCAGATTTTTTTTTTTTCTTTTCAAATTACCCTTGGAAAATGGAGCTCACAATGTGGAGAAGTATCAAATGAATAGAGGGTGTTGAAGGCATGTGGAAAATTTGGTAGGCAAAATTCTAAGATCTTCCACTATCTCCACTCCCTGATGTTATACCCAAGATTAGTTATATGGCAACAGGGATTTTGTAGATGTAATTAAGGGCCCTAAATAGTTTACTTTGAGTTCATCAAAAGGGTGATTATCCTCGGTGGGCTTGACCTAACCAGGTGAACCCTTAGAAGAGAATGTGCCCTTTCTGAGAGGAGATTTGAAGCATAAGAGAATTTTCCTGCTGGTCTTAAAGACACAAAGTCCACAAGATCGACAGCTGCGGGGAAACAAATTCTGCCAATGACCCCATGAGCTTGGAAGAGGGTCCTAAGCCTCAGATAAGACCCCAGCCCCAGCTGACACCTTAATTTTAGCCTTACAGGACCCTGAACAGAGAACCTAGTTATATTCTACCCAGAATTCCAACCAACAAAGCTATGAGATAATAAGCTAAGTTTTAAGCCACTAAGCTTGTGGTAATGTGTTATGCAGCAATATAAAATTAATCCAGGCAGCTACCAATGACAGGCATCTCTGAGAGTTGTCATGTATCAATGTTGGATAATAAATTATCCATAATCTTGTTAAGCATTTCCAAAAGGCAAAATAATTATAGTAAAGGTAATTTATATTTTCATAACCATTGTTAACTTCTCTTTAGGTACTATTCAGTGGTTACTCTCTGGTATAAACTGAGATTTAGAAATAAAAAAGAAAACAGTTATTTAACAAATTTCTTGTACTACAATGTACTATCTAAATATGTGTGCGTATGTGTGTGTGTGTGTGTGTGTGTTTCCAAGAGCTTATTACTATGGTAAAAATTAAAATATAAGTTTGATTTTATAACACCCATAATAAAAATATCTATCAGGAAGGACAGCTATAAGAAAAAGAAGGAAAATAAGCACGTTAATAAGGAGGCAAACCAACTTTCTAATTGAGGAACAATTTATCACATGGTTTCATTCAGCTTACATTCTGACTAATTGATCATAATTTTATCAACCACGAGGTTAACAAGTAAAATATTCCTGGAATAGAAATAGACATGCTCTTTCTCATCTCCCACAGCAGTTTCTTTAATGACATCTAAGAAAACAGCACAGTTCTAAAAACAATAATTACAGTTCATTTTAAAAAATTAGTTGAAATTACTTAGGTAAGGCCGTCTCATTTTAGAACAAAAACTAACTATGTAGTTTTTATATCAAGTTGGTTTAAAGCCCAAGACAAAACAAAGCAAAAATAATATGAACAAAGCCTCAAAAGAAGTTATAGGAGATCTATGGGAAAATCTATACTTCCCCGCTCAACTTTGAAGCTTGAATGTCCTATCAACCTGACATTTAATGACTTGTTTTGAGAACAGAATAATAATTTGTGACCCTTATTCCTAAGCAAGACATGCTAAAGATTACTGCATCTTGAGATGTACGAATTTCTGTATATTCAATCTCAGGAGACTCTATAACTCCACCATCCAAGATTAGCAACTAATTGCCACTAGTGACATGTGGCTATTTAGCCCTTGAAGATTGGCTAGTCCAAATTGAGACTGGCTGTAAGAATAAAATACACACAGATTTTGAATATTTAGTTTGGAGGGGAAAAGCTCATTAATAAGTTTTATATTGATTATATGCTGAAATAATATAAATTATATTATTTTCACATGATAGTTAAAATACATTAACAACATAATTCATCTGTTTTCTAACTTTTTAAAAAATATGGCACCATGAAAATTTAAAACTTTACACATTACATGTCTATTGGATAACACTGTTCTGTAATATATGAAAATTCCACAGTTTTGTTTCAGAGATTCCATCATCACTTATGGAATCATGTCTTACTAAGCTATTTAAAGAATATCCCTTTGGCCAGGCACAGTGCCTGTAATCCCAACACTTTGGGAGGTCGAGGTGGGCGGATCATTTGAGATAAGGAGTTCGAGAACAGCCTGGCCAACATGGGGAAACCCCATCTCTACTGAAAATACAAAAATTAGCCTGGCATGGTGGTGGGTACCTGTAATCCCAGCTACTCAGGAGACTGAGGCAGGAGAATCGCTTGAACCCAGGAGGCAGAGGTTGCAGTGAGCTGAGACTGCACCACTGCACTCCAGCCTGGGCAACAGAGCAAGACTCTGTCTCGAAAAACTAGAAATAAATAATAGAGTATATTCCTTTGTTGAAGGGTCTAAGACTGTGCCCTTGTCTACACATGGGCTAATACAATTATTCCTGCAGAGGATCTGGTGATTTTTATTATCAGCCACAACATTGTTCTCAGAGCTCTGGGATGGAGTAGAAATGGCAAAGACCCTCCCTCCAGGGGCTATAGTAGATGCCCCAGATATTCTTGCAGAAGCTAAACTGAAAGCTATGGTAGTCCTTTTAGTTTATGTGCCCTAACATGAATCAAAATACCATCTCAGGGCCCAGTATGGTTTCAACACATAGTTTCCCATCTTCAGATACAAAACTGATAACAATGATATAAGAATTATTTTTAATAGGGAATTTAATGTTTAACTATTTGACTCATTTCTCTCTTTGGTATCCAGAAATTTTTATTTCATGGCATTTAATACAATCAACTTTGGGTCAGGCCCAAAGAAGAAAGTCATTCACAATTTGGGGGAGATCCCCAAATACAAGGACATAGTGTTTGAAATTAAAGACCCAGAAGGTCTTTGGGTTGACACCAAGGCATGGGCACAAAATCGAGAAACAGTGGCAGATAACAGTTTAAAAATACCAGTGTTTAGTTTATATGATAATTTATATTACAAATAATGGGAAAGCCTGAGCAGGCTGTCATGAGATTGCAGTCTCTCCCTGTTGCTCTTGTGGAATTTTCTTTCCAAAGAGGCATAAGATGCCTTCACTCTACACTAATGTAGATGATTATCCCACAGGCTAGAACACCCATTTGCCATTTCTCACCTCTATGCAAGATTCCCTAATTTTCTTGATCCCAGTGGTAACCTGGGCAAGGTCTTTGGTAGGATCAAGAGGAGCAGCAAAGAGAGGAAGCTGAAAAGGGAGAGAGAAAGTTACTGCTGAAAAAGAAACACTTGAGCTGTCACTACTGAAATTCATTTTTCTGTTTCTTCTTTGTGTGAAAAAAGCAGGAAGACTGAGAAAAGAAGATATTTTTGTGACTTATGTAATAAAATAATTTCCCAATCAGGCTCTCACACTCCTCAACCCATCAGATATGTGCCTTTCAGGTGTTTACCCAGGGGAAAAAATGGAAGGAAAAAGAGAGAATCAAATTATGACTAAAACTTACTTCAGTTTTTGATATTTTGATTTAGTTCTTTTAATGTAGCATTTTATTTTCACTCTGCTTTCTTTTAAAAGACGTTTGAACAGAAAAACAGGTTACTATCTTAGATTTTTAATGCTGATTGAAAACATAGCTGTTTGGAACAAAAAGTGATGCATAACTGAAATGCGCATTTGTTATACTTGCCATTCTGCCTCGATTTTCACCTTTTGTCAACAATATTCTGATTTCCATCTGGGTAAGCCACCCCTCATCCATTCTCAATCTCTGTGGTTTAGATGGGACTGACCACATCCCAAACTCCCAGGACTGGGCATATAATTGAATATTGTCAGTCTTGCTGCTTCAGAGACATGCATGTTCAGAGCTAATGAGAATGAAAATTGATATTTTTTTTCCTAATTGTTGGGAAACTTTATTTTCTACCAGAGTTATTGAGGTTAGATGAATGTCTATAACCGTCTTCCACCTATTAGAGATGAACTTACCTAAGAATGGGGCCAATTGGTCTAACAGATAGAGCACTGACAGCCCCTTGAGGCACCGAATTCATTCCAAAACCACCTTTACCTCTGGTGATTTTAGGAATGTGAATCCATAAATCACCTGGACCAGTCAGGGTTCAACTTTTTATCATTTGCAGTTGAAAACATCCCAACAGACTCAATTATTAAGACACCTATAGTGATCTTTCTGCAGTACATTCAAGTCATCACCAAAGGATCTAGGAAGAAAAGCTCTTCTAAGTGCTGCTATTGTAAATCCACATGCCCAAATTATATGAATATTTGGAAAAGAAAGTAAAGTCCCCAGGCATTTAGAATAAAATCTAACCATAAAGCAAAATGTGTCCAGTTTTGCTCCTTTAGCTATTAGAATGCCGGAGCATTAGAATGCCAGAGATTATTGAATGCCCCAAATAAATGCATTCAATACATTGTTATTCAAGAAACTCCAGTCATTTATATTAGAGGCTTTCAACTTGTTAAGCCATGAGGTACTTTATTCAAAATAAATTTGTATGAAAGCCTAACATTTGAAAACATATAAAAATAGGCTTTGTGGCATGGGAAGACATGGGTGGTGGGCATCAAACCCTGCCCAATGTTCTTTTCTTAGAAGACTCACCCCCCTTCCCCAAGATCTCCTTGGACACTAGCTCCACACGTAACAGTGTAAAATAAACAGATCTAAATAATCCTAACTGATTGACCATTTGTAGTTCCGTCATAAACACATTACAACATTTCAGATCTAATGGCTTTCTAAAGAGCTTCTGTGCTTGTCCCCCAAACCAGCAATCTACTGTCAGCTTCAAGCCCCAAAGAATTTAGGGTACATCTAAAATAAAATCTAGTGAAAGAGCTCTCAATGAAAATTAAAATATCATTATATTCAGAATTGTGAATGTTGGAGATGCTATGTAAGTATCTCTCATGATAGATTTTTATCATGGTATTTTTTGAAAGTTCAAGATGGAATACCAAATGCAATACGCCAGAAATTGCTAGGAAAAAAAAATAAGCCAGAAGTCTTTTGAAACTTTTTGCAAGCCTTGGCTTTAAGTATCAGGGAGATTATGAATTAGAGAATTCAAAGTGAGAATAATAAGGAAACTTTCATATTATAACAGGAACATGGAGCCAATGTTTAATTAACCACCCCTAAAGGAGGAAAAGAGACAACTTAAATAAAGCAAAAGAAAAATCTCAAATCACTTGCATTTGACTTTAGAATACTCTCTGACACAAATTCTCCACAATCAATCTGGCTCCGTCCTATCTCAGTAGCCTGGGAACAGCTTGGGAGTGTGAAGGTGAGGCCTTGAGGTCATTATAGAAGGCCATTAGGGGGTAAATAGAGAGTTGACCATTTGCGTTGAGGTTAATTCTTACAATTATAGAGCAGAGGGCTTAGATAGCTATGTTTATTTTCCGTATCTCTCTTCCCAGCTTCATATAACCCACTGCAATCTCTTTCCTTTATGTCATTTCTACTTGTGGTGCCCTTGTCACCACCCCCTCTTTTCCCACTGAGCTATTTTAGCTGTGAGAATCAGAGTAGCCAGCATGGTCAGAGCAGTTAAAGAAGGATGAATGATCCTATTTATGCCAAATTAAAGAAAGCCTCCAGAAGTGCTTCCAGAGAGTACATACTCCTCGCATTGTCTGTTACCCTAAGGATTCTCTCTTGACTACATGGACCTTCAACCAACTAGCCTACATAATTTTTTCTCCCCCTGCCTCCTAGCACTAAAATATTTGCTAATACATAGGAAATAGAATCATAGCAATAAATGTTAGATAATGTGTAGACAGTAAAAAGGAAACTAACATGAAATTAACATCCATGGATTCACAATATGGGCTCCTATTAATCAAACACTTTATCTAATAATAAAAAGTTTTTGCATTACTTCTAACTCTTTGGTCTGCTGACACAAATGTGAACTTTAAATGCCCCCAAATCAAGTGAAAATTTTGCTTGTTAAGCAAGTTCAGTATCATTTATACACATTTCTTGAACAGATGGTTAATAACAGTTAATTATCACTTAATATTTACTACAAAGCCAGAATATACAGAATATAAAGGGAATATATAAATGTTATATATATATATAAAGGGAACATTCACTCCAAGGAACAAAAATAAGCCTATGCAAAGCAGAGAATGGCACAAAGCTTTCAGTTCAACATGCAATCAATAGTACTAATTGAGCATCTACTATAAGCTATTCATTGCACTAAGCACTGAGATCTTGCACAACAGGAACAAAGATCTCTGTGTGAGGCATATGAGGCTATAATTCCAGTTTTGGAATTGTGTTGCATTTAAATCAATAGAATTTGTGACCTTTTCTTCTATAGCTCACAGAAATTCGTGACTGATCTTGGGAAATTTTCATCAAGCTTCTTGGTTCTTTGCTATATTCAGGCACCCTGAACCTGTGAGATACCAGGAGTATCTCACATTTTGCCCCAGTAGAAACCTTTCTCATTTCTCTTGCTCTGTCCCTAATATCTTGGCTCTTGATTGCCTTCTCCTCCATTCTACACAGCCTATCACAACAGGCTTCACTTGTTGATAATTTTTATCGTGTTATATGTGTAATATATCTTGTCTTCAGGGATCTAATCTAGTAGAGAAGGAAGAAATACAAATAATATTTTTATATTGACATATTGTGATGTGTCAGAATAGAGATAGGCACAAGTTCTCATGTAATTATGAGAGAAAAATTCTTATTGAGCTGGGAGAGGAGGAGGTTGGGACAGGGACAGGATTCGCAGGACTTTGAGCAGAAGAAATGCTTCTCTTGGGGTGAAAATGTTGATGGTGCCAGGGAGCCCTCTTGAAGAAACCTAGGTAAAACTTAGGAAAGACCAAAGCTTTTGCCTCCAATTACAAAAAACATTCAGTTTTATCGAACCTTTTTTTCCTGGAAAAATGTTCTAACAAGTAATTGACAGTATTTGATAATTGCTGTACATGTAGTTCCCCCGAGTTTTATTTCACTGGCATCCATTAAGGTAGTGATTTCTCCACTTGCTGGCATCTCCACCAGTTCCCCCACAAATATTAGCAAAAACATGTATTCCTGTTAGAGAAAACTCACCACCACACACACATACAAAAAAACCCAAAAAGTCATAAAATTATAATGTCAAAAATCATGAACTAATGAATTATATAAGGAATAGCAGCAAAATAAAAGATGAATATAAAAGCTAAATTTATAAGTCTTCAAGCATTATTTAAGCTAATTTTTCTAGATTTTTATAGTCTTTTCTTGCTTAATATGTTTGGGGAGAAAAAATAAATATGTATAAACAAACAAACTCTGGGGGCCTGTTTTTATTCTTAAAGCCAGATCCTAAAAGCTCTGAAGTTTGACCCAAATGTGGCTGGGGATCCAGAAGTATACAGAGTGAGTGATTTATCACAAGGAGTGGTTTGCTTCAAAGGGTAGTAAAAACAGAAATTCAAGGTGTAGATTATAATGTAATTTTCAAGATTATTTAAAAATGCCTTCCCTCAAATGGAGCAACATAGTTATCTAATTAATTCAGGTGAATAAATATTATCCTTTAATTCATATCTTATTAGCCTGACACAAGCTGGAACACATTGTTCTTTATCATACAACATACATTTCTTGCTATAAAATGATAAATTTTAGGAAATAAGGTGTATAATGGAAGACTAATTGTTCCAGAAGAGATGTGCATAACTTGTAATCTTGTAAATTAATTCTGCCCGGGCTGCATTCCAGTTTTCCAGAAGAACAATTATTAACAAAGGAAAGCCCACCCAATGGCATAAAAGACGGCATGAATACTGCTGCACAATTCCCTCTAGGCACACTCAGAAATTTTTCAGGATCCTACATGAAATCTTTTTTTCTAAATAGTAATTTCATTAAAATACGTGCTGCAACTGAAGGTGTGAGTGAGAAAAAGTGCAGTGAAGGAACAAGGCAAGAAAATGGAGTTTTAGAAACTATACAGTAAACGATTGCTGATAAACGTAAGCATTCTGGTACAATTAAGGGTAGTTTTGTGTGCAGAAAAGATTATTCGAGATACTTTATTAATAGCCTTTTATTAAAGTTACAGATGCTGAAATTGAATTCTTCCTTGAGCTTTTATGTTCAACTTCTTATTCTAATTTAAAAATCTAGCAAATATTTACAACTGCTTGTTATGGGGATTTGAATAATACTGGTTGGTTTCCACTTATAACCTTGGTAACTTAAATACTTCCAATATGACAAACGTTGTTTATAAATTTAATACATTGTATTTTCCTTTTAAGTTAAAATTTCTGATTGACAGTCTCTTCCATAATACTTAAGAAACTCAGATAAATCAAATTAACTCTATATGGTGAAATTAGAATTATTTTAATATTCTAGTGCTATATATAACCTTAGAAATATTCACCAAAATCTTTTATTCTGTTATATATTTGAAATTGATATACATAATACTAATTATGCATAAATTCTAAACATAATATGAATACTATGGTTCTGATTCCTTTAAGCATTTTTATACTAATTTTTATACTAATTCTAAATATTCCCATAGTTAAATGCTACTTTTCTCTGGGGAGACAATTGCATTCTTTGTCAATTAGGTTACTTTTCACTAGCAATTTTACTGGGAATGAGATCTGTAACTTTAGACATTCAGAGCAATTCTCATCGCCTGCTATTTAAGTAGTTATTATTTTAGGAGACACCTTAGCATGCTTGAGACTACCCAAAGGCTAGAGACTTTTACCAAATCTAACTTTTAACTTAGAAAAATTCATAAGCTACACTTCTTAATGCATATACCTCCATGGTCCAAAGCATCAGTGAAATCTTTACAATCCCCTAGACAGCCCTATGTAATCTGGTTCCCCCATTTCTACCTATTTCCTCTCTTATCCATAAAACTCCTACTTACCCTCTTCCTTATTCACTCTACTCCACCCACACCAGTTTTCTTGCTACCTCTAGTCCTTGCCCAATGTGTTCCTGCCTCAGGGCCTTTGCACTGGCTCTTCCCTCCACTTGGAATACTCATTCTCTCAGGTGAATTCATGCCAATGACCTTCAGGTTTTTACTCAAACATATCTTTCTCCAAAAGGCCTATTCCAACTATGCATTTGAAACTACAACCCTGCCCTCTCTCTCCACCCCTCTCACTATTCCTTATTCTTCTCCCACTCAATTTATTTTTTCCATATCACTCAACAGCATCTGAACATGCTATACATTTTAATTATTTACGTACTTATTGCCTATTTCTCCCAAAGCTCCATGAGGGACAAGATTCTTTTCTTTTTTGTTCAGTGCTGAATCCTGATAGTTAAAAAGTTCCCAAAAAAATATCTGTTGAATGAATGAGTAAATGGAGCAAAAAAGCTAACTTCTGGGTGCCACAGAAACAGAGTCCATGTTATTGTTGACATCCTTGTAAAGAATGCAAAATTGTCTGAGCACTTCAGCAATGGTTTCTGCAAGCAATGTGCAAATTTAGAGACAGCCTTCCCTGTTCTTCTGAGTAGGCCTGGGATGACCTCTGCCTGTTTTCAACCATTATTGATGGTAATCATTCATGTTTGAAATTAACATTACATTTCTTGAAAAATGTCTCTTAATTAGAATTTTCACTGTTTCAAACTAGCCTTATCCCTTAATTAGTCCAAAGTGGTAACTGAAGTTTATGTCCCAGCTCAATTCATTTGCCTTCTTTACCTCAATCTCCTGTTTTCTCATTTGTCCCATTAACCATAAATGGGGCTGAGAGAGGCACAAATTGTTTTCTCATGATGAAAGATCTGAATCGACTAATTAGGTCAGTCAATTCCCAGAGTGCAAAGGCTAGATTTTCTTGCTTGGATATGCACCACATATCTGCAAACCACAGCACAGTTAGTTATCAAATATTCTGCAAATGTTCCCATGTGGAGCTCCCTCTGAGGGTGATCAGGGAGGCTTGGTACAGATCAGAAAGAATTTTGTCCACATGTTTATCATGCAGGAGGGAACTCTGTGAGGGAAAACTATTCTTCAACTTCTTTTATCACTATTAATATAGAAACAAAGCAAAAGAAGAGCAGACCGTGCTGTTCTCCCTGTTCTGAGTATCTGGACATGGGCTTTATCTTTTTTATGGAAAGTACAGGGTTGTGGGGTGAGGGGTGGAACCACTTATCATTCATCTTCCTGTATTGATATTCATTATGTAGGAGTAAGAACAGCTTGCCCTGACTTGTATTACCCCAGGCAACAAAACCAATTAAACTCCCTTAATGGACAATTCCTAAATGTCCTATATATGGAGCCAACTTGGCACTTCCCCCACTGTGTTATGAGCTCAGTGAAAAGTCCCACAGAAGTATGATGCTGGGGCTAAAAATGTCCAATGGCACTAGCAATGAAAAAGTCAGACAGAATCTTGGGGTTCTCAAGTCCATGTTTCCCTTGAATTACTTTACTTAAGCCAAAAGGTAAACATGTAATATCTGATTGTCTGTGGATGCTATATTTGACATGAGGAAGCTTTCCATTCTCATAGGAAGAAATAAACCAAAGAAAGAGTATGACCTTGTGGCTTACTCATTCTACAGGGGGAATTATCCAAGGTATTTAAAAATATAGGGCCCCTGTTTTTTAAAACCAAACCCTAAGATATTTTTAGAAACCTTGAAGATTGCTTGCCATAAAAAGCTATCATCACTAAAAAAGCAAGAGATTTTCTAGCTCGTAAAACACGAAAGTTTGGCTTTATATCTGAACAGACTAACTCTTACTTTAGAAAAACCACTTAAATAGACCCGTTAGTTTTATTGATGTAAATAAAATATACATCCATAGCTTAAAGAAAAACTTTCAGGTAGTTACATAACTAAATGCAGATATTGAAAGTCAATCAGATACTGCATATCATCACTCTTCCATCTGCTGTATACTTTTGTATATTGTGGTTCAGGGTTTTAGCTGTCTCTTAGTTTTATTAAAGATGGAATTTCTACTTTTCTTGATCATTTTTCTTGTTGTTTTAGCGCAATTTATGAGAGGATGATGTGGCAAAATGATTTGAAAATTGGAAGTGATTTACTGCACAACTTAAATATTTTGTCTTATCATTACAGCAACTCTATAAGGTGAGTACACTGGGAAGGATAAATTTTATTAAAATAAATAGAAGAAAAGACGAAGTTTTGCCTTCTTGGGGAGAGGCATGGCTCAGCTCTGTTTAGATAAAAAATGATCTTGGACCTTGGACATTTTGATGGAAAAAGGTTGGCCTTGCTGGGCACCATTTGAAGGACTGGGGCTAAATACAGAGGGTACTACATTTTTCTACATGCTACATGTTGTGAGGGATTTTCAATCTTACTGGGAAGCATGGAAGAAAAGGGACTCGTGGTCCAAGAACTGAAAAGAAAGGTGTGAGAAGAGGAAAGATGAGAAGAAAGAACAGAAGGGAGATGGGAGAAGAATAGAGGAAGAGAAAGACAAACAGAAGGTATGAGTGTGAAAGAAGAAGGGCTGTGTTGTTTATGAGCAGCATATCAATAGGTAGGAACTGGAAAGAAAGTTGGCCACAAGAAGTTCCCCATGGCAGCAGGGGATGGTAGGCTCTAGGACAGAGCAGTCCCATCCTGAGGTTTAAGGTGTGTGCTAGGCTGGGCGGCATACCTACTTCTCTGCTCCCACAATCACCTCCTCCACTATTTTACAGTGAAGATGCTGTTTGCTTGCTCTCTAAAGCCAACCCTTCCATCTGCTCTGCTATTGCAGTAATTTTAATGTTGACTATTCCTCCTTTTTGTGTATTTAACATTTCCCATTTGGGTCCTTTCTACTAACTTTCAAATAGGAGCTAAGCAATTTGGGAGGCCAAGGCAGGCAGATCATGAGGTCAGGAGATTGAGAACATCCTGGCTAATACGGTGAAACCCCATCTCTACTAAAAATACAAAAAATTAGCCAGGCATGGTGGTACGCACTTGTAGTCCCAGCTACTCAGGAGGCTGAGGCAGGAGAATCACTTGAACCTGGGAGATGGAGGTTGCAGTGAGCCAAGATCGTGCCACTGCACCCCAGCCTGGGTGACAGAGCGATACTTCATCTCAAAAAACAAAAAACACTCCAATCTTTAAAAAGTTCCTTCAACTTCACTCTTTCCCTGCCATCCCTTTATCTTCCTCCTTTCCTTCATAGTTAAGGATCTCAAAAGCACTATGTTATTTTTTCTTTTTCCATGTTCTCCCTACACATTCATCTCACAACCTACTTCAATCTGACTTTCATCTCCACCACACCATCAAAAACAGCCCTGGCTATGTAGGTTATTAATGATCTGAAGACGCTAAATCCAATAGGAATTATTCAGGGCTCACTTTATTTATTTGACTGTCAAGCATTTGGCTTATTGATCAGCTCCTCCTTGAATTCTCTCCCTGCTTGGCTCTTGTGCAGCTATCCCATCTCAAATTGCCTCCAGTCTTTCCTGTCTCTTTTGCAGGCTCATCCTCCTCACCAGGCCCAACCGTACCACATTCCTACTTTCTCTCTGAGGTACATCATACTAGTCTCTTTTTAGTTCCCACCCTCCCTGTCACAAAACTTTTCACGTGCTATTCCTGTAGATAGCTTTCATGTTAGATATCACTTCTTTGAGGAAGCCATTTCTTAAGTGCCAAATAAGTCAATTCTTACTATTATTTTTATTGCACCATGTATCTCCCCTTTATAACAACTCTGGATGCTTCATCTGCATCAGCTGAGGTTTTATACATATTTTCAGTAACTATTGGGTTAATAATATCTGCATCAGCCAATGACTCTACACTTTGTGATGGTAAGGATCATGTTTGTTTGCTTTGTTTTGTTTATGGATTGTGAAGTGCTTACATTTATTGTCTGCTCATTGCCTGGCACAGAATGATACTCAATACATATTTGTTAGATAATTTTCCCCAAACTTTTATAAGCACCCTTTCTAGTGATTTTTTGTTAGCAGTGAGGGGCAGAATGGGAGAAAGAGGACAGCCCTGCAAACTTGAGGGATAATTAGAGCTTGGAGAGTTAGAAGGAAAAGTTTCAAGCATAGAAAGAGTCAGACAAACACCACTCCCTTCAGGCACTCACATAAATGTGAGGAGGGGGCACAAGTCACCTCCCTTAGCCACTAAGATCAAAGATAATCCCAGATTGCTGGAGACTCGGGGGCACCTAGACAGCATATCCTGTTTGCAAAGGTGTTATTATTACAATCTCATGGATAAAAAAACGAATTGTCAGACACTAGATGAAGTCAGACTTCATTTGTGGGCCCAAAACCTGACAGCCCAGCAGAAGCAGCAGGGCCTGGTAAATGCTAGACCACAGTTTCCAAAACACACAGATTCTAGTTCACGAAACACACAGATTCTAATTCAGTTGGTCTGGGGAAGAGGTCAGGGGTCTACATTCTAAAAACAACCCATCCCAACACACCCCTATTCAGTTATAATATAGCTCCAGATTTGGGAATTACTAGACCAAATAACTCTTAAGGTATTTTTCACTCCTGAATTTCTTTAAATCTCTAAAAATAGAATTTTTTTCAATAGAGGCTATATGAACTTCCGCTCAGGTCATGGATTATTTATTCTTTTGTTCAATAAGCATTTGATGCAAACTTTTTATCGATGAGGCACTGAGCTGCCTTTAAACACATGTGCTCCTTAGGAGTAAAGTGGGGTTGATTTGACAGAATTGTCTCTGCCCTTAGTGAAGTTACAATACAATACAGTTAAAGAAATTAGATGACCAAGAAATAATTTGGGACACATAGGGCATTATATGAACTAAAATTTCAGTTATCTTTCCATCAACATTGCCAAGCACCCAGAAAAGTCCCAAAACCACAAATAAGTTGGGTTATTCTTGACCTTTTGTGCCTTCCCCATAGCACCCCTTGTGAGATGTAACCTCTTTTCCTTCTACAGCTCTTATATGCTTTTATATCTCTATATTGTAACTCTTTGCACAAACTGCTTCTTCATCCTCAATATGTATCAAGTACATGTGTTCTGCATACAGTAGGGGTTTAAGAGTTTCAAATGAGTCAGTGGCCGACCAGAAGGGAAATGGTTTTTCAAAGTGGTTTTTGCTTTGAAAGAGGCATCTATAAGGCAATGAGGACAGAAAAGGAAATAGAAAAATGAAGCTGAGAAACGAAAGATGCAAAGATGAAAAGTAAGAATGGTGTCAGGTGGCACAGAGATAAACTGCGGTGGTGTGGTATAAAAGCAGGAACCACATTGGTACCAGAGAGGTGGAGTTCACTCGCAAAAAGAGAAGATAAAAGACAAAAGGCTAGGGGTGGCCTTTGCCTTGGTCTTCAGAGATCTTCAATGATCTTCAATGATCTCTGAAGACCAAGTCAGAGGCCACCCCTAGCAAGTGTTGGAAGCGAAAAGCGGAAGAGGAACTGACTCTTGTATTTTAAACTCGATCCCCCAGCCCTCCAGGAGATCCAGGTAGTGGGCAGGGAGTTATCAGAGTCATGTCATAGAGAAGTCTAAGAAACCCAGATAAGGAGATGAGGGATGAGTGTCACCAGGAAGCAGATCCCTGTATGAGAATCAGTATGTGGCAACAGAAATCAAACCACTTTCAACTAGACCCAAACTTAATGTAAAGACACATCTTCTAATATATCCCAACATGGCTGAAATTAACCCTAGAGATGGAGAGTTTTGAACCTGCAGGGTAGGATAGGCAAATGATTACACTTGATTAACTAAATGGACCTTGAGGTTGACTTGCCAACACCCAGACCCACTTTCTTACCTACATTTTTGTCCATGGAGGCAAACCAAGAGCACAGGGCATGCTGACTCCAGGCTGGCTCCACACATAAAGCATGCTCTTAGGGCCTAAAAAATCAGAGTATTTTTACCATCTGGCCCAAGACAAATATTTGGGCTGCAAGGCAGGAGGGAGCGTTTGCCTGAGGTTTTGGGTCAAATAGTAACTGGTTTTTCAGGCAGTGGGTGTAGACCTGGGAGTTGTTGGCAGCCATGTTGGGACAAAAGCATAGCAGCTTTGGCACAAAGCTGCATCACTAACCACTGAGTATCAGAGAAAAGGACAGAAACCAAGTCCTTGGTGATGCAATTGTGTGACTGGATCAAACCAATCCTGACACCTATACACTTCTGAATTTCCAGTTATGTGAGCCAATAAATCTTCTTTATGGCATAAGCCAGTTTAATCTGTGTTTTCTGATATGGTAACTGGATGCATTCTAACTGAGACAACCTTCAAAGTGATCAGGTAGGTGTTCATGGAGAACAGAACCTGGCAAAACATGCTGGAGAAACCAGGGAAGTCAAAGATCAGATAAGGCTGGTGTAGCCAATGAAAACTACACAAGTATCTTGAGAAGTGTCTCTGAAGAAAAGGTAGATGTGGCAGATGAGGAAGAGAGTAGGCCTTGCCATCTGCAAGAAGGGTGTGACCCACCACACAGGAATGGGCTAGGACCAGCTGAGCATGGCCCTTCCCTTCCCTTGTCTGACAGTTATGGAAAGGAATTCTTTCATTTCCTGGTGAGCAGCAGCTCTACCCATTGCATCAGCTTGCTGTGCTCGCCTGGTGTCCGTTCCTTAATCAGATATGGGAGCCAGGGCAAGTGAATGCCAAGTTGTGAAAATAGAAGAACAGGTAAATGGAAGTTCTCTCCAATTTGCACCTGGAGTAACACAGGGGTGATAGATGTGAGAAAGCCAAATTGCTAGGTAATGTACACATCAGGCATAGCTTGCTGCAGTATGACATGGTCATGAACAACTTTCTTTGAGAAATTTGCCTCGACTATCAAATGTGGTTTTCTTTTCCTTTAATGTTCTATAATTAGTTAATAAAAATGTCTGTAATCCAAATTAATATCCATAATGTACCAATCAAAATCAGAGATGTATGATATACTCAGACTGGAGATGCTGCTCTTCCACAATTCTGCAAACAGGCATTTGCCCCAGGTCCTCGGTGGCTCCACAAGCCCCTTGTGTGAACATGAAACAGCCCATAGAGCAGAAAGAAAGGCAAAAATAAGACTCAGTGGGTCGGGCACAGTGGCTCATGCCCGTAATCCCAGCACTTTGGGAGGCCAAGGCAGGTGGATCACTTGAGGTCAGGAGTTCAACAGCAGCCTGGCCAAAATGGTGAAACCCCACCCCTGAAAAAAAATTAGCCGGGCATGGTAGCGCATGCCTGTAATCTCAACTATTTGGGAGGGTGGGGCAGGAGAATAGCTTGAACCTGGGAGGCAGAGGTTGCAGTGAGCCAAGATTGCATCACTGCACGCCGGCCTGGGCGACAGAGTGATACTTTGTCTCAAAGTAAGTAAGAAAGAAAGTAAATAAATAAATAAATAAATAAATAAATGAGACTCAATGAAAATCTAGAATTTAAATGGTAAATTTCTTAGAAGCGAGCCCCTCTTGATTCCCCTCTGGTTTTCAAAAGGAAATCCTCATTCATAAAATGTCTGAAACTGACTTAAATAATTGAAGCTGTGACTCTTAGTTTGGGGCCCTAGCATGCCAGCAATTCAGTCAGATTATCTGAAATAATGATTTATCATTGCAGATAGTCCAGCAATAATTTCAGATACCACAGCCTCTGCTGACACTTTTCAGATGTTTTCCTTATGATAAATTTATCTGTTTTTACTTTTTTCATTAAGTGTATCTGCTCTGGTGTCTTTGTTCCTTCTTCCATTAGTCTGGAAATCCTTGTGCAAGCCTGATCCATAAGCTATCCCTCCATCTCTTGAAGAACACAGTAATGGAGTAAGAATTCATAAGTGTATGCCTCAGAATCCTCAGATATCTGGGACCTGGGAGTCTCAAAATCGAGGCTATGCAGAGCTGGATAAAACAAAACTAGAATCAGGGTCCCCTGAGTCGTGGAAACTACTCCAGTACCCAAATGTACCTGAGCCTCTTTGCACACCCAGGGAAGACTAAAAGTATTTTCCAGCCTATGAAATCAATTTCTTACAAAGATAAAAGGAAATTATTGTTGGTCTTTTTACTTTATGACCTACCTCTTTGTAATAAGAATTGAGGTAAATTTGTCATCAAATGCTCTTTGCAGAGAGGTAGGATGTCATAATGGAGGGAGCCCAGGCCCTGAGGTTAGACATAAATGGAGATGAATGGAAGTTCCCTCACTGATCAGCTCTATGCCTTCTGGCAAGTTACTTAATCTCTCTGACCCTTGCTCTCCTTTGCTATAATAAGGGGTTATTGATACCTGCGTTTTGGGCATGTTATATGGATTAGGAATAATCTATCAAAAACGCATAGCATAGTGGCTGGTACAAAGTAGACATTCAACAAATTACAGTTATTTTCATCATTTTCAAAGTAAATTAGTTTAAACATTTAGGAATCGGTTTATGCTTCCAGATGACTACATAAACCTGAGAGATTTTTTTTTTTGCCCCATATAAATTTTCTGTAATTGTATACACTGGCTGTGAATCCAGTTATGAATCGAGAATAATATATTTAAAGTAATCTTATTCCAGATTAAAAATAAATTCTAATGGTTTGCCTCAAAAAGACAAACAATCAAGCTTCCCATTAAGACAAATTCAGTAACCACAAAAGCATGCAGAGCTAGACAAAAGAAGATAGTACTATTCTTTCCACGAGTGTGTGACTCATTTTCAACTCAAAGATGGTGCACAGGAAACAAATGCTCATTTACCCACTAGGCTGCTCAGAGCCTGCAGGGATACAGACAACACCCCACTCATATTTTGCACATTCAGGCAAAATGTTATGTCCTTCCTCACTGGATTCAGTCCCATTTTTGCAGGTGTAACTTTTATAAGCAAGACTGAAAAGAAAAAAGAAAAAAATATGTCATTTGGGAGTGCATTCAAAGCCCATTAAGATGACACGTTCGTTCACTCGTATTTCTCTTTAACCTTCAGGCCACAGGACAGCCTCCCAACCCTGCTAAAGAATCAAGGGCGGAAGGCCAAAATCATCTGAAAACAAATATGATACTTCAAAAATGTCTGAAAAGGACAGGTGTGCTTTTCAAGAAGGCTTTCCCTCAGTGGCTTTACCTTTTGTGTGCAGCCCAGATGTAGCTGATAAACCAAGGCTTTCTGACTTTGCAGCCTGATAGATATAATTTTCATACTGTATATGGAAAGATAATGCACCCAATGTATTGGACAGTTGTCCCTGTGTTATCAAGCAGCGTGTTCTCTTATTTCACTAACAAATGTCCAGACAAACACACATTGTGGCAAATGCAAGGAAATCACTAGCCTGATTTGAAACTTAAGCCTCCCCATTCTTTAGAGTATAGCAGTATTCAGGCAATAGGGATGCATGGTACGAGCATTACCCTTTCTCTCTGTCCAGACTCCAGAACATGACAACAGCTGACATGTTTCAGTGCATGAACAATTCTGATTCCAGCTAGACAATTGTTGTGAAGGAATTGTCCTTATAATATTTGTCTCATAAAAATATGTATATTTTATTATAAAACAAGAATATTCAAATGGACATCCACATTTTGGCCCCAAATCCTCCCCTTTCATGTGTCTTATGCAAAGTACATGTCAATAAGTATTTATCAAATGAATGTTAAAAGCATGAAAGAATGTTTTATGGGGATTTTGATGTCTTTCTAGTGAGATACTGTTTTTCATTTAATCATAACTCATTTTTTTTGAGATGAGAAAATTTAGACTCAAAGTCATGATAAGCCACCAGCATCATAAAGAGCAGACTCAGGAACTGAACTGTATTCTCTGCCTGTCCCTTCATGCAATTTCTTTCTACTTTCTACAGAAAAATCCCCCCTTCCTGCTATTTCCACCCCTGAAATATTTATAGGCTGATGTCCTCTTTAGTCATCACTGAGCTAAGCTGCAATCTTTTAATCATTTCTCAGAAGTCATTTTCTCTATCATTTACTTCTGACTCCACCCAAAGTGCTTACGTCCCTTAAACATGAGGTTCCAGAACTGAAACATAGCCCTTCAAGGAACCAGAGAGAAGCCAGGCAACATCAATCAAGCCCCTTGATGATAGAACGTGTCCTCACATGTGACTCAATAGACGTTTTGCTGTGGGACTCTAATTCTATCTTGCCTTATAGGCAAGATGCAATCTTTATCAGAGCTCCAGGGGTAATGCTGTGTCACACAAAAATGTGCACTGCTTTTGACGTCAGGCACACCTGGGTTCAAATCTTGGCTTCCTGATTTACTACTTATATAACCTAAGGCAAGTTATTAAGCGTCTCTAAATCTTGGTTTCTTTGTCAGAGACAAGTTGGGAGGAATACTAGCTATATCATAGGAGTCTTGTGAGAACTAAATCACTTAATATATGTAAATGGCCTGTATATACTATACCTAGTACACATTACATACGGCACTTTTACTAACCTCTAAATCTAGAGTTAAATCAATTTCTTTCTCTCTCACCGCACTCCATTCAATTTACCAGGAATTCTGTCCACCTTTCTTTCAGTTTTTCTGAACGTATCCATTTCTTCCCATTGATATGAGTCACAATTAGATCAGCTGCCACCTGATCAGGCCCACCATCATTTCTAACCAGACCATTGCCATAGCCTCCTGACTCATTCCCCTGCTTTCATCCTTGCCTTTTATAATCCTTTCTCTACACTGTAGCGATGTCATCTTTCTAAAAGATTACTTGGACCAGTCCACTTGCCTGCATAAAACATGGCATAGGGTTCCCACTACACTTAAAAACAAATCCAAAATTCTTGCCACGGACTACAGGACCTCAAGTGATCTTTCCCTGCTTGTATCTCTGAAGTTATCCTTCTCCCCTCTTCTATCACTTACTCTACTTTTTGGCTTTTGGTTTCTTGAGCTCACTAAGCTTATTCTGGTGCCAGAAACTTTGCCCTTTCCATTCCCTGAGACTTAGATGTTCTTCCCCAAGATCTTTATATGATTGGTTCCTTCTCACCATTTCAGTCTAAGACCAGAGGTCACCTCCTCCAAGAGGTCTCCCTTGGTCACCAAATCTCATGTTGTCTCTCCCTGATAACCTAACACTGACACTTTCCAGCACATTACTTTGTTTTATTTTCTTTATATCACTTTATCACTATCTGAAATTACCATCTTTATTTATTTGTTTGTTTATTTCCAGAATGTTTGTCTCTCTCAACAGAATGCCAGCCCTATGAAAGAAGGAACCTTGTCTACTTTGCATCTCTCAATATTGTTACCTCCTAAAATTGTGCCTGGCATGAAGTAGGCACTCAATAAATATTTGACAAATGGATAAATTGGTTTGGAAGAACTGGGCTCTATCATACTTTTCATAAGTATGAAAAGCATTTGACAAGATAATGAAATCTTAAGGTATTCTCACATAAATTTAATATCTCAGCCCTAAATTTTGCATAGCCAGGAAATTCTGTAGCATTATAAAATGGTTCAGAACACAGAGCATGTTTTAATCCTAGCTTTGCCACTTCCTTTCTGTGTGACCTTGGATAAGTCAGCTGACGTATTAAAACTGGTTTTCTTGTCTAAAAATATAAAGATAATAACACATACAATATTAGAGGGTTTTGTGAGGATTAAAAGAGCTAAGTCTATAGCACAGTTCCTGGAACATTGTGTGCAGTCAATAAATGGTGGTTATTATTATTACGGTTATTGTTTTTACAGTAATTAATTCTGGCACCATACTTTACAAAGAACTTTGACAAATTGGAGCCCATCCAGAGGAGAACAAACAATCTTGTGAAGGGTCTGGAAACCACGACTTGTAAGGAATGATGGAAAGAGCTGAGGATGTTTACCTTGGAAAAGACATATTTTAAGAGGAACATGATAGCTTTTTTAAAAACACTGAAAAGAACTGTCTGGTGGAAGAGAGATTTGATTTATTCAATGTTACTCTGGAGTATACATTTAAAGCCAAAGAGTAAAAGTTAAATCTTAAATTCTTTATGATCTAATAACCAAACTTTCCCAAACCAAAATAGTATTGAATTCTACTTATAATAGTAAAAACTTTTAAGTCATGTTTGCATAAATTTTTATTAGGGAAATTATATCGTATATGAAGCCGCTTACAATTACCACTGTATTAGTCCATTTTCACACTGCTAATACAGACATACCCAAGCCTGGGCAATTTACAAAGGAAAGAGGTTTAATGGAGAACTCACAGTTCCACGTGGCTGAGAAAGCCTCACAATCATGGCAGAAAGTGAAAGGCATGTCTCACACGGTGGCAAGCAAGAGAAGAAGCCTTCTGCAGAAAAACTCCCCTTTTTAAAACCATCAGATCTCATGAGACTTATTCACTATCACAAGAATAGCACAGGAAAGACCTTCCCCCAGGATTCAATTATCCTCCACTGGGTTCCTCCCACAAGATGAGATTTGGGGTGGGGACAAAGCCAAACCATATCAACCATATTAAGACTTTGTATCAATATGAAAAGTATGTGTGGGATGTCAATTGCAAAAAAAGCAGACTATGAAATATATGCATAAGCAGACTATGAAATATAGGCACTCTATAGAGAGAAACAGAAACAAAGAGAGAGAGAATATAAGCACAAACACATGCAAATAAAATGTGTTACTTCAAGAGGTGATGAGTTTCCTGTCCCTCCAAAGGTTAAAGCAGAGACCAGACAACCTCTTAGAAGAAACAGCATGTGAGAAGTGATATTACAGACAAAGCATTGGGCAGGGTGAACACTGAAACGATTTCAAAGCTCCTTGGGTCTACGATCTGATGAATACTGTTGAATTGTGGGCACAAAACTGTGCTTTTTAAAATAGTAAAGATGACATTAAGCCTCTCAAATATTTTCATTTCCTCCCAATTAAAACAGGCAAAAAAAATCTAGTACCAAGAGACCCAAGTTCTGGGCTCCATGATCTACTAGGGCATTGTGGCATCAAGACCCACAAAGTGGACATTTCTGGCCATTATTTCTCTTCTGCTCCAGCAAAAGCCTGTCAACCTCTCTGAACCTCATTTTCTGGATCCTTTCCCAAAAAGAAGGAAGTTGCATGCTTTCTATTTCTAAAATCTATGCTTCATCTTGATTATTTTCTTTCATAAATCTGAGAATGGCCAGAAATTAGAAGCCACCTGAACTTTGTAAATAAGGAATTTCCAAGAACACTAACAAGGGAATAACTGTAGGAGAATTTTGGTCCCCAAATCAGGGATGGTCCTTTTTCCACATAAGTTTCAAAAAGTAATAAATAATTCCTATTATAATTCAATGGGTGACGAGTTTAGAATTCTAAGAGACAAGCATCCAAAAGTAGGGTTTTCCTAGAAAGTCTCTTTATATTTTATGTAAGATGACATTAAGTCATCACCTGCATTGCTTTCTTGGCTTTTGATGATAAAGGAGCTCTCCTCCATTGTTGTTAAACTTCCAGGCAAGTTTTCAGACTATCTTCATCCTAGAAGGGCCAATAGACAGAAGATTGCCATTTTCAAGCATTGAATACACAATTGGATCCTTCCTTGACGTCAACTTACCTCCCATTTTATATCTCGGATGATTTCCAGTGGTGGCAAAAATATGTACATTTCCTTTCCCACTTAGGGAACTATGAGGTATGCTTTGACTAGGCAATAGAGATATTACAAAATAGCAAACCCATAGAACTTCTAGAGACATCACGAATCCTGTAAGAACAGCCTCATTCTCTTCGAATCCTTGGTTATAATTCACATAGATTATCTTGTGGGAATAGAACAAAGTAAGCCTTGCTGTGCCAAGCTCTTCTTGTGAAGAGTTCTCTGACTCCTATATTTCAGATGAATGAATCATTGTAACATGACAATGGTCAGGGAGTGCCCTGCTCCCATGCCCAGAATTGACCTACCATCCTCAAACCAATAAGCTCAAGCCCAGATGATTACCACCTACATGGAAGGTAACTTTTTTTTCAGAAAATAGAAATTTATTGTTAATATTTTTATAATTAAGATGAAATTCACATAACAAAAATCAACCATTATAAACTGAACAATTCAGACCGATTTATTACATTCACATGTTGTATAATCATGACATCTATCTAGTTGCAAAACATCTTCGTTGCCTCGGAAATACAACCCTGGACCCATTGTGCAGTTCCTCCATTCTCCCCTCTCTCCAGTCCCTGGCAAACGTTTGTTTTCAGTCTCTATAGATGTACCTATTCTGGATATTTTATATAAATAAAATAATGTAACATGTGACCTTTTCATTCTAGAAAGATAGCCTTTTAATCATTCCCAAGTTTACTTTAGGAAGGTGTCACATTTGTGTAAGGAAATACATAATCATATGAATTAATTTATCTAAACAAGAATTTATTGAGACCTAGCATTTGCAAAACATCTAGTGTTTTAGGAGCACAAAAAAGACCTATTAATTATCCTTGTACTCAAAGAAGCTACAGTTTAGAAAGTGGGTAGCCGAGAAAAAAGACTGAGAGCCAAATCCAAGAGGCCACTATTTTTTAGCAATCAAAAGAAGCCTGGCTTATAAGGGAAGCTTGGAGCTTTGAGGTCCTCCATAACTCACATCAATACTAGTTAGGATTCGTGGTTGCAAGTTCCAGAAATATAACTGAATTAGTTTAACACAAAAAGGGGGAAATAGCCAGTTGTGGTGGCTTATGCCTGTATTCCCAGCACTTTGGGAGGCTGAGGCAGGTGGATCACCTGAGGTTGGGAGTTTGAGATCAGCTTGACCAACATGCACAAAGCCTGTCTCTGTTAAAAATACAAAATTAGCCAGGCATGTTGACACATGCCTGTAATCTCAGCTACTTGCGAGGCTGAGGCAGGAGAATCGCTTGAACCCAGGAGTCAGAGGTTGCAGTGAGCCAAGATCACGTCATTGCACTCCAGCCTGGGCAACAAGAGCAAAACTCCATCTCAAAAAAAAAAAAAAGGTGGGGAGGAATATATTATGGAAAAGCAGGGGTGGCTCACAATGCGTGGTAGTAGAAACAGAGCCCAAACTCAAAGGAGAAGCTTAGGAATTTCCCTTTCTCATCTTGATTGCTATCTTAGTCCATTCAGGCTGCTATGACAAAATATCACAGACTAGGTGGCTTATAAACAACAGTAATTTATTTCTCACAGTTCTGGAGGTTAAGAAGTCCCAGGTCAAGGCATTGGCAGATTTGATGTCTGGTGAGCGCTCCCTTTTTCATAGATAGCTGTAATTTCACATGGGGTAAGGGACAAGGGGTTTCTCTGGGGTCCCTTTTATAAGGGCACTTATCCCATTAGGGAGGGCTCCACTGTAATGACATAATCATATCCCAGAGGCCCCACCTTCAAATAACATCATCTTGAGGTTATGATTTTAACATATGAATTTTAGGAGGACATAAACATTCAGTCCATTGCAGCTCCTCTATATATTTAAACGTCAATTCATTCTTTGCTCTCTGTTCACGTGGTGGACAAAAGACAGTGATCCCACAGTTTCCAAGTTTATATCTCCTTTCTTCAAAAGTGGCACTATTACATGAGGCTAAGAACAGGCTCCAGAGTCAGACAGAGGTGAGTTTAAATCCTAATTCTACCATCTACAGGCTGTGTGACACTGGGAAAGTCATTTAACCTCTCGGGCCTCAGTTTTCTCATCAATAATAATACTGATTTCATAAGGTTCTTAAAAAATTTAGTTGGAAAACACATATAAAGATCAATGTTCACCACATAGATCTTCAACAAATATTAATTATTTAATATTATGATTAAAGAGGCCATCCCTAAATGAGTGAGTCTTGATAACAAATCCAGATTTCAAAAAAGAGACTCTGATCGATCCACCTTGGGCCAAGTGCTTCCCTCTCCTCTATCAGTAACAGCCAGAGGGTAGAGTCACAGCTGAGAAAGACGGCTAGCAGAGACATTCCTGTGGTACAGACTCAGGAGCCTGTCTGCAACTGAACCCAGGAGAGAAGATACCAGAATCAGAGAGAAGAGGTGCGGAGTGAAAGTCAGGCCCCTAACCTGCTGAGGGGACAGCTGCCCGTGGATCCCAGGCCAAAGAAGAAAAAACTTATTTGAGGCTTTTGGGCCTTAGCTAAAGAGACTCTCTCAGTTGATCTTTGGAACTTGTGCTACTGATTTTTAATTTAGTCAATATTGACTAGTTAACCTCCTGGACTTTGAAATCATTGTTTACTCTCTTTTCTATCACTTTAGCTTGTTTAGATTATTCTTTTATTCTCTCTGACCTTTAGTTTCAGATTTTCCTTTATCTTAGTTGTTCTTACCTCATGGTTTGCTTGCTGCCTTCTGCTTTTTTTTTTTTTTTTTTTTGGTGGCAGGGAGGGGTTGGGTTCATTTATGTAACCTAGTTTCTTGTATCATTTTATCTTTATTTAACTGTTCTTTTTATTGTTTTATTGCTACTTTTAAACCTTTTTATTATCTACAATTTTTAGTTTTCTGAAATTCTACCAGTGAAAAGTGAAGAGGAAGGAGTTCAGCTGACAGGATGACCCCTTTGACCCCAAAAGACGGATCGGGGCTCATTTCCATTTCAACCATCCTGCAGGGGCCCCCAGACCCTGATGCTGATCTACAGAAATCTCACAGAAACTCTGCATAATTTAGTTTAGAAAGGTGTTTACAGATCCCCTCGGTTAAGGATTACACATCAGGCTGCTTCTTACCATACTTTGTTTCTGCTTTTCTAGGATAAAGTGCCTCCCTTCAGCAGATTGAGTAGGCGGTGAGTCCTATTCTGGAGAAAAAAGGTTTGTAGCTCTGCCAAAGAATCAGTGAAACAGGATGCAGCAATCCAGATGAAAGAGGCCTCATCACTGTGGAGCTGCAGAGCTCAGCCCCAGGACCTTCTCTTCTCTGTCTTCATTCGGTTATTGATTTCTTAGGTACTATCCACATACTGATGACTCCCAAATCTATATTTTCAGAACACAACCTCTCTCCTGAACTCTATAGTGCTAACCTTCCACTTGACATGTCAATTTCAGTGTTCAATAGGCATCTCAAACTTAGCATATCCAAAACTAAATTACTGATCTTTCCCCCTGCTGAACCAGCTCCTCCCAAAGTCTTTCCCATCTCAGATAATAGTAACATCATCTTTCTCTTACAGCCCATATCCAATCAGTCAACAAATTCTGTTGGTTCTACTTCAAACTTTGATCACCTCTAACCTGGAATAGTGCAGTAGCTTACTTACTGGTCTCTCTGCTTATATCCCTGCCTCCTACAGTCTACTTATTATACAACAGCTGCAGTGATCCTTTAGAAATATTTATCAGACCGTATTATTCTGCTGAGAACTTTCAATGGTTCCTCATCAGCTGGTTTCCTTGTTCCTCCAACACAATCACACTCCCTCTATAAAGCCTTTGTATTTGTTCTTCTCTCTTTCTGGAACGCTCTTCTATCAGATATTCACATAGCTTAATCTCTCACTTCTTCAGGTTCATGCTCAAATACCAGTTCATCATCCTGTACAAAATATTCATAGTACCCACTTCATCACTTTATCCCCTTCCTCACTTTATTTTTCTTTATAGTACTTATCACTATCTGCCATACTTGCTTATTATCAGTCTCCCCTAACTAAAATATTAGGTTGGTGCAAAGTAATTGCAGTTTTTCCCATTACTTTCCATGGCAAGAACCACAGTTACCTCTGCACCAACCTAATACAAGCTCGAATAGAAGAAAAGTTACTTTTTTCAATTTTTTTCTTGCTGTATCTCTAATGTCTGTGTCTGTAATGGCATTAGAAAATACTCAATAATTGTTTGAATACACTAAATAATTAAATAAGTGATTTTAATCCTGGTATTATAGTTCAAGCAGCATTTTTTTTTTTTTTTTTTGAGATGGAGTTTCACTCTTGTTGCCCAGGCTGGAGTGCAATGGCACAATCTTGGCTCAATGCAACCTCCGCCTCTTGGGTTCAAGTGATTCTCCCCACTCAGCCTCCTAAGTAGCTGGGATTACAGGCATGCACCACCATACCTGGCTAATTTTTGTATTTTTAGTAGAGACGGGATTTCGCTATGTTGGTCAGGCTGGTCTTGAACTCCTGACCTCAGGTGATCCACCCACCTTGGCCTCCCAAAGGGCGGAGATTACAAGTGTGAGCCACCATGCCTGGACCTCAAGCAGCATTTTCAAACAGTTTATATAAAAAGAGGGTGTTAAGATGCGGGGAAAAGAAAATTAAAAAAGAAGGTGACAACTGTATTAATCCTTGAATGAACTACCATTGTATGCAGGCACTGTGCCAGATGTCTCTTGTGGGTTATTTCTTTTAATCTTAAATGTTATAAGATAATTGACAATATTGGTTCAGATCTAGTAGATTCTTTGAAACTTATCACTCATTATCTATTGTCTTTTCACTCAAGCTGTAGTATTATTCATTGTCAAGAGACATAGACTTTAGAAAATAAACTTGCTGACCAGGAGGGGTGGCTCATGCCTGTAATCCCAACACTTTAGGAGGCTAAGGTGGGTGGATCATTTGAGGTCAGGAGTGTGAGACCAGCCTGGCCAACAAGGTGAAACCCTGTCTCTACTGAAAATACAAAAAAATTAGCCGGGCGTGGTGGCGCATGCTATAATCCCAGCTACTCAGGAGGCTGAGGCACGAGAATTGCTTAAACCCAGGAGGTGGAGGTTGCAGTGAGCCGAGATCCTGCCACTACACTCCAGCCTGGGTGACAGAGTGAGACTCTGTCTCAAAAAAAAAAAAAAAAAGAAAGAAAGAAATGTGCTAATCTTAGTGTTGTATGCTTTTCCTCCTGCTATAAGGAAAGCAATTATGGCAGGTAAAGGCAAGCTGACCATATTTATCCTAAAGAATTCAAAATAAAATCTAATTCATGAAAAAGGGTACAAAGTATTATGGATAATACAATCAAAGGAGAAATTAACCTCAACATGTACAATCAAAGAAGATCTTACTAGAAGCTAGCACTTGATCTAAGCCTCAAATAATTGACATGTTTTGTAAACTGAGAAGTTTGATACAAGGCAAGTTATAGTGTAAGGAAAGACAAAGAACTCTTAAAAAGCATGGTATGCAAGAAACCTTGTAAGGCAGCCCCCACTGGTCTCCACCTCCTCACATTTACGTAGTTGTGTAATATTCTCCACTTGAATATGAGTAGGACCTATGACTTACTCCTAGCCAACAGAATATGGCAAAGGTAGGTGGGATGTCGCTTCCATAATTAGGTTACATGATTGTGACTTCTGTCTTTTTATTTATTTATTTATTTAGAGACAGAGTCTTGCTCTGTCGCCTAGGCTGGTTGCAGTGGCTCAATCTAGGCTCACTGCAACCTCTGCCTCCTGGGTTCAAGCAATTCTCCTGTCTCAGCCTCCTGAGGAGCTGGGATTACAGGCACCTGCCACCCTGCCTGGCTAATTTATATATATATATATTTTAGACGAAGTCTCGCTCTGTCGTCCAGGCTGGAGTGTAGTGCCGTGATCTCCGCTCACTGCAAGCTCCGCCTCCCGGATTCACGCCATTCTCCTGCCTCAGCCTCCCGAGTAGCTGGGACTACAGGCGCCTGCCATCACGCCTGGCTAATTTTTTTTGTATTTTTTAGTAGAGATAGGGTTTCACCGTGTTAGCCAGGATGGTCTTGATCTCCTGACCTCATGATCCGCCCGCCTCAGCCTCCCAAAGTGCTGGGATTACAGGCATGAGCCACCGTGCCCGGCCTAATTTTTATATTTTTAGTAGAGACGGGGGTTTCACAATATTGGTCAGGCTGATCTCGAACTCCTGACCTCAGATAATCCCCCTGCCTCGGCCTCTCAAAGTGCTGGGATTACAGGTGTGATCCACCGCACCCGGCCAAGTCTGTTAGCAGACTCCCTATTGCTTTCTGGCCAAGTCTGTCAGCAGACTCCCTATTGCTTTCTGGCCAAGTCTGTCAGCAGACTCCCTATTGCTTTCTGGCCAAGTCTGTTAGCAGACTCCCTATTGCTTTATGGCCAACTCTGTTAGCAGACTCCCTATTGCTTTCTCAGCATGTATGCTTTGATGAAAAAAGCTGTGATTTTGGAAAAGCCCATGTGTCAAGAAACTGAGACAGTCTCTAGCCAATAGACAGCAAGGAACTCAGGCCCTCAGTCTAACAGCCTTTCACACTCAAGCCTTCTGATGAGAGCTCAGTTCTCACCAATACATTGATTCCAGCCTTGCGAAGGACTCTATCTCAGAGAATCCAGCTAAGTCATGCCAGTATTCCTGATCCACAGAAACAGCGAGATAATAAATGTGTGTTGTTTTAAGCTGCTAAATTTTGTCATAATTTGTTACAAAGCAAGAAATAATTACTTTAATTTAGGACCAATGATACATTTGCATTTTCCCCAAAATCTTTTTTGTAACAAACCTTTTAATTTGTAGTTCAAGCATTTATTTAGTAAATATTTATTAAGAGTCTGTTTTTTGTAATTATTGTTGTTATAGTAAATATAAAGGCTGGGACTATCAATCAGAGAAAGACCTCTCCTCGAGAAGACTGGTCCAGGTAGGTAAGATGTGCTCACGAATAATTAAAACAAGGTAGAAGCTACATGCTAAACTACAGGGAATAGCTGGGGATGATCTATCAAGAATGTATGGTGGAAGTGCACTGAATTGGGTCTTGAAAAGCAGGTTGGGCATATAGAGATACACAATGGACTGTTTATAAGCAAATACATGGAGGTGAGAATTATGGGGCATGTACAACAGATGATAAACAATTTCTTTCACTGCGGAGTGGGACACATTTAGGGTAGAGGGTACATGCAGGTAGACAGAATTGGAGAAGTAGGTTGGACCATATTGGGAACCTCCTTGAACTGTGGGCAAAAGGCTAAGAGTTGGTGCTTTTTAAAACCTTATATCATTTTGCCAAAAATAATAGTCCCAATTTCCTTTCTGAAACCTTCCTCATTCCATACCTAATACTTTTAAATATTGGGCCAACGGTAAAAACTTCCTGTACTTTTATCATCTCCCAGTTCGTTCAAGATTACTTATCCATTGAGTCTCTCTGAAATGGCTTACTGCATTTTATAATGCAATTTGAAGACCCAAGTATCATTGAAATTGAGAAACTAACACCATCTATAAAGTATTGTATGCATTTTTACTACGTGTAGATTATTGTGGTGACTCTCTGCATTTGTTTCCAGTACAGAAAAAATTATTACAACATTTCCGCCGCCCCACCCTCCACCATCAAAATGTCACTTTCTTGAAGTATTCTCATTTATTCATCAGAGTTTGGAGGAAGGCCACATGGCTGCAAAATATGTATTTATGTCTAATTTGTGCACAGCTTCTGCCTGTAACTTCATTTAAGGTAGCTTAAATGGCACTCGAACAGACAATTTTTACTTGTACATTTACCAGCATGAAATCACTTTGAAAATCCATTGAAGAACATCTTGAAATTAATCTTCACTGGAGGCATTCTCTACATAATCTCTGCTAGTTACAAAATTCTTCATAGAGATTCTCAGGGAGTTTCAAAAGCTTTCTGCTCACCCAACAGGATATGGCTCATTTTATAGTCTTTCGTATATTACTTTAGAGAAGCACACAAACTTACCATCTTCCTTGCCTAATAGTAAAGGTTGATTGAGATCCTTTGGATTTGTGTTTTCATAGCTATTTTAATGCCCAAAACAACACATAACCAAGCATCCCTCCAGACTTTCAAAGTATCAACAAATAGTGTTTTTGAGCTTGTTTCTCTCAATTTTGTACTCTGTATATCTAATTATGCTTATAGCATGCATAATCCTATGACACCGACTGTCAACAATCACATCACCATACCCATATCTTCCCAGCTAAAAACTGTTTACAATTCAGTGTCACGATTTGATTTTTTTTTTTTTTGATTGATGATACTTAAGCAGCTGGGAGAATTAATGGAGTTTAGCAGAGGCCACAGTCCTAACCAGGGTTTGTAATTGATATCTGGGAGGCTGCAGACTTTCCTTTCTGCAAAAGCAGTCCAATTAGTGAGGCCTGCATGTCTGTGCAAGGAGAGAGGAGAAGGTGGTGGAAGAGGAAACCTGAGGTCCCCTGAGGGTTTGAAACTGCTTGGCTCTTTCCTATCAGAACAGTTCCACAGAAGCAAGAGAGGCAGAGTGCTTCTAGAAAAGACAGACTCTTCAAACATATTTGCAACATGTATTGCTGCAAATACACATAACATACAGTATTTGCAACTTACAGTCATCATTCTCCAATTAATGTTCAAAAGAGTTTAGTGGTTTATTCCTCTAACCCTTAGGTATATAGGACATAAATTTATTCACTTAAAATTTAACTTGTCAGTATAATTCACTCTGGAATATTTTTAAATAGTAAGTTGCTTGATTCACTTAAAATTACTTTATAATGCAATTAACAGAATTGTTTTTAAAGTAAGTCCCTTTGAGGCCTATTATTTGATTTTTAAAATTATTTTTAAAAATAATTTTGTATATACATAATAAAATGGTACAAAGTCTGAAGAATTCAGGGACCACCTTTATATCATTCAGCTTATTTGGTGGAGACCAGACTGGGAGAAAGGGGAAGAGTTTTGATAGCTTAAAGAGCTGTATAAAATTGTTTTAATGATTAATATTCTTTAGCTGCAAATTTATGAAACAACTGAATTTGTGGAATGCTTACTTTATTATAATTTTTTCCTTCATCAAACAGATATTTCCATTCCTTTGTTTTCAAATATGTTGCTTAAAATAAAAAGATTTACTTTTAGATTCTCTCTGTTCTTGACTACTGAAGTTTTCTTTTAATTTCAGCCTCTTAAGGTCAGAAGAATATTTGCTTTTAATTTTGCCATGATAACATAGACCTCAACTCTTTTGAATGCTTTCTTCATAATTTTTCTGTATATTAAATTGAAAATTCATCTCACTCATAATACCCCATACAAGTCTCTCTTACATTTTATCTACTCTCCTGCCTATGACATTCATTTCTCTTTCTGTCCTTTGTTTGCTTATTGGTTTGTTTTTATTTAATGGCCCACATCATGCTTTGAACTTTGTGTCCTTTTAAATTTAATATTTATACATTATAAATTTCCCAACCCATTGTGTAAATAAATTAGTATATTCATATTCATTTAGTCAAATTTGTTATCGATTATCAGAGACTAAATAATTCAACAAATGTAAATTCAGTACTAAATTTAGAATAAAGCCAAGTGAACTGGTAATCAGGAGACAACATTCCCACCTAAGACTGCAAATCCCAGAAAGGCAGTGACCACGTGGTATTGTTCACTTTTGTATTCTGGGTGGTTAGCAAATTTTCTGACACAGGCACACAGAAGGTGTTCAACAAGTGTTTATAGAACAAATGAACTCTGGGAGGTAAGTATTATCATTTTTCCCATTTTATTAATGAGGTCACATCATTATTAAGTGGTAAAGCCAATATTCAAACTCCAGTATGGAGTTCACATTCTTAATTACTATGTAATATTGCCTGTCTTGGAAATAAAGGAGAGGTATCAAAAATTCCACCACTCTTAGAATTAGGTTTCATCAAATATATGAGACATTAACTAACTTAGCCAAGAACAAAAATAAATTTTACACTATTACACAAAGATTTTTAAAAGAAATGGAATATTCTCATGTAATCTCATTCAAGCATAGAAAACCTAGAATATTAAATATTTAAATCATGGGAAACCATTAACATATAATTTCTGCTGCACCATTTACTTTACCAAATATCAAAGCATTGTAATTACAGGCTTGCAAAAATGGTAAATGAATGGAAGAGTTCACTCCTAGGTGTATAAAAAAAATGGAGATCAATATTATGCTATTACTGCTTGGTTTGCACATCAGAAGAAACATGTGAAGCAAATGCCAAGGCACCACAGTGGAGAGCAACGCACTCAGCAAACAGATGGATTCATGTCTGAGATGCCAATAAGTAGATCCTAAATACTTTTCTCTCTAGAAAACCTGTGTGCCTAATTTTCATCTTAAAAGCTCAAATTTATATTTTGCACTCTGGGCTTCATTGTAGATTGCATAATGATCCATTATGTACTAGAAGTCAAGAGTCTAGTATCAGTTAGTTGTTTCTGAATGTTTAAGGCAACCAAGCCCTGGCATTGCTTTGTACGAATGATACATTTGGTTTGCAAAGCCTCAGAAGGTAATGACATGAAGTCGTTCAAAGCTGTCAAGAATCACTGTAGAGAAGACACGTGATAACCAATTATAGTTCCAGTAGGCAGCATTTAATTTTGTGTGAATTTAGTTCAAACTTTGAAGGTGTTTTGACTGATGAGAAATCCTAGGGCTCTGACACAGGATCTCTTAAGGCAGAAGAGCCCCCAGGCATCCACTGAAATTCAACCATAAAGGAGTGAAGGGCTGTGGGAATGCATCACTAATTCATGTCAATAGTCTCATAACTATTCACAATCATAGCAGCTATGGAGCTTAGTTGAGTCTCCCTTAGACACTCTCTGCAAAATATGCATAAAGATCCAATCTCAAAAAGGGTTCCTTACTAGGAAAAAGGAATAATTTTAACCATTAGAGTTACCTGGTGGATTTTTGAAGTGACCAAGAGCAAAAAGTATTCCTAAATATTGACTTTGGAAAATCAGACCTTGTTTTTGATGACCTGTATTGCTAGGACACTAGGAAAAGTCCTGGAAAGTGCTCTTCTCCAGGATCAAGTGCAGTCGGCACATAATGGAAAGCCCACTGTGAAATAATGCTGCTGTGAGCTTTTGGAGCTGAAGGTGAACTGGAAAGAATGATGGCTGAGCACAATCCAGAATGAAGTAGGCTTTTGAGATGGAAACCTTGAAATCTCAGCTCTGGAAAGACTTTTTCTGAGCTAGTTATTCTGCAAAGATGCAGAGGCCATCTCTGTATTACTACTAAGCAACCTAGTACTAAAATGGTGTCTTATCCAAAATAATCTGTCAAGATATATTTATTGGATTGCTAGAGAAGGATTAGATCTTAGCCTTCTCCAGAAATAGCCTGTCCATGGTCTTTGATCAATCTTTTAATTCATGTTTAAACTTTTATCAAGCATCTTATTTGGTCAAAGATCTGATAATCCTAATGTAGTCCAGATATACAAACTAGATGTGTCATTGTACTAAGAAGTGAAAATATGACAATGGCTTCTCTTGATTATCTCTATACTACTATTGAAACTACTTATTTGCACCATGCTTTTATAGGCCACTGAGTATATATATTAACTCTATTAATCACCACACCTCCATGAGCATTGGTCCCATTTTATAGATAAAGGAATAAAATAGAATGCTACCCAAATGTGCATACATTTGAGCAACAGAACCAAGACTTGAACACAGGTTAATCTTACCAGGACCACTCCAGGATCATCTCTGGGAACTGCTTTCCAAAAAGCCCTTCCAAAATTAAAAGATTACCTTGCTAAGAAGCCAAATAAAACTCTGTCATTCAAAATTTACCTAAACTATTCTTGGAACTGCAAATATCACCTGCAGTTTCTTGAAAAGAAATGACTCTCTTCTCTGTGTGAGTTAGGTAACATTGCAGCTCATATGATATGCACCCAATGAATGATTTTTCCTCTAGAGTAATGGTTAAGCTATTGGTTCTAGAGTAAGACCATCTAATATCATAATACTGGCTCTAGGTATGTGACTTTGGGCAGGTTACATTACTTCTTTGAGCCTCTGTTTCCTTATCTATAAAAGATATAATAACAGTATCTATTTGATAGAGTAACTACGACGATTACATGAAAATGTCTATATGAGGTGATTAGCACTATATTAAACCCTCAATAGATGCTATTTTTTTCATATTTCCTCTTTCCTTTTATTCAGGCTACATTATGCAACCAGATATAGATGATCTAGGTATTAAATATAATCAAAGAAAAATAAGGCTAATATATATCAAGGCTAATTAACACACATATTTATTTGGCTGGGTACGGTGGCTCATGCCTGTAATCCCAGCACTCTGGGAGGCCAAGGCAGGTGGATCACTTGAGGTCAGGAGTTCGAGAAAAACTATGAAGTGGGTAAAGCTTGTCTTTTTTTTTTTTTTTGCAATGGCATCTCACTCTGTCACCCAGGCTGGAGTGCAGTGGCATGATCTCGAATCACTGCAACCTCCACCTCCCGGGTTCTAGCAATTCTTCTGCCTCAGCCTCCCCAGGAGCTGAGACTACAGGCATGCACAAACATGTACAGCTAATTTTTGTGTTTTTAGTAGAGACGGGGTTTCACCATGTTGACCAAGGTAGTCTAGAACTCCTGACCTCAAGTGATCCACTCACTTCGGCCTCCCAAAGTGCTGGGATTACAGGCATGAAGTACTGCGCTGGCCTAAGCTTGTCTTTTTTGTTCTTAGTCTCCAAGTTGCAGACACCATCTGCAACTTGTATTACTACTAAGCAACCCAGTACTGAAATGTTGTCTTATCCAAAATAATCTGTCAAGATATATTTATTGGATTCCTGGAGAAGAATTAGATCTTTTATAGACTCTTTCCTTGCTCTGTAGTAAAGCCTGATTTTAAGTATGGATGTATAATTTATTTGCAGTAAGATGTAAATACATTCATTCAATAACAAACATATACTAAATGATCATTTTAACTGATTACAGCCTGAAATAATTCCAGGAGTGCTTTAAAAAAACGTATACTTCAGAATTAAAGCCACTTTTATAGATTATCTATTCTAAAATGATCAAGTTAAAAGGTAAGGAAATTGAGATCCTGAGAACTTTGTATTTTAATAAGAATCAAAAGAATAAAGCTTTATTAGTGGCATCTTTGGTATGAGTCAACAGATAGGGAATACACACCAACAGCGTAACATCATTAAATCACTTACTCAGATAGCTGCTCCCTAGTTCATTCCTAAAGAACAGTCTTATCCATAGGTCCAAGAAAAGCTAGTTGTTTATTTGAAGCAGAGGGTTGCGGGAGATACCAAGTGTTCCCACATGCTTCTAGGAATGTTCTGGGCTTGCTTTCTCATCACCAGTATGCTTACCATCATCATTTCCAATAGGCTTCCTACCTAGAAAAAGAATTGCCATCTCTCTTTATATGATTTTCAAATAATTATAAGTAAATTCTTCAATCTTAATGCCCACTTCTAAGTGTTTCTAGCCAGTCAGAAGGGCATTAAGAAAGCAGATCAAGAACTGGGAGGTAATTTTATGTGTGAACAGAATGTCATTAATTTGAAGGGTCACCTAACTCTGTATCTCTGAGAAATGATAAATGGTTAATCAAGGACAGTGGGGCAAGGCATCACTCTCACAGACAGTGAACAGTAAAGCATTACTTTGGAATACTTTACTCCAAATAGCTATGTGATGGCGAGGAATAGAATAGGTCGTATTTCTTTGTCACTGGACCAACATTTCTTTTAATACACAGTGTGATCAGTGAATCAGAAATGAATGTCCAAGGCCGGGCACGGTGGCTCACTCCTGTAATCCTAGCATTCTGGGAGACCAAGGCAGGTGGATCACTTGAGGTCAGGAGTTCGAGACCAGCCTGGCCAACATGGCAAAACCCTGTCTCTATTAAAATTACAAAAATTACCTGGGCGTGGTAGCATGAAACTGTAGTCCCAACTACTCGGGAGGCTGAGGCAGGAGAATCACTTGAACCCGAGAGACAGAGATTGCAGTGAGCTGAGATCACGCCACTGCACTCCAGCCTGGGTGATGGAGAGAGACTCTGTCTCAGAAAACAAAACAAAACAAAAAAACAAAGAATGTCCAGCCCAACCCTGAAAATGAAAAGCCAGAGTTCATGAGTAGCTTCTGTAAAAGACAGGTTGCCACAGAAAAAGCTAAAAATGTGAAAAGGACTTCAGTTTACCAAGAAACCCTCTAGCCATTCACTTATCACAAGGCAGTGTCTATGACCCTCTTGAAATAGGCCCTTTGCTCCTGTTCCTTGTCTAAATGCACCAAATCACTAGTTGACAGCTGTACTCTGAGCACAAAGTGATGACCCCTGGAGCCCTGAAAACTGACTACTTCCCACTTTGTCCACTTAAATATCAATCTTACAAGCTTCATGAAAACAACTGTAACAGAACTTAAACTGATATTCTTATTGTCTTAGAATTTTAGCAGAGGCCCAAACACTGAGTATAATTATGCCCAAACCAGTACTAAGACCCTATACATCTTGATATATGGGCCCCTGACACATACAAAGATGGAGTTTTGGTTCATCACTTCTAAGAACCTGAGTGGTGAAGATGTTCTTGGAGACTTGTCAGTGGTTTATGCATTCCCTCAACACAGAATAGTGTAGGAGAAGGAAGTGCTTCTGCTCCCCTACCAACCAAACCAAGTGAGGAAGGCTTTGGAAACCCACCCAGATCACTACACCTGTGTCTCCTGGAAGTTAGGTGGCACAGGGTGTTGCATCTGTGCTTTCTGTTTGCTTTTTAACAAGTCCAATTTATTTAATAAAGTGTTATATTGTGTTGGTGTTTATGCACGTATTCTGCAATTAGTACTTTGGAGCTAATAATTACATTTCTCTAAATAATTGCAATGATGCCTTATATTATATTAACAACTTATATGTGTCAGACATTGTGCTAAATACTTTTACAAGCATTATTTCATTCGAGCTTAATGATCATCTTAAGAAATTCATTAAAACTATTTTATAGTTAAGGAAACAAAGCCTAGATTAAGATCACACAGAAAATGGTGAAGGCAGAACCTGAACTCAGGTGGCCTGTCTACAAAGCCTAAAGTCTTATTCAATAGGCTTCCCTTGTAAAACATTGAACTAGGCATTATACAAAATAATAAAATAGTTAATGCTTTTAATGCCTAGCCTATGCCAATATCCATTTTCATCATATTATTTTCCATTTTAAATATTCAGAAATTTTCACATTTTCTACATTTTTATCTAGGTGGCAGGAATGGGATTTTCAGCAATGAGGGACATGATCTATATCTGTGCTGACCAATATAGCAGTCACTAGCCACATGTGACTGCTGAGCACTTAAATGTGGCTGGTGCAATGGAGGAACTAAATTTTTACTTGAATTTTTTTCAAATTTTTTTAACTTCAAACTTAAATGGCCATATGGGGCTAGTGGCTATGGCGTTGGAATAACCAAAGATAATACTGCAGGCCTATCTTGGCCTGTCTGTCTATCGGCAGACCCAGGTATACCATATATCACACATATATAATAGAGACTCTAGATTACCTGAAAAAAAAGTTCTAGATTAAGGAAGAGGTAAGTGACTCATTTTAGCCAAAAATCCTCCCAAGAAAATCTACCTAATATCTAGGATGATGCCAAAGTTTCAAAGATTCCTTTGCATACAGAGATTATGGATTTCCAATATATTTTGGGATGTTCTCACAGAATCCAAGCTGATGGACATTTTTATATCACCAAATTAGTTGTCATAAAACACTTTTTCCAAAATTAAAAAAAAAAAAAGGAATCACTTCCCAATGGTTAGACTTAGATCAAGCTAAATATTTACTATCTGATAATCAAGGCAATTATTAACAGCTAGAGTATTCATTTGTTCTAGGCAACATTTTAAGAATGACATTCTGGAAATGATTTAAAAGACAACAAGATAAAGACGATTCTGAAAAGATGGTCATATGAGAAGACATGGAATTGTTAGCCAAAAGAGAAGGCACAAAGATGGTATAGGTGCTGCCCTTGAGCAATTGAATGCTTGTCACGCAGGAAAGAGAATCCTTATTCTATGCTATCCAAAGAGAAGGACTAATGTCAAAAGGGAGGACTTAAAGGGAGATAGGATGCCCCAATGTAAGCATGAGCAGGAAGTTGAGCTATTCAGCAGAATTCACTATTTAAGAAGTGATACACTCCAGCCACTAATTATGTTCAAACCGGTTGCAAAAAATTTTAAATTACAGTTAAAATGCAAGTCCAGGCCAGGCGTGGTGGCACACAACTGTAATCCCAGCACTTTGGGAGGCCAAGGTGGGTGGATCACCTGAGGTCAGGAGTTCAAGACCAGCCTGGCCAAAATGGTGAAACCACGTCTCTACCAAAAATACAAAAACATTATCCAGGCGTAGTGGCATACACCTGCATACATCACAGCTACTCAGGAGGCTGAGGCAGGAGAATCACTTGAACCCAGGAGGTAGAGGTTGCAGTGAGCCAAGATCATGCCATTGCACTTAAGCCTCGGTGACAAGAGCGAAACTCCATCTTAAAAAAAAAAGAAAAAAAAGAAAAAATGCAAGCCCACACATTTCTACGGTACTTAATGAAAAGTTGTCACAGGACCTTAAGAATGCAAAAGCTTGGTTTAGCCATTACTTTTTGTTTTTGTTTTTTTAAAAGGAAGGTGTTTTGTGAATATCTATATGTTACTTATAAAATGTAAGTTATAGCTATATCTATGCTATATCTTGTCATTAAAATTTGGATATTTATCTAAATATATTTCCTAAAAAGGGCAAAGAGATTTCTCATGAATTTTTTGATGTAACAGTTCTAAAGACTACTGATGTGTAACTTTGAGATGATGAATGTCTATTATAAGACATTATATTTGTTGGAATTAGTTGAAAATTCTGAGTGTTCTAGAACAGAGGCCTCAGAAATAATACCACACATCTACAACCATCTGATCTTTGACAAACCTGACAAAAACAAGCAATGGGGAAAAGATTCCCTATTTAATAAATGGTGTTGGGAAAACTGACTAGCCATATGAAGAAAACTGAAACCGAACCCCTTCCTCACACCTTATACAAAAATTAACTCAAGATGGATTAAAGACATAAACGTAAGATCTAAAACCATAAAAGCCCTAGAAGAAAACCTAGGCAATACCATTCAGGATATAGGCATGGGCAAAGACTTCATGACTAAAACACCAAAAGCAATGACAACAGAAGTCATAATTTACAAATGGGATCTAATTAAACTAAAGAGCTTCTGCACAGCAAAATAAACTATCATCAGAGTGAGCAGGCAACCTACAGAATACGAGAAAATTTTTGCAATCTTTCCATCTGACAAAGGGCTAATATCTAGAATCTACAAAGAACTTAAACAAATTTACAAGAAAAAAACAAACAACCCCATCAAAAACTGGGCAAAGGATATGAGCAGACACTTCTCAAAAGAAGACATTTATGCAGCCAACAAACGTATGAAAAAAACCTCATCATCACTGGTCATTAGATAAATGCAAATCAAAATCACAATGAGATACCATCTCACACCAGTTAGAATGGTGATCATTAAAAAGTCAGGAAAAAGCAGATGCTGGAGAGGATGTGGAGAAATAGGAATGCTTTTACACTGTTGGTGGGAGTGTAAATTAGTTCAACCATTGTGGAAGACAGTGTAGCAATTCCTCAAGGATCTAGAACCAGAAATACCATTTGATGCAGCAATCCCATTACTGGGTACATACCCAAAGGATTATAAACCATTCTACTATAAAGAAACATGCACATATATGTTTATTGCAGCAGGGTTCACAATAGCAAAGACTTGGAACCAACCCAAATGCCCATCAATGATAGACTGCATAAAGAAAACATGGCACATATACACTATGGAATACTATGCAGCCATAAAAAAGGATGAGTTCATGTCCTTTGCAGGGACATGGATGAAGCTGGAAACCAACATTCTCAGCAAACTAACACAGGAACAGAAAACCAAACACCACATGTTCTCACTCATAAGTGGGAGTTGAACAATGAGAACACATGGACACAGGGAGAGGAACATCACACACTGGGGCCTGTCTGGGGGTTGGGGGCTAGGGGAAGATAGCATCAGGATAAATACCTAATGTAGATGACAGGTGACGGGTTCAGCAAACCACCATGGCACGTGTATGCCTATCTAACAAACCTGCACGTTCTGCACATGTACCCCAGAACTTAAAAAATAATAATAAAAAAAAGTGTGGTCCCAGCTGCTCAGGAGGCTGAGGCAGGAGAATGGTGTGAACCCAGGAGGCAGAGCTTGCAGTGAGCTGAGATCACACCACTGCACTCCGGCCTGGGCGACAGAGCAAGACGCCATTTCAAAAAAAAAAAAGGAAAGAAAATTCTGTGTGTTCTAATAAAGTTGTAAATTATATTTACATAGGAGGCAAAGTTTGCTGATCAATCCTGTGGAAATTAGTCCAATTTAAGACACCACTGACATAACTCAACCTCTATAAAGTACTAAGTAAATTCTCTTAGAATTAGAAATATATCTAAAAGCATTCTTTCTTGTAAATATTATTTTGCAAGACAAATATGACTTTAACAGATTAATTATAAGATGCAATGTCTAAATCTTATTTTTTTCCAAAACATTTTTTGACACTTTTGCCAGGAATTCGTTTTCTCCCTTTTCTATTTATCCAAGTACCACTTATCCAAGGCCCTATGCAAGCCTCTTTACCACGAAGCCTTCCCAGATTGTCTCAGCCTCTTTTAAGTTTACACCATGGTCCTGCCTGCATTACTCTATGCTACACAGTTCTTACCATAGGATTCCTAAGTATTCTTTATCCTTGTGTATATTTCTGTTTAACTATGTTGGCTTATCCCTGTTCTAGCACAGTGACTTGCATTAAAAGGCCATGGTAAATGCTAATTACTTGATTGAGAAAAGTTGGAAAATCCATAGATGGGAGAACTGGCCAGACCAGGGAGAATTTCTATCCCAGTTATTCTTTGCTATATAACAAATTACCCGAAAGCTTAGTGGCTTCAAACAAGAATTTATTATGTTCAAGGATTTACTGGGAATTGGAAAGGAGACATTAGGGCTGGCTTCTCTCTGCCATGAGGTCTGGGGTCTCAGATGAGAAGACTAATCATCAATGTCTGGAGCTGGAATTATCTGAAGACTTACTCATATCTGGTGTTTGAGAGGGAAAGGCTCAAAGGTTAAGACTGCTAAGCGGAGCACTCATCTGTGGCTTCTCTGTGTGGGTCGGCTTCTTCATAACATGGCAGCCCCAGGGGAATCAGACAGGACTCCCAGAAGGAGTATTTCAATGCAACAAATGAAAGCATTTTTGGATCTGGCCTCTGAAGTCGCATAGTGTCACTTCTACTATACTCTATTGGTTGAAGTAGTCACAAGCCTACCCAGTTTCAAAGGGGAGAAAACATAAACCCCACCTCCTCATGGGAGGAGTGGCAAGGTCACATTATCACATAGCATGTGGGATAGGAACTATTGTAGCAGCCATCTTTGGAAAGTACAACCTGCAATGTTTAAATTCTTTGGAAAATGCAATTTCTAACCCAAGTCTAGGCTTTAACAGACTACAGTTTTGGACATGTTCAGTCTGTGACCAAATGTTCTGGAACTACATGGAGTCCACAGCCAGAATATCTTGTTAATAACAATAGCAGTAATAGACATCATTTGTTAACGCACACTAATGAATACTTACCAATGTCTTACAAGCATTTCCTAATTCCTCAAATTGACGCTATGATAAAGGGCTAATCATTATTCCATTTTACTAACAAGAAAATTGTGGCACAAAATTGTCAAGTGAGTTGGGCAAGATCAGTGGAACCAAGATTTGATATCAGCCATGTCTGTCTGACTCTGGAGTCTAGCTTCTTAATCCTGAAGCTGTACTGACTCTATATATGACATTGTCAGAGGCATGTGAACCAGAGCAACTCCATCTGGAATAGGAGCTGTGTAAAATAAGGCTGAGGCCCACTGGGCTGCGTTCCCAGAAGGTTAAGGCATTCTAAGTCATAGGATGAGTTAGGAGGTCAGCACAAGATATAGGTCATAAAGACGTTGCTGATAAAACAGTTTGCAGTAAAGAAGCCAGCCAAAACCCACCAAAACCAAGATGGCCACGAGAGTGACCTCTGGTTGTCCTCACTGCTGCACTCCCACCAGTGCCATGACAGCTTACAAATGCCATGGCAATGACAGGAAGTTACCCTATATGGTCTACAAAGGGGAGGCATGAATAATCCACCCCTTGTTTATCATATCATCCAGAAATAACCATAAAAATGGGCACCCAGCAGCCCTCGGGGCTGTTCTGTCTATGGAGTAGCCATTCTTTTATTCCTCTACTTTCTTAATAAACTTGCTTTCACTTTACTCTATGGGCTCTCCCTGAATTCTTTCTTATGCAACATCCAAGAACCCTCTCTGGGGGTCTGAATCAGGACCCCTTTCCTGTTACAACATTGTTCATCTTAAAGGCTTCAGAGCCCTTCGTTCTTATAGCTCTTTGTAAATAACTAGGTCTATGTGGGGAATGTCGCTTTTATCACTGATTCCTCCTGTAGCATGTTATATTGTTTCCGGTTATGTTTCAGCATGCACAAGCCCTTCTGGAAACTTTGAAAAATTATGTTTCATTCTGTTCCTCTAACCACAACTTGGTCATAAATGCTTCTGGAATTTGTTTTCATCAGCTCAGGGCATCATTTCTTCCTTTGCTCTTGCCTGCCACAGCAATGTCAAAGCAGCAAGCAAAAACACATCCACTGATAATTCTTTTTATCTTCTAACAGCAACTTTTGTTTCTATGTCTGAATCATCCTTTAGGGCTCATACCCTGTTCTGGAGTGAATGTATTACATCATGTATTTGGAAGGGGTTTTGTTGAGTGCCTGAGTGATGGTTTTCTCCAACGTATGGGGCAGAAGGTTCTTGTCACTTACTGCCCGAATTTTTCCAATCTAATTAAACACAAATTAGTGAAACCTGAGATACCCTGAGGACTCATTAAAGAGAAACTGTCAAACCTCTGAAAAACAGAATTTCCACATAGATTTCCCTACAGCTATGTTTGTCGATTTGTAGAAAGCTAAGAATACTCCAAGTAGTGATTAACGGTCTGAATGAAATTGCACACACGCACAAAAGAGCCCATTTAATAAACCAACAATGGAAGGTACAACTGTGGATCAACTGCTCCACATTTCTCTCCTTGGAGGTTCAAATGCAGCAATGAAACTAAGCTGGTACTTGAATGAAGTGATTTTCCTCCCTGAAAAGGAATCATGTTTCATCCCTACTTTCTAAATTCTTTTTTGTTTTGCCAGACATCTATTCCTTGTATTACATAAGAATAGAAAGCCACAAATTGTCTAGGCGCAGGTGGTCTAGCTTTGAAAGATGCTAATATCCACCATTCAACTAGAATCTCCCAGACTGTTTAATTGGAATTTTGTTTTGTTCTGTTTTGTTTATTTGTGTGTTTAGCATTAGCAGGGGGAACAGAAAACTGCCTCTCCTTTAGGCTGAGCACTTGGGAATAGACTTCCTAACATCAACTTAAAAGCCAAGAAAGAAAAAACATACTCGGGGACCATAACAGCTGCTGAGCTCTACAGAACGCAATTACTAAAACCATCTTGTATAGCTGTGAAGGGACACTCAAAGAGCTTTTAGCTAGTATAGATTCCTGGGTAGATTTTAAACTTTCTAAGACAATGTATAGATATATCAATGGAGAACATGCACATCTGGAAAAAATCACAAAATAACTGGGATAGAAAAAGAAGGGAGACAAATTCCCTACAACAGCCACTGAACTACAGCAACCCATGAAACGCAAGGATGGATTAAATGGCAATAAATTCGTTAAGAAATTTAATAGGATTATGTACAGAATATAGTACTCATTTCATTTCCTAGAATGATAAAGGCTGTCATCACTGGTCATTAGAGAAATGCAAATCAAAACCATAATGAGATACCATCTCACGCCAGTTAGAATGGTGATCATTAAAAAGTCAGGAAACAACAGATGCTGGAGACGGTGTGGAAAAATAGGAATGCTTTTACACTGTTGGTAGGAGTGTAAATTAGTTCAACCATTGTGAAAGACAGTGTGGCAATTCCCCAAGGATCTAGAACCAGAAATACCATTTGACCCAGCAATCCCATTACTGGGCACATACCCAGAGGATTATAAATCATTGTACTGTAAAGACACATGCACATGTGTTTATTGCAGCACTGTTCACAATAGCAAAGACTTGGAACCAGCGCAAATGCCTATCAGTGATAGACTGCATAAAGAAAATGTGGAACATATATACCATGGAATACTATGCATCATAAAAAAGGATGAGTTCATGTCCTTTGCAGGGACATGGATGAAGCTGGAAACCATCATTCTCAGCAAACTAACACAAGAACAGAAAACCAAACACCGCATGTTCTCACTCATAAGTGGGAGTTGAACAATGAGAACACATGGACAGAGGGAGGGGAACATCACACACCAGGGCCTGTCATGGGGTGGGGAGCTAGGGGAGGGATAGCATTAGGAGAAATACCTCATGTAGGTGACGGGTTGATGGGTGCATCCAACCACCATGGCATGTGTATGCCTATCTAACAAACCTGCACGTACTGCACATGTATCCCAAAACTTAAAGTATAATAATAATAATTTAAAAAGATAAAGTCTAAAAGGAATCTCAAAACAACATTCTGCGTAACCTTCTTATGTTTTATTTTGTTTGATAAGAAGACAATAGAGAAAAAGTAGATAATTATCAGTATGAATGGGACTAGCTACTGGCAACCTAGCTTCTGGGCCGTTACCCTTCCTATCACACTTCTTGGTACCTATGTTTTACAGAGTAGCTTACAGTATTGTTATATGAGTCATTTCATTATATCTTCACATGTGAGATATCAGAAAAGGCATCAGTTCATTTTAAAGATGATGCATATACTTAAATGCAATGAAATATAGAAAGTTTAATGGCCTAATGCTAGTTACACAGATAATGATACAAACAAGACCAAACCCCAGGCCTCTAGGTTTCAATATATATGTATATTATCTACTCTGGAGTTTAAGTGATTATATTCACTGAATGTTACCATTTACAAAGGTCAGGTTCTATTCAGTGATACCTTGAAATAATGTCCTTTTATAACAAATTCCTTTGTGAAAAAAAAAAGCCCATGATATTAATAGAAAAGAAAACAGAAGCAACAGGCACATCGCAGTAACATTTCATTGGTGGAAAAATTTAAAACTAACCAATCAGCAAACACTTTTCTCAGTGTTTTGTTTTTGGTTTTTTCCCTATTTTAAGAAAAATATAGCTGGTCAAAGGTAAGAAAAAGTTTATTTGCTTTATTTTTAGCGACTACATTTTTTCCCAACTATTCCATTCACCACCTTCTCTTGTCAGAAAAGGAAAACCTTCTTTCATTCATCTGTCTGGCCATTCATCAGGTTCTTATTGAGCACCTAATCCAAGCTAGAACTATGCTAGCTGCGGGGATACAATGGTAAACAAGAAAGACCAAGAAACCCCCAATCTAGCAGAAGACGTAGACAACTGAAATGGCTTTTGCAATACAGTGCTCTAAGGGCTGTGATGAGAACAGCATGCTTTGACCGCCACTAACTCCCATTGGGGAGGCCAGCGGGAAACCTCCTGGAGAAAATTACTCTAAGCTGAAACCTAAAACAGGGCAGAGTAGGGAATGAGGAAGAGTTTTTAAGGGAGCAACTGATGTAAAGGAGTAAAAACAAAGGGTTTCCTGTTCAAAGAACTGAAAGAAGTTGGTGAAAGAGGGGACAGAGGAAAAAGATGGGATTGGATTAGGAGACCAGGGCCGTATCTCACTGAGTGTTGTCAGCCGTGCCAAGGGCTTGAACTCAATCTTAAGGTTAACTGGAGTAAAGTTAAAGGGTTCATTAGGGAAAACATGAATAAATATCATTCTCCAATAAAATCATTCATGCCAGTTAGGGAACCAGTTAGGAGGTTGTTACTGTAAACCAGGTGAAAGAGATAACAGTGGTCTAAAATAGTTTCGTAAACCATTTGACTAACAGGACAATCAATTCCACACTTTGATTTTACATTCTTTATCTCATGTCATGGAAAATGTTTCCTGCTGAAAATTTTGCAACATAAGCAAGCAAGTGCAGTGATATTTTAGGGAGTGGAGCCCCCAGAATTGCACATTCTCCCGAATGGCCTTCTGCTCCTCTGACAGATGACACGCTGGGGGCTGGTCTAGCTGAATCACTTCACTCTCATTCTGTAACTCCCACCCCGTCCCTCCCCAGCCTAAACTGTGTCTTTTGGATCTTTTTCCTAGATCCAACATATTTGTCTTCTCCTTCAGCCCTAAGTTTTCTACAAATTTTCTTTTTTGTATGTTTTTTTGTTTGTTTTGGGGGTTATTGTTGCTGTTGTTGTTGTTTTTTGTTTGTTTGTTTTTGAGATGGAATCTCACTCTGTTGCCCAGGCTGGAGTGTAGTGGCATGATCTTGACTCACTGTATCTCTGCCTCCCGGGTTCAAGCAATTCTCCTGCCTCAGCCTCTTGAGTAGCTGGGATTACAGGCATGCACCACCACGTCCGGCTAATTTTTGTATCTTTAGTAGAGACGGGGTTTCACCATATTGGCCAGGATGGTCTGGATCTCTTGACCTTGTGATCCGCCCACCTCAGCCTCCCAAAGTGCTAGGATTACAGGCGTGAGCCACCGTGCCCAGCTCTACACATTTTCTTTTCTTTTCTTTTAATATAATAATAATGTTTATGCGAGGGAATCAGGAAAAAACTAAAATAACAGACTAAACGTACATAAGAGAGAGGGGTAATTGAAGTTAAAGCATTCTTTTTCTTTTTTTTTTTTTTAGGTGGACAGGAAGTAGAATTTATTGGTGAGTATTAAGAGGGGGAAGCACAGTGAAAGCCCTCATGAGTGCAGGGCCCGCCACTTCTCTAGAGGGCCACGACTGGGAAGGTACTTGACCCCACAGCCATCTGGGATGAGCCGCTTCTCAGCCACCATGTCTTCAAATTCATTGGCATTGAACTTGGTGAAGCCCCACTTCTTTGAGATGTGGATCTTCTGGCAGCCAGGAAACTTGAACTTGGCCCTGCCCAGGGCCTCAATCACGTGCTCCTTGTTCTGCAGCTTGGTGCGGATGGAGATGATAACTTGGCCAACTGGCCACAGTGCCCCGGGGCTTTCCAAAGGCACCTCGCATGCCTGTTTGGAGCCTACATTGGGGTAGTGCAAGGTCAAAAACATGTACATCCATCTGAAAGGACTGTCTCCAAGGTCCTTTAGAGCAACCCATACAACAAACAGGCTGCATACACTACCAAGGAAGCTGCTGTTTGCAGCTATTGCACACTGGGACACATTTTCTTAACACAAGTTTGAATTCCCCAAGACTCATAATTTGACCTCTGCTTTCTGAAATGGAAGTTTGACATAGATATACATTCTTTTCCTTAACAAAGGAGTTACAGATCATGAGTTGGTTAGTGCAATATACTTAAAATTGCTCCTTGCACATATGTCCACAAGTTTATCTTCTTCCCCTGGGTTCACAGTTTCCTCTGTTACCCTTACAGGGTCTCTGCATCTGTATTCACATGGGACAGCCTTGAGCAGCACAGCTCAGACCTCAGCTCGGCTGGGACGTTGTAGAAGAAAGTAGAGTACCAGGAGGAGAATGAAGTAGATGAATTCTAAGATTCTACGCTCTCTAGTGGAGTGTTGTTTCCTAAAAAATTATCAGACCACACATTCCACACATGAAAAATTCATCATACTTTGAAGATAATTAAAGTAAATGTCATCCAATTTTAACCAAATTTATATTCTACCACTAAAGGACATGCAAATGGCTTCTTTTAAAAATATATATAGCCAGAATGGTTTTTGGCAATATAACAATGAAAAAACTGAAACATTTTGGGGGTAATTAACTCATGTTTTAGATATCTACCATTATTAAAGTTTTCATGGGTAAGACTAGATCTTAAAACAGATTGATTTTTTGATGACCAGAAACTGAACTGAATTTGAACAAGTCCCATTGGGACTGAATTTTTAGCATCTCAAAAGTGGTGTTTAAAACCACACTACTCTGACAATGGGAAACCAATGAACATAGTACAGCCACAGGATCTTTGTATACTGCAATGGGTGGAAGTAAAGTTTCCCTAAAATAAAATTGATGTTCCTGTTATCAATTATCCCACAAGGAAGTAAATCCTGAGACAAGAAAGGAGGGCTTGGGAAATATGTCAGTTACCGAGGACAAAGAGAACCTCTCCCTTTTCTAGGTGAGGGACTCATCTTAATGAGCAATGAAGCCTCAATACTGTAACAGCCAGTGCTAGTGACTGGGCATGGGGTGAGTTGCCCCTATAATCAAGAATAAAGCAAGGACCTGCCTGATGAGGAACCCCCAAAGGATTTGGAACAGAGGCTGCAATTTTCAGATGTTTTGTATAAGTTGCACTTCCCTTCTATTATCCTCAAACAATATGTTTTAAAATGCTCCAAATCCTAAAAATCTTACAATGATTAAATGTAATTCCTGGCCTCTCCTTTACTAAGAGAAATTAAAGAAAAAGGAGACGCCCAACTGCTGGAGTGCACATGTCTAGTGGAGTTGTTTACCCTTTCCCAAGTCCGAGGTGGCTTTGGCAGCAGCAATTATGGTTGGAGAAAACCGTGCCTGCAGTGATGTTCTCACAGACAGTTCAGAAGAAAAAGGCCAGCTGAAGAGAGATTCTGGAGCAACCAGCACCTGAGCCAGTGGTGTGGATGCCCTGCCATGAGGGCCTGCAGCAGCATGCAGTGAGAACATTCGGGATTTCCTTTTGAGAATGTCAAGTCATCACGGACAGCGGCTCATGAGTCAGACCTCACCCCGTGTATCATCGTCAGAACACCATCCATGGTGGTTTGGACCATTACGCAGTTTTAAATTGTTTTTGTTCTTATTCATTGTTTAATTTATATCTGTGGTGGATCATTGGTTAAAGACAGGAAGCAAAGAACACTGATGTTGAAATACAAATTTATACGAAACATAAAAGAGATAATTCTATAAATTCCCTTAAGAGTTTCTTTAACCAAACCTACCAGTTGCATTGAACTAATCAAAATATTTATATAGCACATCACGCTCTCTCTAGTTCTACTTTTAGAATGTTAAAAGAGAAACTATTTTGCCAATAATATGGAATTTGGGGTTTTCGTCTAATGGGATTAAATATTATCCATAACAAAATATTTTATTTGAGCATAGGCTAGGAAAATGACAACTGAAATCTTTTCTCTGAACCCATATTTTAGGAACAAAAATATAAAAATTATTTCAATAAAACACTTGTGTTTTTAAAAGTAAAATGCAAGAAATCCAAACATAAAATAAGCAGTTTTGTTGATGTTGCCACAAGTAGTTACATTTATATCTATATTTTAATATATATTTGGTCCCCAACTAAATATTATAGAAAACATTTTACATTTCAGATCTTTCAGTTTTTTAAAATTAAAAAAAATTTTTAAATAAAATTTTAAAAAATTGATAGCAAATGTTACTTGTTAAGTGGGAAAAAGTTAAAATGTATTTTATATAATAATTATTAAGATTATATTTAAACAATCAATTAAGATCACCATGTAATTTATCATCCAAACTAGAACAGTTTTGAGAATGGAAAGGGCTACTAATAATAATCATCATCCCAGGAGAATATATAAAATCCAGGCCTATCCTAAGGAAATGGGACTTTTGGTAATACTACTAAGAATATGATCTGTAATAACATATTGGCCTTTTCATAAATTTTAAATTATTTATTATGCAACACATAAGATGATGAGATGATTTTTACTGTAGAAGGGACATATGCCAGAAAACAAACCTAAACTAGATTGTGCTATTTTAATCCAATTCCTTCATTTCACAGATGAAGATCATAAACCTAAATATGCTAAAAGGTATGACCAAGGTATGACACCTAAGCTAGAAGAAACTTTCATGCCTTTAAATTATAATGACTCGCTTGATGACAGATGACCAGGAAATTAAAAACATAATTTTAATAACTACTTCCTAAAATTATAACAAGTAATGTGAAATAATTAGCATCTTTAATAAAAATCTCGAAAAATAATTGTTATTGTCAATATTCTGAGATGTTGTACCATGCTTATTTATAGAAACTCTAATAATCAGTCCCAGTGGCAGAAAAACTTACCAAGGTTGTCAGAGGTGAGACAGACAGGTGTGGGCTGGTAACCTGAAGCAGCTGGTGATCTGAGCAGTTCCTCATCTGGAAGGTCATAGGAAAGGGAAAGTTCTCACACTGACAACTGAGCCTGCAAGCTCATCCCCACCAGTCCCGCAACATGGTGGCCTGCTTAAGTAACAATGACTGAGCCTGAGATGGTACAATGAAAGAACGGTAATCTTGTGCCCAGATGTAGAACATTCAGAATCTGGAGAAGTAGGGCCATCTGATTTGTGGAAACAGCCTAAAACAACAATACTGGGACAGAGGCAGATGCAATGGCCACTAGTAGCCAGATTAGACTTCAGTTCTCATTTCACCTTCCATTTGTAAACGGGTCTAGCCTCTCAGAATTCAGTAAACCTCAGAATCCGTGGACAATTTGGGGAAGGAGTGCAATGGAGTTTTGATAAAAAGCTACAGAATATTCTGCTGAACAGTAGAAGGGGCATCTTGAGCAATTCTTTGGAAAAATTAAACATGACACAAAAGCCATTCACAAGTGGTGTTTCCATTATGCTTAAATTCAAATTGTGTAAAACCCAGTGAAGATAGAAAGGGAACTGGTAAATTGGACCATTATAGATCATTTTATGTGTATAATTGAATGATTCTTACATAATTTCAGCATATTAGTTGACAAATTAGAAAAAGAAGAAAATAAACAATGTTCGGTCTGATTAAAGGAATAAAGGCAAGAAGTAAGTAGAGTAATTAATAGAAGTGAAATAAGACAATAATGATGAAGACAGATAATAATGGCACCTTAGCGGGAAAAGTCCTTCCATTGCTACTTAGTGGCAGTTTTTTCAATTTTTTTTTCCACAGTAAACTTTTCACACAGCCCTTTGAGTTCTACAAAAGAAAGAACACAAGATTTGAAGATGGAAAATTTGAACTTAAATCGTTGCTCCACCATTGACCTTGAGCCAATAACATTGTTTTTTTATCCTTGTTTCCCTTTACTGCAGAGGAGCAGGAATGCCTTACTCACAGGGCTTGTTGAAAGAAATAAATACAGTAATTATGTGAGCAGGTTCAACATACAGAAGGCCATCAAATATGTTAATTTCTTTTCAAGAATATTTAAAATAATCTTGAAGAATACAAGGAAGAATATCTAAAAATATAAGAAACATTAAAGAAAAGAAAGAATCTGGAAAGTCTTGTAGGGAGTTCGCCATTTAAAAGAGCTCATTAGCATTTCATAACCTTTCCAGTTAATAAGGTGCTGTTCTGAAGATTCTATCATTATATGATACACAGGTTGCAATTAATGAAATATGGAAAAATGAAAACTCTATTAGAAAATTTCCAGTTAGCAGAACAGGGATTGTAATTATTCCTCAAATAATTGTAATTTGAGGAAAAGCATTAATAATTAAAAGGTCAAGATGGTCCACCCCTTAGGAACCTAAGTAGCAGGGAGTTTATAATGCAAATTATAATTTTTATTAGGTATGTGAGGGGAAAACTTCACCTCTAAGCACAAAAACTCTAAAAGAGGACAGACTATCTTTTTTACTTACCTGAACAGATTCCTATTCTTCTTTTGTTTGGTCTAGACATTACCATCACCTTTCTAAGACGTTCATTGAATGTTATAGGTCCCAAGAATAAAAAAAGTGCAACTAATTGTGTAGCTAAAATAAAAACAATTTTTAAAATAAAGAATACAAAATAGGAATTAACAATGAGATACAACAGAATAAACAATAAAAGCCAAGTTTTCCAGGGTAGATCAGGGTCACCACCATCACCATCAGCATTATAGTATCTCTTTTATTAGCTGTTACAAAATCTAGAGCATTTCTTAAGATTCCTCCTAGAAAATTCCAGAAGTCCTAGAGATTATTTTAAATATGCTCATTATTAACCTCCTAGATACCACTTAGCACCTGTCATTTTTCTCTACCCCTGTTTCAACAGCTGCAGTAATGGCTTCTGGAGAAATGGCAGAATCAATGAGAATTAGCCAAACCAATTCCATGAACAATTCCGGTAAGTCATGTCCTCTCCATTTCTGCAAGTCAGGATTAGGCTGCTTCAGCTCACACTCCAGTGCTCCAACAAATAGAGAAAAGAAACATTCCTCATGCCTCGTGAACTGCCCTGCTGTAAAATCCATATGTTGAAAACATCTTAAGGCACTCCAGTAAAACAATCTTCTTTTTTCAAATGTGTAAGTATTATGTTGAACAACTATGGTCTGTAAGAAATTAGAAAGCCATTCTGTTTTGTTCTGCTGTCTTTATATTTATTCAATATTTGGGGGATTGTCCTTCCCCTGTCCACTGGATAAAAACTTGGGCAGGCCATGGCATTTTTCAGGTAATTTTTAGGTAACACAAATAGTCAGTGGTGTACTGAATCTGCTTATACTAACTTGCAAGATTGCATGTATTTCTTCCTAACTCTGCATTTAGTGATATCATGTTGGAGACTTAAAATACTCACCTAGGTTGACAGAGAGAATATATCTTAAAAGGGACAGACCTCTAAATGGTACTGCTCTTCTCCCTCTGCCCAGATGACATCTCCATCCTCCCGACTGGTGCAAGTGTGTGGAAGGCATGGATGCTGAAAGAGATCACATTCTAGGAGTGTAGTGATTATAGCCTACAAAGGTCAAGAGAAGACATGGTGTGAAGATCTGTTTTCTGAATGATAAATTTAACATGATGAGTAAATGAATTATTGCTCACATGTTCCTGCATGCTCTGGGTGAGATTTGCATTTTTGTTCATCAACAATGAAGCTCAGTATCATTCTTTGAAAGATTCACTGGACACCACTCTTCAAGGGCAGCAAGAAAGATGATACACTGTCATGAGTAATGAGGTAATCAACATCAAATAAGTTGTATTAGAGAATTGCAGAAACAAGATCTATACTGTTTCTATACAATTGAGTCCTGAAGAGTCATGGCCGAGTCAGTCATCACAGCACTGCTACATTTTTCTCACAGTGGGAGATATAAAATTGACAAGAAGTGGACTATAAAGAATATAAAGAGAGAGTTCCTGGATTTGAACAGGAAGAGACAATGCCTTAACACTGCAAGGAATCTTCTTGTGCAGTGACTGGACAATATGCAAACACCTAAGTGCTTCTCTAGATCTTCACCAATCAAGATAAATCACTACGCCTCACATGAGCCCATACATTTTCCAATACATTTTTTAAAGAATTGTTTTTATAGACAGGAGTCCTGCAAAAAAATATTTGCCAGTGTTTCATATACATTATGTGTGACCAAAGGCTAAAGGATGGCTAAGTGACAAAACTTCTGCTGAACTAAAGATGGCCTCTACACTTGACACAGTCCCATGTTCTTTGGCCAGACTTCAGATCCCCGACAATCTTCTCTGTTAGGATAACTACTTTTCAGCAGTGGTTCCTTGACCCTTTATGAAATTAAAGCTCTGTTGGAACACCACACCGCCCCCCACCCCCACCCAAGCTATCCAAGCATGTTTTTACATAGCTGAACAAGCAATAACGTAGTCAACGATCTGCACTAACCTCAGTGACTCCTGCTTTACAAAGCCTTCCTTATTGATGTGTGTTTGGAATTGAATGAAGGAGAGGGAACAAAGACAAATTATGAGCAAGGAGAAAGGAGAAGGAAGTGCAGGAGATTGCAGATCTAACATTGCAGAAATTAGCCTAACAAAATAGAGGGCCCAGTGAATACATTTAGGAAAAGGAATATGGGTCTATGAAACTGAATACAGCGCCAATTCTGTCATTCCTCTGTTCCTCCACATATATAATTCCTCATCATTCTCAGGAAACTCCATTTCTTTCCCAGACAGGACTGTTGGAATACATCTCCCTCTCCTACTAGATAATCCATAGAACACAACATCCTCAGCAGTACATTTCTGAACTTTGAGCTATGCTGACTAGAATACGAGGAGAATGAGTGGAAGACTTCGGTCCAAGGTGGGGCTTAGCCTCTGAGGTGTGGTATAGCCATGTTTACCATGCTTTCAGACCTTTCGCCATACAGATTAAAAAGTGTAGTAAGAATGTGCTTATTGCCTATTTACAACTATATAACTTGAGGCTAATGACACAACGTGGCACCAGTGACGGAGTAAGAAACCGAAAACAAAATTTGAATGTTAGATTTAGGTGACAAGGTTTGCCAAGCAAGTTTTTGCAATCATTTCAGTAATTATTCTGAAATTTTAGGGTGGCATGATTGAGGTCCAAAAAGTTCAAGATCATGATTGGTACTTCCTACAACATTGCAGGTCCTCATGAGGCTGAGGACATTAGCCAAAGATCAAGCATGTCTTCTTTGAGGGAACCAGAGGAAACTTGAGAAGCTGTTGTCATGGAGCATCTGCTAATTAATGCTACCTTGTCATTTTTGTTGAATGCTATCTCCATCTCTTTTAAGGTAAATGCAATAAAGTGTAATTCACATACAATCTACGTGCTTCAGTCTTCATTTTATTCTATTCTCAAGTCCTGTCTTCTGTAGACTTAATTCACACTCCAAGTCCCTACTTATTTTTCTGCATCATCTAGTGTATTACCATTGAACTCCAATGGGTTTTATACACACACATATGTACATGCACATGTGGATTCACACACATATTCCACGAACAAGAATTGATTTTCACAGTCAGCACATGATGCACATTTTACATCATGATCTAATAAAAATATACACATGTATAAATATAAATGAATAAATGTTTGACACACAATAATTATCCCAATACATATGATATATTCTGTTATTATCTATTTTATTTGTAATGCTAATATTCATGAACTGATTAGTTTATCTAATTATGGGTTTCAGCCTGTAGTTTAAATCCATTTTGCTCTACATCCCACGTGCAGATTGTACCCCGGAATACATTGGTGAATAATCAATAAAATTCATTATAGAATTATCTGCTCCTCAGCTTTTTCTTTCTTTACTTTTTGGTCCAAGTGAAATAACTGTGCCAAGCATTTTACAGTATTCCCAACTAATCTCTGAATTCAAAAGGGAGGCATATATCCTCATTTTCAAGTAAATTTAAGAATTAAATACTTGTTCTGCCAGAAAGATAAACATACATATACCTACCTACACACACACACAAACACACACACACATACACATGGACAGAAATAAAGGCCTGGAAATAGATGCCCAACATTTATAATAGTGATTATCTCAAGATAATAAGACTGAATAAAAACGGGAAGGGAATGAGGGACTATCACCTTTTACATTATGTACTTCCACACTTTTTTACAATAGACTTGTATTATTAGTGTACTTTTTAACTTAATTAAGATACATTCAGTTTTAGAAATTTGGAAAACATGACAATAAATCTCCAAAGTCTCACCACCCAGAAAAAAATCAGTCATAAAAATTGGATACATTTCTGTTCATCTTTTCTTCCATTAACATACACACACAATCACACACATACACACAGAACACTATAATTATAGTAGACATAGATTTTTATCCTTTTTCACTTAGCATTATAATCAAGGATATTTAGCCAAGTTGTTAAAATTTTTCCAACTACTTAGCATTTCATAATTGCATATAGTTCATCAAATGGGTATTTCAAAAAATAGAAAAGTGGTCATTTATTATTAAAATTATTTCCAGAATTCTCAATAAGAATATTTTAATAAATTATAACCCCCAAATGAAATAATAAAATTATTAAATTTCTACCACAATTATGTGTAAAACAGACATACACAGTTGAACAAGATTGAAGCCCACAGAATAGTTTAAAAAGGAGTGTGCCTTAGTATCATTAAACATTTCTTACCCAGTCTAGGTAAAATAGTTCACATAAGTGTTCAGCACTTTGAGGATATAATCATTTAAAAATGGCTTAGAAAATTTACAAATAATTAAACTTAATTAACTTTAATAGGGCAGCATGAGTAGAGCTATACAGATAAAATAAACAATACAAACCATTAAATGGAGGAAAAATCTAGAATGGGCATAGTTTTAAACATATTGCACTTGAAGAACCTGTACAAACCTAGTGGTAATAGCTAAATAGGCAGGTAGGCTTGTACCTGTCAAGCTCAAAAGAGATAAAGTGGTCAGACTGCATATTTAGCAACAGGGAGCTAAAGCCAAGGCCAGTGAATGAGCCCAGACAAGTACTGTACATGGGATGAAAGAAGGCCACGGCCATGAAAGGAGCCGGGCACATTCCTCAGCCCCGGGCTCAAAACAAACAAGCCCAGTACAAACACATCCCATCCTCCCATCCCACCACATATCGCCATATATCTCTCAAACTTCCTGAGCCCAGTACAAACACCACCAGGAAAGTCTCCGATAAGGGGACAGCCGTTCAAAGTTTTACAGAAAGAGCGGGAACCAAAAGAATTCCTTTGTTCCCCTGTAACTTTCAGGCTATAAAAAGCGAACACTCGCATTGTTCAAGGCCCTCTTGTATGCTGTGGAATGGAAGGACCGGGTTCGAACTTGTAGTAAAGATCCTTGCCGCTTGGCTTTGACTTTGGACTCTGGTGGTCTTCTTTGAGGAACTAACGGTCTGGGCATAACATCTGGGGGCTCGTCCGGGATTCCCCAAGCCCACCAGACGCCTGGTCAACAGATCTGCTAGGATCGATCTACTGATAGGTGAGCTGGCTCGTCTCCGTTTGTCTGTCTGTGTCTGTTCTGAATCCGAATCTGTGACTCGCGAGGTCTGAAACTGGAGCTGGCACAGTCCTGGCGGACGCGCTATAGGACGGCCAGCGGTGACCGGTGGGAGACGTCCCCTGGCTCTCATCTGATCTATATTGCAATCTGAGCTGCCCCGGTTTGGCGGGCAGCAGCTTTCTCTGATCTGAGCTGCCCCGGTTTGGCGGGCAGCAGCTGTCTCTGATCTGAGCTGCCCCGGTTTGGCGGGCAGCAGCTGTCTCTGATCTGAGCTGCCCCGGTTTGGCAGGCAGCAGCTGTCTCTGATGTGGGCTGCCCCAGCGCGATCGCGATCCAGGCAGCTAACTCTGACCCGGGCTTCCGGTGTGCGCTTGCAATCTGAACTGCCCCGGTTTGGCGGGCAGCAGCTGTCTCTGATCTGGGCTGCCCCAGCGCGACCGCGATCCAGGCAGCTAACTCTGACCCGGGCTTCCGGTGCGCGCTTGCGATCTGAACTGCCCCGGGTTGGCGGGCAGCAGCTGTCTCTGATCTGGGCTGCCCCAGCGCGACCGCGATCCAGGCAGCTAACTCTGACCCGGGCTTCCGGTGCGCGCTTGCGATCTGAACTGCCCCGGGTTGGCGGGCAGCAGCTGTCTCTGATCTGGGCTGCCCCAGCGCGACCGCGATCCAGGCAGCTAACTCTGACCCGGGCTTCCGGTGCGCGCTTGCGATCTGAACTGCCCCGGTTTGGCGGGCAGCAGCTGTCTCTGATCTGGGCTGCCCCAGCACGACCGCGATCCAGGCAGCTAACTCTGACCCGGGCTTCCGGTGCGCGCTTGCGATCTGAACTGCCCCGGTTTGGCGGGCAGCAGCTGTCTCTGATCTGGGCTGCCCCAGCGCGACCGCGATCCAGGCAGCTAACTCTGACCCGGGCTTCCGGTGCACGCTTGCGATCTAAACTGCCCCGGTTTGGCGGGCAGCAGCTGTCTCTGATCTGGGCTGCCCCAGCGCGATCGCGATCCAGGCAGCTAACTCTGACCAAGGCTGCCAAAGTGCGCCTGCAATTAGATATCATTAATAAGTCAGATCAGATTTCCTTTACAGGGATTCAAACCCACATTCCTTTACAGGAAAAGACTACAAATTATTACAGGGTGAGTAATACCCAGAGCACTCCTCTATCTCTCCTTACGAGTAATTTCAAAGAAGTTAGAGCAAAGGGCCATAATCTTAGTATAGAAATCAGGAAAAGAAAGCTAATTACTCTGTGTCGCTCCGAATGGCCTGCCTTTGATGTGAGGTGGCCGCCCGAAAGGACCTTCCGAATTGCTGTCATCACTAAAGTAAAGTCCAAGATTTTCCTACCTAGGCGTGCAGGCCACTTAGATCAAATCCCATATATCCTCATATAGCAGGACCTTGTTAAGAACCCACCTCCTTGGCTGTCCCCTTTCCAATTAGCCTCTGAACCCTGTAAGGCACTGGTTGCTCGACCACTAAAATCCAAGCAACCAACTGTCCCCCCCATCCTGTTCTACCTGACAGCGGGGACCCACTGTTCACAGAACCCCCTCCGTACCCCTCCGGGCCCCAGGCCCCAGCCCCCCTGGCTGAGCTGCAGGAAGGAGCAGGCGGACAGGAGGCGGCTGGCACACACGGGCCCGCTGAAAGGGAAAGTAACTTTGAAAGGCCGGCGGGGCGGACGCGAAGGCGCACTTCGCGGACTAGCCCCCCTCAGCCGCCTGACTCCATGGTGGCTTTACCCCTTCGGGAAATAAGACCCCCAGATGACACAGGAATCCCCAGGCTCCAGTACTGGCCATTCTCCACCAGTGATCTGTATAACTAGAAGACTCAGAGTGCTCGGTTTTCAGACAACCCCAAAGATTTACTGGCTTTACTGGATAGTGTCATGTTCACCCACCAGCCCACTTAGGATGATTGTCAGCAGCTCCTCCGAATCTTGTTCACCACGGAAAAGCGAGAGAGAATACAGATAGAAGCTAGAAAGCTGGTCCCGAGGGACGACGGTCAACCGACTGCCAACCCCAACCTCATAAACGCAACCTTTCCTCTGACCAGGCCGGCGTAGGACTACAACACGGCAGAAAGTAGAGGACAGCTACACCTTTATCGCCAGACTCTAATGGCAGGTCTCCAGGCAGCTGCTCGCAAGCCCACTAATTTGGCTAAAGTATATTCTATTCTGCAGGGGAAGACAGAGAGCCCAGCTACCTACTTAGAAAGATTAATGGAAGCTTTTAGACAGTACACCCCCACAGATCCAGAGGCTCCAGGAAGTCAGGCAGCTGTTGTAATGTCTTTCGTAAATCAGGCAGCCCCAGATATTAAGAGAAAACTCCAGAAATTAGAAGACTTGGAGAGGAAGCAGATTCAGGACCTCCTTCAGATAGCCCAGCAGGTTTACAATAACAGAGATACTCCAGAGGAAAAGCAATTTAAGGCCACTGAAAAAATGACCAAGGTCCTGGCAGCAGTAGTATAGAAAGAGCATCTACAGCCAAAGTACACCCAACCTAGGCGGCCCCCCCGGCATGATAATCTGAGCAAAGACCAATGTGCCTATTGTAAGGGGGCTGGCCACTAAGTAAGAGACTGCCCCAAAAAGAAACCACGAGGACAAGGACCCGGACCCCCTAGGTCTACACCCGTACTAGTCACTCAAGACGAAGACTAAGGAAGACGGGGTTTGGACCCCCTCCCCGAACCTAAAGTAACTTTGCAAGTGGAGAGGTCCCCAGTCCAGTTCTTGGTCGATACAGGAGCACAGCACTCGGTCTTAGTTAAAACTAATAAGAAATTATCCTCCAAATCCTCATAGGTACAAAAGGCCACAGGAGTTAAGAAATACCCATGGACAACACAAAGAACAGTAAACCTCAGAGCCAAGAATGTAACCCATTCTTTCCTAGTCATCCCTGAGAGCCCCTGTCCCCTATTGGGGAGATACCTGCTAACTAAAATAGGAGCACAGATCCATTTCCTCCCTGAAGGGCCCGTCGTGACCAACTCCCACAATCGACCCGTGTCCGTCCTGACTATAAACTTAGAAGATGAGTACCGGCTCCACCAGGAGAAAGCGGCCCCTGACCAGGACATAGCAACCTGGCTCCAGCAATATCCAGAAGCGTAGGCGGAAATGGGGGGCTTAAGTCTAGCAAAACACCGTCCTGCCTTATTTATTGAACTTAAGCCTAGGACAGACCCCGTGCGGGTACGCCAATACCCAATGCCCCTAGAGGCCAAGAAAAGGATTGCCCCGCATATCCGCCGCCTCCTTGACCAAGAGGTCCTTCGCCCATGTCACTCACCCTAGAATACTCCATTGTTGCCAGTACGAAAACCTAATAGTGGATAATACAGACCTGTACAAGACTTAAGTTACTGCCGCTCCAGCGTACCTCTGGCCTTGATGCATGAAGCTGCTCCTATCAGTGAACTAGACGAGGTCGGCGTCAGGAAGTGGGTGGTCCTGCAGGTCTTCTCAAACTCCATGCACCTGAGCTAGTATCTTGGTGCAGTCATGGAGTGGGGCGTCCAGGTCCGGGTTGGGCAGCAGCGAGGCAGGGTATGTCAACAAGAAGGTTGTGGACATACATCCAACTGTACCTAACCCGTATACCCTCCTAAGTACCTTAAACCCTAAACATCAATGGTACACTGTTTTAGATTTGAAAGATGCTTTCTTCAGTTTGCCTTTAGCCCCTCAGAGCCAAAAGCTCTTCGCCTTCGAGTGGAATGACCCTGATAGAGGCATAAGTGGCCAACTGACATGGACCAGGCTGCCGCAAGGATTCAAAAACTCTCCTACCCTGTTCGATGAGGCCCTCCATGAAGACCTAGGTGAGTACCGACGTAAACACCCTGAAATAATTTTACTACAGTATGTTGATGACCTCCAAATTGCTGCTGAGACCCAAGAAGCTTGCATCCAAAGGACCAAAGGTCTCTTACAAGCTCTGAGGAATCTAGGCTACCGAGCCTCGGCAAAGAAAGCTTAAATCTGTAAGCCAGAGGTAACATATCTAAGGTACCTGCTTAAAGGAAGGCAGCGCTGGCTAACAGACGCCCAGAAACAAACTGTTCTGCAGATCCCCAGGCCACAATCCACCCGACAAGTGAAAGAATTCCTGAAGTCGGCAAGATTTTGCAGACTATAGATACCTAGGTTCGCAGAACTGGCTAAACCCTTGTATCAGGCAACACGAAGGCAACAGCCATTTAATTGGACAGACGAAGCCGAGTTGGCCTTCCAACAGATTAAAACCGCCCTACTCTCCACGCCTGCACTAGGACTACCTGATGTTACCAAGCCCTTCCACTTATACGTGGATGAGAATAAAGGTGTCGCCAAGGCAGTAATAACTCAGAACTTAGGCCCCTGGCAGAGGCCAGTTGCCTACCTGTCAATGAAGTTAGACCCAGTAGCTGCCGGGTGGCCCCCTTGTCTCCGAATGATTGTGGCCACGGCTCTGATGGTGCAAGATGCTGATAAACTTGTCATAGGGCAAGAATTGCAGGTCGTTACTCCACATGCCATCGAAGGTGTACTCAAACAGCCACCTAATCGATGGATAAGTAATGCCCGGCTCACCCACTACCAAGGACTACTACTAAATCCTCTCAGGATAATTTTCCTGCCCCCAACGACCTTAAACCCTGCCTCGCTGCTGCCCAACCCGGACCTGGACGCCCCACTCCATGACTGCACCAAGATACTAGCTCAGGTGCACGGAGTTCGAGAAGACCTGCAGGACCGCCCACTTCCTGACGCCAACCTCGTCTAGTTCACTGATAGGAGCAGCTTCATGCATCAAGGCCAGAGGTACGCTGGAGCGGCAGTAACTTCAGAGACTGAGGTAATCTGGGCGGAACCCTTGCCCCCGGGGACATCGGCCCAGAAGGCCGAACTGATAGCGCTCACCCAAGCTCTTACCTTAAGGGCGAGGAAAAAGCTGACAGTATATACAGACAGCCGATATGCTTTTGCAACGGCGCATATACATGAGGCCATTTACAAGGAGTGAAAGTTACTAACAGCTGAAAGAAAAGAGATAAAAAACAAGCAAGAGATCCTAGCCCTGCTAACAGCCCTATGGAGGCCAGAAAAATTAGCCATTGTACATTGCCCAGGGCATCAGAAACTAACTACTCCAACTGCTCAAGGCAACTTTCTGGCAGACCAAACTGCAAGGAATGTGGCGAAGGCTCCCAGCCAACTCCTTGCACTCCAGCTCCCTGACCCGGGCCCCCAGGACTTGCCATATTTCCCTCAATATTCAGAACAAGATCTCCAGTAGATTGACAAACTTCCCCTGAAACAAATCCAGAATAGGTGGTGGACTGATACTAATGACCAAACCATCCTACCAGAAAAATTAAGACAACAGGTGTTAGAACACATCCACCGAACCACCCACCTGGGGGCCCGGCGGATGATAGACCTGATCAGACGCTCCAAGCTCAAAATCAGACATATAGCTGAGACGGCCAGCAGTATCGTGACAAGTTGCAAAGTCTGCCAGCTTAACAACACATACCCCCAATCTCAAGCTGCAGCAGGAACAAGGCTCAGAGGAACCAGGCCCGGTATCTACTAGGAAGTAGATTTTACTGAAATAAAGCCAGGAAAGTACAGGTACCGGTACTTACTTGTCTTTGTAGATACTTTTTCAAGGTGGACTGAAGCATTCCCAACCAAAAAAGAAACTGCTCAGGTCATAACAAAGAAAATTCTGGAAGATATCCTTCCCAGGTATGGATTCCCCATCCAGATAAGGTCAGATAATAGGCCCGCTTTCGTCGCTAAAGTAAGTCACGACTTGGCTTCCATCCTTAAGGCAAATTAGAAACTACATTGCGCTTACAGGCCCCAGAGTTCAGGACAGGTAGAAAGGATGAATCGGACCTTAAAAGAGACCTTAACTAAATTGACTATAAAGACTGGTGCTAATTAAGTAGTCCTTCTCCCCTATGCTCTGTTCCAGGCCCATAATACCCCTTACAAACTAGGCCTTACCCCTTACGAAATCATGTATGGCAGACCTCCACCCCTGGTTCCTAGCTTAAAAGATGACCTGCTTAAGTCTGAAACAGAAAGTGTCTCTGAATTCTTATTTTCCTTACAAGCCTTACAGAAAATTCACCAAGAAATCTGGCCCAAGCTGAAAGAGCTATATAAGACCAGTCCCCCACCGACACCCCATCCGTACCAGCCAGGAGACTAAGTCCTGGTTAAGCGACACCGACAAGAGACCCTAGAGCCCAGGTGGAAAGGACCACTCCAAGTACTCCTGACCACACCCACCGCCCTGAAAGTAGAAGGCATTGCGTCGTGGATCCACTACACCCACGTCAAGCCAGTGGACCCAACCTCCGACCTTCTAAGGCCAATCATGGCGGCGGCTGAAGCACCGGACACGTAGACTGTGGACAGAGCTAAGAACAACCCCTTAAAACTCACCCTGCGCCGGCAGCATAGCTCACTGCAAACATGCAGTTAAGTAGTCTAACTCTAACATTAGTCGCCCTAGTAGTCGCTGAGGAAAACATAAAGCCAGCTCCTAATCCCTTTGTCTGGAGATTCTGGCTTTATGAAAACCAAACCCACCCTAGGCAACCTCATAAGCCCAGGAAATTAGTGGCCAGTGCAGATTGCCCCTCCTCAGGGTGCAATAGCCCAATTTTACTAAATTTTACCGATTTCCCAGTAGCCAAACCAGTGGCACCAATAATACGCTTCGAGTATGATCAGACTGAATACAATTGTAAGCACTATTGGTGGCACCAAAGTGCCGGCTGCCCTTATAACTATTGTAACATCCATAAATACCAATAGTGAGGTGGAAAAGAACAGATAGATCCCAGATGGCCCTTCCATCGCAGACAAGATAAAGACCTTTCATATACATGGATAGTTAAAGACCCCTAGAACTCCTGCTGGAACACGCCTCAACACAGGGCTGTATACTACTCCTCCGCCTCCACATGGCCTAGCAGTCACCGCTATCTGTGGCGAGGTCTAGTGCAGGTACGGCCCCTGGTCCATGGAAATATCCAGCGACAAGAAAACCGCCTGACACAAGATTTACGTCCTTTTTCCTGGTTAAAATTATAGCAAGAAGGATTAGAACTTGCCAACCTTACAGGACTTCGCAGCCTGTCTGGCTGCTTTCTGTGTGCCACTCTAAGTTGTCCACCGCTAACCGCTGTCCCCCTGCCATGAGGATCCTCCACCTCTGCCCAAGCTAACAACCACCGAAACCTCTCATATGCCCCTATCCCTAATGTGCCACTATACCTAAACCCCAGTCAAGAAAAGTTTCCCTACTCTTTCTCAGGAACTAATTCCAGCCTCTGCAACATCACTGCAACGCCCCCTAACATCATCTTAAAGGCTCCGTCAGGCATATTCTTCTGGTGTAATGGAACATTATCTAAAAACCTATCAAGCCCCTCTGTTACCAACCCACTGTGTCTTCCTGTCACAATAGTTCCCCGGTTAACTCTACTTACTGCCGGCAAGTTCCTAAAGTATACCGGTAACTAGACTAGTGCTGTTATTCACCCAGACCCTAGACCGAGACCTGCACGAGCCATATTTCTCCCCCTCATTGCAGGAATCTCCCTCACCACATCCTTCATGGTGACCAGACTGGCTGGGGGAGCCCTAGGTCACACCCTCATAGAAAGTAACAAGCTGTACCAACAATTTGCCGTTGCTATAGAGGAGTCAGCTAAGTCCCTTGCCTCCCTCCAGCGGCAGCTCACGTCCCTAGCACAAGTAACCTTGCAGAACAGGAAGGCCTTAGACCTACTCACTACTGAAAAAGGAGGAACGTGTATGTTTCTAAAGGAAGACTGTTGTTTCTACATAAATGAATCAGGGCTCGTGGAAGACCAGGTCCAACAGTTACGCAAGTTAAGCACAGAAGTAAGAACACGGCAGTTTGCTTCAGCTGCAGACCAATAGTAGAACTCATCTATGTTTTCTCTGTTAACCCCCTTCCTTAGACGCCTGATGAGTCTACTATTTCTGCTTACCGTAGGACCTTGTGTTGTTAACAGAATTTTGCGGTTCATTAAAGAAAAGTTTAACACTGTACAACTCATGGTCCTCAGAGCCCAATACCAACCTGTAAACGCTGAAACAGAATCAGACTTATAAGACCCAAGATTGGCTCTAAAAAAATACCTCAAAAGAAAGGGGGGGAATGAAAGGAGCCGGGCACATTCCTCAGCCCCGGGCTCAAAACAAACAAGCCCAGTACAAACACATCCCATCCTCCCATCCCACCACATATCGCCATATATCTCTCAAACTTCCTGAGCCCAGCACAAACACCACCAGGAAAGTCTCCGAAAAGGGGACAGCCGTTCAAAGTTTTACAGAAAGAGCGGGAACCAAAAGAATTCCTTTGTTCCCCTGTAACTTTCAGGCTATAAAAAGCAAACACTCGCATTGTTCAAGGCCCTCTTGTATGCTGTGGAATAGAAGGACCAGGTTCGAACTTGTAGTAAAGATCCTTGCCGCTTGGCTTTGACTCTGGACTCTGGTGGTCTTCTTTGAGGAACTAACGGTCTGGGCATAACAGTCACACAGATAAACCAGGTCATTCAGCTCACCCCTACTTCTTTCCTCTTTAGCTTTAGAGATCATATATATGTACTCTTCTCTTAAATCTATATCACGTTTTGTATCCCTAAACGTCTTATGAGCTTTTCAATGACATGTATTTCCTTTTCAACCATGTAATACACAGTTGGATGCTAAAAGAACTCTGGATTTTCAATTACAGTAATTATAAAGTCTTTAATTCATATAATCCTATACATAATATAAATAAGAATCTGCTCTAAAGGCATTGGAGGCTCAGCAAAATAGTGAGTAATTAGCAGGCCATGATCCGGAAGAAGAGGGAAATCAATAGAGACAAGGTCAGGATTTAGGCTTACTCTTTCCTGGGGCACTGGCTAATACTGGAAGAGGCTGCTAAGGGGCTGAGGGGCTGAGTGGTGCTCTTAACAACATCCCAGGAATAAGCAGACAGAAGCTGGAGGCCAGGACCTGCTTGAGAATACAGAGGTGCCGATAAATCTCATGCACTTTGGGTTAGGACACTGAAGAGTTATATCCAAGGAGTAAATGTTAACTAGAAGTTGTTCATCACTGGAACTACAGCTAAGCTTTCTTCTTCTTTCATCCCATGTACTGTCTTTAGAGCTCGACAGGTACAGTTTCTCTCAGACCCAGAAATTAAATTGAGGTGATCAGATTACTAGTGTACAGAGGCAACTGTTGAAGCAAAAGTAAACAATCTCTAGAGAAAAATATTATACTAGGCCTCAATTTCTACAAGCAATTTTTAAGTATAATGTCTGCCTCACAATAAAAAACATCCATGCATGTGAAAGGACAAAATAAAATAAATGAGAACCAACAGAAACAACAGGATAATTAAAAGGCCTGTAGGGCCTGTAGATGCTGACGTTATCAAACACAGACTTAAACTATGCTGACCATGATTAAGGTTATAAAGGTATAATTAAGAATTTCAATTAGGACAGAACTGAAAACAATTTTAAAAAGATATAGTACATTCTTAAGAACACACAGAATTTCTAGAAATAAAAAATACAGCTAACAAATTAGGAACTCAATGATGAGTTTAATACTAGTTTAGATGCAACTGAAGAGAGAATTCATGAAGTGACACGTAAATCAAAAGAAACAATCTAGAATGTAGTACAAAGAGAGAAAAAGATAAAAAATACAGAAGCAAGGATAAGAGATGTAGAGAACAGAATGAGAAGCTCTAAACTATGTGTAAATTATAGTCCCAGAAAGAAAGCAGGGAGTATAGGTGGCAGAAGTAATATTTGAATAATGGCTAAGAATATTCCAAAACTGAATGTTCTAGACACAGATTTGAGAAACGCTGTAAACCCAAGCAGGTTAAATAAAAGCCAGAGATAATGAATATTTAAAGTGCTAAAAGAAAATGTTGTCACTGAATGTTTGTATCCCCCTGAAATTCATATGTTGAAGCCTTAACCTCTAGTGTGACTGTATTTGCACATAAGGCCTGTAAGAAGGTAATATGGTTAAATGAGATCATAAGCGTGGGCCCCAATCCAATAGGGCTGGTGCCCTTGTAAGAAAAGGAAAAGGAAAAGATACGGGAGCTCTCTCTCTCTGCCATGTGAGGTCACAGTGAGAAGGCAGCTATCTGTAAGCCAGGAAGGGAGCTCTCAGCAGAAACTGAATTGGCCAGCAACTTGATCTTGGACTTCTCAGGTTTCAGAACAATGAGAAAATAATTTTATATTGTTTAAGTCACCCAGTCTGTGGAATTTTGTTACGGCAGCCTGATCAGACTAATATAGAAAATAAGTGCCGATTTATAATTCTAATAAAGTAAAATAAAAACGTTTGGGGATAAATAGTGAGTGAGAGAATTAATTATCAGTAGGTTAATACTGCTGGAAAGGAAGTATCCAAAGGCATTTTTATGTGGAAGGAAAGGAAACCAGATGAAAGGCAAAAGATGAAGATGAGGAAGACGAAGAAGAAGAGGAGGAGGAGTAGGAGGAGGGGAAGGAGGAGGAGAGGAATAAGAAGAAACAGCAAATAAAGTAGTGAATTTGTGAGTAAATGCATTCAAATATTAATCATATAAAGTAATAACAAAAGTAGCATTTAAGTTTGGGGTGTGGTAAGTGGCGTTAAAATGCTCTAAGATTATTAAATTTTCTGGGAATAGGTTAAAAGTAACAATTAGTATTAGACTTTGATATGTCAAGGATACATTTCTAATCCCTAGGTTGACACTATAAGAGTATATAAATACTAAACTAATGCATGAGGAAAATGAAAAAATAAAAAGTATTAATCCAAAAGGAGAGGACAAGAAATAAACAATAGTCAGGACAACTAAAAGCCCATAATAAGATGGCAGATTTAAATCCAAGCAGATCTGAATTATATTAAATATAAATACTAAAGTTCAAATTAAAAGATGGATTGTTACAGTGGACTTAAAAAAATGCAACTATATTCTATATATATGAGGTTATCTTAACAAAAGTATAGAAATAAATAAATAAAAGAATGGGGAGGGGGCAAGAAAAAATAAAACAAAAGAATAAAAAAAAATTAACCAAAGAACATCAACCAAAGTAAACAAATTTAGGAAACTAATTAAATAGATTTTTAAGGCAAAATGCATTATAAAAGATAAAAAGACACATTTCATAGTAATAACAGTTTCAAAACTACAACTGACCAAGAATGTTTAACAATTCTAAACTGTTATGCACCTAATAACATTGCCTCAAAATAAATAAAGCATAACTGACAAAATTACAAAAGAAAAAATCTAATCTAAAATTACAATAGTGAAACTGGTAGAATAACCATCCAATTGAGTCTAGTCAGCCTTAAGAATCATAAGAAAGCTTAAAATGGTTGTTTACTTAGGCCACTGAGTTTTGGGGTAATTTATTAGGGCAGGAATAGATAACTAAAACACCAATCATGTAGCTTAAAAGTTTCAAGTGCCAAGGTAACCATTCCAGAGCTTGATGTCTGGCCCTTCCTGTTTCTATGTGCTTCCCTAGGATGTAATGGGCCTGTGGAAAACTGCCCATCTGTGTACTGTTTTCTCAGTTATTCATTTTCTGGTATTTCCTTTTGTTGATCAACAACTGTACACACATGCAATGGCTCAAATTAAGAAGTGAAGTAAAGAAGGATATGGTAAAATGAGAATACTCATGCATTCTGAGTGGGAGTATAAATAAGTACATTTGGAAGATATTCTGGTGTTATCTACTAAAGATAAAGATATATCTCCTTATGATCCAACAAGTTCACTCATAGATGCAGAGAAGTATGTAAATATGCACTGAGATTCATATGATTCATATACAACAATGATCATAGTAACACCATTCATAATTGCCCAAAGTTGAGAACTTCAACATTTTTATAAATATTAGAACAAATAAAATAAATTGAGACTATTCATACAACAGAGTAGCATAAACCAATTAAAATTAACATGTTACATGCAACAACATGAAAATATATGTCCACTAGTACAAGAATGTTCATAATTACTTTATTCATAATAGCCCCAAACTGGAAACAACACAAATGTACATCAACACAATCCACATGATATATCAATGAACAATTTGTAGTCTACCTATACAAAGAAATGCTACTCAGTAATATAGAGGATTACACTACTGATTCACCCAACCACATGAATGAATACAGTGATGTGCCGACAACTGGCTCTTTAGAGTAGGGAAACCCTGATTTGTAGCATTTGCCAATTTCCATGAGGTAAATAGTCCCACCATGGCCAATTTCAAGCTACCAAACTGAAGTCACTGCACGCAAATTTGGTAATACATGCACACAGTTGGCTCTCTCAACCTAGTCTGAGCTGGCTCTAGCATGACACTAGATGAATCTCACAGACAATAAGCTGTGCAAAAAGGCCAGACACAAGGGTACCCATTATGTGACTTCATTTATATGAAGTCCTAGAAAACTAATTTAAAATGAAAAAGAAAAATCAGAAAAGTGGTCCCATCTGGGGAGCTGGGGTGGGGGATTATCTGGGAAGAAGCAGGAGGGAATTTTATGGGAAGATGAAAATGTTCTATAGTGTCGTGATAAGGTTGTGCATTACATAGGTATATCCATTTGTCAAAATTGTACAGCTAAGACTCATACCTTTCAAAGCACATAAACTTTACCTAAAAAAAAAAAAAAGAGAAAGGAAGGAAGGGAGGGAGGAAGGGAGGGAGGGCAGGGGAGGGGAGGGGAGGAAGGGAGGAAGAAACTGTAAAAAAGTTGTGAGATTAATGGAGTAGGGGAGTGGGGATAGATGTATAGAAAACAATACAGAAAAGGCAGAAAGTTGATAAATCATTGAAGCTGGGTGATGGGTGTATGGAGATTTATTACATCCCCTTTACTTCATGTATGCTTAAATTTTTGTGCAGTAAAATGTTTAAAAATAACTCATATATAGATGAACATAGATTCACCAATGTTTTCATTCACCAACCACGGTCTTTTCTTTGATCATAAGTCTTCCGGTTTCATTTTATCTTTGTTGCATAAACCGCCCCATGCATTTCTAGTCATTTTGCCTTTAAAGTAGAAAGAAAACTTAAAGACACATATAAAGCCATCATTGTGCAAAACTCTAGACTGTTATAATTTTTCCCATACAGCTTTTCTCTTTAACATGCCTTTTTTCATAACTAATTGGACAGGTTTTGCCAACTAAATTGACTGTGCCTGTCCATAACATTAAATGTAGTTGATATAAAATCAATAAGCCACTTTCTTTTTGCTCTTATGTTCATCAGTTTATATAATTTTAAAAGTGTATAATTAAAATACTAATATACCTGATGTTACACATTTGAGAAAAAACTCAAAACAAACTCAAGATCAACTAACCCTCAGTAAGAAAGAACAACTCCACAACTCAATTGATATGCAGGGGTGCCACTGTGCACAGGACCTTTCTAACCACTTCCCAGGCATGCCGGATTAGCTGACACTCCCTACTCCCTATATTATAGACACAGGCCACTGCCTCTTACTATTACAGTCCTAAATTATTTCATAGAAGTCTATTAACCTCCACTTTACCTAAAAACATACCATAGATACACTTCAACTAAAGCTAACTAAAATGTAATCAATCATTTTGTCTACTGGAGAATGTATCCTGAGTACTCATTGGCACATATTTCAGTCTTTCAACAGTAGTAGTTCTATCTAGCAATGACATTTGAGGAAGAAGGAAAGATATACTAGTAATTTACAAATTTGGTATCTCTGCATAAGTCATGACACAAAATTCCCCCAACAGTCTGAAGAAGGCTAGACATAAAAAAAATCTACTGCATGATTTAATTAATTTATTTATTTATCTTTTTGTTTGTTTTATTATACTTTAAGTTCTAGGGTACATGTTCACAACCTGCAGGTTTGTTACATATGTATACATGTGCCACTTTGGTGTGCTGCACCCATTAACTCGTCATTTAGCAGTAGGTATATCTCCTAATGCTATCCCTTCCCCCTCCCCTGACCCCACAACAGGCCCCGGTGTGTGATGTTCCCCTTCCTGTGTCCAAGTGTTCTCACTGTTCAATTCCCACCTATGAGTGAGAACACGCAGTGTTTGGTTTTTTGTCCTTGCGATAGTTGCTTGCATTATTTAATTTATATGAAGTTCTACAAAACTAATATAAAATGAAAAACACTCAGAAGACTTTTCTGGGTAATCGTGAGTGGTTTACTGAGAAGGGACATGAGTGAATTTTACAAATATACAGAGAGCATTTACACTGGGAAACAGGACTCCAGATCCAACAATCTTATTACACATTCATAAGAATGGTGGAAAGGAAGAAAAAAAGCCGGCACAGTTCTGTCTGTTTATCTGTTTATCTAGCTTGAACTCACCTTACAAAAAGGTTGTTGTCTATTGCATTGTTGTACTTCCTGGAGGGGAAGTTAGAATATGAATAAACAATGATTTTTTTTGTTCCATAAGAGGCTACGGTCAGATATACTCTGGCCAATAAATATCCTTCCGTGAATAACAATAGGCCTTCCTCTTAGTCCTTTGAAAGACAAGAGAACAAGAGAAAACAACAACTCCATGACTGACAGGTCCACAGAATAGCTCTGAACACCTGTGCAGGCTGGCCTGGAGGTTCAAAGTTCCATTGAGGTGCACTTTATGGAAAATCTATGTAATCTGATCCTCTCCGTCTATCTCAAGGTTAAAAATACTTAATTTCATATGTAATTTCATATGTAATAATAGTAAATAAATTTTACTATTTATAGAGTTTTTAATTTGTGCCATGAATTATCTCATATGACCTTCCCAAAAATCCTATGGTGGATAGGGGTGGGAAATGAGGCTCAGATAGTTTGAATAATTAGTTCAAATTTGCCAGGCTAGCAAGATGTAGAGCCTGATTCCAACCCACGTAATCTGACTCCAGAGTGCACATTATTAACCACTGGCGAGTCAATTGACGCAATGTAGAGACCTAGGGAGGAAATGTCAGCAAAGCCTGAGTATCCTTCCTTATGGACAGTCTTAGCCAGCAAGCTAAAAGAAATGCAGCCGACGGATTTTGGCCCAAAACTGTTCAGCAATCCAATGTCTCTAAAAGATAATGGAAACAAAAATGAAGTCTACTTTTGTTAGAATGAAGAATGACTGGCCTGAGAAACTAGTGGAGATATTTTTAAGTCAAAAGATTCAAAATCAAAATATCAAAGGGAGCTCTGCATGTTTTCAGGCAACGGGAGTAGAGTGAGAGGTGAGGCTTGAATTTTTAAATGGTATTCTCCTTTATTTTAGAATATTATTATTTTTGCCCCAGTTTTCATGAAGAAAGAGATAAATGTGTACTATTTCATATTCTTACTGCTTGCATCAGACACGAATTATTGGAATTTAAATGCCTTATGTAATACACAGTGGATTAGTTTATTTTACTACTTTGATGGTTTTTTTAATATAAATTCAGACACATTTATTTCCTATCCCTGAGACAAAAGAGCTATTGATAGAAGCAGAACACACATGCATGCGGATGACTGTTTATACAGATATGGTATAAATCTATACTTCTATCTTATCAAAATACAGACTTCTGACAAGGTTAGAAAGAATCGGCCATATTAAAACTATTGCCATCAAACACAATGTTCCAAGACCCCTAGGATAAATAATAACAAGAATAAATATTTTTTTGTAAAAATGAACTCCTTGTCTACGATTTTGGAATTTTTTTCAAGATCATATGTATCAAAAGGATTACAAGAGGCTAATGCCATAATCAGCCATATGACCTTGGGTAAATCACTAAGATTCTTCTTATCTTAGAACAAGGGAGTTGGAGTCAAGGCTGTGACTCTGAATTCTTCAGTCTTGTATATTCCAATATGGCGTGGTTGGGGTGAGAGGTACAATTTAGAGACTTTCCATGTGTTCCTTCAAACTCCTCATTCCATTTCCCCATTCTGCATGGAGGCACCTACAACATGGTAGAGGTTGAACCAAGTGAGGCAGTTGACATCTCTAATAGTTTGCCACTAGCATAGTATCTGTGTTTTGAAAAGTCATTGGACTTTGGAGGTATGTATTCCAAAGCACCATGTAGCTGGAACTGTTTTGATAAATCTTGTAAAAAAAATCCCAATTGAGTAGCAATAGGGAAAAGCATCCAACACTTACAGGAAGCTCCAGCTGATTGGGGATAAATGAGCTCTGTACTCAGCAACAGCTGCAACAACAGAGGGCCGAGCCTTGGTAGGTGGACATGCACAGAACAAGCTGAGCTGGGGCCTGGAATTTCCCGAAATGAAATCCAAGAACGGTTTAGGTTGACCTTCTCTCTCTTAATACAGTTGACCCTTAAGAAATAAGAGATGACACATCCCGAAGCACACCAAGTTTTTACAACCGCAGCTTAAAAAAAAAAAAGGAAAAGTTGGAAAATGAATGGCAGTCCTCTTGCAATTCTGGAAGAATAAACTGGTTGATTTGACTGCCTTCTGTTTGGGGAATAAACAAAGCGATTATTTAAGAATCATATACGCTGGGGCTGCTGCGGAATGCAGAGTTTCTAGAAAACAGATTTATCTGTCGATTATAAGCAGGCTTCCTGCACTGCAGGACCCGCTTCCACATAGCAGTCAGGGTTACAGTGACATAAAACAGAACACCATGAACTGTATTTAGAAAGGCTGATGTAAAAAATGCAGTGGGGAGGAAGATTGAAATGTTTGCAGAAATATAGATAAGCATGCACGATATAAATGAGGAAATATGTTTTTTTCCCCCAACAGCATGACAGCCTCAACAGTATTTTCCAGGGAATTGAAAAAAGAATTTTCTTGGCAGGGAAAAAATAGAAGTGGTCATCTCCTGGCTAAGTATATAAAGATACATCTTAAGAGCTTTCTCTAAAGTAGGTTTCTCACATGAAAAATGAGGCTGTTATGAGGTACAGCCCCTCAGTTTACCCATTTCCATATAGCCTAAAATGATGGGGCTTAGTGTGATAGAAAATACTGGCAACTAAAAATATCTGTCGTGGATAAGGTTTCTCTTCTAGCCATGACTGTGTCAAGTTACATGGTCTTTGCTTTGCTCTGCTGCATTCTGATAACATACACTTAAGTAATTTGGTAAAAAAACTATGCCTCACTTTCATAAGCATAAAGGAAATAAGATCAGTCATGAGGAACATCTGGCAGGAAGTTCACGGAAAGGGAATTCACCAGAATTATTCAACTGGGAGGGGCCTTGGAAGCCATTTGTTCTAGGTTTCCATATGTTGGCCTGAGGACCTATGTACTTTGTTATGTAAAAATCACGGAAAATAGAGGTCAGAGATAAAGTGAGTTCTATTTTCACAAACAGAATGTCTATAGATATAATGATTTTCATAAACTACCTTACACTGAGTGCGACAACATAAATAAAAGAACAGCAAAACTCAAAACAGTTTTGTTTTTTTGAGTCAGAGTCTCACTCTGTTGATCGTGCAATGGCACGATCTCGGCTCACCGCAACCTCCGCCTCCCAGATTCAAGTGATTCTTCTGCTTCAGCCTCCTGAGTAGCTGGGATTACAGGTGCCCACCACCACGCCCGGCTAATTTTTGTATTTTTAGTAGAGATGGGGTTTCACCATGTTGGCTAGGCTGGTCTTGGACTCTTGACCGTAGACGATCCACTCACTTCACTTTCCCAAAATTCTGGGATTACAGGGGTGAGCCACCACACCCGGCTAAAACAGTTGTCTATGATCAATATTGTTTTCTCTCTTCAATTCACTCCAGTGTTTCTCTTGGTCCCCACACTAATAACTGCCTCATCATGGACTCTGATAGTCATGTTAACAAATGCACACTCAGTTCTCAACCTTCATTTACTTGACCTATCAACAGTATCTGGCATAGCTGATCATGGTCTCCTTCCTGAAACACGTTCTTCACTTGGTTCTGGAATATCACACTCTCTTGGTTCTTCTACTTCCTTACCCTTTCTTATCGTCTCTTTGTTCTTCTTCTATGTAACCTCTAAATATTGAAGTGAATTTATAAGTAATTTATAAGTAATTCATCAGCTTAAGGAAAAACAAAAAGAAAATGACTAATTATGTATAAATTGGATATATTGGGAAAAATGTTTTTTAGCATGGAGTCCTTTTAGTGGCTGTATCTGAAAACAAGGTCATGAATAGACTCTGCTCCCACAAACCTCTAGGAAAGCAGACTGTTCTTATAATCATGTGACTTTTGCAATATGGAAAGCAGAATAAACTTCTCCCTGGAGGCCCTTTATCTTATTCAAATGTTAGAACTTAACCACAGGGTGGCCTTAAAATTTGGAAACATAGGCACGTTTGCCATTTTCAAGTGACTAAATCATGTTGTTAGTTGATGGACTAGGAGAGGCGGTCCAGAGTGATGATTTAAGGCTGGTGCACTACCCCATTGCACCGCAGTGGCAGGGTTGGATATCTGGGGTGTACCTCTTTTTTTTTTTTTTTTTTTTTTTGAGATGGAGTTTCACTCTTGTCACCCAGGCTGGAGTGCAATGGTACAATCTCGGCTCACTGCAACCTCTGCCTCCCGGGTTCAAGCAATTCTCCTGCATCCAAGCAATTCTTCTGCCTCAGCCTCCCGAGTAGCTGGAATTACAGGCGCCCGCCACCATGCCCAGCTAATTTTTGTATTTTTAGTAGAGACAAGGTTTCACCATGTTGGCCAGCATGTCTCGAACTCCTGACCTCAGGTGGTCCGCCCACCTCAGCCTCCCAAAGTGCTGGGATTACAGGTGTGAGCCACTGCGCCCGGCCACATTTTTATTGTAATTTTGCACAGCACATGGAACTACACATTGTGGATGAGACTAACACAGTGAACACTGTATTAAAAGAGAATATCCATAAACTACTTATGTGCATTTTCCTAAGCTTGGAATTTTATAAGCACCCTGTAGAATCCTCTTCCATTGAGCAATGCAAGTAAATGTATCATGACCTACTCTGGACTTCCAGCTCAAAAAGCTTATTGACAATATGAGAAGTCCTTGACTCCTGAAAAACAAAGGGATTTTTGACCTCTATAAAACTGCCCGGAATAAACAAGGAAATTGATATCTGTGTAGTCCTTGCTGAACACTATGCATAATACTAGAAACTTATACACATTTACTCCATTAACCCTTATAAATTCACAATGCAGAGATGGTGCTTAATCTTCATTATCACCATATGGAGTGGGTACTAACTAACGTTTTTAGGCTCCAAGAGGTTAAGGAACTAAGATTTAAACTCATTTCTTCTGCTTCTATCTCTTCTCCATGCCACAGCATTTGTTCCATTTTTACAAATGTGTAAACAGCGGCTCTAAGTGATTGAAATTTTTACCTGAAATTATATGGCCAATATATGGCAAAGCTGAAATTCAAACCTGAGTCTTTTTGACTTTGGAGTACCATGTTTTTTCATCTATAGCAAAATTATTATGCATCCTTTTAAAGGCAGGGACAAAGAGGGAAGATAGAGGAAAGTCAGGAGGAAATTCTGGGTCTGTGTCTTTATGCTGGACAAGAATGAGCTTGATGTGTTAAAGAAAATGGCAGATTTCAGAACATTCATTATTTTGTTTTTCTACAGCCTTGAGTAGCTGAGTTGGAATCATCCCAGAATTAGGACCAAATTAAAGTTGAAATCACTGCACAGTTATTTCAATGGACAGGAGCACAGTGCTAATGAGGTCAGGGTCAGGACTCCAGACTGCCCGACTTTTCTCTGTTCTAGCGCCAAAATGCAGAGTTCCCCCTACACAGCCAACTCAGAAACTCACCCTGTTGGTCATAGGCAGGACCCACTAAGACAGCACAAGTCAGCACACTTGTTATTGCTGCCAGAAAAACAAGGTCCAAGCTTATGCCCTATAGCTGGTGGGTCAGAGCCACTAGCTTCATATTCCATTCAAAAGAGAGCCTTTTATATTGGCAGAGTAACAAACAACATGAACTTCATCTGTGGATTCTATCAGATGCAAAGTTGCTAGAATGGTTAATAAAACATCAGAGCTCATGAAGAAAACATAATTCTCTGTGCTGCCCCTGCAGGGATTCTAATCTTCTTTGTGCCCATTCTGTTCCTGTAGGGGCACAGAGTTCCCTGCAAAGTGAACTTGATCCAGCTTGAGATACACAACAGAAGATGTAGGCCACCCGACCATAATATACAGCAGCACTAAAATAAAAATGATTAGTATTTACTTCAAAAATATTGAGTTCAGAACAAATTGCATAAGATTTTGAATTTTTTTAAGTGACAGGTTACTTCAGAGAAGGACTTTTGAAAAAAGAAAAAGGAGCCAAGTCTTTAGATCTAGTAGAATGTCTATTAAATTGGAAATGTCTGTTTTCTTTTTAGTTTTCACGTTAATGAAAAGAGGTCAAGAGAACAATGTCTTCATAGAATGGAGGGTACAGCAGGGCATTACCTTTTATTTTCATATGTTAATAAAAATCAGAATTGATATTTTTCAGAAAATTACAACAAAACAATGCCGCAAATATACAAAACTGCTTTCCTTTTAGGAAGTGGAGCTAGCAAAGTAATGCATCTCTTTTGCAAGATTTCAGTTGGAGAACAAAAGCAGCTCTGTTTGCAGTTTATTTCCAGGTGATTGTAATTATACTGACTCAGTCTTTTGCCCTAGAAGAGGGCTGAAAATCTCTGAAAGAGACGACTGGCCTTCTAAGATTTTCTGACAATGGGTACAAGAAGAGTTCTGGGTTCTTTTTCACACTCAGGTTATATGAGGCCAGTGTCTTTAAACTAAAAAAAAAATAATAAATATTAGTTACCTGCACCGGAAATTAATGTTGAAGCTCTTAGGTTCTATAGCCTAAAACATACAGCCCTTACTTCCTGCCTTTCCTGCTTAACACATATATTATATTTGCACACGTACATTTATAGCCAACAGTTGATCTCCAAGGAGCTTGGTTGTCTAGTTAAGCATTCCCAATGCTGACTGGACCACACTTCCTAACTTCCTGTCTTTGGCCCATCTTCCACTGTGGCATGGTTGTTCTAGCTATATTTTTCTACCTTGAGTTGCTGCCCAAGCAATGATAACTATTAATGCTGAAAAGAGTCATTGATTTCCTGTATATCCACAAGAATAGCTCTTGTCTACACAAAGGGAAGAAGGCACTAAGAAAGAAGGCACTAAGAATCTCTGATGGGCCAACAGTTCAGTCTAGCAATGATTTGAATGTCCCAAAGTACATGAGATGTGTCTGTAGACATTAAGCACTGAGTTCAGTGAATTAGTCCCCTACTTACTAAAGAAACACACCCTGATTTAGGGATTGGCAAATGTATACCTGCTAAATATTTCCTCACTCAGATACTCTCTGCTGGCTAGAGGTCAGTTTGACAAATTTATTTGTGTATCGTGCGCATTTGACTCCTTACTCAAGGCTCACTGTCTGGGCCCACAGATTAATTACAGAGAAGCAAGTGATGGAACCAGTCAGGACCATAGTCTGTTGTTTTAATGTGAAAAGGGCAACCCCTCCTCCTGGAATGTGGAAACTGAAGTTCGCCCCATCACTAATTGAATCAAGCCAACCACTAGAGCTGAATTATCTGCTTACTAGAAAGCCTGGCTCTTCTAACTATGTGGAGAGGGAAAAGGAACCTGCTGTAGCATCTCTGACCCAGTCTTATTTCACTGGGGAATAAGAAAGGTATTATTTGCAAAACTAAATGTTTAGAAGCTTGCTTTGAAATCAGTCAGGGAGTCTGGGTGCTGATGCATGCTCTGTTCAGAAGGAAAAACTAAGCAGGATGGACTGGAGGCCAAGCACTTCCTACCTATTTTTCCAAATGCCCTACTTTCTCACTCTGATTGTCCACCAAACCCCCCCAGTTTCTTTTGTCTAGTCAACAAAAATAGAACTCAATGCCAAGATTAATGCCAGAAAAATAAAACTGGGAACAAAGGGAAGATAAAAGTTGGATTGTAGAATTTACATATTTGCCTACATATTCCACCCCCTCAATACTACAGTTATTTGTGTGTTGTAATAATATACCAGCTTCTCAAAATAGTTACTGTTATAAGTAGATAAATGTCATAAATTAGCCAGGTAATATGCAATTGGTTTTATTTTTAACACCAATAGACTTTGGCCAAAATTAATTAATGGGTTATTAATATCTCAGAGATTTTTCTTTAAATCCATCAAGACAACTTGCTAGATAATGATCAAAGTGGACACATTTATTGTGTGGGCTATTCCTTTGTAAAAAGGACTAATAGGAAAGGCCAGAGAATTTCAAGTCACAATTCAATTCTAACTTTTGCTTAATTTATCTTTAGAGTTTGTGGTTAACTTCCCTTACAGTTTCAGCCTTTCTCTATGAGGATTTAACTGGAACCCTGTAATTTCTTTGTACTGTCATTTGTATTTCCTGTCTCAATAGCCTCACCTTGAAACTGGGCAAGTTCCCAAAGATATCATAAGTCAAAGTCAAGTTGAACTACTTTTCAAAGGCTTTTTTGGTGTCCTTTTCTAACCAGGGAACTTTTATTTACCTTGACTCATGGTTCCAGGAGCTTAGAAAAACCTTTGCTGCTGATTCTGCTAATACTTAATAACTCCTTTTCAAATTGCCTAAATGTTAAGCAAATGCCATCTATAATTAACTGAAAATTATCAAATGCCATATTTGTAGCACTTGATGCCTTTTTGACTTTTTTAAGTTGATTTACAATGGCAAACAAAAAAAAAAGCAGTACTTTTTTCTTTTTTTAAAAAAATCTGTAATATGCCACAGTTATCTGGCATAATTATGATATGAGTTATTCCAGTGATAGTTTCCTGATTTAGCAAGTTGACCATTTGAAGCTTCAAGAACTATAACAGGAAGAAATATGCAGAAGATTCTGGAGTCCATCTTTTCTACTTATTTGTTGAGTAACCTTCACCCCTTTAAGCTTTAGTTTTGGCATCTATAAAACAGAATCCACTTTGTAAACTATGAAAAACACCTGGCTCATAATAAACATGGATTACAAAATCATGTTATTATTACAGAGTTGTGTTCTACCTCTCCCACCAGATACTGGCCAGCCTTTAGAGTAGAAAACGCCTCATGCCTGTTGCTATAAGGACTGGTGAAGGAGCTGCCAGACAGAAGCACTGCCGGTCATCTTTGCCTTTTTCATTGCTTGTTCCACTCTTCCACCATCAGTGGCCTTCTGCTCTCCATCCAGTGGCCTCTACCCTACCATCCTCAAAGCTTCTATTTTCCACTGGTTCTTTTTCCCCTTTTCTTCTTTCTTTTGCTTCTTTTTCCTGTTTTCCTTGGCTTCTTTGCATATACACATCACCAATTAGCATATCCTTTACCACCTTTTCCTTTTAATCAGAGAACTGACATTGGTTTTCAGTTCTTAAAAGCTTTCTTTCACCCCAGAACTTAAAGCATAATAAATAATAATTAAAGCATAATAAAAATAATTAAAGCATAATGAAATAATTTAAAAATAATTAAACAATAATTAAAGCATAATAAATAATAAAGCATAATAATAAAATAGATTTAAAATTTTTAAAAAAAGAAAAGAGAAGCTTTTAAGCTTTCTTTCTACCACAATCACTCTTATCTCTCTTTCTATTCAGAACACTTCAGGGTGAAAGTAGACTTGATCACTACTTGCCTGAGGTTTTGCTATGTCTAATGCCAAAAGTCATAATCAAAGTCAGCTACTCATTTCTATCTTTTCTGCTTATTCTGCAACTCCATCTATCACATAACTGCTAAAAACATCAACAACTCTTTTGTGTATTAATAATGATTGCTACGTTCACTGAATGTTGAGGAGGTGCCAGTATCAAGCTGAGTATTTTAATTATAATATTTCATTTACTTTTCACCACAATCCCAGGAGATAATAATAATGGTGTTGGTGGAGGGGATGGTGATGATAACTCCCGTTTCATAGAAAAATAATCTAAGACTCATAGAGGTTATCCAGCTATTAAGTGATTAGGGGACAATAACTAATCAATCTTGCTTAAGAGTCTTAGCCCTTAACTCCATACTCTATACTTTTTCTTATAAATTTGTTAGTAAGAAGTCCTCTGGGCTGATTAAACTTTGAATCAAAGAATTCTCAACTGAGATCTCCTGTTTAAGAAAAACTTACGGTAACCATCTGAGAAAATGTGTATAAAAGTAAATAAAATCTGCCTTTCTCTTCCTATTGAACTCTGTCATCCATCTCCAGTTTAGAGACAACCACAAAAATCCAAGTAGGAGTTTATTTTAAAGATCCCACCTGTGGGTCACAAACCCCTGCGGCACTCTTGATTTACTGCAAAGAGTTCCCAAATCCATATGTACACCAAGCAGAGTACAAGTCTGTTTTCCAAGTAACTAAATAGAGGCTGTTGAGAGGAATAGTAATACAAATGAATTTTTTAAATTTACTGATTTTATAATCATTTCATCACTTGTAATCATTTTCATTTTCTCTATCAAGGGATGACTAAAGTAAGTCAATTATCATATGAATACATGATAACTTATCTTGAAAGTATTTACACTCAGAAAATAGGTATCTAGATATGATTAGATATGAGGCTTCCTTTGTTATTTTGAAAGGCAGAGTTGCCCAAGCAGCCTGAATTTATGTTGAGATCTCTACATTCTAACTTCAACTCATGCTTTGTGTGAATGGTATAGGTTAGTGGTAAAGAATGCTGGTGCTGAATCATAGCTCTGATACTGATGAATTGTGTGACCTTTGGCAATTTACTTAACTCCTCTGTTCTTTAGATCCCTCTTCTGTATGGAGAAAGTAATAACATCTACCTTTTATACATATTTTAAAAGGTTTTAAACATGACGTCCTTAGAACAGTCCCTGGCACAGAATAAGCTTTCAGTCAATGTTGGGTTTTTGTCTGGTGTCTTAATATTAATAGAAGCAAATCCAATCATTTGAAGGACTCACGGTCTGAATGGCAGGGTTACTCCCCCTTTGGTTATGAGAAGAATGGTAGATTTAATCTAGCCCTGCCCCCTCCTTCCTTGGTGCTCCTAATTCCTCTTACTTGATTTCACATTTTTTTCTTTTTTCATAACATTCACACTCTAATGTACTACATAATTTATTTATTGCTTATTAAGTACTCTGTACCCACCCCCTACCCCAAGTAGAACATAAGCTCTACAAGGGCAGAAATATCTGTTTTGTCCACTACTATATTCCAGACACAAAGAGCAGTGCACAGCACAGAGTAATTGCTCAATAAGTACTGGCTAAGAATGAATATAAGGATAATTTGTCAAATATCTTTCTCAAAATTTCCTACATATTTCATTTTTCTCCAGCCTTTTCACTCCCCTTTCAAGTCTGTTCTTCAATGAACAAGAAAAATAATATCAGGACTAATATTTTGGGGGCACTTCCTGAATTCCATGTAATGTACCCAGCATGAAAAACACGTCATCTCACGTAATCCTATGAAAACAGTTGAGCTTTAAACAACGCGGGTTTGAACTTGCAGGTCCACTTATAAATAGATCTTTTTCTGCCTCTACCACCCTTGAGACAGCAAGACCAACCCCTCCTTCTCCTCCTCTTTAGCCCACTCAACCTGAAAACAATGACGATAAAGACCTTTATGATGATCCACTTCCACTTAATAAATACTAAATTTTTTTTCTTTCTTATGATTTTCTTAATAACTTTTTTCTCTAGCTTACTTTATTGTAAGAATACAGTATATAATACATATAACGTACAAATAACGTGTTAATCTACGGTTCTCTGGGACAAACTGCTCGTGTTATTAGCAAAGCTTCCAGTCAACAATAGGCTATTGATAGTTAAGCTTTTGGGGAGTCAAAGTGATACGTGGATTTCTAACTGCACAAGGGTCTGCGCCTTTAACCCCCTAGTTCAAGGGTCAAATATGAGTACAATTGTTCTCTTCATTTTACAGAGGCTAAGAGAGGTTAAGGCACTTGTCCAAGGTCACACAGATAGTTTAAGTAGGAAAGCAGGTTAGAGCCCCCAGTTAGTCGTACTGTGGCATCTGAGCTCTCCAAGTATGACTCTGGGCCTGGCACAGTGGCCATTCCATGGAAGATGGAACCTGAGTCCTAACGTTAGGACCCAGTCCCAGAGGAGATGATTTATCTGCACACACTGAGAACAGAATCCCCAGAGTCAGTAAAGTGAAACTGAGGCTGTCTATGTTTGCCAGCATGCTAACATGAATTTTACGGTAACAATGTTTCTATCTTCCAGTTCATTGCATTTACTCTGCCATCATGAATAACATATCCCAGTGCATGCTAATCTAACAGCCTAACCACAGAGTAATGATAAAATGAAATCCTGCCACATATGAGGCCCTGAATTTTTAGCAGCATTTACCTCTCGATATTAATTATCCATGAAGATTTGGCTTTGCAAGAAGTTTGACTATCTGTGGCTGCAAGGTTCTGTAAGATTATGTGTCTGAACGATTGGGATAATTAATTCCACTAGTCATGAAGGAGAAGCTCATGGGATTTGGAAATGATATGTGGGATTTAAGCATTTCCCAGTTTCTGTGGCAACTGTGGCTTCAGTGACAACCAGTCAGGGCACGGAGTTTACTGAACTCCCATCACCCTTGTCTAGCCTTGGGCACTTCCAGATCACTCTAAGCAGAATCATTATTATATCTGAGAATATACTCATTTTACAGGCCTGTGTAGGATTCAACAACACAAGGTGGCATGTATTAGAGTGGTATCCTAGAGCTCCCAGGCAAGGAGATTACTTAAAGAAATATTCCAGAGAGGAAGTGATGGAATTGAAGTTGTGTGGCAAATGTTGAGATGCTTAATGAGCACAACTGTCCCATAGAGACTCAGACACAGCTAGGCTGCATCTCTCTAATTATTTATGGCATGATAGTGGTGCAATTACAGAGAGGGAATCCCATCCCCACCGTTGCTACTCAGCAGGCAGGGGAGCCTTGATGAGACTGAACTGAATGAGAGTTCTCCCTATCATTATCTTTCCATTCTCTCCTTTAATCCAACTAATCTTAAATACTCATTCAATGGAAATGTGGACTTGTAAGGATGAATGCTCCTGTTCCTCCTTAACTATTTCTATTAGTAAATCAGATTTAAGTCAGAGGCTTAATATATTTTTTTACATATTTCACACACATACATACATTAAAAAATAAGTATTTTTGTACTTTAAAAAATCTTTTACATTCCCCTCAATTATTGAATAAAGATGGATTGGCATTTCCATAAATAAAAACTGGAATTAAAAGAATAAACTGGAGCTGCTGAGCAAAAGTTTATCAAAAAGTGTTTTTAGCATCCTGGCTAACACAGTGAAACCCCGTCTCTACTAAAAAATACAAAAAATTAGCCGGGCGTGGTGGCGGGCGCCTGTAGTCCCAGCTACGCGGGAGGCTGAGGCAGGAGAATGGCGTGAACCCGGGAGGCGGAGCTTGCAGTGAGCCGAGATCGCGCCACTGCACTCCAGCCTGGGCGACAGAGCGAGACTCCGTCTCAAAAAAAAAAAAAAAAGCAATCGCTTAAATGATCTACATCAGAAGAATAACAATTTCTCTGGGCAGCAGGATGGTAATATATATATATATTTTAATGCAGCAGTCTGATATACATTTTTTTTTTTTTTTTTGAGATGGAGTCTCGCTCTGTTGCCCAGGCTGGAGTGCAATGGTGCGATCTTGGCTCACTGCAAGCTCTGCCTCCCCAGTTCACGCCATTCTCCTGCCTCAGCCTCCCGAGTAGCTAGGACTACAGGCACCCGCCACCACAGCTGGCTACTTTTTTTGTATTTTTAGTAGAGACGGGGTTTCACCGTGTTAGCCAGGATGGTCTCGCTTTCCTGACCTCGTGATCCGCCCACCACAGCCTCCCAAAGTGCTGGGATTACAGGCGTGAGCCACCGCGCCTGGCCAGCAGTCTGATATACTTTAGTACTTATTTGAACTAAAGAAGCAGGGAGCTGCTTTCCAGTCATCTTGGAGGAGGCAGATTATTTTTCTTTCTATGCACTTAAGGATGCAGGTACCTTAGCTGAGGTGGAGTGGTAAACAATGGATAGATAGGTAGATGGATGACTGGATGGATGGATGGATAAATGAATTCATTCATTATTTATTGAGCACTTTTGTTTTGGACACTAGGGACACAAAGTCATCAAAGATAAAAATCTCTGTACTCATGGAGCATATATCCTAGTGAAATACTAGAGAGATGCTTGAATAAATCCAAAATGGGTATGAGAGCTCTTAAGTCCCTGTTAAGTTGTTTCACAAACCATAGAGTGCATTTGCCTTAACCTGAACAGACTCTTAAGCATTAGTATCCGCATGCTGTGGGATTATTGCTGCCATTGAGATCAAACTGCCCTCTATACTGATGAATGACATATCCAAGGATGGAGCCAAAAATTAAAACTAAGGGAAGGTATTAAAATGAAAAGTACATTTTGTTCCTTCTCTGTGAGGGATAATACACATATCTAAAAAGTACCAGGTGTGCTCTGTGCACAATTATGTCTGCAAAGCTAAGGAAGACTGGTATTGGTCAGGCCATTCATGAGAATATACTTGGATTTTGCTTACTATAAATAAGCAAAAGGAAATGAAATTTTTGATGAATGTAAACTATGGCACCTATCACTCTCATTTCTGAAAGAAATTAGGCCTGCCTACGAAAACAACCTTGAGGCAATTTTTTTCCACTAATTTTTTTTTTTTTTTTTTTTGAGATGGAGTCTTACTCTGTCACCCAGGCTGGAGTGCAGTGGTATCATCTCAGCTCACTACAACCTCTGCCTCCCAGGTTCAAGCTATTCTCCTGCCTCAGCCTCCCGAGTAGCTGGGACTACAGGCACACGCCACCACACCCAGCTAATTTTTGTATTTTTAGTAGAGACGGAGTTTCACCATATTGGCCAGGGTGGTCTCAATCTCCTGAACTCATGATCTGCCCACCTTGGCCTCCCAAAGTGCTGGGATTACAGGCATGAGCCACCGCACCCTGCCTTTTCCACTAAAATTTATGGTACAACCAATAAAACATTGGGACCAGAACTTCAAACACTAATATTCACATCATTGTATGTACATCTTAAATGGCAAAGGTAAAGAAATAGTAAATGTTTCTCTTGAACCTACATTCCTTCTTTGGGATTTTTAGGTAAAGTAAGAAAAATTGAGTGTGTAGCTCCTTTAGGACAGGAACTCTTGTGGGGCTGGAGGGCATGAAGCATGGGGGAGCTGCTTAGGAGATGGAGCTGGGCTTGCTGCTAATACCATGATGAAATTATCTTGAGCCAGTTATTGTCCTCAGGTTCTCAAGTTCTGAAAGTAATTTTTGTCATGGCACATAGAGCTATTCAGGCCTTTCAGGACCCAGTTAGAGACTGACCAAACTCACAACATTTGATATATAAACCAGAATGCTATTTTATGAACCTATGTTAGAAGTTATCTCCCAGTAGGAGTTTATGTCTTCTGATGGGCATGAATATTCAGACCTCCAAATTATACATTAAAAAGCTTAAATGAAAGCCAAGGAAGTTGCATGATCTCAAGACAAGAGGATTCCACCAAGCCAAGAAATAAATGAATTGTATTTATCTAGGCAAATATTCCAGCACAGAGCTAAGAGATTAGGATCTAAGTGAGACTAGGGTTGACTTCAAATCTCATTTACTACCTCTGGTGACCTTGGGAAAGCTCACTCATGTAAGGATGAAGGAAAAGAAAGAATTCTTTTAAAGCATTTAGTACAGTGGCGATAGGAAGCATTCAATAAATGTTCAGTATTATTATACTCCTATCCAACTGGTTTTCTGGAATAAAAATCTACCCTAATAGGGTTGTTATGAGAATTAATTAGGATACTCAAAGAATATTAACTATGTTTCTAGATTAAAAACTAGGATAGCTTTTATGAAGTCAAAACAACCATGCCTGGGTAGTAGTGCTTTACAGACACTAAAACTTCCTACTCTCGAGATTGTTTCCATAAGGAAGTACTGAACACCCTGGCATTACCTGAGAAAGATGCAATCCAACTGAATGGGATTGCTGTTTTCATCAGACACATTCCAGGTATATCGTTCTGTAGCTGGCAGCCCCTGTAGGTTTGGGGGTTTCCCAAATCTCTCAAGCAGGTTACTTTGACAAGGGTAAGAATATCTATTAGAGGCTACTAGTTGCAGCCTCAAAACATGCAGGTGCGTTTTCTCCTGGCCATTGTATTACATACATTGATTTTCAAAAGATGAAGAACAACATCTACATGTGGATCACTTGAGCAGCTGGTTAAAAATGCAGACATCTGGCCGGGAGCAGTGGCTCACACTCTGTAACCCCAGCACTTTGGGAGGCCGAGGCGGGCATCACGAGGTCAGGAGTTCGAGACCAGCCTGGTCAACATGGCGAAATCCCGTCTCTACTAAAGATACAAAAAATTAGCTGGGCATGGTGGCGTGCCTGTAATCCCAGCTGCTTGGGAGGGTGACATAGGAGAATCGTTTGAACCCAGGAGGCAGAGATTGCAGTGAGCCAAGATCGTGCCATTGCACTCCAGCCTGGGTGACAGGGTGAGACTCTGTCTCCCAAAAAAAAAAAAAAAAAACAAAAAAGCAGACATCTTGAAATGGCAGGAATGGTGGTGATCTTGGGGCAGGGTGGAGGAATGGGTGGCCTGGGAAGGTGCAAGGGAAATATTCTGGGCTGGGCTGTTGGAAATGCTCCCCAGCTTCATCTGGGTGGTGGTTACACAGTTGTATACATACATAAAAATTCACTGAGCTGTGCACTTCAGGTGGGAGCACTTTACTGTGAGTGTGTGGCAACTCAATTAAAAGGTTTGCCCTTACCTCAGGCCTTTTGAATCAGAATCTCTGAGAGAAGAGCATGTGAATCTTTATTGTTTAGTAAGCACCCTCATATGATTCTAATGTGCCCTGAAGCTTGAGAACCACTGATCTATAAAAGGACATTTTCAATATCAAAGACTCAGAAAAATAATTTGGAATCAAGACCATCCCAGGAAATGTGAGATGAATGCCACAAATACCAGTATTCATAAATTCTGAAACCTCGGAGATGTGAGGCAACATCTGTTTCTTGTGCTAACAGGTAGGTCTCTGCATGCAGCTCTAACACGAAAATTGGAATGAGCCACTGGGAGGTGAGAACCCGCAGAGAGGAGTGCAGCAGGCACTGCTCTCAACATTCACCTTTGCAGCCAAGAGCCTCAGGCAGCAGGACTCCTCTATCCAATCTGATAAAGTCAGAGAGCTGGTCAAGTTACTGGGGGTTGAATTACAATGCAGCACATTTGGGAAGAGCACTTGTCAAGAACATACCTCCTCTAAAATAAGCAGGGGTCTGTTCTGAAAAGAAGAAAAAGAATCTGCCTAATGGAGCTTTTTGAAAGCTGAGATAAAAGATTTTCTTCTCTGTAACTGCCTGCAGAGTGTCATGATTCTGAATGAAAAGCTCTGCTGGCTCACAAACAGATGCTCTAATGTTTGGGAGAATGAATTGAGAGAATATTCAGGGACGGTCCAAGATTGCTGCAAGGATCTGTGTGCTAAAATCTCCTTCTGCGTTGGTGTTATATTATGCTGCCTCCTTTTCTTGGCATTATTCACTGTTGTGTCCATAGGGCTGTATGCAGGAAAAGGCAAGTACACTTTACTTAGAGGGCATCTTCTGCCTGCATTTTTGCAGACTTGGGGAGGCTATGCCAAGTCCACATGCTGTAGAACAAACCACAGGACTCTGTTAACCACCTCTGTAGTTTTCCTTTTACAATTCTGAATTCTGGACTTAGGAAGTAGTCTTTGATAAAGGAGGGCTCTAACTGAGCAAATAGAATGAGAAAATGCAAATCTAGGATCTCCCCATGGACAGAATGGCTAAGGTTACAAGGAACAGGAATCCCCAGCACAACCTTCATTATTAATCTGCCCCAGCTTATAAAATGCCCTTTTCCCCACTCACAATAATCATTTCCTTCAGCTCATGCTCCACTACCAACAACACACCTGTGATTGCAAATCTATAATAACAGAGTGTAAATTTCCCTGGGGTATCTGAAGGTATTCATCTGTTGGCAAAACTGTGCTCTCCTCTGAGACTGTTGTATGTACACAGATATTTCTGCTCACATGAATTACAGCATTTTCCATCTGGAAAAGGCCTTGAAGATAATCTAGGGAAGCTTCTTGTTAATAGATATAGAAACAGGCTCGGAAAGGCAAACTAACCCCAGGTTACAGAGCCAGTTAGGGATAAAACCTGAACTTCAGTTCACATCCTTTAGCCAAACTAGGATTGCCTTGATCACTGATACTTTGTCAACAAAGCATTTTTTTAAATAGATTTAATGTTTTAAAGGCAGTTTTAGGTCCACAGCAATATCGAGGAGAAGGTACAGAAATTTCCCATATACTCCTGCCCCCACACAGCCCCTCAGTCCTTTTAAGTGCTTAGTAACTCTGGGCCAGTTCATGAAGGTTAAACCAAGTTAATACCCCTTCCCTGTCTACCTGTCAGATATTTTTACAGGATTAGATACCAGACAGGAGATGATATCCTATCAGGGTCACATTAGGAAGGACTTCAGAAATGGCCCATTCTCCTGCAACCAAAACTTACTTGTTTACTTCTCCCTCAGCTACTAATCCTATTTTCTCCTTCTTGGGAATAAATCATGTCTCCCATTGGCAATATTAAGTTTCCTTCCTAAATTCTGGAATTTCTCCCCCTCTACTTTCCTGGGATCTGCCGTACACAGTCTCTTTTAGTGCATAGAAAACCTATTGATTATTTTGAAACAGTCCATGTCTTTTTCTTAATATTTATCATTAGTTTTCTCACACAAAAGCATAGGTTACTTCGGGGTTCTTATTAATCTGTAGTTGTATTTCATCAGTCTCCTACAAACAGATGACAAAAATGTCCACACTATTCAGTAAGTTGAACATTTTCATTGTGCCCCATTGTCCCAGCAACGAAAGCACATGTTCAGGATGAGTCATCCATTTCCTGCCAAGAACAATTGGCAAGCATACTGTGGCTTCCTTTAGTTTGTCACTTCTTTGTCTCAGCCATTTAATTTTAAATCTTGAATCACGGTGTATGATTTTAATCAAATCTGTAATTATTATAAGCAAATAACTTCTTCAGTTTAAAGACAGAGGTTGCATGTGAAACGTATATATAAGCAATTCAGGAATTTAGCATTGCCAAGTAATGATATGTGGCTTAGCCCTACCTGTTTTTCAAGAAGCATCAGCATGGTTTGTGGTATTTCCTCACTGCCTAACTTAAGATGGGGCATCTTAAACATTTTTTTGATGTTATAGCCCTCCAAAACTTTGCAATGTTAGCTAGTTTAGTTTTGATGGATGGAAAAGTCAAAACAGCAAGTCTAAGGTCATGAGGCATCAATGAGAGAACAAAGAGTATAATCTATGTGAAGGGCAACTAGCAAGAGACCCAAAATCTAACAACAAGCAGATCTTGACACCTCTCATGATAGATCCTTAAATTGTCACCACAGTGTTCCCTACTTAACCCAGTTTCACCTTCATTAATTCCCATGCCCCTTTCCCTAAGTTTTCTCAGACATCAAGCAGAGCCTTCCATCTCACCCGGCCTCTCAAGAACTTCACTCTCAGCATCTGCCAAAGTCTACCTTCCTCACTTCTACCCTCCATTCCCAAAGAGCAAGAAGGTGGATATGTGCCAGAAAAAGGCTAAAGATCCTTTACCTCAGTCTTTTAATTTTTAATCATTGGAAAGAGAAGGAATGAGTTACAGGAGAAAGAATAATGGATTCGGTGTCAGAAACCAAGATGAAGTCTGATTCTGCCACTAATCACTCTGTGACTTTGAACCACTCACCAAAATGGATTAATCTCATAAAACTTTGATATCCTCATCAGTAAAGCAGAATAGCACACTTGTTTACTGTGAGGTGCAAAATTCGTCAAATGCCTTTATAAACCATATGGTGCCCTGTGAATGTAAATAGTATGATGTGGATTCTTCTAGCACTGATGGCGAAGTGGCACTGAAAGGGCTTCTTAGGCTTCACAAACGCGTACACAAAAACCGGTCATTATGCCCTCACTTTTCCCTAGAAGTCTTCATTAAGAGAAAGGTGAAAGAACCCGGTATACGTGGGCTAAATAAAAGAAATTTATTGGAAAATTTCTTTCTACTCTGTAATATATATTTTATTTTAGGATAAATAGTTTAAATATCCTGTTAAATAAAACTGATGCTTTGGGAAGCTGCGATATGTTTACTGCATGGCTTTTTGTGCCCTCGGAACCGCACCCCATGGTATCCTGGGTTGTAGACCTCTCCTTTCCCCATATGTGTTTCCATAGGAAGCTCTCAAAAGCTGTATTATAATCATCTGATTACTGGTCAGCTTCTTCCTGACAGGCACTTTGCTTTACATCTTGTTTCTTCCTAGAGCCTAGCATAGTGCATGGTATATTTTAAGCATCCTATAAATATTTGCTAAAAATAATAAATGAATTAACTTTCTCTTTTCTTTTTTTTTTGAGATGGAGTCTTGCTCTGTCCCCCAGGCTGGAGGGCAGTGGCATAATCTAGGCTCACTGCAACCTTCGCCTCCTGGGTTCAAGCAATTCTCTGCCTCAGCCTCCTGAGTAGCTGGGATTACAGGCGCCCGCCACCACGCCCGGTTAATTTTTTTGTATTTTTAGTAGAAATGCAGTTTCACTATCTTGGCTAGGCTGGTCTTGAACTTCTGACCTCGTGATCCGCCTCGGCCTCCCAAAGTGCTGGGATTACATTTTTTGGGAGTAACTGATAAATAATGCCCTAATTACTATCGACTTCCACTGATAAAAACTGAAAAGGCAAAGTGAGAGACTGAAGAGTTAAATGGCTGGGCCAAAATTCTAAGTCCAATGCTGGCTTTGAGCTCTTCCACCCAGTGCCCAGACACCTTTCCCTGATCCTAAAGAGCCTGTCTCTCAGCATAAATATTCACTTCATCACTGGTATGCCTGTCTTAATGTGTAAACACTGTTGATGGTTTACTCTTTGCATTTAATTCCTATAGTCCGCAATTATAAATATAAGAGACTTTGTTCCAGTTTTTGTTCTACATTCCACAGTGTCTGTGTCACACACGAATTTCCGTTTGAAACCAGTGAGCATTCTATGCCAGAAGATATCCTGGGGATGGAGGAGGAAGGGAGGGAGGGGAGAGAGAGAGAGAGAGAATCAGAGTCACCATCTGTTGACAATACTCTTGTGCAGAGCCAGTTTTGAAGGTTAATGACATGTCACGCATCCTCCAGCGTCTGGTAACAAAAATAGGCTGCTCTCCCAGAATTCATTAGGGAGTTGTGGCCCCATGGAAGATGTAACTTGTCAGCCAGCACTCCAGTAGGGTCCAGGAAGACAATTTCTGCCAAAAGCTGGATGAAATTTAATGGAGATCCAGGAAAAACAACTTTTACTAAAATTCAAATGTGGGAAGTGATCATTTTTCCCTGAGGCCAGTAAAAAGGCTATAAATTATTGACTTTCCAAAATGACCCTGCGTAATGTTTATAAGGAACTCTTGCATTTCATCGCAATTCTTCAATATACATCTACTCCTTTCTCTATTTCTTTTAAGAAAAATAAAGATTGTAAGCTTGTAATGCAAACAGGTCCAAGGGTTCACCAAGGATCTGCCCATGGTTTTTTCAGATGGTTAAATTTTTGGCATTGCAGCTGATCCACGGCAAATCTGGGTCTCAGCTTTATTGACAGCCTACTGTTTAATGACTCACTTTGCTGTCTCATCAAGAATGCACCCAGTGGAAAGGCTACACCTTCTCAAATGTAATTGCATGCTTTCTCCACATCTCTTCTGGGCTCTCTTTAATTTTCAAAGCCCCACTGAGCAACCTTTAAAAATCTGAGCCCTTTCCCACCTGGTGCTCAATGCTTTAAGAGGAGGTGACTCTGACTGTTTTTCTGTTAACCTAAGAACAAACTGTCTGGTCCCAGCATGGAGTAGAGTGGCTTGAACAAGGATGTGTAAAAAGAAACAGAGCAAGGAAACTGAAATACTTCCAAGCTCTTCTGCATTATGTCTTTATAGCATGACATCATTAATATTGTTTGAAGTAAAGTTTTTGGACTGTAGCTCTGCCTAACTTCAAATATAAATGTAAATTACAAACAAAAAACTAAATGAGTGTTTGATTACTTGCCAGCTTGGAGTATCCAATCCTCTCTTATTCAAGAGCAGAATTAAAAATAAAAGTTTGGTGGTATGAGGTGCTAAAATGATCACTCATATAGAAGTCAGGAAATTTGGGCCATTTTCAGGTTCTTCTTGGGTGACTTTGTATAAATCACTAACTTCTGTGGGCCTCAAATTCTCCAGCCCTGAAGTTAAATTCAATTTAAAAGTATATTTTTAGCCACTAAAAATATTTGTCTAGATCGGCACTGTCCAATAGAACCTTGGCCAATGAAGGAAATGTTCTATATCTGCACTATCCAATATGGTAGCCCTAGCCATATTGAGCACTATTGCATGTGTAAATGTAAGTACTATGACTGAAGAACTGGATTTTTACTTTTATTTAATTTTAATCAATTTAAACTTAAAACAAACATGTACCTAGTGGCTACTATATTGGACAATGCAAGTTTAATTATTTCTAAGGCTCCTTATTAAAGGTTATGTTTTGACGATTACTTTTTGTTTTTTTTTTAAATATGGAGTCTGGCTCTATCACCCAGGCTGGAATGCAATGGCATGATCACTCACTGCAACCTCTGCTTCCCAGTTTCAAGTGATTCTCTTGCCTCAGCCTCCCAAGTAGCTGCAATTATAGGCGTGCACCATCACACCTGGCTAATTTTTGTATTTTTAGTAGAGACGGGGTTTTACCATATTGGCCAGGCTGGTCTTGAACTCCTGACCTCAAGTGATCCTCCCTCCTCGGCCTCCCAAAGTGCTGGGATTACAGGCGTTAATCACTGTGCCCAGCCTATGTTTTGATGATTTCTCAACTCAGCTAATGACCCAGAGTGAATCTTTCTTTTTATTTTCACTACTGTAAAATTTACTTTATAAATTATTTGATATAAATAATCTTTAACAGTAATTAATCAGTCTGATTAAAAAATAGGAACTCTACATGAGAAAGATAAAGCATGTGAAAGAATTTTACAAATTTGAAAATGCAATGTAATTATAAAGCACTCTTAACAAAATCTCTGTTACACCTAACTGCACACCTTTCTTCAAGTGCCAGCTGACGCACATAGACCAAAAGCTGTTCTATCTCATAGGCCAAACCAATGGAAATACCTTGATGGAACCCTGCCGAAGGCCAAAAAGCTTAACCTTCTGAGTACTTTTTTTCACTGAAGTTTAAATAAATAGATTTTCAATTTCTTTTCCCTTCCACCACACTTGCCAAGGGTTTCTAACTAGATGTTGCTATAATCTACACAACAAAATCATTCTTATTAATTATGCAATGCCTTATAACTGTTGCATGCATTTCTGTTGCTTCTCAGCTTTGCTTTGCAGCAGCAGAGCACATCGAACATTGACCAGAAGAAGTCCAAAGGGATGACTGTTGTTCACCAGAGGCTCCTATTTTGGTCTGAGCCTGCATTTGCCTTTCTCTACTTCTGTTTAATTCCTTTCAGCCCCTAAACCTCCTCTCACTGACCTTTAGACTCTTCCAGCCCTTTCCACGTGGCATCTTAATTCTACCTTTTGAGTTCACAACACTATCTTTTTTTCCTCTGGTCTGTGTTTGGCTCCTCCTTCCTGGCACAACATTTACTTACTTCTGTACCTTCATGACTATCCTTTGTAATGTGGCCCTGGGATTGTCTCCTGGTGGGGAGCCTCAGCTGGTACAGCCTAGAAACTATGCCTTTAGCCCCTCCCCAGATTCCTGAGGCCTAGATTCCAGAGACCAGTGGGTTTTAACAGGGAAAAAAGACTTCTCCTACCAACTATTGTGGAACAAAACATTTCCTGCTTTATCTTATTTTTTAAGTGATTCCAGGGTCTTCTATAAAAGATACATGGCTCATCATTTGGGAAAAGTTATTTCTTTTTTAAAATAACTTTACTATATGCATAACCAGCACAAAATAAATGACATCAACATAATCAAGAGAGTGAATATATTAATCACCTCAAAAGTTACTGTGCCCCTTTTTAATCTCTCACTACCTCCCTTACCTGCCTCCCCCATCCTTGCCGTGGGTCCAGGCAATCCCTGGTCTGCTTCCTGTCACTATAGATTATTTTGCATCATCTAGCATTTTATATAAATAAAATCATATGGGGCTGGGCACGGTGGCTTACACCTGTAATCGCAACATTTTGGAAGGCCAAGGCAGGCGGATCACTTGAGGTCAGGAGTTTGAGAGCAGCCTGGCCAACATGGCGAAACCCTGTCTGTACTTTAAAAAAAAAAAAAATAGCCTGGTGTGGTGGCAGGCACTTGTAATCCCAGCTACTCAGGAGGCTGAGGCAGGAGAATTGCTTGAACCCGGGAGGTTGAGGTAGTAGTGAGCCAAGATCGCACCACTGCACTCCAGCCTGGGCGACAGAGCAAGACTCTGTCTTAAAAAAAAAAAGAAAAGGAAAAGAAAAGAAATAATATGGTATGTACTCTCTGTTGTCTAGCTTCTTTCACTCAGCATAATTATTTTTGACATTCATCCCTACAGTATATATCAATAGTTCATTCCTTTTTATTGCTAAGTAGTGTTCATTGTATGGATGTACCATAACAATGGATGATATACCATCCATTCATCTGTTGATAGGCATTTGGGTTGTTTCTAGTTTTAATAATTACAAGATAAAGTTTCTATGAATATCTACAAACAAGTCTTTCTGTGGACATTTGACTTCATTTCTCTTGGGAAAATACTTGGGAATGGAATGGCTAGACCATATATATATATATATATATTTGGCCAACATTTGGCATACTCAAGTCTTTTTCATTTTAGCTATTCTTATAAGTAAATGATGCATATTTTCAGCTGCTTGAAGTTGTCCCACAGTACACTGACACTTAAAAAAAATTTTTTTTATTCCTTTTTGTCTCTATGTTTCATTTTAGATATTTTCTATTGCAATATCTTCCATTTCCCTAATCTTTTCTTTGCTTTTTTTTTTCTTTTTCTGAAATGGAGTCTCACTCTTGTCGCACAGGCTGGAGTGCAGTGGTGCGACCTCAGCTCACTGCAACCTCCACCTCCTGGATTCAAGCAATTGTCCAGCCTCAGCTTCCCAAGTAGCTGGGATTACAGGAGTATGCCACCAGGCCCAGCTAATTTTGTATTTTTTAGTAGAGATGGGGTTTCATCATGTTGGCCAGGCTGGTCTTGAACTCCTGGCCTCAGGTGTGTCACCAGCCTTGGCCTCCCAAAGTGCTGGGATTATAGGCATGAGCCACCGTGCCCAGCCAATCTTGTCTATCTTGTCTTTAAAAATGTCTAAGCTGCTGTTAACTTCATACAGTGTCTTTTTCATTTAAGACATTATAGTTTTCAGCCCTGTAAGTTCAGTTTGGACCTTTTATATTTTCCAGGTCTCTACTTAACATTTTTGCTCTAGCTTTTGTGCTATAGAGTAATACAGTTATAATAACTGTTTAAATGTCCTTGTTGGCGATTTCTAACATCTAAGCAAGTTCTGGTTTGGTGTCAATTGACAAGTTTTCCTCCTCATCATGGGTCATCTCTTACCACTTCTTTGCATGCCTAGGAATTTTTAAATTAATTCCAGACATTTTGAATTTTACCTTGATGGGTGCTGGACATATTTGCATTTCTACAGATATTTTTGAGTTTTGTTCAAAGACACAGTTACATTACATGGAAACAGTTTGACACATTTGAATCATGCTTTTGAGATACATTAGGCAATACCAGAGCAGCATTTAGTCTAGAGCTAATAATTCTCCACTGCTGGGCAATATTTTTCTAAGTATTCTACCCAATGTCCCATGAATTATAAGTTTTCCCATCTGGATGATAGAAATAAGCACTATTATCCTTGATGAACGTTGATGCAAAAATCCTCAATAAAATACTGGCAAACCGAATCCAGCAGCACATCAAAAAGCTTATCCACCATGATCAAGTGGGCTTCATCCCTGGGATGCAAGGCTGGTTCAATATATGCAAATCAATAAATGTAATCCAGTATATAAGCAGAACCAAAGACAAAAACCACATGATTATCTCAATAGTTGCAGAAAAGGCCTTTGACAAAATTCAACAACACTTCATGCTAAAAACTCTCAATAAATTAGGTATTGATGGGACGTATCTCAAAATAATAAGAGCTATCTATGACAAACCCACAGCTAATATCATACTGAATGGGAAAAAACTGGAAGCATTCCCTTTGACAACTGGCACAAGACAGGGATGCCCTCTCTCACCACTCCTATTCAACATAGTGTTGGAAGTTCTGGCCAGGGCAATTAGGCAGCAGAAGGAAATAAAGGGTATTCAATTAGGAAAAGAGGAAGTCAAATTGTCCCTATTTGCAGATGACATGATTGTATACCTAGAAAACCCCATTGTCTCAGCCCAAAATCTCCTTAAGCTGATAAGCAACTTCAGCAAAGTCTCAGGATACAAAATCAATGTGCAAAAATCACAAGCATTCTTACACACCAATAACAGACAAACAGAGAGCCAAATCATGAGTGAACTCCCATTCACAATTGCTTCAAAGAGAATAAAATACCTAGGAATCCAACTTACAAGGGATGTGAAGGACCTCTTCAAGGAGAACTACAAACCACTGCTCAAGGAAATAAAAGAGGATACAAAGAAATGGAAGAACATTCCATGCTCATGGGTAGGAAGAATCAATATTGTGAAAATGGCCATACTGCCCAAGGTAATTTACAGATTCAATGCCATCCCCATCAAGCTACCAATGACTTTCTTCACAGAATTGGAAAAAACTACTTTAAAGTTCATATGGAACCAAAAAAGAGCCTGCATCGCCAAGTCAATCCTAAGCCAAAAGAACAAAGCCGGCGGCATCACGCTACCTGACTTCAAACTATACTACAAGGCTACAGTAACCAAAACAGCATGGTACTGGTACCAAAACAGAGATATAGATCAATGGAACAGAACAGAGCCCTCAGAAATAACGCCGCATATCTACAACTATCTGATCTTTGACAAACCTGAGAAAAACAAGCAATGGGGAAAGGATTCCCTATTTAATAAATGGTGCTGGGAAAACTGGCTAGCCATATGTAGAAAGCTGAAACTGGATCCCTTCCTTACACCTTATACAAAAATTAATTCAAGATGAATTAAAGACCTAAACGTTAGACCTAAAACCATAAAAACCCGAGAAGAAAACCTAGGCATTACCATTCAAGACATAGGCATGGGCAAGGACTTCATGTCTAAAACACCAAAAGCAATGGCAACAAAAGCCAAAATTGACAAATGGGATCTCATTAAACTCAAGAGCTTCTGCACAGCAAAAGAAACTACCATCAGAGTGAACAGGCAACCTACAAAATGGGAGAAAATTTTCGCAACCTACTCATCTGACAAAGGGCTAATATCCAGAATCTACAATGAACTCAAACAAATTTACAAGAAAAAAACAAACAACCCCATCAAAAAGTGGGTGAAGGACATGAACAGACATTTCTCAAAAGAAGACATTTATGCAGCCAAAAAACACATGAAAAAATGCTCACCATCACTGGCCATCAGAGAAATGCAAATCAAAACCACAATGAGATACCATCTCACACCAGTTAGAATGGCAATCATTAAAAAGTCAGGAAACAACAGGTGCTGGAGAGGATGTGGAGAAACAGGAACACTTTTACACTGTTGGTGGGACTGTAAACTAGTTCAACCCTTGTGGAAGTCAGTGTGGCGATTCCTCAGGGATCTAGAACTAGAAATACCATTTGACTCAGCCATCCTATTACTGGGTATATACCCAAAGGACAATAAATCATGCTGCTATAAAGACACATGCACACGTATGTTTATTGCAGCACTATTCACAATAGCAAAGACTTGGAACCAACCCAAATGTCCAACAATGATAGACTGGATTAAGAAAATGTGGCACATATACACCATGGAATACTATGCAGCCATAAAAAATGATGAGTTCATGTCCTTTGTAGGGACATGGATGAAATTGGAAATCATCATTCTCAGTAAACTATCATAAGGACAAAAAACCAAACAGCACATGTTCTCCATCATAAGTGGGAATTGAACAATGAGAACACATGGACACAGGAAGGGGAACATCACACTCTGGGGACTGTTGTGGGGTGGGAGGAGGGGGGAGGGATAGCATTTAGGAGATATACCTAATGCTAAATGACGAGTTAATGGGTGCAGCAGACCAGCACGGCACATGTATACATATGTAACTAACCTGCACATTGTGCACATGTACCCTAAAACTTAAAGTATAATAATAATAAAATAAAATAAAATAAAGAAATAGGCACTATTTCTATCCCTGTGTGAGTTATTGGTAGTTTTTCTTCTAATCTTTCTGGGTAGTTCTTTCCACAGGCAAGAGAAGTTTTCTCACACACATGTGCCCATCAATATACTCCTTAAAAATCAAAGGAGACGGCCGGGCGCAGTGGCTCACACTTGTAATCCCAACACTTTCGGAGGCCGAGGCGGCTGGATCACAAGGTCAGGAATTCAAGGCCAGCCTGGCCAAGATGGTGAAACCCCGTCTCTACTAAAAATACAAAAATTAGCCAGGCGTGGTGGCACATGCCTGTAATCCCAATTACTTGGGAGGCTGAGGCAGAGAATTGCTCGAACCCAGGAGGCAGAGGTCGCAGTGAGCTGAGATAGCGCCACTGCACTCCAGCCTGGTGACAGAGTGAGATTCCATCTCAAAAAAAAAAAAAAAGGTAAAAATTGAAGGAGAGTCCAGGCACAGTGGCTCCCAGCACTTTGGGAGGCTGAGGCAGGCAGATCCCTTGAGGTCAGGAGTTCAAGATCAGCCTGGCCAACATGGTGAAACCCTGTCCCTACTAAAATACAAAAATTAGCTGGGCATGGTGATGGGCACATTTAATTCCAGCTACTCAGGAGGCTGAGGCAGGAGAATCGCTTGAACCCGGGAGGGAGAGTTGCAGTGAGCCGAGATCACACCACTGCACTCCAGTGTGGGCGACAGAACAGGAGAGACTCTGTCTCAAACAAACAAAAAAGTGAAAGGAGACCCTTAGCAGGTCTCTGGACTTCTCTCCTCTGCAGTTCTCTGTTCTCCAGAACCCCACCCTGCAAACTCTAGCTGCTTTTGTCTTCCTAGACTTTCAGGTCCTCTCAACTCGCTGGGGCCACTGGCCCCACCTGCGTCGTCTCTCCCTGGACAGCCACCTGGGAACTCATTCAAGCAATAACCTGAGGCAAATATAGAGCTCACCTTGTTTGCTCCCCATCTCCCTGGTATCACTTTTTCATCACCTGATCTCCAGTGTCTTAACAACCTTTGTTCTATATATTTTGCCTGATTTTTTTTTCATTGATTCAATTGGAAAGATAAACTTGGTCTCAGTTACTTCATCTTGGCCAGAAGCAGAAGTCAATTATTTCTTTTTGGCATACCCCCAACCTAAAGAGGATAAAAAAATAAAAAATAACTGTATCCTTATAGGAAAGTTTCTAAGTTAGGTTAAATCCACCCAGGCTGCCCAAACAGTACAAAGCTTCCGTTGGAAAGTAGGGGAAACGGAGTGGTCCTTTCTCAATGTTTAGGCCCATGAGTACAGAACTTTCTGGAACATGGTCACAGGCAAAAGGAAATAAGAGACAAGCTGCTTCTTAGGAGATGGATCACAACACAAGATTTTGAGTCCACTGGAGAAAAAAAGGAGGATATGGAAAATAATTCAAACTTCACTATCATTCAAAGCTCCCCTCTTCCCTTCTCACTTTAGTTCCTGCCTCCACTGATACACTAAGCATTCTGAGCCTCTGCCATCTTTGCTAAGGTTCCTTTGTTCTAGTCTCTAGCAAATCTCATCTCCCTGTTCTCTTTTTCTTCCCCAAGCAAGAGCTCTCTCTCACATCATTTCGCTTAGTTATAGTTAGAGGAGGGGACATTCATTATAAGTCAAAGGATATTGGTGTTAAGGGAGAGGATGAAGCTGTCTGGCACCTTTGTCAATTCAGAGGGCTACATTGTAACTGGTGAGGACTTTCTGATTATTTTTTCCCTTTTTTCTATCAAGTGGAAATGAATTACAATTTTAACCGAAAAACAGATGCCTCTGAATACCCAATTTAGATAAATATAAGATTGAAAAAAGATACTGCTTTTATTTCAGATTTTAAAAATGAGACTCCAAATAGTATCTGATCATTTTAGCACTGAGTTCAATGTTCAGTCTTCTCTGACAGCACATCTTTTTTCACAGTTGCATAAGAATTATGGCAGAGAGTTAAAAGAAATACAGTAAAACTCACAAGAAACACTAGACATTTTTGAATAAATAGGAAAATGCCATAGATCAGGTCACATTCTCAAAGCATAGCGACATGCATTATAAGGCCATTATAAAATGACTAACACAACAAACATTAGTTCTGACCCCAGTATCGGAACTATACACGTGTCACTTTTTGATCACAAAGCATCTAGTAACAAAAACACGAGGATTGTCTCTTCTTAGAGTGACCACAAATTTATTTCTAAATGAATCTATGGAACATAAAAATAAATAGCTAAAGATTAAGTCCAGGCCAGGCACGGTGGCACACGCATGTAATCCCAGCACTTTGGGAGGCTGAGGCAGGCAGATCACCTGAGGTCAGGAATTCAAGACCAGCCTGGCCAACATGGTGACACCCTGTCTCTACAAAAATTAGCTGGGCATGATGGTGGGTACCTGTAATCCCAGCTACTCGGGAGGCTGAGGCGGGAGAATCACTTGAACCTGGGAGGTAGAATTTGCAGTGAGGTGAGATCGTGCCACTGCACTCCAGTCTGGGCGACAGAGCAAGACTCAAAGAATAAAAACGTAAAGATTAAGTCCAAAGAAATACTTGATATCATGTAAAGTTTTTAAAACTTCACTTAAAACTGGTTTCATTCAAACTGATTTATATGTATATAGACAGAACCAATGTTGTAAAATACATACAAAGATAGACAGATAGACAGATAGATAGATAGATAGTAGATGATAGATAAATAGAAGTCATCCACAGAATGTTATTTTCACATCGTTTTTTTCTTTGCATTCTGCAGTATACTGGGATAGCAGGAAACAGTCAGGGCACAATCAGACTTTCAACAACAGTAACAAGAGACAGGATAATGTAGTAGTTTAGAGCACTGTTTCTCAAAGTGTAGTCTGAGGAACACCCATATCACAAGCATATAGGGCACATGTTAAAAGCGGAAATACCTAGGGCCCTCTATGACAAATTAAATTCAAATTTCTGAGAGTGTGGCCTGGGATTCTGCATCTTAACATACTTTTCTAGTGCTTCTACTTCACATTAAAACTCGGAAACCCCAGATCACAAGCACAGACTCTGGAGCCATACTCCCTGGGTCCAAAACTCTACTAGATGGCTATTTTACTATGAGTTTGTCTCTCTGCATCAGTTTCTTCATCTGCAAACTGGAAATGATGATATTAATAGTATCTACCTACCTTACAGGATTGTAAAAATATTAAGTGAGTTAATGCATAAAGCCCTTAGAAATGTGTTGGGCACAATTTAAGTGCTATGTATGTCAGTGCAACCAGTGTAGTTAAGTCAACCATGTTCCAAATTACTACCTCCTATATAAGCACAAGAACTCAAAAGGAACAAAATTAACAAGAAGTTATAAGGAGTAAGAACACAAGTTAGATCCACAGAATTCCCCTTAGCTAAGAGTTGGAAGGTTTTTGTCTGGTTTAGTTTTTGCTGGCAAAAAGACACCCTTTTGTGAAGCTGCACTTGCCCCCTAGAGAATATGGCAGCACCAAATAATTCTCCTTCATTTATGGTCAAGCAACATTGCTCTCCTTACTGCAAAGTTCTAGCTAGTTGTCTAGGAGTTGTCCTCTTCAACTAAAAGCCATGTGCCTCAGAACAAAAAATTATTCTTCATTAGGCTGTTGTTAAGACACCCTGGCTAGCACAGCGGTGCCCTGGCTGGCTACCTGCCCTCTGGACCTTATGTGACTCAGGTATTCTGACCTCATTCACACTGGCAGGAATTCACTTTGGCTCAGTTCTACAGTTTCTAGCAAAGACTAATTCTTGAGACAAATTAGTGGAGAAGATTCTGAATAAATAGCATTTAGAAACTGTTCTTATTCATAAGCTCTTGATTAAGAATGGATGGAGAGATAAATATAATAATCCTTTGAACAATGTCTCATTAGTAATTCCACAGGTTTGCTTCCACCATGGACCAGGATGTGATACATGGAGTAATGGGAAGTCTGGCAAGGCATGTTCCCAGTATCTTCTGAACCATCGTTTCAAATTATGAGCTTCCTCCAGCCTTCATTTGCTTTTCCATCCAGCCTCACCTCCCTGGTCCATGGCTGTTACCTCTTACTAGCTCCTTTGTCCCTCTCCTGTTCTCTAACCTAAATTCCATCCTGCATCAATATAAATATCCATTATGATAAAGCCCAATTTCCCTACCTTTATTCCAAAGCTTCATGCTCTCCACTCTCCTCTCTATATACAGTAAGTCCTCACTTAATATCATTGATATGTTCCTGGAAATTGTGACTTTAAGCAAAACGATGTAGAGTGAAAATTATTTTACCATAGGCTAATTGATATAAACAATAGCTAAGTTTTGGTGGCATATTTCTGGCCACACAAAAACAAATTTCTAAATAAAGAACCCAAACACTTCTAATATTACACATTGAAATAAATGTGAGCTATATGGACATTTAAGAGAGATTAATAAAAACAAGTAAGATAATTATTTACCCATTATTCCAGTTCAAGGTGCAGATGGTCTGAGCCTATCCCTGCAGTTCAGGGAGCAAGTTGGGAAACAACCCTGGACAGGACGTCATTCCATTACAAAGCATACACACACACACACAGAGAGACACACGTAAACACTCAGACTGGGACAATTTAGACACACCAGTTAATCTAACGTGCACATCTCTGGAATGTGGGAGGAAAGAGGCATACCCAGAGAAAACCCATGCAGACCTGAAGAGAATGTGCAAACTCCACCCAGACAGCGACCCCAGCAGAGAATTGATCATTTTTCCTAATCAATGTTATAATAAAGCCACGTTGAAAGAAGCAATGTTATTCGAGGACCCACTGTATTCCAAATACGTTAAACACCTTGCCGGTCTCCAAACGTGCTTCTGTCTCTCCCTCTACAGGTCTTCGCATATATCATCCTTTCTCCCTAGGGCAGTCTTCTCTCATACCCAACTCCATTCATTCACTTGGCTAATGCCTATTCACTCTTCAGAATTTAGCTAAGGCATCACCTCCTCCACTGTCTTACCTAATCCAGCCCCTCTCAATGTACACATTAATCAGCCTGTTTTCACAAGTCCTATGTATTCCTTTGCCTCCCCCTTCTGAACTGTTAATCCTTAAATAACCAGCTTTCCACTAGAGACGGTATTACAATAGTCTAGGATCTGCTATGGATGACCCAGCTCAAGACAACCAAAGCTGCTTGTTCTCTTATGTCTTGTTCATCTTTGTACTCCTGTCTTCTAGCAGAGTTGTCACACTGACACACCACTCCATGTTTCTCAGTAATATGAAAGTGATAGGTTGTGACCATATGGCTAAGGGTTCCAAGTTCATGTGACTGTCTATGATATGGATGACAACTTACATAAGCTAATTTGCATCTAGGTTGTAGATATGCAAGTGAAGACAATAATCTTTACCCTACAGAGACATTGTGAGAAGTTAGTATAATACATACTAAACACTTACCCAGTGCTGATAAAATGTAGCTTTTATTATTATTGTATTAATCATGAGAATCAGGATTTATTCCTATACAAATCAGATCAAAATCAATAGCAATTTGTAATCAATGTATTGCACATACCTGAAAGAGACTCTGAGATCTCTCTCAAATATCTAAGAATCGCTGCACACACCTAAAAGATACTTTTAGGATACTAGGTTCCTATAATAGGGTTGCAAATAAAATATATATGAAGGTCTTTCAATAACAGGATCAATTCCTAGACAGTTGGTCCAGCTTGCAGTCAGTGTCCTGTTGGAAGAAATTCCCAGATGTGCTGAAAGTAGTGTGATAGATGTAAAATGGTATTTTTAATTAAAACCCTTATTGAACATAGTGTGAAATGTTTCTACTTAATCCTCTGAAACCAACAGATAAAGCATTCACTGTTATCCCCATGTGATAACTGAGGCTTAGAGAGGTTAATCAGCTTTCCAAAGTTGCACACTGACCAAATGGGACATAGCCTTCAAGATTTTAGAAGATGTTTTTGATGGTAGAATTACTTTGTTATTTCTTTTATATGGTGAGATAACTAATGTTGATAACCTGTGAATAACTTAAGTCTCTCAGAAGTTTCTCAGCTACAAGTTCCTCTGCACCTACCCTGGTTAATTTTGTGTTTTGAATAGTCAGAAGAGATGAGTCAGAGAGGACTTTTACTTCAAACTTTCCACGGGAGTGGGTGTTACTATGGTCTAGGACCTGCTGTGGATGACAGCTGAAGACAACCAAAGCTGCTGCTTTTCAGGCCTGTGGTTGTAGACTAAGAATAAACTGCATGACTGGCCTTGCAATAAAGAGGGCAGGCATCAAAGATGGCTGCAGATCTTCTTGACTCCATGGTGGCAGCAATAGACTATTTGTCAGTTTGGACTTATTTGCATTTTGTAGCTAACCTTGTTCTTTTGGCAAAAGCAATTGGTGCTCTCATGTCAACAGACATTAATCTGACTTCAAGATTTTCTAGTAGGAAATCATGGCTTATTCTTAATCCACTAGTTCTATAATTCATTCATTTTTACTAGCTTATTTTAAATGTATTTACTTATTTATTCCTTTATTAAGCACTTGCTATGTAGTGACATATTGAGAGCCATCACAATAAAGTGGTAAGAATGTGGAAGTTGGGTAAACACGGTTTTGCATCACACTTTTGTAATTTATTAGTTAATAACCCATGTTATTATATATGGGTAATAAGGGTATGAGTTTTAGATCAGGCTGACTGGGTTTTAAAATCTCAGCTCTACCACTTATGAAATCTGTGACCTATAACAAGTTTTCTTTTTTCTTTTCTTTGCTTTGTCATCCAGGCTGGAGTGCAGTGGCATGACTCAACTCACTGCAAACTCTGCCTCCCAGGCTCAAGCGATCCTCTCACCTCAGCCTCCTGAGTAGCAGGACTATAGGCACATGCCACCATGTCCAGCTAATTTTTGTATTTTTTGTTGAGATGGGGTTTCACCATGTTGCCCAGGCTGGTCTTGAATTCCTGGGCTCCCAAAGTGACAAATACCTTTGAGTTTAGCTTCTCTCCATAGTAAAATGGAAAGGATAATACTTACCTTATAGAATTCTTATGGAGAATTAAAATAAGATGTGAATATAAGGCACCTAGCACAGAACCTAACAGACAGTAAGTGCTCAAGATTTAATTCTTTTCCCTCTGACACTAGATCCCAGACACTGCAGAAATAAATATATCTGAGATTTACAACTGCCATAAAAGAGATAATAAACAGAAAGGAACTTAACATATTAAGCCCCTACCTTGTTTCAGTCCATGTCTTGGGCACTTGCATGTGATGGTAGCCTTGAATTTAAAGTGAACTCATCTTAATTTAGTCATTCATTCATTCCATTTGTTCACTTATCAATAAATATTTATTCAGCACCTACTATGTGCCAGTCATTTGCCTAGGCAGTGGTGACACAGCAAAGAATAAGATGACCAAGTCCTACCTTGAGCTTACATTCTAGAGATCCATAACCTTCCTGCCATACCTTGCTGCACAGATAAAGAACTTTGAAAATTAAAAACAAAAAAAATATTATTTTCAACTTGGCAATCAGAGAATGCTTCATGGAGAAGCAGAAGTTTGGCCTGAACTTCAGAGAACTTTAGGGCTCAGAGTAGGCTGGGAGAGAGGGTGGATGGAGCAGCTTGCGTCATGGCCCAGAGGCCGGGAAGAGCAGGACCTGCGAGGAAGCAGTGAGTTTGATTTTATTGTCGGGTGGGGTGGGTAAAAGTGAGTAATAGGAAATCTTTTGGAAATGTATATGGAAATCAGATGGTGGTGCACACTGAAAAGCAGGCTGAGGAGTGCGGACTTATGTAGACCACAGAGAGTCATTTAAGTTTATTGAACAAGGTAGTAATAGGATCAGTGATAAGCTTCAGAAATATTAATTGGGCAATAATGTGTAAAATGGATTAAAAGAGGGAAGGACTAGAGACAAAGGAAGAATCAGGAGGTTGTTAATTAAACACTGCTGGTATGTTTGGGGTTTTTCTATGGCCAGCAACAGAAAAGATCACCAGCAAATTCAGGTAAATTTTTCTTTCATCAGAATTTGCAAAGGTAAAAGTGGGTTAAAAACAAAAACAAAAAACAGGAAACAAAACCTGCTTCATCTAAGAATGCATTACATAATATTACATAAATGACAAATTCCTTTGATATATGACAGATATTTAGTGTCTTCAGCAGAACAACTAAATTAAACATAGGAGTGGAGAAAACCTGAGACAATATGGTATAATATTTAAATTAAGTTGATTCTCAGGCCAGAGCTTTAAATCATTTGCAAGCAAATTCTGATTCCTTGATGGTTTTTTTTTGGTTTTTTGTTTTTTGTTTTTTTGTTTTTTGTTTTTTTTGAGATGGAGTCTTGCTCTTATCGCCCAGGCTGGAGTGCAATGGTGCAATCTTGGCTCAATGCAACCTCTGCCTCCTGGGTTCAAGCAATTCTCCTGTCTCAGCCTCCCGAGTAGCTGGGATTACAGGCATGTGCCACCATGCCCGACTACTTTTGTATTTTTAGTAGAGATGGGGTTTCTCCATGTTTGTCAGGCTGGTTTTGAACTCCTGACCTCAGGTGATCTGCCCGGCTCAGCTTCCCAAAGTCCTGGGATTATAGGCGTGAGCCACCACGCGCAGCCCGATGGTTTTTTGTAACAAAATTTCTATTGTAAAATAAGAATAAAGTTAAGCATTTATATAAGAACCCTTGCAAGGTGGCAAATGCCCTCAGTATACTTTTGGTATAGCTTATGCTCTTCCTGATTGGTACAGGTTGAGAATCTCTAGTCCAGAAATCCAAAATCTAAATGATTCCAAAACTTGAAACTTTTTGAGCACTGATATCACCCTGCAAGTGGGAAATCCCACACCTGACCTCATGTGATGGAATGAAGACAAAATGCAGTCAAAACTTATTCCCGAGCACAAAATTACTAAAAACATTAAATAAAATTACCTTCAGGCTATGTGTATAAGGTGAATGTGAAACAGAAATGAATTTTGTGTTTAGATTTGGGTCCCATCTCCAAGATATCTCATCATATATATTCAAATATTCCAAAATCTATCCCCCCTCCCCGCCCACCAAAACAAATCATGAAATCCTAAACACTTCTGCTCCCAAGCATTTCAGATAAGGGACACCCAACGCGTAGTGCTGTTGTTCTGGGTCAAATTCTCAGTTGATGGAAAACAACCCATTCCCAGACCAGCAGCTTCGGGCAGCATTCTGCCTTCAAAACATTACCTGCCTTTACTACTTTCTCTTGGTTTCTGAAGAATCAAACTCAAACTACCCCAAATTGAGGTAATTCTCTTCTCTCTCCCATCCCCTTCCAACCCAACTTGCTCTTCCCCTTGCCTTTTCATTTAAACAACAAACACTGATTAAGCACCTACTCTGTACCCACTTCCGTATGGATCATCGGGGTCTTGCTAAGTGCACCATTGGCCAACAGAATCTTGTAGTCAACCTCAATTTCTCCTCCCTCTGTCTGTCACATCCACTCAGCAACCAAGACCTGCTGAGTCCACCTCCCAGAAGTCTTTCATATTCATCTGTCCCTCTCCAACCTCACTGACCCTGACCTAGGATAGGCCCTAATTAGTGCAATCCTAAACAATTACAAAGCCTTCTAACTCCTCTTTACCACTCATCCCCATCCCCATCCGGTCCCTCTACAATCCAAGCTGTCTTGCACGGATGGATGCCAATGTGCAATCTTTGAAAACCTTGCTATTCAAGGTGTGGTCTGCAAACCACAGCACCAGTATGGTCCTGCAGCTGGTTAAAAATGCAGACTCTCACAACAGAATCTGCATTTTTAACAGAACCCAGATGATCCATATGCACATTTAAATTTGAGATGCACTGGCTAAAAGCACAAATCAAATCCCATCACTCTCTAGTTGACATTCTAGTGCAAAGACCAACAAATTATAGCATGCAGTCCTAATCTGGCCCACTATCTATTTTTGAGCAGTCTGTGAAGTAAAAAAATGCTTGGAAATAAATCAAAAGGAAAATACTATTTTATGACACATGAAATTTATATGAAATTCAAATTTCAGTGCTTAGTTTGATTGGAACACAACTATGCCCATTCATTTATATGAGAGGAGTCTTTTAAAAGTTTATGGAAAATGCGTATTATGAAAAAAACTATGAATGGAGTTCAAGTTTTTTTGCACCAAAATAAACTCATGCCAACTGGTTACAACTTATCTGAAAAGGATCTAGTTTGAGGCATAAACAAGGATACGACGTTGGTTTGAAAAGAACCTCTATAAGAACAATATGAATTCTGCTAAAATTGAAGCAAAAACAAACATCAGATTTATGGTGAAGCTTGGGTGGAAGAATGATGAAATCACTGATGCTTTACGAAAAGTTTACAGGACAATGCCCCAAAGAAATCAGCAGTTTACAAATGGATCACTCATCCTAAGAAGGGATGAGATGATGTTGAAGATGAAGCCAGCAGCAGCAGATCATCTACATCAATTTGTGAGGAAAAAATTTATCTTTTTTCCTGCCTTAATTGAAGAGAACTGATGATTAACAGCAGAAACAATAGCCAATATCACAGACATCTCCATTGGTTCTGCTTACACAATTCTGACTGAAAAATTAAAGTTGAACCAACTTTCCACTCAATGGCTGCCAAAATGATTGCACTCAGATCAGCTGTAGACAAAAGCAGGGGTTTCAATGGAAATTTTAAGCATGCAGTATCAAGATCCTGAAGCATTTCCTCTAAGAATTGTAACAGGAGGTGAAACAAGGCTCTACCAGTACAATCTTGAAGACAAAGCACACTCAAAGCAATGGCCACCAAGAGGTGGAAGGGGGCCAGTCAAAGCAAAAGTGAATCGGCCAAGAACAAAGGTCATGGCAACAATTTTGGGGGGATGCTCAAGGCATTTTTCTTGTTGACTTTCTGAAGTGTGAAAGAACAATAATATTTTCTTATTTTTATTTTTTTTGAGATGGAGTTTCACTCTTGTTGCCCAGGCTGGAGTGCAATGGGGCAATCTCAGCTCACCAGAACTTCCACCTCCCAGGTTCAAGCAATTTTCCTGTCTCAGCCTCCCAAGTAGCTGGGATTACAGGCATGTGCCACCATGCCCAGCTAATTTTGTATTTTTAGTAGAGATGGGTTTTCTCCATATTGGTCAGGCTGGTCTCAAACACCTGACCTCAGGTGATTCGCCCGCCTCGGCCTCCCAAAGTGCTGATATTACAGGTGTGAGCCACCGCACCCGCCCATAATATCTTCTTATTATGAGAGTATTTTGAGAAAGTTAGCCAAACCTTTGGCAAAAAAACGCTCAGGAGAGCTTCACTAGAATCCTTTTCTACCACGACTATGCACCTGTTTATTCCTCTCATCAAACAAGGGCCATTTGCAAGAGTTTCAGTAAGAAATCATTAGGCTTCCACCTTACAGTCATGATTCAGTTTCTTCTGACTTCTTTTTGCCTCCTAGTCATAAAAAAACTTTAAAAGCACCCATTTTCCTTCAGTTAATAATATAAAAAACATTACTTTGACATGGTGAATTCCCAGGACTCCCAGTTTTTTAGAGATGAACTAAATGGCTGGTACCATCACTTACAAAAATGTCTTGAACTTGAAGATCATGCTGAGAAACAAAACTTATATTTTTAATTTTTATTTTTTCATTCAATTTTTCATGCACTTTTTGAAATCCCCTCGTTTATTGTCAGTGGTTGCTTTTGCATACAGTGGCAGAGTTGAGTAGTTATGACCGAGACTGTATGATCAGTAAATTCTAAAATGTTTACTATCTTGCCCTTTAGAGAAAAAGTTTTTTGGCCCTTGTTCTAGGGAGAACACATATGTAATTTTTTTTAAAAAGAGAGCTGGACATCCCAATTACTCTGGTTTGATAACTACACATTGTAAATAGGTATCAAAATATGACATATGTCCCAAAAATATGTACAACTATTAAAAGTCAATTAAAAAAATAAACGCAAGTTATGAGCTATGAAGACAAGAAATAAAGACTTGAATAAAGTGTTTTCTCTCTTTTGTACCCACACCAGGTGCTGATACCCTTCTATGATCCCACATATTACATTATTGGTACAGTCTGCAGAGTGAGGAAAAGAATCAAATACATTCCTCCCATTTCATGGCAGCTGATTTTTCCCCTTGGAAGGACAGAGGGGTAGGGTAGGTTTTAAACATGATGAGAGGAGCAAGATCATCTGGGTGTTCAGAGATGAGAAGGAAATCAGGGAGGATTTGAGGGTCAGTAATTTTATGGGCACTTTCCACTCAGGTCCCTATTCCTACAGCTGAAAAAAGAGGGGGAAAAGGCATCTTCTGGCTCTGCAGAGCTAAATAAATACTCCCACCATTGGGCAATAATCCTTCCGTTGAAAGGAATGTCTGAAGATTCCAAAATTCAGTGCTTTAAATACCAACAGCCACCCACCTGCAGACCTTTACACATTCCCTGATTTTATGGCTATGTAAGACATTAAAGATATCAGTTCAGACCTTGTTTTCCAATGCAGATCCTTTTGGAATAACCCTGTCAGAACTGTTTCCAGTGGTTTGCTCTTTGCTTAATTGATACATTCCTTCAGAGTCACTAAAGCAGGTGTGAAAAATAGTTCAAATTCCAATTCCATGCCAGAATGAGAAAGAAGTGAAAGCCCATAGATCAAAAAGCTTCCAGAGACATTGTAACAGAGGCACTGAACATGTAAAGTCCAGAAAGTAGTTGCCTTTCCACCCTTCTTCCCTTATCCCTAGCTTCACATTTTCTGGAACAGTTAACTACATGATTTTGCATTCACTTAATTAAAAAAAGGTGTTACCAGCTGACAGTTGAGGTTGTTCAATGTGCCAAGTACTATGGTAGATCCCTGGGTTACAATAGTAAATAAGATATTGTTCCTGTCCTGGAGAAGATAGCAGCTATATGGGAAAGGCAGATGCAGAGGCAGACACTTACAAACCAGTGTTTTCAGGGCTACGGTTCAGAGTGAGTATGAACACAGAGAAACACGCAGCTCAAGCTCATGAGATTAGAAAGGTTTCCCAGAGGGGATGTCTGAGCTGAGTTCTGAAGGACATGTAGAAGTCAGCCAGATACAAGGCTGGAGGTTAAGAGTAGAACAGGTATTCAAGGCACAGAAATATCAAAGATGAGGGATCACGGCTCATGTGAGCTGCAGGACACTAGAAGATAAGAAAAGGGTTGAAAAAGTGGAGAGGAGAAAGGCTGGTGGGTTCAGGAAGAGGACGACCTGTGTGCCATACCCCAAGAGCTTAGACTCCATACTGAGGACAAAGGGGGCTTATTGTAGGGTTGTTGATGAGGCAGCATGAGCAGAGTTGTATTTCAGAAAGCAAATTCTAGCTGTGGTGTGGAGAAAGCACTGAAGAAAAGCAAGATTGGAGGTAAGGAGAATTAAGAGAATGCTGCAGGGGAGAAATGGTGCTGACTCAAACCATGGTGAAGATAAGGTGGCAGAAAATAATAAGGCAAAGCCCACCATATACAGTCATACAGAAAGCCATGCCCTGCACCAAGCAGTTTCCCAAGGGGCAGATGGTTGTTGAAGATCAGACTGTGATCTCCTGGCCAAGCACTGTGGCCCAGCAGGAGGAAGAAGGAAACCCTTTTTTTATTCATCAGCTAGACAAGGTACCCTTTTGTTATTCTCACAAAGTCACCATATATATGCGCAGCATTAAAGGCCCTGCCAAAGATGAGTATACTCTAGAGAATTTTGAGGAAGAAAACAGTTGATCAGATATAGCAGTTAGAGAAAGAGCATTCAAAGAGGATACCAAAATGTTTGGCCCTATTACCTTGACATTTACTAAGGCAGGAAATGCTTTCTCGGGCTAAATCAGTTCCGTTTTACCTGTTCAATCCAATTCCTTTTTTTGCTATCATGAATTTCTTAAACAAATTCAAATAACTTTATTCAAACAAAAAAGAAATACATTTTATTCATATTTAATAATGTTCACTTTTTATTTAATTAAAATTTTTCTTTGGAGGTAATAGTAGATTCACATACAATTTTGAGAAATAATGCAGAGAGATCCTACATTCCTTTTACTCAGTTTTCCCAAACTTGTAAACTATGGTACAACATCACAACCAGGATACTGACATTGATAGTATCAAAATACAAAACATTTTCATCACCACAAGGATCCCTCATGTCGCCCTTTTAAGAATGTGAATGCAGAAAATCTGAGACAGGTCTCAGTTAATTTAGAAAGTTTATTTTGCCAAGGTTGAGAACACATCCGAGACACAGCCTCAGGAAGTCCTGACGTCATGTGCCCAAGGTGGTCAGGGCACAGCTTGGTTTTATACATTCCAGGGAGACATGAGACATCAGTCAATACATGTAAGAAGTACACTGGTTCACTCTGGAAAGGTGGGACAACTCAAAGCAAAGGCAGAAATACTGGAAGTCGGGAGGCAGCTTCCAGGTCACAGATTGGTGACACACAACCAGTTACTTTCTTTTGAGTTTCTGATTAGCCTTTCCAAAAGAGGCAATCACATATGCATCTATCTCAGCAGAGGGGTGACTTTGAATTGAATGGGAGGCAGGTTTGCCCTAAGCAGTTTCCAGCTTGAGTTTTCCTTAGTCATTTTGGGGGCCCAAGACATTTTCCTTTCACAACCTCTAATTTCTTACCCATTTCTATAATTTTGTCACTTCAAGAATATTATATAAATGGAATAATGGAGTATGTACCATTTGGGATGGACTTTTTAAAAAAACTCAGCATAAACTGGGCGCGGTGGCTCACGCCTGTAATCCCAGCACTTTGGGAGGCCGAGGCTGGTGGATCACCTGAGGTCAGGAGTTCAAGACCAGCCTCAACATGGAGAAACCCCATCTCTACTAAAAGTACAAAATTAGCCGGGCGTGGTGGTGCATGCCTGTAATCCCAGCTTCTCGGGAGGCTGAGGCAGGAGAATTGCTTGAACCTGGGAGGCGGAGGCTGCAGTGAGCCGAGATTGTGCTATTGCACTCCAGCCTGGGCAACAAGAGCGAAACTCCATCTCAAAAAAAAAAAAAAAAAAAAACCTCAGCATAATCCTTTGGTGATTCTTCCAGATTGTTGCATGTATCAGTAACTCATTTCTTTTTATTTATAAGTAGTATTCCATGGTACTGATATACCACAGTTTGACCATTCATCTGTTGAAGAATATCTGAGTCATTTTTAGTTACGGGCTATTATATATAAAGCTGATTTAAACATTTGTGTACAGGTTTTGTGTGTGAGCATAAGCTCCCATTTTTCTGGGACAAATTCCCTGGAGTACAATTACTGAGCCATATGGTAATTACATGTTTAGTTTTAAAGGAACTGCAAACTGTTTTCCAGAATCTCTGTAGCATCAGCAATGTAACAATGATCCAGTTTCTCTACATCCTTGCCAGCACTGGTGATGTCACTGAAACTGCCTTTGCAAAATTATAACTGAGGAAATTATGACAGTGAAAGAAATCAGACCTAACTGACTCTATCTCGCTTATAAACCTTCAGCTGTCCTTGCTCATTCCTGGGTGTAGGCCAAACTAACTTTGGGAAAGAACTCAGTTCATGGTTTGACTCTAAAACAAAATTGATAACAGCCGTTTCCGAAAAGACCCCCTTCTTGCCTGATGTCCAGTCTTTGCAGGACTAACAAATTAGCTACAAGATTAGAAATTACAATGTAGGGGTCATGCAGCCTCTGGCTCCAAGAGTCTAAACCTCCCCAAATTGCTTCTGGGAATAACATCACTATTGTAAAGCTTAAGATCAGTGCTTGAGATATTTTGCAGCCCCTGCACTTGATGGATCAGCTGACACCATCCAGACTGGTAATCTGGCCCAACCCGTTCTGCCATCCTACCCAGGAACAGAAGACGTTAAGAAAAACTCACTTCAACCCCCTTTGATTCCATTTCCAACCTGACCAATCAGCACTCCCCACTTTCCAAGCCCCTACCCGCCAAATTATCTTTTAAAACTCTGATCTCCGAGATCTAATTAAACTAAAGAGCTTCTGCACAGCAAAAGAAACTACCATCAGAGTGAACAGGAAACCTACAAAATGGGAGAAAATTTTTACAATCTACCCATCTGACAAAGGGCTAATATCCAGAATCTACAAAGAACTTAAACAAATTTACAAGAAAAAATCAACACCATCAAAAAGTGGGTGAAGTATATGAACAGACACTTCTCAAAAGAAGACATTTATGCAGCCAACAGACACATGAAAAAATGCTCATCATCACTGGCCATCAGAGAAGTGCAAATCAAAACCACAATGAGATACCATCTCACACCAGTTAGAATGGTGATCATTAAAAAGTCAGGAAACAACAGGTGCTGGAGAGGATGTGGAGAAACAGGAACACTTTTACACTGTTGGTGGGACTGTAAACTAGTTCAACCATTGTGGAAGTCAGTGTGGCGATTCCTCAAGGATCTAGAACTAGAAATACCATTTGACCCAGCAATCCCATTACTGTGTATATACCCAAAGGATTATACATCATGCTGCTATAAAGACACATGCACTAGTATGTTATTGTGGCACTATTCACAATAACAAAGACTTAGAATCAACCCAAATGTCCATCAATGATAGACTGGATTAAGAAAATGTGGCACATATACACCATGGAATACTATGCAGCCATAAAAAAGGATGAGTTCATGTCCTTTGCAGGGACATGGATGAAGCTGGAAACCATCATTCTGAGCAAACTATCGCAAGGACAGAAAACCAAACACCACATGTTCTCACTCATAGGTGGGAACTGAACAATGAGAACACGTGGACACAGGGTGGGGAACATCACACACCAGGGCCTGTCGTGGGGTTGGGGGAAGGTGGAGTGTTAGCATTAGGAGATATACCTAATGTAAATGATGAGTTACTGGGTGCAGCACACCAACATGGCACATGTATACATGTGTAACAAACCTGCACGTTGTGCACATGTACCCTAGAACTTAAAGTATAATAAAAAATAAAATAAAATAAAAATAAAACTCTGATCCCCAAATGCTCGGGGAGACTGATTTGAGTAACAATAAAACTCTGGCTCCGGCACAGCTGGCTCTGCGTGAATTACTCTTTCTCCATTGCAATTCCCCTGTCTTGATAAATTGGCTCTGTCTAGGCAGAGGGAAAAGTGAACCCATTGGACGGTTACATCATTAATTTTTTTTTTTTTTTTTAGCCATTGATAGATGTACTGTATGGTTTTAATTTAATTTAAATTTTAAATTCACTATGGTTTTAATTTGCATGTTCCTAACGGCTGACGATGTAGAACATCTTTTCATGTGCTTATTTGCCTTCTGTATATTTTTTCAGTGAAATGTTTCATGTCTATTATCTATTTCCTAATTGGATTGTTTACTTTGTTTACTGTTACATTGTGAGAATTTTAAGATTACATTTTTATTCTTTGTCTTTCCTGGTTTTATTTATGATACGTCTGAGACAACATGGTATAGGTTGAAGAAAGTAAGTTTTATCGTGGGACAAACTATGAATCCCAGATCTTCTCAGCTTCAGAACATTCACCTGTAAATTGGAGATGATAATGCTGTACTGTAGGGTGGCGATAAAAGGCAGTGTATATACAAACCACCTAACCTAGTATCTAATATATACAATGTAGATACTCAATACATGTAGCTACTATTTTATTATTTATTGATCAGATCAAACATTCTGTAGCTTATTTCTTTTTCCACTACCATTCTCTCAAGTCTTATGGTCCTGTCTTCCTTCCTTTTATATGGCCAACATTACAATAGTCAATACCTTCTAAAAGTACTTGCTGAGTTGCATACAGATCCTTCTACCTAAAGAACATCTCAAATGTGCATGTTCAGCTAATAACACTCCATTAATAATTATAAAAACATATCTAAAATACAACTCCATAAAAACAATATTAGGGTACTGAGTTTACTACCTGGGTGATGTAATAATATGTACAACGAACTCCCATGACACGTGTTTATCTATGTAACAACAAACCTTCACATGTACCCCCAAACCTAAAATAAAAATTAAAACAAATAATAAATTTTAAATTATGAGTATTGACAATACATGTGCTTATTTGGGAGTATTTCCCGAAATTTATCAGAAAACAAAGGAAGATAAAGGAAGAAGAATCCAGATCTTGTTAAACCATGTAGCTTACATGGTTTTTCATAAGCTGTAATTTTATCTTACATAGTTTCATTTAGAGGGCATTAAATGTACACTGCATGGCTGGGCCTGTGTTGGATAATTTACGGACATTTTAAACAAAAAGAAAGCATGACTCCTCCTTCTGGGAAGTAGGACTTCATTTTCTATTTCCAGTTGGAAACTTTGAAAAGTTGAATTTTATTTCAATAGGACAGTATTTACTGAGACATTTAGGTAGGAAGCAAGATCTTAGCCAAGAACTGCTAGTTAATCTTCAGCAGCTTATACATAAAAAGATATTACTGGAAACACTTTCAGATTTGTTTATCCTCAAATAATGTGATCTATTTTCATTTTGGGAAAAAAAAAATAAAGAATTCCACAGAAAGAAATGCTTGCATGACTTTCTGAGTCACACTGTGTAGATTTTTTCCAGTAAGCTACATTATGCTGGATGCTGTTCAAAAGGGAAAATGTCAAACACACTGGGGTTCAGTCTGGCCAGTGGGTGGGTTTACTCAAGCACAGAAATCAAATATAGGCGTTCAAGCCAATACCTCAGAAACGACAGAATGAATTACCAATCAGAGCTGGAATTTTAGAAGTTATTTTTCAGCTGAATCCCACAAATACAATATAAATGAACAATCCTTGTGAGCATTACAATGGCATTTATCGTATTTTTCTTAGAATCCTAAAGTTGAAAAAAACTAGACATTATAAAATTTAACCTTTCTTTTATACCATATCTCTGACACATCTCTGATAGATTTTCCTACTTCTGCTTGAAAACTTCTGAAAACGGAGAGCTCACTACTTTGTAGCACAGTCCCTTCCTTTGTCAGATCAATGAAAGGCAAGGAAAAGAACCTGGAATGATATAAGCCAAGATAATAACAGTGGTTACCTAAGGGTGGGCAAAAAAGATGCATTTCTTGTTGTTGTTCTTTTGCTTGTATTTTCTAGCTTTTCTATAATGGGTTTCTGTTTTTATAATAAGTGAAAGATAAGTACTCTTCAAAACCATGAAGAATTCCAATATTAACACTGGTGTTGTCCCAACTTTTCACTCTAAAAATTAAGTCAGAGTAAGATTCAATGGCTAAAAATTAGATACAAAAATTACCAATGTTCCAAAAATCTATGACTGGGAAATATCTATTTCAACTGCATCAATATGTCAACCAAGGTTATGTTGATCAAATTGTTTCCAGCTAAATTGCTCTGGTCAAATAGTAAGATACTTAATAATTCTTAGACTATGTACCCTCTGCTTCTATCAAAACATTCTAAGGATGCCAAACATTTTAGAAACAGTATCATTCCATGAACTCTAATCAAGTTATTATTGATCTACACCACCAAATTTACTTACTATAATTATCTAAATGGTGGTTTTATTATTATTATTATTATGGAACTTAACATTTAATCCCTGTTAAATTGATTATATCACCTTGGTTCTTTCCTTCTTACAAGGTGCTAAGTGGATCGCTTAAGAGGTTATGGGGGGAAAATTTGTTCCCAGATGAGAAAGATCATGTTCTGCAGAATTACTCATGCATCTTCATGACTGTTCCTGCTTCCCCGCCTCCCAGGTCCTTGGCCTTCCCTCCTTGCTCCCAGCATATTATTAGCCAGCTCCTAGTACATAATATGCTTTCAAACAAATCATATGTATTGAGCATCTACTGTGTATCTCACACTTCCACATAGGAAGCGTTATTCCTCAACAGCCCTCCTTATTTCTCAACAGCCCAGTTGATAGGTATCTACAGGTGCAGAAACAGGGGGTAATTGATTAAGTAATTTCTTGAAGTTCCACAATTATTCATTGATGAGAGTATGATTTGAACCTATATCTGAATGGTTTTATTGCTAATGCTGCCTCTGGGTATTTTTTGGCCTTGGCTTCTTGCCTTTAACCTTGCCCTGCAAAATCTCAGGTAGACTCTGTCACCTCCTCTCTGATTTCCAACACTAACCTAAACATCCTAGGTTTTTTCCTTTGCATTATCCATAACCATATTGGATGAGGTGCTTCCTGACTATTTAGAATTTGGGTATCCAACGTACTAGCATTATTTTCAAGATCTATAGGAGTTTATATTTGCTCACCTAGATTTTCTTCTAAGGCACTGATAAGATTTGTGAAATACCAAAAAGAGAACCTTTCCAGAGTGCTATCATTTTACATTTTAGAATGTAAAAATGTTGAAGATGAAATAGAGGAAATAGTAAACATAATTTGAGTATATATTAGACAACCTACAATTCACCTTCTTGTCCATGAACATATTTTAACAAATTGTCAGATACCTTGGTGACATCAAAGCCTACAACATCTCCCTGATCTATCGTTTTAGAAAAATTACAAAACAGTAAATCCAATACATACTGGACTATACTGGTTCATGTACTTGAACAGTTCAAAGATAGGACTAGGTTGATGCAGATGCTAAAGTAATGTCACCCAGACCTAGTCTCTCTTCTTGGTTCAGTGCTCCTCCATTTTGACCTCCATCTTAGGGTCTACATAATACATGATATATGCTGGCAGCTCCCAGCCTACACCCTCCCAGGCCCACTACATACAAATCACTTTCATTGTTTGAGGAGTTACAAGAGGCATACAACTAAGTAAGACAGCCTTTCACCACAAAAGGCAGTATAGTCTAATAGAGAAAGCATGTGCTTTGGTGGAAAATAGATCTGGATTTGAATCTAAGACTTGTCCTTGAGCAACTTATTCAAACTTGGTGTCTTAAATTATAAAATGGAGATTCTATGTAGTTCATAGAGTTGATGTGAAATCCTAAAATTTGAATGAAATAATGTAAATTAAGTGCCTAGCATAATGCCAGGAACATTGCAGCTGCACAACCTATCAGCAAAAGTAAGTATACCAATATAATAATGCTAGTAGTGATATATGTTCTGTAATATTGATGTAAATTAATATACTAGGGTTTCAGAAGGTTCATATCTGATTGGGGTGATGGGGCTAGAACATATTTCATGGAAGAAATGGTATTTAAAGTGGGTCTTGGAAAGATGAATGAGGGCTGGGCCTGGTGGTTCATGCCTGTAATACCAGCATTTTGGGAGGCCGAGGAGGGCGGATCATGAGGTCAGGAGGTCAAGGCCAGCCTGACCAACATGGTGAAACCCCGTCTCTACTAAAGATACAAAAATTATCCAGGTGTGGTGGTGAGCACCTGTAATCCCAGCTACTCAGAAGGCTGAGGCGGGAGAATCACTTGAACCCAGGAGGTGGAGTGCGGTGAGCTGAGATCACGCCACTGCACTCCAGCCCAGGCAACAGAGTGAGACTCTGTGTCAAAAAAAAAAAAAGCCATGAAGCTTTCATGTCTAAAGAAAAGATTATTTTCTTAATTTTAATATTTCTCAGATTTAAAATGTAAAAATGTTGAAGATGAAATAGATGAAATGGTAAACTAATGAATCTCATAATAAATCTCATACAGATGTATGAAATGTTTTCTCAGTGAATAAAAAGACAAATGAACTGTGATCAAATGATTCAAGGGCAGTCATGAGATACAGAGAACATGTTATTTTCTTTCTTAGACACACCATCATCCACAGCTTAGGTAGGATGTTCATCTGACACTTCAGCACTTTGAGGTATAAGCCAAGCTACAGATGCAGTGAAAATAGAAATGCTATAAAATCAGGGATGCCACAGTCCAATTTGGTACAGTAAGAACACAAAGGAACAAAGTATCAGAAAAGATGAAGCACATGTTCTCAGTATGTTTAGTTGCAAAGACAAAGTTCACAAGGAAGAAAAAAAGTTTTAATTCTAAAAACCTTTTTTTTCTGAGTGTGTTTTGCTTTTGGGACCAAGTTGCAGGTTAATTTGGGTGGCTAAATAAATCAATAAGTTATTATTCTGATGTGGATATAGTACTTTGCCTTTAAAGAAAAGTTTCTTTCTTACATATTATCTTGTTTTATCTAGTTAAGGAGAGGAAAGGATGGAAGACAGAGGGGAGAAAAAAAGGTCAGACATATAATCAAAGCATCCTAATAAAAATTGGTTGGTATGGAGCTAAAGGGAAGCTATGGATTCCAATCAATTTGTACCTCAATGAAATGTGTGTGCTTTAAACACCGTGGTTTAAACCTTGTGGTTTGCAGACACACTGAATTTCACAGATGTGTAATCAAGGAAGTCACCATCACACAAAGTTCTTGTAAAGTAGCTTTCTGAAGTAATTCACTCAAATTCTCCTGATGGTGAATGTGGGGAACATCAACCCATTCGTTTGGGAGAGAGGGAGTTCCCTGACTCTTACTTCCAGGAAGGAGGCCATCTTTATGCACAATCTGTTGGCCCCACTTAATTTCTTCAGTTTATTTCCCCTGGCTCAGAATCCTGAGAAAAAGTCTAAACGTTAAAATGCTGCACCTGAGAGGGTTTATATCTCTCAGTGCGGTAGAGGCAGTGTCAAAACTATAAACTACCTGATACCTGAAATAGGCTGATAGCTTTTAAAAGTCACAATCCAAACAGAGCCCTCTGTTTACATTTCCTTATGTGAGTGAAATACCAAAGCAAACCAGATGTCTTTTGATGGGCTCTGGATTTTTACACACACACACACACACACACACACACACACTACATCCTGTCTCACACCTGAAATCTTTATCCATCCTCCCAACTCCATCCTTACCATCATGGCCATTCATGGCAACACACATGTCTGTTCTGTGGGAGTTCTAAGGGAAAGTAAATATAAAGTATAGAGGCGTAGACACATATTTGCCCCTCGTTTATTTAACAAGTAATTGGTAAGTGCTTACTTATGCCCCAGTCACCATATAATCAGTGCACTATATGGCCAGTTGTTTTATGGGTTACCCATATTCTAGTAACTTGGAAATCCTGAAATAAAGAAAAAGTATCAGAACAAAACTGGAAATAAGATACCACTTCTTCTATTTACAGATAAGGAAATTAAGACTCAGAGATATCAAATAGATTGCCTGAGGGCAAGTGCCTTGTAAATTGTAGAAGTGGGCTTTGAACCAGGTGTTCCTGATTGCAAACTCCATGCTCCACACCACTCGGACTCTTCAATAACTTTTTATGTGTCTGTTGATGTGAACCAGTATTTACTCTGATGCTTAAAAAAGAATTCTGTTTAGGGGAATGTAAACCAAATAAACAACTCAATCCAGAAAAAGAGTAGGAAATAGGCAAGCAAAGCACAAAAGTCCCAATTACTCAACTAAGCAAGCCATCTTAATAGAACCTGTAATTCATCTCACTTTCTCTGAGAAGCAACGAGTAGGCAAACTCTGAGCTAGTGTTCATTTAGTATTTAATATTTACTTCCCAAACCCATTTCTGAATTGCAATTCTGACTGAAATGAAGACATAATTATCTTCTGCTCAGGACCATGAGACATTAATTTACACACACATTTAAAAAATCATTTTATTGAATTAGACACCTGATCTAATAAGCAGAGATGTCCACTGTCTCTTGTGCAGTTTTCATCATCTTCTCTCTGGCCCTCCTCCCGGTATTATTATTATGTTCTTTGGCTCTTGTGTACACAACAAGGAACCAAGTGATGAGTGATTCTCTAGGCCAGAATATCATTTATTGATTTTGAATGCACACAAGTCATAAAAGAACAAATAAGCCAATGAAAAGTATAACCTTATTTTTTTTAACAACTGTTATGCTCATTTAAGAAACAACCAAAAGATACCAACACCACCCTAAAATTAAGAAATAAAATTAATCTATGTTAAGAGAAATACCAAACAATCCTCCATTCTACACAGAATTAATCCCAGGCTGGAGGAACATTGACACATTTCAGGAAGCCAAAAGAAAACTCTGCAAATCAGGAAAAAGCAATCTGAATGAAATGGCCAAAAAAGGGCTTTGCAGAGTTTAACACTGAAGACGGAGACAAAGTCTAATATTTCTTATCTATTATTTGAGAGGCTTATATATATATATATATATATATATATATACACACACACACACACACAAAGAGAAGGAAAAGCTGCATTTCTTGTCTAATGATCAAGAGCAAATAGGGTAAATCAGAATTTGTTAAAATTAGGTGCAGCTGCAAGTGACAAAAATGACAAAATAGCAATGGTAGAAGTGCATTTCTCATATAAATAGAGTCTGTGGGAAGACAAGTCATGGCTAGTAAGTAACTTTACACTAAATCACTCCTGCTCTGTCCGACACTGTGCCTGGACTTACTTGCTTTCTTGCCTTACATCTATAAATACGGCTCTGTCTCATCTCTGCTACCCAAAGAAAGCAGCCCCAATGGGTATGGGAAAGAATTACTCAATAAGCAGTTACCTATTTGGAGGGAAAATTGATCTGAATGTCAAATCAAACCATAAGCCAGAATAAATACAGATGGATTAGAATGCTAAAGTTTTTTTTTTGTTGTTTTCAAAAAAAGAAATCAAAGCATGAAGGAGCTAAAATAAGGGCAAATATTTATCAACATCCTGAAGGGGAAGGTCCTTCTAAGTTTCAAAGGAATAAAAGAATTCACAAAGGAAAAGTTCAATAGATTTTACTATGTAAACTTGTCTAAAATGTCTGTGTGTTAAACTATAACCAAAATTATAAGAAACTTTTTAAAACTGGGAAAACATTTGCCTTAAACATGATAGAGAACATTTTCTATCATATTTGAAATTGCTGAAATAAATAGATAGAATAATTATTGCGACCCACCACAGCTCCACACATTAACATGAATGAATCCTACGAACAAAGTGTTACGCAAAATGATCCACTCGCAGGAGTTCAGAGTATGATTTCATTTTTATGAAGTTCGAAAACAGGCACAACTAAACTAAAGTGTTTATGAATCTCTACATAGGTAATAAAAATATTAAGAAAAGCAAGGGATTGATGATCCAAAGTCAGGATCATGTTTTGGGTGAGGGAGGGAGGCGGGAAGAGGAAACACTGGAGAAGGCGATGGTCTAGCAGACAGATGCGGAAACAACGTTTTACATTCTGGTTCCTAGCTTGAGGGCTGGTTGCACAGTTCTCTGTAGAATTATATTTCAAGCTGTACATATGTTTTATACACTCTTCCGTATGTACCACATGTACTTCCCAATAAGACGGGGGAAAAGATCTCAAAAGATAAATGGGAAATGGATGTGCACAGAAAATTCACAAAAAGTGGAAATGCAAATAACTAGCCATCCTAGGGAAAAATATCCAGCTTACTAGGAATCAAAGATATGTAATTTTTCAATCAATACACTGTCATTTTCTGCCTAATATTTGTGATAATATTTTTTCTTTTTATAAAAACTTAATGCTGATAATATACTGAAAAAGTACCCTTGAACACTACTGAAGGAAGTGAAAACAATTAGGTAATATGTGTCAAAGGTCAAAACCTGTCTTTAGGCCGGGCGCGGTGACTCATGCCTATAATCCCAGCACTTTGGGAGGCCGAGGCGGGCGGATCACGAGGTCAGGAGATCGAGGCCATCCTGGCTAACACAGTGAAACCCTGTCTCTACTAAAAATACAAAAACAAAAAAATTAACCGGGAGTGGTGGCGGGCACCTGTAGTCCCAGCTACTTGAGAGGCTGAGGCAAGAGAATGGCGTGAACCCAGGAGACGGAGGTTGTAGTGAGCCAAGATTGCACCACTGCACTCCAGCCTGGGCGTCAGAGCGAGACTACTTCTCAAAAAAAAAAAAAACAACAACAACAAAAAACCTGTCTTTAACCTTCAACCTACAAATTCTACCTAGGGTATCTGTGAAGAAATAGTCCTAAATTGGAAAGGAAAAGCAATAAATATCAGACAATTGATATTGATACCAGCTAAAATTGTTAAATGCTAATTCTCTAATATGTAATCAAAGGAAAAAGCAAATAACTGTATACTTAAATGACAGACTATTACATAGATAAAATAATGCTTATAAAATTAAAATAATGTAGAATACATTATATTAAAAGAAATAAGTTGGACACTAAACTGCATATATAGTTTGGTACATTTGTGTAGAAGTATGCAAATCTTTTACCTAGAGGAGAAAAAGTCTAGAAGGAAATACATCAAAATGTTACAACTGTGATTTTCTTTACAAAGTGGAAACTATGGTAAATTTTCTTTTGAAAAAGTGTCCCTGAATGTTCGAATTTTTAAATAATAAGAATACATCATATGCAAATTAATTTCTCTCTCTCTCTCTCTCTCTCTCTCTCTCTCTCTCACTTTCTTTCTATCAAGGTTCTTTAAGGTATTGCTGATCCTGTCCCAATGGGATTGGACATCAGCCAGATTTCTGATTTTGCAACATCCAGTCAGAATCAAACTTTTTATATTCACGTTAGCCATGTCTTGATTTATACCTTCTTTCCAACCTCTGATCAGTGGTCTTATTTCCCAACTCACTGTTCACTTTCACTTTTCTAACTTAGTATTGAGCTGGGCTGACCATCAATTTTCTGACATCTTTCATGTAGCTCTGCATCAGCTCTCTTGTTCCCCAAGGACAGCCCTAATGTGCATGGCCTTTCAGGGATTTAGTGGTGCAAAGATGCTCTAAGTTTTAATTCTATGTTGGGGGTTAGTTATAGTTCCCTTTGTTTCCATTAGAGGGATTGGTATATTGTACAGAGCTACAACTAGATTAGTTTTACCTTAGCGTAGTGTAGTGGTTTAAAGCTTGGACTTAGATTCAAGTAGACATGAGTTTGAGTCCTCGTACTACTGCTTAATTGTTACATGACCTTAAGCAAGTTATTTTTTTTAACCTAGTTCCTCTTCTGAAAAATATAAACTAATACCTACCTTAAAACTTTTACTGATCAAATGAGATGATCCATGTAAAACTCTTCATGCCTAGCATTTAAAAAGTATTCCATCAGTGTTCTCATTATCATTATCTACCTGTACAGCATCATCCCTTCACCACTTCTCACTTCAAGTGTAATATTCTAATAGAAAGTACAACAACCAATCATTTTACATTTAATTATATTGCAGTTGTCTTTTTTGTCCCCTGCCAAGCCAACAATTTTACCTAAGAATGTTTTTCAAGAAACCCTGCTCTTAATTCTTCCATGCAATAGATTCCTTTAAGCAAGTATAGGATTCAACAGAGTCCTAAAAAGAGGTTAGGAATATGCATTGAGTCATGTCCCTGTAGAGCTGGAAAGTGGAGCAACCAGTGCTGAAAGAGAGTGCAAAAGTTGCCTTAAGAATTTGGAGCCAGAGTCTTTGAGAACTTCTCAAGCATAGGAATCAAAGAAAAAGACCATGGAAACCTTCAAAGTCACATGTGAGATACTAGGAGTATGAATCATAAAAAGTAAAAATAGTGCCTTTGGTTTGCCCACATGGAGTTCCTAGCTTGATGACTTTGCTTTAGCTCACTGGCTGACTCAATGAAAACCATCAGTCAATTCTGTTGTTTTGCATTTTGAGAATATGATAATTGACTGACTGTTTCACTTTGGCCATCTTGTGAGTAAGCAGTATACCCCACCTTGATTATCACAGAGTAGCTGCCTGAATTACATGGTAAAAATATGCACATTCACCTTCAATGTCTTAGCTGGAAATGCCTCCTCTTTGTGTCCTAGAAAGACCCTGTCCCTTTCATTTTTTTTTTTTTTTTTTTTTTTTTTTTCTGCAGGAAATCTGGACCATCTGCTGGGGAGAAATCTGTGTCTTTGCAGGATAAAATGCTCCCTACAAATGCAAAAGCTTTTATATCCCAGGACTGTTATTCAAAACACCTTTAAGCTCAGCTTCTTACAGCGCCGTCTGAAAAAATACAAAACAACAGCTATGTCTTGCGAGTAAAATCAATGGTTTCCTCACAAACTAGACTATCTGTCATACAACATAAAATGCAATTATATTTTGGATCAGGCTGAGCAGTAACAGGACTAGGGTAACAATGTTATCAGCATTTACCTTGTTAAATTCATATCCGAGGACAGAGGCTTGCTCATTTCACATGATATCTTGCCTGATTAACTGCAAGCAAATGGATATGGTTTCTGTTCTGCCTTTCTGCCCCAGAAAGGGGCCAAAATATACATAGGCTTAGAAAAAGGCAGGTGTTTCTCCACACAATTGGATCTGACTTGAACATTTTGCACAGAAAAACCACGAAGACTCTGGGTGACATATTCTATGCTTAACTATGTGTTTAACATTTATAGGTCATTTAGTCCTCATCTGTATTATAATTTTGCTGTGTGCCATAAATGCAAAATGAGTTTTAGTGCTTTTTGATATATGACTACAGTTTATTACATTTCCATAAAGCTGTCCAATATTTACTAGGGTTTTATACCTATATTAAATGATTTTCTTCAACCGCCAAGGAGATGATATTGCCATAGTAACAGTGTAATTTTCTAAACCCCATTTTCAGGTGTCTTTGGTTTCATCCAAGTGGTACATTTTCCATTTAACGTAGCAGTACATAAAGTCATTAACGTGACAGTTGAGTACCTTTATGTCTGTGCTAAGAACACTGACGGAAACATTACCTTTGGGTCATATGAAACAATTATTGGAAAAAGCTGCAGGAGATAGTAAACAGCTTAGGAAATTCAAATTTTCTCCTTATAAGCAAATGACAAAGAAAGAACACCTTGAAAGTTCACCTTGCCTACTGGACATCTCTCTGAGCCTTGGCAATGAGACAAGGAAAGTGATCCCTTCTTTCCAGTGTCTTACGGGGTACCCTAGCACTGGGTACCCTAAATCCTGACCTTGGGGTGCTCAATATCAGGAAAAGTTTGTACCAGTGTCAACACAGACCTCTGATCCCTCTACTGGTTTTTATTTCCTTCACAAGCTATAAATACAGATTTTTAAATTTTTGTTCGTATGTTTGTTTTTTATCTATCCATAGACCTCCATAGTTAATCCAGAGTGAAGTAGTGAGTTCCATGGGAGCAGGTACCATCTCTGCCTTTTATCTTACATTCTGAGCATTAAGCACAATCTCTGGCACATAATAGGTGTTGAACAAATAAATAATTTAAGTGGATGATGTAACATTCCTTCCACATGTAGACCCTCAGCCCTGTAGACCCCTGGTTAGCAATAAATAAATAAATAAATAAATAAATAAATAAATAAAATAAAATACTGTTTCCCTTCAGGGGGAATAAAGCTGCAATAAACTTAAAGTATTTCATTATAGGATTTCAATAGGAAAGGCTTAAAAAAAAAGCTGCAACTCCAAACATAACTTGTGTTTCAACCATCCTTGGGCTAGGATCCCTGTCCCAGTCCCACCAGCCCCTCAATGATGGCATGGGCCAGGCAGAATGGTTTATATGGTGGATGTCTCTATCTGCACTAATGTTGCAAACCAGCCTGCTCTTGACTAGCTTTTGCCTTAGGCGCACCCTGCACATCATGGCAGCTTGATTCACTAAGTCATATTTCCATACTGAAAGCTTTGACTATAGCAGAAAGGATGCCTCCATCCCTCCCACCTATTCTATGTGCGAAGGACACTAGTTTCCTCCATGGAAAGACATAATCCATAAAGGTCTCAAAAGAGACAGAACAATAAATCTAGTCTTGCATTTTCAGAATTGTTTTCCTATCTAAAGAAAAATAACTTTAAATTAAAATGAGTATTAAGTCAATATACCTCCAAGTTCCAAGTAAAAGGGAGAGAGTTCAGATACAAAGAAGCCTGTTACTAATACCAGGTATCTTCATGTGGAAAAATTCCTATCATTCAAAGCAGGAAGCTGTACTAGTGGATCTCACTAAGGCAATAGCTAGAAGGGTCAAGGCATGGTGCTCAAAAGGCCAAGCCAGCCTGGGTTCCATCCCCACAAGAAGCAGTTAGCTTGTGCTGCTACATGGCCATAGCTGTTCCACTCACTGGGTAGCCCTCTCATTCCAATGGTCAAAAAGAGAATCCAGCAACAGAACATGGGTAGGTAGCACACCAGGAGAGAAAAGACATCTTAGCTCTCACACTTGATTCACAACAAACCAGAAGGGTAATTTTCACATGTGAAGGACAGCATGTTAGCTGACAGATCAATAGTATTATCAGGAAGATAAAAATGTAATAAACACTCCAAATTTCATTCTTATTGAACCACAGAAAGATAAACACAAAGGTTATGGAAGTATCAGTCCTGAATGTACTCTATTTCTAAACTGAATCCCATATATGTGCTTTCTAAAATTCAAATTTATAAATAGGACATTAGTATAAGCTACTGTGATCAAGTACAATAAATAGGCATAATTGACACCGTAATTGATGTTTGATGAAAAAACACAAGGTAACTGCATAATTTCAAATATAAGAGAGAATTGTTTTTCCAAAAACCAACTGGAGATGTTGGTTGTTTCTTGAATATCTTATTTTCAGAAGACACGAGTACTTCTATTTATTTATAACTCTTCCTCTGTTAGTTCTGCAAGAGGAAAATCTCATGGCACACCTTCAATATTTTATCTCTTGGATTAATTGTAACAATATAATAATATTTCCCTTTGTCATATTAATAAAAAACAAGAGCTTTGCTACAAGTTACTATTTAATGAAAATCCAGTGTAATAAATACAATGTTTTTATTATCACCCAATTCCCTCAATCTCAAAATCAATATTAATTAAATATATAATAATAAATGGATTCATAATGGAGAATAAAAAAATGCAACCAGTTTTGGCCAACTCTATAGTGTTTAATGGCTGAAATATATTACAAAATTACTGATCATTCAGCATAAATATTCAGCCAGAATCTTAGAGGGACAGAATAGTTTCTTCCTTGCAATGAATTCCATTTTCCCTTTTAGATAAATGTATGTAGCTGAGATTACAGGTGCATGCCACCGTGCCCAGTTAAATTTTGTATTTTTAGTAGAGATGGGGTTTCATTATGTTGGCCAGGCTGGTCTCAAACTCCTGACCTCAGGTGATCCACTAACCTCAGCCTCCCAAAGTGCTGGGATTACAGGCCTGAGCCACTGCGCCTGGCCTCAGGTAGTCTGTTTTACAGGGGAAATAGAGAGTGTCAGACAATCCAGTAAGTTAGCTCATTAATTGAAGTCAGTTACAAGAAATACTAGCTACATAATCAGCAGATTTCACTTTCCTAGCTGACATCCCTCAAGTTCAATGTGTTTTAGGGTGGTATTTTGTTTTGTTTTAGAATATAACTTCTTTTCTAAGACTTCTGATTTCCCCCATATACAAATCCATTAAATTTATGATGCAAAGAAAATATACAAGCAATATGAAATTACCTGTGAGATAATAGTTATTTTTTGTAAATATGTGTCCATGATCTAAAACTGTTTTGTGTGAGACTTGTTCAATAGTAACTTTGGTCCCTTGATATAGAGCAGGGGTCAGCTGCCTATTTTTGTAAGCCTAGTTCTGGAAATCAATAACACTCTCTAGACGTCTTGTTAATAATCCCTCCTTAGATCACTTAAAATCTCTGCTAGGGAGGATACATGAAAGGTTGGCCCAGAGTTTGGCTGTGGACTCAATAGGAAGTTGAAATGCAGCCCGTAATAAAGGTGAGACAATGAAAAGAAGGTGGGCTTAGGAGAAATCCAGCTCTGGGGAGGAATGCCAGTCCAGAAATGGATTTTGTTCTTACTTCCCTTTTGTGTTGTGTTTATGCCAAGCCACAGATCTTTTTAATGCAAAAGCAGTTATTTCAGGCTGAAGTCTGATCTTTCAGCAGGAGAGTTTCTAGGCAGTTTCTTTCACATTATTCAAACTGCTTCTGCTAATTGATTGCCTTTTGTTTAGAGTCCAAAACGGAACATTATACTTTTCATCAATTTTCTCAGCAGTCTGCAAATGTACTATTTATTGTGTGTAAAGTTCTACTTAAATAACATTCAATCATCTTTCCGACAAATTTCAATGAGCAATGTTCCTGGAGATGCTTAACAACCTGTAAAGCCTATTCATTGTGTGAAGTGCCTCTAATGATAAATAGCCAATATAGGAACTCTTTAGAGTTATAATTTCTTTAGATGAATTTTCTTGACAGTGTTGAATAATGAATACCACTGTTTGCAAATGAGTATGTCATACATTCCCACCAGCTATTCTTAAAGCTGCCCTTTTTTGGGGCAATTGCATAGTGGTGTTTTGGGGACGGGGGTGAGGAGCATAAAAATTTCATAAAACATATGTATCACTGTTGTTTTAATATATTTTTATTTCTATTCAAAAGGCACTTCACCTGAAGCAGTGGCTTCATCGAAAGCTGGTATTAGTAATTTTTATTCAAAGCTTCCCCAAATAAGCAGAGTCTATAAATGAAATTGTCTGTTATTCACAACCTGATCGTTGCCACTCTGCTTAAATAAAAACCTTCATAGCTTAAATCAAAACCTTCACAAAGATTATGTAATTCTATAAAACAGTTGAAGATCATTAAATTGGTCCAATTTCTTTTTTGTTTTATATTTATATGAATTAAGGACAAAAAAAGGCATCTATTGAATACTTACTATATCAGGCACTGTCATCACCAGGTATACAAAGATAAATAAGATTGCTGTCCCAAGACAATTTGGCCATTCATAGGTGTCGGGTTCTCTTGGCAGCCTCTACTAAATCTTTAGACCAGAGGTAAAGGAGAGCTATTGGTGCCCTCTCACACAACCTCACTACTGTTTGTATGTCACAATAAAAGCAAGTCTCAGACCAAATTCTGTCAAGCATGCATTTATTAGCATGGATGTGAAACAATCAAATACATGCACTGTCATACAATCTGTCCCTACAGGCTCAGTGAAGTCCTAGCTTCTGTTTTTAGTCACTCAGGACAGCACCTTGCATGAAGGGTGATCTGGTGGCAGAGGGGCCTATCTTCCAGCAGCAGGTTTCAGCTAACCATCTAATCTAGATTGCTCCTGTTAAGTGGGGTGAACACAAGATTGCTGGGTTTGCCAGGTTCTCATATCCCATTCATAGAAGACAGAGGTGTTTGTACTATCTTTCTGGGCAGTATAATTATCCTGAATGCCATCCATTTCACCTATGAAAAAATACTTCTATTATCCCTTGATCTCAATTTAGATAGTATTTCCAAGTGATTAGGTTGTAATAACTCTCCTAGAATGTAGACTATAGGAGCTTGGAAATGCCACTTCATCACTTTTTGAGATTGTACCTACTTAGGATACTTTATCAACCTGCCAGTTGGATGTAGAGTTTGTCACTAACTGACACACATACATATCATATCATCTATGAAGAAGTATTTCAAATAAATTACAGGCGGTAGAACATGAGTTTCTCAGCACCACAATACTTGCATGCACAAAAATCTAATTGAGTACAGAGAAGGGAAGGATATACTCCGCCTGGGGTGTTAGGGAAGCTTCACAAAGTAGGTTATATTTGAATGGAGTCTTGAAGTTTACCAGGGAGAAAAGGGAGTTGGGCATAAAGGAATCCCAGGCTGAAAGAACAGCTTGTATAAAAGCAGGAAGACAAAAGACAATCATGTGTGATCATGCATGTAGTGTAAGAAATCCAGGGCAGCTGAAACATGGAATGAGCAAGGAGGTAAGGGGAGAAGTGAATGACAGAACATGAGGTTCCACAAACGGCAGGTAGCTTGGACTGCCTTTGCTTTCTTCCTTTCCTTTTCTTTCCATCATCACCATAGCATGAGATAGTGGAGAGAACAGAGTACTCTCAGTTAGAATTTGTCACTTCTTGGTCATCCAAACTTGGGAAAGTGATCTGCTGGGATTCATTCACTAAAATGTTGATTCACAGACCTAGCTAATCACTGAATCAAAATACAGTTTCCCAAGCCCCATCCCACACCTCCCAAATCAGGCTCTCTGGAGGTGGCTCTTGTAATCTGTTCTTTTTAAATTCCTAATTTGCGAATCACTGTCTTAAGTGCAGGAATTCGCCTTTGTTAAAAATCCTGTAAGTGGTTGTTATTTCTTTTGGCCTATTTCTTCCAAGAAGAAAAAGGAGAGAGAAGTAACCTGAAGAGTCTGAAATAGTTAAAACATAAAATCTTTCAAATCCTTTGGCCAAGTTGTGGCATTTGTAGGGGGAGGGAAGGATTATCCAAAGGTAAAAGACTTTTCTCCCTTTGAAGCTATATTGGTGTGATGTGAATCAAACCATTCATGCAGAGAACAAAAGCACTTTTGACTTCAGCAGCCAGTTAAGATGGTAACTTAAATAAACAGGGAGGAAAAGAGATATGACAAAAGGTCAACTTAGTCATAGCTTCTTGAGCTTCAACTGAAGCAGTGCCCAAGGCTGAACAGCTGAATTGAGTTGGCAATTATTCACCCTTCCAGAGGTTCCCAACCTGAAGTCACCAGACCTGTGAAGTCAATTCAGAGGGAGGTCAGGAAACTATTTTCAATATTTCAAAATTTCTACTGCATTGCTTCTCAAAGTGTTGTTCAAGGAACAGTGAGGTCTAAACCACCTGAATGATAAGGACAACACTTGTTAAAAAATGAAGATTCACACCCCAACAGATTATATTTTAGATTATTGGGTGTGGAAACTGGATATCTGTATTTCTTTATTTTTAAAAATTATTTATTTATTTATTTATTTATTTTTATTTTTTTTTTTTTTGAGACAGACTCTCACTCTGTCACCCAGGTTGGAGTACAGTGGTACCATCTCGGCTCACTGCAACCTCCGTCTCCCAGGTTCAAGTGATTCTCCTACCTCAGCCTCCCGAGTAGCTGGGACGCACCACCACGCCTGGCTAATTTTTGTATTTTTAGTAGAGACAGGATTTTGCCATGTTGGCCAGGCTGGTCTCGAACTCCTGATCTCAAGTGATCTGCCCACCTTAGCCTCCCAAAGTGCTGAGATTACAGGTGTAAGCCACCGTGCCTGGCCCAGATCTGTATTTCTTTTTAAACACTAGAAGATTATGAAAGAACTAGTTTGTGATAAGGCTAAGAAAAATATATCTAACTAGCACCCCAATTTCCTCTTCTTTGGCTGAAACTACCAAATCATTATGGAGATTCTTTCCTATGAGGGAGTAAAAGACATACTATACCCAAATATGCCATATTGATTATTTCAAGCTGAAAACACTGGAAAATTGTAGTTTCAAGAAAAGGCTGACCTGTCTTTTCCTGTCAGGTGCAAGCCATAAAGATTTCTTTGAGACAGGTGCCTTCCCACTACCAGGACAAAAGAATAGTTCTTAACATTGGAGCCTGAGACTTGGCACTGCAACAGGACTGAATTAATTAACTCTGCCACTAGCTTTACACCCCATGTATATACCTCCTAGTGACTCCTCTAGAATTTACTACCCCAGGCAGATTTCTTTGTCCTGTCATTTCTTCACAAATTTATTTTTGTCTAAAAATTATAAAAGCATCTCGCTTTGGCCATTTCTTGGGACTTTACACTCTGGTGGAGATGCCCCCACACTCATGTAAAACATGCATGCTTTTCTCTTGCTAATTTGCCTCATGTCAGTTTGGCTCCCAGACCCAGCCAAAGAGCCCATAGAAGAGTAAAGGTGCAGTGAAGGGTATCCCTACCTCCCCTACACTTAGCTCATGCTAATCAGTATTCCTAACAATCCCATATAGGTCTTTGATTAATAAAAGTAGAGAAATAAGTTATTGAGTGATAAATACCATCTATTTAGTAGAGTAAAATCTATCAAAACATGGGTCAACGGAGAAACTTTTAAAGGAATTCTTGATAGTGAAAATTTGAAATGACTTACCTTTGACTGTTCTCCTCCTCCCTTCTCTGCTGAATACATTTTGTCTAGAATCTTCAGAGTAGAAAAATACACATGGAAACAATTTTCCCCCCGTTCCTCTCTCAACATTCCTTCCCTTATCCCTCCTCTCCACATGTCCCCCTTTTTTCAAATGGGATGGCTATTCCACTATTCCAGTTGGCATTGGGTCTGGTGCCCTGTGAGAGAGCCTACATTTCTGAAATACTTCTCTGGGAAATAAAACACCAGTAACCTACCACTACTTGATATAACAGGTATTTCCAGAGCCAGCTTTGTTAAGGATTTGCTGCATGGTTCATGGGTGTTTTCTCCTAATGTCAATTATCAGTAAAAATCACTTTCAGGAGTTCTGACTTAAACAGTTACCAGAAAGAAAGAGAGAACACTAAAATGTAATCTAATATCATTTTAATAACCATAGAGTCATATGATTCTAAGAATATAAAGATAATATAAAACACAGGATTTCATCAAGTTCAACAGTCTTTAAAAATCAATGGAAGAGATATGTTTAGAGCCAAGGAAGTACAAAACTAATCAAACAATGTAAGGATTGTAGATTCCCCTGAGTAGAAAATCAAAGATCTTGACTATGAAACCACCACCTCCCCTGCAGTTATGAATTCATTGGCATAACAATTATAACAGCGTTCTATCAAGGTTGCCCAAAAGAATTCTTCTCATTATGCAACCTTAAGTTAATAGCAAAATTACACGGAAAGGCATTTCCAATTGGCTTGAGCCAAATTGCTTAAAAACAACCATTAGGTTCTTTTTTGGTAGATAACAATAGCAGTCAGCTGCTCACCTACACCTCACCACTGTGTTAATATGAAAACTCAAACCAAATTCTGCCATACACACAGATTACGTTTAGAGATAAGTGTAAAAAGCTAGCATGAATTGTGTGCTCTTTACTGAAGGTGGAGATTGTCTCAAATGTTTTAGGCAAATCATATCTCTTTAATAGCACTAATTCCATGCATGAGAGCATACTTCTATGATCTATTATGCTAACATAATATTTGAAAATACTTCTATTATTCATTATGCTAATTAGACAAATGCGTAGTGCTGATTGAACGTAAAGATAGCTAAAGCCTTGCAGAAGCCTCCTGTGGAATGCAAACTTTCTGAGCAAATGTGAGTTGACAACCATGGGAATGTGAATTTCTGATCAGGGCTACTGACTACCCCTAGATTTTAGCCTAAATTACACACACAACCACGTACATTTATAGCTCAAAAGAGATTGTGGGGAATGAGGTGATCATTTTTTTAATACTGATAAGTGTATGTTAACTTTGGGAGTATTTAAAATTAAGTACAGCTGGGTGTGGTGGCTCACACCTGTAATCCCAGCACTTTGGGAGGCCGAGGCGAGCTGATCATGAGGTCAGGAGTTTGAGACCAGCCTGGCCAATATGGTGAAACCCAATCTCTACTAAAAAAAAAAAAAACACAAAAATTAGCTGGGCATGGTGGCTCACGCCTGTAGTCCTAGCTACTTCATAGGCTAAGGCAGGAGAATCGCTTGAACCAGGGAGGCGGAGGTTGCTTTGAGGCGAGATCGCACCATTGCATTCCAGCCTGAGCGACAGAGTGAGATGTCATCTCAAAAAATAAATAAAATAAAATAAAGTATAAAATTGTACATCAAAACAAAAACACATTATTGTGTGGAGAAAGCTGTGCATATTTGAAATTTTTTCTTCTTGTAATGTTTAACAAAATTTATCCTAGTAGAATAATAGCTCAGCTTGTTTATCTCAATTTGAAATATGTGCTTGAGAAATTGATTCAGATTTATGAATTGAGTCAAAATCTTCCTAAATTTATATACAGTAATAGAACTCTTAAACAGACCCACGTTTCTCTATATTTATAAATGTACTTCTTAGATTCATAGCAAGTGTTAAAGTATACAGAAAACTCTGATAGCCAGTTAAAGTTTTTTTAGAAGGTTTCAAATCAATAAAATGTAGAGGCTGGGCATGGTGGCTTACATCTGTAATCTCGGCGCTTTGGAAGGTTGAAGGGGAGAATCACTTGTGCACAGGAGTTGGAGACCAGCCTGGGCAACATGGCAAAATCCTATCTTCACAAAAAAAAATTTTAAAAAATGAACCAGGCATGGTGGCACATGCCTGTTGTGCCAGCCACTCAGAAGGCTGAGGCAAGAGGATCACTTTAAGCCCAGGAGGTCAAGGTGGCAGTGAACCATGATCATGCCACTGCATTCCAACCTGGGCAACAGAGCAAGACCCTGTCTCAAAAAATAAAATAAAATAAAGAAATATAATTTAAAATGTTTAAAGGCATTTAAATAACCAGATTTTAAATGGGACTAAGTATCATTCAAAAAACCCATCAAAGTAGTTGTTAAAATTCACTAGACATGTAAAACACAATAAAATTTTTGGACTGAATTAAAAGCCGGTAGAACTAGATGTTTTTAATTATAATTCTGTTAAATTGAATTTTTTTTTTTTTTTTTGAGATGGAGTTTCGCTCTTGTTGCCCAGGCTGGAGTGCAATGGTGCAATCTTGGCTCACTGCAACCTCCACTCCCAGGTTCAAGTGATTCTCCTGTCTCAGCCTCCCAGGTAGCTGTGATTACAGGCATGCACCACCATACCAGCTAATTTTTGTATTTTTAGTAGAGATGGCGTTTTACCATGTTGGCCAGGCTAGTCTCAAACTCCTGACCTCAGGTGATCCATTTGCCTCAGCCTCCTAAAGTGCTGAGATTACAGGCATGAGTCATCACGCCTGGCCTGAATATTAATTTCTATGACCAAAGAAAACCTCTGAGTAGCTTTTCCTATACACATAACTCACCTTCAGGGCACTAACTAAAAATTTCACTATTAACATCATTAAACAAAATCTCTTTGTCAATAGGGATGACTGAGGCTTGCAGCATTTCTCATTTAGTATAACACCTCCTTTGGGGTCAACAACAACAAAAAGAGTCAACGAACTCCATTCCCGGGCCCCCAGTGTGAGTCAGGATGTCAGAATCAGCGTTTTGGGACTAGGACTGGGTTGTAGAAGTCATTTAATCTAATCTGTGGATGAAGAGACAAACTGAGAGCCTAGAAGGTTAACTTGTCCAGCATCCCCTGCAAACAAATCAGTAGTGGAGCCAGAGTTAAATACAGGTCTCAGGACTCCCAGCTCACTGTTCTTTTCAATATTAATGAATATTTCTTAAGTTATACTAACCAGGCACTTTTTCTAGACTCTGGGGTTATAACAGTAATAAAGACAAAATCTTTAACTTCTTAGAGGATGGAAGTAGATGATAAACACATATATAGTTTTTGTGAGGTTGTTGTTGTATTTTTGTTGTTGTTGTTGTTGTTTTTTGAGATGGAGTCTTGCTCTGTCGCCCAGGCTGGAGTGCAGTGGTGCGATCTTGGCTCACTGCAAGCTCCACTTCCGGGGTTCACGCCATTCTCCTGCCTCAGCCACCCAAGTAGCTGGGACTATAGGCGCCCGCCACCACACCCGGCTGATTTTTTGTATTTTTAGTAGAGACAGGGTTTCACCGTGTTAGCCAGGATGGTCTCAATCTCCTAACCTTGGGATCCGCCTGCCTCGGCCTCCCAAAGTGCTGGGATTACAGGCACGAGCCACTGCTCCCGGCCTGATAAACACACATATAAAGGATAAAGTGTGAGTTGGTGATAAATGCTTTAAAGAAAACAAGGTGTCACGACAGGGAGTGTGTGTCTGACAGGTGGGTGGGCGTTGGGATGTAAGACTTTTATTTAGGCTGACCTGGAGGAAAGTTATCTCTGCAGGACTGACCTTTGAACTGGAACTGAACAATGAGAGAAGGCTACCAGTGCTGGGTGTAAAGGAGAGGAAAAAAAAATCTTCCTTTTCTATCCTTCTAGGTTCTTGGCTAAGGCCCCTGTTACAATAGACAGATTAACAAGAGAGATGGCCGGACACAGTGGCTCACGCCTATAATCTCAGCACTTTGGGAGGCCGAGGCAGGTGGGTCACCTGAGGTCAGGAGTTCGAGACCAGCCTGGCCAATATGGTGAAACCCCGTCTCTACTAAAAAATACAAAAATTAACCGGGCGTGGTGGCAGGTGCCTGCAATTCCAGCTATTTAGGAGGCTGTGGCAGGAGAATCCCTTGAATCTGGGAGGTGGAGGTTGCAGTGAGCAATGACTGCGCCACTGTACCCCAGCCTGGGCGAAAAGATCAAAACTCCATCTAAAAAAAAAAATAGAAACACACAGGAGTTTATTAACATGCAAATCATGCATGTAACACATGGGAGTACCCAGAGACAGACGAGTCCATAACCTTTAAGGACTCGACTTTTATAGCATTTTTAACAAAGAATAATAATAAATGTGTAGAGAAATGACAGAACAAAGAATAATAATAAATGTGTAGAGAAATGACAGAACAAAGGAAAGCAGTTTTAGGTTTCCAAGGGCGGGGAACTATGGGAAGGTAAACATATGGGGTAAACTAGTGGAGTAAGAGTTGTTGGCAGATTCCTCTGGTGCTGTCTCTGGGTTGGTAAGAGTCTGGAGTCAGACCTAGGAAAGGAGAATTTAGATCCTGCCTTTAGGCAGAAAGGGGGAGGGTTGAGAGAAATTTTCTTGTGTTTGCTGCTTCTTAATTGCCTTCAGCTCAAACTAATTCCTATGTCAAAAAGGCATATTTTGGGGTGACATATTCTGATCTCCTTCCCCAGCAAAGAGCCCTGGGAAGAACATCAGGTGGTACAAACTATGGCAAGTACAAAGAGGCTGGGACAGAGAAGGGCTTGGGAAGTGGGGAGGAGGAACATTAAACTTCAACATTAAAACTTGAAGGTAATGCAAAGTTGCTTGGATTTTATTCTAAATGCAGTCTGGGCCACTGGAGGATGGTGAGCAAGGAGTGACATAACCAGATTTACCTTTTTAACGGAGCACTCTAGATGCTATGAGGAGAATGTTCTCTAAGGACGTGAGAGTAGAAACAGGAAAACCAGTTGGGAAGCTGCTGCAATCCCCCAGACAAGAATGATGGTGACTTAACCAGTGTGTTAGTATAGGCGATGGGCAGAAGCCATCAGATTCTGGATATATTTTGAAGGTAGAACCTATAGGATATGCATCAGCCCATTGTTCTTTTTTGTGAGTCACAGATATTTCTTGCCTCCTTCAGATGGTAAATGTATTACGGTTAGTGACAAGGCAATGGTGATACTGTGCAAAATTTGGAATCCCCCTATTTTAAAATGTCAGAAAAAGACAGAAATGCAGATCCCCAGCCCTAGACATGGCCCACCTCAATTTCCCTTGTAGCGACTCCTTGGGTGGTGGTAGTGCTTGAGAACTGTATTTTATGTGCTAATGGCTCAGGAGACAAATAGATAAAGCAGAAAGGGCTTTGGAGACAGACCTAGATCCAGATTTGGGCACCACAACTTACCAGCTGTGTGATCTTGAGCAAAAAACCTGACTTCTTTGAACCTTTGTTTTATTATCTACAAACTAGAAAGAATCATTTTAAATATATTAAAATATCATTTAAAATGATTTTAAAATATCTTGGACAGTGTCTGATTATGCATATATTAGGCATTCAAGAAGGGTAGGTTGTTCCCTTTCCTGACTGTACCAGAACTAGGTAAACTGCAGCCCTTTGAGCTTAAAAGTGAGTATATCATGTAAAGCTGCATTTCCTGGAAGCTCAGAGGATCTCAATAATACTGTAAATATCTTCTGCTATGTTCACAAATATTTAGAGTGAATGGGCACTTATCACAGGCTCCTAAAACTGTGACTTTAAATTTGGTCTCTAGAGGCCTTGTGAAATTGCCTTCCTGAGTTTCACAGCCTCTAATGTTAAACATCGTCTTAATTAAAACTTTCATTCTGAGAGAAAGAATCTAAAATAGGGAAAAGCCAGAGTGGGTCCCCTGGCTGCTGAAACTATCCAGAGCATAAAATAAAAACCTCAAGGTCAAGGACTATTTAACCAAGCTTAGCAGAGATATTTTCAGACTCTTATGCAAATTAAAACCACAAGATTAAACATAATTCTGGGCATAGTATTCAGACAGGTCAATTCAGCCAATTCAGGCCTCTTTCCCCTGCTGAATACCTATAATTTGTCATATGTACTTAAATGTCCCTTTTAGGCAGCTTGAACTCTACAATTAATGGGAGAATAAATCATATGATAATTTGTTGGCTCTGTCTACAAACATCGCCACCTTTGGTTTTCAAGGTTTTTCAAGGTCAGAGTTCCATTTTTTAGTTTTATCTTTGTTATCTTAAAGGTCAATTACCTCCACTTCTTACAAATACCAATAGCCCTGCCAAGTGAGTGATTTCTTTTTTTTTCTTTTTCAGAGACAGGGCCTCCCTCTATTGCCCAATCGGCTGTCAAAGCTCACTGCAGCCTCAAACTCCTGGGCTCAAGAGATCCTCCCATCTCAGCCTCCCAAGTAGCTGGGATTACAGATGCATGCTACTGTGCCCAGCTAATTATTATTATTATTCTTTCTGTGTAGGGAGATCTCACTTTATTGCCCAGGCTGGTCTCAAACTCCTGGCTTCAAGCAGTCCTCCTGCCTCGGCCTCCAAAAGTGCTCGAATTACAGGCATGAGCCACTGCACCCAGCAGAGTAATTTTCAATTGTATTTCCATTTGTCTTTCCTTTAATCTCATATCCACAGCTCCATATCCACATAAGGAATTGACACCCCTTTGATCTTCTATGAATCTTCCAAAATGATTACTAACTAATCTCAAATACCACCCAAGCATGTATGATGTATTAGGACTGTGCGCTGACATTTCTTCTTCCCTTTCAACAGCATGGCACAATACTGGCACAAAGAAACCATCAGAGAGTAATGACAGTGTCACACAGTACATCACATGGATTCCAATATCTTATGGATTGCATGAAATTAGTTCATCTATATGGATTAATTCCTTTCAAGGTGGTTTTTAGTCAAGTTCCCCTCAAAAACATACTGTGCAGAGATTCTATTGTTCTGATCATTCTTAATATACCCTCTGCTGTTTTGCCAAAAGTAACAACTGATAGTCACATGATGTTGACCATAGGCTGGGCACTGTTTAAAGACCTAACATCTAGAAACTCATTTAATCCTCATAAAAATTCTATAAGGAAAGTACTGTTATTATCTCATTTTACAGATAGGGAATTGAAGAATAGAGATTAAGTAATTTTCAGAATGTCACCCGTTATGAAGTGAAACCCAGTTGGTCTGGGTCTATAAACAAAACTCTTAGCCCCTGCACTAGGGTTTTTCAACCTTGGCACTACTGACACTTTGGACCAGATAATTCTTTGTTGTGGAGGGCTGTCTTGTGTGTTGCAGGCTGACTAGCAACATCCCTGGCCTCCACCCACTAGACGCCAGTAGCAACAATACCATACCACCTGCATTGTGACAACCAAAAATGTCTCCAGACACTGCTCAATATCCCCTGGGAGGTATGTTACAACTACCCATTGAGATTCACTGCCCTATACCATATTGCTACTGCTTTAAAAAAGTAAAGAATAACTACATTTACAGTTGTAGAAGGAAAGTTAAAATTCAAGGATTAATATCATTAATCAAATGAATCCTCACTCACTATAATTAATATTGACAGTAGACTATGCTGTCTTTGTTCCTTCTCCTCTGGCCTTTTCCTAAATTGGAAAATTGCTCACCTAAGACCCTCAGCTGTCTCAGTTGGAGATTTGGCCCTTCCCTTTAAGTCTATAACTGAGGCATTGAAAGAGGTGTGCGGCTTCTTAAGCAATAACTGAGGCTGATCTCAAAGAAATGCACAGGTCACCTCAAAATCCTTTTACAGCCTTGAAGGTGTGAGGAGAGGCAAGCACAAACAGAACTTCATTTTCTCTTAGAAAGGAAAGTTATTTTCCCTTTCCACCTTCAGCAGGCTATTGCTGCCTTGTTCCCTAAATAGTACATTAAAATGTTCTGCAGTTCCTGGGACTGCAAAGGTTTATGTGCTTACATGGTGCCACTCAGGTTCTCCCTGGACGCTGTGCACAGAAAAGCATTGAGAACACAACACTTTTCACAGCTTTTTGATGTTTTCTGGGGCTAAAAAGATTGCGTTGAAAATAAGGAAGACTTTTCCTTAGCTTTTCAAATCTCCATAACTGAGAGGATGCCTATGGTAATCTTGGAAACTGTTGCCAAAGGGAACATGCCTCGTGGCCAATGTCTAGTGAGTAGGTAGGAGACTGCACCTGATCAGTAAACAATGGTGGAGTTGTTTTCATGGAGCGTGTTTTCCATGAACCCAACCCAAGCAAATTAAACCACACATAAACCACCAGCCAGTGTGATATCTTTAAGAAATCAGACTATGCTCAATCAGAATAAAACACCCAACTGGGTATCTTTAAGCTTTTGAAAGTACTTATGCTGCTAGAATTTTTCCCTTGAGGTAATGATTTTGTTCAATATTGTTGCAGTGTGCATTTTTGAGTATTTGGCATGTGCTGGGAGCTATTAATCTAGTTCTCCCCCCACTCACAACTTCTCTGGCAGATACTATAGTGAAAATTTCAGTAGCAATCAAGGTAGCAATCAAGGAATCTTTGGTTCCATTGCTCCTTCCGCTAACAACACATTGTAACCTTGACTAAACTACTTAACTTCAATGAGAATCAGATTCCTCAACCATATAGTGAAAAGTTTGGATTGTTAAAAAAAAAAAATGTAAGATTTCCTACAACTCTACAGTTCCATGATCCTTTAAATTTATTTTTTAGCTAACATATATTGCACTCTTATTTATCACATGCAATTCATTGTTCTAAATACATTCCATGTATTATTGCACTTACAATTCACAACAACTCTCTCTGTAAGGCAGTTACTATGCTCACCATGTTAAAAATGAAGACTAATTCTATAATGTAGTTCAATGCACTGTATCACCAAGGGGAAGTCTACCATTCAGGAGGAAGGAGAATCGTGCCAGAGAGTACACAGCATAAGGGCAGGTGCCACAGCCAATCACTGACCTCTCTCAGCACCTATCACAGGTCCTGGCACCTAATGGGAAGTCAATAAATACTGATTAGATATGTAAGTGAAGGAATAAAATGTAGTATCATTTTTATAAAATGTATCAAGAAAGATGGGCAGCTATGGTTTGCAAGCTTAGAACTCACCCAAAAGTCCATATGCTGTGTTTCAAAAACATTGAGGCTTTAGTTCTCGTATGAGTTTTGATGTGTCAAGATTACCCTTCATTTGCTTTTTAAAAATAAATGTATTCGCATGGCAGAAGAATTTTAAAAATAAAATTTTTACTGTGGCTTCTCACTGATAATTCTGGAATGCATGGGAATTTTAATTTTCTAATCCTGGTTCATATAATCAGGGAGTACATTTTTAAGGAACTGTGTTTAACTGCAATCTTATTTTAAAATGTTTCACAAAAAGATAAAAATTTTGGCAACTATCTTGGAAATCATGCTTTTGTCAGATGAAATAATTATGTTTTTCGATAATTTTGGCAAACATTGAAAGGGAAAACGTGCTCTAGAAGAGGAAAAAATTCAAGTGCATGTAATAGCTTATTTAACATAAAATAAAATGCTATTCTATCCTTTTGGTATGGCTGAAATATTTCCTAAAAGCAAAAAATTAAAATTTATCAATAAAAGACAAAGTGATAGCTCAAAATATAATAATTTGCTGTTGTTGTTATTCTTAATTTTTTCTGTTATTTCCATTTGATAGTAATAGCATATAGAAAGTGTTGCAGGGTCTACGTCAAAGCCAAGACTGACCACTACAGAATGAGCATTCAAAAATAGTAGGAAGGCCTGATGCGGTGACTCATGCCTGTAATCCCAGAACTTTGGGAGGCAGAGTTGGGCAGATGACGAGGTCAGCCTGGCTGACATGGCAAAACCCCCTCTCTACCAAAAATACAAAAAAATCAGCGGGGCATGGTGGGACGCACCTATAGTCCCAGCTACTCAGGAGGCTGAGGCAGGGGAATTGCTTGAACCCGGAAGGCAGAGGTTGCAGTGAGCCGAGATTGTGCCACTGTACTCTAGCCTGGGCACAGAGCAAGACTCCGTCTCAACAAAAAAAAAAAAAGAAAAGAAAAGAAAAAAAAATAGGCCGGGCATGGTACCCCACGCCTGTAATCCTAGCACTTTGGTAGGCGGAGGCTGGTGGATCACCTGAGGTCAGGAGTTCGAGACCAGCCTGGCCAACATGGCAAAACCCCATCTCTACTAAAAATAGAAAAAAATTAGCTGGGCATGGTGGCAGGTGCCTGTAATCCCAGCTACTCAGGAGACCGAGGCAGGAGAATCACTTGAAGCTGGGAGGTGGAGGTTGCAATGAGCTGAGACTGTACCATTGCACTCCAGCCTAGGCGACAAGAGTGAAACTCCGTCTCAAAAAAAAAAAAAAAAAAAATAGTGGGAAGAGTAGTGGAATGAATAATGGCCAGGCCTTATTTCTAAGAATCCATTTTAAAAATATATTTTTAAAAAAGATCAACCCAAGGTGATTCTGTATTGCCAGATCTTGTAAACTTTATGTGTCGTCAAAACAATGAGGTCTCCTGCATTCAAAAATGTGTATTTCTGATCTATACATTTTTATGTTGACATGTATTTGTCTGTCACTTATGGGGCATGTAGAAAAGTAACTAAGATACTCACTGGACCCATTTCCTTCAGAGTAAAGCTTTCATTCCCTTTAGTTTGGATGATAACCATAGATTCTGTAACCCAATGATCAAAGATATAAAAGAAATTGAGATTCAAAGCTGACAACATTGACCTTTGGGATAAAATTCTCTAGCTACTATATTCTTTCACAGAATGCTTAACCTTTTTTGGTTGACTCTTCAAAGATTCCACCCTCAATAAAGCAATTTTCTATAGCTAGAATTAACCCTTACATATGTTTTTAGAAACCTTGAATTAGGTTTTCCACATAGAATATGTTCAGTAAAGGATTTGAACTAATAAAGGATTTGGTTTTGGTCCACAGAAGACATGAAAATGATTATTTTCTACCAGCTCATTTATTCAATCATCTATTCCTTCAACAACTATTTATTGACTGCCTTCTATACTCCAGGCACTGTGCTAGACATTGTGGGTGCAGCAATGAAGAAAACACAGTCCTTAGTCTTGACCTAATAGAAAAGATAAATAAGGACAGATCCAATTACAATACTTAGTATATATGTTGTATGACCTGTGCTGGCACCTCACCCAGTCTCCAGCAGCCCAAGATTTCCCAGAGGAAATGCCAATTATGCTGAAATGTGAAGGACCAGTAGAAGTAATCCCAGGGGAAATGGCAGCATGCGGAGTAGGTGAGACCCAGGTAGAAAGATGTTTCAGATAGAGAAAATGAGATTGGCAGAAAGATGGAGTGTGGGGCATTCCAGAAACACAAGCTATCTCTCACTACCGGGCGAGTAGATTTTTGCTCCCACTGCTGTATCCTGTTTACAACCTCTTTTGACATAGACAGGATAGTTAAGACAACATCTGTGAGCTTTTACCATATTTGGATGCAATTCTTTTTTCAGCTCTCAAATTTGGTGACAATACTATTTCCCTTTACATTTCTTCTCCCTCATGCCATGTTCTGCCCCTCCCAGTGACCTCTGCAGTCTGGCTCCTTTGCAATCTTCAGCTGCCTTCCGACTACGTCATTATCACCATTGAAGGGCTAATGAGACTGGACAGGAGGGCTGGTGCCTACCATACTGGTGCTTAAGTTCGACTCCCAGCTGCCTACATTTCTCTGGCTCACAGAATTCCACTGTTCTCCTTTCAGGAAGAAAAGGATTACAAGATTAGCTTCATGATACCATTTCCAGCTTACCATATATAGTAAGAGGAAGCAATTAAATGTGACTTCCATGACAACCTTTCAATCTTCAGCCAGACTCCCCACTAGGATATCTGTCTGGAGGGAGGCAGCAGGGGTTTCAACTATGTAGGTGAAGTCAAGGAGTATATAATTACAGCCAAGTGCTACAGAGTCTAACATCTCTTTTAGCCTCCTGCCGCAAACAGCAACCAGTGTGTGAATAAGGCACAAAACAGTTGCCCAAGTTAGAAAGCCAATATTGTGAGGAATCTGGAAGTCTAGCTTCCATGGGTAGTGCAAAAGAGAGTCCTTGAAGTAAATAGACTCAAACAGCTTTAGGAAACACTGTTAACCATGCCTAGCTAGCCTTGATTTCAGCTGCAATGGAGGAAAGAAATACATTTGTCAGAATCCTATCTTTTTTGTTTTTTCAAGACTCAGCTATTCCAAGAAGCCTTCCCAAAAGCATGAAGTCAGAATGGTCGTCAACAACAGTAAATCACAGAGATTTCTGGGGTATAAGAAGAAAAACAAACGCTTTTCAAACCATTACCTTCTCAAGGAAGGTGGATAGACCTTCTAAAGGAAAACTCAAGATCTCCACTACTGTTTTGAGCTCATAAATGGAGAAAGAGTATTTTATTTAGGTGAACATTTTGAGATTTGGGTTGACAAAGGAGGGCTTACTTACAGTGGAGTTTGAGGGAGTTGATTTGTTGTGCATCATAAAGAGAGGAGAATTTGGCATCCCTGGGAACTCTAAAGTATGGAAGGAGGACTGGGTCTAGGAGTCGAGGCAAAATCTCCAGCTTCAGGAAACCATTACAGCTGCAGAGAAACTTTGGCCCAGGCTTTAGGGTTCTTGTATCTCTCTCTTAAGAGGAGAGATGTCTGTTGACCTTGGAGAAGAAATGAGGCATGAACCTGGGACAAGAGCCCATTAGTCCCACATGGTTCTAGCTGGTGCAGCACAGAGCCCTGGCAAACTAGGAGTTAGAAAGGACTCAGATGAAAAGATAGAGGGTGAAGGGAAAGGAGAAGTCAGCAAAATGGCGAATGGTGCTGTAGAGAGTGGCTTGACAGCAGGCAAACAAGTGCTCTGAGGCAGGATGGCCCAAAGAACTTCTAGAAGCAGGAGAGCTAATATTCAGTTTTAAATAGCTTGCTTTTTTGCAGCATAAACTCCTCCTTAAAGCATCAGTGAAATCTGCTGCACATACAAGGGCTTTGAGTGAGTGACTATTTCTGGGAAATCAAGAAAAGTGGCTCAGGTCCAGGTCTGCATCTGTGTGAAACAAAACAAGAATGATATAGATAGGAGAGGGGGGAAAAAAAATAACATGAGCAAGACCCAAAAAACAGAGATAAGACCATGACAAATAAGCCCTCCAGAAATGTGCATAATCCTGTGTCATGAGTCTGACTTTTCTCAATTCTAGAATGGGGTATGGAGAAGGTAATCTTATCTAGACCTCAGGGGCAGGTGACCCAGCTAGCTGTCACTCAAGTGATATATAATGATTCTGCTGAGGCTTATGTCATGTGATTTGAAGGATGCAACAAGAATTTCCTAAACAAAATATCTAATATTTCCTCTTGGCTTGTGCCAGAGCCTGAAATCAACACCATCATCATTCTTTCAGGATGAAGCATGAAAATCTTCCCTTAAAATACAATCATACTCTGACACCCATTAGGATCACTACTATCAAATTAAAAAAAAAAAAAACCAGAAAACAACAAGTGTTGGCAGGGATGTAAAGAAGTTGGAACTTTTGTGCACTGTTTATTGGGTTGTAAAATGATGCAGCCACCACGGAAAAGTGTGGCTGTTCTTTAAAAAATTACAAATAGAGCTACCATGTGGTCCAGAAATCCCATTTCTGGGTATATTTCCAAAATAATTGAAAGCAGGATCTCAAAGAGATATGTGAACACTCATGTTCTTAGCAGCACTATTCCCAATAGCAAAGAGGTGGAAGCAACCCAAATGTCCATTAATAGATGAATGGATAAACAGAATGTGCTATGTACATGCAATGGAATACCATGCTCCCTTAAGAAGGAAGGACATCTTGTTATGTGCTAAGACAGAAATGAACCTTGAGGACAGTATGTTAAGTAAAACAGGCCAGTCACAAAAGGACAATAACCATACGATTCCACTTATACGAGGTATCTAAAGTAGTCAAATGTATAGATATGAAAATGCAGAATGGTGGTTACCAGAGTTTGGGAGGAGGGGGAAGTAAGGAATCGTTTAATAACTACAGAGGTTCAGTTCTGCAAGACGAAAACATTCCGGGGATCCATTTCATACCATTAGAGATAAGCTGAACCCTACCGAACTGTCCACTTAAAAATGGTTAAGATGGTAAATTGTATATGTTTTTTAACCACTATAAAAGTGCAACCATTTTCTGTATAACAGGTCATCTTAAACCATCCTCCTTTACACTTTGTTATGAATTAATTTATCAGATTAGCTTCATTCTCTGAAGGATAGATGTGTCAGTTTTTATAAAGAGGAGAGCCAAAAGGGTGTTAGGAAAGGGAGGCTCAGGGCATCATAGAAGTCTCTGGGCATCTGGGAAGATGACCAGGCACAGAAGCTAGGCAGCTAATGGAGAGTGGAGTGGGGACTGCAGAAGCATGAAAGAGAGCGGGGCAACACAAAGACATGAGAAAATGCACTAAAAATACATTTTTTCTCATATTTTCCCTGAAGCTGCTATCCTTGGGTGACCTCAAGAACTTACAGGCAGTGAAAAGTTGCCTTTGCAAAGGCTGCCCTGAGAGACACTCAGAATAACACGGCTTGAAGGGCCCTTCTGGCAAGCGCATCACAGCTGGGTTTCCAGGACCACAAAGGCAGACTGAAACTTTCTCCATTAGCTGTGAGTGTGCCCTGCTGAACCTTGTGGGCCCAGATGGTGCTTATTTTTAGGCACCTTCGTCTTTCCATGACTAACTGGGAACTGTAAAGTATGGAGCTGGGTCTAAGAGCCAAGGCAAAGTCTCTATTTCAGGAAAGCATTACAGCTGGGGAGAAGCTTTGGCTCAGCAGTCTCCTGGGTTCCTGCCCCTCTGTTAAAAGGAGAGACGTCTGTTCACCTTAAGCACAAACGGGGTCATGGACTTGGGGCTGAGGAAGCCCTGAGAACTTATCAGTCCCAAATAGCTACAGCTGGTGCAAAAGGAGACTGGGCAAAGAGCTGCTGCTTGACTGTTACCCCAATGCTGCCCCGATGGGATGATTCTGCACTGATGGGCTTTCAGCACTTAGTCTTGGCCCGCCTGGGCCACTCATCCACCCGTGGGCAGGACTCCAAGCCTCCAACTTTCATGACTCTTTGCTCCAGGCCTTGCCCACACTGCATCAAGGCCAGCCTAGCATGAAGCTCTCATGTCCTCAGAAGGCACCTGGCAGAGAAGTTCAGTGTGTGCAGAAAAGAAGTACAAGGTTTTCTGAGAGTTCACTGAGTAAATACAGTGACACATATATAGACTAAAAACCTCAGTCCATGCACTTGGGTATGCAAAAAATTGTGCATTACCTACTCTTCCCATTCTTGAAATCACTATAATTCTGACTCCAAGCTCCACTCTCGCTGGACCTAGAAGTTAAACCTACGCTTTCTTGGGTTTCCTCCTGCAAATATGTAAAGGTCCTGGGGTCTTACTAGCTTCAAGATGGGGAATGCCCTCAAGGTGTCAGTTGCGGGTCCACACTGGCTGTGGCTGAGACACCCATTATCCCAGGTTCTGCTGCTTCTTTGCCAAGACTAGAAATCTCAGATGAAACAGGGGAACACAAGTGGGAGAACCCAAGCCTCCTACAGGTGCCCTTCCTGTCAACACTTCCCCCCTGAGGCCTTGTCACAACCTGAGTAGGGTACAAATTCTGAGGGCAGGATCTGTCTCTCCCTCCCAGTCACCAGAAATCTCTCCTTCCAGCCTTATTGTTTCTCAGATGGCCTGTTCCACTCCAGCCCCCTCCAGGACACACTTCAACCATTTAGGATCTTAGGACAGAGTCCTGAATTTCATTAAAGCTTTTTCTGCTTTCAACCCTGATAAATCCCTGAGCTAAACAATCACAAAGCTTGGCCAACATTAGGGGTTAGTATCTCCATTTGAAATTAAAGCACAGGTAGCTGAAGTGATGTGTACCATGTGTTGGAGGCAAAACCTAGACAAAGAAGCCAGGTGTGCTGATTGTAGGCAAGTGTCCTGTCCAGGATGCCACCAAATTGCAAGTCAGAGAGCATGCAGCAAATGCTGGTTTTGGAACTAGCAGGCAAGAAACTGAAGGCTCACTTGTGTTTTATTATCAACACTGGGGAAGCTGAATAAAACCAGCTAGTGGTGGGCAGGGAGCCAGCATTGGCTTGATTAGATCTTCACTCTGTGGTTACCAGCCAGTGCCATCCGGGGAGAGCCTGAATCTGGAGGAGAGGCTGTGCTGCCAGTGCAGCCAGCACCTGTGTTTGACTATTTCTACTGCTTATTTCAAGCAAACAGGCAGTGACGCAAGAAAGGCAGGAAAGAGGACTCTCTGAGCCCGGCATCTGGTGAGGCCAAGTTTTACTGAGCATGCACGTTGCTTTTCTACCATCTTGAGGATAAACCACTTGCCCCTTGGTCAGAAGCTCTCCTAACTAGAAGATGTCTTATTTTGGAAACAAAAGCTAAGTAATGGGTTGACTTCTTGGTGTTTATCTCTCTGAAGTCAGCTTCATATATTTGGGGGCTGGAAGGGATTAGGGGACAGGACTGTTGGAAGCTACATCAGGAAGGTGGCTCTATTTTCTGAGATGCCCTCTGACTTTTTTGCAGGGCATCTCACTTCCCTCTGGACACCCCCACCTTCTTGCACCTGGCATCACCACGCTGCCTTGCTCCCTTTCTCAGGATGCCACCCAGACCTGAACTTTCCGGCCACTGTATCAAGCACAAAAATGATACTGCCTTCATCATGCTCATCAAAACTGCCGTTTTCTGGATGTCATGCTGTGTAGAATGGGGTAGCAGTGGTGAATGCGCCCACATAAATAATTCATTCTAAAACATGAGCCCTGCCAATATTGTTATATAAAAGAAACTTTCCAATGGAGTATAGACTTTACTACAAACTTGAGAATTTTTGTCAGCTCTGTTCGCTACCATGATTTGATAGAAAATTATCTCATTAAACCCAACAAAACAGGCCAGTAATAATAATATGGTTGAAAATGAGCCTCAAGAGAAATATTTAGTAACATTTGCCAAGTTTGGAATGTAATACATTATTTTGCTATTGTTGAAATCCTCAGCAATAATAACAATGTTGAAAAAGTACTTTCTCAGAAGGGATGGTAATTTCATAAGTTTAACCCTAATGTATTTGTATACAGAAAATGAATGATATATTGAGCTCCAAAAGAAACAAGGCCCATGGGGCAAAACGGATATGATCAGGGGAAGGTCAGGTCATTACTAGACAAGAGGCCTGAGATAAAATAAACATGGTCTCGTGCAGAATTTTTTAAATTTCATGTAATGAGGGTTGTGGAATCAATTCCATGAGTTTTAACCAAACTTCTCTTTGGTATGAAATGGAAATGCAATAAACTATACCACAGATAGTAAGGTCAGTATACACATGTATATAATATATACGAGTTTGAATAATATAAAATGTAACTATGACTGAGGATTGTGGTTTAAAATGTTTGAAAGCAATAAGTTCAAGGCACTGGTTTTAAACTATTTTTAAGCTCAGAATTTTTATGTGGAAGCTTAATATGTAAAATAGATCAAAACAAATCTGTCATCACTGCAGGCACTGGTGAAGGGGACAGGATTCGGCCCTGTCAGCTCACTACAATCCACCTTCCCGTGAGCAGCAGAATTCTGAAAACCACTGGTCCAGAAATTACACTGCTCCAGAAATTACACTCTGTCAGTTCCCCTAGTATAAGCGTCAAATTGATTCTTACTATTGAGGTTTGAGGGACCCAATAATACCACCACCTATTCCACCTAAATTCTGAATTGAGAGAGACAGTAGGATCAACAGATGATAGTCAACTATCAACAAAATACTAATAAAGGCTAGGTTGGGGACTGTACTTAAGTGCAGGGTATCAGTGGATTTCCTAATTTAACTGGCAGAATTAGATAGACCTATGCAGTCACGGCAGCACCGGAAACCTGGAAGGCCCCAACCCTAATTCCCACTCAGAGGCAGAGACTCAGAGCAGACAAGCCCATCCCAAAAGCAAAGGGATGAGAAAGGCTAAGCTAGACATGCCCCATTCAGAGAAGCCGGGAGTGCTATATTAATTGATACCTCTCCACAAGGAAATAGGAATCAGGTGGAAAAGAGGTTCCTCTCTATGACACTTAGCAAAATGAAGTATGCTTTTTCTTCATAGCACTTACTGCAATTAGAATTAATGTCTGCCTCCCTTAGTAGACTATAGACTTTTTGAAGGCAGAGGCTATATCTATTCTATATACTGTTATATTGATAGCATCTAGCACACATTTCATGCTCAACAAATATGTGCTACATGAATAAGACTAATGTAAAAATACTGTCAATATAATAGACCACCTATACCCCACTTTCAATACCAAGGTATTTGAGAATTGAATCATATTCATTCAATGTCAAGCAAAACTGAGGCAGGCCTACTCTTGAGAGTATTTGAAAGATTGTATTTACTCACCCTGGTGAACAAAGAAAAAAATTAGTCCTGGCAGGGCATGGTGGCTCATGCCTGTAATCCCAACACTTTGGGATGCCACAGCAGGTGGATCATCTGAGGTCAGGAGTTCAAGACCAGCCTGGCCAACATGGTATAACCCTGTCCCTACTAAAAATACAAAAAAAAAAAATAAATTAGCTCGGCTTGGTGGCACATGCCTGTAGTCCCAACTACTCAGGAGGCTGAAGCAGGAAAATCACTTGAACCTCGGAGGCAGGGGTTGCAGTGAGTCAAGATCATGTCACTGCCTCCAGCCTGGTGACAGAGTGAGACTCTTTCTTACAAAAAACAAAAAACAAAAAAACAAAAAAAACACCTAGTCCTACTCAAGGAAAAGAAGCCGTGAAAAAGTAGGAAATCTACCCCCATGAGAAAGAACAACCAGAGCAAAGCTTCCCTCTTCTGGAAAGTCTATCAGGTTCCTACAGTTTCCTAGAAGAAAAGCCTTTCTCTCATGTGGTCTCAAACTCTTCTCTGTGAGTAAACTATAAATCACTTCTTTCATCTTCTGTGAGAAAACAACTTTGACTTATCAAGCCTACCTTTTAACGTGGCTTTTGCCTACCATATCTACAAGCTGATGAAGCTGTTATAATCAACAAATCCGAGAGAAGTAGCTATTTAAATAATAAGAATTGTAGCCACGTTTCCTCGCGCCATAAGTCCATGCACTTAGGGGGCATTAGGTCTCCAGCCAGTAAAGAGTCTCATTCACAACAGCAGCATGTGAGGTCAAGTGGGAATGTACAGAGACACTAAGAACAGCCCTCAGCCAAAAATCTCTCCTTTATTCATCCCATATTGTAGACTCCACTGGGGGAAGGCTATGAAAACTATTTAGATTTAAATATAGTTTGAGAAGGCAAGCTTCTTTGACCTTTATATCACACCCCTTATGGACTTAGAGCCCATCAATAAGGGTTATTGATAATTTAAACAGAAATTACTTATACCCTCTCTACTAAAAAGAGCAACATTTTATTTATTTATTATTTATTTATTTATTATTGTTTTTGAGATGGAGTTTCACTCTTATTGTCCAGGCTGGAGTACAATGGTACAATCTCGGCTCACCACAAACTCCACCTCCCGGGTTCAAGCGATTCTCCTGCCTCAGCCTCCCAGTAGCTAGGATTACAGGCATGCACCACCATACCCAGCGAATTTTGTATTTTTAGTAGAGATGGGGTTTCCCCATGTTGGTCAGTCTGATCTCGAAGTCCCAGCCTCAGGTGATCTGCCTGCCTCGGCCTCCCAAAGTGCTGGGATTACAGGTGTGAGCTGCTGTACCCAGCCAAAAAAGAGCAACATTTTAATAATGAAAAAACAAATTATTCTTTGTTTTTTCTTCAACTTTTAAGTTTGGGGGACATGGGCAGGATGTCCAGGTTTGCTACACAGATAAATGTGTGCCATGGTGGTTTGCTGCACAGATCAACCCATCACCTAGGTATTAAGCCCAACATCCATTAGCTATTCTTCCTGATGTTCTCCCACCCCCTAACCCCACAACAGGCCCCAGTGTGTGTTGTTCTTTCCATTGTGTCCATGTGTTCTCATCATTCAGCTCCCACTTATAAGTGAGAACATGCAGTGTTTGGTTTTCTGTTCCTGCATTAGTTTGCTGACAATAATGGCTTCCAGCTCCATCCATGTCTCTGCAAAGAGCATGATCTCATTCTTTTTTATGGCTGCATAGTATTCCATGGTGTATATGTACCACATTTTCTTTATCCAGTCTATCATTGATGGGCATTTGGGTTGATTCCATGTCTTTGCTATTGTGAATAGTGCTTCAGTGAATATACGCATGCATGTATCTTTGTAATAGAATGATTTATATTCCATTGGGTATATATCCAGTAATGGGATTGGAGGGTCAAATGGTATTTCTGGTTCTAGGTCTTTGAGGAATCATCATTCTGTCTTCCCCAATGGTTGAACTAATTTACATTCCCACCAACAGTGTAGAAGCATTTCTTTTCCTCCACAACCTTGCCAGCATCTCTTGTTTTTTTGACTTTTTAATAATCGCCATTCTGACTGGCGTGAGATGGTATCACATTATGGTTTTGATTTTCATTTCCCTAATGATTAGAGGCACAATTGTTTTTATTATAAAAGCACTAGGGCCGGGCGCAGTGGCTCACGCCTGTAATCCCAGCATTTGGGAGGCCAAAGTAGGCAGATCACCTGAGGTCAGGAGTTCAAGACCAGCCTGGCCAACATGGCAAAATCCCATCTCTACTAAAAATACATAAACTAGCTGGATGTAGTGGTGGGCACCTGTAATCCCAGCTACTCGGGAGGCTGAGGCAGGAGAATCCTTTGAATCCAGGAGGTGGAGGTTTCAGTGAGCTGAGATAGTGCCATTGCACTCCAGCCTGGGCAACAGGAGTGAAACTCCATCTCAGAAAACAAACAAACAACAACAACAACAACAACAAAAGCACTAGACTGAATGATAAACTCAAAGTTAAAGACAGTAGTTACCTCTGGGGTGGGGCATACAGTGGAGAGAAAAGGGTTTGGTTACTAAGGAAACGTCAAAGTTAACTATAACATTCTTGTTTTTCAAAGTAGGTAGGCACATATATTTTTCATTTTATTTTTATTCTTTACCTTTATACTTACTGAATTATTATTGGACTGTTAAAAAGTATATTTTCTAATAAAGCAGTAGTTTGAGAACAGATGAGAAGTATGATCTGTGAATTTGTATTCATAGATCATGAATACAGCTGCTTATTCTTCAAACGCTTCAAGTGCCTACTATGAGCAAGGTGCCATGTTAGGTTTTGATAGTGCAAGACTAAATGAGACACAGTCCGTCTTTTCAAAGAGTTCTGAGTCTATTTATCTAAAAATTGGCACTGAGTAAGGAATATATATACCCATACATGAACCAATCTGATAAAATTCAGAGCACAAAATTAATTCCGTACAGTAGGATTTCTCTTGAGTCCTCTATCACACATAATTGACCTGAGGAATTTTGCACAGGCACAGAAAGGGTGAGAACAAAATCATAAGCTGACAGCTCTAAAAGTCTCTGAAGCGGGACATCCAATTTTCTAGGTACGTCTGGGGCTACAGGGGCACCCCTCTGTGCCATGCTCTCTCCTTTGACAAGTGATGAACACAATTCAGAATTCTAAGAGATAGCCGTATAGCTTAAAAATTGCACCAGGAAATGATGGCCAGCTCACTCAGAAAATTTGTTCTTTTGAAATCATCTGTTAAAATATACACCCATTGCCCACAGCCTTGAGAAAGTGACACATAGTCATTTGAAAATATGAGGGTGTTTAGCATGTGCATGCCAGCTCATCTCTATTAATGTGAAAAGTCATTTCCTTTTCTTTGAACTAATTTGATTTGGTTTGCTTAAGGGCCTCAATTCCTTTCTTTCACCTTCATTTTAGAGCTGCTATGAAATTCAACCCTTGGCCTACAGAGAGGCTCCAAATTGTCTTGCCTCCTTGCTCATGCATACCACATTTCATGTCTGTGACATACAACTTATTTTTATTTGCAATTATTTTGTAGCTTTCAGACAAAGAGAAGTTGAATCGCATTTCAAAGAGTTAAGAAAGACATCTAATGTGCTAAAGTATTTTAAAAGAAATTGAAGTGAATATGTGCTGTGGATTTATTGGCAAAATAATCATTATATTCAAGTGAGAAGTGGCTAATAAAGATGTAGCCTATGAGAACTAGGAAGGTAAAGCAGAAAGAACATGGGATTTAGTACAAGGAATACTTCTTTTAAATTCTAGTTCTGTCACTTGTTAGTCACATGACCATTCTTTGCCTTTGGCAGGTTCTTTGCCTTTAAAATAGGGGTAAAAAATCATACCCTTGAGAAGTAAATGACAGAATGAAAGCCCATGAGCCACGACCAAATAGTAGATGCATAACTCTTGATATTTTCATGATATGCTATGTTAAAACAATGTTAAAGTATAATTGATAAATGTAAAACTTAAGGAAAGTGTTATTATCTGCCAAAGTTCCTGTTGCTGAATTTCAAGATGCTCAAAATCAATTTTACAACTCAATAGACAGTCTGTAAGCACTGAATTACATCAGTTGTAGAATACCACATGGCAGTGATTTTTCAATTTTAGTTTGTACATATATATAAATAACATGGAAGTTGTGAAAAATAATAAGGTAATGGGTTCTCCCTCTAGAGAAGCTGGTTTAATACTGCCTGGCACGGTCTAGTAATCTGTATCCTTAATGTACCTCCCAGGTAATTCTGATGGAGATGATCCTCAACCATATTTTGATCAATTCAGCCTTATGCAAAATGTATTTATGTACTTGGAATTTATTTACAAGACTTAAAAAAAAAAGATGGCTCAGATCAGCCTTCACCTTTTATATTAAAACCTGTGATTTCCAGGATATCAGTGGGAATGGTAGAAAGATGATCTCCAAAAATCTGTTCCTCTATAAAATCAATGAAAATATGGGTAAATTTCATGAAAATCAACTTCTTTCAGAACTCTGGAAATTAGCAAAAGGCTTACAACTATCTGAGAAACATTTATTCAATATAAATGGCTGAATCATAATAAGCACAGCAGATTTTAGGAGATTTAACTTGCGCTTTTCCCATTCTACCTTCCACAGCTCTGAAATAGCCTTGGAAACTGATAGGCTCACCACATCGGTAGCCATGAAAAACAGCTAAAACTAGAACTAGGCAGAAGACCAACAAGAAAATGGATAGAAAACATTGACAACATTATAAGCCTACTAGATCTAACAGACATCTATAGAGCACTCCATCAAACAACAGCAGAATACACATTCTTTTCAAGTGCACATGGAACACTCTCCAGGGCAGACCATGTGTTAGACCTAAAATGAGTCTCAATACATTTAAAAAGATTGAAATCATGCAAAATATGTTCTCTAACCACAAGGGAATAAAACTAGAAATGAGTAACAGAAGGAAATTTGAGAAATACACAAATATGTGAAAATTAAACAATATATTCTGAACTAATAAAACAGAAATCAGAAGGAAATTTTAAAATATTTTGAAATGAATGAAATGAGAGCACCACATGCCAAAACTTGTGGAATATAGCTAAAGCAGTGCTTAGAAGGAAATTTATACCTGTAAATGCCAATTTTTAAAAGGAAGATATCAAATTAATAACCTAAGCCTCCATCTTAAGACCTCCCACCTAGAATAAAACAAAAGAGCAAATTAAGCCCCAATCCAGCAGAAGGAAAGAAATAGTAGAGATTGGAGTAAAAATAAATGCTACAGAGAATTAAAAAAAAAACCAGAGAATATTGATGAAACCAAAAGTTGGTCTTTGAAAACAGCAAAACTGACTAATCTTTATTTAGCTAGACTGACCAAGAAAAAAGAAACACTCAAAGGTTTAGAGGGTTTCACTGGAAAATTCTACCAAGTATTTAAAGAAGATCTAACACCAATCCTTCGTGAACTCTTCCAAGAAACAAAAGAGGAGGGAACACATTCCAACTCACTCTGTGAGGCCAGTATTACCCTGCTACCAGAACTAGAAAAAGATATAAGAAAACTACAGACCAATGAATGTACAATGAACAAAATCCTTAACAAAATATTATTAGGTAGCAGCTGAATCCAGCAACATATGAAAGAATTATACACCATGACCAAGTAGGATTTATTCCAGGAATGTGGTTTGATTAACTATGGGGAGAAAAATAAATCATTGTAATATGCCATATTAATGCAATAATGGACAGAAACCACATAATCATATCCAGAGACACAAGGTATTTGATAAAATCCAACACCCTATCATGATGAAAATACTAAACACACTAGGAATAGGAGGGAATTTCCTCCACCTGATAAAGAGCATACATGAAAACTCACAAATGACATCATACTTAATGGTGAAAGACTGAAAACTTTCCCTCTAAAATCAGAAACAAACAGTAGATGTCTGCTCTCACAGCTTCTTTCATCACTGTACTGTAGGTTCTAATCAGTACAATCAGGCAAGAAAATAAAAGGCATCCAGATGGAAAGAAAGAAATATCTCTATTCACAGGTAACATAATCTTATATATACAGTGTACTTAGAAATCCATGAAAAAACCTATTCAAACTAATAGAAGTTCACTAAGATTGCAGGCTATAAAATCAATACACAAAAGCAATTGTATTTCTATATACTAGCAATGAACAATCGAAAAATAAAACTAAGGGAAAAATAAATTTATAACAGCATCCAAAAGAATAAAATACCTAAAAATAAATTTTATCCATGTTGTGTAAGACTCATATACTGAAAACTACAAAACAACATTGAAAGAAACTAATGAAGACCTAAAAAAAAAAATAGAAAGACATCCATCTTCATGAACTGGAAGACTTCATATTATTCAGATGGTAATACTATTAATCTATAGATTTAACACAATACCTATGAAAATTCCAGCTGCCATTTTTACAGACATTAACAAACCAATTCTAAAATTTATATGAAAACACAAGCAACCTAGCATAGTCTAAAGAAATCTTGCAAAAGCAGAGTGAAGTTAGAAGACTCACACTTTTGGATTTTAAGTTACATAGCTGTAACTTAGCTGTAATCATCAAACTTTTGCTACTGTCATAAAGATAGATATATAGATCAACAGAAAAGAATTGAAAAATCTATAAGTAAACCTGCACACTTATGATGAATTCATTTTCAACAAGGGGTGCCAGGATCATTCAATAGGGGAACTAATAGCCTTTTCAACTGCTGTTGGAACAGCTGGCAATCCACATGCAAAAGAATGAATTTGGACCCCCAACCTCAAATCATATCCAAAATTAACCCAAAATGGATCAAAGACCTAAATGTAGAAGCTAAAAGTACAAAACTCTTGGAAGAAAACATAGGTGTAAATCTTCATGGCCTTTTGAGTTCAGCAATGGTTTATTAGATGTAACACCAAAAACATGAGCAACAAGTTAAAAAATAGATAAATTAGACTACATTAAAATTTAAAACTTTCATACTTCAAAGGACACCATCAAGAAAATGAAAACCCACAGAATGGGAGAAAATATTTACAAATCATATATCTGATAAGGACGCATATTCAAAATATGTGACGAACTCTTACAGCTCAAGCATAAAAGACAAATAATGAACAACCTAAAAATAAAATTAAGGGAAATTAATCAATTTATAATAACATCCAAATGAATAAAATGCCTAAAAATTTTGAAAAAGAAGAGTGAAATTAGAAGACTCACCCTGCTGAATTTTAAAAGTTTCTACCTAGCTATAATCATCAAAATTTTGTTACTGTCATAAAGATAGACATAGGTGAAAAGGATATAATGTTTAAACAAGCAAAGGATATAAAAGGGCATTTCTCCAAAGAGGATATACAAGCATCCAATAGGCACATGAAAAGATGCTCAACGTTTATCATTAGAGAAATAAAAATCAAAACCATGAGATACTACTTCACACCCACTAGAATGGTTAAAGTAAAAAAGCCAGACAATAAGAATTGTTTTCAAGGATATGGAGAAATTTGAACTCTCATACATCACTGGTGGGAATGTAAAATATTTCAGCTGCTTTAGGAAATGGTTTGACAATTCCTCAGAAAGTTTACCAGAGTTACCATGTGTGTAGCAATTCCATTCCTAGGTATATGCCCAAGAGATTTCAAAATATGTTCATAGTAGCATTACTCATAGTAACCAAAAAGTAGAAACTAGAAATCCAGTTTACCAGCATACCACTGCTTAAGAGTCTGGGCTGCCTTTGGAATTAAAGAGAGCTAGCCTTGGGAGGCCAAGGCGGGTGGATCACCTGAGGTCAGGAGTTCTAGAACAGCCTGGCCAACATGGTGAAACCCCGTCTCTACTAAAAATATGAAAATTAGCCAGGCGTGGGGATGCACACCTATAATCCCAGCTACTCAGGAGGCTGAGGCAGGAGAATCGCTTGAACCCGCGAGGCAGAGACTGCTGTGAGCCGAGACTGTGCCACCGCACTTCAGCCTCGGCAACAGAGAGAGACTCATCTCAAAAAAAAAAAAAAGAAAAAAAAAGAGAGAGAGAGAGAGAAAGAGCTGGGTTTCAATCCCATTTCTATTTTTGATGACCTTGAGCAAGTTATTTAACATCTTTAAGCCTGTTTCCTCATCTCTAAAATATGACCCATAACATTACCTACCCTAGAGGATTGTTGTGACAGTTAAATGAGATAATATATGTCATATTCCTAGCATAGTGCCAGGCACATAGTAAGTAAATAAGCAAGATCTTGGGAATTTACTGCCTAGTTAGTAGTTTTCCAAAGCTAATGTGAAGAATTTTACAAATAAGCTTGCATATTGTCATATGTCATTTCTGAGTTAAAACACAAGATATTTTTTATATGACTCTTCTATGCTCATGAAGACCTTTATTGCAAAGGAGTGAAGAAAGAAATAATTTTCCCCACAGTAACCTCTACCGCTGTGTTAGGGGAGAGGTCAACATGTTCAACTATTATACAGGAGTGTTTCTAGTAAAAGAACAGGCAAACCAAAGAGAATATTATTGCTAGTAGCATTTTAAAATAAGGAGCAGCAAGCCCAAGAGATAAGCAGGACTTAATAATTATTTATCCAAATTTTACCAGAGAACACTACTGTCAAGAGGTTAAATCACTTTGGCTAAGTAGAATCCACATCTCATTCTTAATCCAGTAACTCTTTTCTCACACATTCTGACTCTCCTTAATCATTTATGTCGTGACAGAAAGGACAGACCTGATTTTCCTTTTATCTCAGTGACTTAACATTAGGGCACTCTTTGAAATAGCAACATTTTCTTTGTCATAGTCCCAGTAACCACTGAGGAAAATACTCTTCAAGAATCCAAGAGGAGAGGCAGGAGGATCTCTTGAGCCCAGAAGTTTGAGGCTGCAGTTACATATGACTGCGCCATTGCACTCCAGTCTGAGCAACAGAGTGAGACCCCCATCTCTAAAAAATAAGAATATAGATAAATAAATAATAATTTAAAAAAAGAATCCAAGATGAAACCTGGATTCATCCAAAAGCATCCAATATTGGTTTTTATTTTTCTAAGGGTAAGATTGGACAAACAATGCATTTTAAGTTATTTTTTCATCATCTAAGATAATTCTCATATCATTTTAGCTGAAATGTGAAATTTTTACTTGAAAATTGCAGTGCCCACTGTACCAATGGGGATAATCTATGATGAAAAGATCAGCTTCCCTTATGTATCAGGGTCTCCACTATAGATCTCATGAGACAATATCTAGATGTTAATGTCTAGGTATCAAAAAAACAGAACATTATTTCATTTCCACTAGAAATGATGCTTAAATTATTCAATTTAATTAAATTGTCCAATTATTTGGACAACTACTCCATCAAAAATCTGAAGATTAAAAGCAAGACCTAGGGCTGGGCTCAGTGGCTCATGTCTGCAATCCCAGCACTTTGGGAGGCCAAGGTGGGTAGATCATGAGGTAGGGAGTTCAAGACCAGCCTGGCCAGCATGGTGAAACCCTGTCTCTAACAAAAATACAAAACATTAGCCGGGCATGGTGGCATGCACCTGTAGTCCCAGCTACTCGGGAGGCTGAGGCAGGAGAATTGCTTGAACCCAGAAGGCAGAGGTCGCAGTGAACCGAGATCGCGCCACTATACCCCAGCCTGGCAACAGAGTGAAACTCCGTCTCAAAAAAAAAAAAAAATCTAGCGTTAAGATTTACAATGATTACCATTAAAATATTATTAACCTATTAGCCTGACACACAGCAAGGATTTGCAGATACAGATGTTTATATTTTTCTCATTTAATCCATTTGTAGGTATATTTCCAAATCTGTTTCCTTTTTATATTTCCCACAAATAATTGTTAAGAATCTACTATACTACTTTTCAGTAATAAAAAGTAACAAACTATTAATACACAAAACAACATGGATGAATTTCAAAAGCATTAGGCTATGTGAAAGAAGCCAGGCACAAAAGACTACCCAGTACATCATTTCATTTATATGACAGTCTAGAAAAGGCAATATTATAGGAAGATGATAGAGATTGGTATTTCCAGGGGGTAGGAGTGAAAGTGAAGTAGAAGACTGAGTGAAGACGGGCATGAAGGAATTTGGGGAGTGATGTAACGCTTCTTTATCTCGATTATGATAAAGATTATGTGACTCCATACATTTGTCAAACACATGAAAGCATATGCTTCAAAGTTAAATTGTATTATGTATAAATAATTTTTCAATTTAATAAAGAAGTCATAAAAGCTCCAGCTGTAGCATCCATGTGGCACACACATCAAATCATATAGAACCTACAGTATGTCAGAGGTGTGCATAGCTCTGGCAATAGCCAGAGATAGAGATGATACCTGATTTCAGGAGCTTGCATCTACAGTGGGAGACAGGCTTTTTTTTTTTTTTTTTTTTTTTGAGATGAAGTTTTGCTTTTATTGCCCAGGCTGGAGTGCAGTGGCGCAATCTCAGCTCACTGCAGCCTCTGCCTCCCAGGTTCAAGCAATTCTCCTGCCTCAGCCTCCCAAGTAGCTGGGATTACACACGCCTGTCCACATGCCAGGCTAATTTTTTTGTATTTTTAGTAGAGAAGGAGTTTCACCACGTTGGTCTCAAACTCCTGGCCTGAGGTGATCCGCCCGCCTCAGCCTCCCAAAGTGCTGGGATTACAGGCGTGAGACACCGCACCCAGCTGAGACAGACTTTTTAAAAAATTATCACAGGAAAAATATATACTCACAAATTTGGGTAAACACAATGAAGGGAGTGAGGGGAACAGAAAACGGAGAGAGCTAGTTTAGACCTTGTGAATTATTAGGGTTTTGATTTGCGATTTTTTTTTTTTTAATGCCAAGACTTGTCTCTGGGAGTTTCTAGGATCACAAGCTCATGTAGAGCCCAGAGGAAACATGGGTCTTTCATTTAGTCACTTGGGTCCTAGAAACTGGGAGAAGCTAGAGTGAGAGGCTGCAAAATAATGAGTCTGTTAAACCATTAAAATTTCAGGGCATTTCCATTCCCTCTGGAGCTCCTGGACAAGGGAACAAAACTGTGTGAGATTGTTACTCATGGAAAATGCAGGTTTCATTAAGATCATTTGTATGTTATTAATAAAAATGTGTAATATGTATGAGCCTGATGCTTGTCTGCTCCTTGCCTCTTATTCTGTCTAATTAGCTGTGCGTAGGAGGTGCTGAATTGCAAGAGCCCCTTTATTTTATAGTGATATTCCCAGTACAGCTTGAGACGTATTTGGAACATAACAGAGAAAATTAAACTGTTCCTTTGGCCCTAATATAAAGAAAACTCTGTGGGCTCACACCTTCACTGAAACTGTTTCCACATTTGAATTACATTCTCTCTCTGGTGATTAAGATGAGAAAGAACCTGCCCTATTAGTAAAATACTTTCAGCATTACCAAAAAAGAAAATTCAATCCATGATTGGGTAATACAGAAATTAACAAGCACCCTGTTTTCAAAAATCACTATGTACACAAACACATAGTATATATGTATGCACACACATACATTCTTCAGGAGAAGAAGAGAAAATCCAACTTTCAATATTTGTAAAAGTGATTAACAGTAAAATCTTCTTCACCCCCAAGCACTTTAAACACAAACTCACTACAAAAGTAAACCACAGGAGTGTAATTATAATAATAGCTAATACTTATCTGGTACTGTGTGCCAGACATTCTTCTGCAAGCTTTACACATATTCATTCATTTAAACTCTCATTACCCCATAAGGTAAATACGTTTGACCCTTGAACAATGCAGAAGTTATGGGTGTCAATCCTCACACAGTCAAAAAATCCAAGCATAATGGAACTCTCCAAAGCTTCACTACTAATAGCCTATTGGTGACTGGAAACCTTACTGGTAACATGAAGAGTTGATTAACACATATTTTGCATGGGATGTGTATTAGGTACTGTATTCTCACAATAAAGTAACCTAGAGGAAAAAATGTTATTTAAAAAACATAAGAAAAAATATATTTACAGTAATATGTTATATTTATTGATACCATAAGTTTATGCCGTCTGTTTTGGTTTTTTTTGTTTGTTTGTTTTTTAAGACGGAGTCTCACTCTGTCACCCAGGCTGGAGTGCAGTCGCGCGATCTCGGCTCACTGCAAGCTCCGCCTCCCGGGTTCACGCCATTCTCCTGCCTCAGCCTCCCGAGTAGCTGGGGCTACAGGCACCCGCCACCACGCCAGGCTAATTTTTTGTATTTTTAGTAGAGACGGGGTTTCACCGTGTTAGCCAGGATGAACTCGATCTGCTGACCTCGTGATCCACCCACCTCGGCCTCCCAAAGTGCTGGGATTACAGGAGTGAGCCATCGCGCCCAACCTATGCCATCTGTTATAAGATGAATTATCCGTCTGAAATGGCAGTAACCACCGCTGCAAACCTCACTCTATGGTACACATCAAGCAATTCAACTTTTTATTGTAATGTCATGACCTTTCTCTGCTTCTTGGGAGCACTTCCAGCAGCATCACCAGTAGCACTTCATATGGAACCCATGGTATTATTCAAGGTTTACAATATTGCACTAAATATGATGGAAAATACGTGAAAACTGTGGGCGATCACTTTTTATTGCAATATCCAATTTACTGGAGAGACAAACTGCTCACGTGGAGATGATTAGCATCCAACAGCATTTTAAGCAGATATTTGCAATACTTGAGCTCAGTGTAGTAGCAATAGGAGGTGGCTATGAAATTATTACAGTATGTACCACAGTTGAATTTATGCAGTTATAATTTAATATTGCATCTTTATATTTGTTTACATTTCTCTTGATTGTGAATGGTGCCATGAATGGTCTGTGTTTGTGTTCATAAGTTTTAATAAATTTTCACTTTTTATAATAGCTTTGTGTATATTTTACACATGTATCATTTACATTTAAATGATAAGATAAACTAATATCTACATATATTTTATGCATTCATGACATACTTAACTTTTCTTAATTTGGGGGATATTTCTAGGGTATGTAGCTCGTCTGCAAGTTTTTTCAAATTGTCTCAAGTCTCCAAAAAATTTGCCAATATACTTATTGAAAAAAATCCATGTTTAAGTGGACCCATGCAGTTCAAACCCATGTTGTTCAAGGGTCAACTGAACTACCTTCATTTAACAGATGGAGAAACTGAGGCTCAAATAAGCAAAATAACTTGCCCAGATCACACAGTTAAATGAGTAGAGATGGGGTTGAAACTCAAGCTGTTAGGCCCCAAATGCATCCATTCTGCACTCTGTTGGCTGATGTCAGTTTCATCCATTATGTATAGATATGTGTATGTTTTGACACCCAGAGAAGTAGTTTTACTTAATATTGAAATTATTATAGGTGTGTACATTCTAAATTTCCACCATAGATTAGTTTTGCTTATTTCTCGTCAAAGATAACTTTCCTCTGTTTAAGAAAAATACAACTAGATTACGTAAACAACCAAAACCTTCAAAGATATCAAGTTGTTATTTTGAGCATATTGATGAATTCAAACTCTGGAAAGGCAAAGCTTCTTGGATTTTCACACGGTATTAAATATTTACAAGAGGCCAGGCACAGTGGCTCACACCTGTAATCCCAGCACATTGGGAGGCCAAGGCAGGTGGATCACTTGAGGTCAGGAGTTTGAGACCAAACTGGCCAACGTGGTGAAACCCCATCTCTACTAAAAATACAAAAATTTTAGCCAGGCTTAGTGGTGCACGCTTGTAATCCTAGCTACTTGGGAGGCTGAGCGGGGAGAATCACTTGAACCCAGGAGGCGGAGGTTGCAGTGAGCCAAGACAGGGCCACTGCACTCCATTCTGGGCAACAGAGCAAGACTCCATTTCAAATATAAATAAATAAATTTATTATATATTTATTATACATATAGTAAAAGGAGGATGGGGTAAGACTGGGCACAAGGATGAGTAATGAAGATATATTGGGTGAGTTACCATTTAATTTTACTGACCTAAAAAGTTTTAAACAACACACCAAGTTCTGCTAACACCTGCAAAATGTACTCCTCACTCCTTGATCCATCCCTCCACTTCTCCTCCTATGTTGTGTGTTTTCAGGCCACAGTTGGGCCTGAGAGTGTAGTGACCCACACCTTTTCCATGTCTCTTTCTTTTATTTTTTTTGAGATGGAGTCTTGCTCAGTCACCCAGGCTGGAATGCAATGGCGCAATCTCGGCTCACTGCAACCTCCACCCCCTGAGTTCAAGCGATTCTCCTGCCTCAGCTTCCCAAGTAGCTGGGACCAGAGGCATGCACCACCATGCTTGGCTAAGTTTTTTGTTTTTTTAGTAGAGACGGGGTTTCACCACGTTGGTCAGGCTGGTCTCAAACTCCTGACCTCAAATGATCCATCGCCCTGGGCCTTCCAAAGTGCTGGGACTACAGGTGTGAGCCACCGCACCCGGCCCATGTCCCTTTCTTAGCCCATCTCCCTGTTCTCAATAAGACCCATTCATTAGGTGTGACCCCTTTGCCTGTACACTCCCCTGCACTGGCTTTCAGGCCCTGATTACAGCTCTGACTAGCCTCCTAAGATCACCAGCATCCCCACCATTACACACAAGGCCATGTAGTTTTCTTGGCTGAAGCAGCAACAATGTGACACTCTGTCTTCAGTTCAATCTCCAGCCTCTCAACATACTATTTCCTATTGGGTTATACAATAGAAAATTACAGCATAAAATGTAAAGATTAAGCTTTCTCATGTCAAATGAGATCTAAATTATGCCTTTTAATGGGAATTTCATCTGAATTTCATGCCAAATCCATATGACAAGCAATGAGCACGGACCTTCGGAAAAATTCAATAGGAAGGCGAAATGAAGGACAATATCAAAGTAGAAATGACAATGCAGTAAGTGTAAGGCCTTTGGCAATGTTTGGGGGATAAACAATAGATTTTAGTCTGCCAAGAAATAGGTTATATTTGTTGGGTACTAAATAGGCATTGTTGTGAGATGTGGAGAACAGGAGGTGAGGGAATCATAACACAAAGTAACTGTCTCTAAAGTGTTTGTGCTCTAATTGTGAGGAGAACACATATGTATAAATGACAGGTGAAAATGACATCCAAACTGAACACCTAAGCGCTAAGAATAACGTGCTGATTAGAAGGACATGAGGGCCAGGCGCAGTGGCTCACGCCTGTAATCCCAGCACTTTGGGAGGCTGAGGCAGGTGGATCACGAGGTCAGGAGATCGAGATCATCCTGGCTAAAATGGTGAAACCCTGTCTCTACTAAAAATACAAAAAATTAGCCGGGCGTGGTGGTGGGCACCTGTAGTCCCAGCTACTTGGGAGGCTGAGGCAGGAGAATGGCATGAACCCGGGAGGCGGAGCTGGCACTGAGCCGAGATTGTGCCACTGCACTCTAGCCTGGGCGACAGAGTGAGACCCCGTTTCAAGAAAAAAAGAAGAAGGACATGAGGATAACAGCTGGGCGTGGTGGCTCAAGCCTGGAATCCCAGCACTTTGGGAGGCCAAGGCAGGCAGATCAGTTGAGGTCAGGGTTTCGAGACCAGCCTGGCTAACATGGTGAAACCCTGTCTCTACTAAAAACACACAAAAAATTCACTGGGTATGGTGGCAGGCACCTGTAATAGCAGCTACTCAGGAGGCTGAGACAGGAGAATCACTTGAACCCAGGGGGTGGAGGCTGCAGTGAGCTGAGATTGTGCCACTGCATTCCAGCCTGGGTGACAGAGCAAGACTGTCTCAAAAAAAATAATAAAATAAAATAAAGGAAAAAAAAAAAGAAGGACATGAGGATAAGCAGCCTCCCAGAGAAGGCTGGGTTTTGAAACACACTGTGAAGTTGGTAAGGAAAGCTAACTACCAACGAAGTAGTGGGAGTAGTGGTGGAAATTCTTTAGATTATCATGTAAGGAGATGTTCAGAAATTTGACACAATCAGAACTAAAATTTTGATAGTTGGCTATTAGGCGAGAGAAATTATTATTTCAAAGCTGCCAACAGTTTTCTGTTTATTTGTTTTTAATTTAGCTGGAAGTGAAGGCATCATAAATGGTAGCAGGGGGAGCAGCTTCTTGATTAGGTAAAAAGAAAGTCCAAATTCAAATCTGGGATAGAAAATGTGAGACTATGAAGAATAAACTGCTTTGTATGATTTAATACAAGGTTATCATCATTGTGGACTGAAGTGTCTGTCTTGAGGAAGAAATGATTTTCTCAACTCTCTAGGGCCAGTGATGACCCAACAGCTAGGGCTACAGGTAATAGGGACATGGTCAAAGGCCATGGTATGTTAAGCTGATTCCTGCACTATAGTGTAGGACTAGGTTTAGAGGAAGGTTGAAAGAGATGACTATGAGGGAACTCTTCTTGAGGGCTTTGCCAATGAACTCTAGTGACAGCTAATATCCAGGTTCCTTTTTCTGTTCTGCAAAATAATTCTCTTCTGTTATCCCCAAACCTTTGGTAATGTTTTGCTAACTACATAGTCTAGTCTTAGAAGTGCTTACAAAATTAACTGTGTCCACATTGAGACTTAAGCACTGTAAGCATATCCGTAGCAGCCTGGGGAAGCAGTTTGAAATTGCTGGAATCCACCCATATTGAAGCCTAGAGAGCATTAGGCCAGACAGGGAGAAGGCAAGTAAGAGCTCATTAAAGGCTCTTCTTCCTGATTTGGGGGTAAGAAGAGAGCTTGTGTGCTATTAATAGGTATTAAATAAAAAGTAACCCCTGGAGAACTTGAGTCATCTCAGTGTTGATCACATATGAGACCATGAAAGCTTAGATTTCGGGCTTTATAAATTAAAAACCTAGACAAGCACCACTCACTGGAAATCTACAGGGATGAGCGCTGGGTACTTGTAATTAGCTGTACCTAGCTGTAAACCCTGAGCAAGTCTAATAACTTCTCTGAGCCTCATTTTCATCATCTACAAAGTGAAGGAAATTAGATCATTCTAAAATATCTATTAGATCAAAAGTTTTGCAATCCTGTCTACCCCCATCCCCGATGTCCTATATAATAGGAAACCTGAAGAAATATAAAAGGAAATGCAAAGTTAAAAGAAAAAGAAAGTCATCGTAGCAAATATCATGTATCCCGATGGTCAATAGCTATATAATATACTGCTGCTCCTTATGATATTATGGTTTTTATAAGATATATTATCTATCTACCTTTTTAGAAATTCTTATTTTTTTTTAGTGGCTAATCACTCTTACCCACAGTATTGTCTTCTTTATCTTATTAGTGCTTATCTCTTACTTTATTTCATTACTGTCTTCTGTGTTCCCAATGAAAATGTAAGTGCCCTGAAAGCCTGTCCATTTTCTTTACTGATGTATTCCCAGCACCTAACACAGTATCTGGCACATGGTGGATATGCAATAAATATTTTTGACTAAATAAATAAATGAAGAGTAAATAAATGATATTCCCTGTATCTTCACTCTTTTAGAAGATCTGACATTGAAGTAGTTGACTTCTATTAAACTCAATAGATAATACTCAATAGATAACAACCCAAAACAAGGTTGCATTAGATGATAACCCAAAAGTAGGATTGCCTACCAATTCTTTTGGTCATCTACCATATAAATACTAACTATATCCAACAGATTTGCTTCCAGTGAAACTGTTTGATCAGATGAAGTATGGTGCCCCAGGATCACAAAAACAGTTACTTTATGAATTAAGATATCTTAAAATTGTGGGTGAGATTTTCTTTCTTATTTGTCTTTCATTTCCAATAATCCAAGATCTTGACAACATGAAAAACATCAAGAGAAAGTCATGCTGGTTCAGTAGGAATGAGGAACCAATGTTAAAACCTGTTAACGCCACCTGGTCTCAAGAAAGTGCATCACCATCATCACCTCCATCAATAATTAAAAGCAATGAAGCTGTCACATAATCAAAGCACAATAGCAAGAATTAATAAGACCAAAAAACAGCTTTCTGCCCAATCTTTAAAAAATGAATCCTGCATCGACAGAGCAAAACCCAATATCTTCCTGTCTAGGCCTATTCCTAAGACCTACAAAATTTCAAACGTCCAGCTAAAACTCTCAAGCTAGAGGCTCCTAACAGAACTAAAATTCTTTTGAGGTCTGCAAAACAATTTAATCTTATCAATAGTACTGGTGAAGCTTACCCATGAAGGCACCATTTTTAGCAGGGAAAACTAATCTCAGCTCTTTCCACATTTATTTTTTAAGGGAGAAATGGGCCAGAGTTAGTGTTGGAAGAAACCTAGAGGGAGAGAAGAAAGTTGAATGGTGTCAGTAAATTTTCCAGCTAGACATAACAAAAACGGAAGTAAAATCTATGGGATGGAAACTCAATTATTTATAGAGTTAGCCTCAGAAAATTCCAGCATCAGCTCCGAAAGCTTTGTAGAATGCCACTGCGGTGAAAGAATACTCTAAAACATTGACTGAGCAGGCACTGGGACAGCTTAACAGCTAGAGAGAGTTATGCTGTGAATATACACATTTTCATGACTTGGGCCCAAGGGTTACATTGCTAGTTTCGCCAAAGACCTTTTGTCTTTTTTTGTAGCTAAAATAGCATTTAATATAAAACAGGTTTATTTTCCTAGCTTCAGAGTCCTTAAAGTGTAAATTGTTTAGATAAAATCAGTAAAATTCACTATTAAAAGAGGGGATCAATCTGTAACCACATATAATTTGTATTCTTTTTAAAAACAGCTTCCCACTCTGCTCCATCTTGTGTGCACATCTTTCCATTAATTGTTTGTCTTTCCCTCTTCCTGCACACATATACCCACAGTACTTTAGTAACAGCTAGTACATATTTAGGACTTGAACTTAAGGACAGGGCTAATATACTCTATGCATATTAGAACACAGAGAACACACCCCTTGTAATACACACCAAGTGCCAGTTTGCCATTCACAGCCTTAGTCCTGCTCTATTCTTAGCTATTGACCTTGCTTTTCCTTTTCCATTTCCGTTTTATTCTTGAGCTCTATCATCTGGTGTAAATTTGTTTCCTCATAATTATTCTGGTTCTAATCTTAGTCTCATGTCACTTTGGATTTCACCTCTATTGCTTCAACTCTGTTGCCACAACGCCTCCATAGTAACACTTGACCAACAAAAAAGTATCTCAATTTCTCATAAGTCCTATATTCTCCTTTCATCTAATGGACACTTTTAAAAACATTTTTTAAACTTAAAATAGAGTGAAAAAAATTGGAGGAATTGCTGGGTCTTATGATAAATCTATTTTTCATTTCTTTAGAAACCTCCATAATGTTTTCCACAATGGCTGTACCAATCTACGTTCCTACCAGCATTGTATTAGGGTTCTCTTTTCTTCACAACTTTACCAACACTTTATATCTCTTGTCTTTTTGATAATGGCTATTCTAACAGGAGTGAGATGATATTTCAATGTGGTTTTGATTTGCATTTCCCTAATAACCAATGATGTTGAGTACATTTTCATATAATTGTTGGCCATTTTATTTCTTCTTTGGACAAATGTCTATTCATGTATTTTGCCCAAATTTTAATTGAATTATTTGATTTTTTTTACTATTGCACTGTGCAAATTCCTTGTTTTTTGACATTAACCCCGTATCTAACACATAATTCCCTAATGTTTTCTCCCAATCTGTTGGCTGTTTCATTTTGTTGATTAGCTCGTTTGCTGTGCAGAAGCTTTTTAGTTTTCTGTCATTTCACTTGTTTATTTTTGCTTTTGTTCTCTGTGCTTTTGGTGAGATATCAAAAAAATCCTTGCCAAGGCCAAATCAATAAACTTTTCCCCTATATTTTCTTCTGGGAGTTTTACAGTTTTAGGTCTTATGTTTCATTCTTTAATCTACTTTGAGTTTATTTTTGTGTATGGCATTAGTCAAGTTTCATTCTTTTGCCTGTGGATACCAAGTTTTCCCAACATAATTTATTGAAGGGACTAGCCTTTCCCCCATGGTAACTTCCTGGTGGCCTTGTCAAAAATTAGTTGACCATCTATGTATAGGTTTATTTCTGGGCTCGCTATTCTGTTTCATTGATGTAGGAGTCTGTTTTTATGTCAGTACCGTACTGTTTTGATTACTATTTCTTTGTATTATAATTTGGAATCAGAAAGTATGATGCCTCCAACTTTGTTTTTCTTTCTCAAAATTATTTTGGCTACTTGACATCTTTGTGGTTCCATACAAATTTTAGAATGTTTTATATTTCTGTGAAAAATGCATTGGAATTTTGATGGGAATTACATTGAATGCATATATTGCTTCAAATAGTATAGACATTTTAACTATATTGTCTTCCAATTCATAAACATGGGATATCTTTCCAGTTAACTGTGTGTTCTTTAATTTATTTCATCAATGTTTTATAGTTTTCAGTGTGAAGATCTTTCACATCCTTGGTTAAATTTATTACTATTTTATTCTTTTGGATGCTATTGTAAATGGGATTATGTTCTTGATTCCTTTTTCAGAGAGACCATTATTTGTGTAAAGACATGCAACTGATTTTTGTATGTTTATTTTGTAACCTGCAACTTTATTGAATTCATTAATCAGTTCTAATGAATTTATGTATTAGTTCTAATAGCTCTAATAGAAAGTAGGAAGGGTGAGATAGTAAGGCCTTGATCAATAATTGAAACAGTGGCCTGTACCAATGGTAAGGTAAGGGACAGAGACAGTGACAACCAAAGTCAAGCAGCAGCATCCTGCCAGGAATTTGATTAGAGAGGATGTGATTGGAGACTCCTAGTTTTGTGGAACTGCTTGAAATCAAGAGGGAATATGGAAATACTGAGACCATATCCTCAGTCTAGGATGCAGCACAAAAGACCACAAGAGTAGGAGATAAAAAATCAGGATTCTAAGAAACCTAGATGAGACATGTTAATTATCTATTGGTATCTAACAAAAAACCCTCAAGTTACTTATCATCTCACAGTTACAGCTCACAGTTATCACCGTACAGTTATCATCTCACAGCTCTGCATGTCAGAAATCCAAGTGGGCTTCACTGAGTTCTGTGATTAGGACCTCGCAAGACTGAAATCAGTGTTGGTTAGTCTGGGATATTATCTAGAGGTTCTAGAGAAGCATCCACTTTCAAACTCATTCTGGCTATTGGCTGAATTCATTCCTTGTACTTGCAGGACTGAGGTTCCTGGTCTCTTGCTCGCTCTTAGCTGGTATCTGCTCTCAGATTATAAAGGCCACCCATATTCCTTCCATCTTCGAAGCCAACAGTGGTGTGTCAAATGGCCCTGTTGCTTCAAATCTCTTCAACTACCATTATTCCTACTTCAGCCCCACTTGCCACCAGCCAAAGAAAGCTCTCGGCTTTTAAGGGATCATGTGATTGTAATGGGCCCACTGCATAGCCCAGAATAATCCCCCTTATTTCAAGGTCAACTGTGTCATGTAACATAATCAAAGATATTTCATCACATTCACAGGTTCTGGGGATTAGGCAGAGCATCTTTGGGGGGCCAATTTAGAAATTCTAACTTTAGAAATCCTATTATAGGACTCTAGCCAAATTCATTCTTGAATTATATAAATTTATATATACTGTGTACTTAGTATAATGTTTTCTATACTGGGTCCTTGCTTTTTCTCAGATATTGATATGATTTGGCTGTGTCCCCACCCAAATCTCATCTTCAGCTTGAATTGTAGTTCCCATAATCCCCACATGTCATGGGAGGGACTAGGCGGAGAAAATTGAATCATGGAGGCTGTTTCCCACATCTTGTTCTCATGATAGTGAGATGGTTCTCACGGGATCTGATGGTTTTTTAAGGGACTTCTCCTTTAATGGGCACTCATTCCCTCTCCTGCTGCCATGTGAAGAAGGATGTGTTTGCTTCCCCTTCAGCCATTACTGTAAGTTTCCTGAGGCAACCCCCAGCCATGCTGAACTGTGAATCAACTAAACCTCTTTCCTTTATAAATTATCCAGTCTTGGGTATGTCTTGTATGTTTTTATTAGCAAAATGAGAACAGACTAATACAAATATAATGTAGCTTGAGAAATCACGGACGTATGGATTGTGGTGATGAGTCTTAGAAAAAGAAAGGTCTTCAGAAGATAATCTTTGAAGTAAGTAAGAAACAATTATCCTCATTTTATACTTAAGTACCTAAACCAAGAGAGTTTAAATGAGTCTTGCTCAAGACCACATGGCTCCTGGTGGCAAAAATAGAGCAGAATCTTATTTGTTGCTCTTCACAGCCTCAACATGTTTAAACAAGTGCTTGTTCCCGAAGCTGTTAGAAATCTTTAAAAGCATCTCTAATTGTTTAGCTGCTAGGTTTCTCCATTCAAGAATAAATCAGCATCTCTTGCAGCAAGGCCAAAGATTCAGGATTTCAAGAGTCTTCCCTACTGTTAGTCATTAAGAGCCAAGTTAGGAATCAAATATGCACTTAAATTTAGGTAAAACATGCATGGATTTTGCAGGCAGAGAGCTTGAGTTTCGATCTACCTTACTTTGGGCAAGTTTCTTCACCTCTCTTCATCTGGAAAATGGATGCAATACTAGTACCAATCTCACAGAGCTACTCTGAGGAGTAATTGAAATAGTGCATGCAAATTGTTCACTTACCATAGTGACAAGACTATATATGTTTTTTGTTTTTTGTTTTTTGTTTTACTAGACCTTCACACGGATTTCTGATGATAGCAGCTGGATTAGCTATTCTCTCTCTCTGGCTATTTCTCATTTCTGCAGCTACTTGACTGAGGGAATGGCCCCACTCTTTTTTCCTGCTCCCTTGGTGTCAGGCTAATTGAATAAAAATAGGAATCTACAAATTAGAAGTCTCACACATGCTGCTATAGCAATGCTCTCTCTCCCATTCCTCTGATTACATGCATCCATCCTCTTGTAGGCTTAAGACAAATGTAATAGTGATATACAAGGGCTCTAGGGTCAAACTAGGGTGACCAACTGCCCCAGTTTGCCCAGGCTAAGGAGTTTTCAGGGACATGGAACTTTAAAGGCAAAAACCAGGATTGTCCCAGGAAAAAAAACAAACAAAAAAAACAAACAAAAACCCAAGATGTTGTTCACCCTCTGTCAGACTGCCTAGGTTCTATCTTTGGGACGTTAGGCAAGTTACCGACCTTGCTGTACCTCCATTTCCTCATCTGAATATAGATTATAATATCTTTCCTTATAAAGCTTTTTTTTAAGAGTAAATGAATTATATAGAGAGTGCTCAGAATAGTACCTAGAATGTAAGAAGCACTCAATACATGTTGGTTAGTATTACAATTACTAATCACTACAGGAAAACATGGAGTAATAAAACTAACACACAAGGACATGATGGAAGATCTAGAATCTTATAAAGTCCTTAGAGCCCAAGAGTGAAGCATCTAGGAAGGATTATCCACCCCAACAATCCCCCACCCTGCCATCATCGGGTCATGATCCTTCTCTGGGAGATCATGAAACCAAACAAAAATAATAATATACTATGACCTCAAGAAAGTATAATAAGAGAAATACAAATTGCACTACCTTGAGCTAATTTATTTGACTAATCAAAACAAAACAAAGCAAACAAACAAAAAAGCCCCAAACAGAAGTTTGAAAATGCTCAGTTACTAAAGCTGCAAAGAAATAGACACTCTCACACTGCACTAGAAGGCAGGCAAAATGGCCAACCCCCATGGAAGGGTATCTGGCAATATCTACCAAAATTACAGATGCATTTGAACCACAGTGCTACTCCTGGGAATCTATCCCACAGTTACTGTTACCTATGTATCACAGCATAGATGGTTAAAGATATCAACTAGAGAACTGTTTCTTACAGCAAAAACTGGAAACGACCTCCAAAAATAGGGGACTGGTCAAAAGAACTATGGTGTATCTGTATAACTGAATATGGTACACAAATAAAAAAAGAATGAAGAAGCTCTCTATGTATCAATATGGCAAGATCTCCAAAATATATTGTTCAATAATGAAAAAGCTTGGTGCAAAATAGTGTAATATGCTATCTTTTCTGAAAAAAGAGAGGAGGAAATAAGAATGTATATGTATGCTTATACATGCAATAAGAAACACTGCAGCTGGACACAATGGTGTGCACCTGTAGTCCTCAGCTACTCAGGAGGCTGAGGCCAGAGGATCACTGAGTCCAGCAGCTCAAGGCTGTAGTGCACTATGAAGGCACCTGTGAATAGCCACTTCACTCCAGCCCAGGCAACGTCATGAGACCCTGTCTCGAAAATAAAATAAAAAACACTGGAAAAATAGCAAGAGACTAATTGAAATTACTTATTAAGGGCAGAAAGAAACTGGGTAGATGAAGAGCAAGGTGGGAGCAACATATCTCAATCTAGATTTTTAAATTTTGTTTTTATTTTCACCTTGTAAAGTGTAGTACATAACAAAAAATATATTTGTAGGCCAGGCGCTGTGGCTCATGCCTCTAATCCCAGCACTATGGGAGGCCAAGGCGGGTGGATCACTTGTGGTCAGGAGTTTGAGACCAGCCTGGCCAGCATGGTGAAACCCCGGCTCTACTAAAAACAAAAAAAATTAGCCGGGTGTAGTGGCACATGCCTGTAATCCCAGCTACTGGGGAGGCTGAGGCAGGAGAATCACTTGAACCCAGAGGCAGAGGTGGCAGTGAACGAAGATCATGCCACTGCACTCCAGCCTGGGTGACAGAATGAGACCCTGTCTCAAAAAAAAAAAAAAAAAAAAGAAAAGAAAAGAAAAGAAAAAGAAAAAGAAATATACATTTTTAAAAAGCAAAAGTAAAAAATTAAAATCTCCTTTTCTATATCATCCACTTAAAAATTAGCATAGTGTGCTATGATGGCACCTGTGAATAGCCACTTCACTCTAGCCCAGGCAATATCATGAGGCCCCATCTCTAAAACAAAACAAATTTAAAAAAAGAAAGAAACTGGAAAAATAGCAAGAGAGCACTTAACTTCTATAAAACACATCTCATTTGAGAAGACAGGAAATTGTGTTGAAAACAACCCCATGGTATCCTCCATGCACCCAAACAAATAAACAAAAGATTTCTGCCATGTGATTTTGAGGACCACTCCCTGCCAGCTAAGCAGAAAGAAAGCAAGGGCACAGGTGGTGTTCTGGGAATTAGAGTCATATAGGAACTGATTTATATTCCTCTCCCATTTGTATGTAGACCCCAGCAACCCAACAGCGTGGCCAGCATCTGGGAGGAGATAAAACGCAGTGTGTTTTGCCTTTTTCAGCTAGGATGAGGTTTCATTCTCTCATCGTTTTACATTTGCACGATAGGAGATCTGTTCTGCTTCTTATGTTAATTGAAATCGGCTGCTTTGGGCTCTGACACAGGCATTTAGCGCTAACAGTCAATTGCTCTTTCCTCAGCCATCTGGCAAAAGAGTTGAAACCAGCAATTTTCTGAGTCAGAATTAGACATCTGAAAACAAACGTGCACATAGGCAAACCTCTTAGAAGTGCAGAATGAAAGAAAGTAGCAGGTAGCAGGATGCTATAAAGCCAACTCTGAAGCAATGGGATCTCTAATAGGGGAACCCAAAAGGGTACGTTGGCTTCTGACACCACCACCACCCTTTCCAGTATGCATCAGAAGCACTGGGAATCAGGCTGTCTCTCTCTCTCTTACCTTCCCTGCTAAATGGCAGGAGCTACCCTAGCTTTGGCCTCATTTGGCTTTCCCTTGTAGACAGGTGTACTACTCTCTCAGATATTCTCACCTTTAGTACTTGAGCAGCCACTTCAAGTTCAGCAGGAATTTATGGAGCACCCGAGCTTCTGTGATAGCATCTTCTCCCGGTTCTTCAAACTCCCTGACTGTTCTTTTTCTCCTCCCCCTCATGTATTCCCCTTTCTCCATCTGCCCTTTAAATGTTGGTGTTTCCTCAACTTCTGTCCTCGGCTCATCTTACATCATATATTTACTCTCCTGTTGCAGGTTTGAGGCTGCAAACAGGAGAGTAAGTACATGGTGTAAGATGAGCTGAGGCCTAAAGGACCATGCAAATAGTGCTGGTTTCATTCTTAAGAGGGGGACTCATTCTAGACCCTTTCTGACACAGGCTGCTTTTTTCTATGGGCCCATTCAGAGTTTCATGATGAAGCACCAAACTCTCTTCACACAAAAGCAGCAGTGACTCTACATCTGGCTGCCATTTCCTGCCTTCCAATTGAAGTCTTTCCTAGTAAAGAGTTAGGACACCCCCAAACCTGGGCAGAACATATCCCCCACCCCCAACCACCAATGTCAATGGCTCAAAAGCTACACAAGTAAACCTTAAGTATCAGTAAAGCACAAATCATGTCACTTCCAGATGGAAGACTGTGTCATTCCTGAATCAAACATTCATTTGTGGTACCCATTATGGTGCCATTTGGCCCTACAAATCCTCTATACAGAAAGTGCAAATAATACACAAGTGCTCATCAGGTTAATCTGAGTGGTAGCTGTGTCCACGTGTGCCTGTCCATGCATCCCTCCCAAAGATTAGCTAAGCATCCGCTCCAAGCATCTTTCATCTGCTGAACCCTCTTGCTCTGCGTTTACTCTGGCCCTTATATCCACATCACTAAGAGGGAAGGTTAGTGTAGAAGACAGACAGGATGTATGAAGTTTGGATAACACAGGATTTGGGGAGTGTGGTCTTTCTGCCCACATGCACCCTGCCCTAAGTGAGTTATGTTCTTCTTTCCCCTTGTTTATTGCTCTGTTTTGAATTGATTCAATGAAGTATGAGATTCCAACATATTCATTCCAGGTATGAGCCTTTCTGTTCTGTGACCTCTGTAATAACTTGCCTGGTATGGTACTTGTAGGCTATCCTTGCATCAGAGTAATTTCCCACAAGACATTTTATTGGCTTCATCTGTATTTTACCTTATGATTACATGCTACTATTCTTTTTTGCGTTTTCAGATTTCCCTTTAATAATTTTGTAATCTAGAAAGTAAGTGTGCTTTTCAAAAGGGTAACATGATCTACTGTGTCTTATTGAACCCCAGGCACTAAGGGTTGAAACTAAGTTTTATCCAGACTAGTTTCCTGTGGAGCAACACAGCAAATAAGATGGTGGTCAAGTTTGCACAGGTTGGCTTCTCACCTTATGTAAGAATGTCAGAGATGGTCCACTTGCTGTCTGTCCCCTCACTCCCTGCTGTAGTCAGATGTTTATGACTTATCTGTAGACCCCAGACTCAACTAAAGCATAGGAGCAGCTCAGTGCTGGGTTCTTGGTGCTAGCATCTACTGCAATTCAGGGTGAAAATACTGGGGTAGGGGAGATGACATTACGAAGACTGACTAGCCACTGGGCAAGGTGCTCACAGCCTCAGATGCTGGACACAGTCAGCCGTGTGTGTCACTGTGGACTTGGCTAACTGTGAATCTCTTTCCTCTGGCATTTCCTATTTTTATTCTCAGAAGGTAACTATAATTTTAGAGGATGCAAAATGGCAATCCACACCATGTTATCGTTAAACAATTAAGGAATTTCACATTTTTTAAAATCCAGATTTCTTGCTTCTCTTGACAAATGAGAGCTCTGGACATACAATCCCCCGTGGCAACAATAGGCTGCCCTCTTTAGATAGAATCCAACCACTCATGAGCAGTTTACTCCTTTACATTTCCTGCATCTCTCTCCTTGGCTATACTATTGGTTGCAGTATTCCTGGCTGTTGCCTCATGTTTTACAGAAAGTGCAATTAACCTGTTGTCTGTTCCCTTTGTCCAATTTGCAGGCTTCATGCGGCCCAGTTCTCTTGCCTGTGCTCTGCTCTCTGAGCATGAGTGCTGATATCCAGCCTGCCTCACTGTGCCTTTCCATCCCCCACCTTCCTGTGCATGCAGACCTCCTTACTATTGCTCTCTGCCTGGTTTCTCAGGTCCCTGTTTGACCTTGGCCAGTCTTCTAGTTGCTCTTCTCTTAAACCAATAATATGACCTGACACCAAGAACTGCTGGGGGACCTGCTTTTGATGACCTACTGCATTTTAACGTAGGGGTCATCACACCAACCTAGCAAACATTGTCAGAACCCCAGAAGGTTCTTTAAAAACTAGTCAAGTGTTTCAGTAGCCTGATACTAAATCCCTCCAGTCTGTGACCTATTCATTCGGTTGGTACCAAATGCCCCCTGAGGTTAAACAAGGCCCTGAAAAGATAATGAGATGAAATGGCTTGACCTTCAGGTGGAAGATCTCTCCTTTCCTTCCTAGCCTCTAGCTGGCTTAGATTATTTTTATCATTTTTCAAAGCAGCAACGTTTATTTCCTCTGCTTCAGTGAGCTGTGCAGATGCAAGGTCTGGAAGGAATATTTAGTGGTCGCCATGGTTACCATTAGTCATATGAAGTTATAGCTCATGTGCTGATTCCTCTCTTCACAGCTGTAAAAAGAAAGCACGCTTCAAAAAGCAGGCTTGCTGGGGCTCTGAAGACTTTAATTCTGTAATGGGTCCAGCTCCTCTGGTCATTTATCTTGATCTGCGAGTTTAATTAGCACTTTAAAGATTTTAGGCAGAGAAGATTTCATAGAACATGAAGCTAGATGGACATTTTGAGATTTAGCCTCACCTTCTGATTTTACAAATAAGGAAACTGAGGCCCAGAAAGGAGAAGGGACTTAGAGCTACACAGTGAGTCAATTAAAGTCATCAAAGGGGTATGGTTAGTAAGTACCAGGGCCAGGGCTCCTCCTAGCTCCGCTATATCTCCCAACCTAACTGGCAGACTGAGTCATGTGAAGCTCTAGGATGGACAAGGACTAAACAAGTTCAGTGCAAGGCAGGGAAATCTGATCTCACAAGAAGGGGTTGGATTCCTTAAAATGGGGCTTAAGCCAAAATCCAAAAAGGGTCTCCAAGACCATTTTAGGCTTGGAGTATCAACTGAGTTTTATGATTGGCTAAGTCCAGATGGCACAAACAACCACTATTTCAAAATGACGCTGTTCGTCTGCTGGTTCTGACCAGGTTTCTAAAAAGTGGATGCCCCGCAAGTGCTGCAGCTCCTTCTGTGGGCCTGACTTCTCGCTATCTTGCAATTTCCCTACTCTCCCGGCTCAATGTTCAATAGAATCTCACTTCCAATAAGCCCAGGACTATGGCTCTTCTGATGTTTTGCAATTGGCTAGATATAAAAATAAAATTGCACATAGAACATCTTGAACAAGGGTCAACTATCTTCACACTTTTTAATTTAAGTAAGACTTTCTGTTTGACGGACTCAATATTTAACGTGTTTTTGCCTGAATAACCTCAACATTGGACAACTTGAACAAACACTTCTTCACAGACCTTGTTTCTAAGTACTGTTCCTCACTAGAAGGAGCTAGGATTCCTTGGAGAGAGAAGGGCCAGGGCAAAGCAAGACAAGAAGGGTCTGGAATATCTTATACAAAAAAGTGTACAAAAAATGATGAAGGCTATGTCAAAAAGACTTAGGGCCAGCTTCAAGGGTACCTATTGGCTAAATTTGGGACAATTTAAGCTTCAACATGAATTAAATGGCAGCATTGGATCTAATTCACTGAATAAAAATAAGAATCCAGCTAATCAATGTAGAAGAAATAATAATAGTTGGTAAGTCAATCATCTTTTTTAAAAGACATCATAGTAATAACTGATTTTATCAAGATTCATCAATGGATGCTAAAGCTATAGGGTAAAAGTTTGAAGAGGACAGGATGTTAAATAGTCTCAAAATATCTCCCTGTAGATTATAAAGAGAAATGGTAGTCTTCTAGTGGAGATACCTAGCAATCACCAGTTTATAAAAAGTGATCAAAGTTAATGTCATCAATAATGTGTGCCTCTAGGTGGTGATATGTTGTTAACGACACAACATCATTGTCATGGTATGCTTGCCAAAAGTGCATAATCTGAACTTAATGATGAGTAACCCTGAGGCAAACCCAAATCATGTGACATTTCTACCAAACATCTGGCCTGTATACTTCAATAATGTCAATGTCCTGAAAAACAAAGCTAAGGAACTGCTTCAAATTAAAGGAGATTAATGAGCCATGACAACTAAATGCAATCTGTGATCCTGAATTGGATGCTGGTTCAGGGAGAAAACAAACAATTACAAAAACATTTTTAGGGCAATTATTAAAATTTGAGTATGATCTATATATTAAATAATAGCATGTATCAATGTTAAACATCCTGAATTTGATGTTGGTACTATGGATCTATAAGGGGAAAAGGAGTATGATGTTTGAAACTAATACTTGAATGGGAAAGGAGGGAAGAAGAGAGAATATAAAAGAAAATGAAGAAAAGGTTAAAACAGGCAAATTCAGATGGGTTTAGAGAGTTAGTTCTTGGTAATACTCTTAGAACTTCTGTAAATTTGAAATGATTTTAAGTTAAAAAGTAAAATTTAGAAACTCTCCAATTTGAAGGGATCCTAATGCAGGTAGCAGGTAGGAGCAAACAAGACAAGCTCAAACTGACAATTTACAAGTCAAGAATTATTTAACTACAGCTCAAAGTTCTAGGCAGAAAGAAATGTACATTGATTTATTCTTTAAGAAAACATTCATTGAATAATATTAATAATAGTTAATATTTGTAAGCACTTTGTGTGGGTTACTTGGTTTCCATGTTGCAGCAGATTGCATTTTCTAAATATAAACACATTGAACTACATTCCATCCTACATGCTTTTCTTAAAATGTGATGTTTACAGCTTACATCAAGAGATGGGATATACTTTTCTTTTTCTTGAACCTGAAAAGGACTTTAACTACTTTGACCAATATAATAGCATGGAAGAGATGGTGCATGACTTCTGGGGCTAGGCCATAAAAGGCATAGAAACTTATCTTGTCTCTTGGATTGCTTGCTCTGAGAATGAAAAGAAATGGTTATGCAAAAAATGCAATGGGGCCGGGCGCAGTGGCTCATGCCTGTAATCCCAGCACTTCGGGAGGCCAAGGTGGGCAGATCAAGGTCAAGGCCGAGGAGGTCAAGAGATCAAAACCATCCTGGCCAACATGGTGAAACCCTGTCTACTAAAAATACAAAAATTAGCTGGGCGTGGTAGCGCTTGTCTGTAGTCGCAGCTACTTGGGAGGCTGAGGCAGGAGAATCGCTTGAACCCAGGAGGTGGAGGTTGCAGTGAGCCAAGTTCACGCTACTACACTCCAGCCCCGTGACAGAACGAGACTCCGTCTCAAAAAAAAATAAAAAATGCAATGGGAACACACTGATGAGAGAAGAAATAATGTCTGAGTAAAGCTTCAAAAACAGATCTATTATGAGATCCCTCATTTGCCACATGAACCAGTGAGGGAGCTGCTGCAGGCCTACATGAGCCTACCAAACAAGCAGACACCCCTGCCTCACCTTTCCCTAAACATAATTGTATTCTCTCATTGTGTTTTGTTCAAGAAAACTTGATTACATGCCTTGATAATGCAATGGACTACGCATTAGACATTACTATCTTAGAATTTAACCATAAACATTTTGCAAACACCATGTAAAACCAAATTTGAAGCCCTCAGTCCATCATCCTAGTATTGGTACAGAAGACAATGAACTGATGTGACACTCATCTTCATACCTAATAAAAGCCTGCCAGTTCTGCGCCTTCCCCAATGTTTCCAGCAGTCCCTCCTTTTATTCTTTGTTCACCACTGGGTATGCAGTCAGCATGTAATAAATAATAAAAACAACTTTTCTCTTCAGTGCTTGTTTCTTCTGCTTTCTAAATTCTTTCAGTTCTCTTAGACATAGTAGTTCCACATTCTTCAAATAGCACACTAAAGACTCAAACAAATCATCCCCTTCCCTGAGCATCTTAACATTCATAATCATAGCACTTAGCATTTAAATATATGCCTTTGACCCTGAGTAGTCTCATGTCATATGGTGGGGGTTATAAGCTTCTTTGTCAAGGGCTTATATGTGTCATTAATATGCCACTCTCAACCCCCATGTGCACCTAGCACAACCTTAAGTATGCAGTATAACACATACTTGTCAACTGATTGATCCTAACACACTAAAAAGTTCACTGCTATTTATGTTGATAACTTTTCTAAATCTTCTACAAATAACATCTGAAGAAGTAAGTGTCCAATGCCTAGTGAAAGAGAGCTGGCCTGGTAAATGATGTGTTACAGGGGAGGTGTTCTTGGTCTCTTTGCTGACCCAGAACTAACTTATCTCTTTACAGTCACTGGACAGGCACCAGCCTCCAAATGAGCACAGGACTGATATCCTCTACCAAGGATGTAGATAGCACTGGATGCACTTACGAGCATGTGGTCTGGAATCAGGCAGAATGGGTTCGAAGCCTAGCTTTTCCACTTCCCAGTCATGGGACCTTAGGCATTTTACTTCTTTAAACCTTAGCTTCGGTGTCTTCAAAATGGGGATATTAATCTGCTGTACTTAGCTCATAATGCTGTGGAGAGGATTAAATGAGGCATGTAAAGTGTGTGACACAGGTACCGAGAGAGCTACAGAAGTGTTAGTGGTTATTCTCCAGGTGATGATACCAGTCACCCTCTGCGTACAGTCAGCCCCATGTGGGAGATGAAGAACAGGGAGGTGTTTGTCCCTGGTTGTTTGTTCTTTTTCCCTGGGAGGTAAAAGGGATTTCTTTCGCTTATTTTGTATTTCCCTCTGGCATATCTGAAAAGGAACAACCATACACAAATAAAACATGAAAATTCAACTCACAGGATGAAACCAGTTCTTGCCAGTTCCTGGGGCATTTTTTCACCTGCTGCTGATTTCTCTCTTCCTCAACTGAATTCGTTTTAAGATAAATTCTATATTTTTCTTCTCTCTTTTAAAAAAATTACCATAAAATTTGGGAGAAATGCTCCAGTTTTATTCCTTTAGACTACTCTCCATAAACTTTTTAATTCAGCTAGTATATGTGTATTCAGTGTATTCAGTCAGATGAGTTAACCTTTTTAGACTATGAAAAGGTTCCAGCATTAATATCTCTGGGGGCATTCAGACATGAAAGTTATTTAGCACAATGTGCTATGCAAATCTAACAAGGGATAACAGCTTGAACTCCTGGAGCACTCAATTAACTGTAGCATCTGTTAAAAATGAAAAAAGGCATCACAAAATTGAAGGTAACACCCCTATCTCCTAGGGAAAAAAAAAATGAGAGTTGCTCAACCTTTAGAGATTTATGTTGGGATATAACTTATAGCTCATGGGCTAAGAGTGACTTGTGTGGCCCCTTGGATAAGGAATTTAATCTCTGGGCTAACCACTCAGTTTCTTTGTCATTTGAGAGGAAAGAAAGAGAAAAGTCAATGGGCCCTTGGAGAATAAAGATAGAAGGTTAGACACCAAATGAAAAACTATGACCTTGTATTCAGCCATCAGCTCACGACTTTGAATCTTACCCCAAAATCATCTTTTGAATAACAGGGAAGGTAACTGGAGAGAGAGATAATATGAAAAGGACTGAGAAATGCTAACAAGGGTGCATAATTTTCATCACTCCCAAATGACAAGCTCATGTGCCAGGACATGGGCTTTAATTCTACTTATACAAAAGCCTGAGTTCCAATACTTAATATCTTCCGATAATTACTTGGCCAGTAATCCACATCAAATCCCCACACTCCAATGATTCATTTTGAAAAGCTCCTAAACAAGCACCAACTCGGCAATCTTCCACCCTGATTCTCTTGGATGGAGAAAAGAAAATACTTCAGAGTTGCTCACCACTGGGCGGCACTTGGAGTGAGGTCATGTTTGGAAACAGGAGATGAACCAATAGCAAAGATTAATGGGGCTTTGGAAAAGCAAGTTTAAACAATATGTTCATGAATCGGGGGTAAATGTAAACCAATCAAAAAGGGAAAATATGTATCCATCTTTTACGCTTATATTTTTGGCCACCCTGTCGAACAGCTGCATCTTGCTGCCTTATTGGCTATCCCAGGCCAAGGAGAGTTTACAAGCTGAAGTCACAGGCTCAGCTGGGGAACTGAGTTGGGGGGGGGGTGGGAAAATAAGGTCAAGGAGGATTCAGGGCTAAAGGAGGACTGTGATTTGTAATGGTTTTTTAAAATCCCATAACTGCTCTCTTACTAAACAGGTTTTTAGTGGTGTCATAACTGACATGGCCATTTTCCTAAGTTATTGCCTCATTGGAATTTCAGTAAATAGTGCTAGTCTTCCCCATGATCATGGCAAGAGAAAGGTAGGTAGAAAAAGACAAGCATCTCCAGAAGTGATAAGCAACCCAAATCTTATGATACAAGTGATTCGTCCTAAGAGCCAGAGTCAAGATAAATGCTAAGAAAGCTGATCTGTGTTGCCACTTCTCACATACATCCGCAGACTAACATTCGAGGTTGAAAATCAACATAAATGTTCATACTCACCTTCTTCTATTCAACAAAGCAGATATTTCAATTGCCTATAATTCCCCACTATGGAACTCATTACAACTATTGCCATTTTGAATAAAGGAAAAGTTAATCTGTAAAATTTTTTATTTTTGATACAGGGAAAGTATGATAGTTTGTAATGTTTTATAGGGTTTCGTGCCTTGTATACTTAAAGAGGAAAAATCACAAAAAGCCCTATCTATTGTATGCTTAGTGTCTAGAAGAACTTTTGTCAAATCTCCAAGTCAGTATAAAAATAATTTTTTTTACCTTAACAACTGATAGTCTAAGACCAAGTCCAAAGCCGTGGGAAAGGACACAGAGGCAGATCATTTCTCCTAGTCCAAGCCATGTGTAAATAAAGAAGGCAATCACATTTGGGGAATCAGTCAGGGTGCAACTTGATCTGCAATCTCATAACTGCCCCATAAGGCTGCATTGAGTATCAGTCACCAGACAGTGGACTGTTCTCTGTTAAAGACAAATGCTAGAGAAGAAGCAAGACCCCATTGCAATCCACACTCCATGTCACAGACTGGAAAGATGGACACAAAGCAGGGATCAAAACCCAGCCAGATCATCTGAAGATATCCAAAGAGATTCCTACTGGACATCAACCTCTAGATCATAAGAGAGAAACCCCAGGTGTTCTGATCACCCAGGTAGAAAGGAAGGTGACCCTTTCACATTCTTGTGTAGAACAGAGTAACTTATTGTAGGGGTCTACGAGGCAAGCGTGTCATGAAATTCCACATCCCTCTGTCTAGCACTCTGCATTTCTAGGCACCTAGCTCCACCTAGGCCTAGGAGACACACTGAGAAACTTGTAAGGACACATTTGAGACTTCTAGGATTGGCTACCATTGTCAAACATCCCACGTAGATGTCTCTGGGACTGGAAGAAATGACTGGCTCAAGTCCAATCCAAGTTACGGCTCCAGCCCAAAGATTCTGGGGTGAGAGATGGGCTGGAATGCCAGGGCAAACAGGGATACTTGGAAGGGAATGAGACAGAAAGCTGAATGTATCTGTCATGCCTGGCAGCATGACATGGAGTATGGCAGGCATGTGTAAGGGGCAGACTGAGGAAGGAGCAAGGGTGGAGCAGACACGAAGATGAGAGCAAGGCTGTCTCTAGGCTTTCTCTGATAAATCTGCAGCAGCAAGAGCCTATAAGTGTCAGGGCTAGTTCACGACCACAATCCAGATGGGCTCTGAAACAGGTTTGAGCTGGGGTGGTTAGTAAAGGGCAGTAAATTCAGCTGGAAATAGAAAGAAAATGGGACAAATGTCCTCTTTTATTTTAAATCTAATGACATAAAGTTCAAAGACAGATTTATAAAAGTGATCATTTATTTAGCACACTCCATACACCAGATATTCTGCTAAGCTCACAACTTCATTCGATTATCCAACCATCTCACCAGACAGATATGAAGACATTTTACAGAGAAGATTCTTATAGGGAGAAGCTCAAAGAGGTTAAGTAATTCCCTCTTCTTCCCTCTCCCCAAAATACTACTATATCTCTGTCTTCAAAGTCTGCCCAATGCCATAACACTGGTTTTCCTCATCAAGATATGACCTCCAGTTTTAATCTTTCCAATATTAACCTTTCTATTATCTGGCCACGTAATGCTGGAAAGGTCATTAAACTTCTTGAGGCCCCGGTTTCTTCATTTTTGCCAGAAAAAGATAGAACTCCATGATCTCCAAGATCTCCTCTGAAACTTGGGGTATCCAGCTCAGAGCTTTGTCTCCACAATGTGATATTAGAAACACAGGGACACCTCAGGCTTGCGATGGGAAGGAACATTAACTACTAAAGAACCGTGGATAATTAAAAATCATCCACAAGCAATATGGAGTTCCTCATGTTCAATGATTAAGTGAATGAAGTTTGCATGTCCAGCAAAAACCCTACCCTGCTCTGCAATAAAATGTCCACCCAAGGGAGAAGGGAAAATCACATGATTTATAAATTGTCAGAAAAGGCATTCCTCTCATATTTCTATAAAGTGTCCTGGTGTTATAATTAAGGAACTCAGTGGGGCGCCTCTGTTCACTATTAACCAAATAAATTCTGATGTGCTTGGATCAGGAAATGTGTGGTTTCATCACATTTCTGATTTTTAGTGTCCCTACTCTTCCCTCTTGATATTTCAAATCAACTGTGGCTTCCCTCAGCTTAGCTTTGATTATCCAATTTGAGCCTACTTGGTGAGCTCTTTATGAATAACCAACCAACTGCTCTGAATATGATTTTCCTTACCTAGAAAATAACCCTTCATATGCATATCTCTCCTTGTGTCTCTGAAAACTGAAAAGGATAAAAAGGGCATGCAATTCTGCATAAAGGGCTTGAGATTGAGCCAAGAAAATCAACTGATTGTAGGGCTTACAATAAGCCATGGCAACAATGAAATATTTTGAAATTTTCTTCTCTAAATTCTAAATAATTTGCCCAGGATGATCTAACTATATTGAAAAGAGCACTGAGTATAGAATCAAATAGACCTGAGGGCAAATCTCAGCTCTGCAATTTACTAATATTTGACCCTGACCCTGAATGATCTATGGAATCACACCAAACCTCAAATTATTCATATGATAAGTGTCACCATTAATAGCCATTTCACAAAATTGTTGTGAAAATGCAATTAGTTTACTTGTGTTAAATCTTAGCATGATTCTGGTATAATCTTCCTTGTAAAAGTAACAGCCACCCTATATTAGATACCCAATATATGCCAGGCTCTGGGCTAAGAACTTCACATACATTAACTTCAGAGGTCACATCTAAACAACCCTGCAAGGAGAACCCTGTGTTATTAACTGTCTCTGAGAAGAGGAGATTGAGGTACAAAGAAGGAAAGCAACTGGTCCAAAGTCCCCCTGCCAGGCAAACAATCTTGGGATGGCTACTGCATCTTGTTATTTTTACAGGCATCAGCATAGATGCGAATCAGAAATGTGTGCTTTGAAATCTTCACTCTTCTGAAAAAATAATGAACCCAATTCAGAGAAAAAGTTCTCACCAATGAAGAAATAAAATTTTTCTAATGATATACTTCAGGGAAGGAAGAAGGAAAACTCCACTTCATACACTTCCAGCTAAGTGGTACTTTGGCAGATAGTTTGACAGGGAGACAGTTAAAGGGATAAAAAGAGGCTCAACCATGGACTGTTGCCACAGGCATTCGGCTGGTACCCTGTGGTTACCCACATTTGCCTGGATCCATGCTTCTGCACTGGCCCAATCATGGGGCAGGTGGACTGCCTTTGCTTTTATGGGAAGCTTAGGAACTACAACTCATGAGACAATCTTTGAAGACAACTTGGTGATCAGGAAGGAAAAATACTTTACTTACTGATATTTGAAATAGCCATAGTGCTTTCATGAGCTGAAAGCGATCTCAGGCAGGCAAGTTCACAGGTTTCTAGAGTTATCAGGCTTTCCACAGCTTTCGGAACATTAGATTCAACACTAAAACAATCTCACATAAAAATTTCTTTTGAAAACTTGAGGTCAATGAACTCCACTATGCCTCACATTCATGTCACCTTCAGTCACTGTCCTAAAGATAAGCCCCTGCAGTCATCTATTCTGTCCTTAACCACTAACACTAAACTAATATTTGGATCAGGGAGAAGCAAATGCCCACATCCCTTATTCACTCCTCAATCTTTCTGCTGTCTCCTCTAGAACTCCATTTCCTGATTATCAAAGTTTAGTGCATTTTCAACTTCCAGAAAGAAATCTTCCACCACTTCTTTGCTGAACCCAAACCTGGACCTCCCTCTGGGAGATCTTCTCTTCTACAGCCCTGTCTAGGTGCAGCTTTGGGTCTCTCAAGCCTCATTTGACATGGGGCTTGGAAGTGAAACAGTATTCTCATAGTTCTCTGTGCACTCTCAAATTCTTCTTCCCTTAAGGAACAACCCCTGCACTCTGCAAGCTTATGCCTTTTAGTACACAATCCTAAATGCCTTTCTCTCACTACCATCAACCAACTCTCTCACATTCATCCCCAAACATTAAGAAGCCCCTGAGTCACACTGTCCTTTCCACCCCTAGTCTTACCATCATCCTGGGTGAATTCTGAGTCCGTGTGCATACCCCATAAAATGCCTTGCCCCACAGTTCCTGGGCCTCCTCATTCCAATAACCTTCAATTCTACTCAAATTTTGTTACCCACATGCATAACCACACCCTGAAACTTGTCATCCCACAGAATTGCTTTACTAACGAAAATTTAATCTCTAATAAACCACAGCCTGACCACACAACCTACTTAAATTTCCTATTCTCTGTTAATTCCTTTAAACTTGTTTTTCAACTTCATTAAAAAAAAATGCTCTGACTCACTGCCCCGTGCTCCCATTTTCCCCAGTATGTGCCTTCCTGTCTTCACTTTCCTTCCCATCACGGCTTAAACCATCTCTTTAATTATTCACTTATGAATGATTTGAATTTTCTTGCTCCCTTTTGCTTCCTCCAAATGAGTCCACTACAATCCTGAATTTTTATCATTCCCACATCGGTCTTTCCCCCGATTCTACACTCAGGCAATGCAGGGAGAGAATTGTACAACATGCTTCTACAAATCCATGATCTGTATCCCTAGATATTACCACAATGATTTTTCTATATATCAATTGTTCCTTAACACCATCATTTCCTACAAAGGTTGCTTCAAATCTTTACTATATTCGAGTTACCTATCCCCTTATTCACAATAGATATCCTTACCTCAGTCTTCACCAAGAAAACAGAGCAATCAGGTAAAAATTCCCTTAACTTCCCATCCCTCTCCTCCCTCTACTCATACAACCTTGTCTTCATCAGCATCTTTTCTTACCTCCTTCCTACTCATCCCAGAGACAGCATCCTTTCTCTTATCTAAAACCAATACTCCAGCCCTAATCCTTTTGCCCCTTTTCTACTACTGGCCACCTGGGTTGTTGATGGAGCAGCTGGGAATGGGATGTGGGTACTCTGGCTTTAGGTTTGGCACATTCTTGTGAGCACATTTCAGCAGCACCAAAATTTCAAGAGAACTCACACTCGGGTATAAAGAAATGCAGAAATACCTTTGGTTATTGATCAGAAGAGTTCACAGAATAATGTTTGGTTCCCAGAGTGTTTGCTGTTCCAACATCAGGATGTGACCTGTATTAGTCTGTTCTCTCATTGCTGATAAAGACATACCCAAGACTGGGTAATTTATAAAGAAAAAGAGGTATAATGATCTCACCATTCCACGTGGCTGGGGAGGCCTCACAATCATGGTGGAAGGTGAAAGGCATGTCTTACATGGCAGCAGGCAAGAGAGAATGAGAACTAAGAGAAAGGGGAAACCCTGTATAAAGCCATCAGATCTCGAGAGATTTATTCACTACCATGAGAACAGTATGGGGGAAACCACCCCCATGATTCAATTATCTCCCACTGGGTCCCTCCCACAACTCATGGGAATTATGGGAGCTACAATTCAAGTTGAGATTTGTCTGGGGACACAGCCAAAACATATCATGACCCGTGATCCAGGATGTGATCACAGATGTGACATCTTACAGTCAAATTACCCCTGTTTCCAAGTGCTTCTGAGATTGGAATGTATAGTTGGTCTCATAGAGACAGACATAATTGCAAAGGGCCACTTTGGACATTACATAAACACTAGGAACTCACTATTTCTGGTGCCCCTTTCATTTATCCATCCCACTGTCTGAATGGGGTGTGTGCTCATCGAGTTTGAATCAGTCCCATTGGCAGGTGACTCTAAGCCACTACTGCTGCAGTTGGCCTTCCCCATGTCAAATCATAAAGACTTTAGATCAGATGTCCTTCACTGACCCACAATCAGGACCAGGATATTTAGGTTTGTTTTCTTTGGTGCACATGGGCCTAAGACAGAGTCACTTTCAGCAGCTTCAGTTACTTGGGGCTCCTTTTCTCAAAAAACACTAAGGATGTGGAAGGATGCAGAGTGATGATAAATATAGATAATTATAAAAGCTGCAGAATGGAGAGTTGCTTTGAATATAAACATTCACACTTTTAAAGCCCATTTTTTAAGTTACCATATGCTTTGTTTACTGCTACTGTCATTTTTACTCCTTTATGCCAGCTAGACTGATACCACACATTTTCTGTAAACATACACAATTTGATATATCATGATTTCTATGGTTGTGATAGTTTTACAATTACCCAACTGATCCTGGCTCTGGATGATTTTCTTTAAGCACTAAACACCACCTTAAAGGAGAAAAAAGCATAGAAATAGAGTTAGCTTTTCTAAATCCTCACCACTTAATTTTAGTTGTTCTCACAAATAAAAGTACAAAAAGTCTGACAGCTTTTCCCATATTATAACATGACAAACATGGACTTTTTAATGAGGTCTTTTTTTTTTCTTGTAAATTTATTAATTTCCCTATAGATGCTGGATATTAGAACCTTCATAGATGCTTATGATTATATTTTTGGCTTTACAGAATTCCACAGACATTGTAAGTAGAGCACATATTATTAAAACACATTATCTTTCTTTAGAACATTTAGTAATCTTTGAATTAATTAATGAGATTTTGTTTCATGGTACACTTAAATCCCCTCACCCAAAATAATATCAACAAGATCTTAGCACACTTGGCACACTTAAACCTCCCATCCAAAATAATATCAATAAGAACTATCATTCATTGCATGCTTATTATTATTAAGCTGTCTGTTAAGCATCGTAGTTTTTTTTTTCTAACTATATGAAATGGCTTTATTAGTTCCATTTTTACTGAAGAGGAAACTGAAGCTAATAGAGATCAAACACCTTTTCTAATTTCACAATTAGTAAATGGTGGTGCTGAACTTGAAGCAAAGCCTAATTCCAGAGCTGAAGTTTGAGCTTTTAAAAATAAAGCATATTTTACCTCCCCAAACATACCTATCTTACGTATGAGTCTTTTTGCTTCTTGCTCTTTCTGCTGCTTGGAGGGATTTAAAATGAAGTAGTCTTTCTGCTGTTATCAAGCAATTAATTTATAAGCAATTTTATGCACAAAAAAGAGCTAAATTCTAAAACAAATCTTCAAGTATTTTTTAACTTTTATTTTAGGTTCAGGGTACACATGCAGGTTTGTTATATAGGTAAACTCATGCCACGGGGATTTGTTGTACAGATTATTTCATCACCCAGGTACTAAGCCTAGTACTCATTAGTTATTTTTTCTGATCTTCTCCCTCCTCCCACCCTCTATCTTCCACCCTCAAGTAGACCCCAGTGTCTGTTGTGTCCATGTGTTCTCATCATTTAGCTCCCACTTATAAGTGAGAATATGTGGTATTTGGCTTTTTGTTCCTGCATTAGTTTGCTAAGGATGATGGCCTCCAGCTCCAACCATGTTCCTGCAAAAGACATGATCTCATTCTTTTTTATGGCTGTGTAGTATTCCATGGTATATATGTACCATATTTTCTTTACCCAGTCTAGCACTGATGGGCATTTAGGTTGATTCTGGGTCTTTGCTATTGTGAATAATGCTTCAATGAACATACACATGTATGTGTCTTTATGGTAGAATGATTTATATTCTTCTGGGTATCTACCCAGTAATGGGATTGCTGGGTTGAATGGTAGTTCTATTTTTAGCCCTTTGAGGAAAAAGCCACACTGTTTTCCACAGTGGTTGAGCTAATTTACACTCCCATCAACAGTGTATAAGTGTTCCCTTTTCTCTGCAACCTTACCAGCACTATTTTTTTTTTTACTTTTTAATAATAGCCATTCTGATTGGTGTGAGATGGCATCTTATTGTGGTTTTGATTTGCATTTGCTCCAATGGTCAGTGATATTGAGCTTTTTTCAGACACTTCTTGGCCACATTCATGTCTTCTTCGGAAAAGAGCCTGTTCATGTCCTTTGGCCACTTTTTAATGGGGTCATTTGGTTTTTCCTTGTAAATTTATTAATTTCCTTATAGATGCTAGATATTAGAACTTCATCAGGTGCATAGTTTGCAATCATTTTCTCCCATTCTGTAGGTTGTCTGTTTATTGATAATTTATTTTGCTGTGTAAAAGCTCTTAAGTTAAAAACTCTCAATAAACTAGGTATTGAAGGAACATATCTCAAAATAATAAGAGCTGTCTATGAAAAACCCACAGCCAACATCATACTGAATGGGCAAAATCTAGAAGCATTCCCCATGAAAACCAGCACAAGATAAGGATGCCCTCACTTACCACTCCTATTCAACATAGTACTGAAAGTCCTGGCCAGAGCAATCAGGCAAGAGAAAAAAATAAAGTGCACCCAAATAAGAAGAGAGGAAGTCAAACTATCCCTGTTTGCTGATGACATGATTCTATATCTAGAAAATCCCACAGTCTCGGCCCAAAAACTCCTTTGGCTAGTAAACAACTTCAGCAAAGTTTCAGGTTACAAAATCAAGGTACAAAAATCACTAGCATTCCTATGCATCAACAACAGCCAAGCCGAGAGCCAAATAAGGAACACAATCTCATTCACAATTGCAACAAAAAGAGTAAAATACCAAGGAATACAGCTAACCAAGAAGGTGAAAGATCTCTCCAGTGTGAATTACAAAACATTGCTCAAAGAAATCAGAGATGAAACAAACAAATGGAAAATCATTTGACGCTTGTGGATCAGAACAATCAATATTATTAAAAAGGCCATATTTCCCAAAGCAATTTATAGAGTCAGTGCTATTCCTGTCAAACTACCAACGACAGTTTTTTTCACAGAAGTAGAAAAAACTATTTTAAAATTCATATGGAGAAAAAAAAAAAAAACCAAACTGGTAAGGCAGTTGTAAGCAAAAAGAACAAAGCTGAAGCATCATGTTACTTGATATCTTCAAACTATACTACAGGGCTACAGTAACAGAAACAGCATGGTACTGGCACAAAAATAGACAGTAGACAAATGGAAGAGAATAGAGAGCCCAGAAATGAGGCTGCACACCTACAACCATCTGATCTTCAACAAAGCTGACAAAAACAAGCAATGGAGAAAGGACTCCCTATTCAAAAGTTCAAGTGTTTTAATCTAATAGAAGATATTAATATATCTCTTCTCTACCTTGTCAAATATTTATGCTGATCTTGGCTTCCATTGTCTTTAGATATTTGTATAACTTAGTTTTAGCATCTTTGAAGTGTACTGTAAAATAGCTTTGAAAAGCAAAGACAAGTTATTCTTTGGAAATGAAACCTATTTCTTAAATGTTATTGATAATAATAGTAATAATAAAAATAAAGTTTCATTAAATCTCACACCTAATGGTATCATATCTTTTACAGGTTCACTGATTTGGCAGTACAAACAATACACCATACAATAAAAAGTGAGACAGGTATTTTTCTATTAATTCCAGTAGCTGACATATTGCACAGTAACTGCCAGAATACCTAATTCCTTTGAAAATCAGCCTTCATTGCCTCCGGTGCAATTTTAGTTTTGTTAAAACTGACAATTATGTAATTAAAAATAAACTATATTAAAATTTAAAATATCAGATTAGCATCACCAATAGAATAGGTAGTGATTTTAAAATGTAATTGCTTTTAAAGGACAAGTTTATATGTTGTAATTATATTTATGTATGAACATCAACTTTTTTTTAATTTCACATCAAAAGTATCATCAGATAAGCCGAGGAAGTAAAGAAGAAGAGTAACACATTCAAATTAGGAGCCTGAGAGAGGGCTAAACAGACCCCTCTGTTCATGTATGCCTAATTCACAAAGCTTTGAGACTTTCCCTCAAGTGGTCTATCTTTTGGCCCCACTAACGTTAACAGTGTTGCTATTGGCAGCCTACCATTTTCTCTCTCAAGGGGAGAAATGTGATACAGCTGTCACACCAGTGCATTCTGGATATTTAAAATTCCAGTTGAGCCATGCTGTCTATGATGGATTTTGGAGACGTGAACTGTTATCAAAGAGGAAGTAAGATAAAATGCCGGGCTAAGTTCATGTTAGGCCACTGGCTTATCTGAATCCATATTCCCAGAAAAGCCATAACAAAGAGACCCTAGTCATGATTTTTCTCAGGAGTCTTTCTTGAGTTGTCATTTCATCGCTGCCTGACTACTGCACAACATGAAATCAGCAAGATTCTCCACAATGCCTTCCACAGCATATATGTACACCTCCAATGCCTATAGCTCTGCTTTATTGAGGCAGTTTAAGAAAGTAGAGAAAATTGAATAATAAATATATAAATATGGTTAGTTAACAGAAAGCTGTTTCACAAAGGCCTAGGGTAGCTTCAGGACTTTCAGAAATGCACTACTCTGAGAAACCATTTGCCTGTGGACCAAGTTTGCCTTTAAGGATTAAGCCATGTGACTCCCAAGTTTTCTCATTGCAATTAAACACGTAAATGTCCATGGTGAAGGAACAAAATTTTGCAAAGGTTAACCATATCCCAAAGGTTAGGGGAAAAAGACACACTAAGATTAACTACATCAGATATACCAGAAACACTTTGGGCAGAACAGCAGAGCTTCTGGACAGGAAACTAGAAAAGCTCCATTTTAATATTGCCTGTCACAAACAATAGAAGAAAGAAAAAGAAGAGAAAGAAGAGGTCAGGAACATGTTATTTCAAACTTTTATAAATAAAATTTAAAGATTATTCTCCTTGGTACTACTTAGGATTGAGGCTCTAATACATGTGCCATTTTAAGCTTATCTCTGGAAACAACATGTAAAGAATTTGAAGGTATTTGCTTTATCCTACTGTCCTGTGTGAAGTCTGATTTATAAAATGAAATGGCTTGGCTGGGTGAGGTGGCTCATGCCTGTAATCCCAACACTTTGGGAGACTGAGGCAGGTGGACTGCTTGAGCCCTGGAGTTCAAGACCAGCCTGGGCAAGATGGTGAGACACCCATCTCTACAAAAAGACAGTTAAAAATTAGCTGGGTGTGGTGGCACACGTCTGTGGTCCCAGCTACCTAGGAGGCTGAGATGGGAGGATCGCTTGAGCCTGGGAGGTCAAGGATACAGAGAGCCATGATTCTGCCACTACATTCCAGCCTGGGCAGCAAAGCAAGACTGTCTCAAAGAAACAAATAATCTTTTAAAAATAAATAAATAGAATTTTGTTCCTGAATGGAATTGTGATAGTAATAACAGCCACCATTTATCAATTAATAGACGACTTACTATTTGCCATGCATGGATCTAAGCACTTTACAGACATTAACAACCATATGAGGTAGTCATTAATATTATCATTTTCACAGATGAATGGCTGAGGCTCAGAGGAGTAACCAGCTCTTCCTCCCTTGTCAGTGCCCGATTCAAGCATCTTCTCTGAGAAGCCTCTGCCTCTGACCTCACCTACTCCAGGCTTCCTCCATCACTCCTTCCTCTGAGCTGCATTACACCTGGTATATTCCTCCTCCATGGAAACCATCACACAGTAATTATGATTATTGGTCTGAACAGCTTTCTCCCCAGCAATGCTAAGAGGGCAGAGATCCCATCTTGGGTTTTTTGTACTCTCAGACCCTGTTATGCTGCTTGATATACATAACAGAGATTCAAGAAATGTTCATGATAAATGAGTGAATGAATGAATGAATGAATGAATGGAGAAAGTAAACATTTAGGAAAAGAAAACATTATAGGGAAAGGCCCTAATGGAGAAGCAATATTTAAATAATGTAAGGACACTTATCCAAAAGTTATTCTAACACTTACTTTGGATTTTATATGCATATACTCTGTCTTCCAATTTCCCTATCTGTCAGAATAGCCAGTAAATGCCAACATTCTTCTGAAACAGAATGACACAAGGTTGTAAGACATGACAACCTTTGTCATGTCATTGTAAGAAAGAGTGCTGGATTTAGAATCCTACCTGAGTTTGAGACCTGACTCTACTGACCTTGGGCAAATCAGTCAACCATCTGAGCTGCTTTTGCTCATCTGTGACATAGGATCACTTCCACCCATGCACCTACCTCACATGTTCACATAGCGATTTAGAGAAATCAAACTGTATATGCAAATGCATTCAATAGGTATAAAGAATAATACAAAATGTTAATGGCCATAATAGGTGGCTGTTATGAGGGACTGATCACTGTGGCTAACTTGGAGTTGTGTGGCATGGGGAAGGTAAATGGCAGCTAGATTCTATTGAGCACCCACTCTGTGCCAGGCACCATGCAAGCACTTCATGTACATGACCTCACTTTACCCAAAGCTACTTGAGTAATTAACCCAAAGCTATTCATAAAGGGTCAAGCTGGGAACTGTTGTCATGTCTTATTGATTTCAAAGCTCATAATCTTTATCTCAACACTCTGCTGTCTCTTTGGAACATCAGTTGTCAGTGTACAAAATTACCTGAAAGTTTGAACATATGGTTAAAAGTTCTGGCTGTCAGGATTCAGAAAAACTTTGAATATTTGTTATATTAAAACCTTGGCTGGGCATGGTGACTCCTACCTATAATCTCAGCACTTTGGGAGGCCAAATGGGAGGATTGCTTGAGCCCAGGAGTTCGAGACCAGCCTGGACAACATGGCGAAACCCCGTCTCTACAAAAAAATACAAAAATCAGCCAGGCATGGTGGTGCACACCTGTAGTCCCAGCTACTCAGGAGGCTGAGGTGAGAGGATCACTTGAGCCTGTGAAGTCGAGGCTACAGTGAGCTGTGATCACACCACTGTACTCCAACCTAGGCAATAGAGCAAGACCCTACTCAAAAAAAAAAAAATCTATTGGCATCTTTCACATTGATGTTTATGAGACAGTCAGTCCTTTTACTTGGAGTTTAAAGGTAGATGGCCCTTTAACAAATAACAGCTTTCTGCCCTAACCAAGCTCACAACCGACAGACAGACCTGAATCCAAGCCCAGTGAAGATCATAACACACGTATTGTTGATTGAAGTGAAACTGAAGGGTGTATCTCCACGTTGCAGCCTCAGTAGCTTCCTTATGTGCCACCCCATCATACAGCCTTACCCCCTAATCACTGGCATCACTCGCTGTCCACAGACATTGCCCAGAGCAGCAACTTGCTTCATGGCAGAAAGGGGATGAGAATGCACCCTTTTAGTGGGCCGACAGACAGGAATAAACAGACATGCAGGAGCGTAACAGAGGATGTTCATTAATCAAACTCATTAGTCACCAAAGTCCTGCTCCAATGAGCATGACTAAAGAGGCCAAGAGAACCTGGAAGTATTCCTTCCCATATCTGCCTTCCTAAGGCATGGAGTAAATTTCCTGTTCCTTGTGCCTGTTCCTCTATGGAAATATGATGCATGGGAATAGATGCATTGTGGGCATTTTGTTTCAAAAAGGGAGAAAGGAATGGTTCGTTCTAGAAATCTGAGCCAATGAGGATCGATTCTTTTTTTTTTTTTTCTTTTTTTTTTTATACGGAGTTTTGCTCTATAGCCCAGGCTGGAGTGCAGTGGTAGAACTCGGCTACCTGCAACCTCCGCCTCCCGGGTTTAAGCAATTCTCCTGCCTCAGCCTCCTGAGTAGCTGGGATTACAGGCATGCACCACCACTCCCAGCTAATTTTTGTATTTTTAATAGAGATAGGGTTTCACCATGTTGGTCAGGCTGGTCTTGAACTCCTGACTTCGTGATATGTCTACCTTGGTCTCCCAAAGTGCTGGGATTACAGGCGTGAGCCACTGTGCCTAGCCGATTCACTCTTATATTTATACTAATGGAAAATAACTAAAAGAGAAACCTTAGAACATGATACACAGATGCTTAAAGACCCTATTCAACGTATCAGCCCAACTTGGGGATGTGTGTATGTGTATGTATGTATGTGTGCACATAAACATGCACAAACTCATAAATTCTTTTAATCCTATGGGTCAGTGTGAATCTGATATGGTGGTTCTTAGATGGGGAGGAGGGCACTTTTGCCACGCTAGTGGATAGATATTTCGCAATGTCTGGGGACATGTTTGGTTGTCATAATGGATAATACTATTGGCATCTAGTGAATCATGGCCAGGGATGTTGCTTTTACAGGGCACAGGGCAGCTCCCCACAACAAAGGCTTTCCTGACCTGAAACATCAAGAGGGACAAGCTTGAGAAACCTTGACATCACAGTGGTAGGGCAGAGAACACCAACCTAAACTGAATATTCCATAGACAGTACACGAAACACAGTAACTTTATTGGCCAGACCACATCTGTCAATGTAACTGATCTATACTATAATCACAGGAACACTATGAACTGTAGATGTGAGATGCAGGCAATGATAGACTTCACTAATTTACCCAGCTGCCTGTGCTCGCTGATGTCCACAGAATATCATTTTTTAGATTTAAAATGTCAACTTAATATATATCTCTCTGTCCTAGCTCCACTCAAACCTCACTAAATGGAGATACTGGCCTCACCTCCTGGACTCAATTTCCTTCTTCCTAATTCAAATGGTCTCTGATATTACCTGCATGCCTGAGGGCTGCAAGCAGGCTTTATGTATGAGTGACCACAGGGCTAAAGATCTTGCCATCGACTAAATCCCATCATTCCTTTCTGCAGGCCTCTAAGGACTCTTCTACCCTCCCCACACCAGGCACAGTGGGGGCTAACCCAATAATGCCAGATAAGAGAACAAGTGACCAAGGTAAAATTATCAACAAATATACAAAAAGGCTGGCAGCATCATATGGGAGCCATAATACCCTCTTCTTTCCTGAACCCAACACTGCAATATTTGAAAATACCCACAGGCTTTCTTTCAAACAAGAAAAATGCCTCTTGAGACTCCAATCCCAGCTGAAAATTTAGCTGGCAGTGAAGAGCCTATCCACTAACCTCAAGGTCAGCTAAATATCTAGTCTTTTTTCACAGCATGATCAAGTTTTACATCCTGTGTTTGGCAAGGAAGGATTTATTTAAACAATATTTATATTATATTCTTAAAATAAATCTGAGCCTAGGGAAAAAAATATAACCCAGTGTCCATAGCAAAACGCCAAAGAGCTGCTGGGTGGAGAAGCTATGGCTTAGGCTTCAATTTAATTCTTATTTGCTCAAATGCCAAAGTAATTTTTCCATGAGGAGAATGAGGTCATTCTTCACAGAAAGGGATCACTGTCTCAAAATTCATATGACCAGGAAACACAAGACCAATATAATGAGAGGTTTCAGAAATGTGAACTAAATAAAGTGGACTTAAGATACAAATCTGTACATGTGACTTAAGCCCAGAGATACATTAACAGTATACCGTGAATCCTTTGCTTTTTTTCTAGGAAAGTGTATCCTCCCATACCCAGCCCACCCCATACCAAAGGGTCCCCTACTGTTACACAACAGTAGAGCTTTTCCAAACAAACCACACGAGAACACCAGTGGGCTGGTTCCCCAGGGCTTCCTTGGTGCCTTAGGGGGAGCCAAGTCCCTGGTTGGTTTGGTGGGGTCTTGAAATAGATTAGGACATGTGCCCCGAGTTATTACAAATATAGAAATACCAATGAGAGCATGCAGGCAGAGGAAACAGAGGTGCCACAATATCATCTGTTTGCATCTGGATTCTATATTGCCTTGCCTACTTTTCCATCTCACCTGCGTATACTGCGTATACAGTATAGCATAAGGATAAAAAAGAGGAGCTGTTCAAATCCCAGTTTTGCCCTGTCCCACACATTTGACTCTAGGAAAGTTATGTGATTCTCTGTTACTTGGTTTCCCCATCTTTAACATAGTGAATAATAACAATATTGGGCAATTGGGCCACCAGGATTGTTAAGAAACAATATTATTATGAGCTAAGTACAGAACCCAATATTCGGTAAGTTTGTAAATACTATTTTGTACTTACTACACTAACTTTTATGGTTCAAGATTTGGATTGAAAGATTTAAAAAAGCGAAAGACTAAAAGACTTCAAGTATTATCCAACTCAGACCCACTTTAAGAAATAGGAGCTCAGGGAATCTACATGATGCATCCGTAGTTACATAGCTCGTTAGCAACAGGATGAGATTAAAACCCAGGTTCCTTGACTCCTGGACCAGTGCTGTTAGGGGGGAAAATGGTGTAAAAATTTTCAAAGAAATACATTAATCAATTCTCCTGCCAGGGAAATTGTGGATACTTTCATGTAGTAGAAGCATGTCTTTTAAAGTTTGTGGCCTGCATTCATTCAGCCAGACCAGGCATTAGTTGCAACGGAAACAGCTGGTCCAGCCGGGACTTGTCACACAGTCACCCCAAGCCTCTAAACGAGCCATTATCTGGCAACAGCAGATTGGGACCATCTGTCACTGCAGTGCACATATGGCCCCACTAGTTTGCAAGAACAAGGTTGTCACAAAAGGTCATTAACTATGCATCACTTTTCTGTGATGAGCTCTAAGCAGACACAATGATCCTCCCATTTTATTTCAAATCCTCTAATTCTCTTCAGCACCTAGAGAAGCTGAGGCCCAATAAATCAGAAGTCTTCCTGCTATGGTCTCTAGCAAATCCCAGAAAGGGTTCCATTTATTTGCTTCCTTTCCTTTTGAAGAGTTTAAGTTCTTTTTAAAACATATTTTACATTCTCTTTATAAAGAATCCCAGGACTGAAGGTTTGTAAATAGTGCCTAATGCAACATAAAGACTGGGTTTGCTTTAAATATACTTGAGAAAAGTAGAAAAACAAGGGTAAGCAAGGCCAACTATTTGGGATAGACAGAATTGTAGCAACAGAGAACACAGTTAAGAGAGAATCATACCAAGACATAACAAGTATTGGCAAGGGTGTGGAGAAACAGGAACCCTTGCACACTGTTGAATGTCAATTATTATAGCCCTTATGGAAAAGAGTATAAAGGTTGCTCAAAATAATCAAAAATAGAATTACTATATGACTCAGTAATCTCACTTCTGAATATTTAAGGAAATGATATCAGTATGTCAAAGTGCCATGTTCATAGCAGCGTTATTCATAATAGCCAAAATATGGAATCCACTTAAGTACCCATCCGTGGATGAATGGATAAAGAAAATGTCCCATACATACACAATGGAATACTTTTTAGCCTTAAAAAAGAAGGAAATTCTACCATTTGCCACAAGGTGGATGAACCTGGAAGATATTATGTTAAGTGAAAAAAGCCAGGCACAGAAACACAAATATTGCATGACTTCATTCATGTAGAATCTAAAAAGGTCAAACTCATAGAAGCAGAGAGTAGACTGGTGGTTACCAGCGGCTGTGGTGTGTTGGGAGGGAGATATTGGCTGAAATACAGAAAATTTCAGTCAGATAGGAAGAATGAGCTCAAGAGATCTACTAAACAATATGGAGATTACAGTTAATAACAACATATTATATTCTTGAAAATCACTGAGAGACTAGAAGTGTTTCCACTACAAAAAAGTGTGAGGTAATTTTTATGTCAATTAGCTCAATATAGCCAATTCACAATGTATATCTATTTTAAAATATCATTTTGTACACTATATATATACACATTTTTATTTGTCAATTAAAAATTAATTCATTATTTTTAAAAAGAAAGAATCATACCTTTCTTGTTTGGTTTCTGCAAATAAATACAAGGACAACTACCTAAAAACTACTAAAGCCTATCAAGTGTCTTTTTAAAAAAAATGCTCAGATACAGTACTTTTAAAATACAGCTTCAGATTCTTTGATATTTATTTTGATAAAAGGTCAGGTCTATGTATTGTCATCATAGTTATGGGTGGCCTTGTGATTACTTAACCTAATAAAGTAAGGTAGAAGTGGTACTATATGACTTCAGAGGCTAGGTTATAAAAGGCCATGCAGCTTCCACCTTATTTCTAAACACACTTATTCATTTTTATTCAATTTCAATAGCTTTAGGAGTGTAAGTGGTTTTCGGTTACCTGGATGGATTGTATAGTGGTAAAGTCTGAAATTTTAGTGTATCTGTCACTCAAGTAGTATACATTTTACCCATTATGTTGTTTTTATCCCTCACCCAGAGTCTCCAGTGACGGTTATAACCATTCTGTATGCCTCTGCTGCAAAACACATTATTTTATTCTTTTTTATAGCTGAGTAGTATTCCCCGGTGTATATATGCCACATTTTCTTTATGTAGTCATCGGTTGATGGGAACTTAGGCTGGCTCCATATCTTTGCAATTGTAACTTGTACTGCAGTAAACATATGTGTGCAAGTGTATTTTAATTCTTTTTTTTTTTTTTTTTTTTGATAGAATGACTTATTTTCCTCTGCATAGATACACAGGAGTGGGATTGCTGGTTCAAATGGTAGATCTTCTTTTAGTTCTTTGAGACATCTCCGTACTGTTTTCCGTAGAGGTTATACTTTACATTCCTACCAGCAGTGTATAAACATTCTCTTTTCACCACATCCATGCCAACATCTATTGTTTTTTGACTTTTTTTTTTTTTGAGACGGAGTCTCACTCTGTTGCCCAGGCCGGAGTACAGTGGCGCAATCAAGGCTCACTGCAAGCTCTGCCTCCTGGGTTCACGCCATTCTCCTGCCTCAGCCTCCCAAGTAACTGGGACTACAGGCGCCTGCCACCACGCCCAGCTAATTTTTTGTATTTTTAGTAGAGATAGGGTTTCACCATGTTAGCCAGGATGGTCTCGATCTCTGCCATGGTGGTGGTGTAAGGTAAAACACACACTAACTCTTAAAGCCCTGTCCCACCATGTAAGACGTTTAAATATCCTGAAGCCTCCAAACTGTGGGGGAAGCCTAACTCACATGTAGAGTTCAGAAGTGAGCAGGTGTTCCAGCTGATAGTCCTGTCTGGACCTAGCCTTCATGTCATCCCCACCAGGGCACTCTAGATAATTCCACTCTCCAGTCATACCATTCTTCCCAGCTGAGGCCCCAAATATAATAGGGCAGCGACATAGTCATCACTACTTTGTACTGTTTGAATTTCTGACACACATAATCTATCGGTAGAGTAAAATGGCTGTTGTTTTATACTTCTAAGTTTGTTATAGTTTGCTATATAGTGTAGGAAAACAGCTTATTGCATGGCAAGAGTAATGCCATCTTGAAGCAAAACCACCATAATGACTGATGTCTGACTCCTGCAGCAAGGTTAAGAAACACCTATAGTATAGATAACCCCTCATAAAGAAACATTGCCTGTAGCATAAATAACCCCTCATAAAGAAGCAATGCCTGTAGCATAGATAATCCCCTCATAAAAATACTTAACTAACTTCCCCAGTGGTGAGTTTCACAAGAGGGTTGAAGACATGACCAGTTGCACATTTTACCAAAAAAAGCTTGCTAAATAAGGAATACTCTCTGGAGGGCAGGTATGTGGATCCACTATCTAGAGGCCATCCCAAGACACGGCTTCTGTTCCTAAGTTTCTCTTAAATGTTCCTCTCAGAGAAACTGCATTTGTCAATCTCTTTCTTCAGCCTCTCAACTCCCTCAGCCTTTGAGGTTAGGTCTGCATAGACCTGCTCACTGTGGAACATACAGCAACAGATAATCAGAACAGAATTGAGATAGTCAAAGCATCTCTGGCTATTGTTTATGAATGTAATGAGAGGAAGAAAGAGAAATAGTCCTCTGCCACTTTATGCTGTATGTGTTATCTCATTTAATCCTCACAGAAGTTACGTAAATTAAGGATTATTTTTCCCACCATTTAGGCTCCGAGAGGTTTAAAACAACTTGCCCAGGGACGAAACTAAAATCTGCACCTGGGACTATTTGACCCCATACATCTATCACATCTCACTTCTGCTCAATTGTCCAGAATCAGCTACATGTTCCCAGAAGTCACAGAACACTGTAAGTAAAACCAGCTTTTACATTCAATGAGTTGCTTTTTGAGCACCTCTCTCTGCCAGATATTGTGCTCAGTGCTCATATCAAGTGAGCAAAATAAGCTCATATTGGTCCCTTCCTCCAGTCTTATGTCTGCTCTTGTTGACCCATTTTTCCACAACAGAGGTAGTTTTTAAAATCCACATCTGTAAGATATTCCCCCTGCTTAAACTTTTGCAGGGGTTTCTCTCTAGCCCATACCACAGCGATTCACAAACTTGATCCAATAACTGGTGCCAAGGCTGACTGCATGAAAATCAACCAAGACATGCTATGGGAATAGAGATTCCCAGTCTTTGCTTGCAGAGATTCTGATTCAGGAAGCTCCCCAGTGGCTCCTGTGTGCAGCCATGTTGGCAAACGCTGGCCAAGAGGTTAACATCAAATTCTTCCACATGGCATATGAAGTCCAGCATAATCTGACCCCTACTCAACCCTCTAAACTCACCTTCTGCTACTCCTTCGCCTAACGCATCATTCCACAAACACATCTTTGAGGCCTCCTGGTCTCTGGATATTCTGTTCCTTACACCAGAAATGCATTTCCCTCACTGAACTGTTTGGTGAAATCATCTGCTCTTCCCTGAGCATTCCCTGGCTCTCCTTACGAACAGAGTCAATGTCCTTTCCCTATATTTCCATTGCCCCTCATACCTATCTCCAGTCACTTAACTCAGGCTAAGTGATGTGCTGAAGCCAGGGACCCAGGCTTATTCACTTTAGAATCCCCAGGGTTAGCACAGTGCCCCATTTATCAAAGATAGTCAACAAACGTTTGCTGAATGAATAACCCAATGTGTTTCCTTTCAGCTCTAGCTGCCAAGAAATGCAGAGCCAAATTCAGTTACCAAGTATAGTAATTAGCTCATCCCAGGTGCCTGGTAACATCTGCTCCCTGCTTCTTTGAGATGGTCTCTGTTCTCTTTTTAGCCATAATTGTCCTATTTCACATTAGGTTTAATTTAGTATGTTCTTTCACATCCCTTTGAAAGAAGGTGGGATATAAGTTCTGAATAAATCAATAGATACAGAGTTCCTCAAAAGACACCTGTGTTGGCATAGCATAAGAGTAAGGGGAGAAAATTACTGGAAAATATGCTATGTTTCTCAAATCAAATGATTAATACTTCTTCATGTTTTCTTTAATGAATAAAAATAAATAACTGTGAGGAAATCCCACCCAGATGAAAGCTTATTCATTTAACAAATAGTTACTGAGCACCTACTTTGTATAAGGCATACTGGTGACATGAACAGCGAAGACATGATTAAGATCCTAGAAATCAAAGAGCTTACTGTGGGGTAGGTTAGAGGAGACCTGTATACAAACACAGTCTTGCAAATTATGAAGTGATCATGTCTATACTAAGAATGCAAGAAGAGAATGGATTTCTACCTGTTAGAGTCCAAGAAGGCTTCACTGAGGTCATACAGTCTGACCTGGGCCTTAAACGATGCATAAGATTTAGACATGTAAAAAAGCCTTGGTCTTAGAATGTCTGCCTCTGTCTAGCTTTTTTTACGTAAGAATGTACGGCAGGCAAACTATGGGTTGGCTGGATGAGACTATCTAATACTTATCGAACTCTCATTTAATATAATTCCTGGAGTAATATATGCACCAGGCTTTATATTACATGGCTTATTATGTTTTTGGTCTTCAAATAACCCTATGGGCTAAACAGATAAAGAAACTGAGCCTTAGAAGTTACATGACTTGCACAAGGTCACACAGCCACATGTGCCAGAGCTGAGACCCAATCAAGGCAGACTCTAGGGCTTTACACTTAAGCCCTCCCAGACACTTATTCAAGGAGCAAAGATTTATACCTGGGAGCAGGAGATGAGACCAGAAAGACAGGCTGAGGTTGGATCGCAAAGGCCTTCAAGGCCAATATAAGGACTGTGACTTTCATTCTGTTAGCAATGCAGAGTCACTGACGACTTTTCAAGAGGAGAAAAAAATGATAAATTGTACGGGCATTATAAGATTAATGAATGAATTACTAAGTGAATCAATCAAAGAATTTTTAGGGTAAATTAATCAAGCATCAGCATAATAATAGATTGAAGGAGAGAGATATTGAAGAAATGAAACCAACAGATTTTTTAAAAAACAAACAACAGCAACAAAAAAAACAAAACCAGGTAACAAAGGCCTGAATAGGACAATGAGAGAGAAAAGAAAGAACAAATATGGAGAGTGATCAGACATGGAATAATGTCATGCTCTGGAGCAACAGAAAGGACAATGATGTGAGAAAAGTGTGTGGTAGGGGTCTAGGAGAAGAGATTCAGGGGCTAGCAGGAGCCTCATGGAGCTGTTCTATAGGATGAGGTCAGGAGAGAGGTCAGGGGAAAAATGATGGAATTAGAAGTCATCCACATAGAGGAAATCATGAAAACGATGACATGAAGAAAATTTCCAAGACCAAGTATATCAAGATAAAATATGGAGAAACACAGTATAAGACATGAGGAGAAGAAGGGGAATCAGAAAATGCCAGGTGGTAGAAATGAAGCAAAGAAGAAAGGCATCTTAAGATGAAGGGAAAGTGAAGGGGGGGAAACGCAGGCAGGGAAGGTTTTGAGAAAGAGAACTGACAAAAGGCCATCTAATCTATTAAATGAGAAGGGACTCTTAAGACAGGTCATGGTAGATGAAAAGGAAAAAGCCAGCTAACAAGGAGATGAAGAATGCTGGAAACCGACAGAAGTGTAATACAGGTCAGGGGTTGCAAACCCAGACGGGGCCAGATAGATAACACGCAAGGATAAAGCAGGCTGAGTGCAAGACAATCATGCAGCACTCTGGGTCTTTTACTTCCCACATTTGACAGAGGCATCAGTACGGTGAAATACTTCTGTATCTAAGAAAAACAAGGGTGCAAGGCAATGATAAATGGCAACTGACACTTTGTCTCAGCGTCGAAGACAATAGGGAATGGTGGGGCCTGTGGTGAGCTAGAGAACGTATGCCTCATCTGAAGGCAGATGCAGAAACTCAGCTCCAACAGACTGTCGTCATGTGAGAATGCGGGCCCAGTGTTACCAGTTCCCCAATGTGTCAAGAGAAAGAGAAATTTAGATTTTTATGCAAATCTCCCAGATTTTAAACATTGGAAAGAAAACATGACATAGGCCAACAAAACAGGTTTTCAGGCATAATCTAGCTCACTGCCTGCCAGTCTGAGACCTGCTGAATTCACTATGTCTCCATTAAGTTTAGCAATGGAAAAATGAGAAGGTAGAATGGTAGAATCGGGGGAAAGGCTTTTTGTTTGTTTTAGGATTAGAAAGAACTGAGTATTTTTTTTGGCTAACAGGAAAGATAGCCTAATGATCAACAGAAAGAGATTTGAAGTAGCATGAAAGGGGGTGCAAACTAACATAACAAAGGTTTGTTTCATTGTGTTGGTTTCAGTATGCATTTTTTGATTAAAAATCCTCGTTAAGTACTATTTAGAATTAATTGATCAACAAGAAGTGACAATCGTATGAAACATGCTATTGTTACTTCATTTTGTAAAGAAGCTGGCCCCGCTGGCAGCTAGGATAATTTTATTATTGAAACAATGCTTGTGATGTGCCAACGGGGACTGTCATCACGGATAAAGAACATGTCACTCAGCAGCTAGCACCCCTCTTTTCAAACAATGGAAACACCCCTTCTGTGAGAAGGAACTTGGATTTGGTACCAAAAATTCCCGTTTCTTATCATTTGGAAGCTGGTTAATGTCTTTAGTGTGCCAAGAAAATAAAGCCTGAATGTATCCAATTGTCCTGGTAAACCTGCCAGTTCTTGTCCAGCTTGGCTCAGTGAAGAGAGGGGAGGCAAAAGAAAGCCACAGACAGTCTGTAGATTTCAGAAGCCATGACATGAGGGACATGACTCTCAGGCTGATCGCTTGTCCTGGATTCTGAAAGCCCATCAATACCTCCTCTTTCCAGATGAAACTAAGGCAAATTCAGATGGCACAAGTAGATTGTCAAGTTAATTTTATGTATTTTTCAACCCAGTTTCATAGGAAGACTGGAGATCTAGTGGACAAAAAAGGAAGGAAGGGAGCGAGTCATGGAGGCATGTTCCTTAAATGCCTTTCAAACCCTCTAAAGGAATAATCCACCTCTAGTATGTTGGTGCTTTAAAATGTTGACTTTCTTCTCCCTGGTTTTCATGGGTCCTGCCCTACATACCCAAACTAATTCCCCATTATTCCTAAAGTATGTTCTCTGCTCCTGCAGGCCAGCTAGAATGGTGATATCCTACAAAGACAACATCTGTTTATTCATTAAATATTTATAGAGTACATATTATGTGCCAGACACTATACTAGGTGATGGGGATCAATAGTGAATGACACAATAATGGTCCCTGCCCTATTAATGCATACCAGGTTCAGTTCTACTTCTGCCATCACTCATATTCTTCTCTGCAGGAATGCTTACCCTCCTTCTCTCTGCCTGGAAATACTCCACGTTCCTTCTCTTCCAATAATCCTTCCCTATATATTACCAATTCATCAACTTCTTCTCTGAACCTCATCAGCTCTTATGAGCCTATAAAAGTAATGTAGCATTTAATGATACACTTCCCTGTGTCACCTGCCCTTGTCTCATGAACCTTGTCTCCCCAGTGAGGCCATAAAGCCCTTGAGGGAAGAAACCACATCCTTTATTTCTTCTCTGCCTTCCTTATGGACTAACACAAAACTTGGTGCATTTTAAGAATGTATTGCAGATGATTACTTTAAACATGGAATTGAAGAGCAGTTCATAAGCCCTTTGTATTAGTTCCCTATGGCTGCTGTAACAAATGTAACTTAAAATGATTTTTTTAAGTCACAAACTTGGTGACTTAAAAACATAGGAATGTATTCTCTCATTGTTGTGGAGGCCAGAGTCTGAAATCAGATCACTGGGCCAAAACCAAGGTGTCAACACAGCCATACTCTTTCATGAAGCTCTAAGGGAGAATTTGTTTCTTGCCTCCTCCAGCTTCTGGTGGCTATCTGCATTCTTTGGCTTGTGGCCACATCGTTCAAGCTTGGCCTCTATGGTCATATTGCCTTCTCCTCTTTTGTCTATGTCAAATCTCCCTCTGCCTCTCTTTCATAAGGATGCCTGTAATTGCATTTAGGGTCCACCTAGATGATCCAGGATAATCTCCCCATCTCAAGATCTTTAAATTAATCACATTGGCAAAGGCCCTCTTTCCTTGTAAGGTATCATTTACAGGTTCCTGGGATTAAGGCCTGATTTACGTGGGGCCCATTATTCAGCCTTAGATTTAGGGCTTTTGATTTAATAAATCTGTAGCAAACAACCGAAAAAAGTCAATTAAAATCATGAAGAATAGTCTCTCTCTTATCCAGGGATCTCTTATCCAGGAAGTTTAAATATACAACAGCTAAGAATCAGAAAATAACGCAAAGTAGATATCACAGAGTCTGCCAGTAGGCGAGACATCCTAGGGTTAAAATTTTTCAGAAGGATTCACTATTGGGAAAGCAATAGTTTGAAATCAGTCAAAAGCATATTATTTTTTAACATGTCCCTCAGGATTAAAAGAAGACTATTTCAAACTAGGATACCTGGGAAGACCATAAATTCAGATTAATTTTTTTTTCCTAAGGAAGAGAGTCTTTCTAGTGGTATTCAGCCACAAAACCAATCTTTTCCCACCTAAAACTGCAGGTAGAGATAATATCCATTCCCTTTAGGAAAGTGGTAAGACAATTCGGGCCAGGTAGACCACAGGTAAACTGTGTTGTTTAGTGTAGTTTGGACCTCAGCATGACCAGAGAATAACTCAGCCACTGGGGTTATTGACTGTCTGTTCAGGAGGCTAAGACAGAATCTCTAAGAAGGTGCATCCTTACGAAGGTGAAATCCCGAAGAAGATTGCCTAAAGTCTGAATACAGTTTTAAAAGACATGAATGATCATCAGGGAGTGTAGTCTAAAAAGAGCAAAATTCTAGTTTTTAGAGTTCCAATTGTACAGGATTGAGTTGTGCTACAGTAACTGACATGATGCAAACCCAGAGGTAGTTTTCAAGGTCCCTGCTTACATGTACATGAAGAGACAAACAGTAAAAAACTTCAGGCCACAGGGCTGAGGTTCAGGAGCAACTCTCTTATGAGAAGGCACTGCTGGTCAAACCAACCCAATCAACATGTAATTAGTTGAAATGTTAACTTAGTTGGCTTAGTAAATCTAGTTATCTTTCTCTTAGCAAGATTTGGGTATGCTTAGTTACTACCTTTATTTTTAATGTTCTAGTGAAAGAATACCATTCATGGTCCACAATACAAATATAAATTCTCAGTGGCAGACAGCCATCATCCATTCACCCTGCAGGTTCCTCTAGGGAACTGGTGCAGGATGGCATCAACAGGGCCCACAGGTGTCACTGCTTTTGAGCTGGTGAAGGTAATGACTACCCCGAGTCATCAAGAACAGGGCATATTGTGGTCTACACTCTTGTTGATAAGGCAGGAAACTATATAATGCATTTTTAAATAATTTTCCACAAACACACTTTTTTTTTAGTGTTTTTAAAAGAAATTTTTTTTTCAGCTATCTGGAAATCTTTCTTAGGAGAAACATCTCTCCTGAAGAAACCCAATCAAAGAAGCAATTCTTCACTCTCATTGATGTGCCTCAAAGCAACTTCCTCTGACTCCTCAAGACCCCAGTGAGGATCTCAGTTTAATTCTCATCTTAGTGTGGACTTTAAATCATTTTCACATCGTAACATGTCAACTGTTTACCCTCTTTAATCTCAGTCTTGGAGCTAGAAACATAAACATCCTTCAAGGAGGCAGCTTTGTTTGTCCAGACCCTGTCCCCTGGAAAAGTTATGATCAGCAGGAAATGAAAACAACCAGCATAGCTTTTGTTTTCATTGATATTGGTGACATTTTGCAAATGGAACACCTAAAGCCAAACCAAACCCCGGGCCTCATTCTGACCAAAATCCGAATCAAGGAACTTCATGCAGAACATTAAAAACTCAATTGTCTCCAGCTACAGCTGAATGAAAAGCTCAGATTAAAACTGGCAATGATTTACTTCCTACAAACATGCTTTGTTTCTGGCTAACTTGTCAGCTCATAAAAAACGCCTCTGTACAAGCAGCTGTCTCATTCAAGACGCTGAATCCTTTCATGGTCGTCAATACAAATGTGTTACACAGAACCCAGTCCAGGACCCTTGCTCTAAAACCCTGGCCCAGAGTGTGGGCCTCTCTGCTTCCCTGGTATGCCTTTCTTCTAATTTGATGACTTGCATTTTCAATAAATGGTTATAGAAAATGCCATGCTCTTCATGGAATCCCCTCATCATGCTGCTTCCCAGAAGCCTGTTTATGGAAAAAGCCGACCCCAGAGGCAAAACAGAGGAGGTCTCTGAAGTTTCCAATTCTTAATCCTAGCTCTTGCTCTTAGCAGGTTTTGGCCAATTTAATGTCTTTATATCTTTAAATGTTTCCTTAGTGAGCTGAGCAACTTGCAGTGACCACCCCGAGCTAGCTTTCTAGGGAGAAATCAAATCAAAATTATGGCAAACCATTTTGCAAATATAAAGCAGCTAATGAATAATGTAATGTCTTTCCCAATGAGCCAGTAAATAAATTGATGACACATCTGAGATGCCTCATTATTTCCTGGATTATTTAGAGAGGCACTGTCAACCTAACTTCAATGTCAATGGTAATATATGCCATTGTACATACTGGAGAGTGGACAGTAGCTTAAAATAAAGAGCCCCTTTTACTATTCCTGATTCTGCTTTGCTCACCTGGAATGACCTCTTTTCTCATTGCATGCTGCAAGTCTTCTCTGAGAACTAGTACACACTCATTCCTTCAAAGCTCAAGCTCTGTTAAACTTCATTAGCTCTGACCTAATGGGAAGACAATTCCAGGTGCTTGAAATTCTCACACGTAATTCCCAGTTTTGACATGCATTGGTTGTGTGACCTAGGAGATGTGACTTCACATCTCTGAGTTCCAGTTTTCTGGACTATTGAAATAGGACTAGGAGTGCCCTCCTTGCAATTATAGGATCTTCCCCATCCAGGCTCATTTTGGTGTACGGTTACGGGATCAGTAAAGATTGAAACAACACAGTTGCCCTGTGGCAGGGTCTGTTTAGGCCCTCTCACCAGAGCCTTGGGTTGATTCCTGACTGAGCAGAATATATAGGAAACATCTTGGCTGAGGCAAAAGGCATTCAAAAATCTTTTTTTGAGGGTATATTATGTAGTAGATATGGTCCCATAGTTGTTATGGGCTAAATTGTGTTCCCTTAAAATTCATGTGTTTAAGTCCTAATCTCTAGAACCTCAAAATGTGACTGTATTTTGAGATATGGTCTTTAAAGAGGTAGTTAAGGTTAAATGAGGTCATTAGAATGATTCCAAATTCAGTATGACTGGTGTTTTTCTAAGGCCAAATGATTAGACACAGACGTACGAGAAGACAATATAAAGACATAGGGTGAAGACAGCCATCTACAAGCCAAGGAGAGAGACTTCAGAAGAAACCAACCCTGCCGACACCTTAATCTTAGACACCTAGCCTCCAGAACTGAGAGGAAATAAATTTATTTTGTTTAAGCCACCCAGTCTGTGGTATTTTGTTATGACAGCTCAAGCAAACTAATAGTCACTGACCTGCTACTTTTCAGAAACTATCCCCCACTTAAAACATCTACACAATTTCAAATTTAATAGACTTCGTTCATTGGTTTTTTTGTTGTTGTTTTTGGTTTTGGTTTTTTTGTGTTTTTTTTTTTTTTTGAGACAGAGTTTCACTTTTGTCACCCAGGCTGGAGTGCAATGGCACGTTCTTGGCTCACTGCAACCTCCGCCTCTCGAGTTCAAGTGATTCTCCTGCCTCAGCCTCCCGAGTACCTGGGAACAAGTATGTGTGCCAACACACCCAGCTAATCGAGTAACTTTTTTAAACCCAATTTCTTACACTAATCAATGACACTCAGCTGTTTCATCTGGAACCACACAAGGCTTATGGGCCTTGCCTCAACCATCAGATCCTTTCAGAGATTCTTCTTACCACTAAGACATCTAACCTCCCTGGCCATGTACACTTCTTAGCATACCACGTTCTCTACTATGTATCCTTTCTCTCTCTTCCTCTCTCTCTCTTTTTTTTCTCTCTCTCTCTGAAATCCTGTGCTGACATCAGGCCTCCAAACCATAGGCTAGAAAAAGAAGCCAAATAAATCTGATACCTGAGAGGATGATGATGATTCACTGTTTTTCTCCAGAGTTCATGACTTTGGAGTTGTCTCCCCTATGCATAGGGAAGCAAGCCCTGGGGAAGTAAGTATCTCTAACAGATGATTCATACTACCTTCCACTCTCCCTCTCCAATTTCCGTGGATTAGAGGAAGAAGAGAATGACGAACAACAGCAGCAGACCTCCCATCTACCAACCACTCCCCCCACTGCAATGAGATGAGACTTAGGGAACACATTTGAGTAATTTGAGTACTTAACCCCTTTTAAGTTAGGCAACAGGGAAGGACGTCCAGGACAGGCACTTAACCAGCCTCTCCTCTCTGGCTGATACTGGGGCCAACCTTGACTCCTCTCTTAGCTTTTCACTGTCAGCTCTTGGCCCCAGGGCACTAATGGAGTAAACCAGCCCACGCTCCTACCTGCTGGGATGCCACATCCACCTTTTCCCCAACACAAGTCTGGAAGCACTGAGTGCATTTTACAGCTGTGTATACAGGCTTGTGTGTGTTTTGCTTTGATTGTAAAGCAAGGTCTAGAGTGCTCCTGTTTTATTAATGTTTAGATGAGTGTCCTGAAGCCATGGAGTAAAGCTGAAGTAAAACTAAGAAATATCATTTAGCTTTTTATTGTTACTTCCAACTGAAAGCTACTGTAATTGTTACAAGTACCTATACAGCATCTTACATTTGTATTATCCTTTACTGTTTAGAAAGCACTTTTGCATACATTTGACCTAATAACCCAGGGCAATTTTTTTTTATCATATTATCAATGAAAAACTGAAGTTTGGGGAAGTAAATGATGTACGTGCTCAAAGTGTCATAGCTACTAAGTGACGGAGCTGGGACTCTACCACAAGTCTTCTAAAGCTTCTGTGTTCTGTGACCTATAGCAGGCTTTGGAATTTATATATAGAGATCCGAGAAATATCCATACTATGCCAGACACAGTAATAAGTGTCTTCATATTTTTGATCTGAAATAAACTCCACAGCAACCCTGAAATGATCCAGGACTACAAAAATTTCCATTTATCCAGATACATGTGTACTACATGAAGAGGACTGGGGAAGAGGATGAGTAATGGTAATAAATGAATCCAGAGAGACAAAGATAATTAGATGAGTGTTTATTATTCCCATTTAACATATAAGAAAAAGGAGGTTGAAAGAGGATATGTGAATAGCCAATGGAAGAATTTTAGTTGGAACCTAAAATTCCAAAAAGCAATGAATTGATCATTCCAAAAGCATTGATTCGATTCACCAACACCTGGCTGAGCTCTTTTGAATTCTAGCATCTGTACTTTTCATAAAAGAAGGTGATGAAAAGTAACTCAAGGAAGATCTGAAAAATAATTGAAGTACAGATGCAAAAATACCAATGGGCACTGCCTCAAGCACAGACAATTGCAGCAAAATAGTCTGAGTCTGGTAGAATTAACCTCATACCAACTAAGGGAGCAGCTTAATATTTCCTCTTGTCAGAGATTTTTCCAGATGAAAGAATTAAAGACAAGCCCAAGTCAGAATAATAAAGCAGGTAAAAACTTGTATTGAACAAAGACAGAGAACCATTCCTGTGATTGGCAAGCCATTGGTCATGGTTCAGTAACACAGTGAGATGGTCTCATTCCCTCTGTGACTCACATGATTCTCTTCCAGAAAGACTGTGCTGCCAGGATGCGAGCAGCTAGCTCAAATAATTGCAGGGTACTCTCTGCCACTGGGACTCTCATTTCTATAAAGATTACATCTCTCCCTAATCAGAGGAGGGTTTTCATATGACCCAGCCAAAGAACCCGCCTTTGACATCTCAGGCAAATTAAGGGGAGATTTTGAGAAACAAGTGCAGGAAATTAAGATTCTGGTGGAGCTGCTTAGCTTATTTGAGAGGAGAATATCAACATAATAACTTACATGCCACTGTCACAGTGTTAAATCTCTGCTTGCCTCATCTTAATTAATCCTCACAACAACCCTATAAGGTAGGTACTATTATCATCTACATTTTAAAAGCAAGAGCACTGAGACACACAGAGGTTAAGTAACTTGCCCAAAGCCACACAGCTAGTAATGGCAGAGCCAGAATTCAAACCCAGGTGTGCAGGAGAGAAAGCAGATTCTGTTTATTACAGCATCGCATGCCATCATCCTAGTTTTAGGGTCTCTAATGAAGGAGAGAGAAGAGACCTGGACACTCAGGGTGCTTTCCTCCCACAGCACCTTGTCTTCCCCTAGTTCCTATGTGAGCCCCTTAGCAATTCAGTACAAAAAGAGAAGAAACTAGAAATAGCGGGGAAATTGAATAGAGCAGTGATATCACAACTGTTCACTCTATACATTCATTTTTGTTTTCTCCATCCCTGTTCTCCCATCTTTTTGGGAGAGACCACAAGTTTCTATAGGAACATGTTTAAGCAAGAAGAAAGCAGAAACTGCATACTAAGTGTGGCAACCTCCATGTCTGGACTCGCTACCTCCCTGATCTACAAGGACCCCAGTTACTTAGCATTCACGGTATCCTATCAGTCAGTCTGTGCAGAGATGGCTGTTCCTGGGCTATTTCTATAGATTCCCTACTTCATTTGCATTTATTTTGCCTGCATGTCAGTTTCAGTTAATGCTTTAATTAATTATATATTTTAAAGTGCTTGACCATGTGCCATATAGAGACAGGGTACAATTTTTTAAATCAATGAGGGGAAAAATCACTTATAGGGCTTATCAGCTGGAACATTTGTGTTTCACATATAAAAGGGGGGCTAGGAAAGAAATACCCAAGCCCCAAAATACCCAAACTCTACAACTTTGCCTAGATGGGGTTTTGCCTTGCAACAAAGTTTGTTGTGAAAGCCCTCGGAGGTATAAGAATGAACCTGCTCAAGCATGGAAACTTCAGGAAGTAGGAAGGAGTGATTGGCCCCTAAAAAAGCAGAACCAGAGATCTCCATCAAATGTTATCTTGCTGCTTGGAGAAAAAGGCTATTTTTACCTCTGGGTTATTGAAAGAAGCAAACTAGTAAAAACACAAGAAAACCAAAACACATGTGCCAAGGTCACAGCTGATTTGATCAGTCCTGCTTTCCTATAGCCAGACAAGTCTGGGTGTCTGGCAGACTCAGGCTTCTGCTCTGAAGTAGACAGAAGGGAGGTTGTGGGCATTTCCCCGCTGTAAAAGGAAAAGCCAATGGAAGAGAGAGTGGGAGAGTAATCCCAGCTGCTCAGTCCAGCACCCGGCACATGGGTTTCCTGCCTAGCAATTGCACAGCAGCTACAGCATAAATAACAACAGCAGCAGGTGGCAAACAAAGGACAAAAATAACAATAGAGCCGGGTGTGGTGGCTCACGCCTGTATTCCCAGCACTTTGGGAGACAGAGGTGGGCAAATCACCTGAGGTTGGGAGTTGGAGACCAGCCTGACCAACATGGAGAAACCTAGTCTCTACTAAAAATACAAAAATTAGCCCGACATGGTGGTGCATGCCTGTAATCCCAGCTACTTGGGAGGCTGAGGCAGAAGAATCGCTTGAACCTGAGAGGCAGAGCTTGTGGTGAGCTGTGATCCAGCCATTGTACTCCAGCCTGGGCAACAAGAGTGAAACTCCGTCTCAAAATAAATAAATAAATAAATAAATAAATAAATAAATAAATAAATAACAATAGCTACCATTTGTCGAATGCCTACTGTGAGAACAGCTCTTTCACTGGGTATTTTTACATGTATTATCATATTTTTTCCACATAACCTATATGATAAATGGTGTTATCCTTATTGCACAGTTGAAAAAATTAATAGAAGATTAAAATACCCAGCTCAGAGTTGCATAGTTAATATAAGAGTCAAGATTCAAACCCGGGTCTTTATGAATCGAAGGTTTAGGGGAAACCATCACTAGTGCTCAAGTTTGCCACTGTTTTCCGAGAATCAAGAAGCTGAATGAATCACAAATCACTACCACCAGTGATTCCAGCTGCCTGCCGCACCACAGCAAATGATTTCCAGGGGGTTACCTAGAGATTGCTACAAAACCTCACATCCCATAAAGCCTTTACATCTACCCTCTACTGCTGGAGGAAAAAATGTGTATCATTCTGCTCCTCTTCTGGGTCCAGATCTCTCACAAGTGCCTTCTAGTGACAGAATCTACGTGGGACCACTATTGGCAAAGAATCGTGAAAATGTAGTCCCCAGGCTACTAGCCCTGTGATAGGAGGAAGTCGTAGAATAGAGCAAGAATGAATCTGCATTGCCCAAAGGCATAGTCAGGGATATCACTACAACAATCCGGAATTTAGGAAAATGTGTGGAGGTAGTTATAATCCACTACTGAAAACTCTATAATAGGGAAGGCATGGCTATACTTTAATGGAAGCAGCTGATGAACCAAAACCACAGATGAAATATTTTGGCCATTATTTTGCACCCTGACTAATATTCTCCAGCTGGCCAAGTACTTTTTTGCAGATTCAAAGTTTCAACAGCCTCCGGAAGGAAAGGAACGTGCAGCTGAAGTCTCTTTCCAGCCCTTCCTGTTCTCACCAGAGTCCCTTGTGAGAATCCTATGCATCAACAGTTTTAATTATTGGTAAAAGAATTCTGGGCTCTATTTTCCACTCTCAGTGAAAATTCCTACCTGCTGGCTGCCTAACCCACTAAAAGCACTTTTCTGCTTACTATAATTTCTTGAGGAAAGGCTTTAATTTTAATGACTGAATTAGCTGAAATGACTTAAGAGAAATTTGGGTTAATTTTTAACTTAATTTCAATGATCACAGTTACATTCTATCCCTATATCCTGAGGGCAATTACTTCCAATACTCATAACTCTTTCTTGACTCCATATTTCTCAATATTATGCTGATACTGCTAGTTCTTGATTTTTCCATTTAGATGTTATGTATTGACTGTATACTATAAAAAATGGGGACTTCGCTTTCTTATCATTCAACATACACACATACACAAGCATACAACTCGGTTTTTCATTCACCCTCCCAAAATAACTTTTTGAGTTAAGTCAATATTCAGTATTACATTATTATGATAGGACATTTATTCACAGCTGCATCATGTTGTTTTCTGTTACTATATATCTTTTCTTATAAACTTTTTTGTTTTCCTTATATTTTTCCCCCTTGCTTAAATTTTCAGTAATCACGAAGTCATTGGCAAACTTTCTACCATAAGGAATAATCAATCTCCTTTCAACAGGCTGAAACATATCTCTCGGTATTACATTTTCTCGGAGATACTATCTCCAAGAAAATGTAACACCGAGAGATATGTTTTGCTCCGGGGGAACGAACAGCCACTCTCCTGAAGGTATCTCCAGGAAAATATGCTACCGAGAGATATGTTTTGCTCTGGGGGAGCAACCATTCTCCTGAAGGTATCTCCAAGAAACATGTTTGCTCTCTGGACTTACTGCCCAGCTACCATTCTGAGACAACCTGCTAATATCAGCCAGGGACTTGGACATTGTATCTCATGAAATGTTCCTGGGCACTCCCTTGAATCTCCTCTCCACATGAGGTGGTGGTGGTGGTGGTAGTGGTGGTGGTGATGGTGGTGGTGGTGGTGGTGGTGGTGGTAATAGCTATGTTTTCCCACAGTTGGGCCAGAGATTCCCCTCCACATTCTGACTACCCACTGTTCTTCTTAGATGATCCTACATGTGTCCTGGGCATGTGAAAGTAGGGTGCTGGTGTATTCCAGAGCCTGAGAGCCTCCCAGTGCCCCTGTGGCCAGTCTGTCTGAATGGGAAATAATGGAGAGAAACCAAAATACAAATGTGTGTGAAGGGTTTCCAAGAAGTTGTTATCCAAACCATTTCTGGAAATAGATGATAACATTATTTCCTTAAACCCAGGATGCCAGAAAAAGAGAGACAGACTGTAATAAATGGCATGATGTAAAAATTAGTTTCGAAATCCCAGTGTTTTTCTCTTTTTCAAGCCAATTGCTTTGTGCTAAATGATATCACCAGGGGTCTATGAGTGAGTTCTGTGTAGGCCCAGTGCCCAAAGCGTTTTTACAAATCCATTTTCTAAAATCATTGATGAGGCCATTGCTCCATGGAGTACAGACTCTGGCTCCTTTCCTCAAATTCAAACATTAGATAATAAATATGCTATCACAAAAGTTTGGTTAGCTGAGGCTCCCTGGAAAGCCAAATAGCAAAACCAAAAAAAAGCACAATTTTGCCACGTATTCCATGGAGAATACAAAATGCAACTGATTTAGACCTGGAGTGAGTGTCATTTCTCCCCATTGCACACAGAACACAGCGAAGCCCATCATTCTGTAAACATTTATATATACATATACATATACATATATATATATATATATATATATATGCCCACACACATATCTATATATAATAGTATGAACCATAATATCAGGCTTAGCTAACATTTTAATCACTAACACTCTAATAAATGGTATTTCTGCCCTACTAAAAGTAGGGCAATAGATTAGCAATAGATTTCCATGAGCCCCCTTCACCCTTAAAAAAGTATATAAATCAATTTTAGAAGACTTTTATGTTCAAAGTACTTTTCTTAGGTGAAGAATGACTTACACACAGTAAGATATATAACTATTAAGTACACAGCTTGATGAATATTTACATATGTAAACACCCATGTTACCACCATCCAGATAAAAATATAGACTATTTCTATCATCCAGAAAGTTCCTTTATGCCTGCATGTTATTGGGTTCATTTTTAATGGTAAACATACTTTATTGCTAACTTTATATTATGAGAATATTTGATTAAACAGAACTCTGACCATTCCAGGTAGAAAAGAAAACGAACATTTATCGAGCAAATGAAATTTTCTAAGCACTTTGACATTTCATGCTAATCCTGTTAGGTGTAATTATCTCCACTGAGCCAATGAGGAAACTTGGGCTCTGAGAGTTTAAGGGGCCTTTCCAATGTCTTACAGTCTGTAAGCAGCTCAAGGCCTTTGTTTTTTCTTTTCTTTTTTTTTTTTTTTTTGAGACGGAATCTCGCTCAGTCCTGCACTTAATTGATCCTCCCACCTCAGCCTCCCAAGCAGCTGGGACTACAGGTGCACACCACCACGCCTGGCTAATTTTTAAATCTTTGTTTTGTAGAGATGAGGTCTTGCTATGATGCCCAGGCTGGTCTCAAACTCCTGGCCTCAAGCTATCCTCCGCCTCAGCCTCCCAAAATGTTGGGATTATAGGCATGAGCCACTGTGCCTGGCCTGTTTTTTCCCTGTGATCACACTGCCAGGCAATATAGCTTACTGTATTTTGCAACTAAGAGAGTGTTTTTGTTTCCATGTGTGTGTGTGTGGTTTTTTTTGTTTGTTTGTTTTTTGTTTTTTTGGTTAAGTCTCATTTATGCCCAATACTAAAAAATGATAAAGGATAAATGAAATCCATAGAAAATAAAAAAATACTTATCTACAGGTAACCTTAAAATATCTTTATTTATTAGTTTGCCTTAAAAATACCTTAAGAATAAGACCCAGCACTTTAGGAGGTCAAGGTGGGTGGATCGCATGAGCTCAGGAGTTTGAGACCAGCCTGGGCAACATGGCAAAACTCCATCTCTACAAAAAATACAAAAATTAACCAGGTGTGGTGGTACATGCCTGTAGTCCCAGCTACTTGGGAGGCTGAGGTGGGAGGATCGCTTGAGCCCAGGAGGCAGAGGTTGCAGAGTAAGACCCTATTTAAAAAAAAAAAAAAAAAAAAGAATAAGAGGGAAAAAGAGAAAGATAGTGCCCATATCCTAGCTATGCCTTAAACACAAAAAGATATTGTTTTTTAATCTCTTTGAAATGGCTTACATTTGATATTGATTTTCAAGTTCAGGGCCACGAATAAAGGAATAGTGTTAACTAGACTCAAAACAACCTGCAATTCACCTGATCAACAAGACCAGGAACCAAGTGGCCCAGGTCATGGGAGTAGTGGTTTTGTGGGACCCTGGTTAGTGGTCCTTAAAGGCCAATTTTTGTGACCTCAGGGGTTTGTGATAAACCATCCCAGTTTGCCTGGGGCTGACACAGTTTTAGCGGTGAAAATCCAGTGTCCCAGACAAACTGGGCTGGCTAGTCACCCCATGCATAGGCACCGCCTTTTTTTTTTTTTTTTTTGGCACCGCCTTTCAAATCACCTTAACAAAATGTTGGTTTGATCTTTGGGATTCCAAAGGATGTTTAGGAAAGTGAAGAAAATCATAAATGAAAATTAAATCAATTTGTTCACCAAAAAGAGATTTCTTTAAAGAGGACACCTAAATGCTTCTGCTTATAGACACATAAGAAATAAGAAGAATGCAGAAGCACTGTCTCATTGCTTCCAGGGAGAATTTGGTGCTGGCTGACCAGGCAAGGATGGTAGTCTCTCACGGCATGCCCTTTTAGAGCCATTTGAATTAAATGGATGCGTATTCATGATTACACTAATTCAGTGTTGTGGAACTGTGTTCCTCAGCAGGCCTTGAGGGACCGTAGGGTGGGGAATTAGGGAAGTAATAGAGATAATTGCAGACACCCTTCACCTACTTCAAGCAGCTTTGTATTAGCTGTTTTACATTTTGGCTTCTTCACAAGATTTCACTTAAATAAAAGGTTTTATGATATTTTTAAAAGTCTGAAAACCACAGCACTAGTCCTTTTACTTACCATCTGTAAACAGCAACCCTTTCTAAACAATCCTTTACAGAAGAGAGACACCAAGGTCTACTGAAAAACTGGGGACATGGCGTCAAAGGAGTCAGGTTCCAATCCTGGGTCCACGCTTGCTGTCTGTGTGACCATGAGCAAGTTTCTTTATACCCTGGGAGCCTTAGTACCTTCATCTGTTTTCAAAAAGTATATGTACCTGTGTGTAATATTAGCTTAAAGAGTTGTGAGAATTAAATGCTATACTACTCATGAACTAACAAGCACTGTACCTGTGTACATAGCAAATACTCATAAATGTCTAATCTGAAACTGAATCAGTGTTAAAAAAGCATTAATGCAGAAGTAGGTTATTAAAATACTATTAAAAGGATGTGAAGAAAATAATAATACCACCTGCAAATGTTTATGTCAGGTTCTGTTCAAAGTATTTTATACTAATTAATTCAATTAATAAAACAGAGTGAAAGTTAGAGATGAGTGGAAGATTAAAGGAATGGAAAATTGGCCCTATGAGGATACTGGACCAGAGATGGGAATAATGGTTTACATTAGGACAAATGTAATCTCAGCTGATCTGTAGGAGATCTCAGCTAAAAATAAAGAAGAAATTATTTGGCTATCAAGCCAATCAAATGCTGGTAAAGAGTTTGTTAGGTACTGTGACTCCACAAGGCCATTTACCTAGGGAGGGAGCTGAAATATGAGGAAGCCAGGAAAGGGACAAAGAGGCCGATAGGCTAAATCCAAGTTGGCAGAGTGTGGCCTAGATGAGTGCCCTGCCCTAGAAGGAGAGCCATAACCAAATGCCAAGCCAAAGGACCACAATGAGAAAGTTGCCCAGTCAAAAAACTGAGTCATGAGTCATGGGTTGGAGTGTAACACCCTGAAACAGCATACCAAAGGCAAGAAGGCAGGGTCTGAAAAAGCCAGCTGGGCCATGTGTGGATCTCAGCAGATTATCAACAGCTCTGCCCTACATCTCTTGCAGCCACGCAGTTCACTGTAAAGCAGTCCTATTTATGAATTGTTAGCTCATGCCAAGACTCTTCCAGGAGAATTTATTGGGCTAAATAGGTGCATGATTGGCCAGTCGCGGTGGCTCACACCTGTAATCCTAGCACTTTGGGAGGCAGAGGCACGCAAATCACCTGAGGAGTTTGAGACCAGACTGGCCAACATGGAGAAACCCCATCTCTACTAAAAATGTAAAAAAAAATTAGCCGGGCATGGAGGCACATGTCTGTAATCCCAGCTACTAGGGAGTCTGAGGCAGGAGACTCCCTTGAACCCGGGAGGCAGAGGTTGCTGAGAGCCAAGATCATACCATGAACTCCAGCCTGGGTGACAGAGCGAAATTTGTCTCAGAAAATAATAAGTAAAATGACTTCTCTAAATGGTAGCTATTTATCCCCTCTTATCTCAAAACAGAGTTTGGATAAGGTAATCACAATGTATTTTAGAATTCTGTGAAAAACATGGAAGAGATGAATAAAAAGAGGGTGGGACAAAGAAAGCAACTAAGAATTTTTTTTGGCCTGGCGTGGTGGCTTACACCTGTAATCCCAGCACTTTGGGACGCCAAGACAGGTGGATCACAAGGTCAGGCATTCGAGAACACCCTGGCCAATATGGTGAAACCCCGTCTCTACTAAAAATACAAAAATTAGCCAGGCATGGTGGTGCCTGCCTGTAGTCCCAGCTAGTCAGGAGGCTGAGGCACAAGAATCACTTGAACCTAGGAGGCAGAGTTTGCAGTGACCCAAGATTGCGCCACTGCACTCCGGCCTGGGCAACAGAGCGAGAGACTCTGTCTCAAAGAAAAAAAAAGATTTTTTAATTGCCATTGATAAAAATTATATTTTTAAGTTTTAATATGAGTAACCCATCTAAAAGTGGGAATAAATAAAAATCATACTGTTAACCTAGTACAGAGGTTCTGAAACAGCAATCCATGCAGACTAGGTACATCAGAATCACCTGAGAAGTCTTTTTTTGTTTTTGTTTTGTTTTTTTTGTTTTTTGAGGTGGAGTCTCTGTCACCCAGGCCGGAGTGCAGTGATGTAATCTCAGCTCACTGCAACCTCTGCCTCCTGGGTTCAAGCGATTCTCCTGCCTCAGCCTTCCAAGTAGCTGGGACTACGGGTGCCCACCACCATGCCTGGCTAATTTTTGTACCTTTAGCAGAGATGGGGTTTCACCATATTGGCCAGGCTGGTCTCAAACTCCTGACCTTGTGATCCACCCACCTCGGCCTCCCAAAGTACTGGGATTACAGCGTGAACCACCGTGCCCGGCCAATAAGTCTTTTTAAAAATATATTCCCAATTATTTCCCCCAGACCTATTACAACACAATTTCGCAGGATGGGTCGGGTTATCTCTATTTTTTAAAGCTCCTTGGGTGTTTCTGATATACAAATAGACTTGAGAACTTGTGACTTTGTAGACACTCTCAGTATTTGAGGCCTTGTACCAAAAATTAGTGAGAGCTTTTTACCCAGCTACCTGCTTAGGGTACTAGGACAGTAGTGTTGGTTTGTTCTATTTGATTCAGGCACTTCTCAACAGTAAGAGAAAACTTTTTTTAACACAGGACCTGATGAGAAAAATGAGACAATATATATGGAAACACAACCTCCAATGATAAATGAATTGAATCCATATACCTTACTTATTGTAAGCAAAAATACGTATGGTAAAATATAAATAATCACAGGTTTAAATGCCCTCCTCTCTAGAACATTGGTAAAGCCCTTAACCAGGACCACTTGGGAGAGAAACTCTGTCCTTATCTGAGTCCAAATCTGCATCTTATTTTATAGTTTTCTTCCATGAAGTTCTTTTTTGGCTGTTTCCTGTTGTCAGTGCTAATATGCTCATTGTAAAGAACTTTGAGTTTTTTATGTCTACAATTACTCAAAGTCCAATGCCTAATACACAGGTTTTCTTCCATTTAAGTCATCAACTATATTTCTAGTATTGTTCCAGTCTCTACTCATAATTGCTTTTGTACGAGCCTGTATAACCAAAGAAACTTCTAAAGATACAGTCCTCTTATATGACCACTTTCAAATGGAACTGTTCCGCTCAAAGCTTCAAATCTTCCCTCAGGTGAGGCAGAGAGAGAAATCACTTCTAAATTGAGCATTTAGCCTTCATTACTATATTCCCCATATCACAATGTACTGTAAATGGCTCCCTTATCTTGCATTTATCCCAAGGTACTATAAATTTATGTTTAATTATTTAATTGTTTATCTCTACCATGAGTTATAATAAGTCTAGGAGGACAGGGAGCATCTGTATTGTCTATTGCTGAATCACCTATACCTAACTTGATGCCTGGCTCACATAAATGTTTCATAAATATTTGTTGAATTGAAGAATGGATGGATGGATAATTGTTCCCTGCTTTTCCACAGAATATTTCCTACAAAGTTACTATCCACCCTTGAGGCCCCAGAGAACAGACAGGGTAGCACATTCATTTGTGTGTGTCCTCAGTACTGAGACCAAGGGCTGACACACAGTAGTTGTATAGTGAATGTTTGATGAATGACTGAATAACCTAAGGCAGAGTTCACTAAGCCATATGATTCATTGCCTTGTTGTTCAATACCTTCCACAAAAGAGTTGCCTAAGCTTGTATATAATCTGAATCAAATCAGAGGATTCAGCAGAAATTCTCTGAACATGAATAGTCTGGCTTGTGAAACAGCTGAATATCTAAACATTCCCAAGTTCCCAAATTGTATGTAGACTAAATAATTTGCAACCAGGAATTGTCCTTGTTAGGGAGATTAGTGCTGAGAATATCCCAATTTGTACACTACTAAGTCCAAGAAACAAATTACATGTCTATTTGCCAGAGCCATGGTTTCTGTATGGCATCTTCTCAGATGAGTCAGGACCAAAGAGGTCATCAGTATCAGAAATGCAGTGACTGATTTCCTGCACCGTTGAAGGCTGAGAAATAGGATTTGGGAATTGAGCTTTATAGTCCAAATATTCCTTCCATCACCTTACCCCCCATAAATGCACGCACTCAATTGAAGTCAGATTACTCAGGCTGACTATAAAAGGCAAGATTTTCCTGTTTCCATTTTCAAATATAAAATAGCCACCTATAGGAAATAAAACATGATTCACAGTTAGGTAAATACTCTATTGTTAGTGAGTCAATAAACATGAATCAGTCGTATACTTATAAAGACAACCTGAAAGAATTTGAGGCATAGGATAACAAAATAAAAATTAGAGCTAACATCTGTTGAACATTTTGCTGTTCACCAAACATTGCACTAACAATATGGAATATATGACAGTTAATTTTAGGTGTCCACTAGACTGGGTTGGGAATACCCAGGTAGAGAGCAAAACATTATTCCCAGGTGTGTCTGTGACGGTGCTTCTGGAAGAGATAAGCATTTGAATCAGTAGACTTAGTAATCAGCAGACTTCCATCCAGGCTCTCGACCGACTAGATGATGATCACCCACATCCTCTGGATAAAAAGCCAGAGGGAGAGTGAATTCATTCTCTTCTGGGTTGGGGATAGCCATCTTGTCCTGCCCTCAGACATCGGAACTCCAGGTTCTCAGGCCTTCAGCCTTGGACTGAGAGTTGCACCGTTGGCTCCCCTGTTCCCAGGCCTTTGGACTCAGACAGAATTACACTACCAGCTTCTCTGGTTCTCCAGCTTGCAGACAGCATATCAGGATTTCTCAGCCTCTGTAATCACATGATCCAATTCCCTTAATAAATTCCCTCTTATATCTATATATATCCTATTGGTTCTCTTTCTCTGGAGATCTCTGACTAATACAGAATATATCTTTTAAATCTCCATACTAACCCAAGAGGTAAAGTCTATTATTATCAGCATTTTATAAATAAGAAAACTGACATCCATAGAAGTCAAATAATTTTCCCCAGATGACACATTATATAAAAGAGGGGCCAGGATTTAATCCCAGAAAGATAAAAAGGTAAAAATCTAAGCCAATCATTTAACATCTGAGTCAAGAAGCAGAGAAAAATCAGTGAACACCTTTAAAAGTTCTTTTGGGGTTAAGGGAGTCTGGCATACAAGTAGGATTTCCACTTCTATGCAGTTCAGACAGGAAAGGAGATGGTCCCAAAGTGGTAGGTGTGGCTGGGAATACAACCAATTTGAATCAAAAGGAGGAAAGAAAATCAGGTCCAGATCCAGAATACTATGTGTCTCTCCCAAGGCCTATTCCCCTCCCACAAAAAAATTGTCCAATTTTTAAAACTTTCTCTTAAGGGTCACATCTATAAAACAAATCATTGGAGGCTCAGAATAGCTACCTTTTACAAATATTATTAGCTCCTGAATATAGGTATCTTACTTACTAATCTTAATACATTTTGAAACCATGAGAATCACTAAATAAAGGCAGATCTTTTACCCATGATTCACCTACTAATCCAAAGCATCCAGCTAAATAGAATTCCCTGCTCTGCTCTGCTCAGAAAGCAAGAGGCCTAATCATAATCTACTCTCCGGTAGCCTCCAGCAGGTGAAATGTGTTCAACAGTCCCCAGACTTCAGGAGGGCAATTCAGTGTGCACGTAGATATAGCCAATAGCATCTGTTATCTGTTCCATCAAGCTTACCCAAGGGGTGGTGTTCAGGAACTCAAACCACGTTTTTCCTCTGCTCTCACATCGACAGCATAACAATCAACACAGAAGACTTCTGTGACCCCAAAACATGTGAAGATTTCTCCCCACTAGCAAACAAGGAATCCATTCTGCAGCAGACAACAGCTCGGTGTCCTCCAATTCGATTCCAGCTTTATCTGCTTGCAGACAGCGTCAGATCCCACAAGTAGAGGGCTCAATCATGAAAATTGGCCCCTGCTTCAGCCACCAGCCACAAGCCCAGGCTTGTCAGAACTTTGACTGACCAGCTTTAAGCTGGGGTTTCCATGACCCACCTCTTTGGGCTCAATTAATTTCATGGGGTGGCTCATAGAATTCAGGGAAACATGTTTACTGGTTTACTATAGAGGATATCACAAAAGATACAGATGAAGAGATAAAGGGAGTGAGGTATGGAGGAAGGGGCACAGAGCTCCTCAAGGTACACCAGGAACCTCCTCATGATCAGCTATCTGGAAGCTCCCCAAATCCAGTCCTCCTGGGCCTTTTATGCAGACTCCACTGGATAGGCATGATTGAAACATAGAAAACCATGTAGAAATGTGATTGGACAAAAAAGATGTGATCTAAACCCAGCGAGGCCCGTCTGTTCAGATTCTTCTTGGCCTCTCTGTGCAGGCTTCCTTCCTCTAGGGTATGAGTCAGGACCCTCTCTGGAATATAAGTTCTTATGACCCACAAGTAGATTGAGTCCTGCCTTGGGCAAGTGGAAGGAGAAGGTCAGAGAGTGATTCTGTTTCCTGGGGCCTGCACCTGAGACCTAAACTGCCCCATCATTATAACAAAGGACTATAAAAGGGCTAACGGAAGCTATAAGCCAGGAACCATGACATTCATATATATAAACCATATATATGTTTTCATTCATATATATAAACCATATATGTTTTCATTCATATATATAATGTTTTCATTTATATATAAACATATATGTTTTCATCCATATATAAATATATATTTGTTACATATATGTTATAAAATATCACAGGTGACACAAAGTAATGTACCTGCAATTTTTTCTTTGGTCCTTAACTGCTCTGAGGAACTAGTGTAGCCCTGATTTTCCTATGGGAATTGTGTATTGGGCACAGGTGAAACAATTACAAGTAGCAATGCTTCTAGATGTCCCTCGTAATAGCAGACCAATAAGCATTCCTCATAGAGTTGGGTCACAACTCAGACCCAGCTCTGATGTCTCAACTTCAATCTGCACAGAAGCTTCCCAGCACAATTCTAATGGGCAGACTAGGTTTCTGTAGTCCATAGACAAAGGCAGGAGCTAAAGTGGGAACCTGGATCTAGAAAGCCAAGGACAAAAAGACCAAAGCAAGTACAGAAACTGGAGTAAATAAGTTATTTCCAGGCATGGTTACTTTCATCTGTCAACTTGACTGAGTCTCAAGGTGCCTAGATATTTGATCAGCGATTATTCTGGGTATTTCGGTTAGAGTATTTTTAGATGAGATTAACATTTAAATCAGTAGACCGAGTAAAGCAGTTTTCCCTCCCTAATGTGTGTTGGCCTCATCCAATCCTCTGAAGGCTTGAATAGAACAAAAAGGCAAACTTTCCTCCTAGTAAAAGAGAAGTCTCCTGCTTTCAGACTCAAACTGAAATATTGGCTCTTCCTGGGTCTCAAGGCTGCTGTTCTTCAGACTTGAACTACACCATCAGCTCTCCTGGGTCTCCAACTTGCTGCCTGATCTTACAGATCTTGGGAGTTTCCTACCTCTGTAAATGCATGAGCCAATTCCTTATAATCAGACAACCAATTTCCATTTCCCTCTCTCTCTGGGTCTCTCTCTCTCTCTCTCTGTCCAGATAGATCCACACACACACACACAGATATACACACACACACAAACAGACACCATATTGGTTCTGTTTCTCTGGATAACCCTAATACACTTCCCTTGCACTTCAGCCCCTCACACCCATGACCCATGACCACACCTTTGGACCTTGTTACCACCCGGATCTGAAATTTAGCACTCCTCTACCCAACTCTGACCACGACTTCCTATCCCTTCAGCTCCCTGGGTCCTTTAAATCCACCACACCCTCCCTTTGACCTCCCATCTTTGACCAACTTAAACTCCTCCTGTACTCACTTCCTGCCCTACCTGCCTTGGCCTCAGATCCAACACTCGGTGTCTCTTAATATTTGCAACTCCCTTGCCTATAGTCAGCCACTTTTGCCCACCAAAACCCAAACTCTGAATCAATCCCACTGCCTGTCTACCTTTTCCACGTTTAGATCCAGAGTGCTCAGTGCTGTTGGATAAAATCAGAAAACCGCACATGCTGATGCCCCTACAAATTTCAGCTTCACTGACAACACACTCTCTGGTTTCTCCTCTTCTATCTCTAGACATTCATTCTCATTCTCTGTTTGGGATTCTTCTTCTTTCACTGGCCCCAGGGGTCCATCCTCCAGCCCCTTCTGTCTACACAGTGGATATGTGGGGAATTAGTTCCAGAACCACCCTCCTCACTCTTCCTCCCAGCCACCACCCCATGGCCACCCACTCCCCATCCTGTACCAGAATCTGCAACTACTTAAGTCCCACAGTTGGCCCTGCAGGAACCCTCAAATAGGAAACGTAGGCCTTCCGTATAAGTGTGTTTCACATCCCTTGAATACTGTATTTTCTACTTTTTTACTTATATGTAAAAAATCCACATGTAAGTGAACCGGCAGTTCAAACCCATGTTGTTCAAGGGTCAATTGCCTACACTTTTTGGATGATCTTATCCACCCCTATGCCTTTAAATCTTCACCCATATCCTAATTTTTTATCGATCTACATCACCAGTGCTGGTCTCTCTCTGAATTCCAGATACAATTGCCTCCTAGGCAGCTATAAACACTCAAACTCCACATCTGAAAAAGGAGCTCTTAGCACCTTCACCTTAACCACCATTAACAACCTATTCTTTTTATATTTCCTATCCCAGTGAATGGCAATATCACCCACCTGGTTGTTCAGAATAGAAACCTGGGGCTCACTCCCACATCCAGCAACTAAATTCTGCAATATTAATAACCCTTTAATATCTTCCAAATGGTGTACACGTGATATTGTTTCTTCAAGGCTTTATTATTTTCTCATCTGGGCTAATGCCTTAGCTTTATTTGCCCTTCTCAGAACTTTCTTTTTTTCTTTTTTTTTTTTTTTTTTTTTTGAGACGGAGTTTCTCTCTTGTTACCTAGGCTGGAGTGCAAAGGCACGATCTCAGCTGTCCGCAACCTCCACCTCCCCAGTTCAAGCGATTCTCCCGCCTCAGCCTCCCGAGTAGCTGGGATTACAGCCCACCACCATGCCCGGCTAATTTTGTATTTTTAGTAGAGATGGGGTTTCTCCATGTTGGTCAGGCTGGTCTCGAACTCCTGACCTCAGGTGATCCACCTGCCTCAGCCTCCCAAAGTGCTGGGATTACAGGCATGAGCCACTGTGCCCAGCCGCCCTTCTCAGAACTTTCTTTCTTGCAGTGAGCTTTCTATCATTAGTATATAATATTCAATAAATATTTTTGGGTGTCTATTATGTGTCAGGAACAGTGCTGGGATATAATGAGAAACAAACGTAGACACAGACCCTGTCTTCCTGAAACTAACACTCTCTCATGTTCTTTTTCTAACAAATGAATTTCATATTCACTCCTTGCAAGACATGTGGTCTGGAGCCAGATGCCTTTGGTTTGAAGCCCAGATCTTCCATTAGACCATGCATGCTTGGTCAAGTTAACAAGCCTGTGCTTTAGCTTTCTCATTTGCAAAAGAAGAATCATGAGAGTGCCCACACCCAGGGCCAGCAGTTGCCGATACACACAGTGGCAGTGGTGGGTAGCAGTGCTTCACAACTGGCATCCCTCCTGCTAGGATGGCTGCCAATGAGGACCAGTCCACGCCAGTTGGTAAATATTTTTAACTCTCTCTTCCTTATTCCATAGAGTTGGTGTGAGGATTAAACGAGCTAATACATGTGAATGCATAGAAGAGCACTGACACTGAAAAGTACTCCATTCCATAAATATTCGCTGATTTAAATTCAACAGGTGATTTCCCATCCCAAGGTATCAAAGCTCTCCATTTCTTGCTACCTGATCATCTTACTTTCTGTTCCAGCCATACCAAACCTCTTAGTTCTCTAAAAAGGCCACTTTCTTTTCACCCACCTTTATATTTTTATATACGCTGTTCCCTTTGCCTGGTCCACCCTAACCTCTTCTGTGTCTGCATACAAATATACACATAAACACCTGGAGAATGCCTACTCTTTCTTCAATGCTTAGCACATATTTTTAAAACTCCTCAGTGTGGCCAGGCACGGTGGCTCACACCTGCAATCCTAGCACTTTGGGAGGCCCAGGTGGGTGGTTCACTTGAGATCAGGAGTTCAAAACCAGCCTGGCCAACATGGTGAAACCCCATCTCCATTAAAACTGCAAAAAATTAGCTGGGCATGGTGGTGCGCACCTGTAGTCCCAGCTACTAGGGAGGCTGAGGCAGGAGAATCGCTTGAACCCAGGAGGTGGAGGTTGCAGTGAGCCAAGATCATGCCACTGCACTCCAGCCTGGGAGACAGAGTGAGACTTCATCTCAAAAAACAAGAAAAAAAAAAACTCTTCAGTTTGAGTAACACCTCCTTCAGGAAGCCATCTCTGACTCCCCCTCTAGGTGCACTGACTCTGGTCACTTATTAGCAAACATCAATTACTATGGGCTTCTCAGCCTCCCTTCCCTTAACAGCCTCACTCCTCTTTCCTTTGAGAAATGGCTCTTCTCACACTACCTACTCTGTGGGAGTCTGCAGTATCTTTAATTACAGTTGCCACCCTCCAGCCACAGTAGCCAGATCCAATGACTCACAGCATCCCGTGGCCCTTGTGATAGTGATTGGTCCAAGAAGTGGGCGTGTGACACAAACTTAGCCAATAAAAGTCCTTGTCCTCCCTTGGATTGTTCTAACTAGAGCAAGCAAGGAAGGTTTTTTTGTCTCTGGGATCAAGTAAATAGAAGGATGTGGCACAGGGGTTACTTACAGCCACATTCTCCACCATGGAACCAAAGAATTTTGATATATTTTTAGAATATATTGGCCTTACCTCTATCAAAGGCCATTGCCTCTCTAACTGGAGTTTTCTGTTTAACAAGAGATTCAGTCAACAATGAATGTTTGTGCCCATTCGTCGTAACATTCGTTGTTAACAATTAATCTCTTGCATTCAGATATACATAATAATGAAAATTGGGCACAAACTAATTACATCTCTGGCCACACTTTATATTATATCAATATTAAAAATAGTATGATATTCTTGCCATAGTTGACAACAGGAATAGACTCAATTTAGCTATTTGAATTTTTTTTTTTTTTTTGACATAGAGTTTCACTGTCGCCCAGGCTGGAGTACAAGGGCACGATCTCGGCTCACCACAAACTCCTCCTCCTGGGTTCAAGTGATTCTCCTGCCTCAGCCTCCTGAGTAGCTGGGACTACAGGTGTGCACCACCATGCCAGGCTAATTTTTGTATTTTTAGTAGAGATGGGGTTTCACCATGTTGGCCAGGCTGGTCTCGAACTCCTGACCTCAGGTGATCTACCTGCCTCGGCCTCCCAAAGTGCTGGGATTACAGGCGTGAGCCACCATGCCCAGCCTGCTATTTGAATCTTTAGAGGAAGGAACTGTCCTTCACACACATTTTGAGGGGAGAATGCATAAGTCTGTCCACAATTTGAAACTTAGAGACTGAAAACTAAGTTATACTCAAACAGAGCTCAAATCTTTCCTTTAATGTGAAAATCTTTTGCATATGACCCTTTAGAGCTAAAGGGGTAGGAGACATTAAAAGAAACAAAACAAGGCATTTTTCTGTTTATTACAGAAGAGAAAAGAAAGAAAACAATTTAGTTAAGCTAGAAAGTAACTTATCTGAAATGAAAAAAATGCAGTTTCTAAACCTTGTTTAGCCATTGAGTCTCCAGAAACATAGCAACTCTATTGTGAATCCTCTCTTCCTCCCCAGCCAGATCTATAAATTAGAAATAATATTATGTGTCCTGGATAGTCTCACTACAGTTTAATGAGGTTATTTCTAAGAAATCCTTTCATTTCAAAAAGTCATAGGAAAATTCAAAGAACTTTTATTGTAAAAGGACTTAATTTGATTAAAAAGCCCTCCATGCCTACTTTGTGAGTCATGCAAATTTCCTGCTGACTTTCTGTGTGTCTCTATTATCAGCATTAAATATTTATTTAAAGTCTATTGAAGTAAAAAATTATTCTCCCAGCTCTCAGCCCAAGTTGATTTCTAATGACTATTTAGTTTTTATGACGATTTTTACATTTTTCATTAATAATCGAAGAATCTAGTGTTAAATTGAAAGTTATCAACATTGGCCCCTTGCAAGTTTTCTGAATGTTGAAAAGATCTTTTTTTTTTTTTTACCATATCTTTCCCTAATTGCATGAGAATAAGGTTACACTTAATTATTATTTAGAATTTCTATAGTACATTTATACAGGCAAATACCTTAATTGAAGTAACCAGGATGTACTGCCTTCTCAACATCCACTTGAATATCTAATAAGCATCTCATGGAAACAGATTGTGAGGACAGAAAAAAAATAAATAATAATAATAATAATAAGTATCTCAAATTTAACATATCAAAAAAAAAAAAAAACTTTCCTGATATTCACCCCTTCCCAACCTGCTCCTCCTGCAGTCTTCCCCAACTCAGTTAATGGCGACACCATTCTTTCAATTGTTTGGGTCAAAACCTTGGGGTCATCCTTGACTCCCTTCTTCGTCTCACACTTCACATTCAGCCCACTAACAAAGCCCATCAGCTCTACTCTCTAAATATATTCCAAATGTGCTGCCAGCTTAGTCCTGCTGGCTGCCATCCCTCACCTGAATCACTGCAGCCCCTGATGACTGCCCTCCCTCTTCCCACTCCCGCTGCTTCAGTCTATTCTCAGCATAGCAGACATAGTGAGCCTGCTGAGCAGCCTACATTAGAAGATGTCTTCCTCCACTGCCCCCACCCACCGTGGCTGCCCAGCTACTTGGAACAAAAGCAGAAATCCAGACTATGATGACAACGTAAAATAAAAATAAAATTCTAAGCCCCCCAAACCATTTGAATGGACCCCTCCTCTTGGCCAAGGGCATTCCAAAGTTAATCTGAAAAACTAGTTCAGGCCTCCATGGGAAGTGAGGGCTGGGCATGCCTCATTATGCCCTCCTCCCTTTGGAATTCAGGTACAACTGACCATTATATTATTAACATTAAAACAGAGAACTTAAGACTTTTTGTAGCAATAAGATGCCAAATTCTGGCCTGCCTCTAATATAGCATCACAGGACACATAGCAGGCCCTGAAAGAAATCAAAGTATTTTACCCTAAACTGTGTTTATTTGATATATTTTGAAACGGCCCTGCAAAGCTGTCTCTTGTGGGGAAAATCTACATTCTGTAGAGAATCCTTTTCCCCTTCCAGGTCTTTTCCCTGATCCAGGAGAGAATTAGCTAAGAGTCTGGCATCTTTTTAAGTCTGATCAGAAACATTTACAATTTTATTTTCTCTGAAGCCTACCTGGAGGCTTCATCTGCATAATAAGAACCTTGGGATTATAACCCCTTATCTTACCCCAGAGACTCCCATCTATGAATTCCAGGTCTTTAGATAAAAATTATTTCAATCATTTGCCCATCAGAAAATCTTTGAATCCCCCTATGACCTGGAACTACTCCCTGCCCCACCACTTCAGTTGTCCTGCCTTTCCGTACTGAACCGATGTACATCTTACATGTATTGATCGATGTTGTATGTCTCCCTAAAATGTATAAAACCAAGCTGTGGCCTGACCACCCTGGGCATATATTCTTGGGATCTCCTGGGCCTTTGTCACAGGCCATTGGTCCTCATTGGCTTGGAATGAATCTCTTCAAACATTTTACAGAGATTGACTCTTTTTGTGGACAACAAGGACTCCCGTGAACTTTCTAGCCTCCAACCACCAGATCTGCTCCTTCTTTGGGACTTTGTACTTTGCTCTCGGCACTCTCTTCCCTACAATATCTGCATGAAAGTTTCCCTCACTTTTTTTCCAGTCTTACTCAGAAAGGGGCATTTGAGTAAGACATTTGAACAAACTTCCCTGGCAATTTTATCTAAAATTGCAGCTCCCCACTCCTGATATGTCCTTTCCTCAATCCTGCCTTATCCTCCTACCCCCTTCAACACTATACCTAATCCCCTACATACTTAGTGTAATCTGACATAATGCTATTTATCACCTGTCTCCCTTTCTAGAATGCAAAAAGCAGAAGGGCAGATATTTTATCCCTTTTATTCATGACTCTGTCTTAAGGGTCTAGCACCAAGTATGGGCTCAACAAATATTAATTCTCAAAACAAAAATATGAAAGAGCTTCCAGCTACCTTCACCATAACACCAGGGATGATGTCTTCTGCTATTAAATTTGCACCTTGCCACACATGCTATTCTTTTTATATTTGTAATTTTCTTTTTTCTTTTTCTTTTTTTTTTTTTAAGACGAGGTCTTGCTATGTTACTCAGGCTGGTCTTGAACTCCTGGCCTCAAGCAATTCTCCTACCTCAGCCTCCCAAAGTACTGAGATTACAGGCATGAGACACCATGCCCAGCCCAAACATACTATTCTTTTCCTAGTGGATATTTCAGACCATGAAAATAGAAGAGTAACTGTGGCAAAGGGGAGTTGGGTGGGAGATGGATGGTGCTTTGGCTCACATGTGATTTGTCTAGATGGCTCTGGATGCTCTATATCAGCTGGAAAAAAACCACAGCAGCTTTATGCAGAAATAATGAGCACCCAATCAGAACTACACGTGCCTGAGGACAGTAGAAACTTTTCAGAGCAAATCAGCTCAAGGAGCAACAATTTCTCCACTGAATATTGACTAGAATGGAACCTACCACCAGCCTACAAAGGTGAATCTGAAAAGTCTTTGGGTATCATTCAAATAACAAAAATCACTGAGGCCCTGGTAGTAAAATGGGAACAGTATAGTCCTTATACCAGGCAACTGCTACCAGCTGACATGTGTTATGTACATAACCAGATCTTCTGATTTTTCAAGAAAAGCCAGACTTTAGATTTCATGTGAAATTCCTCAAATGTAAAAAGTTGTCCTCTTATTCAATTTTTTTTTTTTTTTAAGATGGAGTTTCTCTCTTATTGCCCAGGCTGGAGTACAATGGTGTGATCTCAGCTCACTGCAACCTCCACCTCCCAGGATCAAGCAACTCTCCTGCCTCAGCCTCCTGAGTAGCTGGGATTACAGGTGAGCACCACCATGCCCTGCTAATTTTTCTGTATTATTATTGGAGACAGGGTTTCACCATGTTGGCCAGACTGATCTTGAACTCCGAACCTCAGGTGATCTACTTGCCTCGGCCCCCCAGAGTGCTGGGATTACAGGTGTGATCTACCACGCCTAGCCAGCTCTTACTCAAATTTTTAAATAGCAACACTGCCATATTCTGTGGGACAAACAAAACAGCTTCTAACCACATTCAGCTGGGACTCAACATTTGCCTTATATGCTAATGAAAGCTAAACCCAATTCTGAGAAGACTAAACCCATATAATCAAACTCCTATCTGTTTTAATCTTCTGTTAAATTTCTTCCTCATAGTCCTAGCCAGGGCAATCAGGCAAGTGAAGGAAATAAAAGGCATCCAAATTGGTAAAGAGGAAGTCAAACTGTTGCTGTTTGCTGATGATATAATGGTATACCTAGAAAACCCTCAAGACTCGTCCAAAAAGCTCCTAGATCTGATCAATGAATTCAGTAAAGTTTCAGCATACAAAATCAATGTACAAAAATTAATGGCACTGCTATACACCAACAGTGACCAAGCTGAGAATCAAATCAAGAACTCAACCACTTTTACAACAGCTGCAAAAAAATTAAAATAATTAGGAATACACCTATCCAAAGAGGTCAAAGATCTCTACGAGGAAAACTACAAAACACTGCTGAAAGAAATCATAGATAACACAAACAAATGGAAACACATCCCATGTTCATGGATGGGTAGAATCAATATTGTGAAAATGGCCATACTGCCAAAATCAATCTATAAATTCAATGCAATACCCCTCAAAATACCATCATCATTCTTCACAGAAAGAGAAAAAAAATTCCTAAAATTCATATGGAAAAAGAAAGCCCACATAGCCACAGCAAGACAAAGCAAAAAGAAACCTAGAGGCATCACATTACCTGTCTTCAAGTTATACTCCAAGGTTATGGTTACCCAAACAGCATGATACTGGTACAAAAACAGGCACATAGACCAATGGAACAGAGTGAAGAACCCAGAAATAAAGCCATATACATACAGCCAACTGATCTTCCACAAAGCAAACAAAAACATAAAGTGGGGGAGAGGTCACCCTATTCAACAAATGGTGCTGGGATAATTGGCAAGCTCCATGTAGAAGAATGAAACTGGATCCTTATCTCTCACCTTATACAAAAATCAACTCAAGATGGATCAAAGACTTAAATCTAAGACATGAAACCATAAAAATTCTAGAAGATAATATCAGAAAAACTCTTCTAGACATTGACCTCAGCAAAGTTCATGGCCAAGAACCCAAAAGCAAATGCAACAAAAACAAAGATAAATAGATGGGACTTAATTAAACTAAAAAGCTTCTGCACAGCAAAAGAAATAATCAGCCAAGTAAACAGAGAACCCACAGAGTGGGAGAAAATATTTGCAAACTATGCATCCAACAAAGGACTAGTATCAAGAATCTACAAGAAACTCAAACTAATCAGCAAGAAAAAAAAAATAAATCATCTCATCAAGAGTGGGCCAAGGACATGAATAGACAATTCTCAAAAGAAGATATACAAATGGCCAACAAACAGATAAAAAAAATGTTCAACATCACTAATTATCAGGCAAATGCAAATTAAAACTACAATACCATACCACCTTACTCCTGCAAGAATGGCCATAATTTGAAAATAAAAAAACAATAGATGTTGGTGGGAATGTAGTAAAATGGGAATACGTTTATACTGCTATGGGAATGTACAACCACTATGGCAAACAGTATGGAGATTCCTTAAAAAACTAAAAGTAGAACTACATTTGATCCAGCAATCCCACTCCTGGGTACCTACCCAGAGGAAAAGAAGTCATTATATGAAAAAGATACTTACACAGTCTTGTTTATAGCAGCACAATTCATGATTGCAAAAATATGGAACCAGCCTAAATGCCCATCAACCAAAAAGTGGATTAAGAAAAAGTGGTACATATATACCATGGAATACTACTCGGTCATAATAAGGAACAAAATAATGTCATTTGCAGCAACCTGGATGGAGTTGGAGAACATTATTCTAAGTGAAGTAACTCGGGAATGGAAAATCAGACATTGTATGTTCTCACTGATAAGTGCGAGCTAAGCTATGAGGAAGCAAAGGCATAAGAATGATATAATAAACTCTGGTGTCTTGTGGGGACAGGTGGAAGGGGGGTTGAGAGATAAAAGACTGCACATTGGGTGCAGTGTACACTGTTCGGGTGATGGGAACCCCAAAATCTCAGAAATCACACCTAAAGAACTCATCCATATAACAAAATACCACCTGTTCCCCCAAAACTATTGAAATAATAATAATACTAAAAGAAAAAAGAAAAAATAAATATTTCCCTCATAGGAAATACTCTTCATGGTTTTCATACACAGCTCAGAAAGCTAAGTTAAAATGTACTTACTACTCACATCTTAAAACTTTACACACATGTGAGCATGTCCCAACTCTCAACTCACTGGACAGAGCAAGTGGGGAGCCTGCTGTGAGCCAAAAAGTATCTAGATAGGTCTCAATGAGCTTAGAAGTTTATTTTTCCCAGGATAAAGACGACATGCCCAAGAGAATAGAACACAGAATCACAGAAACAGTGCATGATCTGTGCCTTTCTCCAAAGATGATTTTAAGGGCTTCCATATTTAAAGGGAAAAAGGGAGGGTATGGTAACCCACATGTTGCAAGAGAAAAGGAGCAGGTTTGGTAATAGTCAATTATGTATTCATCTCAAGATAAGATGAACACAGAGTAGCTACCTGTGGTGATATTTAACCCTTTATCTGTAGCTATCTGCTTAGGAACAAAAGGAAAAGCAGTTTCTGGAGTGACTCAGCTTTCAGCTTAATTTTTTCCTTTTGGCATAGTGAATGGGGTCCTGAGTTTTTATTTTCCTTTCACACCAACCTCCACCCCAGGTGACATTCACTGTCCCCTCACAGGATCCCAAGTGTCCTTGGTGCCTACGGGTAGGGTCTGACAACAGTGAGAGTGGTAGAGAAATTCCCAGCAACAGCAAGGGAGGAAACAAGGATTCTGTGTCTGCCAGAGAAGGAGGGAGGGGACAGCCTATTTGTGTGAAAAGAACACAATAATAATCAATATGGTTAATTATTGCCCAAATCCCTTAGTAGACCAAGAGCCTCTCAAAAACTAGGCTATATCTTATTAATCTATGTATCAGAGAATCAATCACGGCACCTGGCACATAGTAGGCCAGGTGTTGGAGGAAGCGGAGCAGTTTTTGTATTATATGACATAGTAAAGAAAAAATTCCTGGTCCAACCCTCAGTCAGTGGTTCCAAAACTTATCCAGAAAACTGCAATGTGAAATTTAACACTTCAGGGCAGGGGTGTGATTTGCAATTTCAGAATCACAAGCTGTATTGTTCTACTTCAAAATGTCACAATGGAAGAAAAAAAATTAAAATTAAAATCTTTTAAAATAGTTTATTTTAAGAAATAGGAGAAAAATCTAATCCCATTAGGAAGAGGTAAAACAACTGAGAATCCACAGAGATACGAACAAAACTGTTTTATACAGATTTTGTACTGGGAAGTTATCTCAGTCATGAAACAGAAGCAAGCTGGCTTCAGCAAAGTCCCTGTAAAAGCGAGGAGTGGGGGAGCGTTCTGTGCAATCAGCCTCAACCTTCCTGCTCTCCCTGCAAACACATGTATTTTAAATGCAATGATTTTAGCAAGGGTTTGAGAACTGTTATTTGTTAGATGAAGACTATGTAATTAAACCCACCGTTCTGAAAGAAAAGCTTTGTGGGTACTTTTTTTTTTTAAATCTTCTGTGTCTGGGCTGGTAATTTTTTCCTGTCTCACACCTACTCAAAACCCAGGGGATTTGTCCTTGATGCCTGGCATGAATATAATTACAGTACAGTTCTCTAGTGCATAGTTCAATCACAGCAGACAACTATTGATTTGTGTGTAAATCGGAATACATGTAATTTTCTCCAGACGAGGAGTTGTTAAAATGCATTAACAGCCTCGGGTTTCATGTTTTGGATATGGTGACAGTGGGGGTGTTGGTTGTTTTGCTTTATATTTTTCATTTTCTTTTTTTCCTTTCCCCCAAGAACTGAGATAAGCTCTTTCTGAGCAGGAAAGCTCCACCGACTTGTTCTGACAAATTCCCATTCCAATTTCACACTGGGTCACACACAATCAGAAGAACAACGTAAGCGGGACTTCAGGGTGAGCAAAAAGGTTGAGGCTGATTGCACAGAACGCTTCCCCTCTCCTTGCCTTTACGGGGACTTTGCTGAAGCCAGCTTACTTCTTTTTCATGACTGAGATAACTTCCCAGGACAAAAAAAATATATATTTATTTAATGATCCTAAAAGATTTTGTTTTCACATTTTTCTTTGAGTTGCAATAATAATAACACAAAATGTTCATTTTCTTCTTGTTTACACAAAACACTCTCTGATTGCTAAGAGACCACATAGTATAGTGGAAAAGGACAAAATTAGGCAGCTGAGAAGACCTGGGTATGATATTGGGTCTGTCTTGGCCCTGGGGAAGTCACATACCTTCCTTAGGCTAAGGTTTTCTATCTACAAAAGTTGACTGAGCATCAGTGGTTTTCAAATTGTACACCGTGTATTTAGGGTACAAATTTAGGAAAGGATACATGGGTCTCTAGGAGCCCACTCCCACCACATACTTTAGCCACAACAGGTCAGTTCTTATCTGTTTACATACTGGATTTCCACAGAGAAAGGGTTTCATATTTTTATATGTTTGAAAAAAATCTCTGTCCTTTCCAATTCTCACCTTCCATAATTCTGTGGCTTTTCTCTGGGATCACAGATAGCTTCAATTTCCTGCAGTACATAAGCTCATTAATGCAGACCACTATACAAAGTGGAAAACTGGTTCATGCATGATGGTTTTCTCCAATAGGATCACCTTCACCATCAAAAATATGAATTTATTAAGCATTCATTCATGCATAGTGCCATGTGCGTTACTTTTCAGCACATGCAAAGTGTATAGGCTTTGTTTTAAATTTGAGAGGCTGAATGATTTTATAGATTTTGGAAATGAGAAATCCTGATAATTCTTTCAATGTAGTATAGCTATTAAGTAGCAGAGGCAGCGATAAAAATGAATAATATATTTGAAAATGCTTTTGTAACACAAACTATAATGGTCAATAAGCAATTAAACAGTTTCATCTGGAATCACTGTTGCCACGGGATATTAATGGTTCCCCATAGTACCAAACAAGAAACTATCATGGCTCTATGCAAATAAACAGATTTCAACATCCATTCCAAGTCGGAAGTAAACCTTCTCAGGAAAAGGGCATCTAAATACCACCTATTACCACAGGCACTGGAAAGAACATTAATCCCCCAGAACATATGATATAAAGTCCAAGAGCAAGCCGCTACTGGGGAAGAGGTGAAATATCGAGTTCAGGTTGGGAACATAGAGATCTGCAGCGTTACACACCCACAGTCAGAATTGGCAATTCACATTGGGAGGGAGCAAAGGCTACCATAAAAATTAATGAGTGAAAGCCCAGTATTCAAAATGCACTTTAAGCAATACTTAAGCAAAGACTAACATTTAGCAATAAAGATCATAAAGCAAGAAGGAGATATCTTACAGTTGACCACAGTAATAAAAAGAAATGAACCATATTGGACTACAGTAGAAACTGTTACCTTAGCCATACCAGTTGGTGTTATCACTAGGTCCACTATGAGAAGAAACCAGAGATCAATATTGGCATCAGCTCAAATCTTTTTTATACCATTGTCTATCCACCTTGTTGAAGAAACACTGTCACCAAAGCTAGAATGCAGCTTTTAAAAATTGAGAAACCATAAAGAATAAATACTTATCTAGGTGTCCTTTTTCTACTATCTATTTTTGCCTTAATTTTTCTACTTTGTGAGCTGGTTTGGCTAACAAATTGAACAATTCAATTCTATGCTGAGTCTTTAGATTTAATACAATTCTTGATCTATTTTGCCAAAACAGAATGGTCCCATGCCTCACAACTAGGATAAAATATAAAATGAGGTTTCCCACCAAAGAGAAATAGCCCAAATACTCCAGTGTTTAAATAATTTTGAATGCTTTAAGGGGGGACTTTAGAATTCTGATAATCTTATGTACAACCACAAATAACACAATTAGATTTCTTTTCAAATGTTACAGAAATTCGTAAGAGGTGGCACTAAAGTTATTTAAAATCTACTACCCATCGTGGAAGTTAAATTTTTTAAATGTGCACCGTGTAGCATTCAGTACCATAGTACAATCCTCCTTCTAGGAAATCATGTGATGAAAGAAAAATCACCTAAAAAGCAGACAGTTCATGGACACCAGTTTGGCTACATCAAGCCATGAGTCTGTGGCTCCTGGAATCAATGAAAGAACATCCTATGGGGTTCATTTCCATCTGAAACCAATAGTGATAGTTGTTAGTGCTGTTTGCCAAATATTTCTGGTTCTCCCTATTTCCAGGAACAGGACACAATTGCCTTTTCTGGCTCCCTCATGATTGTGTGGAACCACATGACTAGTTATAGCCAGTGACTTGTGAGCCAAAGGGAAATAAACTCCTTCTTGTTTACTTGATAATTCAAGACTTTTAAGAACTCTCTCGTTCCTCCAGCACAGTGACCAGAAGTAAGCTTTTGTTTGTTTGTTTGTTTGTTTGAGACAGGGTCTTGCTCTGTTACCCAAGCTGGAGTGCAGTGATGCAATCACAGCTCACTGCAGCCTCAACCTCCTGGGCTCAAGTGATCCTCCTGCCTCAGCCTCTCGAGTAGTTGGGATCACAGGCATGTGCCACCAAGTCTGGCTAATTTTTTTTATTTTTTGTAGAGATGAAATTTTGCTGTGTTGCCCAGGCTAATGTCTAATTCCTGAGCTCATGCAATCCTCCCGTCTCAGCCTCCCAAAGCACTGGGATTAAAGGCATGACCAACTACTCAGTATAAATGATGGATAGTGCTCTATCTGTCTGGGTCCCAGAGTGAGTCTAGCTCCCAGGTATGGACACATCATGAACAGATAGCACAAGAGAATTAAGCCTATGTTGCTTTAGGCTGCTGAGATCTGGGGATAGTTTGTTACTGCAGCACTGCTTAGTTTATCTTGACTGATACAATGCTTCATAAGTTTGGATCTTCTTGGTGCAGGGGTAATGTACACAAGAATAGACGACCATAACAGACTCCAAGAACTGACCTGATCTTCACTGGGAATTCCCCAAATCAAGGATTATGCTAGATCTCTCAGGCTGAAGACCCTAGCTCCTCTATCCCACATCCCTAAGCAGTTCTCTAAAGCCAAAAGGAAATTCAGGGTCTGTAGGCTTTCAACCTATTGTCCCCCCAACTAAATTGCTTCCATGAGATGGGTTATTCCCTGCCTTCTTTCCCCAAAATGTTTTGGACATTCGATCCAACTGCCAAAATAAAATAACAAATCATGTGCAATACCTTGAGGGAATTAGAGTAAAAGTTGTTTGTAGCTTCCATAGGATAGAAAGTTTGACAGGTTCATTCCCTTTTCAGTACTAAAGGCTGACATAGCACATGAAACCATCTTGGTATAGGACAGTTTTCCTCACAAAGCATTTATTTCAGGCTCTTCAATTATTAAAAATTACTTCTATAAAAAGTAAATATTTTAAGAAGAAATATTTCTTCAAGTCAGTGCTCATATTTTGATGGGAAGGGGAATTTCTTTCATTTTTTTGTTTATATTCACTGTTCATTTATCATAGCACTGGGCTGTCATGATAACAGCTTCTAAAAACAAGACTCCTTGACATTTTACCACAACCTTGGAAGATTGCGGATTTTTATCCACTTTTCACTCAGATGTATGATTTTATATAATGTCAAAGAATTTTGAGTGCATTTTTTCAGAAAAAAACTCTGCTAACCAGACTTATGATCAAACTAGAAACATTTTGACAGAGATCACCATTAGCAGAAAGTTATATGAAAAATAAAATGAAATGAGAAATGATGAAATACTGTTTTCTTTCTTTCTCTTTCTTTCTTTTTTTTAAAGCTGAGAGAGTCCATGGAACCAATAGCTTAGTAAACCTCTTACCCTCAACAACCGCGAGCTTCAGAAAATATTCTCTGAACTTAGCATTTGGAATAAGGCTTTATACTTAGCTCTTTGTTTTCTCCATCTCCTCTGATGGTAGTGATACGTTTTTTAAATGCCTAAAACCTTTCCTTGTACCTAAGAATTCCCTAGGTTTCATGAATTATTGCAAATGGGTAATCACAAGTGCAAATGAGGAATTTGTAACACAAGTACCCATCTGTGCATGCAATTAACTGCCTCCAGCAAGTAATTGCCTGTTTTTACAAAAGCCTACTTAGAAACCTCAACTTAAGAATGTATTTTTTTTAATAATTCTGCCATAACACACAGCAGAACTTTTTCTTGGGACCAACACTTTCAAACAAGCTGCCAAATAATCTATAATTTTTAGTCTTATAAAGATTACCTAAGCAGCCAATCCCACTGTAACTGATTTCAGAGGAGCCTGACACTTCTAGACATACTCAGGGAATTTTTCAATCAGTACCAGCCTTTTGTCCAAGAGACCCCAGCATGGCTAATCCTCATGGGAACTGCTCCTGTTGAGGCACCTTTGGGAGATATCTGAAGCTTTTAGTATTGTTTTCATCAATTCATTCAAGAAATATCTGTTGAACACCTATGAAATACAAAGCCTTCTGTTCTAAGCTCCATGCGAAATATAAAAATGAATTTTAACATGGAATCTTCTCTTAAAGAACTTACAATCAGAAATAGAAGACTTAAAGCTAATTATTCAAAATCGAAGTACCTTTGTAATTCAATATTGTGAAGGTGTACCTGTTACCTTACTAGGCCACACCTACCTAGCAAAACAGTCATGTGTTTTGGGTAAAAATCATGCTTCAGCAGGATCTGAGCCTCCGTTAAGTTGTGTCACTGACCCCCTACTCCCCTGAAATTGGGCTGCTTGCCTTCCCTTTGCAAGGCCCCCCAGTCTCCTTGATAGTCATAAACATTTTTCATTAGCTGCTATTGACTTTGCTCTCCTCCATCTGCTGCCAAAAGTCTTAATCCATGGCTATTTTTGATCTTGTGCCAAGCCGCTACTTCCTTGTTATTACCAAATACCCTATCGTTCCTCTCACCACTGTTGCCTTACCTTTAAATATCACCTACATACTGAAAACTCCCAAATTAAGATTTTGAGCCCCCAACCTCTTCCCCTGATGCGCAGACTCATCTACCTGCTTGGTCAACGTCTCCACTTAGGTATCTGATTATCATGTCAGACTTGTTTCCTAAAACTGAACCAAACCTGCTCCTCCAATGATTTCCCCATCTCAGTGACGGACAGTTCCACACTTTAAAGTTACAGTCATCCTTGCCTTCTCTCTTTCTCTCACACTAAACCTCTAATCTGTCAGCATATCTTTTTGAATCCACCATCAGAGGGGTCAGATTCCCACCACTTCTCACATGTCCACTGTTACCCCCCTGATCCAAGCTGCCATCTCCTCTTGCCTGGATTTTTGTAATTGTCTCCCAATGGGGACCCCTGCTTCTACCTTAGCCCTGCTAGAGTTATTCTCCCACTCAGTCATCAGATGGCCCTTTTAAACATCAGTATTTCACTCTTGTGATCAAAATCTTCAAAGGGCTTTCCATCTCACTTAGTCAAAGCAGAATTTCCTATAAGAATCAGCAGAATTTCCTATAAGAATCTACAAGATACTTCATTGACTGCCCTACAACCCATCTTTCTTTTATCATCTTCCACACCACCACCACCCCCAGTCATTAGGATTCAGCAAAACTGGCTTCCATGTTCCTCCTTGCACACACTAGGCATGGACCTCTTCTCACATGTTGAGATCCTCTTCCCCAGGTATCTGTAACTCATTCCCATCCTTCTTTCAGGTCATCTTATCCTAGGGGTCTTCCCTGAGCTCTACAATAATTCCTGTCCCCTGCTCACTACCACTCTTCCAGTCCTAGACCCACTTTATTTTTGTCTGTAACCCTTCTTGCTGTATGATATATGCTTATTTTCTGCCTCCCTTATTAGAATGCAAGTTTCACGAGGGCTGAAGTTTTGTTCTGCTAAATTTTCTAGCATCTCAAATAATGCCTGCCACATAGCATTATGTGTGTATGAATGAATAAAAATGAACTAATGAACACTCCTAAGGTGAAAGAGGCTCCTCTCCCCATCAGAATTAAAATCCTTATTTGGCTTACAAAATAATGTCCTTGCCCTCTTTATTCTTATCTTTCTCACATGGAAAAAACTGGAAGAGTGTCTCTGATTGCCACAACTTGAAGAGTTACTCTCAAAGACAATAAACTAGCATCCTAGAATGCGGTCTGGGTTCCTCTAATCTCTAACCTTGGGTTGAATTCCTTGCCTTAAAGGATAATCCCCAAGAAGCTGAGGGAGCTCGTTGTTTGAGTCTTACTTTCACCGTTCTGGTGCTCAGGTTTCAGTCACCTTCCTCTTCCTGTGCTCTCCTAGGCCACCTGTCAGTTCTTCATGATCATAAGATCCCTAGTCAGCTCAAATCTCCTGCCTTAGGACTACCTTTGAAAACACATTATACACACAAGAAGAAAGGATGAAAAAAGTAAACTTTTTCACTTAACCTTATAATTACCCCTCAAATTCAAAAAGCAATAGCCTTGATTAACACTAAGCTCAAATTTTCAGATACTCAACTTTCTCACTAGGAAACTGAAGCACTATCTTCCTCAGTAGGTAATTATAAGTTGCTAAGGAAATGTGACAAAGTGATTGAAGGAAACCAAAAGGGATACAATCTTCAGAATCCAACCACTTTTAAAAAAGAGTACAAATGAAAAGAAACTCTCCCAAATGCCAAGAGAAATATAAAAACAAATTATATATGAATTGATGTGCTAAAAAGATTGTGCTCTGCTAAAATTGGGGTACTATTTTTAAAGATTTAGTTTGATTTATTCCATTATGTCTAAGGTAAAAAAAAAAAAAAAGTTTGAACCATTATCAAAGCTCAGCAAATCAATTTCAGTATGTGCCTTTCAAAAATTTCTCTTACATCTAAGTTAATAAGCTTGCTTTTTTAAACTATGGTTCAAAAACTTAATTGGATAAAGATATTATTGTATATTTTCAATTTATGTACCAATAATGTAGCTTTCCCTATTTTTAAGATACAGCAAGTCACAGAACATAGTTCTGTTGTTCAACAACAATAAGATTTGAGGAAGAAGAGAAAGAAAACAAGAACGAATTACTAAAATAGAGAAAATTCTATGGCAAAAAAGTTTCCTTTCTATAGTTTAAATACTGGCCCTTCTGCATGAAATAACAAAATAATTTTTATTTTTCTGAGATGGAGTCTTGCTCTTGTTGCCCAGGATAGAGTCCAGTGGCGCAATCTCAGCTCACTGCAACCTCTGCCTCCCGGGTTCAAGCAATTCTCCTGCCTCGGCCTCCCAAGTAGCTGGGATTACAGGTGCCCACCACCACACCTGGCTAATTTTTGTATTTTTAGTAGAGACGGGGTTTCACCACGTTGGTCAGGCTGGTCTCAAACTCCTGACCTTATGATCCACCCACCTTCGCCTCCCAAAGTGCTGGGATTAGAGGCGCGAGCCACTGCGCCCAGCCCAAAATTTTTCTTATTATAAAACTTTCTAACAAAGGCAAAACCAAGCTACGTATGAAGAAGAAGGGGTAGGAAACAATAGGAGGCCCTTTTATAATAAATAACCCTATGGTTTTTGCTTTCTTACTGGATAAGAAAGCAATAAAAGCTTTCTTTACTGCAAAAAAAAAAAAAAAGTTTATTCTTTACTGCAATAAAAGCACAATTACATGGGGTGCTCTGGGGGCCTGCAGAGCATTTAATCACAGATTTTCCCCCTCAGGTTCTGATTCTACAAAAAGGACATTAAATAAAGTGCCACATGTTCACATTTTCAGTTTAATTACCTCTTTAAAATGCTAAGATTTTTGAGCCACATGGGACTCATGTACATTTTCAATTACATAGGAATCAATATTTTAAATCATTACATTCTCATTACACCTTCCTGCAGTTCATGCATTACCCTATCTATATTTAATATTATGCGTTTAAATAACTTGCCTAAGCCCATTTAACAAGTTAGTAAAAGAACAAAAATGAGACTTGCCGCAGCAATTCTGCATACCAGCTGAGTGACCTTGGGTTGGAATCCAAACCCCTGTGGGTCCCTATAAAAGAAGAAAGTTAGACCAGAAGATCACAGCATCTTTTCTTGCCTAATAGCCAATGATTTCCTATTCTTGATTTTACACTCAAACCTTTTATCTCTAATGTGTTTGAAGGTAAGACTCTCAAAATTCAGCATTATTGTCTCTCTCTGAGGACATCCTGAAGATAAGCCCTTCAAGCACTTCATCAACCAAAACCGTCATTTATATGAGTGCTTATTCCTTTTATAATTTCTTGAAAGAAGATTTTGACATCAGTGAAAATGAACACCCTCTCTGTTCACTATATCCAATAACCCATAGTATAACGCTACCATCCTCAGACCTTTCCAAGTCTTCCTCTTTCACCTCTCAGCTCTCATTGAGCTAAACAATTTTGATTCTTCTTGATTTTTCTCCATAATTTGTTTTCCTACAACTTTGTCATTTTCTTCAGCCTTTGAATTATCCATCTTTAAGTAATATAATATGGAAACCTAATTTATTGTTTGAGTAGAAAATGTCGTTGTTCTCCCAATATGTTAGGAATTACTTTTTCACTCCAATGCAGGGAAATGTGGTGGTATTGTTTTGTTTTGTTTTGTTTTGTTGTTTGTTTGTTTGTTTTGAGACGGAGTCTGGCTTTTGTCACTCAGGCTGGAGTGCAATGGTGCGATCTCGGCTCACTGCAACCTCCGCCTCCCAGGTTCAAGCGATTCTCCTGCCTCAGCCTCCTGAGTAGCTGGGATTACAGGCGCGCCACCACGCCTGGCTAATTTTTTTGTATTTTTAGTAGAGACAGGGCTTCACCATGTTGGCCAGGCTGGTCTCGAACTCCTGACCTCAGGTGATCCACATACCTCAGCCTCCCAAAGTGTTGGGATTACAGGCGTGAGACACCACGTCTGGCTATTTTGTTTTAATTAACTACACTGAGCTACATTATTACCTTATAGTCAGGTTTTCATTTCACTATCTCCAACTCTATCTGGTGGCTCTTATCTATAATCAGTAGTTATCTATTCTCTATGTTTTATAGTTTCATTCTCCTCCAGATGTAAAATCCAATGATAGAACAAAGTTCTGGCCAGTAGGGTCTTGTTATGGGCTAAATTGTGTCCCCCCCAAAATTCACAGGCTGAAGTCCTAATCCCAAGTACAGTAGAATGTGCCTGTATTTGGAGATAAGGACTTCAGTGAGGTAACTAAGGTTAAATAAAGTCCCAAGGGCAGGTCCAACCCAATATGACTGCTGTCCTTATAAGTGGAAGAAATTTGGACACAGACATGTACAGAAGGAAGATCATATAGGGACACAGAGAGAAGACAGCCATCTACAAGCCAAAGAGAAAGGCCTCAGAAGACACCAATCCTACTGACACTTTGATCTCAACTTCTAGCCTCCAGGACCGTGAGAAAACAGATGCCTTGTTTAAGCCATCCAGTTTGTGGTACTTTGTTATTACAGCCCTAGAAAACAAACATAAGAAGAGATGCCTCTCTCTTGGTTGTGACTTTCGAGGAGAAAATGACATTGCTGCCCTCCATACTCATTGCTGCTAGAATGAGGAGTAAGGTGGAAAGCATGCCTCATTCCAGCACACACACAATATCGGTGGCTCACACAGTGTTCCACTATTACCACCCACATGCCCAGTCCCACTGATACAAGTGGACAGATTTAGGACTTTCACAAGAAGAAAAGCACATTTCTCAGTAAATTAAACTAGATCATCAATGTTTCACCCTTATTTTTTTCTTTATACTCAAAGAAATATTAACAGCCTAATAAATCTCAGGTAGGTAGCTAAACACCTAAAAATTTTCCAGAGAAAGAGTAAGACCAAATTTACTCTTGATGTCTTGCCCCTAATCTTAGCACCAGTGACTATTGTACTAGATGTTTCCTCAAAGTTTATATTCCAGGGGTCCAGCTCAGTATACCCAAGGGAAAGCAGACTTGGGTATACTCTTTTCAGAGAAGTCTAACATTTGAGCCTGGAACCAAGGCTAGAATTCCTAAGAAGAAAGGCTTACTCATCGGATTTTCACAAAACAACTCAATGTTTTTCATTTTTCCATTTATTTTTCATTTTCATTTTCATTTTTCCATTCATTCACTTTTTCAGGAAATATTTATTGTGCATCTAGTGTGTGCAAGGTTCTGTAGTAAGGGCCAGAGCTATAAATGATGATAAAGCATCAACATAACAAAAAACCATAAGAATTGTCCCCCAGAAAGCTAGAGCATGAGGATTTCTAAGAAAAGGGAAGAGTGAGAAATCACAGAAATCAAAAATGTAGGATTATGAGAGAAAAAACATTCCAAAGATCAGCTGCCCTATTTTTTCCAGGACATTTTATCAGTTCAGGAAATCAAAATAAAAATATCACATCATTTGAACAGATATTCAGATGTGATGGGCAAACTATAGTCGTGTGACAGCTCACAAAGAGGGATAAATATTTTCCTCTGCCTCCTTCCCTCTCTGACAAATATGCTGATCGGCTCCTTTGCAACTCCCCCAAATACATACTATTTACATTCATTGAAGACAGCCAAATCATTTTACAAGTGTATTTCAGTGTTTTGAATCTTCTAACATCAGGCAATCCCTGTTACTTTCTTTGAAACAAGTTTCCACTATGCAGAGAGAATAAATAAACACACTCTGTGCTGTTAGCAGGTTCACTCTGTTGTCTGGGTTGGGGGGAATGGAGGTGGTGGCAGTGGCAGCACTGATGGCGATGGCCGGGCTCAACTCTAAGGGAACAGTGCTGCTTTTTCTTGCAGCCCCGGGAGAGAATCGCAGAGTGCTGCAGGAAGAGGGAAGATCCTGAACCCACTCAAGAGAGCGCCTCAAGGGCAATGGTGTTCTCTCTTCAGGCACGTGATCGGGAACAAAGGAATCTTTATTCATCTCTTTCTGCTGTACTGGTTTGCTTTATATTCCTTTTAAGCAGCTGAAAAAGACCATGAGCAGCCCTTTCAATCAGCTGAGGAAGAGATGAAAGGTTTCAGAAGAGAGAAGCTGTCATTTCTGAGAATGGTTTATTCACATTATAGAATAATCTTTCAAGAAAAGAACTCTACAGGACTGATCTTTTAATTATAGAGGGATAAATACATCTGTGAAATCTACCAATTTCACTTTGGATTAAATACTCTTACTAAAAGCCAGATATTCAGTAAACAAAGATCTCAATTTGGAAATGGCTTTTCTCCCTAATACATGTCTTCTAGCTAACGTCCTACCCCATTCCACCCCCAAATTCTAGTTGCTATTTGAGAAACAAAAATACATAACCTACTAGAGATGGAGTTTCAGGGTCTTAGATATGTTTCATTTGCTACCAAGCAAGCTCTGGATTCTCAAAAATGTTGATCAATTATCTTTAAATAATTTTAAGATCACAGTGTCTTATAGGGAATATTTTTTGATTTATCAAAGAATCTCAACATATTTAATCCTATGCACAAATCACATCCCAGCTGTGGTTGAGAAATACAAGCAAGAATCACAGTTAGAGTCTTTGGTGTACCTTCACAGTGCCAAAGACAGGGTGGGCAAAGATACACACTCCATAAATATTTATTTACAGAAATGACATTGTTCATAATTCCAGGAATTCCACCAAAATTTTAAATTGCAATTTCTTCTAGTTCTTTTTGGATGTAAAACAAGCATAGAAACAGTGCCTGGCTCCTAGCTGGTTGTGTCTTTCCTGGCTCATTTTTTATGTAGTGCCTCTGACTAAAACAGCCCAGAAGCAATTCTCTTGTCCACAAACAAGGGAGCCAACAGCTTTCTGTGGCCCTTTTCCATCTCCCAGTATTCTGGATGAGTCAACCCTCTTCCTTGGGGGTTTCTGGAGACTTTTGCAAGTGCCCATTTCAGAAAATCCCATTTCCACTTGAAGTATTTATCCCAGAAAAAGAAAAGATTAAAGAAAAAGAAAACCCTGAGTTTTCTCAAAAACTATTTATTTTCCATTGATGTTCCTGCTTACGTTTTGTGGAAATCCTTCTCTAACTTGATATTTACACAATATTTTAACATCTCCTTTTTGTGTTATTTCTTAACTTTGAAATAAATGGAGATTCTTTAATAGATGACATTTAGACAGATGTCATTCCAACAGTAGGCTGATTCTTCCTATTACTTAGAAATTGTTTAAATTCTGAGGCATTCTCATTTATGTCTATTGGCATCAGTTAACCTGTGGTTCCAAAAGCTAGTGCCAAGTTTTGGTTCTTCCTGTTTGCAAAATCAACCTTTCCCCATGTCAGCTGTTCCTAGGGTGGAGGCGGTCGCAGAGTTCCCAGCAACACTTCTTGTCAATGTACCCTGTGGCGAACATCTCTTCTGTTCCCTAGATCTCATCCCTAGATCATTGTCCATTCTTCTCAGATGCTTCCCTCAGCATTCAGGGCCCAGGCTCCAGGAATCACCATTGCTTCAAAATAATCTCATAACTAGCTTCTAGACCAGTTTTCAGCCAATCTCTTTTTAAATCTTCTTCACAAAAATTTTGAGGCTAACCCATCCGATTTTAATCTAAGTAAGGAGAGGACAAAGATTATTTGCTTGACCAAATTTTGGGCAAGCTCCTGAAACTTCTCCTAGGCTCATCTGTGTAGTTTCTTATAAAGTCCAGTTTTAACAAAGAATCCTGCTGAGTCAGTTTAGCAAGCACTTCCACCCTTGATATCCGAGCACCCTCTGTATCTGGCTGGGTTCCTCCTCCTCCACCATCCCCCAGGTGATGTCTGCTTACCCTGGCCTGTCTTCAGTAAGAATCCTGTTAGGTCAGTTTAGCCAGAATCCTCCCTTGCTCCTGAAGTTTCCTCTTAGTAATTTTTTTTATCTAATGACCCCCACCGTGCTTCTTCCGTATAAATTCCCACTTGCCCATGCTGTATTCTGAGTTGAGCCCAATCTCTCTCCCCCACTGCAGAAGCTGACTGCAGTGATCTCTATACCTATTAAGATGGTCCCGAATAAAGTCTCCCTTCCTGTGTTTTAAAAAGTATCATTGACTAGTTTTTTTCTTTAACAGAAAGGAAGAGATGGTATCAAGACATTTTCTCTTTATTATGGGTAGGTATGATATCACCTGTGGTAACTTTCATTTCTTCTCTACTTCCATAAAGCTAAGGAGCTTGGCTGAATAGGCTCAGCAGCCAGCTCTGGGCCCACACAGTCCTCTGTTCATAGAGGGGAGAGTGTCAGCTCACAGTTCTTCACTCATTCTCTCCATTTTACTTTGTCATTCCTCTGCTGTTACACTGACCTGCTGCCAGGTAAATGAAACTGACTTTTTTATTTTTATTTTTTGAGACAGAGTCTCACTCTGTGACCCAGGCTGGAGTGCAAGTGGCATGATCATAGCTCACTGCAGCCTAGTACTCCCGGGCTCAAGTGATCCTCCCACCTAGCCTTCCAAAAACCTCCACAGGTGCACACCACTACATTCAGCTTTTTTTGTTTTGTTTTGTTTTGTACACAGGGGGTCTCCCTTGTTGCCCAGGCTAGTCTCCAACTCCAACTCCTGGGCTCAAGCAATCCTCCTACCTTAGCCTCCCAAAGTGCTGGGATTACAGGCATGAGCCACCACATCCAGCCATAAACTCTGACCTCTTGGGCAGGTGGAATTTCCCTCAAACATAGTAGATTCCCCTGGCATAGGGTAGAGGGGGGATCCTTGAGAAAAACTGGATCATATTCTGCATGGCATATATTTCAAATATTATATTCTTACACTGTATTGTATATATTAGTTTGTAATTCTGTTTTCCCCTCTAAAGTGTCAACTTCATCAGGGGATGTTACCTCCTTAAAGGAAAAACTATATTTTATTTATCATGGTTTTCTCAGTGCCTTACACATTGTAGATGCTCAATAAGTAATTGTCCATCTTCATGTACTGTTGTTCTTTTACACGGTCCTCAGGAACTCAGCAGAGGGGACTTGAGACAAAGGAAAGGAGCTTAATGGACCTCCCTCACAGGAATAACATTTAATAAAATAAGACAATAGGAGAGTAGGCCTGGGAACCATAAAGGAAGAAACCCCTAAAACAAGATTCAGGGAGGGGAACTATAGAAAAAAGGGAATAACCGAGGGCCATGTGTCGGCAATAAGAGATAAATATCTTAGAAAGTATTGATCTAAGACAAGCCCAGATCCCCCAAGTGCCATTTCAGAGCTTAAAGCAACTGCAAAAGACGAGGAACGGACTTTATCAGTAAGGGTCATGTTCCTCACCTCACTCCCACATTACACCCTACACAAAACTCCCTCACTCCACAGGGACTTGATGAATATCATCTGTCAGCCTCCTTCCTTTCCTGGTTTCTCAATGAGCCTGTTTCCCTTCTCTTCCTTTTTGATCTTGATAGGGCCTTATCTATCCCATATCCTCTGAAAGATAACCAGCTACTCAGAATGGCCTCTTCCTCACCATCGTCAGTTCCACCCCCGGCCACCTTGGCAGCAGTTCCAATCTTGCTTCACCTTACTCGCCACAGGCATTTAAGCACACCCAATAGGCCTAATCTTTACTGACCAGCAATGCCTGAGTAACTGATTTGAATAACCTAGATTTTTTTCTCTCTGGCCTGTAAAGAATTTCACGGAAAACCCACAGGCCTCTGCTGCTGGCTGCCATGATGAATAGCCATGTTTATTTTTCTGGTGTCTCTGTCTGTTTCTATTACAGTGATGTGCTGTGTCCTGGTATCTCTACCTCTATTACATGGATGCACTGTGTTCTGGGAGTCTGACAAAATAAAAATATAACAATAACAACAACAGAAACCCTGCATAATCTGGAGGATATCTTAAAATGACAGCCATTGCTGTAAGGACTATAGCATAGAAGGACAGAGCTGGGGCATCTACCAATCTTGGATTTGAATCTTAGCTCTATTATAAGACTTTTTGCAAATTACTGAATCTCGCTGAGCCTTAGTTTTTTTAATCTGTAAAAGAGGACAAGAATACCACCTTCCTCACAGGGTTACTGTGTACTTTTAACCATTCTGCCCTCTACACAACTGCAATCCAAAAACATTGCACTTGGTTCCTCCTTCACTTATTTCCAAGAGATCCATGAGATCCCTGGTATCACAGAGTGAACCCTGCTAGCCTAAAGGAGATACCATCCGAGTTCCGTTCATTATTTTTAACTATATTTAAGTGTATTTGATTCTTCAACAACTAGAGCCTAATTTTTTTGTATTCAATGGAATTTTTTCAGGAAAAGAATCTGCACTAACTTATATGACTGATATACAGAGTAAACATAAAGGTTCACGAAGCCAGTGGTTCACAAACTGAGGACTACACATACCCTGGAGGCCTCAAGGAACACAAATTCATGCACTCGTTATGATTCATGTGAGGACTGAGTGAACAATGCTATGTAAACACACACAGATATATCCACATATATTCATATATATGCAACATTGCTGTTTCAAATATAGCTTGTTTATATAGAGGCTATTAATAAAATATATTTCAAAGTGTTATTTAATTTATAAAAGCTTTTATCATTGCCTATTTTCTCAGCCAACATTTGCTATTATAACACGTTGTGGTTCTACATTTTAATATTAATATTAATAATTAAATTGTGACACTGTTATTACTAGTAATGTTTATTATTAATTGTTAATAATAATAGCCAACATTTATTATGTGCCAGGCACTGTTCTAATGACTTAACATATATTATGTACTCACATACTCATTAAATCCTCACATGATCCTATACAGTAGACCTATTATCATTTCTAATTTATGTATTAGGAAACGGAGGCACAGAGAGGTGATGTTAACTTGCCACAGAGCTGGTAAGTGGCAGAGCTGGGATTCAAGCTCAGATATCTGGTTCCAGAGTCCAAGCCCTCTGTTTTCACATTTAATCAGTGGAGAACTCAGGTTTGCAATTATATATTGGTGTCACTGTTTTTAACCAAAAAATTATTTGTGACCTTGACATTGATTTTATTTTCTGTGAAAATAAGCATATTTCTAAGAAGATACAAACTTTGATATATGTGTGTACACTGGCATATATACAACCAGAGGTACAACCAGGAAATCTGTGATAACTAAATTCAAACAAAATAATAATAGCTGAACAATGAGAACACAGGGACACAGGGAGGGAACAACATACACTAGGGCCTGTTGTGGGGGTGGGGGAAGGGAGAGCATCAGGATAAATAGCTAATGCATGCGGGGCTTAACACCTAGATGATGGGTTGATAGGTACAGCAAACCACCATGGCACACGTTTACCTATGTAACAAACAAGCACGTCCTGCACATGTATCCCAGAACCTAAAATAAAATTAAATAATAATAAAAACAGTTCACGCTGGCTGGTCTGCCTACATATGCTCCAATCCAAGTAAGTCACATGGGCCAGAGTAAGTTTCCATTAATGGCATTTCCTTTGATTCTTATTTTGTCACTATCTTGCTGCTTTCACTTTTCTCCACCTCTGTTAGGAAATTGGCTTTCCAATATTGAGCTATTTGATCCAATATTGAGCTATTTCCTAAATTGGGAGGTAACAACAACCACAACAACAGAAGCAACAACTACCGAGGAAGTTAAATGCAATAAAAATGGAATGACACATTTCAACTTTTCACCTCTCCACTTGAGATACATGAACAGTCACATTCACCTTCCATTTAGTTGATTGAACTTTCAAGAACATTCATTGACTCTCTGCCATGTGCCAGAAATTATGTTTAGAGCTGTAAATATGTGAATAGAACTAACAATGCACCAATACAGCACTGTCTAAAAGATTCCAGGCAGGCCATTCACTCAACTTATAACTGTACTGCAAGATAGAATGTCATCAATACCATTCACGGGACAAAATTCTATATGAGAATTGTCATTCTGAACAAGAAGCAGTAACTCCAAAAGAATTAGTCATCTGATAGGAAGCCTTCCTTTCTACTCTCTCCCAAGAGCTCTCTGTAGCATTCCTGTAGCCACCTGGAATCCACATTCAGATCAGCAAGGCAAGACCTCCTTATGCAAATCAGAGAGGCAAGACCCCCTTACACGACTGTGGCCACTTTTACTCCAGAAACAAATTGATTTAGGCTGACCTAAAAGGTGACCTTTTAAATCCATGTTCTCTGCTGATCTCCTCCACTTCCTCCCAGTTTCTTTCTTTCTTTAATTCAGTATTTTTTGTCCTCACCTTTCTCTTCTTCATTGTCCTCCTTCTCTTAAGGTATGCTATTTCCCAGGATTATTTCCACGAGGTGACTAATGTCATATTGTGTGATGCTTCTTAGTTACCATTTCAGAAAGTGACATTTTTCAACCCTGTCTCCAAATTCTGAGGATTGGTGCTATTTAGAAATGTATAGCCCCTTAAGCCTTAAATATTCTATATTTGATGGCCCTAAATCATCCTTTCTTGTCCTTCTGAATCAGAATGAGTCAGAAGTTGGATAAAATATCAAGGTCAAAAACAACTTTAGAAAAAGTAAGGAATCCAAAGAAAGGTTTGATGAGAAGAAAAACATAAACAATGAGACAATCACCTGCAGGAACTCCCACTACACAGACACCTAGGATACACGGACTCTTTGGGAAAGTATACTACAGACAGCATACTGAAAGTATAAAGAAATAACTATTCTGGGTGAATAGCTACAATGGCACTGATCTGTAGTCTTTCCCCCATAAATCCTAGAATTTTTACTTTTTCTTAGCACTCTAGTACTCCTATTAATTCATTTGCAAACTTTCCACTTTTATTGAGCCCCAGTCTTTTGGGCTAAAAATATTTGGGCTGATTTTGCCCCTGGAATATAAAAGTAGATGTTACATTTAAAGTTCAGAAGAATAGTCCACTGAACTTTCTATGCTTCATTTGAGAGGACAGTGTTGATGCTGACTCTTTAACAAACTTGGCAAGGTATGTTTAAGAAGTAATTCTAATTTTTATCTGTATTGTATAAAAGACAATGTGATCAAGTGAGAAGGTCATGTAGAATACAAGAGATTTCTGTGTTCTAGGTTGAGCTTTCTAACTCTCTAGGATTAAGTTGGTTAAGTCATTTCACCTCTCTGGCTTCAGTTTTCTCACTGTATTTAGTACATAGAAGGTGTTCTGTAAATATTTGTTGAGTGAATGAATTAGTAATAGATACTACTTTGTAAGATTATCATAAAGAGCTAGACTTTAAGCTCCTAGTGGAGTAAGCAGTCATGGCTATCTTGGTTACCACTGTATTCCCCAGCACATTCCCAGGTATATAGCAGAATCTCATCAAAAACATGGTGAATTCCCCATGTTCTCATTTACAAGTGGGAGCTGAACAATGAGAACACCTGGACACAAGGAGGGGAACAACACACACTGGGGCCTGTCAGGGAGTTAATGGAGGGAGAGTATCAGGACAAATAGCTGATGGATGCTGGGCTTAATACCTAGGTGAGGGGTTGATAGGTGCAGCAAACCACCACAGCACACGTTTACCTATGTGACAAACATGCACATCCTGCACATATATCCTGGAACTTAAAATAAAATCAAATTTAAAAAAACATGGTGAATTAATGAGTAAATGCACAAATTAATAAATTTTATAATAGTTTCCCTATTTTACAAAGTTATTAAGAATAACTTGATTTTAGGTTCCCTGTGAAGACAAACCACGTTGTTTATGTTTACCACTGTATGTCCAATGCCTGACAACACTCTGGCATTTGTGGATGTTCAATAAGCAATTTTTAATTAATGAATGCTCAGTAAAAATAGATGTAAAATTACTTCAAAAAGTACTAACTACAAATACCAACAGCAGGCATTAAGAGTCTGTTTCCCCCACATGCCAACACCAATAATCCCTGTAGAGAGATGACTGGCCTGAGATAGGTATCATCTCTATCTGCTGAAACAATTTACTCCAAAGAAACATGAGGCATAATGATTTAGAAGAGGATGAGGCAGAATCTCCTAACTCACAGCTGGCTCTCAGGCTGGAAACAGCCCCATGGTAAAGCTCAATACAGTCCAAGGATATACAGTGGCAGTGGTTACCTTTCTAAGGAACATAATCCAGATGGTATTCATTTCCAGATCCAAGTAACAGAAAATCCTGACTTAGTGGGTCCAGACCACAAAGAACATGTATTATCTCAGATTGCAAGAAGCAGACCAGCTTCAAGTGGGTAAAGTCCGGGGCTCAACATCATTATCAATGAGCCAGGTTATTTCCTTCTTTCAGCTCTGCCATTCCCTGGGATGTGCCCAGCTGGTTACTCTGAGTTTAAAAATGTCTGTCACATGGGCGCCTGTAGTCCCAGCTACTCGGGAGGCTGAGGCAGGAGAATGGCGTGAACCCAGGAGGCGGAGCTTGCAGTGAGCTGAGATCGCGCCACTGCACTCCAGCCTGGGCAACAGAGCGAGATTCTGTCTCAAAAAAAAAAAAAAAAGTCTGTCACAGACGCAGACATTACTGGATGACACATGTAGTCGAAGAAGAGGGGGTAAGTTTTTCCTGTAACTCATTTTTATCAGCAAAGAAACCATCTCAGGAGCTTCCCAGGTGAGCTCTCCTCAGATCCCACTGGCTGGAACTATGTCACATTTCCATTCCTAAACCAATCAGCAGCAAGCAAATGAAACTATTAAAATTGGCTTAGACGTGTCAGGATTTATCCCTAGACCAGAAGATAGAGGGAATCTTCCATGAGATTTATGGGAGAGGGAGGTGGCAATCAGGAAGAAGAAGCTGTAGGAATCTGGCAATTAGATAAGCAAAATTGTCTGCTACAGAGATAAAATATTTGTGCTTTCAAAAGTGTCATTTAATGAATCTAATTAAGATTTTATGGGTCTAACACACGTACTTGTATGTTCATCACAGTGCTTTTCACAATAGCAAAGACATGGAATCAACCTAGGTGCCCATAAAAGGTAGATTGGATAATGAAAATGTGGTACATATACACCATGGACTACCATGCAGCCATAAAAAAGAATGAAATCGGTCAAGAGCTCTAGACCATCCTGGCCAACACGGTGAAACCCCGTCTCTACTAAAAATACAAAAATTAGCTGGGCGTAGTAGCATGCATCTGTAGTCCCAGCTACTTCAGAGGCTTGAAGAATCGCTTGAACCCGGGAGGCGGAGCTTGCAGTGAGCGGAGATCGCGCCACTGCACTCCAGCCTGGCGACAGAGCAAGACTCCGTCTCAAAAAAAAAAAAGAATGAAATCATGTCCTTCACAACAACACGGATGCACCTGGAGGTTGTTATCCTAAGCAAACTAATGCAAAAATTGAAAACCTAATATTGCATGTTCTCACTTGAGTGGTAGATAAATCTTGGGTTCACATGGACATAAAGATGGGAACAATAGACACTGGGGACTCCAAAAGGAGCGACAGAGAGAGGGACAAGGGCTGTAAAACTTCCTATTGAGTTCTATGTTCACTATCTGGGTGACGGGATCAATAGAAGCCCAACCTCAGCACCACACCAATATGCCCTCATAACAAACCTGCACATCTACTTCCTGAAATCTAAAATGAAAACAGGGGTGAAAAAGAAAATTTCCTTTCTCAACACTTTCATAAGAAAACACCAAGTTAATCAAATTTCCCACCCTCTTGATATAACTAAATGTTCCCTGTGGATTCCATTCCACTTTCGTCTAAAAGGATATTAAAGAGGTAAGCACATTTTCTGCAATCTTACAAAGCCATTTAGCAATAAAAATTTGTGCTGAAGTGGGAAACTCATATAAAAGAGTTCATTTTTGATATGAAAAAGAATAATTTTGTTACTTGCGTAGAGAATATGATTTTCAAATTCTTGAAATTATAGTATAAACATAAACCCTAAGGGGCCAAACATTATATTCCTGATAGACAATTACAGCATTAAACTTCCATCCATATGATAACATTTATATCTTTGGTGACAATCCATTTTCTTTTCCAATTAATCTGTATTCCCCTATCACACATATATAAATAGATGCTGTTGGCCTAAGACTTCAAAAAATTGACATTTTGTCTTCAATAAAAACCCAGAGGAAGGCAGCTAAAAAAGTTATACAGTATTAAACTTCCCCAGTGGATAAAATGCTCAACAATTGATGTTGCTTCCATTTATAAGTCACACCTACTCCAGTAGCTCTCAAATATTGTTGCCTTTGAGCCACAGTAAATAAATATATATCTCACAAGCCTACACATACACATACACGTCAAACCTTCAAGGAAACAACATTGGCCCGTACTACTTATGAATCATACTTCTGTGTTCTATCCTATACTGTTTCACTTTTTTTACCTGCTCATCCCAACCTAGTAAATTGATTTCAGGATCCAATAATGGGATACAACCCTCTGTTTAAAAAACATCACTTATTCAAGCCTCTGGAAAATCTCACTATTCTTTTTTATAATATAAACAACATGACATGGCATTATTTATGAAATGCAATCACAATACTATTTCATTTAATCCTGTGGGAATCATTATTAACTTCATTTTATAGCTGAGAAAACAGACAGTATGAGTGATTTGTCAGGACCACACAGCCAGTGAGTGCTGGAGGTTAGAACAGGGGGATGTGGCAGACCTCAAAAGTCAGAGTCCTGATTTGAAATAGATGTTTTAAAAGAAAAAAAAAAGATACGATATTTACTGCAGTAAAGTCTTTAGGCTTCTTCAATTGGCGGCTGTAAAAATAAAAGCATAATTCTCACACTGGTCTAATTAAAAATGGCCAAGTACAATTGTTCATGGCTAATTACCTCTGTCAGACCAAATGGAGAGTCATACAGTTCATGAGACAGTCCATTAGACCTAATTAAGGGAAATTATTTCGAGACGACTCTGAGGCAATATTAGAGGATGTTTTATGCTAAGATTTTGAAAATGTTTTGTAGCAAATACAGCTTATGAACCAAAGGAGAAACCACAAAACTGCAACTCTGATCTAGAGTGATTCAAACACTCGGTCTGCCCCATCCTCTCTTCTCCCCTAACTCCAGGAAGGGGTTGGCCCTAAAGATTTTCTGTCAGTCATCGAAGTGTCTTTTCTGTATGACATTAAAGTTATTATTTGTACTATTAAATAGTAAGCAGGAAAATTCCTTTGAGCTCCATGTGTAACATTTACTCTTCTAGACAAAGGGCAAAATCACCTAAAGAATTGTCAGCCCGAAGACACAAAGATGAACAATGAACTCTCTGCTTCTCAGTTTAGACAAGAGAGGCACTGCAGGCCAAATTCACATAATGACACATGACACACAAACGTTCTATTCCATCTCCTTTAAAAGAAAATAGAGCAGAGGCTTTCTTGCATCTCCCTTTGACTGGCGGGGAGACATTCAATAACGCCTTGCTCCATCCCTGTACTACCCAGCTTTCGAAGTGTCACAGGTGAGAAAGTTAACCAGTGAAGGACAACCGAGCAGCTGTGGGAAACAGAGAGGAGAGGAAGCAGGGGCCGGGGATAAACAATTGCAGGGTCACTGGAACGTTGTCCTCCATCCGCTCTGACAGATGAAAGGCTGACAGGCCCACTATTTGTGGTACAGAGGTCACAATGCCCCATGATTAACTGTGCCGAAAGCGTACTTAAATCCGAGATGTCCTGCACAAATAGGAAAGCATTGTCCTCACCTCAGTGGAGGCTGTCAGACACCCAAACTATTCTGGCTTCCTTGTCTCAGTAACACTTTTCAAAAACCCATGAAACTCAAAGGGATCTGAATCCACAAGATCATATTTTTCAGAACCAAATACCAGAACTTGAAGTCCATCAAATGTGTGTTGTTGTTTTATTTTTTATTTGCATGAAAAGTTGTGTATGACTACGTAACCAAGTTGCATTGGTATAGATTCTAAAAATCACTTATATTAAGTAGAATAAAATCACATGAGGTAGATGCTGCCCTAGAAAACCCAGAGTATGCAGCCTTCAGGAAATCAAAATAGTAAAAGTATTGCAGACTTGCCTCTGTGAAGTTTGGTAGAGACCATTTCTACTCCCCACAACAGTAGAACATTCAAAATAGGATCATATACATTGAAAAAAAAGAAACCTTCATTTAGACATTTCCCTGACTCCCCCATTAAAACACAGACCCTATGGAGACAAATAAAATGTCGATTTCTCTGATAACTTCCTCACAAGATTTATAGTGCTTTATATATGCTATAGAGAATACTAATATGTGTTTATTTGATGCATTGTTTGAGACTGTGGTAGAATCTTTACCAGAGAAAGAACAAATTGTTACAAGTTTGAGTTTATATTTGGGTTACAAATCTAGAAAATTTACTCTGTGGAAAGGGAAATACATTCACCCATGATTCTGTGAGCTGTCCTTGTCAGCATGTCAATATAATCAGCTCCCCTGGCTCATCTAGAAAAGTCAGTAAGTCTGGGATCACAAAGAACAAGAATCCCAAGAGGGACTCAGGTACCCCACTGGAAAGCAGAGAGTACATAAAGAAATAATCAATTAGACAGTGAAGCTGTGAAGCAGAAAGGACACTCTATACTCCCAGTCCGTGGCGTCCTGTGAGACCAGTAAAAACACAAGAGCCTGGCCGGGCGCGGTGGCTCACGCCTGTAATCCCAGCACTTTGGGAGGCCGAGGCGGGCGGATCACGAGGTCAGGAGATAGAGACCATTCTGGCTAACACTGTGAAACTCCGTCTCTACTGAAAATACATAAAATTAGTCGGGCGTGGTGGCGGGTGCCTGTAGCCCCAGCTACTAGGGAGGCTGAGGCAGGAGAATGGCGTGAACCCGGGAGGTGGAACTTGCAGTGAGCCGAAATCACGCCACTGCACTCCAGCCTGGGCGACAGAGCGAGACTCTGTCTCAAAAAAAAAAAAAAAACACACACACACAAGAGCCTAAGATGGAACCTCTCCCTCAGGTAGCCATGCCAAGTAGGCTAACTTAGGGATAGATAACTACCAGAACTCCACTCCTGTGGGTGCCCAGAGCCATGGGAGCTCTATCTACTTCATGAACTCCTTTGGGTAAGCCTGCCCACATAATGATCTTGCACCAGTAAAGGCAGTTTGGGGAGTACCAACCCTAGGGATGCTAGTACCTAGAAAGGGTATAGTATCCAAGGGAGATCCTGGTTCCTGTGATCTTAGGAACATGCAAGAGTTTTGTGTCCTGGGACTAAGAGGGCTAATAAATCAGAGTCTCTCATAAACCTTCTAACACTCAGAAGTGTCGATACTATTGACAAACATGCACTACAGTCCAGGTAACGTTACAATCATTGTGTTACTATTAATGCATTTAATCATCACAACTACTCTCTGAGGACAGTAATCATTATTATGTCCATTTTACAGATGAGGACACCGAAGTTTCTCAAGAATAAATAAATTACTCAAGTTCACAAAACTATGGTAGCACCAGAGGCCCAACCCAGGAAGTCTGTCCACAGACCTGAGGCTCTTAATCATGACTTTCTACATCTACATGAGCAGTATACATGTGTACATGTGTGTGTGTCTGTGTGTGTGTGTTACGATGATATTCAATCCACACATTGTCATAGAAACTGAATTGTCCTAAGGCATATACTTTTAGCAGCAGTACCTAACATTCACAAAAAGAATGGTAAGCATGATAAAAAAGAAAAAATAACAAGGTCAAAGAATTGCCAAACCTACAGTGCAGATTAAAGAAATTCCCCTACAGATTCAGTGGGTCTCCAGAGGATTTGGTCTATCCAATAAACAAAATGCTTTCCCCCAGAGGAGTCATTCACATTAATAACCATGAGCATGGAGTAGAATTTTACTTGGCTGGACTTTGTCTATTGAATACTTCACTTAGTGCTGTGGATCAGACCAAGGAACAAAAATGAATTTCAGCTTTGTTGAAATCAGATCCCCAATTTCCTTGGTTGTCAATGTGATTAATAGGAGACCCAAATCACCTTAATAGAGAAGCAACACTCTCTACCCTCATCCTGATGCTGAGTAAGAAGGGGGCATCACTGAAGTAGGTAAGGATGGAGCAGATGTCTGGGTACCGGCAGTGTCTTTCCCTTTTGTGTACCACTGTGCCCTGCTTCAAAGCCATAAACAAACTGAGCAGAAAGGCTCAAGATAAACGACCTGATACCATTTAATGCCTTCAGGGAGATGGATGCCTAAATCCATGAGATCCATAATTTTTGGCTACATCTTTTGCATTTCCAGGGAGAAAGCTTCCATGTTGTCCTTGGGTGCCCCCATCTAAGTGTTTTACAACACCAATAGTAAAACAATTCTACTTTCTGCCCAAACGTAACATTTAGTTTAGATTAAATCCATTTCCTTTGAATGTTTCATGAGCTTAGAAAACTGTTTTGTGCCCTCATAGTAATACCTATTACTGCAGGCAAAGCAATATTGTTTCTTTGCACTTTTCGTTATGTATCATTTTTGTTATATTTCTTGGGGATTTCTCTAAGCTCCTTGTGTTTAATTTTTGGGTTTTTTTTCCTTTGCTCCATATTAAAATATTTTTTAAATCATATTGAAATAATACATGTTTATGGTGGAAAATTGAGAAATATGAAAAATCCCAAAGGAGAAATTTTTCAAAACCCATAATCCTGCTTCTCAGAGCTAATAACTATTTTGATGTATATCTTCCAGTCTCATAAGCCAATGCACATATGTGCTTTGGAGACTATTTTCCCTGTCACTAATTATTACCCCTACAGGGTAGGCATCTTCAACCTGAGTCTGTATATAGACTTTACATAGTCCATGAAATTATACACAAAATTATAGACAAAATTTTATGTAGGTACATATGTGCTTTCTTCCCAAGAAGGCAGTTGACTGTTTTCACCAGATGCCCAAAAGGGTGTATGAACTGAAAACAGTTAAAAATTCTTATTTAGCATCTTGATTTTAATAGCCATATAACATTCTACCTTTTCTTTTCTTTTTTTTTTTTTTTTTTTTGAGACAGAGTCTCACTCTGTCCCCAGGCTGGAGTGCAGTGGTGCGATCTCAGCTCACTGCAACCTCCGCCTCCCAGGTTCAAGCGATTCTCCTCCCTCAGCCTCCCGAGTAGCTAGGACTACAGGCACGGGCCACCATGCCCAGCTAATTTTTGTATTTTTAGTAGAGACAGGGCTTCACAGTGTTGGCCACGATGGTCTCGATATCCTGACCTCATGATCCATCCACCTTGGCCTCCCAAAGGGCTGGTATTACAAGCCTGAGCCACCGTGCTTAGCCAACGTTTTACCATATTAACCGATCTTGCTATATAAATTATATTGCAATAAACACTTTGTAGCTAAATTTTGCATCTGTCTCCAGTGATTTCTTCTGAGAAAAAAAATACTGAAATTGGAATTGCTCCAAGAATATTCACAGCTAAAGGTTTTTAATACATGTTGTCAAATTGCCTTGTAGAAAGGTGGTATCATTAGGAGTTCCATCAGAAGTATATGAAAATATACTTGCTTCAAACTAGCACTAACACAGAGGGTTATTTTTTAACTTTGCCAATTTTATTAGCTAAACTAAAATACTAATATTTGAGACTTTTTCTTTTTAAGTTCAGGGAGCAATATTATTTGTAGCACAGTCATGGCTGATGTACTCAGAGCATAGAGGAAGAATTACATCTGCCCTGGATGGTCTTAGCTTTATTCCCCCACAATGACATGATATTGCTGATTCATGATCAGCAGTGATCATGGTCATTGATCATAGATCAGCCCTGACCCACAGGTCTTTTAAAGCAGTGATGGTGGCTAGCCAATTCTGTAATTATTTTTATGGTTTATATAAGTCCTTACTCTCACCCTTATATAATTGGATTTCATCCTGTTTGCCTAGGGTTGTGCTTGCTATTTAATAATATCACACTGGTCTGTTTGATGTTACATCACCTATAGGCTAAATAAGCACACCTTCAACACCTTTAGTCAAGACGTCAATGATTCCAAGGGCGATAAGACCACTTGACATTTGCCCCTCACATTGATACCAGGTCATTGGAAACCACGCTTCTGGGAGAATCATCAGGGAAATGTTCTACTTGCCTAATCACAGAAACTCTACAACTAGACTCTGGCTAAACAGAACATAAATTATACTGAAATCAATAAAGACAGGGTGAGCAAAAAGCCTTTGTCATGATTAAGAGTGTATGCGCTTGCAGTTACATATCTGGGTTAAATGCCAACTCCTCCATTTGCTGTCTATATAACCCTAGGCAACTACTTCCACATGTCTAAGCTTTTCACACATAAAACAGATTTATAGGCCAGACACAGTGGCTCACACTTGTAATCCCAACACTTTGGGAGGCTGAGGCAGAAGGATTGCTTGAGCCCAGGAGTTTGAGGCCACCCTGGGCAACATAGTGAGATCCCATCTCAATAAAAAATTAGCCAGGAGTAGTGGTGCATGCCTATAGTCATACTCAGGATGTTGAGTTGGGAGGATCACTTGAGCCTTGGAGGTGGAGGCTACAGTGAGCCATAATTGCGCCACTACACTCCAGCCTAAACAACAGAGTGAGAACCTGTCTCAAAAAAAAACAAAAACAAAAACAAAACAGATTTATAAAGAAATTTTCCTGGCATGGTTGCATGCTCCTGTGGTCCCAGCTACTCAAGAGGCTGAGGTGGGAGGATTGCTTGAGCCCAGGAGTTCAAGGTTGTAGCGAGTTATGATCATGCTACTGTAACCCATCTCTAAAAAATAATATTTTAAAAATAATAAAAAGAAACTTCTTTGGTGAATATGTCAAGAGCATGCCTTCATGTTGGTTGCTGTGAAGTTGCAATATTCTTTCTACACAATATTTTGCAGACTCCCCTATATAAATTAGCAACCACCACCTCCATACCACACACTCTCTGTCTCCCTTATCGTGCCTTATTTTTTTCTCCATTGCATGTCTAATCATCTGACATATGACATATTTACTTGTTTGTTTTTTATCTGGCTTCTCTCACTAGAACATAAGCCCCGTGAGAGCAAACATTTTCCATTTGCTTCCTGCCTTAGTGCTAGCACATTGGGGAATAAATGGATAGTTTCATTCTGAGGATGGAATGATTCAGTCTGTCTACAGCAGTGTATTAGTTTCCTAGGGTTGCCATAATAAAGCACCACTAACTGGGTGGCTTAAACAGCAGAAATGGATTGTCTCACAGTTCTAGAGGCCAGAAGTCCAAGGTGTCAACAAGACTGACTCCTTCTGAGGGCTGTGAGGGAGAATCTTCCACACATCTCTTCTAGCTTCTGGTGGTTTGCCGGCAATCTTTTGTGCTCTGGATTTGCAGACACATCATCCCAATCTCTGCCTTCATCTTTACTTGGCACTATCCCTGTGTGTTTGTCTGTCTCTATGTCCAAATTTCCCCTTTTTTTAAGAAGACAATTATATTGGATTAAAGCCAGTCATAATGACATCATTTTAACTTGATCATCCATAAAGACCTGGTATGGTTTGGATATTGCTTGTCCCCATGTAGAAGTTTGATCCCCAATATGGTGGTGTTGGGAGGTGGGACTTAGCGGCAGGTGTTTGGGTAAGGAGGGTCAGATCCCTCATGAATGAATGGCGTGGTGCCATTCTTGAGGTAGTCAGTAAGTTCTCACACTCTTGAGACTGGATTAGTTCTCTCTAGAATGAATTCATTCCCACAGGAGTAGCTTGTTAAAAAGAGTTTGGTTTCCCCAGATTTTCTCTCTTGCTCCCTTTCTTGCCATGTAACTTCTTTGCATGTGCCTACCCTTCTGCTTTCCACCATGAGTGGAAGCAGCACAAAACCCCTAACCAGTAGCAGAGCAGATGCCAGTGCTCTGCCTCTTGAACTTCCCAGCCTATAGAACTGTGAGCTAAAGAAATCTATTTTCTTTATAAACCACTCAGTCTTAGGTATTCTGTTATAGCAGTACAAACAGACTAAGAAAATCCTATTTCCAAATAAAGCCACAGCCCCTGGGAATTAGGACTTCAACATTTTGGGGGTGTACACAATTCAACCCATAGCAAGCAGATAGCACAGTGCCTGGCACTCTGTTGGCACTCAACTATTAGCTCTTCTCATTTGTTCATGCAATGGGATCATTATCTCACAGAGAAAACTAATTGGGTCTGGCATGACAGGTTCTCGCAAGTCACTATGACATAAACTTACTCTGAGGAGACATTAACCAGATTTGCTACCCGTCTCATGCCTTTGACTCTGAATAACAACCAACAGGGAGGAGGAGCCACGATGAAATCAAAGTCTTCACAATCATTGCATTCTTACCCATTATTTTATAGCCAAGAAAGAAGAGCTCAAAAGGTAATTACTTATCCAAGGTTAAAGCAAAAGCAGGACTAGAACCTCGGCTTTCTCACTCCTGGATCCTTTCTTCCTTTATATAAATCTATCTATATATATTTAAAATTATCATGATGGACACATTTTAAAATGGGCTGATTATAGAAATATGTAGTTCATAGATTAGTCTGAATGATTAACACCAAATAGAAAAAAAAAAATAACTAGAAAAATAAATCTCCAAATCAAGAACCAAAAGAAAAATAAATAAATGAATTGAGATATTTTTGGCCAAAATAAACTACCGCATTTCATCAAATCTAAGATTCCATCTATTATAAGACACACCATTATTTTAGCTACCAAAAAAGAAAAAACAGTACTACTGATTAATGCATGGCCTATATCTATGATAAGAAAGAATTTGCCTCCCAAATTTTGAGGTGTTAAAGTATGAAAATGTATGAGTCTCAAAAGCTACAAAACACAGTAAAATTACTCCCTAGAAATTGGGCCAAATCTTTCATTTATATAAAGTGTCTTTCCTAGACTGGCTAATGATAATGCTGCTGATAGAAGAACAGGTAAAACAGATTTTGAAACACACAGCTATATTAATCAAGACCCTCCTTAAGCAATCGAAGACAGTCAGATATTCTGCTGATGTTTCTACCAAACCAAACATGTGTTTTGTACCTCCAGGGACAAGAAGAAACCATCAGGAGAGAACATTTGGGTCAAAGAGATGAGAGTGGAGAAGAGAGGAACACAGAGTGATTCTCTGCCAAAGCAAACATATATAGGCAGAGGGAAGTGGGGGAATGACATTTCCTTAGTAGATTCTCTAAAGTAAAAATACAAAGAATTCATCTGGAGCTGAAACAACAGCTGTAGGGTCTTGATGAGCCCCATGTGAGGGCGAGGAACCTGTGAAGTTTGCTTTCACTGTCTCTATCCTGGCAGAAGACCAGAGCTGCCTCTGGCTGGTATTTACAAAGAACTGGGAGGGGCCAGCTGGCTGCTGGAGGCATGTTTCCATATCATTCCTCACATGCAAAATGCTCTGCAGCTGGAAGAGTCACAATGGCTGCAGCCAATCAAGCCTAGGCAATATGTCCAGCCTTCCCTCCCTTTGTCCCCTCAACCCCTTCCTCAAGAGAACACAATTGGCAAAAATCCAGCAGTGTCCAATGAGGAAGGGACTGAGGAGGCCACGGGAGGATGGTTAAGCTAGTAGAGACAACTTGCTGTGATTGTCATTCACTAAATATTTACTCAACATCTACTATGTTCTGGGTCCTTGGGATACTGGTAAACAAGACAGCGTGTATATTCTGGTATTTTTGATTTGGAAAAATTCTGTGCCCTTGGCTCTTCACATCAACTTCCAGTGGTGAGGGAAGGAAATTGCCACTGCTTGTCCCTTTGTTCAGTCTCTTCAACGGGTTCACATTCTCCCACCTGCTCTCAGGAACAGCCATGGGAATACTGGCTCGGCAAGGCAACTCAGGAAATCTAACAGCCCTGCTAAGCGAAGAATTTAGTATTTCATCATAAACTTGAAAAATCTAGGAGTGCCTCATAGGAGAAAAAGAAGGAGGAAAGAGGGACGTGATTGAATTAACAAGAAACAGTATGGCCTCAGCCTCCAACCATGTGCTGAATAAGTTAGTGCAATTATCTTGGGAGGGTAAACACTGATGGCCATTCAAGCTGACAGTGGGAGCCGGACAGTTGACATTTACAACAATGCTCAATGCAAATCAAGGCACTTGTCCCAGAAATGGAATTTCATAGATTTATTCTTTGAAAGGCCATTTCTTTCACTAGTCTGGGTCAGCAGTTAAGCTGAAAGAGAAATATTTCTATCATTTGGCAAATTTTTTTCCAAAGCATCTAGTTGATTAGGCAAGAGAGGCCTTTAAAAAGTCTGATTTCTTGTGTGGTTGTCAGGCAAACAGAATGAGAAAATATCAAAGAGCAGTCCCATTTCCAGAAATGATTAAAACAAATATTTCCTCTGAAGTCCCTCGTGCTCTGCGTGGTGATGGGGGACCTCACAGCCCAGGTGTTCTGGAGCCATTCCAGCCCTGCAAATATCATTTTAACATGCTCCCATAACTCTCAAGGCTTCACCTTGAATAAGCTAAACTTTCCATGCCCCTGCTGCCTGCTGTTCCACAGAAATTGATTAAAACCCAGAGCTGTCATTCACAAGTTGGGTGACCTTGAAAAGTCAGAAAGCCTCAAGCAAAGCCTCAGCACTTTGTAACTGCTGTTCCCTTCACCTATATAGTGGTGACCCCCACAACCATCTGCAACTCTCAGATGCATGAACCTATTTATTTGCCTCACAGCACTCAAAATAATACTTGAAATCATCTCACTATGGGTTTGCATATTTATCACAGTCAGCTTCCTGAGCACAGAGACAATACCTGCTTTATGTATCTCTGAATCCTTGGTGCTTAAAATGATTCCTAGCACCTAGTAGATGCTCAATAAATATCTGTTAAATAAATAAAAATCATTCCAATTATTTGAGCCAAAGTTTTATGATAATAATAATAAAAGTTAACACCTATCTGGTAGGGTTGTTTTAAAGATCAAGTGAGATCATGTTAACAAAAGCAGAGCCCAACACATTAACAGGTACTAAAGATATATTAATTTAAATACACACACACACACACATACACAGAGTCATGTGCTGCATAACAATGTTTTGGTCAGTGACAGACTACATATATGGCAGTGGTCCTGTAAGATTTAATGGGCCATGCACAGTGGGTCATTCTTGTAATCCCAACACTTTGGGAGGCTGAGGCAAGAGGATTTCTTGAGGCCAGGAATTCCAGACCAGCCTGGGCAACATAGCAAGACCCTGTTTCTACAAAAAATTAAAAAATTATCCAGGTGTGGTGGCACATGCCTGTAGTCCTATCTACTCAGGAGGCTAAGGCAGGATCGCTTGAGCCCAGGAATTCAAGGTTCAAATGCGCTATGATTGTGTACCGCACTCCAGCCTGGGCAAGAGATTGACAGCCTGTCTCAAATTAAAAATTTTAAAAATAAAAATAAAGATGATAATGCAGTTGAAAATTTTCTATTGCCTAGTGATATCACAGCACAACTTATTATTCATGTGTTTGTGATGATGCTGCTATAAACAAACCTATTGCACTGCCAGTTTTATAAAACTATACCACATATAGCTGGGCATGGTGGCTCACACCTTCAATCTCAGCATTTTGGGAGGTTGAGGCAGGCAGATCACTTGAGGTCAGGAGTTTGAGACCAGCCTGGCCAACATGGTGAAACCCTGTCTCTACTAAAAATGCAAAAATTAGCCAGACGTGGTGGCAGGTGCCTTAATCCCAGCTACTTGGGAGGCTAAGGCAAGAGAATCACTTGAACCCAGGAGGCAGAGGTCACAGTGAGCCAAGATCACACCGCTGCACTCTAGCCTGGATGACAGAGCAAGATTCCATCTCAAAAAAAAAAAGTATACCACATACAATTATGTACAGTACATAATACTGATAAAAATAATAAATGACTATATTTTAATGGTTACTTTAGAGTATACTCCTACTTATTTAAAGAAAAAGTTAACTGTAAAACATCCTGGCCGGGCGCGGTGGCTCACGCCTGTAATCCCAACACTTTGGGAGGCCGAGGCGAGCGGATCACCAGGTTAGGAGATCGAGACCATCCTGGCTAACACGGTGAAACCCCGTCTCTACTAAAAATACAAAAAAAAATTAGCCGGGCGTGGTAGTGGGCGCCTGTAGTCCCAGCTACTCGGGAGGCTGAGGCAGGAGAATGGCGTGAACCCGGGAGGTGGAACTTGCAGTGAGCCGAGATCGCGCCACTGCACTCCAGCCTGGGCGACAAAGCAAGACTCCGTCTCAAAAAAAAAAAAAAACAAAAAAACAAAATCAAAAAAAAAATCCTAAGGCAGGTCCTTTAAGGAGGTATTATATTTCAGAAGCAGGCATTGTTATCATAGGACATAACAGCTCCATGTGTGTTATTGCCCATGAAGACCTCCCAGTGGGACAAGATGTGGAGGTTGGAAGACAGTGTTACTGATGATCCTGACCCTGTGTGGGCCTAGGCTAATGTGTGTTTGTGTCTTCTTTGTTAACATAAAAGTTTAAAAAGTAAAAATAAATTTTAAAAAGCTTATAGAATAAGAATATAAGGAAAAAATATCTTTGTACAGCTGTACAAGGTGTTTGTGTTTTAAGTGTTATTTCAAGAGTCAAAAAGGTTTTTAAAAATTTTTTAAGTTTATGAAGTAAAAAAGTTACAGTAAGCTAAGGTTAATTATTATTAAAGAAAGAAAATATTTGTATAAATTTAGTGTAGCCTAAGCGTGCAGTGTTTATAAAGTCTACAGTAGTGTACAGTAATGTCCTAGGCTTTCACATTCACTCATTCACTCACCACTCACTAACTCACCTAGAGAAACTTCCAGTCCTGCAAGTTTTATTCATAGTACATGTCCTATACAGGTGTAGCTTTTTTTTTTTTTTTTTTTTGAGATGGAGTCTCGTTCTGTCACCCAGGCTGGAGTGCAATGACGTGATCTCGGCTCACTGCAACCTCTGCCTCCCGGTTTCAAGCAATTCTCTGCCTCAGCCCCCCGAGTAGCTGGGATTACAGGTACCCGTCACCTCGCCTGGCTAATTTTTGTAGTTTTAGTAGAGATGGGGTTTCACCATCTTGCCCAGGCTGGTCTTGAACTCCTGACCTCGTGATCCACCTGCCTCAGTCTCCCCAAATGCTGGGATTACAGGCATGAGCCACCATGCCCAGCTAAGGTATAGCATTTTTTATCTTTTGTACTGTATTTTTACTTTTTAGGTATGCTTTTTATGTTTTGATATGTTTAAATGCACAAATACCATTGTGTTACAACTGCCTACAGTATTCAGCATAGTCACAGGCTGTACAGCTTGGTAGCCTAGGAGTGATAGGCTATACCATAAAGCCTAAGTGTGTAGTAGATTATACCTTGTAGGTTTGTGAAAGTGTACTCTATGATGTTTGGCAATCACAAAATCGCCTAAGGACGCATTTCTCAGAATGTATCCCCATCATTCAGCCATACATGACTTTACATAAAATACATACGCACATCTTTTAAATTAGTGACAATGTACAGATGAATAAGAAACTCATTTCGGCCAGGCATGGTAGCTCATGCCTGTAATCCCAGCACTTTGGGAGGCCAAGGCAGGTAGATCATTTGAGCTTAGGAGTTCGAGACCAGCCTGGCCAATACGGTGAAACCCCATCTTTACTAAAAATGCAAAAATTAGCCAGGCCTGGTGGCACATGCTTGTAGTCTCAGCTCCTCGGGAGACGGAGGCAGGAGAGTCACTTGAACCCAGGAGTCAGAGGTTGCAGTGAACCAAGATTACACCACTGAACTCCAGCCTGGGCAACAAAATGAGACTCCGTCTCAAAAAAAAGAAAAAAAAAAAAAAGAAAAGAAACTCATATTAATCTGTGTAACTCAAGTTTGCCAAAGCCTTATAAAGCTAAGGGTACACATGGGAGTCAGATCAAGAGTAATTACACCAATTCATTCACTCTTGTTTCTACCCACACACTTCAGAACCCCTTTCCAGAAATGCTATTTCCTTCAGATTGTTCTGTGAGTCACTAGGCAGTATCAGGGGTTATCAAAAATGCTGTCAATGTGCCCACTCCTTTTTCCTTCCACTCCCTCCCACTTGTGGGAGGCCTAAGCAGAGGTGAATGCAGAAGGCTGCAGCAGGGTGCTGCCCCTGGGCTTACACAGACACCACTCCTGAGGGGCTGCTGTTGTCCAGGTATTCCCGAGCCCTCACTTTGTGGCAGACATGCTGTGCCTAACACAGAAGTGGGAGGATGCCCCCAGTGTCTGCTCTGAGCCCAGCCCAAGCCAAAGTGGCTATTTAAAACTCCCTGTGTCTGTAGTTAAGGGCTATTTAAAACTCCCTGTGTCTGTAGTGAGGCCTAGCGTTCTCCTTTCCATTAACCTCTCTGATAGGCCATATGAGCAAATCTGGCAAGCACACATTCATTTTCAAGCAGGTGCAAGAGTCATGGAGTTTGTTCTTAAACTCAATACACTTCAGTGCACTTCTCAGTGCACTGACGATTTTGGCCTCTGAAAAGACTGTTGCCTGCAAATTTCACTAGCAGCATATGGGACAGTGATACGGTTTGGATGGGTGCCCCACCCAAATATCATATTGAAACGTAATTCCCAGTGCTGGAGGTGGGGCCTGGTGGGAGGTGGTTGGATCATGGGGCAAAGTTCTCATGAATGAGAATCATCCCCCCTTGGTTCTTTATACAGAGTGAGTTCTCATGAGATCTGGTTGTTTAGAAAATGTGTAGCACTATCCCCACCCACCCCCCCATCTTCTCCTATTCCTTCCATATAAGATGCTGGCTCACACTTTGCCTTTCACCACAAGTAAAAGCTACCTGAGGCCTCTCCAAAAGCAGATGCTGCCATGATTTCTGAACGGCCTGCAGAACTGTGAGCAATTAAACCTCTTTTCTTTATAAATTACCCCATCTCAGGTATTTCTTTATAGCAATGCAAAAACAGCTTAATATAGACAGTATTCTGGTAGCAGGCAGGTACAGCTCCCCTCTGGTTAGAGTCAAGATAAAATCCTCTATTAAGCACCTGCCAAGAGACCCAGTATACCCTAGGTCTAGAACACCAGTCCAAAGGGGAGTCTACTACCTTTGCCGGATTCTTAAATCCTATTCCTGTGATATTGGAGATGCCTGTACAATATTCTACCAATTCACATTTTATGAACAGCTGTTGTTTCAGCAAAAGGAAAATAATTTCTGATATCCTTTACCCCAATTACCATATCCTTCAGGGCTAATCAGAAACAAAGTGCTTGCAGTAAGTAGGTTCTTTCATACACTTATTTTTATTGTTTTATGATTTAAAAATAGGTTTAATTATGGAAATCTCAAATATATTCTAAACTAGAGACTACGGTAATAACTGCCCTTAACCCATCACCCACCTTTGACAATTATCAATCCCAGACCAATCTTGTTCATCTCTATCCAGCTATTCTTCCTCTCCCCTCATACCCAACCCAAACAATGACTTATTTTGAAGCGAGTCCAAACATCACATCGTTTCATCCACAGATGCATTAGTATGAAGCTCTAAAATATAATATAACCACATCTTAAAATCATTATCACACATTCAAAATTAGCAATATTTTTGTAATAAAAAATGTTTTCAAGTGCAAACCACCCACATTGTATTTCAAATGCTAACTAATTGCCCCAGGGTGTGTATGAAAACAAAGTAACATATGGATTACACTGACCAATAAAGTATATTTAACATTCCGTAAATATCCTTTTGTTAAAATTCATATGATATGTCGGTTTGGGGTGGCAGGGTGGGGGGAGTGGGGGTGGGGGCAGGGCAGGGAATGACCAAACCACCTCTTAAGTAATATACATTGTGTTTGGGCACTGGTTCAAGGGAGGAGGGAGGAGAAGAAAAGTGAAGAGCTCTGTGCTATTGTGCTTTTTAGTGAGGCAAGATTAACCATCATCCCTTATGTCTGTGCGTTTGTTTTATTTATCTGTGTATATAATGTATACAAAGGACAAATGAGTCCTAATTTACAACACCCAGTCTTTCCAGATGTGAAAGAGGTTGTCAGTGTGTGACAAAAGTACAGTTAGTAAACTAATATATTTTGTATATTTTGTTTTAAAATTCCTGGGAAAGATTCTCTTCTGAAAATCTGAGCATTATAACCCACTGGGTTGAAGGAGATGGGAAGGTTCTAGGCCAGAATGTTCATATTCGAAGACTCTTTCAAATTATAACTATTGTCATATGTGTGCAGTTTATTGAAGACTGCTGTGTATATAGAGGACAAATTAACTCCTTATCTAAAACATCTAGTCTACCTAGATGTTTAGAAGTGCCCAACATCTATTAAATGTAGAGGTAGTAAAATATCACTTTGTAGATATCTTTTTGCTAAAATTCATAGGAAAGATTGTCTTTTGGAAATGGAATTGTTAAACCACCTCTGTGAGCAATATGGTACTACACCTGTTCAAAGGTTTAGAAGAGGTGGGAGGGAAGGAACTGCAAAGAGTAATATGCTAGTATGTTCAGTAGTTTCAGGCACCATTTTTTCTGTATGTTTTGTGCATTTTGTTTTGTTGCATATATAGTGTATATATAATGGACAAATGAGTCCTGATTTTATAATATTTCATCTCTAGATATTAAAGAGGTTGCCAGTATATCACAAAGTATATAGTAAAATTTATTTATTTATTTATTTGTTTGTTTGTTTTTGAGACAGAGTCTTGCTCTGTCGCCCAGGCTGGAGTGCAGTGGCGCGATCACGGCTCACTGCAAGCTCTGCCTCTCAGGTTCACATCATTCTCCTGCCTCAGCCTCCTGAGTAGCTGGGACTACAGGTGCCCGCCACCAGGCCCGGCTAATTTTTTCTATTTTTTAGTAGAGACGGGGTTTCACCGTGTTAGCCAGGATGGTCTCGATCTCCTGACCTCGTGATCCACCTGCCTCGGCCTCCCAAAGTGCTGGGACTACAGGCATGAGCCACCGCACCAGGCCAAATTTATTTTTTTTCCAAGATGGAGTCTTCATTCTGTCACGCAGGCTGGAGTACGGTGGTGCGATCTTGGCTCACTGCAACCTCCACCTTCCGGGTTCAAGCAATTCTCCTGCCTCAGCCTCCTGAGTACCTGGGATTACAGGCATGCACCACCATGCCCAACTAATTTTTGTATTTTTAATAGAGACAGGGTTTCCATTAAGTCTGGATACAAATTATGTCCTCAAATTGGTTGAATAAAGTCATATGTCTATTCATTAAGACAGGGGTCACCCAACATTCACGTTTTAAGGAATAGGTTCAATATTAGGTAAATGTCATGGAACTATATAATTTAGCCTTGGGGTCTTTAAAGCCATCTAACTGCATGTAACACTCCCTTCACTTGCCTCTGAAGATCAGAATATGCTACTCAAAATATGCTACTTTGACATAAGGATTATTTTGAGCTGAAAGCAATTGAGAATCAAAAGATACAGGAAGAGATCTAGTGTCTTCCACTTATCTACCTAAAAGTCTTATCAAATATGGAGAGTTTGCATAAATAGGCCTTACTAAAATAGCCTTTATCTTCCATTAGTTCCTACCACACGCTTCCTACTCACTTCCCCACAATTTATCATACTTTGAAGTCCAAACCTTTTTTCCTTTGTTAAAAGGAAAGGGTCTATAACCACTCAAGTTTAATCACTTCTTTGAGTTTCACTTCTGCTCTGTGAACAGCCAAGCATGTAAATGTTAATAAAATCATGTGCCCTTTCTTTTGTCGATCTGTCTTTTGTTAGTTTAATTTGAAGTTCCCCATATACTGAACATAAGAGGGTAGAGAAAAAAATTGTTCCTACCTGACAGCTAGATCCGTGAGCCTGCACATACTCTGTATTACGCTATTTCCATCCCTCGTTCTTCTAGCATTCTAAATTCTACAATTCCTTTGTCTCAGGTAGCTTTTCAGTAGCAAAATCCTGAAATACTTTATACTCTGATATGATTAACTAATAATAGCTTAATATATCATCAACCAAAAATGCATTATAAATTAATAAAACTTTGTTAGGAAGAAATACTAGATTTATAACTTGCAATGCACACCAACTTAAAAAATAAAAAGTGAAAAACTTAAAAAAAAAATTTATAAGATTGCCTCTTCCTGAGAAAAACAAAGCCATGTTTAGCCTATGTAATCTCTCTCTAATGGTATAATTCCAGGTAGTCTGATTAGGTGGTGGTAAAGATAGTGAGGACGGAGCTGTTCTAACATCTCAAATCATACCCTATGATGCTACTTCCTGGCCCAGTTCTAGAATGTGAGCAATTGCTGTTGTTTTCAGACTACGAAGTAAGCAAAATAATGAGCAGACATATAATTAACTCTCAATTAGCCTCAGTAACTGGGGTCAGGAAATGCTTCACTAGTCAGATATCCTGAGAAATCAGATTATTAAAATGCAGTCACTGAAAAGTAAAGAAAAGACTAAGAGGACACCCTCTTTTCACCATGTGAAAAATAAAATTGAGCTAAACTCTTTCTTTTTTTTTTTTTAAATAAAATCAGATTTGTCTACTCTCTAATGGAAATGCTTACTTGTTTTAATTTTACCCTCCTATCTTTTCACCACTGAATTCCTAGGCAGCTGGGTTAATGACCAAATAGCAGGAGGACAAGAAATCAAGAGACCTAGATATTCCAGCAACTTAACAATCAAGGCATAACTTACCCATCCCCTTCTCCCTCATGAGTGTTCATTGTTGGGGCTCAGGATATTCCACCCAAAATATGACTGTAGGAGACCAGAATATGCCATCCCAAAATATACCTCTTTCGCTCATTTTGAGCTGGTTATTCTGAGAAACTGCTAACATAGAAATAGCTCTGAAAAACTGTCCTTTTGTAAAATAAATTTACGTCTATAAAGGAAATTTTTTTATAAAGAAAATCTATAGTAGTAAATTATTGGTACAAGCAAGAAGGCTGCTTTGAGATAATTTTCATTACCTGAAGATTTTCTATCTGCATAGCAGGACAGTCTTTGTTCACCATGCATTTCCTCCCCTTACCCTCCCCGAGGCTTGTTGCTGGCTCCCCGACCAGAGATCTTGGGTCCCTATTTTTTCTGTAGCTCAGGATGCTAGATAAGCTTCAATCATCTCACTCTTCATGGAGTTCCATATTTTGTGGGAGTCTTATAGTTTTTGGGACTCCCATGCATATATAAATATGTTTTTCTCCTGTTCATCTGTCTTATGTCTAATTTCTAGCCCAGACACGGAACCTAGACAGATAGGGGGAAGCCTTGTTTCGCTCCCCTACACCAGCCTCTTCCACTGAATGAAAAGTTATAGGGGTTCATCCATTGTGTGTAATGTGCCTCCTCTTTATTCACTTTCTAACTACCACCATCGCAACAGTTCAAAGATCTTACGGTAAAGACTGGGATCCTGGGGAAAAGAAGTCAGGAGGCATACTTCTGTCAAAGCCTCTCTCTGATGTCCATACTTAAGGTGAAGTCCTCCCATAATGAGATGTCAATTTACTTTTCTTTTTAAGTCTGCACATGAAAAAGGAGTCAAACTGGCAGAAAACATATTCAAAGGGCCTTGACTAAGTGTACAGACATGGCCTGTGGCCTGTTGGAGGTGGGAGAGATCCCAGCAAGCTGTGGTTCCCCCCTCTTGCATTTCTTTGTCCCAGCCATCTCAAATAACAGACTGGAAGAAGAAAAAGGATAACAAGGATAAAAGTAAAAGGTCAGTTTCCAAATAGGACATCAATATATTTTCATAAGCCATTACCAACTCCTGAGTCTGGGGAACCATTATATTGTCTGAAAGGATAAGCAGGCAAGATCTTGGACAGAATAAAGATAAAAACAGCTTCAATGAGCTTTACCCATTGACCTGTCTGATGACAGGTCTTTAGACTACAGGAGGAATTTCTAAAGCTGGATTCAATACAAGAAATGCTATTTCCAAGAAAGGCAAAACCAGCTGCTGATGGAAAAGTATAGCTTAAGTTTATTGGACTTTTTTTGTTTTGCTTTTTTTTCTTTTTTCCCTACAGAGGGTCTATAAATCACTGATCTCTTTGTGCCTTCCTCTGTACAATACAGGGCAGGTTGCCCAAAGGGGGAAGAAAAAAATCCTTCTATCTTTGTCAGACTAAATAGCAGCTCAGGTCTGGGCACCACATACCCAAAAAGGGCCAGGTGGCATGTGGAGCTCTTACAGCCTTTCCAACCATTCCAGTGCCAGCTTCTTATCCTCAGCAATAACCTGAGATGGGCTTCCTGCAGAGCCAGGTGCACATCCAACCACTCTCCTTCTCTCTAACTGTGAACACCAGCACAGCTTGCATTTCCTAAGATACAACCCAGCTCTACAAGTTCTAGGGGGTCTAGAGAGACCCTATTCAGATAACTTACTGACCACATAAGCACGTCAGGTGGTCACCCATCCTGCACCCTGCAAACAAGCCAGCTGAGGGACTATAAAAGGAACAGAGATGTCACCAGGAGGTTTATTATTGTGTTTTTAAATTTTATCCTGCCTCAGGCCATGTTTATCCAATGCAATTGGATACCTGATCCAGATAAAACCTTATTCCTTCCAGGGCTCTCTTAAGTGAGAATAAAGCCCCTTCCATCTCCATTGACAACCATTTTCGTATGTTCTCACACCTTCCCAATACATTACAAAAGGATATTTTAAATACGCAGGTGACCTCTTTACCAAAAGCAAGTGGGTAAAAGTTTGGAGCAGTGGCAAGCAGATGGTACAGTTGGTACAAATAGTTATTTAAATTTCTTATTTCAGCTCTTTTATCTAATAAGTTTTTACTTCCAGCCTACCCAAAATAGGCCCTATGGATTTCCTACCAGTCAGGTGAAGTGGTTTCTCTGGAAATGTAAGCTCAGTGGTAAACTGAGTGATTTAAGATCTTACAAAGATAGTATATGCTACTTCAAATTGAGCCCAGAAAGCATGAATGCCTTAAATCAATGCTTTCAGATTCTTTGGACCCACTGTAAGAAATGCATTTTACTAGCTGGGCATGTTGGTGCATTCCTGCAGTCCCAGCTACTCAGGAGGCTGATGTGGGAGGACTGCTTGAGCTGGGGAGGTTGAGGCTGCAGTGAGCCATGTTGGCGCCACTGCACTCCAGCCTGGGTGACGAAGCGAGACTCTGTTTCAAAGACAAGAAAGAAATGCATTTCACATCACACTGAAGTCTACACTCCCACGTGGCTGTGTAACTGAAGCAAGTTTCATGAAACTGTGCTGACTTTTGCTATGCTCTATACAAGTTTTTCCTTAAAAAAAAAAAGAAAAAATGCTGGCCAGGCGTGGTGGCTCACGCCTGTAATCCCAGCACTTTGGGAGGTCAAGGCAAGTGAATCACAAGGTCAGGAGTTTGAGACCAGCCTGGCCAACATGGTGAAACCCAGTCTCTACTAAAAATGCAAAAAAAAAAAATTAGCTGGGCACGGCGGCAGGTGCTTGTAATCCTAGCTACTCAGGAGGCTGAGGCAGGAGAATCGCTTGAACTCGGGAAGCAGAGGTTGCAGTGAGCCAAGATTGCACCACTGCACTCCATCCAGGGCAACAGAGTGAGAATCTGTCTCAAAAAAAAAAAAAAAAAATGCTGCTGCTGCAAGTTGAAGCTCACTGTATTGAGTTTATATCCCACTAATGAATTGAGGTTCACAGTTTTTTTAAAATCCTGCTTTACGTAATTCCAGCTACTCAGGTGGCTGAGGCAGGAGAATCACTTGAACCCAGGAGGCAAAGGTTGCAGTGACCAGAGATCGTGCCATTGAACTCCAGCCTGGGTGACAGAGCAAGACAGCAGCTAAAAATAAATTTAAAAAAAAAAAATCCTGCTTTAAATTATACTGAGGAAAAACTACTTTAAAACTCCCCTTCTTATTTATCTACTATCTAATGCCTCTCACTAAAAGGATAAACATCACACATTATCAGAAATGTCTTGTTATGTTTTAGGGGTGAGAGAAATGATAACAGGTGGGAGGATAAAAAGTAAATAGTACCAGATGGAAGTACCAGAAGGAAAATAACAAATAAAAACTCTTACAGAGATTGAGGAAATGGCCCCAAAACATCCTAAAAGTTATCTCATAACACCTTGTTCAATAAACAAGATCTAACAGTCTTTTCTCAGTTCTTCCCAGGCGCTGTGGCAGGCCAATGATGGGGGAGGCTGGAGAGAGAAGTAGCTGGACTTCATGCTGCCTGCATATGCACCACCTTGGACAGACCTTGTACACACAGTTGGGGGGCTGAACAAATGGCCGGCGCTGAGGCTGCCTCTCTGCTCTTGCATCCAGGAGAGGGTTGTCCGGGAGTCCAATTGCCAAGCTCTTACACAGTGTGATGGAGAAAGGCCTGAGCTCTCCTCTGTGGCCTTTTCACAGGAGAGGGAAGAGATTCCTACAGTGGAAAAGCAGGCTGGAGCACTGCGAAATTTCTGTGGCCATGCCTTGTTTACCCAGCTTTAAAATGATGCAGATAAAAAGCAGAGTCAATAAGGAAAATGGTTTATATTCAAGGATCTGAATTTTATTATTGGTAAATTGTAATATATCTTACATCCTTGCAGGGATAAAACATTCATAAAGCACATTTCCCAGCTCCACCATTCTTCCATTTCCTCTCCTGACAGGAGAGAAGGGAGAGAGGGTGGAGAGGGAGAGAGAAAGTGAGAGAAGAAGGAAAAGGAGAAGGAGGAAGAGAATGAGGATGAGGAAAAGACAAAAAAAAAAAAAGGAAGGAAGGCAGAAGAAGTACTAAAGCTAGAATCTAATCACGTCTCCATTTAGTTTAACTCAGAAAATTTTTTCTTCTTTTAAGTGCACATGGGGCCAAAAATGTTTGAAGTCCTAGCTGCTTTTTTTAAGGCAAAAAAGATAAAGATAATATACTTTTACTATCACATTGGGGATTAAAAGAAAAAAAGAAAAATATATTAAAAAATAGTAAAACTAATGTAATTTATACTAAAGTGTAAAATGTCATTTTAGTGTCTTTCTAGAAGTGATAAGGAGTAATCAGTGAAAGGTATGAAGGTGACCAAACAATCAGATTTTGTCTAAAATAGGACCTGTGAATTTCCTACTCTTTAAATAACTTTCATCAGTCACCCACCCCATTGGCTTAGTTTCTTCCCCTTATTTGAATCAATCCAACATCCACAGGTCCCCATAGCTAACATGAGAGTTAATCATTTCTTTTCCCAAATGACTCTAATGTGTTTGGGCTGGGATAGGCAGACCAGTAAGCAGCCAGGATCACAGTAATTTGGCAAGGATGGTAGGCAAAGACTACAAATATTTTCTAGACAATTAAACCTAAAGTGAATTCAACCTCTCTCCATTTAATTCCAAAGGCCTCCAAGCCTTCTATGAATGACATCTTGATGCTCTTGAAGACATCATTTCAACTGATTGCCTTCTCTGTTTCTGTTGCAGGCGTACATGTGAGCAGACTCTATTTCACTTCTAGGCAGGCAATGTTTTCAAGCCAATCATGATGAAAGTGCTTAACTTGAGATGAGTCTAAGATAAGTGTTTCTACTCATACCCCATTTTGATCTTTGAAATATAACTTAATGTTTTGTAGGTTATCAGCAGGGCCCACTTTACTGAATTTTCATCTCCCAGTAGGAATCCAAATGTATATAAGCTCCCAGTTAGAATTTCCTGACATCAAAAACTTAAGTGACTTTATATATATAACAAGTTCATTAAAAACTTCTGTTCAGGGTCAAAGCCACAGAGCCCTTCTCAGAAGTCACAGAGCTTGAAGCCACAGAACCCTCCTCAGAAACAGGAACATTCTCAGTAGTAGAAATCAGCTTGATGATAAGGAAAATATACAAGTTATATTCATGTCGCCATAGAATCCAAATCATCAATGTGGCATTTGTCACCTCCCAGAACATCTTCCTAGTTCAGTTTTTCTCTGAGAATCGTCACGTCATGAATGTGCTACTAAGAGTCAGGAGAGCTGGACTTCAAAACACCAGCTTTGCCCATGACTAGCTTTGTGACTTTGAACACACTTTGAACACATCTGTAAACCTCTCTTGATCCCTGTTTTCTCAATCCCACAAGAGCACACACATACAAAATCTCATCTGAAAAATGCTGGTACTTGATTAGATGATCTCTAAAACCATTTTCCATTTATAACAACCTCTTCTAAAACTAGGACTCATTTTATCCCTTAACAAAAATGTATAGGGCTAGAAATCCTCAAATTGTCGGAGTCCCCTAAGATGTAACAAATGCCCCTTGAATTTGAAACAGAGGTTCATGTTACACCAAAGCTTACAACCTTCAAATCAGGGTCATTTATTCCTGCTTTTTTCCAGTCAGTCAATAAAACTTATTGGACATCTGCTACATACCAGGCACTGTCTTGAGCCTAAGTGAACATCAGAGAGGGGGCAACAGGTTTAAAAGCCAGCAGCTGTATAAAGAAGTGGGAGATGGCAGAGAGAGCAGAGAAGAAAGAAAAAAGGAATATGTCAGCATATTTCTTCTGTTACCAAAACACTAGGGGTTTGGTCTAGGTCCCATTGCTCTCTGCACAGAAAGCCAATCACTGAGACAAGGAGTATTGCCAGGGAAGAAAGCTTATTCAAGTCCTGCATCTGAGGTGATGGGACGTTGGTCTCAAATCTATCTCCTCAACCAACTAAAAGTAGGGGTTTGCACAGCAAGGGAGAAATGTAACTGTGTGGAAAAATAGGAATTAGGGAGGAGTAAAGAAAAGGATTGGTCAACAGGAAGCTGGTGGTCAGTTAGGCAATCATGTCCAGGGAGGGGTCTGGTGTCTCACTGTCCAGAGGCAGTGAACTGGTGAGTTTCAGTTCCATAATACTATCTGGGGAGCTTGCTGGTTGGTTTCCTGAGAAAGGAACTCAGATAAGACAAACGTAACTTTCTCAAGTTTTAAGACTGGAAAGGTCAATTTCTATGTTTATCCAAAATAAACCATAAACATCAGTTCTATGAGACAATTGCGCCAGTTTCACTTCCAGCACAGAAGCCTCAATTTATTTTTTTGCCATAAATACCAAAGAAGTTATAAGACACTAAGTGCTGAAAGGCAAGTAGAAGAAGGTGTGCTTTTTAAAAGTTGACTATTATTTAGCAGTTTTAGGTTAATGGCAAAATTAAATGGAAAGTAGAGATTTTCCATGGACCCTGCCTCCCACATGTGCTCAGCCTCCCCAACATCTTGCATTGGGGTGGTACATTTGTTACAACTGATGAACCTACAGGGATATGTGGTTGTGTTTATTTTTCAATGGATGAAACTCACATACAACAATGATCGCCAAAATACAAAATTGACATTTAATCTTTAGGATGTTTGATTAATCTGTTTCTCCCATTCTAACATTGGCTTTTAATCTTTAAGGAACCAGAGAGAAAAGAAATATGACCCAAGCTGCTTCTGAAAGTCTGGGGAACAACTGGTACACTACAGAGGCTCACATCAGGAGAAGAAAAAATCCCTTCAGCTACTGGAGTCTGAGCTACTTTGGGGTACTCTTTCTTCCAACTTTTCCCCTTCCTAACCCACTCCTCCCAGAACACATGTAGCCACACCAGACCAATCTTGTTCAACTTTTATGTAACAAAGTTGTGAGTTGTTTTTCAGTCACCATGGACCCCCAGGTTGAAGGTCATGTAACCTGAGCATGCCCAGATGAACCAAGCATGCAACTATGGGGAAATCTAAGTGCACCAACAGAGGAGCAGGAACACGGGCTGTATTAAGTAGACACTGCATGGCTGGATCCAGGATCCAATCAGATTGAGTTCTGGCCTCACCTCATTGCAAGATCCAATCAGATCACACCTCATTACCCTATGCTTATAAAATCTGACCCAGCCCCCAGCTAAGGAAGACATTTTTGAGCATTTCCTTCTGTCTCCTTGACAGTCAACTTACAATAAACTTTTCTCACTGCAAAAACCCAGTGCTTCGGTGTTTGGCTTTCCATTGTGCATGGGTAAATGAACCCAGTTTGGTGTGGTAATACACACACACACACACACACACACACACACACACACACACAGTATCATTCTAACTCAGAGAGCCTCCGTAAGATCTTTCTTTAACCAGGAGGTTGAGGACCATTTTCTAAGACCCCTCTTAGACCCTTGATAATCCTAATTTAGCCAGTATCCCAAGATGGGAACAAATACTATAGGGACTTTCAGAGCTAGGTGGCAACACACCTCTACAACAGGATGTTGTAAATTCTCCAAAGCATGCATTTTCAAACTACATGAGACTTCCACCACCTAATCCACCAAGAATCAGATTCAGATACACCTCTAGAGTACCTACCACCCTCTTTCCTTTAGAATCACTTCCCTGGTAAGGCACAGAAGTTAAGTGGAAGTTGCTGAAATAAAATGACATGCTAAGAATCTCTGTTCTAGAAATCACTATCCACAATACAAATGTAGAAAATTAAAATAAATTCTTAATATTTCTCCATTCAGCTTACTACATACTCTAACCAAAATACTTTAATTAAAAGCTAAGTCGCCCGAGCCTGGCCAACCATGGTGAACCTGGGCCTGTCCTAAGTGGACAACACAGTGGCTACAAAGCCCCCGGCACCAGCATGGCCTTTGGCTTGCAGATGTTCATTCAGAGGAAGTTTCCATACCTTTTGCAGTGGAGCCTACTAGTGGCTGTGGTCTCAGGCTCCATGGCCAGCTACAGGGTAACAATAGTGGAGTCAGAGAAATGCAACAACCTCTGGCTCTTCCTGGAGACCAGGCAGCTCCCCAAAGACATGAGCACAGATCAGCGAAGCTAGGAGAGTTCTATCCAGGGCACAGAGGATTGGGGGCAGGAGGAGGAGTCCTGGAACACAGTCTTCATGACCCCCAACTCCAGGCTGACCCTCCCCATACCCTAGGGTGCCCCAACCATATCCTCTGTCCACATGTGTGACCAGGCCTGACAAACCACTGCATTCAGCTGCTGCCCCAACCTGGGACCTCCCCAGGAGGTTGGAGCAGAAAGGGTTCTCCTTGGGGTGGTGGTTCTCCTCCAGGGTATCATGACACATTATCTGCACTGCCAGCAGAGAGGGTGTGTCTGGGGAATGGGGTTGTAGGGGCTTGTGTACTCTGTCATTCCCTTTCTAACCCCTGGACCTCCGACAAGCCCAGGGTGACAGCTGGTGCTAGGGGTGTGAGGTTAATAAATGGCTTATCTGCCAGGCACAGTGGTTTACACCTGTAATCCCAGAACTTTGGGAGGCTGAGGCAGGTGGAGCACCTGAGGTCAAGAGTTTGAGACCAGCCTGGCCAACATGGTGAAACCCCGTCTCTACTAAAAATACAAAAATTAGACAGGCATGGTGGTGGGCACCTGTAATCCCAGCTACCTGGGAGGCTGAGGCAGGAGAATCGCTTGAATCCGGGTAGCAGAGGTTGCAGTAAGCCAAGATGGCACCACTGTACTCCAGCCTGGATGACAGAGTGAGACTCTGTCTCAAAAAAATAAAATAAAAATAAAAATAAGCTAAGTCTATACATTAAGTTAAAACCACAATTTTTAAAACCCCATAATCAATAATTATGTTTTGATATGATGAATACACATGACTTAGATCCTAAAACATAGCAGGAGATTGGCTCTGTATTAGTCTATTTTCACACTGCTATAAAGAACTATCTGAAACTAGGTAATTTATGAAGAAAAGAGGTTTAATTAACTCACAGTTCTGCAGGCTTAACAGGAAGCATGACTGGGAAGCCTCAGGAAACTTACAATCATGGTGGAAGGCAAAGGGGAAGCAAGGACCTTCTTCACCTGGTGGCAGGGGAGACAGCGAAGGGGGAAGTATCACACACTTTCAAAGAACCAGATCTCATGAGAACTCACTCACTATCACAAGAACAGCAAGGGGGAAGTTTGCCCCCACAATTCAATCACCTCCCACCAGGCCCCTTCCTCAACATGTGAAGATTACGATTCGATATGAGATTTGGGTAAGGACATAGAGCTAAACCATACCAGGCTCCCATTCAATGAGACAAAAAAATTAGTATGAATTTGTATGAAGAGTAAAAAGAACTCTTTGATAGATTCCACCTACATGCAAAAACTTTGTTTTATTTATCAGACATCATTCCAGCAAGGAATCCTATTTGAAGGCGTCACTAAGTTAAGAAAGGGAAAAACAAGGGCACAATAAATATGTGCAATCTTCATTCAAGTGCTAGTTTGTAATTCCAGTTCTCCTCTTCATGCTCTGCCTGATTTTTTTCTCCACTAGGTGGATAGGTAGGGGTACTAGAGATAGTAACTCTTGTTAGGATTTGAGCTCAGAAATCAGGACTGGATCTAAGGTGGGAAACTATGTTCTAGACCCAGATAGACTACAAGCTTTGTGACACTGATTAAGTTGTCATCCCTCTGGTCAAAGATCCTTATTCTAAAAAGGAAGTGCTGTACTACATGATCTCTAGGGTTCTTTCCACCCTTATAACCCCATTATCTGGGGATTTGAGGTATAACCAATCCAGGTGGTACACCAACCTGGGGCTTTCAATACTAAGGAATCTTCTAGAAAATTACTAATAGCCAAAAAATATTTAAGTATACCATCTGCTATAGTTTGGATATGTGATCCTCCAAATCTCATGTTGAAATTTGATTCCTAATGTTGGAGGTGGGACCTAATGGGAGGTTGTTTGTGTCATGGAAGCCGATACCCCATGAATCTCTTAGTGCCTTCCTCACATTAATGAGTGAGTTTTTTCTTTATTATTTCCCCTCAAGAGTTTCTCCAAGTGCTGGTTAAAAAGAGCCTAACACCTTCCCTATCTCTTGCTTCCTCTCTTTCCCTGTAATCTCTGCACATGCCAGCTCCTCTTCTCCTTCCACCACAAATGGAAGCAGCCTAAAGCCCTCACCAGAAACAGATGCTGGCATCATCCTTCTTCTTCAGTCTAAAGAACTGTGAGCCAAATAAACCTCATATATATATATATATATATATATATTTTTTTTTTTTAGACAAGGCCTTACCCTGTCACCCAAGCTAGAGTGCAGTGGCATGATCACAGCTCACTGCAGCCTCAACCTCCTGGGCTGAAGTGATCCTCCCACCTCAGCTTCCCAAGTAGCTGAGACTACAGGCATGCACCACCACGCCCAGTTAATAAAGCTCTTTTTTTTACTAAATTACCCAGCCTCAGGTATTCCTTAATAGCAACAAATACAGACTAAGAAACCATCCTAAACAACAAATTAGAGGCATGCTGTCCCTGAAATTCTGACTCTGGCCATTTATCCCTTCTTAGTATCAAGTAAATGCTCTTTAGTCAATTTTGGGTAATCAGTTTCTCAATCCCATCATTTCTGTTTCCTGGTTCACTGTCAGTCATTTTCTTGTGTATGTTAAAGGACAATTAGTGACTCTCTCTACATTATTTAATACTTTCCTGAAAGGTCTCTGCTGTGCTGATTGCAAAATGTGTAAACTCTTTCCTTTTTACTCATGCCCTTCTTTTCTTGTCTCTCTTCCCTTGCTATGTTTGTCCTGCATTTGTACATCCCGTGTATAGCATTAATCTTGCTGCTGCTGCTGTCCCTGCATATGTTTTCTTCCAGGGGGCTTTCATGTAGTGCAGGTGGGCTCAAGACACTGTACTGACTTATCCCTAAGACATCACCTCTCTGTACTGCCTACCCATTCCCATCTCTCCCCATACACATATTTATCTCAGGTCCTCCTATTCTATAAGTAAAGATTTCAGACAACCTGCTCTTAATGTCATTGATCAATTCCTAATTTAGCTAGATATCAGAAATTGGAGCCTCTTTAAGGCTAAATTCAGTCCATAGACATGTTATATCTGCCCCACATTATATTTTAACATCCACAAAAAGATCTAAATGTCTGCTTTTGCAGCCCTGGACCCAGGTTTACTGCAGCAATCAGCTGGAGATGAGCATACCCTTCAGCTCACCACAATGCCCAGCCGAGGGCCAGGTGCCATTTATTCTCCCACTGGGCTACTGCCTTCCCATAACTACCCCCCGCACTTTACACTCCACCTGGTCCCTGGAGGCATTTCAAGTCACCACCTGAGGTCTCCATGGTGAGAGAACTTCATATTTAACTAGGAAAACTATATGTGGTCTAGGCAGAACAAGACTGGCTTTCTGGGCAAGTGTTACCAGAAAGACCATGAGAAAATTGGAGCTCAAAATTTCCAGATCTTTTACTATTTGAATCATCTTCAGACACAGAACCTACTCTTTATCTAGAATGTGGCTTACTGAGCTAGAAGTGACATCTCTTAAATACACAGACATTAGGGAAGGATAATGACAGGAAAGGAAGGAAAAGGTGAAGGGAGGAAGAAACAATATCTATAGAGGACAAGGAGTAATCTCCATATTAGTGATTTCAAAAATAAAGATTCCTTATACTTGCCAAAATGACATGCAAATATATAATAAAGCCCACTAAAAATATAGGCTCCGTCCTTTAGGTGTTTTTTTGTTTGTTTGTTTGTTTTGTTTTGTTTTGTTTTTGAGATGGAATCTCACTCTGTTGCCCAGGCTGGAGTGCAGTGGTGCGATCTTGGCTCACTACAACCTCTGCCTCCTGGATTGGAGCATTCTCCTGCCTCGGCCTCTCGAGTAGTTGGTACAGGTGTGCGCCACCATGCCAGCTAATTTTGTATTTTTAGTAGAGATAGGGTTTTGCCATGTTGGCCAGGCTGGTCTTGAACTCCCGACCTCATGTGATCCACCCACCTCAGCCTCCCAGAGTGCTGGGATTACAGGTGCTCATGAGCCACCGCACCCGGCCTGTCCTTTAGTTTCAACACATCAAAACAAACCCAGGGATAGATATGGGCAAACTTACGTTTCTTTCCTTGTTTTTAAATCAAATTTAAGTAAATATTTATATTTACTAGGCACAGAATTAGCATGTCTTTCTACTCTCCACTCATGGGCCTGTGGAAGACATCACTAATAGTTTGGGACATCATTCCAAACTGAACCTCATAAGCCTTTATGTATGACACTGGACAGCCTAACACCTGGAGCTGCCTAGCAAGATGAAGCTGCTTCTCCACCTGGCCCTAAGAGCCTTGTGACACCTTCTGAACACTAAGGAACAGCTCCCTAATATGTGTCATAGTGGGGATACAGTGGAAGGGAACACTGGGTGAAAACTAGCAAGAAATGTAAATTGAGGAAGACAAAGACAGGTTTTTCCCTGTACCTTTCTGTAAAGGAAAGTTAGATGCTTCCCAAAGACAGACAGTCAAATCTTTTTTTCCCTTGACATCCCTGATTCATGGAGGTGGCTAGGTTTATGTCTAGTTATACTCAGATAACTAATTGTCTCAAGTGTCTTAAGTGTCTGGTTGATGGTTGAAAGTAAGCTCTAGGGATAAGCAGTCTCTCAAGGAGTAGATCGTGGGATGGGGAGGCAGAAGGCCACAAAGGTACTATAGCTACATATATGCAATTCATATGATCTCTACCACCTTACACCTCCATGCCCACTCACCCATGAGGCAGGGGGCATTTATATTTAACAGAGACCTATCTATAGCTGCAAAGGTTTATCTCAAATATGTACCTTGGCAGACAAAGGTGAAGAGAGACTTCTGGAGGAAGCCATTGTAAAAACACATAACAGAACTCACCACTTATTCCTCCTAAGCTTGTCTTGAATGTAGACATGAAAAAGACCAACCCAGCCCTCAGTACTATGTGAGGTGCTGATACAAATTCAGCTAACACTTATTATCTTATTATCTGCCTTGCATTGTAGCAGAGGCTTTTTTAATCAATCATCTTACTTAATTCTCAAAACAACCTTATGTGCTAAGTCTTCTTAGAGCACGTTATTCAGATGGTGATTTTGAGGTTGCCCAGTTAATCAGTAGCACAATTCTCAGCATGTAGCATGTAATCCTGAAAACAGCTTTGAATAGAGGTGACCCACTGATGACCAAAGTGTCCCATCAGCTCATAGATAGTCATCTGGGCTCACACAGTTTTTTTAATGTAGTGCTACATTTTAAAATCTGACATATTGGCTGGGCGCAGTGGCTCACGTCTGTAACCCTAGCACTTTGGGAGGCCAAGGCAGGTGGATCACGAGGTCAGGAGTTTAAGATCAGCCTGGCCAAGATGCTGAAACCCCGTTTCTACTAAAAATATGAAAATTAGCCCGGTGTGGTGGCACTCGCCTGTAAGCCCAACTACTTGGGAGGCTGAGGCAGGAGAATCACTTGAACCCGGGAGGCAGCGGTTGCAGTGAGCTGAGATCATGCCACGACACTCCAGCCTGGGTGACAGCGCAAGACTCCGTCTCAAAAAAAAAAAAAAAAAAAAAAAAAAAACTACATATTCCCTTTAAAATATCAGGTTTCCCATTTCTTTTGAAAAGTGGGATGACCCAGCAACATTAGGCCCACATGTTGACAACTAACTGGAGCTAAAGAGAAAACAGCTGACTTGATCACACACACACACACATGCACCCCTACATTCTGTGAATGCACACTCAATACATAAAACTGCCTCACTCACTACACAACCAGCCTGGATCCTGGCCATAGAATATACCTTTGTTCTTTGCTTATCCCGAACTCTAATTTAGTTCATCCTCCACTAATTTCCTACTTGGAGTCAACTGTTCACACTTATTCTCACTTCTTTTCAAAGTCCTCTTCTCTTTAACTAGCACTGTGGGCTTCTAGTCAGCTTCTCACCATGGTCCTTTCCACATTGTTGACACACTAAGTGGATGCCTCACCCATCTTCCAGCCCTGGAGTCATTGTTCAAAAGAGAAGCAGGATTTTCTGAGAGGTGGCTAAAGTTCAGGAGGCTGTCAAATTCCTGTGACACTAAAACCAGGAATATAGACTGACGATGGGAGATTAACACTTTCATAGCACCATCAGTTCCTACTTTCCTACAATCACATTCATTGCTATTTACCTATTTTTATCAGCCATTTTTGACCCTTCAGACCCAGAAAAGATTGGCAACTAAAATAACCTATGCAAAAGAAAAATCCAAAGAACACTTTTTCCCGCTAAATTAGCAGACCCAACGTATCTAAATATTAAACACCATCCAAAAACAAGGCAGTATTCAATAAAAATCTCTGCATTTCTTCCCACACTATCTCTACCCAGCAGGATGATATGAAAAATTATAAAGAAATAGAGTCCAAAATACAACCCTTGCATAAGTTTTAAAAGCGTTGCTTGATATGCAAAGATACTAAAAAACAAAAGAAAAAATGTGCTATATTAAATGACAAGCAAAAACTTGATTGCTGTATGTTAATTATGTGTTATTCCAAAGAAATACAGGAAGAAAGGCTATAGCTGAAAGATCAAGAGTTGGCAGAATTGTTTATTGCTAAATTCTCTGTGAAGCAGCCTTATAAATGAGCCTTTCAGTAAATTCATTAACTAGCTGGTCTCAGTCTTAAGCTGTCTGGCAAGGAATTCTGCTCATTGGCTAATAAGGCTAGCAACACCCTAAATGTGTTTGCTCATATACATTAATTCACTCAAAAAGTAATTAACGGGTCTAAAAGACTCAGTTCTGGGAGTCCTACTGACGTATGTGGTAATAGCCATCCCGTATTTTCCACGTTAACAAACTCTTTTCCATTGCATCTGGCTGAAGGCATCACCTATCCTGGTGTTTATGATTCATGTAGTAGGGCCAAGACTGTTGCTCAAACAAGTTCTGATGGTTGAAACACTAGCCAACAAGCCCCTTGGCCTCCCAGAAGCTCTAAGATGTCTTACTGTACCTCTTTCTCTGAATATCCTAAAATGCTGCTAACACTCGTCCCCCTGAACTATTATTGCTTTAACTGTATTTAAGGATGTTGCCCACAATTAGCTTTGAATATAGCAGTTTAGAGAGCAATATAAAAATGGTGTAAATGGTCAGTGAATGCATGAATGATCAATACATCAGAAAAGTAAAAAAAAAAAAAAACTGGAACTGGTTAAAAGTTTTTAAAATAATTATTTCATAGGAACATTAATGAATACTTCATCTGGTCTCATGAAAAAGGAGTCAAGATCAAACAAAAGGAGTGTCTAATTATTAAACAACTATTTTTCTATGTTAGTGGAAACAAACCAAACTCTCAAACAATATGAAAACTATTTGTATACCTTTGGGAATATATATTTAAAAAAATGTGGTGGATTCAGCTATGAAACAATGCTTTGTCTAACTGCCTGGTTACATGGTGCCTGAATAGAGGGTGGGGATGAGGAAAGAGATGACAAATCCACAGGTAATGATGAAAGAAATTCAGCCCAGGATTTGAAAATTACAATAAGTAATCTGCAATGCAGATAATCTACATAAAGAGTAAAGACAAATTACTGAAAACAGGCTGCGTGCGGTGGCTCAAGCCTGTAATCCCAGCATTGTGGGAGGTCGAGGGGGGCAGATCACCTGAGGTCAGGAGTGCAAGACCAGCTTGGCCAACATGGAGAAACCCCATCTCTACTAAAATACAAAAATTAGCCGAGCATGATGATGGGTGCCTGTAATACCAGCTACTCAGGAGGCTGAGACAGGAGAATCACTTGAACCCAGGAGATGGTAGCTGCAGTGAGCCGAGATCACACCACTGCACTCCAGCCTGGGGGGCTGAGCAAGACTCCATCTCAAAAAAAAAAAAAAAAAAGAAATTACTGAAAACAGCTAACTTCAAATTCAGCAAACTAAGTCAGATTCCGCTATGGCAAAGAGTTTGCCGAAAGTTATACTTTTGACCACAGTATTAGAATAGGAAGGAAGCAATACTGAAGACAAAATTCACTAAAATATTTTGGTTTCAGTTGGAACAAAAATATTCTCCTTTAAGGAACTGGTATTGTGGAGACTTGATGATATTCTAGGAAATGAAATGAGATAATGTTTTCGAAATAGCACCACGATAATGTCAATGAGTAATTTCAGTTCTTATCACCATATGATGTGGTTAGTGAGCAGTACTGATACGGAGGGGAAAAAAAAGGTGTCAGAATGTTAAAAAAAAAAAAAAAAAAAAAAAGCCTCCCTCTCTAAGGAAAACAGCAATCAACAGCTACTGCTGCTGGACAAAAACCTAACACTTCTCAGTCATGGGGGAAAAAATGTCTGAAAATGAGTTTCACTGTTTCTCAGCAAATGTTGGCTTAAATATCTTGGCTGTGTCCATCAGAATACCTATGCCCAGCTTCATAATCAGAAAGAAAACAGGATTCCAGGTCATTTGTGCTACAAGAGACTCAAAAGGTCATTTGGCCCATGTCCAAATTGACACTAACTTTTCTCTATTACACAGCACACAAACTGCAGAGTCAGATCTATGGAACCAGGTCTTTCTCCTCTTCCTTGATCTATTTCTCTTCTTCTTTTAAAAATAACATAGATCGGCCGGGCATGGTGGCTCATGCCTGTAATCCCAGCACTTTGGGAGGCCAAGGCAGGTGGATCACCTGAGGTCAGAAGTTCGACCCCAGTCTGGCCAACATCGTGAAACCCCATCTCTACTAAAAATACAAAAATTAGCGAGGCATGGTGGTGCATGCCTGTAATCCCAGCAACCGGGGGGCTGAGGCAGGAGTATCGCTTGAACCTGGGAGGAGGAGGTTGCAGTGAGCCGAGATCGTGCCACTGCACTCCAGCTTGTGCAATAGAGTGAGACTCTGTCTCAAATAAAAAAAAATTAAAATAAAATAAAAATAACATAGATCAGGGTAGAAATATTGCTGAAGCTCAGCTGCAAATCTACGAAAGTACAAAAAGCTACCCACCTTGGTTCGATTTTCTCACCTCCCATTTACTTCTCACATAGTGTAACTGTCTCTGGGACACTTTTTATCCCTTCCTATTTCAGAGGTTTCAAATTTTCTTCAATGGTTCCCCTTGCCCCCAGGCCAGAGGTAGGGGCTCCCTTGGCTCAGCTTCTATAGCAACCTCCTCATACCTGTGTCACAGACAGTATTTATTATCTTGTTATTGTTGTTGCTTTAGAGACAGTCTCCGTTGCCCAGGCTGGGGTGCAGTGGTGTGATCATAGCTCACTGCTGACTGTAACTTCTGAGCTCAATTGATGCTTCTGCCTCAGCCTTCCCAGTAGTTGGGACTACAGGCATGCACCACTGCACCCAGCTAATTCTTTTATTTTTTGTAGAGATGGGGTCTCACTATATTGCCCAGGCTGGTCTCGATCTCCTGGCCTCAAGCAATCCACTCCCTCTGCCCCCCAAAGCTCTGGGATTATAGACATGAGCCAACACACCTGGCCTACTTTGTTTTTTAACCATGCTGTAATCTTTCTATCTCTTACCACACTCACAACACTGTGACTTCTTGGAAACAGTGAGTTTGTCTTATTTATCTTTGTGAATGCCATTACACCCAGCCCTTAGTGAAGATCAATAACTGTTTACTGAATAAATAAATAAATGTTACAAACTTTTGATCCTCTGAATGCTGGGAAAAAGGAGACAGCCAAAGTAACATGATGACACAGGATAATATATCTAGGCTATCTAAATATTTTTCAAGCAACAAAAGATCCCAATTTGGTGCTACACAATTTTTGCAATTAAAAAAAAATCATGAAAGAAACTGCTAACTCTCAGACAGCTATATAGCAAATTATGCCCATTGCTTAAAATTCAATTAGCCTCTGCCTTTCCTCTTACTAGCCTCTCTGCCCCAAATGCCCCCTCTACAATTTATTCCCTGCCACCCATGTTCAAGGCTCAGCTCCTACATCAGTCCTCCACAGGACTTTCCTTGACCCCTTTGCAGACCCCAGTGTCCTTTATCATACCCTCCTCTGAGGTCTCACAGCATTTTATCTCTACCTCTCTTATTTGCCTCTTTACTGGTTGCATTTTACTTATTAAAGTAGTTATTTTATCTCCTCTGCCTCACTGAGCAACTTAAGAGAAGGGTTTCTGTATACTCTGAAGATGCCTAACAGCACCTTGCCCAAGGCAGGCCCTTAGTAAACAGTTTTCCAATTGCTAAAACAGGAAGTTTAGATTCCTTTCTTAAAGGCAGTAAGACACAAACAAATCATCATCTGCAAAATGAAGAGGAAGTCCTTTCCAGCTGGGACATTCCATGACCTGGGGAGCCAGGTCTGAACACTGGCCAGGACCACAGATACATCAATAGGTAAAGGACAGAGTAAAGCAGTGAGCATGGCCTATCATGAGAGATGTTTCGAGGCAGATAGATAAGAAGAGTACCTAACTTGGACCGGGGATTAGAGAAGAATTTCTAGTAGAGGTGACCCCCCTTTGACCTTAGCTAGAAGGTTGAGTTAAACAAAGGAAAGGAAGAACATTCTAATTGGAGCAGGCAGCATGGGCACAGGCTTAAGAAAATAGACCCTTTTTGGAAATGCAAGGAGTTAGGTTGTAGGAAAGGAGATGGGGAATGGCTGAAGAAGATGAAGAGGTAAGACTTACACCAAGTCAAAAGAGCTTTATATATTCGTTCCCACACTTCTTTGTTTCACTGGAGGAATGGAAAGCTATTGGAGGGTTTCTTGCAGCATGGTAACCTGATTGCTCGGGGAGTAGTGTGAGAAGCAGATCAAAGGATCCTATATAGGAGGGAGAATGCCCTGTCATGGCCATTGCAGCAATCTATGTAAAATATGAGGAGCTTTGGGGAGGAGAACATGAAAAGAGAGTAATGTTAAGATTAATATCACTTGGTGGTTCATTAGACATGGGAGTAAAGATAGCAAGGAGACAGAGGAAGGCATCAAAGATAATTACCAAATTTCTGGCTCAGGCAACTAGGTAGACAGGGCTATCATTCACAGAGATAGACAATGCAGGAAGGAGAATAAATTAAGTGGGAAGGATCCATCTTTAGCTATGTTGAGTCTGAGTTGTCCAAGGAACATTAAAGTGTTTGTCCAATAGGCAGTGGGTTACAGAGGTCCAGTTCTCACTAGAAAGATTTCAGAGCCATTCATAGGAATAGATGAGATCATGCAGGGAAATGGTATAGAACTCACAAAATACTTAAGGCAGAGAGAGGAAGAAAAACCTTCAAAGGAATTGTGAAGTTGCCATCAGAGAGGTAGGAGAAAAACCAAGACAGACCAAAGCCAGAGAATGTTTCAAGAACCAGTGCATGGCCAACACTGCAAAATACGGCAGAGATTTCAAATGAGATAAAGACTCAAAGGATGCCCACTGCATTTAGCCCAGAGGAGGCTTTTGGGGAGCTTGGGAAGCAAAGCACTATTTCTGAGGAGTGACAGAAACCAAAGCCAGGCAGTGGATTAGGGAGTACATGGAAGTTAAGAAAGTAGAAAAAAATGAATTTAGAGAATTTTATAGAAGCTTGGCTTTGAAAGGAAGATGAGAGATGGAACCAAAATTAGAATGAGACAGAGTCCTGAAAATCTGCGGGTATAGGTGTATGTCAGTGCTGGGGGACTATTACTTGGTTGGTTAGTTTGTTTATATAGTTGAGAGAGCCTTGAACATGTTTATGTGCCGACAGGAAAAAGTCAGGGGGAGATAAAGATGCCAAAAAGGGAGGATTAAAAAATGAAGTGCACTCCCTAAGTAAGGAGGGAACCAGGTCACTGATGGAAGAATTAGCCTTAGATGGGAGTAAGAGACTACTTTCCTTGGAGACTAGCAGAGGAGGGAATGATGTATGCAGATGTTAATCAGGTTACAGACAGAAGGGCAGGGAGTTAAGGGACTCTTCCCATAAATACTGATCGGCTGTCAGGAATGAGAGTTGGTCATAGTAACGCAGTAATGGTTTCAAAAAGCAGACATGAGACCCTGTGTGTACACACACACACACACACACACACACACACATACACACACAGAGCAAGAAAAAAGAGAAAAGGAGGGGGAAACTTTAAAAAAGACTTAACAGACATGTCAACCCATCACAATAACATGTGCTTCATTTGGATCGTGATTCAAACAGACTTTAAAAAATCAAAAGGCAATTTGGGAAATAAGAAAAGTGCCTGCAGGTCTGCTGGTGTTAGGAAATTACTGTTAACTTTTTTGTTTAGATAATGCTGTTGTGCTTAATTTTTTAAGTGCCCTCATCTTTTAGACTATGCACAATATTTACAGATAAAATAATATGGTGTCGAGGATTTGTTTTAAAGCAATCTGGGGGTAGGATAAAGGCCCTACATTAAACAAGATCGGCTGTAAACTAAGTGATAGATACATAAAAGTTTATCAGACTATTCTCTCTTTTATATATATCTGAATTTTTCCATAATAAAAATTTTTAAACCAAAAATATATATTTTTAAAAGCCAGAAGAAAAAGCAATGAAATCATGGGAAATGAAAGAAAGATACAACTGAAAGCATACAGAAAGATTACGGTGAAGCATTGTAAGTCTGGCTAAAGATGAAGACAATAAACTTGTTGTGACAAAGTCAAGTGACTTTTTTTCCTGGCAGCATTCAGAAGCCTCGATGTGAAAGCGAAAAAGCTGCATCGGTACAGAGTACAGATCTTAAAGGATATGACCACAGAAGAAGATGCAAAGGATATGATGGTATTAACCAGGGACAAATTCAAGCAGTAAGCCAGCATCCTGTTTAGACTGGATAGGAAGAGAAGGGAAACACGGAAGTGACTGATAGACTCAAAGAAAAATGAAACTGGCCATCCTGCATAGCTGGAAAATGGGGGTGAGAAAGCTGGGAGGATGGGAGGCTGTGGGGAGCAAGCCAGTCTTTAGAGTTTAAGATGTCAGTTCTGACTGATGACAAGGTCAAGTGTAATTGTAAATGTCTATGAAGTGCCTATGTGAAAGGATGGCTGAAGTGGAAAGGAGGTGAAAGTCAAACAAAATTAAGAAGGTTATGAAATTGTGAGATGGCTGCTGGATGGGTGCTAACAGAACCCTAAAATGTCCCATAATGATGATGATAGGTTATAAATTCCATAAAGACAAGCATTGTGTCTGTCTGTCTCTCTGTCTCTGTCTCCCTCTCTCTCTCTCTCTCTAAACATATGCCCAGCATCTAGTACAGTACTTGGCATAGAGAAGATATTTTTATTTAATTTTATTTATTTATGTACTTATTTAAGGCAGGGTCTCACTCTGTCACCCAAGCTAGATGGAGTACAGTGGCACATTCATAGCTTACTGCTAGCCTCCTGAGTAGCAAGGACTACAGGTGCACTGTACCACACCCAGCTAATTTATTTTAATTTTAATTTTTGTAGCGATATCTGCAGCCTCTGGGCTCAAGCAATGCGCCAGTCTTGTCCTCCCAAGGTGCCAGGATAATAGATGTGAGCCACTGCACCCAGCCACGAAGATGTTTATAAAATATTTGGAGAATGCATGGTGTACGTGGGAGGACTAAGTAATTCTTTAATTTCAAATTTCCATTCACCATCAGTTAGGTGATGAGTTTGGGAGCAAGAGGAAGGGTTGAAAAGAACAAGTGAATGAATATGCACCAAAGCATATTCGGAAAGCAAAAGAAATATTAAAGGAATAAAAAGTAGAATGTATGAGACAAACTCAAAGGAGTTCACTTTTTTTTTTTTTTTTTTTTGAGACAGAGTCTCGCTCTGTCACCTAGGCTGGAGTGCAGTGGCGTGATCTCCACTCACTGCAACCTCTGCCTCCCGGGTTCAAGCAATTCTCTGCCTCAGCCTCCCGAGTAACTGGGATTACAGGCACCCACCACCACGCCAGGCTAATTTTTTTGTTATTTTTAGTAGAGATGTGGTTTCACCATCTTGGCCAGGCTGGTCTTGAACTCCTGACCTCATGATTCACCTGCCTCAGCCTCCCAAAGTGCTGGGATTACAGGCATGAGCCACCACGCCTGGCCAGGAGTTCACTTTAATATTGGTTTGTACCCAAACTACTGTACAAGCTGTGACTAGATTAATAATTGTCTTTGAGTGCAGGAGAGTTATTTTAAGGAGGTGAAAACAAGAGAAGATTGTTTGCCTAGTGCCCTGGCCGGATGCTGTTTTGCTGGGAAGACGGAGCCAGGTCTAAATGGGATTGTTCTGGATCACACCAGCCTGAGGTCATCTCTGGTTGAGAAGCTGATGGGCAGGGCAAGGAATCCTGGCCTCTAGGAAACCCTTTAACTGTGTAATTAGATAGAATAAACTCCTCACCCTGCATTCGTCTGCCTGCCCAGGAGTCTCTAGAACAAACCTGAATTTTTGAGACTCTAATAGGCTCTTGTAACTGAAAACATAAACCACCACCATTTCTTCATCAACCCAGAAAACAGTGAGAAATTAAGTGGTTTAAATTGAAGAAGTGATTCAGAAAAGGCGTAAAGAAGAACCTTAAAATCAAAAAAGGATTAGACATTAAATCAGGTTACAAATGAAATTCTTGTTAATGACAATCTCAAATATTGGACAACCTTATGTTTTACATAAATTCTCACATCACTATCACAGCAGCACAAGGATCCAGGTATTATGATTCCCATCTATAAGTGAGGAAATAGACTAAGATTAAATGACTTGCCCAAGAGTACGCACCAAGCCAGGTCTACCTGACACTAAAGCACGCACTCCTAACCTCTCCACTAAGCTGCTTTGTTGAACTCTGTGAAGGATATCATAGGATGTAAATATAGCTCCATCTAGACAGACAAGAAGACATGAGATACCAGTGGTGGGATGTCTGAGATTCTGAGGAGTTAGAAATGAAGGAGAGGAAATTTTTATACCCTCTCTCTGGTCCCTGGTCTTATATTTATGAAATTCCTACTTTCAGCAAAGAAAAAAGTCTGAATGGGGGACCTGCTAAGAGCAGAGAAAATCCCCCCAGGGATCATTTTAGGCCACTGCTTATAAAAGAACAAAAATAAAATGGGAGGAACTCCAGAACCAAAGTCCTAGAGTCCCTATTTGCTTGTGAATGAAAAAGACTAGTATGTAAATAAGAGCTTTGCATAAGCCAGACATTCTTTCAAGTCCAGTTTATCTGCAGTATGAGTCACTTCCTTTTTAAAAGCAAGAACTAAAAGAGATAGAGGCACATAGTCATTACCCAGCACAAACCTTCTTAACAGACCTTTTCTTCTTATTCAAATCGCAAGAAGGTAAAAGACTCTTGCTCTAACAAAACAGCAACATCATTTTGCATATAGTGTATACACTGTTTGGCCAGTTAATACCCTCCTTCAGCAGAGGGAAATGAACAAGTGAGATTAACAGGCAGATGAGATGACACAAGGAAAGCACAGGTCCAGCCAGGGTTAACCTGACACAAAGGAATCTGAATAACAAGAAGCCTTTGAATGACTCAGGTAAGGTTTATCTCCTCCAAAAGGAAGTTAACCCCATGTTACTCACAGTAGCAGAATTACTCATGAACTTTGGAGGAAGTCTCAGAGAAGGCTATGGTCAGAAAATGGAAAAGGAAACAAGCCATAGGCTCATCTTCAGATGAGGACTCTGCACAGGGCTTGACCTTTCAATCGAAGAACCACCACAGTAGTATTCTGAGATGGCACAAGTGTATGGGAAAGTGACTGCTTCTCTCCCACCCCAATGTCTACTGTAAGTCTTGTTCAGCCCCGAGACAGATTTATCAGAGCTGATTCATTTTGCAGGAGTTGAAGACTAAATTTGAAGAGTAAAGTAGGAAGGAAGACAGCAGGTAAGTAGAAACCGAAGGACATTCCTATTACCTTGGGAGCTCTAGAGGCCTGATTCATCCTTCCTCTAAGCCCTTCATATGAAACTATGTCCGGCGAAGTCTCAGACTCATCCAACCCTTCCCATGTCCACATTCACAGCTAACAGGAGCCACCAGCACCAAAGTTTAAAGGCCTTGGGAGGCCTGACATAATACAACAATATTTTATTGAGTACCTACTATGTGCTAAGCACTGTGCTAGGTGCCAAGGTTACAACCATAAGCAAAATAATAGATCATTTTCCATTCTCTGGGTGCTACGGTTCAACAGGAGACACTGACAGAGTGGTGCTTCCAATGCCAATGCTAAATGCTCTAATGTGGATGGAGGAGGTGGAACAGGTTATTCTGAGAGCTCAAGGAAGGGTGAAGGGGGCAATCTTCTCAGGAAATAGTGTCCTCCAAGCTGAGACCTAAAGGATGAAGTGGAAGCAAAGAAAAGACTTCCAGAAGGGGAGACTCAAGAGAAAGCCGGAGCTTTGACTCTGGGTATACAGAAAAACTGGAATGCCTTAGATCCATCTCATACAAGAAAGGAAACCATGTCACCTCAGAATGGAGTATTTTTCTCTTTTTAGTGTTTTATTAAGTAATCCTCCTCATGGGTTGTGAGGAAAACCCTACCGAGGAAGCAGCAGTCTTTTGCTCTCTCAACAAGAATTTTCCCTAACTTTGCTTATCTGGTAATTGGTGAATCTGAAGATTGTTCTTATCTGATAAGATTTCAGAGTATTAGGAAGACCTTCCAATTCTTCCTGACTTTATCAAAAATGTTTTTGAATGTACTGTTAAGACTAGATATGTGGGCCGGGCATGGTAGCTCACGCCTGTATTCCCAGCACTTTGGGAGGTGGGCAGATCACGAGGTCAAGAGATCCAGACCATTCTGGCCAACATGGTGAAACCCTGTCTCTACTAAAAATAACAAAAATTAGCTGGGTGTGTGGCATTCGCCTGTAGTCCCAGCTACTCAGGAGGCTGAGGCAGGAGAATTGCTTGAACTTGGGAGGCAGAGGTTGCAGTGAGCCGAGATCGCACCACTGCACTCGAGCCTGGCGACAGAGCGAGACTCCATCTCAAAAAAAAAAAAAAAAAAAAAAAAAACTACACATATGATGGCCGGGCACGTGGCTCACTTCTGTAATCCTAGCACTTTGGGAGGTCGAGGCGGGTGAATCACCTTGAGGTCAGGAGTTCAAGATCAGCCTGGCCAACATGGTGAAACCCTGTCTCTACTAAAAATACAAAAATTAGCTGGTTATGGTGGCGCATGCCTGTAGTCCCAGCTACTCAGGAGGCTGAGGCTCGAGAATCGTTTGAACCTGGGAGGCGGAGGTTTCAGTGAGCAGAGATCATGCCACTGCACTCCAGCCTGGGCGACAGACTGAGTCTTCTTCTCAGAAAAAAAAAAAAAAAAAAAAAAGGCGAGATATGTGATTATCACATGCACAAAATAAATAAATTTAAAAGCACATATATAGGCACATGGAAACAAAGTTAAAAAGAGAGTCGTAGGACAACATAGGTGAAATTCTAAAAATAATAACAACAAACATTTATTGAATGCTTGTCCTGTATCATCTACTTTTTCTGATTTTTTTATATATGTTATGTCAATTACTGCAATTTACATAGTACAGTTAACCCTTGAACAACACGGGTTTGAATCCTGCAGGTACATTTATGTGCAAATTCTTGTCAATAAATATGCTTGGCCCTCCATATCAGGTTATGTATCTGCAGCCAAACAGTATTTGTGGGATGCAAATATGGAGGGACAGTCAGCTTTTCTTACCCACAGTTCTGCAGGGCCCACTGCAGATCTTAAGTATGCATGGATTTTGGTATCCACAGACAGTCTTGGAATCAATTTTCCTGTGAATACCAAGGCAAGACTATTATAGGTTCTACTGATATCTCTATTTTACATATGGGTTAACTAAGGCACAGAGAGTTTAAGCTACTTTCCCAAGATCATACAGCTAGTGTAGAATAGGGATTTGAACTCAGAGTCCATGAGCTTATCTGCAAAGAAAGCCAATCAGGGCAAAGATACCGGCCAGTTCTACGTGGGCTGGAGCTGAACTGAAAGTCTATCTACCAAGTACCTTAAGCAACACAAACTGTACCTGTTCCACCTGTTAAATCCTGAAGGCTGAAAACTCCTGAAATGTCCAGATCCCTCCCCAAATTCCTTAAACTATGTTATTTCCTTTGGGAACCCCTACATTCTTTCATAAAAAAGAACAGGTCTGATGTGGTGACTCACATCTGTAACCCCAGCACTTTGAGAGGTCAAGGCTGGAAGACTGCTTGAGGCCAGGAGTTTGAAACCAGCCTGAGCACCATAGCGAGGCCCAGTTTCCACAAGAAACGAAATTATTTTAATTAGCTGAGCATGGTCACACATGCCTATGTCCCACCTACTCAGGAAGCTGAGGTGGAAAGATCACTTGAGCCCAGGAGTTTAAGGCTGCAGTGAGCCATGATCCTGTCACTGTGCTCCAGCCTGGGCAACAGAGCGAGACCCTGTCTCTATTTAAAAAAAAAAAAAGTAAGAAAGAAAAGAATAATTTTTGGTCACTGGAACTGTTGCTTCAGGATGACCATGATTACGTTAGATTCATCAAGTTCTTGACACAAAACATGTTAAGTTTGCTTTTCTGAGGAACATTCAAAATAATTTTAAGTGAATACTAAATCTTTACTTGAAGGAATTAAGGCAGCTAGTTGTAATGTGGGAAAGTCATCTAAATAATTTGTGTACTACTCAATTCTAAATAATTTGTGTACTACTCAATTCTAAATAATTTGTGTACTACTTGAAAGAATGACTTTAAAAAGAAACTTAAAATATTTTTTCCCTTTGGTAAAAACTGTTCTAAGTTGAAGATTTATTCGACTACTCACAGTAAAATGGTGCCTATAACTTTTTAAAATTTTTTTTGAGATGCCAGTTACAGGCCATTTTGTACAGGTCATGCTGCTACGTGAACAAAATGCTGAAATGTCTAAAGTGGTAAGAATTTTAATTTGTCTGTATCATTTTATTTTCAAATTTAGTGCCATTTTGCTAATTAAAAAAAAAATCTGGGGGAATGTTTTTAAGAATATTTATCTGCTTTGGGTTGCAAGTAACAGAACTTCCTTCCTCAAAGTTGCTCAGCAGAAGAGAAACAGGTGCTTCTCTGGCTGATAGTAGCATCTAGCCTTGTAGATTGACTCTGATCCCTTGTAGATCTTTAATCTTTTCTGTATATTCAGCTAGAAATACACATTGCCACTATAACAGTCATTTTAAAAAACAAAAATCAAAAACCTGACCACCTGACCAACTCTCTTGTTCTAAGAGTTGATAGCTCACAGATCATTTCCATTTTCCCAAAATAAATCAAAGCTGAATGAGATGTGCTCAGAAAAGGACTTTGTAAACACTGCTTACTTGAAATAACTGAGCCTCTGTGATAACATTTAATAATACCTGCAGAGAACTGGGCGCGGTGGATCACGTCTGTAATCCCAGCACTTTGGGAGGCCGAGGCAGGGGGATCGCTTGAGGTCCGGAGTTCAAGGCCAGCCCGACCAACATGTTGAAACCCCATCTCTACTAAAAGTATAAAAATTAGCCAGGTGTGGTGGTGCATGCCTGTAATCCCAACTACTTGAGAGACTGAGGCAGGAGAATTGCTTGAACCCGGGAGGCAGAGGTTACAGTGAGTGAGATCGTGCCACTGCACTCCAGCCTGGGTGACAGAGCGAGACTCTGTCTCAAGAAATAATAATAATAACAATAATACCTGCAGAACAGATGAACTTTAATGTTCAGGTAAGCAGCTGTGAAGGTGTCTATATTCAGAAGTCCATATTCTAAAGACAAAAAAAGCACTAAAGCCTGAAGAGTGGAAATGCTGCTAGAAACTGGTTTGAACAATTTCAAACCCCAATTTTTTTAAAATTTGAAAATATTTTATTGAGAGTAAAGATTTTTCATTATTTGTATTTACTTTTAATTCCTTACTAGTCAAAATGGAAACAAATAATAAAAATATTTACCTTTAGGAAGCTTTTTTTTTTTTTTTTTGAGATGGAGTCTCTCTTTGTTGCCCAGGCTGGAGTGCAATGGCGCCATCTCAGCTCACTGCAGTCTCCACCTCCTGGGTTAAAGCAATTCTCCTGCCTCAGCCTCCCGACTAGCTGGGATTACAGGCACCTGCCCCCAGGCCCCGCTAATTTTTTGTAGAGACAGGGTTTCACCATGCTGGCCAGGCTGGTCTCAAACTCCTGACCTCAGGTGATCCACCCGCCTCGGCCTCCCAAAGTGTTGGGATTACAGGTGTGAGCCACCGTGCCCGGCCTCTTTTTTTTTTTTCTTTTGAGACAGGATCTCACTCTGTCACCCAGGCTGGAGTGCAGTGGCACAATCATGGCTCACTGCAGCCTTAACTGCCCAAGACCAAGCAATCCTCCCACCTCAGCCTCCAGAGTGGCCAGGACTACAGGTATGCACCACTACACTCAGCAAATTTTTAAATTTTTTGTAGAAATGGGGTCTCACTATGTTGCCAAGCTGCTCTTGAGCTCCTGGACTCAAGCAGTCCTCCCACCTCAGCCTTCTAAAATGCCAGGGTTACAGGTGTGAGCTTCTGCACCTGGCCTAGGAAGCTTTTAACAAGAGTTACAAACAGTTTTGTAAATCTGAGAAGTTTATGTGTTTGTCCAGTTTAAACTATTCTAAATTCTGATTTAGATGCCTGCGAACATTATCGAGTTCAAGGAATGTCAGTCTTAAAGATAAAAATAACTTCCATATTGATTAGTAAAATCATGTTAAAAATTATATTGCAATTCTACATTTTTATTTTTTAACCAATTCTAATTTGCCAATCATGGAAGTATGGAATTTTCTTCTTGGTCTTTAATTTTTAATACATGACTTTAAAAACTAAATATTCCCTCTTTAGTCAAATACTGGTTGATACTCCATCTTGGGAAACAGATTGCTATAGGAACTCCTAAAGTAAGGAGTATAATGCTTACCCCAATTTTTAAACAAAGGCAATGCAGTATTTATGAAACAATAGATTTGGAGAGCAAAAAGTGATGAGTACTGTTTTTTAAAACATGCTAAACTCATTTGTTATTTTCTATCATTACCCACTGCCCTCGATGAGAAAAAATTGAAAATGTTTCCTGATAGTTCATTTATGCGCAGCTCTAAGCAGTAATTTAATTATTTAACTATGGAATGGTTATTCTAAAGCAATAATTTAATTACTTAACTATGGAATGGTTATTCTAAAAAAATCCTAGATTGCTGTGAACTATGGAATGTCTATAAAAATCATTAGCATTGTTTTGGTTTTAAATATTTGAAACACTAAGAAAAACATTTGAAGCTCATTTGTCATGATCTTTTTTTTTTTTTTTTTTGAGACAGGGTCTTGCTCTGTCACTGAGGATGGAGTACTATGGTGCAATCACAGCTCACTGCAGCCTCAGCTTCCCCGGGCTCAGGTGATTCTCCCATCTCAGTCTGCCAAGTAGCTGGGACTACAGGCGCGCACCATCACATCCAGCTACTTTTTGTATTTTTTGTAAAGGCAATGTCCTTCCACGTTGCCCAGGCTGATCTCAAACTCCTGGACTCAAGCAATCCTCCTGCCTCAGCTTTCCAAAGTGCTGGAAGTGCTGGGATTACAGGAGTGAGCCAGGATCCAGTCTCAGGTATTTATTTATATAAAGGGATCTTACCTCTCTGGATGGAAGAGACTGAAATGGAATTGCCAAAGTCCAAATATGTGTATCTGTTGCATTTAAAGTAGCACAGTTTCTCATGCCTGTTTTTTTTAATAGGCAATTACAACCATTTGAGGTCATGCTGCATCTCCAAAATTTCAAAGATGCAACTGTATTACACCGAAAAGCAGTTGAATTCAAGTGGCCATTATTTAAGGGGTCAAATTTATTCATGCAATGAACAAACAATCCTGACTGAATTCAACTGTTTATGGTTCAAGTTGTTTGTTTTTGTTTTGTTTTGGAGACGGAGTCTCACTCTATCACCCAGGCTGGAGTGCAGTGGTGCAATCTTGTCTCACTGCAACCTCCACCTCCTGGATTCAAGCAATTCTCCTGCCTCAGCCTCCCAAGTAGCTGGGACTACAGGCACACACCACGACACCGAGTGGTGTATTTTTTTAGTATTTTAGTAGAGACGGGGTTTCATCGTGTTGCCCAGGCTGGTCTCGCACTCCTGAGCTCAGGCAATCCGCCTGCCTTGGCCTCCCACAGTGCTAGGATTACAGGCATGAACCACCGCGCCTGGCAGGTTGTTTTCTTTTTTAAAGAAATGATTTCCTTCCAAACCAATTCAGTGTTTCTTCCCAAACCATTTATGTGAGTACATGTAACTTTTAACACAAAAGCTGGCAAAAACCCTATATTTACAAGACCTGTTGGTTGATAATAAGTACAAAACTACATAAACACAGATTTTTCCCTGTAGATAAAAATCCTAGATTGCTGTGAAGAAACCTCATTCACTTTAACTTCCTTTAAAAACAAGAACGGATTTCCATGCACTGATTTACACCAGGAAATAGTTTTGTTGGTTATTTACAAATGCTTTTGAAGAATGCAGGTGGGATTACACATGAGGCTGCCACAAAAATAAATGTTAGTAAAATCATGACTCTATTCAGCATTAATCAAAGAGCAGAAGAGAAGTTATTATGAAAAATCTTACTCAGCAAACAATAAAAGATAAAATTCCACTAGTTAAAGAGCAATTTTAAAATAGTTACAAACATGAGTCAAATAATGAACACATGTTAACACATACTCAATTCACTGGTGGGGAGCCAGAAGCATGATCAAGCTGGTTTAAAGGCCATTTGGGGACCTGGGGACTCAGAAAAATTAGTGAAATTTGTAAAAAGAATGTATGAATAAGATTACTAGGTTAAGTCAAAAGAGGTTAATGTCCTACAGGGCAATGAAACCATAATCTTTAGAGTTATCTTTTATACCGGACATAAACCTAAATGAACATGTGACCTCACAGAGTCTAGGCCTTGTCAGTAGTAAATAATGAGTAATCCTTGGTGGCCTTTTAAACATTTTCCCACTGTGACATTGATAAGACATGCTGTTCCTCTTCTTCTTTTTTTTTTTTTTTGAGACAAAGTCTCACTCTTGTTGCCAAGGCTGGAGTGCAATGGTGCAATCTCGGCTCACTGCAACTTCTGCCTCCCAGGTTCAAGCGATTCCCCTGCCTCAGCCTCCCGAGTAGCTGGGATTACAGACGTCTGCCACAGTGCCCGGCTAATTTTTGTATTTTTAGTAGAGATAGGGTTTTACCATGTTGGCCAGGCTGGTCTCGAACTCCTGACCTCAGGCAATCTGCCCACCTCGGCCTCCCAAAGTACTGGGATTACAGGCATGAGTCATCACGCCCGGCCCCGTCTTTTTTCTTTATTTCCAAGTTTGCAATTTTTTAAAAAAACCTCTGAAGCTGTGCTTAAATAAAAATTAGATTCTAGGACTACACATCAGAAGAGCTATTATTGAAAAGCCATTCCCAAATTTTGGGTTGTTCTCACCCCTGATTTGAAACAATGATTCTCCATCTCACAAGCCATCAAGTTTGCCCCCCTTTTGTCTCTCCCTATTCTAGTAAAGCCCTGAAAGTTTACTGCGAAGGCCATCTGGTTCTGTCCTCTGCACACGAGCACAAATTACACAAATTGCTTTCCCACTTTTAGAAGAAATATCACAATCTGCCACACTAACGTCAAACAAATTCCACCTGAGAGAAAAATGCTTCTTTTAAGCAAACATGAGTCTTCACTCTCTTGTCCTGGCCATGCACTAATGACCAATCAGCTACCTTTCTTAGTAATCACCTTCATTTTATTGGAAAGCCAATACTACTCTCCAAGCAAAATAATCACTGTACCTTTAACTTCCTTCTAGGTTTAGTTTCCCAATTCTAAATTCTCTTTGGGGACCCTTTTAAATTTGTCTTAATCTGATAGATGAAAATGCTCTCCTAAAACTCCTAGGACAAGCACTCCCACAAATACTGAAATAAAAGAGATTACATTTCCTTTGCCTGTTTATACCTCCTCTCAGAGTAAAACATGCAAAACTCAGAAAAGAATGTAAATGAAAAACAATAGCAAAAAAATAAATAAATAAAAAGCAAGTAATTGCTTTGGGCTGGGAATTTGCTGTTTGTTGAATGTGCTGGATTTTTTGGTGGGTGGTAGTGCCCCTGATCTGCTACAGGAGTCCACGGCACCAAGCTGGGAAGCACCGGCCTCTGCCTACAGCACACACACTCCAGACTTCTTCATAAATGAGGCCCATGAAGACCAAAATGAAGGGAAAGGCCTAGCATGTAAATATCTCATTAGCCTGGGCCTGGGCTGGTTGCCCAGCACTGATTGGGTTCCCAGTGACTTCTTTTAGGATTGGGGCCAGGACTTATTTTTATGTTCAATCTTGAAGCAATTTATTCAGTTCCCACAAACCTCCTGGTATTGTGAAAACTTCAGAGTCCACAGTGGCAGTCTCTGAGAAGGGTGTTTGAGTAGACTAGCCAGGAGAGAGAAAGACAAAATGCCACAAAGACACATAATGAAGTAGAGAGCCATACCCCTATTGGTCAGAACACTCCAAGTTTTGATCTGCCAGTCAATCTCCAGAGCTAAATTCCCACACCAGCTTGAGTAATCAGCTGTCACACCCTCCAAGGGAAAACCTCCCATGTAGGAGGTCATGAGGGAAAAGAGGCAATGGACAGGGAAATTTCATGTACTGATCACTAACACGTTCCCAACCCTGCACAAGGTGCTTTAGCTAAATTATTCTTCAAATTAACCCCATGAAGAAGGACAAGAAATAAGAACCTATAGCCACTGTGTCATCAACCCCCATGCTCACCTTTAATTCAATGAACAAACTCAGGCCATGTATAAAACTTGGGAAGCCAACTTCAGTGCCAGAATTAATTATGTAACTTGAATAAAACCAGATTTAATGATTCCTTTTCACTTGACTCCCATCACAGGCTCATTAGTAAGAACAGAAATTTACCCCAAAGTGAATCACACGTAAGAAGGGCTACTCAGCATTCTTGGAGGATGAATGGTAAATGTCCTCCCAGTTGCCTAGAGACACTGAATATACGGACAGCTATGGCTCATGGAGGGATTTTTTTTTTTCTCCCTCTGACCTCTAGCCAGACTTGGGCTGAATATCAAAGGCCGAGTTCTTGGTCACATTCATATCTCCCTGGGCCTCTAGAAAAAGGTTGAGTGGGTTAGCTGAGGTGCAATAGTCAGCACTTTTCAGCAGGCAGGAACCATCCGTGCTGAAGGAAAGATAGCACACAGGGTGCCCAAAGTCATAGGTTTCTTGAAAGTCACAGGATTTTTGAAGAAGACAGGAACTATGTTTTTTAACATATGCTACTAAAACTCCAACCTGTGATCCTAAGAAGCTGAGGATATGGAAAAAATCTGATGGTACTAAAGCTTTCCATTCCCAAAGGAAGCAATGACCTTTGACATTTATTCATTCAGTTATTTCTCCAACAGGTAGTTATTGAGAGGTTACTATAGACTAGAGACCATTCTAGGACATGGGCAGCAGTGAACAAGACAACAGTGACAAAAAGATTCTTTCGTTTTTCTAGTTAATAAGTGCTTGGTGACAAAAACTATAAAATGGAGGTAAACTGGAAAGAGTAACCACCTGAATCCTCCCAACCAGGAAAAAAACAAAAAACAAAAAACAACTGTTAACTTCATGGGGTGTACACTCTCCTTTTCAATCTATTTCTTTTTTTTTCCTCTTTTTTCTTTTTTAGAGATAGGATCTTGCTCTGTCACTCAGGCTGGAATACAGCGGCATAATGATAGCTCGCTGCAGCCTCAAACTCCTGGGCTCAAATGATTCTCCTGCCTCAGCCTCCTAAGTAGTGGGGACTACCGGTTCTCACCACCACACCTGGCTGCTTTTAATTCTTTGTAAAGGCGGGTCTCACTATATTGCCCAGACTGGTCTTAAACTCCCAGCCTCAAATGATCCTCAGGCCCTGGCCTTCCAAAGCACTGGGATTACAAGTGTGAGCCATATTTGCAGTCCAGTTAAAGACTAATTTCCTAATTCCAATAGTAAGACTAGTAAGACTTTTTTCTTTTTAACAAGTGAGTTAGACCCAATAGAAATGAAGAAAACAAAAAGGAAATTCAATGGATCTCCAAGCCCTCCTCACTCACCCCCTGGGCTGCTGGCCAGGAGAGAGCAAGTGCTGCAGCCCCCACAGCTCCCAGTTGACTGCAGGAATGCAGGGGGCAGCATCATGATAGCCTCAAATACCTACAGGCCCTGGTTCATAGCCTTGGGTTCACCTGCCCAGGCAGGGGAGAGAAAATTCCATCAGTGAGTATAAAAACACACCGTCCTGCAGGCTTGACCCTTTTATCAGGTTACAGGCAGGGAGGCCAAAGCTTAACTGGGTGTGGTTACAGCTCTTACGGAAAACAGCAGGCAAGTGTGGACTACTTGGCATCTGTATAAATAACATGCAATTTCTTCCACACTATGTATTACTTAAAGCCAATCGCGTTATTATTCAAGTTAGCACTTCTGCCTAAATTCAATCTATTGCACTTAGGCACAGTTGCAAAACGTAAGGTTCTAGTTTTTAATTTAAGAGAAGTCTGGTACCCAAAGCTTTGCTTGTAGAGACCAAGCCCTACACAAAAGGAAATTATCTTAAACCATACCAGAGCATCATTTTAAATTCTTCTGTCAGTACACCGAAGTTTATTTTATCAATTGTCTTTTTTTTCTTAAATTATCATCCAATTTTTTTTTTAAACTATAACAGTCCTGCAGTGAACATCCTGGTAGCTAAATGTTTGTGAAACAGCTTTATTATGGCCTCAGGATAAATTATTTGAAGTAGAATTGTCAATTCAAATGGCGTATACATTTTTATGGCTTTTGAAATCAAATTGCCAGATTGCTCCCTCAGAAAACTTATCCCAATCTTTATCCCTGCTAGTCTTTTATGGAAGTGTTTATTTCCCTGTAACTTTCTCTACATTGGATATTACCATAAAACAAAATTGTTAATTTGATAGACGAAAAGAATAATTTCATGGTTTTCCTTTGTATTCCTTTATTAGTAATGAAGTGAAAGCTATTTTTATATGCTTACTATTTACAGTTGTCCCTCAGTATCCATGGGGTATTGGTTTCAGGACCTCTTTCAGGTACCAAAATCTGCAAATACTCAGGTCTGCAATATAAAATGATATAGTATTTGCATATAACCTATGCACATTTCCCTGTATACTTTTTTTTATTTTTTATTTTTTGAGATGGAGTCTCGCTCTGTCGCCCAGGCTGGAGTGCAGTGGCACCATCTTGGCTCCCTGCAACCCTTACCTCCCAGGTTCAAGCGATTCTCCTGCCTCAGCCTCCTGAGTAGCTGGGATTACAGGCACCGACCATCACACCCGGCTAATTTTTATATTTTTAGTAGAAACAGGGTTTCGTCATGTTGCCCAGGCTGGTCTTGAACTCCTGGCCTCAGGTTATCTGCCCGCCTTGGCCTCCCAAAGTGCTGGGATTACAGGCATGAGCCACCGCACCTAGTCTCTTCTGTAAACTTTTTTTTTTTTTTTTTTTGGATGGAGTCTCTCTGTCACCAGGGCTGGAGTGCAGTGGCGCGATCTCGGCTCACTGCAACCTTCGCCTCCCGGGTTCAAGCAATTCTCCTGCCTCAGCCTCCTGAGTAGCTGGGATTACAGGCGCCCACCAGTACACCCAGTTAATTTTTTGTCTTTTTTAGTAGAGACGGGGTTTCACCATGTTGGCCAGGCTAGTCTCAAACTCCTGACCTCGTGATTCGCCCTCCTCAGCTTTCCAAAGTGTTGGGATTACAGGCGTGAGCCACCACGCCTAGCCTCCTGTATACTTTAACTAGTCTCTAGATTACTTACAATATCTAATAAAATATAAATGTTATGTAAATAGTTGTTATACTGTATTATTTAGGGAATAATGACAAGATCTAAAAGTCGTACATGTTCAGTACAGAGATAATTATTATTTTTTTTGAAATGCTTTGATTCACAGTTGGTTGAATCCACAGATGCAGAATCCACAGATAGAGGTGGCTGACTGTCCTTTTATGAATTAATTGCTCATATGCCTTATAAGTGTTCTGTATATAGTAAAGATATTAAACCTTTACATATATATACTTTGTAAAAAATGAACTTCTATAATTTACAAACTATGCCCAATAGTTTTTGTCTGCCTTGCCCTATATGTCACTTAAATTATTCCTTTCTTCCCTCCTTGGCTGCATTTATGACTTTCCTAATAATATTTCTAAAAGACCATTATCATCTTGAAAGAGTACAGTACATAACCCATGACGCAGGGGAGAAACAGGGGTGCAGCAGGCAACTCTGTTCAATTTGTATGAAAAAATGTCTTGCATTTTTTCACTTTTTTGACTTGAAATAATATTTTACATCATGATTCAGTGTACCTCATGTAAGTATATATGTAAATATACATAGGTAAAGCATGTTAAGTAGATGTACATATCACATATAAGTATACAGGTATAAAATAAATAAAAGTTTTCTAAAACAGTACTATCCTTTTTAAAAAAAAGTTTACATACTGTACTTTCTGTTGTCTTAGGATAGATGCATGAGAAGAAAGGATACTTTATAAGGTAAGAACTCAAAAGAGGCAGGTTTCAGTATGTTGTCCAGGCTGCAAGGCAGTCGCTCTTCACAGGTGTGATGCCAATACTGATCAGTGTGGGAGTTTTGCACTGCTCTGTTTCCAACCTCTGCCAGTTCACCCCTCCTTAGGCAACCTGGTTGTCTCCTGCTTCTGGGAGGTCACTACATTGATGCTGAACTTAGTGCAGACACTCAATTGGCATCATGCACTACAGCCAAGAACTCCTGGACTCAAGCGATCCTCCCACTTCAGCCTCCTGAATAGCTGGGACTATAGATGCATGCTATCATGCCTGGCAGTACTATCCTTAAAACCTGCCTTGTACACAGATATTTTTCCTTTTTTCATAGGCTAGTTGATATCAAATTAAGTTGAGTTCATGAACCATTAATAATACCCAACCCACAGTTGGAGAAACACCATAATAATTGAAGATGCTCTGGATCCAGGAAAGAAATATAAGTATAAGCATCCTTATGTTTTCAGAGTTTAATTAATTAAAAGAAGAGTTTCTGGAATTGGGCTGCTTAGTTCAAAATCTGGTTTATGAACCATGGGAACTTGGGCAGATTTCTTCATCTCGCTGCCTGGTTTATTTAACTTTCAAACGGGGACAATATTAATTCCTACCTTATAGAAAAGTCATGAGAGTTAAATGAGATGGTATGTGTACAATACTTAAGAAGCATGTGAAAAGCATTCAAAAATGCTATGAGATGCAAGTATTCCCATCTTTATGTTTTTGGAGTCTAATTAATTAACGGAAATCTGTATTATGTTACCTGAAATATGTATTATACACGTATCATCTCATTTAAACTCTCATGAATTTTCTATAAGGTAGGGATTAATACTGTCCCCATTTGACAGTTAAAGAAACTAGGCAGAGAGGTGAAGAAACCTGCCCAAGTTCCCATGGTTCATAAACCAGATTTTGAACTAAGCAGCCCAACTCTTCTTTTCAACTCCTCTGACCTTCCACTTGCTCTGCTGCAGCCCAATATGAGTCCAGGGGCACTAACCCCTAAGTGAGGAAGAAAACTGATTGCAAAACTTAGCACCAAAGCTATAGAAAGTTTTGAGGGTTCAATAAACCATAAGGCAGTGGGACAGGAAAGAGATTAGAAAGCAGAGAGTGAGGGTGAATGAGGGTCTGCCATCAGAGTAGCCACAGGCAGTTTGCAAAGAACCTGTTCTTTTCTAAATCTTTCTGTTCCTGCAGAAGGAGGAGTAGGTAGAAGAAACACGAAGCTCAAATAAAACAAGTGCAGGAGGAATATTAGGTCATAGGGCCTGGTTTATCTGTCAGCATTAGGCAGAAATCTGTAATGAAATTCCACTCTAAACATATATATGCAGGTATTCGTCTATCTTATTTTTTAGATGCAAATCTGTATTGGAATGTATAAACAAGGGTGGGAGGGAAAGGGAGCTGAAACCATTTTTTTGAGGCTAGGAACTGTAACAAAGGCTATCCCCAGGCAAAATTTAGCCTTTATGATGTTAATTGAGGCATACCTTCCTGCAGTCCAGGTTTTAGCAGAGTCCAGAGCCTTAAAGGAGAGTCTGCCAGAATTTGGGCTTTTGTAGTCACTCACTCCAACCCTCTTTTTCTTTTCTTTAATGGCTTACTATTTGTGTTTAAGTTGAAAACTTAGCTGCTTCTACTGGAAGAAGATGATGGGTTTGGTTTTCTAATAAAAAGACTACCATCAAAGTGGCAGGAAGTCTTGTTCACGCAAGTCTTTAAAAACTGCTGCAGTAATTCAGGCCAGCATTTAGTAACATCACAACCAGGAAGTCCTTTTTTAGATCTAATCTACATCCATCTTGCTGCAATTTATAAATAAATGTTGGCTTCCCACCCCAGCCCTAGAGTGCTGAATGCCCAAGGAAAATTTAAAACAGTGACTGAGTGCATACCAAACAGAGCCGTCAGCAGAGTTCATTCATTTGCATACAACACATTGTGATCCTCGGATAAAAGATGGTACATTTGTACAAAGCCTTGCTAATGTTTTTTACAAATTAGGCCCATAATTAAACCCCTGCAAATAGTAATTGCAAATACTTACTTCATTACTAAATAATTCCTATTCAGAAAAGAAAAATCCAGCTCATTTACTTATTTTATTGTTGGACAGATATGTACAATAGATCTTTATCTGAAGACATAGGGCATTGAGCTCTTGCTGAGATAAATTAGGAACAATGCTTTCAAATCCTGTGCACCAGAAAAAAAAAAAAAAATGTGCTTCAGCTTTGCAGGTGTTGGCTGGAGGTGGGAGTTTCATGGTTGCATATTAACTCTCTGACCTCCCCTCGATAGCCAGGTGACAGCTGCAGTGAGGTTTCTTTGAAGTGTGACATTCCTTCGGCACTTCAAAGGACCCAGGCCTCTGAGGCAGGTATGTTTGCTGGCCACACCTGGTACCTGCCAACCCCCCTGTAGCAGCTGGTGGACAGGAAGCTCCTAGGAACCAACCCAGGGTCTCTCTAATGAAGTACATCTGACTGATACTGTTCCAAAGTGGGAGAGAAAGGCCCTGACATCAATGAAGAGCTTCAAGCTCTGTCCTTTTCTAAGGAAGCAATGCCTCCTCCACCCAGGTCAGCACTTCATAGCCCGGAAAGCAGCAAGTATGGAGTTTTGACTAGAAAGTGCCCTTTGTGAAAATCAAACTTTATTCACACAGGCAAGAGGTCTGAGCAGATTGCTAAAGAGAGACTTAGTTAAAAGTGAAATGTGAGCAGAATGCTAAGGCTGAAAACTATTGCTGGGAAAGGTAAATGTGAAAACACCCTAATAATTGAATCCAGCATGCCAAAGGGAGCACTTTGAGGTCAGACCTAGAATAGGAAAATAACCCTGGCCTCGATCCAAGTTGGTTAAAAAGCACTTAGCACATACAATATACTCCACACCATTGCCAGTCCCCCAAAACAACCACCTTTTGGTGCTTCTTCTGAGTAACAAGTTTTTGGGTTTTTTTTTTTTTTTTTGAGATGCAGTCTTGTTCTGTCACCCAGGCTGGAGTGCAGTGGTATGATCTTGGCTCACTGCAACCTCTGCCTCCCGGGTTCAAGCGATTCTCCTCCCTCAGCCTCCCCAGACACTGGGACTACAGGTGCCTGCCACCACACCCAGCTAATTTTTGTATTTTTAGTAGAGTTGGGGTTTCACCATATTGGCCAGGCTGGTTTTGAACTCCTGAACTGGTGATTCACTCGCCTCAGCCTCCCAAAGTGCTGGGATTACAAGTGTGAGCCACCACACCTGGCCCTGAGTAACAAGTCTTACTGAGTCCCTACAGTACATGACCTGGTGTCAGGAAGGTGAAGAAAACGCAGTGCTTCTCATTTACCATCTGGTTGAGACTTTCAGCTGTAGACCTCCCTGTCAGGCATTTAGCCTCTAAAAACAGATGCCCTCAGGTCCAAATCAGAGCCCTTCCATTTGCTGTGAGTCCTTGGGCAAATGGGCTTAATTTTTTTTTGTCTCAGTTCCACCCTCAGAGAATAGCAATGAGGATTAGAGAGAATGCATGTACAATGACTAGGACAGTGTCTGGAGCTCAACAACAGCGCAACAAATATGAGCTAATACTCTTACAGCTATTACAGGGAAGAAGATGATAAGGTGGGATGTGGCCTTGCAAAAACCACTGTCCCACCCAGCTTATGGATCACATTGACTGTCAATGAACTGTATCTGCACTCATAACTCACTTGTTTCTGGAGGAAGGAAGGTCTTACACTAGCTGTTTATGTTCCACGGTAGAAGGCTATGAACCTAGGAACCAGGTCTCTGGTGTTTTCTGTTTGTTTGTTTTTGTTTTTTTGGAAACAGCATCTCACTTTGTTGCCCAGGCTGTAGTGTCATGGTGCAATCTCAGCTTGATTGCAGCCTTGACCTTCTGGGCTCAAGCAATCCTCCCACCTCAGCCCCCTGAGTAAGCTGGGACTACAGGCGTGCACCACCATGCCTGGCTAATTTTTGTATTTCTCATAGAGATGGGGCCTTGCCATGTTGCCTAAGCTAGTCTCAAACCCCTGGCTAAAGGGATCTGCCCACCTTCTCAGCCTCCCGAAGTGCTGGGATTCAGGCATGAGCCACTGCACCTGGCCTCCAGTGTATTTTTCTACAGCATCTGGCAGGGAAGCCAATGCAATGGACCTCACCCTGCCAAGGCGTGGCAGTGAGCCGGAAGAGCCTATACTGATCCCACCCACTACCTCCCAGTAGCATGCATGCACAGTGCTCAGCTCATGGGCTTGCGGTGAGGATTAAGTAAGATCGTGAGGGTGATGCTCTTAGTGTAATGGCTGGCACATACTAAGGATTCAACACTTGTTTACTCCTCTTAAGTTAAGATACAACCATTGTGCCTGGAACAGCAAGTGATTCTTTTTTTTTTTTTTTTTTTTTTTTTGAGACAGTCTTGCTCTGTCCCTCAGGCTGGAGTGCAGTGGCGCAATTTCGGCTCCCTGCAACATCCACCTCCTGGGTTCAAGCAATTCTCTACCTCAGCCTCCCAAGTGGCTGGGATTACAGGTGCTCGCCACCATACCTGGCTAATTTTTGTAGCAGAGACTTGGCCAGGCTGGTCTTGAACTCCTGATCTCGTGATCCACCCGCCTCGGCCTCCCTAAGTGTTGGGCTTACAGGCATGAGCCACCATGCCTGCCCAGTAAGTGATTCTTTTCCATAAAAACATCCATTCCCATCGCTGAGCTAGCCCTTCCATAAAATGCAAGATAACTGCAGAGAGAAGACAAAGGCAGAGAGTGAAAGGCTCATTTAGCTTTGCATCCTCACATGCATTATAGAATATGGTCAGAGAATAGCTTCAGAATTCAGAAAGATCAGGGTTGGAATCTTGACTGCACAACTTAGTAACCAAGTTACTTAGCCTCTCCAAGTCTCAGCATCCTCATCTACAAAATGGAGAGAGAGGTTGTACAAATGAAACATAAGGTATGTAAAATATCTAGCCTGTTAGAACACACCTAATAAGATACACTCATGGCACCAACTTTCTCTCATGGTTCTCCCTTCAAGCATTTTATATATTCCCTTTTAACGAGTACTTTGTAAAGGCTGTAAAAATTGGCTTGCAAAATAGCATAAGATTGCATGACGGTAAACATCGTTGCTTTCCTCCAGAAAGCATGAGCTAGCATGGCAGCATATCAGCTGTGCTTCCCATCCAGAGGTAAGACTGGGCCCAGCCAGAAGGGAAAGGCAGAAATTTACTCTGATTAACACCAACCCTTCCTTTTGACTACCTCCCAACAACTTTGTCTCCATTACCAACTAGGCAGTATCTTCCAGGCCTTCAACATATGCACACACACACACACACACACACGCACGCACACACACATGCACAGAGAGAGAGAGAGAGACCTACATTTTATTTATCCCCCTCTTTTCTTCACATAGGTAGGAGTATGTAGTATGATGTGGTAGAAATGGCCCGAACTTTGAGGCCAGACACACTGGTGATTTCCGAAAGGAAACTGGTTCAAATTGACCCAGTTTTGCTAAGGCCTCACCCCAGCCATGTCTACCTTCTCTATCAAGGTCAAGGCATGTACAATCTCTCACCTAAACCTCATAAAATAACCCCTGTCCAGACTCTCCACTCCACAACAATTCTCCTGTTAATCTCTCATTGGCTGCCATGAGGATCTATGTCCACATTTTACCCACCTCCTCCCCCACTGAACAACAATTCTGTGATTATGGGAGTGATGAACATTAATACTGCTACTATCACTGTTATGACAGCTTGCCTTTATTAAGGCATTATGCTAAGGGCTATGGATATGTTAGATCATGTTATTTCTCATAACAACCATGTAAACTGAGTATTATTTTTCCAATTTTACAAATAAGAAAACTAAGACTCAGAGAACTTGGGTAACCTGCCCAAGGCCATAAGTCTCAAATATAGAAGCTCTGGAATTTCAAACAGGTTAGTTCATTCATTCATATATCCATTGATTCATTCCCTCAACATTCAAAATAGTTATTGAGTATATTCACTGTGCCAGGAACCAGTGAAGCTAGGTTTTGGTTATCAACAAACAAGATGGATGCTATTCCTGTCTTAGAGGGATTTATCTTCAGTCTGATTCCAAATCCTGTTTCTTTACCACTACATGTATCATTTCCCAAATTAGGGATCAAACAGTCATACCAGTTAGTATAGTATACCTTAACCTGGAAAAGAACTGACACCCTCACTTACATGGAGACTGTAGCCTGATATACCCTGCCATCACCCTTCACAAGCAAAAGGAAAAACTTCTAAATAGTTCTAGAAAATTCAGACTATATTCTGGAAGTACAACTCTAGAAGCCTGGGACCTCTGCATTCTAGTTCTGCTCAGTTTGAAGATGGCACTAATGTGGAAGTCCACGAGTGTCTGTCACTCATGGCTGGCCACACCCCCTATTCTTGCACAGGTTCCCTCCCTGCCTGAGGAAGTATTTCTAACAGATATTTCAGTTCACTTCCTTCTCAGGCTGGCCTTGCCTCACTTCTAGGATTGTTTCTCTATCCGTCTCCTAAACACAGCCAGGCCACACAGGTAGGTTCCTACTTAGTATTTTAGTATGATTTCAGAAATACTGAGAAGCTAACAGTACCATCTCCTTCTCCAGGGCTACTGCACTGCCCATCTCCAGGGGCACAGACAACAAGATGTGACAGGTGCCCCTGGGAGAAGAGGCTCTGTCTCTCCTCTCCCACAACACACTATTAATTCCTTACATACTCCCAAATGCCCCCAAATATACCAACCTTTCCTTCTGCATTTAGAAAATTTTAAATGCAAATGACCTTCTAAAAGATCATATTCGGCAGACAGTGACAGACGGAGCTGTGGACCGAATTGGAATCTCTGGCTTAAGAGTGTTCATGTTTCTTCAGTATTACCTCAGTGAGCAGGGAGATCAGGTCTATACGCTGGAGAAATTTGACCCGATGGGACAACAGACCTGCTTAGCCCATCCTGCTCAGTTCTCCCCAGATGACAAATACTCCCGACACCGAATCACCATCAAGAAACGTTTCAAGGTGCTCATGACCCAGCAACCACGCCCTGTCCTCTGAAGGTCCCTTAAACTGATGTCTCTTCTGCTACCTGTTACCCCTTAGAGACTCCGTAACCAAACTCTTCAATCTGTGAGCCCTGATGCCTTTTTGCCAGCCATGCTCTTTGGCATCCAGTCTCATCATGGTGATTGATCATGCTTGTGCTAGGCAATCATGGTGGCATCACCTGTAAAGGGAACACGTTTAACTTTTTTTCTCATATTTTAAATTACTGCAAAATTATTAAAGATAAAATGATTTGAAAAAAAAAAGATCATATTCACACTAAGAGTCAAATCTTTTCCTGATGATATTTAGGGGTGGGAGTGGTAGGGGAGTGAGGGTGGAACACTTTGTGGCAGCCAAAATTGAAGGAGAATTCGGAGCATAGAAAAAAGTACTGAGGCCACCAGAGACAGATATTGCCCATGTCTGACCCCTTATACCAAATTTGGGCCTGGTTTTCAAAGTCACAAATACTCAAACCAAGGACAAAATAGGTTGAAATATAAGACACTGCTTTCTTTCCTTGTTCTTCACTTGTAACATCCCCCCCCCACACACACACATAAAATTCTGACACACTTTAGAGGGGAAAAAAATGATTTTTATAATGCCAAACTATCATATATTTTCTAGTTCTCAGAAGATTGATTGTAATGTGTTCACCTGCATATCATTTTAAGGAGACAACTCAAGTTTCAGAAAAGAGGCATTCCTTGGTCATGTTCATAAGAAAATATAGCCTGTCTTTCATGAATAAGGTGGGTTTCATTTAACATTCGTTAAAGCGTGACTTACTTTCAGCTCATAAATCTTGAAAACAGATTCTGGCCCCCAGTGCACTGCTTTCATTGGCTAAGTCACTTTTTTTTTCCCTGACACTTTATAGTTTGTGTTTAAATATGAGACACAGCTAGTTTTGCCAGTGGGGGTTTCTGGTTTGACTTTACAAGAAAACACTGAACAAAATCCTCAAAGACTCACAACAGGTGTTCTATTTCCACCTCATGGTGAAATAGTACATTGTGTAGTAATGAAAAGAGAGTGCGAAAGGTAAGACAATGAAATATCCAGCCCAGCAGGATAGAAGATCTGAGATTTGGCTGGTTGGAAGTTTTAGAGCAGCTGTCATATTTGAAAGACTAAGTGCACATTTCTATAAATGCACTTAGTCCATCTATCCCTTTTAAAGAAGTCACCATTGTTAATGACATAAACTTGATAAAGAATATTGAAACTCAAATTGCAGACAGAGTGTGTCTGACAAAGTTTTGGGGGTGATGGTGGCAAGAGAATGGCCATTTTTAACAGAAAGAGGATGCAGATCTCATTTTTATTCGGAGGATGCAGATCACATTTTTCTGTCTGTTCACATCACAGGTATGGACTAACAACACTCTATGTGGCATAAAAACCAACCAAATCAAGTTTCTATCAAGGCAGAAGAGGCAGGACAGCCAAGGAATTGAGCATAAAGGACACTCTACTGTGAGAGCTAGCCTTGATTTGACATGTGAGTAATGCCCTCCCTATATTGGGCTTAACTTCCAGGTAGCTCTTTAACTAAGGGAAATAATCAAAATAAGAATGATGATGACAATGGTAGCTAAGATTTATCAACTGCTTAATGTGGATCAGGCACTATTCTAAGTGCCTGATTTACTTACAGAAATTAACTTAATCCTGACAGCAGCCCTATGTGCAGGTACATTGATTATCCCCGTTATACAGATGAGGAAACCAAAGCCTGGGGAGTTAAATGACTGGCTCATGGTCACACCATTAGCAAGGAACAAGCCAGGATGAAACAGCTAAAGAGGAAAGTTTTGGACAGGCTCATGACTACACATCATCATGAACAATACGTAGCCTTTTGTTAATGTTCTCTGCCATTAGGTGTCAGGAAACATACAACCTCAACCAATCTTCATACACAATGAAGAGATATAAGAAGATTTGGTAATCCAGGAAATCTCGAAAGTTCTTCAGAAATGTTTAACCTATTTCAAAAATTTTTGTTACTCTGCGCACACTATTCCTCATTACAGAAAGTGCTTAATAAACTTCTGTATGCTCCTATTACTATTTTTTGAGCTCTAAGTGTATTGTTCATGTAGTCCTCACATAAATCCAATGAGGTGGGTGCCATTATGATCCCCCTTTACAGATGTGGAAACTAAGAAAAAGAGAGGCTAAATAATGTCCCAAGTTTACACAGTTGATACATGGTTTTCCCAGGATTCTAACCTGGACTCAGTACTCAGGGAAAGGATACATCTGTTGTGTTCATTGTTCAACCACATACCGGGAACATCCATACGTTGAGTGATAATGAATAATTGTTGCTTAACAATATTTGTCAAACTGAATTAATATTATTATCAGACATGAATGTGAGTACCCAAAGACTCTTGTTTCCCTGATTACACATAAATCTTTATCCCTTTTGGTGTCTCAAACCAATAAATAATTCCAAGGGGAAAAATTCTATGTTCTTAACTAGTAGGCTCTTATTCTCTTCTATCTCTGCCTACTAAAAAAGCCAACTTGTGGCCAGGCACGGTGGCTCATGCCTGTAATCCCAGCACTTTGGGAGGGCGAGATGGGTGGATCATGAGGTCAGGAGATCGAGACCATCCTGGCTAACACAGTGAAACCCCATCTCTACTAAAAATACAAAACTAGCCAGGCGTGGTGGTGGGCACCTGTAGTCCTAGCTACTTGGGAGGCTGAGGCAGGAGAATGATGTGAACCCAGGAGGCAGAGCTTGCAGTGAGCCAAGATAGTGCCACTGCACTCCAGCCTGGGAGACAGAGCAAGACTCCATCTCAAAAAAAAAAAAAAAAAAAAGCCTACTTGTTTTGTTTTTTCAAGGTCTAGTGTTCTCTTCTCTGGAAGATTTCTCTGATCACTGCAACAAACTTAGTTATTTTCTCCTATGTGCTCTATAACCAGAGATCTTTACATTTAAATGTGCATCCAGGCCGGGCACAATGGCCCACACCTGGAATCCCAGCACTTTAGGAGGCCTAGCCAGCTGGATCATTTGAGCCCAGGAGTTCAAGAACAGCCAGGGCAACATGGCGAAATCCTGTCTCTATAAAAACTACAATGATTAGCTGGGCATGGTGGTGAGCACCTGTCATCCCAGCTACTAGGGAGGCTGAGGTGGGAGGATTGCTTGAGCCCTGCAGGTCATGACTGCATTGAGCCGTGATCATGCCACTTGCACTCCAGCCTGGGCAACAAAGCAAGACCCTATCTCAAAAAAAAAAAAAAAGTGCATCCAAGCTACCTGGGGATATTGTTAAAAGACAGATCCTCATTCAGTAGACCTGGGATGGAGCCTGAGATTCTATATTTTTAACATCCACTGATGCCAATGTTCTTGGCCTTGGTGCCACACTTTGAGAAGAGGAAAGCTCTACATCACTTCATCGCATGAGGGTCAGTTGAGGACCTCACTTGCCTTGCTATACTGTGAGTTCCTTGTGGGCAGGAGCTCTTTCTTACTCTTCTTTACATCTGGCACAACATTCTACTTCAATTATTTTGAAGCATTCTCGAAATAAGAGGAACCTGTTGGCTTCTCACCAAAATCCTGGAATTGGAATCTGGAGAACCAATTTCACTATCCTGCTGTAGGCTTGGAGAACTTGAAAAACTTGCCCAGAATTAGCAGGTTATCCCAAGCTCTTGCCAATGGTCAGATTTGTAAATTTTATCTGCTCCACTTCTCCCTTATGAGCCTAGCATCATTCTTAGCCAGTAGGGTACTACCAGAGGACTCTGGGGAAATGGGCATGTGAGGATATCTTAGGTGGTCACAGTGGCTGGGGAGTGCCTGGCAGTTAGTGAGCAGGACCTGTGGTACTGCTGTGCAGGACAGTCCAAAACACGAGAATTGTTTTGCCCAAAATGCCAGGAAGGGAAACTCACAGAAGATAAGATTATGCCCAAATTTCCGGCTTGAATTTTGCAGCAGCAGAGAAGCAGCACGGCTAGCGGTTAAGAGCCTGGACTGAGATCCAGCACCTGCCCCTATCGGCTCAATGGCCACGAACAAGTGACTTCACCCCTTTTCTGTTCCTTCCTCTGCAAAATGAAGATGTTAAAGATCACACCTATTTCACCAGCTGGTGGAAAGCTTTAAAGGAAAAAATGCATATAAAGTACACAATGAGCTCTCAGTAAATACAACACATCATATTGTCACTGTCACATTTTTTTGTTTTGCTTGTTGCTCATTTCAAACATGGTAATGATTGGAAATGGTCAAATTATTGGTTATCTCCCATCTAAACAAGAGAAAGGCTACTTTGTCAAAGCCAGCCTGGCTGGAGAGGTAATGTTTGTCTCCAGAGTCTGTTTTGGGTCCTGTTTCTCCTCCCCCGACCCATCACTTCCTTCCTCAAGCACCACTTTCCTTCCTTCTGGAGCCCTTTGGCTACCCAGGAGCACCCTTTCAGCTCCAAATGGGGTAGAAGCAGGGGTAGGGTGGAGTTTGACCTCCCAGAGCTAAGTGCTCTGGTTTTCTTCTCTTCCTTTGATAAAACTCGCCCAGTGTATTCCTCTGAAACTGCTGCTACAAAAGCATAATACCCTCCCAGGGAACTTATTTGTATTTTGGCAGAGCCCTATACAGATACAATCTCTTACCCAAGAAAAAACTCAAATGGGGAGGGGTGGGGTTGGGAAGGTGTTACTCACTAATGTATGAGCCCTTTTTCTGGAAAGCTCTTTTTTCCTTAGACATCTGATGAACTCCTATTCATAATTTTGTATAAACTTCAGACATGATGTCTTCTGTGAAGTTTTCACACCTCCAACCCCCACCCTTGCCCCATCAAAGTTAGGCAGACGCTCCTCTGTGATCTCATCCCAAGCAGCACATGACTCCACTGCATTATGTTGTAATTCTTCACTTTCCTATGTGACAGAGTGTCCATTCACCCCATCCCTTTTAAGGTTCTCCTTTCTCTGAAGAATTTGGGGAAACGCGGAGGAGATTGCCTGCTTTGAGTCAGCACAGGCTGCACCCAGCTTCCACACCGCTCTACTCATTCCCAGTTGCCTTTGAGATGCCAGGTGACAGTCCTCAATTCCTGCTGCTTTGTTATGCAAAGCCAAAAGCTTTCTCTGAATCTCCTTCTCTCCTTCCAGACCACAGGCCCAGCCACAGAGGAGGAGAGGCCGACTACTCAAAAAGAAGTAGTTCAAGTTTACTTTTTAAGTCAAAGAGCCATCACACCTGGGTAACTCATGTCAGTCTCCTAGTATGTGAAATGGTGAGAATCAGTTTTTGTTCCAATAGCAATTTTCCCTTCTTTTTGCCCTTACTTGTCCAATCCCCAGCTCTGAACCATCCATAGTTCTCTCACCCAAACTAAGCCAGGAGTGATTTGAAGGCAGGGATTGTGCCATATTCATCTCTACATCTCTAGGCACTAATAGGGTGCCTGGCACCAAAGTTAGTGAGAAGGAAGAAGCCTTGGGCACAGAGCCCTTTTCATCACCCTCCTAGCCACACCTCTTTGGCAACCTATCTCCCCAAGTGTGGGTAATTCCAGCCTGCTCAGAACTTCTACTTGCCAGGGTCTGAGGCCATCTGGGAGATGAACTGGGCCAAATGAGAGAGAAAACAGATTAAACAGGCCTTGATTTTTTAACCACGCTTGGATAATTATCTTTAGAATTTGATTTTGCCCTTTTTACTTAGTCCAAAATGCATATGTCATTAAATTCTTATGATTTGACCATACTTTACAACAGTGACATTTGCAATTATAGTTTTGAGTTCCTCTCTACCAACAATGGAGCAAGTTTTGGTACTATAACTCAGAAATAGCCTATTTGGTTGAGATAATTACGCTGCCTATTTAAAATAAATGAAGATGACTTGGGAATTAGGATCAGGAAGAAGGATTTAGTCTTTAGTTCAATTTAATCACCAAACATCATCTCTGTATATTTAAAAGAACAAGATATAAAAATACAATAATTTTCACTGAGTGTTTTTATCTCAAACATTGTTGATATTTTTAATCTGGATTTGCACTTAACTTCAAGTATCTATTAGGCAGCCTGCTCTGGCGAAGAGCTTTGCAATCAGGCAGACCTAGGTTCAAATCCTGGTCCTACCACTTCCTCCATATGCAAACTCAGACACAGGGGTCACCCAGGACAGTACAGAGTTCTGGATCATACGAACTGGCAAAATTCTGATTTAGTAAGTCTTAAATGGGGCCTGGTTCAATTTTGAAATATGTTTACACTTAAAGAAAAGTTGCACATGACAAGACCCCATCTGATATCATTTGGTTGGGTCCCCACCCAAATCTCATCTTGAATCGTAGCTACCATAATCCCCATGCATCATGGAAGGGACCAGGAGGAGATAATTGTATCATGGGGGGTGGGGGTTACCACATGATTCTTATGATAATGAGTTAGCTCTCATGATAGCTCATGGTTTTGTAAGGGGTTTCCCCCTTTGCTGAGCACTCATTCTCTCTCCTGCCACCCTGTGAAGAGGTACCTTCTGCCATGATTGTAAATTTCCTGAGGCCTCCCCGACCATGTGGAATTTGAGTCAATTAAACTTCTTTCCTTTATAAGTTACCCAGTCTCAGGTATGTCTTTATTAGCAGCATGAGAATGGACTAATACACCATCTCTACAAAAATTTTTAAAATTAGCTGAGCCTGGTGGTATGCACCTGTTCCAGCTACCCAGCTACCCAGGAGGCTGAAACAGAAGGATCACTTGAGCCCAGGAGTTTAAGGCTACAGTGAGTTATGTCACTTTACTCCAGCCTGGGTGACAGAGCAAGACCTTGTCTCAAAAACAAAACAAAACAAAACAAAAAAAAGGGAGGAAAAAAAGAAAAGAAAAATTTGTTGCAAAAACAGTACAGACAGTTTCCATATGTCCTTTACCTAGCTTCTTTTAATGTTAGCAACTTGCATAGCCATAACACAATTAGCAAAGATAAGAAATTAACATTGACACAATGCTATACCTACATGGAGTGATACTTATTCAATTTTCACCAGTTTTTCCACCAAAATCTTTTTCTCTTACAGGATTCCACATTACATTTTGTCGTCATGTCCCCTTAGTCTCCACCACACTATGACAGTTCCTTAGTCTTTCCTTGACTTTCATGACCTAGACACTTTTGAAGATGAGTGGTAAATATTTTATAGGATGTTGCTCAATTTGTGTTTGTCTGATGTTTTCTCAAGATGAGATTGATGTTTTACATTTTTAGCAAGAATGCCACCAAAGTGAAGTGCCCTTCTCAGTGTATCGTTTTGGGTTAGGAGATATCATTATACCTCACTACTGGTGAGGTTAACCTGGATCACTCAATTAAGGTGGTGTCTGCTGGAGTTTTCTGCTGTCAAGTTAGTATGTCTCCATTTGTGATTAATAATCTTGAGGGAGATACTCTGAGAGAGTAAATATTGTGTTTCTCCTCAAACTTCCACACATTGATGTCTGCAACAATTATTAATGGGGTATTCTAATGGTGAGTTTCTATTTCCTTCCTTCTACCTTTATTAGTTAGAATTTTCAAGGAAGAGTTCTGTAAGGAAAAGTTGTGCCTTCTCTTCATTTTTTCAATTACTTATCAATATCAGTATGGACTCATGGATATTTATTTTATTCTGAGTTTTAATTCAATGCTATCATTATTTTGTTCTTCAAGATAATCTAATTTTTTAAGAGATAAGGTCTTGTTCTACCACCCAGGCTGGAGTACAGTGGCACCATTGTGACTCACTGCAGGCTTGAACTCCTGAACTCAAATGATCCTCCCGTCTCAGCCTCCTGAGTAGCTGGGACCACAGGTGTGCACCCCTATGCTTGGCTAATATGGTTTTTTTGGTAGAAATGGGTCTCACTTTGTTGTCTGGGCTGGTCTTGAACTCCTGGTTTCAAGTGATCCTCCCACCTTGGCCTCCCAGTGTTTGGATTACAGGCATGAGCCACTGCACCTGGCCTTGAATAATCTGATTTTTTAAAGCTAGTTAAGGAATCGTTGACTTAGTCTCTCTGTTTTCTCATCTATAAAATGAAAACAATAACAACATTCCTCTTAAAGTGTTAGGGTGAAGATTAATAACGTCATGTGTGTAAAGCCCTCAGCTCATCACTTACTTACAGTAGACTTTCAATATATATTACTATATTGTCACGATAGGCATTATGTAAATATATGTGTTAGATACAGAGAGGAGCTGGCAGCATAGTGTAGTCTGGTCAATCATGGAATAGATCTTAGGAAAACAAATAACTCAGGAATTCCATTTTGGAGGAAGAAGAGCAGAACTAGCTCTGCTACTAACTAGCCACTAATGTTAGACAAATCACCTCTCCATCTGAAACTCAATTTCCTCATAGATAAACATTGGAGGGCCTTTCCAGTTCTAACACTGTGTGATACTATTTCAGATATATGGAAAAATTTGGTAACTTACACAAAGTGAAAAAACAGATCAATGATGCTTCTAGAATGACTTGGAGAAGAGATTAATATCCATGAAAACATAACCCAAGTTTTTGCTGCCATTGTAGAAACAGCAATGACAAGAGCAGGGAAAATGACACATGTGGTTTTATTCTTGTCAGGTTCCTGCTCCATCTCCTAGTAAAATCCACATTATTTCCCTACCATTGAGTTTTACATATGACTTTTTTTTTTAATTATTCCTATCAATGACAAACAAGCAACTTCTTTTTATAGCACTTGCAATTACATAATTGTGTTTTTAAAATTCATGCCAAAAAATGAAAATTGTTTAAAATAAAACAAACTATGATGTTCGTCTGTGTTGTTATGTACCACCAGGGTCTAAGACACTGCCTAGCATTTACTATGAGATCAAATTTTTTTTTTTTTTTTTTGAGACGGAGTCTCGCTCTGTCGCCCAGGCTGGAGTGCAGTGGTGCGATCTCTGCTCACTGCAAGCTCCGCCTCCCGGGTTCACGCCATTCTCCTGCCTCAGCCTCCCGCGTAGCTGGGACTACAGGCGCCCGCCACCACGCCTGGCTAATTTTTTGTATTTTTAGTAGAGACAGGGTTTCACCGCGTTAGCCAGGATGGTCTCGATCTCCTGACCTCGTGATCCACCCGCCTCGGCCTCCCAAAGTCCTGGGATTACAGGCATGAGCCACCGCACCCGGCCCAAAAAATATTTTTTGATTAAACAAATGAATCAAGAATGAACAAATGAATGGCCATAGATATTACAAAAGAGAGAAGTATATCATAAGAGGATAACAACAATATGATCACTGCAGTGGAGTTGTGGAGTAGTGCCGGCGTTGGGGAGAAGATGAAAAATTGTTCCTCATGTCTCACAGATTAAAAGGGCATAATCCTGGAGATGGTTGAAGTAGGAGCTGCTACCCACTACTCCCTCTCCAACTTCCCGTCTGAAAAAATGCCCTTTAACACTGACACTCAACCTCACATGGTGAGCAAAAACTGCTGGCCCAAGGTCCTGGCCTCTGCCACAGGCTATGAGCCTCATTCAGGTTCCACATTTAGTGTGACACAGATGTTACTTCCTCCTAAAGTTAAGGACATGGACTTAAACAATTCATAAGCACCTCCAAAAATAACTTCTATGCGCTCTGTAAATACCACCTCCAGACATACTCCAAAATTAAATTCCTGCCTCATTTGTTTTCCCGACACCTGCTCCTCAACTGACCAAACTGTTTCCCGTAAGCATTTAACATGCTCTCTTCTGGGGAAACACTGGCTACAGGAACCACACTGGAGAGCTGCCTTACACAAAAGACCAACACAAAACAAAGTACTTGTGCTGCTTTAGTAACATTCCCTGGATAAGGTGCAAGAGGGGTGGGCATTTCACCAAATTGTACTCCACAGTGAATAGCATTATAGCACAAGGAATGTTTCCAGGGTAATCCCCTCCATGCTGTCTTTGTTTTCTAATTAGGCTTTCTTACAGTAAGCTTATAATGTCTCCTACAGACTATGGGCACCAGATCACAGAGGCAGCCAGACCTGTGATGTAAGGAAACACAGAAAGTGGCCTTGGATCAAACATGAGCTTCAAAGATTGACGGTCCTCCTCCATCCCTTATGAAACTACCATAACCTGAAGCCTTTCATCCTGGTGGCTCCGAAGCCTAAGCCAGTGCTTTCCCTCCCCCCCCCCCCCTCCGTTGCCCAGGCTGAAGTGCAGTGGCATGATCTTGGCTCACTGCAACCTCCACCTTCCAGGTTCAAGTGATTCTACTGTCTCAACCAACCGAGTAGCTGGGATTACAGGTGTGCAACACCAGGCCCAGCTGATTTTTGTATTTTTAGTAGAGACAGGGTTTCACCATGTTGGCCAGGCTGGACTTGAACTCCTGACCTCAAATGATCCACCTGCCTTGGCCTCCCAAAGCGTTGGGATTAAAGGTGTGAGCCACCACACCCCACACCCAGCCCTAAGCCAGTGCTCTTAAGAAGAAAACTGAGGCCAGCATGGTGGTTCATACCTGTAATCTCAGCACTTTGGGAGACTGAGGTGGGACAATTGCTTCAGGCCAGCTTGGGCACATAGCAAGACCTCGTCACTACTAAAAATTATAAAAACATTAGCTGGGCGTGATCCCAGTTACTCAGGAGGCTGAAGCAGGAGGATCACTTGAGCCGAGAGGTTGGAGCTATAGTAAGCAGTGATTGCGCTACTGCACTCCAACCTGGGTGACACAACAAGACCCTGTCTCAAAAAAAAAAAAGAAAACTCTGAGACCTTGAACCCATTACTGCTAATAAACCCAATAACTTTTCATTCTGCCTCACAAAAATAGACCCTCCTTTAAAAAGTGGTTGCCAAGGGCACTCCAAGTTCATCAGGCAAGTGAAATAAGAGACAGCTTGATAGAGAAGAAAGAGAACTTGGCTTTGGAGTTAGACCGTTTAGTTCCTCATTATGGCCATTTCTAACTACATGATGATGTTTAGTTACTTAAGTGCTCTGAAATGCAGTGGCCTCCATTACAAAATGGAGCCAACAAAAAAAATAAGTATCTCCTGGTGTTGTATTTAATAAGATAATGGACTCAAAAGTGCCTGGCACAAAATAGGGGTGTAATAAACGTTAATTTCCTTTCCTTCCTCTACAAACCTGCCTGAGCCAATCAAGGAAGAGAAGGAAGGCGAGGAAGTAAAAATGGTTAAGAATTACATTTTAAGTCCCATTTCCACTCAGCTGCTTTTCCTAGCTCAGCAGAGAACATGTCAGACTAAAGAAGATCAAATAATCTTTGGGGTGAGTTGCCCTGATAAAGAAATATGCTGAAACAGCCTGTATGTTCTCAAAGTAAGAAACCAAAAGGGGAAAGTTCAGGACCTGTAAATAGATCCTTTTCATGCCCAAGTTCTGCAGATTTTACAACTTGCTGGGATATTTCCCAGGGAAATCAGAGAGAGGGGATAGTAAGAGGTGGCAGGGGGTTGGCGGGGAGGATTCCTATATTCCCATCACAGATGATTTAACTCTATTTGCAGCTCAGGAACCCCAGAGCACAGGAGACAGACCACTGAAAGTTTCATGCTTATTTTACCTCTTCACTGTCATTACTTTAAACATGTGTCTTAGCAGGAGTATTATTAGTTCATGACACAGTAGACATGGATAAGCATTTTTATGGAATTTTAGGGTGGGGAGAGAATAGATATATACCACTCTAGCCCAAAGTCATCCTGTGGTCGCTACTTAATACAAGTGAATTACATAGTGCCACCGGCAGAAGATGGAATTGATACTGCTTTACAAAATAACAACCTTGCATACATAGGTGGTAAGAAAAGCAAGGAAATGACTACCACAAAAATCAGGGTAGTGGATACCTCAAGACAGGAGAAGGGAGGTACGTCTAGAAGGTAAACAAAGGAGGGACGTCTGGGCTGGCCATGTTCCATTTCTTGATGGAGGGTATTCACTTTGTAATTATTCATTGTACTATACACTTATGCCTTCTGTTTGTATATTTTATTTCATAATTTTTAAAGGTTTAAAAAAAGAAAATAATAACCTCTCTTCATTGAGAAAATAATACTTTGCTGTAGATTTCAGCCCCAGGTATTGCAACATTATCATCATCCTCAGTTGATGTTCTTGTTCCTCCCATAGATTTTTATTCTGGAAGAAGAAGAGGAGGGTAGTATTTTTTTTTTTTTTTAAGACAGAGTCTCACTCTGTCACCCAGGCTGGAGGCCAGGGGCACGATGTTGACTCACTGCAACCTCTGCCTCCCGGGTTCAAGAGAATCTCTGCCTCAGCCTCCCGAATAGCTGGGATTACAAGTGCCCGCCACCACTCCTGGCTAATTTTTGTATTTCTAGTAGAGATGGGGTTTCACCACTCTGGCCATGCTGGTCTTGAACTCCTAACCTCAAGTGATCTGCCCACCTCGGCTTCATAAAGTGCTGGGATTTCAGGCATGAGCCACTGTGCCTGGCTAGGAGGGTGGATTTTTGAAGAGCCACAAGTAGGCTGCTGTTGATACTCCTGTATAGATAACATACCAGGGAATGTTTTAATACAGGAATATGCTTGAGATATATACACACAAACATACACACACACACACACGTAATTTTTTTTTTTTTTTTAGAGAGAGAGACAGGGTCTTACTATGTTGCCCAGGCTGGTCTCAAACTCCTGGCCTCAAGCAATCCCCCCGCCTGGCCTCCCAAAACGCTGGGATTATAGGTGTGAGCTACTGCATCCAGGCTTTTGGGGTATATTTCAAAGAGTCCAATTACTCTTGAGTCAGAACTCAGTGAAGCTCTACAAGATACCAAAATGTTCTCCAAGGGGTAGGCAGCATTCGCAAATCAGAGTCATCAGATGCAAAGAAAGGGAGTACAAATGGGCTTATGAAATCATTGGAAAAAATACACAATTTTTCAGGAAATATTAAGAACTCAGTTCCTCCTCCAATTCAGGGCATAAGCAGAGCCTCAGGGCCTCTATGTGAAGAAAATCCCTCCTGTGTTTGGCATCTGAGTGACTCACCCAGAAAACCATCCACTGCGTGCAGCAAAGAGGAAATGAATCATGGAAGCTTCTGACCTTTGCACTTGTCATCCCTGCACAGGGAAACCACCCACAGACAGTCTCAGCAGAACTGGAGTCAGGGCAGTCAAACAAGGCACACACAGAAATGATGCAAATTCACTGGCAGGGAAGAGCAAGAGAATCAGGGCAAGAGAACGCAGCTCAGGGGTTGCAAATACAGGATAAACATTGGTTTTGTGATACAGAAAACTTAGCAGTTGAAACGGCATTGAGGATGATTTGGCAGTGCCCACTGACCTGTTGTTTTAAGCAGGAATCTGAACCCTTACCCCGCTGGCTGGGGGTGGGAGTGAAGTGGAACGGCATGGAAGAGAACAATGACCTTTGAATCTCCATCTTATATTTGGTATTTGGAGAATTTGCTTGGCTTGCGTTAGAGGAAGTAGGCCAAACTAATGCCAGTATAAGAGTTGGAATGGATTTGATAGAGTCACATTTAAGAAGACGAAAGCCAATGACTGCATTTTGAAAAGGCCATGAGTTCACAATAACTGGTCCAGGAGTACTAACACAATCTGAAGAATTATCTACAGCCATAGTCCAATACTTCACGTTGTGATTTGTTTTAAACAAAATCAGAATGCCTTTAAAATGCTAATTTGGAAGATAACTATAGTTCATCCTAAAACATGTACAGAGTAGAAAGCAAACACCTAGCGAGGACAGAAGGGCAAACCTCAAACTGCCTACATTACTGAATACAAGTGCATCGGGACTGTACGCTGAGATGCGATTGCTCTCAGCTTGTCTGCTCACCCATCAATGATAAGGGGAATAGGTGACTACCTACTGAGTTGCAGAGTTCAAAGGCATTTCCCTTCACCCCAAGGTGAGTTTTAAATGCAATTTCCCTTCTCACATGGGTCTACAAAGTACAGCTTCCTAAATACCTTTTTAAAAAAAGAATATACCATCCCTCAAGAAACATCACCCAGGCCTTTGCCCTCAGGATAAACTTGGCAAGGAAACCTTGTCCTTACTAGTTAGAAGACTGGGAATTAGGCGCTTGTATGCCACACAGTGTAATACGGAGCTCTCTCCTGTGCTTGATAACTCAGGCTGATAGAAGACATTGGATATTGGATGGTGTTCTGGTCACAGCTCAAGAAGGAAGACTTGGGGCTGATCTTAGAAACTTCCCTGTCCCTTCCATCCCACTTCTCACTCTGGCTACCTTCATCTTCTCTCTTCTTACCCACTTCAACATCACTTTACTTTAGAGAAAGGAGATTAGTCATTTCCAAGTAGAGAGGCAGCATTTATTGCCCTGCACCCTGTAGTTGCCCTTAGCATTTACCAATGGAAATGGAAGTGATTCAGTCTTCTCTCACATCACAGAACTACAGTGTGATTCTTTGCACACCGTTAAGTGATTTACATACAAGTGGTACCAGGGAGTGCTAGTATTCTTTCCACTCCCTTATGAAGTTCCATCCCCACTTCTATCAGTATATGCAACTAATGAACTAGTATCTTTCTGCAATAATAATAATTTTTAAAACAGCTATCATCAATTTGATATTTACCATATGCCAGGTACACTGCTAATTTTTTTTTTTTTACAAACATTAATCCTTTTAATCTTCATAGTAACCATATTAGATTGGTGCTATTTTCATCCCCACTTCAGACGGGAAATGGTAAGTTTAGGGAGATTGTGTAACTTGCCCAAAATCAAGCCAAAAGTTAAAGGAGCCAGGATTTAAGCCCAGAGCTGTTCACCTCCAGAATCTGAGCTCTCAGCCACCACACTATAGGCCCTAGGAGGGTGAGGGCAGGAAAAGAAGCAACTGAATTCTATTTGCTGCTACAGTGATTCTGGTCACCTTTTCTTTATGTAATCATAGCAGGCAGTAGAGGGGAAACATAACGAAGTCTTATTTCCAAGAGGACATCTCAGCTGTCATCTATGAATTTTCGATATTTCTTTCTTATGTATAAGAAATGAGAAAGGAAGAAAGACAGCAGCAGAAGCCCTAGCAGTTTGTAGCCTTATTTCCCTATTCCTGGATAATGGGGAATTTGACCTTTCTGAAAAGATGGTCTTTCAAGCTTGACCAATAAAAGCCCCATCAGAAACACCTCATCAAGCACACATAGAAAGGGGCCAATTGGGTTCAACTTCTCATTGGGAATTCATTGTCTGACCTTCTGTTGGGAACAACATTTACGATAAGATAAATCACACTCTCATCTTCTCCCACCATTTTGAACCGGAACTAACCTATCAACAATTTAGTGAGCATCTGTCATGTGCATTGAGACTATCACAATTACTTTGTAGCAATCACAGAAAAATTAGACAGTCTGTCTTTAATTAGTGCATGTTCCCCATAGCTTGGCATTTAGTAGCTAGTTTACTGCAGATGTACAGTACAATTGGTTTCTGGTTCAGGACCTCATTATGTTCAAGACAATACATACATATATATACATATCTATTTTTTAAATCAGCAGCTTAGAGATTCAAGATTTCTTTACGTTAATCAAAGTTCTGACTCTGGGAATAGAAAAAGGATACTGCAGACAACCCAACTTTTAGATTTCAAATGAGTGTCACGGTTGTTAGAAATTTTCTAGGAAAACTAAAATCTTTAGGAAAAGAGAAATGAATTGTATTGATTCTCTTTTGCTGATTTAGTGGGTTTTTGTTTGTTTGTTTGTTTGTTTTTGACGGAGTCTCGCTCTGTCGCCCAGGCTGGAGTGCAGTGGCTCAATCTCTGCTCACTGCAACCTTCATCTCCTGGGTTCAAGTGATTTTCCTGCCTCAGCCTCCAGAGTAGCTGGGACTACAGGAATGTGCCACCACGCTCAGCTAATTTTTTGTATTTTTAGTAGAGACAGGGTTTCACCATGTTAGCCAGGATGGTCTTGATCTCCCGACCTCATGATCCACCCGTCTAGGCCTCCCAAAGTGCTGGGATTACAGGCATGAGCCACCACTCCTGGCCTCGCTGATTTAGTTTTAAACCCCATAGTGTAACAGGAAGAACTATCTTCAAGGATTCAGGTTTTGAAACTAGCTCTAGTTCATATCCTGGTTCCTACACTTACTAGCTAGCTATAAGTTGAGCAAGTTATTTAAGCCCTCTAAGCATCCATCTCCATCTATAAAATGGGTTGTATGAACCGAATGAATCTTCTGTCTAAAGCACTATCACAGTGCCTGGCATAGAGTAAGAGTTCCATACACGCAGCTTACAAACAACAAAAAAAAAGAGGGAAGGAAGGGAGGGAGGGAGGGAGGGAGGGATGGAGGGAAAAATCCTCATTGTATTCTTCCAGTTACCAATTTGCAAACTACAGATGCCAAAGACAGGCTGGCCTACATGAGATAAGGCCTGGCAGCACAATAAAGACTCGCCACAAAAATACTGGCTACAAAGCGGATTTTGCTATAAGGAAGGTCTATTTAGGGCCCAACCAAGGGAGCTTAGTGATTACTAAGGCACTCCTTTCCAAGGAAGTTTACCCATATCACATTCCCCATGGAAAACCTGTTGAGACACCAGTGGAAAAAGATTGAGAACCCGCCCTTAACTGAGGATTAGGTGGGAATTTGCCAAGATAATCAACGATAATTGGCATAAAAGAAAAAGGCTTTTGAAATCAGACCCAGCTAATTGGCAGAAAGAGAGGGTCAGACAAAGGGAGCACAAGAACCATGTGAACTGTAGTCTGAGTTCGAGTTAACCCAGAGTCATTAAAAAACATAAACCAAGTAGCTCTCCCACATCCCAATCTCTGCATTAAATAACTTCTTTCCAAAATAAAGCTAGCGGGAAACTTGCAGGTGGAGTTTGATCATCTTGAAACAAAATATTAAACATAATTGTTATATATCCTATCCCAGCTGTTAATCATGAACTTGGCATAGAGACTGTCGGCAAAACTTCCCCAAATTAAGTTTCATTATTAGGTATGTATAACTGATTTCTGAATGAAACTGAGAAACTCACAAGTAATATAATGAAGGCTTAAAGAAATTCTCCATTCTGAGCCTTATGGAGTAGAGGAGGGTAGAAGATAAATGCAAAACCTCAGTATATAACAAGCCGTAAAAAATAAAACGGGGGAGGGGGAGGGGGAGAATAAATGGCAAAAAAAAAAAGCCTAAGAGAAAAATTGCCAAGTTCTCACAGAATCTACAGAGAATGAGAGAAGAGAACATAGAAGCTGACAGGAAGAGTCAAGAAGAAAACCGTGGGAAAATGCGAAAGCGCCTTGAGGAGGAGCCAAATTTTAGTGGGTGGGAGAGATGAAATGATAACATCCGCAGGGACAGCTGAGAGGAAAGAGTCAGGAGTCGCCTTGGAGAAAAGAAAGGCTCCTGGAGACGTGGGAGGAGGCTGTGCTTAGTAGGAGCAGGTTCCTAGACATCACGGAGATGAACATGACTGTGGTTGTGGACAAGAGCAACAACACACATCATATAAAGGGCTTTATTGGCCAGGTGCGGTGGCTCATGCCTGTAATCCCAGCACTTTAGGAGATGAGGCAGATGGATTGCTTGAGCCCAGGAATTTGAGACTAGCCTGAGCTACGTAATGAGACCCCATCTCTATTAAATAAAATAAAAATTAAAAAGAGTTTTACCACTCCTCCAAGAAAAGATTTTATTTTTTTCCTCCTGAGGTAATTTGTACAAGAGTAATGCCTATATATGTTTTTCTTTTTCTTTGCTTTTATTTTTTGCTTTGTTTTGAGACAAGGTTTCACTCTGCTGGAGTGCAGTGGCACGAGAACCGCTCACTGAAACCTCTGCCTCCCAGGCTCAAGCGATCCTCCCAACTCAGCAAAGGTGAAGGTGAAAGGATCCTTGGCCACAGGTGCCTACCACCACATCTGGCTAATTTTTTTTTTTATTTTTGTAGAGACCAGGTCTCCCTGTGTTGCCCAGGCTGGTTCCAAACTCCTGGACTCAAGGATCCTCCTACTTTACCTCCCAAAGTGCTGAGATTACAGATGTGAGCCATGCCCAGCCATATATATTTTCTTACAGCTCCTCTGTTATGAGGGGAAGTGGCGAGAATGGGTTAACCTGGGCACACTACGAAAGGCTGTGGGAGGATAACTGGGAGGTGGTGGCATTAAGTGACTCCACCACGCCTTGGCAGCTGGAAGCATGGAGACGTGACCTTCAGCTCAGCTCTTCTACATGCCATCGGAGAGCTCTGACAGGCTGTCTTCCCTGGGATTTGAGAGATCACCAAGCATTGGCAGCTTCCCCTAGTTATCAGTTCCCAAAGACTGTCACAGTCCTCAATCAAGTCCCCCATAGCAGGGTGAAGAACACCTCTTTCTTCCAAATATTCCTCTTTCTCACCCATTCCTCACCCTTACTTTCATTTTCCTTTTCCACTTGAGTGAAACGATGCAATTCCAGATTTTGCTATTTGAAAAGACATATGGAATGCCAATTTGTTTCCACTTGGACATGATGTCAGATAGACATCTAACACTTAACACCTCACATATGAACTTATGATCTTTCCCTATCCCCACCCCTCAAAAAAACCTTGCTGCACTTAAAGTTTCCCCCTTTCACTTAATGCCAACTTCATCCCTCCTTTGACTCTTCTATTTTGCTTATGCCCCATGTCCAGTCCATCCACAAATGCTATTGGCTTACCGTCAGAATACACCAGGCCTCCAGCACTCCTCACCAGCTCCATCGCCTCTCACCTGGACTTTTGCAGTCACCTCCCAGCTGGTCTCCCTGCTTCTGCTCCTGTTCTCTGACACACAGCAAAGCCAGCCACCTGGTCCTCTTAAACTTCAAGAGCAGTCATAGCACTTCACTGCTCTGAAACTCTCCTGCGACGTCCAGTCTCAGTAGGAGTAAAAGCTAAAGGCCTCACAGTGGCCTAAAGGACCCTCCCCATTCATTCTGGTGCCCAGGAGCTCTCCCTCTTCCTCACTTCCACTCCAGCCGCTGGAGTCCTTTCACACTTTCAAACCTGCTAGGCAGGCCAGGCATGGTGGCTTACGCCTGTAATCCCAGCATTTTGGGAGGCCGAGGCAGGCAGATCACCTGAGGTCAGGAGTTTGGGACCAGCCTGGCCAACATAGCAAATCCCCGTCTCTACTAAAAATACAAAAATTAGCCAGGCATGGTGGTGGGTGCTGGTAATCCCAGCTACTGGGAGGCTGAGGCAGGAGAATCACTTTTACCCAGAAGGTGGAAGTTGCAGTGAGCCAAGATAGAGCCATTGCACTGCAGCCTGGTGGACGGAACGAGACTCCATATCAAAAAAAAAAAAAAAAACCTGGTAGGTATACCCAGTGTTACCAGATTTGGGCAATAAAAATACAAGGCACTCTGTAAGTTTTTAACATAAGTATGCCCCAAATATGGCATGGCACATATTTATATTAAAAAATAGGCTCATGCCTCTAACCCCAGCACTTTTGAAGGCCAAAGGAGGAGGATCACTTGAGGCCAGGAGTTCAAATCAGCCTGGGCAACAAAGCAAGACTCCATCTCTACAAAAAAATAATAATAAATTAGCCCAGCACAACAGCGCATGCCTATAGTCTCAACTACCTGGGAGGCTGAGGCAGGAGGATTGCTTGAGTCCAGGAGTTTGAGGCTGTGGTAAGCCATAATCGCATCACTGCACTCTAGCCTGGGTGACAGAGTGTAACTCCATCTCTAAATATATGTGTGTGTGTGTGTGTGTGCGCGCGCATGTGCACATGTGCGTGTATGTCTCTGTGTGTGTGCATGCACGTGTGTGTGCATGCATGGGTGTGTGTATGTGCAACCTGAAATGCATATTTAACTGGGCATCCTGCATTTCATCCAACCAGCTCCGGTTTCCCGCTGACCTCAGGCCTTTTGTACTGCTTGTTCCTGCTGTCTGAAACACCCTTCCTCTGATACTTGTGTGGTTTGCTCTCTTACCTACTTCAGTCCTTTGCTGAAATGTCACCTTCTGGGTGAGGCTGGCTGTAGTCACATGAACAATTATAATCTTGTGCTTCCTATCCCCTTTCTCTGCTTTATTTTTCACTCATAATTTACTAACATATTGTTGGTCTTCACCAACCACAGGTTAACTCCTGGAGAACAGGATTGGTTTTGTTGTTCTACTTTGCTCACTGCTGTATCCCCAGCACCCAGAGCAATACTGACACCTGGAAGGTGTCAATGAGTGTTTGTTGAATGAATGAATGAGCGACTGAACATCACAAAGCTCTTAATAATACGTGGCCAACAACAAATTGCTACTGATTCAAAGATTTTTATACTCTACTCGCCATCCATTTTGTGACAACCAAATAATCCCAACCCCTCCCAAAAGAGCAACCCCAGAATAAATCACCTTTCTTGGCTACCCACAAAAGAGATTTTCTCATTTGATATTGATTTTAAACAAAACCACCAACTTCACAAAATGCATATAATGAATTGGCTTACTTTACTTAGTGCTTTATAGTTTACAAAATATTTTTACCACATGAACCCCTGTCAAAGGCCTTAGATACAACAGAACTAGATTCAAGAGGAACAGTTTCACAATGGAAAAATCTGGATTCCATGATAACAACTGCATTTGCAAAAATGGTAATACCTAACCCAGAATAATTCAGTACAATGCCTACTATACTCACCCTGCCGAAAATGTCCTCTAGAATCCAGCTGAAATTGCTGATGTAATAACTTGTGAAAACATATTGGCAGAATATACTTCGATTCTGTATGTGTATATGTGTGTTTATTGTGTGTGTGGCTTTAAAAGACAAACAGCCTAGCTCACATATCCTGAATAAAATGAGCTCAAGTAATTATTGAACTTGTGTCAGTTTTATAATCATCAAAGTCTCTTCGGTGTTTATATTAGAGCGTGAGAAAAGTATACATTGTTATGTGTTTCAGAGTGAACCAATGTACTGCCCCTCTAATTTTCCATCAGAGGGAGGAAAAAAGTCGTCTAGAAACTTAACTCTTGTGCATACTGCAAGCCGGGTTCCTTGAGTGCTTCTGGGAAAAACTGGTGGACACAGGTGTTCCTTAGACTGTTAATGCAGAAGTGGTTCTCAGCCTCAGCAACTCACTGGAATCACCTGGGGGTGGTTAACAATTACTGATCCCTAGCCCTACCCCAGCGTTTCTAACATAATTGACTGGCGTGCACCCTGGACCCTGGAAGTTTTCAAACCTTCTCACCTGAGTCTAATAAACAGATGAGGTTGAGATTACTGTTTTAAAGTCTTCAAAAAAATGCACAGTGAAATAAATAAATCTTTTTTAGTTTCCTACAATAAGCCACGTTTCCAGGTCTTAAAACTCCTCTCCAGAATACAGCACAGCAGATGAGTTTGAAAGGAAAAGAAAAAAACTCTCAGATTTTATTGAAAAAATCGATCTGTACTGTTTGAGGTGGGGGGAAAATTCAGGCTTTAATATAAACAAAGGCAGTCTCAGTACAGCAGCCCTGGGAAACTCCCCAATTTAACTTAGCCTTTCAACGATTCTCATCTGCCATAACTGTGGCAGCAGGAATAATAACTGACAATGTACTCTTTATTCACACCAAACACGCCAGTGGACTTCAAAAGGAAATCAACATTTACAGTTTAATTACTGTTTATTCCCTGTATTCAAATCAGCTTTCTTTGGCTACCCCCTTCTAAATGCTCAGAAGGGGATTTAATCATCTGATCTAATTTTTCCAAAGAATAGAAAGTTATCATTACGACAGCACGCTGAAAAAATAATTAAACAAATGCAAAAGAAAGTGTAAAAAAGATAACTGCATTGGGTATTTCTGAAGACCTCTGTAAGATAAAGCAGTTCATTTTTAAGGCAATAATTTAGGGGTTAAAAAGACTGATTCCTACTTTTAACAGAGTTTAGACTTCTGTCTGTGCTAGCAGGATGAAGTGCATTAGTGAAAAATATTATTGTGCTTAAAGTCAATGTGGCACCACCTACATCAGTGCTGCCTAATAGAAAATTAGGCCAGCTGCTTATATAATTTAAATTTTCTACTAGACACATTAAATTATAAACAGAAACAGGTGAAATTAATTTTAGTTATTTAGTTTTAACCCAATATACCCAAAACATCATTTAAATATGAAATCAATATTAAAAATCATTTATAAGTTATTCTACATTCCTTTTTCTTTTTTGTACTAAGTTTTTGAAATCTGGTATGTACTTTATACTCATAGAGCATCTCAGTGCAGATTTAGTGTCATTTCAATTGCTTATTAGCCACAAATGGGTGGTAGCTACCATATTGGATAGTAGGGGTCTACACAGCAACAATAGTCTGAGAAGTAAAGAAAATATTTTCCCTTCTGGTTCTTTACTTTTTGGCAAAGCACTTTTAGCTGGGCTACACAGAAAGCTGGGCTTCCTACCCTTTGACATTTTCTGTGGCTTTGCTGGAAATGGAAACTATAGTTTGGCCCTTTTCTGCACTATCATAATTCATGTAGCTTTACATATATATATATTTTTTTAAGTTCTGGGATACATGTGCAGAACATGCAGGTTTGTTTCCTAGGTATACACGTGCCATGGTGTTTTGCTGCACCCATCAACTCATCATCTACATTAGGTATTTCTCCTAAAGCTATCCCTCCCCTAGCCTCCCACCCCATGACAGGCCCCAGTGTGTGATGTTCCCCTCCCTGTGTATCATTGTTCAACTCCCACTTATGAGTGAGAACATGCTGTGTTTGGTTTTCTGTTCCTATATTAGTTTGCTATGAATGATGGTTTCCATCTTCAGCCATGTCCCGGCAAAGGACACAAACTCATCCTTTTTTATGGCTGCATACTATTCCATGGTGTATATGTGTCACATTTTCTTTATCCAGTCTATCATTGATGGGCATTTGGGTTGGTTGCAAGTCTTTGCTATTGTGAACAGTGCTGCAATAAACATACGTATGCATGTGTCTTTATAGCAGAATGATTTATAATCCTTTGGGTATATACCCAGTAATGGGATTGCTGGGCCAAATGGTATTTCTGGTTCTAGATCCTTGAGGAATCGCCATGCTGTCTCTTCCACAATGGTTGAACTAATTTACACTCCCACAAACAGTGTTAAAGTGTTCCTGTTTCTCCACATCCTCGCCAGCATCTGTTGTTTCCTGACTTTTTAATGATCGCCATTCTAACTGGTGTGAGATGGTATCTCATTGTGGTTTTGATTTGCATTTCTCTAATGACCAGTGATGATGAGCTTTTTTCATGTGTTTGTTGCCCACATAAATTTCTTCTTTCGAGAAGTGTCTGTTCATATCCTTCGCCCACTTTTTGATGGGGTTGTTTTTTTCTTGTAAATTTGTTTAAGTTCCTTGTAGATTCTAGATATTAGCCCTTTGTCAGATGGATACATTGCAAAAATTTTCTCCCATTCTGTAGGTTGCCTGTTCATTCTGATGATAGTTTCCTTTGCTGTGCAGAAGCTCTTTAGTTTAATTAGATCCCACTTGGCAATGTTAGCTTTTGTTGCCATTGCTTTTGGTGTTTTAGTCATGAAGTCTTTGGCCATGCCTATGTCCTGAATGGTATTGCCTAGGTTTTCCTCTAGGGTTTTTATGGTTTTAGGTTTTACATTTAAGTCTTTAATCCATCTTGAGTTAATTTTTGTATAAAGTGTAAGGAAGGGCTCCAGTTTCTGTTTTCCGCATATGGCTAACCAGTTTACCCAGCACCATTTATTAAATAGGGAATCCTTTTCCCATTTCTTGTTTTTGTCAGGTTTGTCGAAGATCAGATGGTTGTAGATGTGTGGTGTTATCTCTGAGGCCAAGCAAACCTAATAGACATCTACAGAACTCTCCACCCCAAATCAACAGAATATACATTCTTCTCAGCATCACATCGCACTTATTCTAAAATTGACCACATAATTGGAAGTAAAACACTCCTCAGCAAATGCAAAAGAAAGGAAATCATAACAAACAGTCTCTCAGACCACAGTGCAATCAAATTAGAACTCAGGATTAAGAAATTCACTCAAAACCACACAACTACATGGAAACTGAACAACCTGTTCCTGAATGACTACTGGGTAAATAATGAAATTAAGGCAGAAATAAATAAGTTCTTTGAAACCAGTGAGAACAAAAACACAATGTACCAGAATCTCTGGGACACAGCTAAAGCAGTGTTTAGAGGGAAACTTATAACACTAAATGGCTATAGGAGAAAGTGGGAAAGATCTAAAATCGACACCCTAACATCACAATTAAAAGAACTAGAGAAGCAAGAGTAAATCAAAAGCTAGCAGAAGACAAAAAATAACTAAGATCAGAGCAGAACTGAAGGAGAGAGAGACACGAAAACCCTTCAAAAAATCAATAAATCTCCAGGCACAGTGGCTCACGCCTGTAATCCCAGCACTTTGGGAGGCTGAGGCAGGCAGATCACCTGAGGTTGGGAGTTCAAGATCAGCCTGACCAACATGAATAAACCCCATTTCTACTAAAAATACAAAATTAGCTGGGCATAGTGGCACATACCTGTAATCCCAGCTACTTGGGAGTCTGAGGCAGGAGAATCGCTTGAACCCAGGAGGCAGAGGATGCAGTGAGCCAAGATCGCGCCATTGCAGTCTAGCCTGGGCAATAAGAGCAAAACTCTATCTCAAAAAACAAACAAACAAACAAACAAAAACACAATGAATCCAGGAGCTGGTTTTTTGAAAAAATTAACAAAATAGACCGCTAGCCAGACTAATAAAGAAGAAAAGAAAGAAGAATCAAATAGACACAATAAAAAATGATAAAGGGGATATCACCACTGATCCCACAGAAACTACCACCAGAGAATACTATAAACACCTCTACACAAATAAACTAGAAAATCTAGAAGAAATGGATAAATTCCTGGACACATACACCCTCCCAAGACTAAATCACGTAGCTTTTTATCAGCCAAAAAGAAAGAATCTGATTGAGCCTGGTTTCAGGAATCCCTGAAAATTAATGATAATTTTATCCAACATATAACCTATCCATGTAGAACCAGTGTCTTTGACACCTTCTTTCCCTTTGTTAATAATATTTGTTGATCACACTTGAATGGATCACTCTATCTTTAATAACTGCAGTATATGAAAAATGTTTGCTCCTACTTCACAGGCATTTGAAAGAAGCTTAAGACCTTTTCATGATCCCAGGCAGCACATTCACAATATTATACAAGATCCTGACAATAGACTCAAGCCTCTTAAGCAATGCAAGGGACTACCATTGTAGACAATGTTTTTATAACACCAGAGACACTTGAGCCTATTCTTAACTTTCAATGACCTTTCCAACAGGACTTGTTCAAATTTAACCTAAGTCAACTTTCCATAGTATCTAGAAGAGATCCATGCAATCTTTATCTAGGCCTCTCTCCACACACTCTTTGAAGTTACATTATTTCTTAATCACTCTTCAGCCATTGGTAAATACACTGCCTTCTCCAAATCAAACAAAAAGTCTCCATGTTCTCCAACTAGTGGATGATGTCAGAAGAAAAATTGAAGGAAACGTTTATATTTATGCCACAAGTCAATACATTGTGACCTTCACTTTAGCTTTCAAGAAAAGCAAATCAGATAACCAGAAAAGGCGTAGTTTGTCAGAAGAATGTATTTCAAGAACTCAGTTATCAGTTTTGTCATTTTCTAATATCACAGGAGTGTAGTCATTATGTGCTCTGCAAATATAATTTGCCTTCTTTGCAATTGTTTCATTTTTCCATGCACAAAGCTTTGCATTTGAAAGTATCTTTGCACGATGTAGCAGACCCCTGTTAAAAAAGATTAGAAATTCTAAAGGCTAAAGGACATATCTTTTCCTCTTCTCTGAAAAATGCAGACTCAACATTAGAGAAGGGCCAGATGCGGTGGCTCACTTCTGTAATCCCAGCACTTTGGGAGGTTGAGGCGGGTGGATCACCTGAGGTCAAGAGTTCAAGACCAGCCTGGTCAACATGGCAAAACCTCATCTCTACTAAAAATACAAAAATTAGCCAGGTGTGGTGGCACACACCCGTAATTCCAGCTACTTGGGAGGCTGAGGCAGGAGAATTGCTTGAACCTTGGGGACAGAGGTTGCAGTGAGCCAAGATTATGTCACTTCACTTCAGCCTGGGTGACAAAGCAAAACTCCTTCCCAAAAAAAAAAAAAAAAAAAAAAATTAGAAAGGATTTGTATTTTGACATATGCAGTGCACATAAAACCAGAATAAGAACCTACCATGGATTCCTAGTACATAGTGTACCAAACCTGAACTCCCCCTGTAGTTTCACCTCACACAATCCATGATTTTATCTCACTACTTGCTGTCATGTAACCTCCCCTTTGAATGGGATGGCTTTTTCACTGTCCCTTACCCCACCTCCCTCCCTCAACTCCCTACCCTTCCCACCATATACTTATTCCTGCATGCATGCCTTTGCCCATTGTTTTCCACTCACCTAAAATACCCTCAACCCACAAGTAAATCCATAAATATATTAAATATAGGTGAAGATGCTGCACTTTCTACCTTATCTCTTCTAGATTTAGGCTTGCAAGGCTAAATTCCCCAGGCTTCTTTATCCTGAATGATAGCAACCACTGCTTTACTTGGCACTGTAATCAAATTAGCTAGGATTCGCAAATGAATGCTTGATTGAATTGGAAGAAACACTTTTTCTTCTCAGTCATGCTTTATATTGAGCTCTTTATTCAAGGGAAAAAAAATTAATTGCATAAGCATAGGTATCTTTTATGTGAAATGTCTGGGGTTTTTTATTGCAGTAAAATATATGTAATATCAAACTTACCATTTTAACCATGTCTAAGTGTCCCGTTCAGTGGCATTAAACACAATCAGGTTGTTGTGCAACCATCACCACCATCCATCTCTAGAACTTTGTCATCTTCCCAAACTGAAATTCTATACATTGAAAAGCAACTCCCCACTCTCCCCTGCCACCACGATTCTATTTCTGTCTCTAGGAATTTGACTACCGTAGGAACCTCACATAAGTGGAATCATACAATATTTGTCCTTTTGTGTCCGGCTTATTTCACTTGGCATAATGTCTTCAAGGTTCATCCCTGTTGTAGCATATGTCAGAACTTCATTTCTTCTTAAGGCTACATAATATTGTATTGTACGTATATATCACATTGTGTTCATCCATTCATCTGCTGATGGACATCTGGGTTGTTTCCACCTTTGAGCTATTGCAAATAATGCTGCTGTGAACATTGGCGTACAAATATCGATTCAAGTCCTTGCTTTCAATTCTTTTGTGTATATACCCAGAAATGGAATTGCTGGTTCATATGGTAATTTTTTTTTTTTTTTCGAGACAGAGTCTCACTCTGTCTCCCAGGCTGGAGCGCAGTGGCATGATCTTGGCTCACTACAACCTCCGCCTCCCGGGTTCGAACGATTCTCCTGCCTCAGCCTCCTTACTCACTGGGATTACAGGCGCACTCCACCACACCCAGCTAATTTTTTGTAGTTTTAGTAGAGAAGGGGTTTTTACCATGTTGGCCAGGCTGGTCTCGATCTCCTGACCTCAGGTGATCCACCCGCCTCAGCCTCCCAAAGTGCTGGCATTACAGGCATGACCCACCGCACCCAGCCTCATATGGTAATTCTATGTTTAATTTTTTGATGAACCATCATACGGTTTTTCACAGTGCTGCACTCTTACGTTCCTTCCATCGTGTGCATATAATTTTAAATTATAGCAAAAGATAAATATAAATGTAGATCCTCACTCATTGACACTTTACTGTTTTTAATCACTATTTAGGGCAGGTACAGTGGCTCACACCTGTAACCTCAGCACTTTGGGAGGCTGAGGCGGGTGGATCACCTGAGGTCAGGAGCTCGAGAGCAGCGTGGCCAATATGGTGAAACCCTGCCTCTACTAAAAGTAGAAAAATTAGCTGGGCATGGTAGCAGGCACCTGTAATCCCAGCTACTCGGGAGGGTGAGGCAGGAGAATCACTTGAACCCAGGAGGCAGAGGTTGCACTGAGCCAAGACCATGCCACTACACTCCAGCCTGGGCAACAAGAGCAGAACTCTGTGTTAAAAAAAAAAAAAAAAATTACTGTTTAGTTTCACTAGAATAGTACCAAGAGATGGTAAAAATACCACTCATCCTGAGCCTTTCCCAGAACTTTGGCGTTAAAGGGGCTCAGAGCACGTTAGCATCAAACACTTTTCTTGCATGCAGTCTTCTTTGAAGCAACTTTATCTGAGACAAAATTATCAAAGAAAAGGCTCATTTGCCCTTTGAAGATTCCTCTGAACAACTTTTGCTTCCCATCTCCCTCACAGCAAAGTAGAATTCCCATAATTTATTAAAACAAACAAAAAAATTTTCAGAAGTTTCCATAGCAGCTTGCTATTAAATGTTCATGAATAGGCTTTTTTTAAATCTGAAAGGTATTCTATTTCCCGCCTCCCACTATCTCCCACTCCAATCAATCTTGCATCTGCTAACAATTAATTGAATTTAGTTTTAAATACTAACCACATTAACTGCTTCTTATTCAGCTTTGGCACAGAAGTAGGATGTTACCAAAATCCCAGCTGGTAATCAGAAATTAACTTCTTAAACCACATGCAGCAAGACACTAAAATCATATAAAGGGAGTTTTCAAATATCTGCCTTGAGCACTTCCCATTTGTATTTCTCTCTCCTTTCACTCATATCTTGTATTATTTTAGGGCTATACCACAACATGTAGCACTTAATTCTATTCCATATTATTATTCCCTTGATTTGTGTATTGTCATTTGTCTTCCCAGCTATGGTGTAAACACTTTCAAAGCAGGTTCTGGATGTTATGTTTCTTTTTATTTCCTATCTGCATCATAACACAGCACTCACTTGTTGGTCCAAAGAACATACTTGTCTGGCTGATTGCTTGAGGTTCACAGTGGCTCACATTGTGAGTGCTCAATAAAACATTAAGCAAAATCATTCACTAACATGGCAGGAAAAAATTAAAAATTAAGAAAACGTTAAGCAACAATCTTTTTGTCCATAGGTTCAACTAAATCATCCTTGAGTTTCACACTTTATTCAAGTATCCTGACTCTCTAACTCCAGTATCTACGTGAGTGATCTAACCACACTCACAGTGACAAGGCAAGGACACAGGTGAAGCATGCTTCTTGCTCTTACACCTTAGGTGTGCTACATTTCTGAAATTATTTAAATACATTTCACCCTGTCTTGAAATCACCAGACAACAAGAAATCAACCAGCACATGGACAGCCAGGGAGATGGGAGACACTTAACAATGCAACCAGTAATTCTACAGAGGAGGCCCGGTTTTAGGTGAGGAATAAGCCATCAGCAAGTCCACTTTATAAGCAAGAAAAGCAGCGGCAAATGCCAATACACATATGACTTCAAGATCACAAAAGTGAATGGAAACTGTGTATACATTTCATGCACAATCTTTTTGCCCTCAATGTGGTGAAGCAGCTCATCATAAATGGAAAAAGAGTTCATCTTACAGCAAATAATGACAATGATAGTGACAACAGTGATCATAGCAACTACTGAACACTGAATTTGTACCAAGCAATTTGCTAAGTCACTTTCTTGCAACACCTATTTTATTGGCAGGGTTACTTAGATTAAATATCATGGCCGCTTACTTAGGAGTAGTCCTGGTATTAAATCCTAAATGTACTGGACTCCAAAGTCTGTGTCACATGTTTTATCCATTAAACTAAGCCAGAGGGTCACTGAGGATGTCCCCCAACTTTCCCTTTTCCCCCCAAAAAAGACTAGCACTTGTCTAATGCCCTTAAAAAATCTGGTTAGTGGCCTGGTATCTCGAGAATTTGTCCAAAGTACTATGAGAACATCGCCTACCCCCAAACCCCTCTTTTTTTAAAAATTTTGTTTAGATACAGGGTCTCACTCTATCACCCAGGCTGGAGGGCAGTGGTGTGATAATAGCTCACTGCAGCCTTCACCTCCTGGGCTCAAGCAATCCTCCCATATCAGCCTCCTGAGTAGCTGGGACCACAGGAGAGCACCACTGAGCCAGGCTAATTTTTAAATTTTTAGTAGAGACAAGGTCTCGCTATGTTTCCCAGACTGTCCTAATCCTACCATAACTATATAATTTACCATCTAAACTAGGTCTCTATTATGCAGGACAAATGTTAAACCAACTGAGTCAAGAGAAAAACAGGCATTAGCCACATTGTCCGAAGCAAAGTAAAATCTACCTACGTATTAGGTTTTTCCTCCTTAATCCAGCTATTTCTGATAGCAACACCATAAATTAAGTGGCCAATTATATTTGAAGTCTAAATAGCTAATGTAGTTCTTTAAAGCAAGGTCAATTGAACTATAATTTACACAATAAAAATTAACTTTATTTAAGTATACAGTTTATTAATTTGAACCATCATAAAGAGTTGTGTAACCACAACAATCAAGATATAGGATATCTCACCATAAAAGTGCCCTATATAGTTCACCCTCTCCCCACCCCATCTGTCCCTATAGTTTTGCGTTCCCCAAATGTTATATCAAAGTAATCAAATCATGTAGCTTTTGAGTTTGGTTTCTGTCAGTTAGCATAATGTGTCTGAGATGTATCCATGTGGTTGTAGTATCAGTAGTCCATTCCTTTCTATTGAGAAGTAGTGTGAATATACTACAAGTTGTTCATCTATTTCATTCACCAGTGGATAGACATTGGGCTGTCTTCCAATTTTCAGGGATTATGAATAAAGCTGATGTAAACATTCACACACAGGTTTCAGTGTGGGTATATGTCATTATTTCTCTTGTGTAAATATCTAGAAGTGGGAATTATGGGTTATATGGTAAGTGTACATTTAACGTATAAGAAACTGCCAACTATTTTTTCAAAGTGCCCTTCCTTTTTTGCATTCCACCACCAAAGTATGAGAATATCAGTAACTCCACATCCTTGCCAGCACTCCATGTTCTCAGTTTTTTTAAGCCATTCTAATAGGTATCACATCATGGTTTTAACTTTCCTTTTTTTTTTTTTTTTGAGACATAGTCTCTCTCTGTCACCCAGGTTGGAGTGCAGTGGTGCAATCTCGGCTCACTGCAACTTCCGCCTCCCAGGTTTAAGCAATTCTCCTGCCTCAGCCTCCCGAGTAGCTGGGATTACAGGCACATGCCACTGTGCCCAGCTAATTTTTTGTATTTTTAGTGGAGACAGGGTTTCACCATGCTGGCCAGGCTGGTCTCGAACTCCTGACCTCATGATCTGCCCACCTCATCCTCCCAAAGTGCTGGGATTACAGGAGTGAGCCACCATGCCCGGCCTAACTTTCTTTTTTTTAATGACTAATGATGTTGAATATCTTTTCACATGTTTGTTGGTCATCTGTGTATCTTTATTGATGAAATGTCCATTTAAATCTTTAGCCCATGTTTGGATGTTATTATTGCTTGTTCTATTTTTATTAAGTGGTTAGAGTCTGTCATATATTCTGGATAGCTAACATATTTTTTGAAGTTAAAAAATGTATGATTGCTATCTGTTTCACAATGGAAATATACTTAACACTAATGAACTTTACACTTAAAAATGGTTAAGATGGTAAATTTTATGTTATGTGTTTTTTACCCCAATTTTTTTTAAAGTGTATGATTGCTGAATTTTACTCTAGAAATCAGATTGCAACGTGTGCTTTTCCAGGAAATCATCCAAGAAGCCAACTGCTAATATTGCCTCGTACACCAGAATCCAATGTCTACAACTCTAGAAAGGCCAGAGAACCGGTCCCAGGCCCAGCCAAGATGAGTTATTCTTGGAGATCCAAGGATGATGAAGCACATGGGAAATTCTTGGTGAAAGGCATGGTGGGATATCCAAGATTATTACTGAAAGGCACTATGGGATATCCAAGATTGTTAGTGCAAGCTTGAGTGATATCCAAGATTCTTGGTGCCAGATACTGGGAGATATCCAAACATCTGTGAAATCCAGTCCTCTGCTTTCAAGAAGTTGCCTTCTAGCTGGGATAATAAGACACAGAAAATTAACAATACCAAGTTGCACAAAATTAGTGCTAAATGAATACTGCAGACATAGGAGTTCCAGACGTCCAGAGTAGCAACAAGGGCCCCAAGAGACTTTACAGAAACTCCAAAAGTGGACATGTTTGGGCAGCAGTAAATAGAAAAAAGTTTGCTGGAACTCGGGGGACTCTTACTAAGTGTCAAATAACCATATCTGAGAAAAGTATTTCCTACCTCATAAGGTTGTCATAATGACTAAATACATATAAAGTTCCTGTGGCTAGGACATAATAAATGCCCTCGGGGTTCTAGTTAGTATTTTATAATTTCTCCTGTAATGTACATATTATTATCTCAATTTAAACTTTTTATTTTGAACCAATTTTAGACTTACATAAAAGTCACAAAAATAGTATAGAGCATGTTCTTATATCCCTCACCCTGCTTCCTTTAATGTTAACATCTTACATAACCATGGTATAATGATCAAAGAGTAAATTAACATTGGTGCCAACATTATTAACTCAAAAGCAGACTGTATTAAAATTTCACCAGTTTTTCTGCTAATGTCCTTTTTCTGGTCCAAGATCCATCCAGAATCCTATATTGCATTTGTTGTTGCCTTAATTTCCTCCTGTGCCTGTTGCTCAGTCTTTCCTGTTTTTCCTGACCTTGACACTTTTTTGAAGAGTGCTGGTCAGTTATTTTGTACAATGCCCTTCCGTTTGGGCTTGTGTGATGTTTTCTCATGATTAGAATGAGCTTATACAATTTGGGCAAGCATAGAGAAACGATGCTATGTTCTTCTCAGTGCAGCATATTAAGTTATTGTGTCCATTTTCAAGATGAAGATTCTGAGGCTCAGAAAAGGATCCGCAGCTAATGAGTAGCAACACCTAGATATGGAAACAAAATTTGACTGTCACTGGCTGCCTCTGTACAGGAAATGGATGAAAAAAACATTTGGGGGCTGGACATGGTGGCTCACGCCTGTAATCCCAGCATTTTGGGAGGCCAAGGCGGGCAGATCACTGGAGGTCAGGAGTTCAAGGCCAGTGTGGCCAACATGGTGAAACCTCGTCTCTACTAAAAATAAAAAAATTAGCCAGACGTGGTTGTGCATGCCTGTAATCCCAGCTACTCGGGAGCCTGAGACAGAAGAATCGCTTGAACCCAGGAGGCAGAGGTTGCAGTGAGCCAAGATCGTGCATCACTGTACTCCAGCCTGGTTGACAGAGAAAGATTCCTTCTAAAAAAAAAAAAAAAAAAAAGTTTGGAATGAGACTTTGTAAAAGTCAGAGGGACTTTGTAAAAGTGGGAGGTGTTGGAATGCAAAACTGATGAGTTAGAGCTGTATTCAGAGATTGGGTAATTATTAAAAGAGCTTGAGCAAGGTATTAAGACATGAAAAGCAGTATTTGGAGGCAATTAACCTGAACACAGGATAGGCATATCTTTGAGATATTGCAGACCACCACAAAAAAGTAATTATCATAATAAAGCAAGTCACACAGTTTTTGATTTCCTAGTGCATGTAAAAGTTATGTTTACACTATACTGTAGTCTTTAAGTGCACAATAACATAATATTTAAAACAACAATGTACATACCTGAATTTTAAAATGCTTTATTGCTAAAAAATGTTAACAATTATCTGAGCCTTCAGTGAGTCATAATCTTTTTGCTGGTAGAGGGTCTTGCCTCGATGTTGATGGCTGCTGACTAATCAGGATGGTGATTACAGAAAGTTGGGGCAGCTGTGGCAATTTCTTAAAATTAGACAACAATGAAATTTGCCATAAGGATTTCTCTGTAGCATGCAATATGTTTTGATAGCATTTTATCCACAGTAGAACTTCTTTCATAATTGCAGTCAATCCTCTCAAACCCTGCCACTCCTTTATCATCTAAATCCTTTGTTCTTTTTTTTTTTTTTTTTTTTTTTTGAGACAGAATCTGTGTTGCCCAGGCTGGAGTGCAGTGGCAAGATCTTGGCTCACTGCAACCTCTGCCTGCCAGGTTCAAGTGATTATCCTGCCTCAGCCTCTCAAATAGCTGGGATTACAGGCATGTGCCACCATACCTGGCTAATTTTTGTATTTTTAGTAGAGATGGGGTTTCACCATGTTGGCCTGGCTGTTCTCCAACTCTTGACCTGTTAACCTCAAGTGATCTGCCTGCACTGGCCTCCCAAAATGCTGGAATTACAGGCATGAGCCACCACGCCCAGCCTAAATCCTGTGTCCTAATTTCAACAATGTTCACAGCATCTTCACCAAGAGTAGATTCCATTTTAAGAAGTCACTTTCGTTGCTCATCCATAAGAAGCAACTCCTCATCCATTCAAGTTTCAGCATGAGATTGTAGCAATTCAGTCACATCTTCAGGCTAATTCTAATTCTAGTTCTCTAACTATTTTCACCACATTTCAGTTACTCCCTCCACTGAAGTGTTGAGGCCCTCAAAGTCATCCATGAGGGTTGGAATCAACTTCTTCGAAACTCCTGACAATGTTCATATTCTGAGCTCCTCCCACGAGTCACAAATGTTCTTAATAGCATCTAGAATGGTGAATCCTTTCCAGAAGGTTTTTATTTTGCTTTGCCCAGATCCATCAGAGGAATCAGTACCTATGGCAACTATAGCCTTATGAAATGTATTTTTTAAATAGTAAAACTTGAAATTTGAAATTCCTCCTTGATCCATGGGCTGAGGAATGCATGTAGTGTTAGCAGGCACAAAAACATTAATCTCTTGGTACAACTCCATCAGAGCTCCTGGGTGATCAGATGCATTTTGTCAAAGAACAGTAATATTTTGAAAGGAATATATATATATTTTAGCAGTAGGCCTCAACAGTGGGCTTAAAATGCTCAGTAAACCATGCTATCAACAGATATGCTGTCATCTAGGCTTTGTTGTTCCATGTAGAGAGCACAGGCAGAGTAGATTTAGAATAATTCTTAAGGACCCTAGGACTTTTGGAATGGTCAATGAGCATTAGCTTCAACTTAAACTCACCCGCCATACTAGCCCCTAACAAGACAGTCAGCCTGTCCTTTGAAGCTTTGAAGCCAGGCATTGACTTCTCCTTTCAAGCTATGGAAGTCCTAGATGGCATCTTTTTCCAATATAAGGCTGTTTTGTCTACACTGAAAACCTGTTGTTTAGTGTAGCTGTCTTCACAAATTATCTTAGCTAGAACTTCAGGATAACTTGCTGTAGCTTCTAAATCAGTACTTGCTGTCTCACCTTGTACTTTGCTGTTATAAAGATGGCCTCTTTCCTTAAACCTCATGAACCAATCTCTGCTGGCTTCACACTTTTCTTCTGCATCTTCCTCACCTCTCTCAGCCTTCATGGAAAGGAAGAGAGTTAGGGCTTTGCTCTGGATTAGGCTTTGGTTTAAGGGACTATTGTGGCTGGTTTGTTCTTTCTCCATGCCAACTAGAAGGCTGTTTCCCTTTCTTATCATTTGTGCATTCTCTGGAATAGCACTTTTAATTTTCTTTAAGAACATTTCCTTTGCATTCACAACTTGGCTAACTGGTAGAAGAGGCCTAGCTTTTGACCTATGTCCGCTTTTGACATATCTTTCTTACTCAGTGTAATCATTTCCAGCTTTTGATTTAAAATGAGACATGAGACTTTTCCTTTCACTTGAACACTTAGAGGACATTGTATGTTATTAAGTGGCCTAATTTCAATATTGTAGTGTCTCGGGAATAGTAAGGCCTGAGGAGAGAGAGATGAGGCAACAGCGGGTTGGTGGAGCAGTCAGAACACACACAACATTTAACAATAAAGTTTCGGGTGTGGTTCTTGGTGCCTCAAAACAATTACAGGGGTAACATCAAAGATCAATGATCACAGATCACCATAACAGATATAATACTAATTTTTAACATTTGAAATATTGTGAAAATTACTGAAATAGAAACACGAAGTGAGCACTTGCTTATTAGAAAAATGGTACAGACTTGCTTGACACGGGATTTCCACAAACCTTCAATTTGCAAAAAATGTAATATCTGCAAAGTGTGGTAAAGTACAATAAAACGAGGTATGCCTGTACTGTATAAAAAATGGATTGGAAAAGGGAGGGAGTAGTGGCAAGGAAGTCCTAAGACTCTACTGGGACATTCCAAACACAAGGCAGGGAGGGCCCACCAGCTTTCATCCAGGTGCTACCAAAGAGCAACTGAATAAAAAACCATTATTCGGCTTTTTAAAAATGTAGATCCCTGAGTCACACACAAGACCTCTGTTGAATCAGAATCTCTGGGTGTGGGGACCAAGTATTTACATTTTCATCATTCTCTCCAGGTAATTCTTAACTCATTGACTAATTTAAATAATTACATATAGAAGAAAATAGAAGATCAACTAAGTCAGAGGTCAGCAAACTTTTTCTGTAAAGGGCCAGACAGTAAATAGATTAGGTTTTATAGGTCTACAGAATTTTAGGCTTTGCAGTCTCTGTCACCAGGACCAGTTATATAATTTGTAAGGCCCAGTGCAAAATAAAAAAGCAGAGTCCCCTTTTTAAAAATTATTAATATCTGCAAGATAGTTGCAGCTGAGCGTTAAACCAAGCAGGAGATCATTCTAAAGGCTGGGGCTTTCTATGACCATACAGGTCTCACGCCTGTGAAGCCAGCCCTGTCTATTACAACTGTTCGCCCTTGCCATTGTAGTGCAGAAGAATCCATAGACAAGTAAATGAATGGGCAGGGGACATCATGATTTGGCTCAGGGCTGTTGTCTGCCAATGCCTGAAGTAGACCATCTTTTAGCATGTCAGCATGCTCATAATATTCACAAAGTTTATGAAATGCTAACATAAAAAATAGAAAATAAGCCAGGCATGGCAGCTCACGCCTGTAATCCCAGGACTTTGGGAGGCTGAGGCGGGTAGATCACTTGAGGTCAGGAGTTTAAGACCAGCCTGGCCAACATGGCGAAACCCCAGAGACCACCCTGGCCAACATGGCAAAACCCATCACTACTAAAAAATACAAAGATTAGCTGGGTGTGATGGCATGCACCTGTAATCCCAGCTACTTGGGAGGCTGAAGAAGGAGAATTGCTTGAACGCAGGAGGCGAAGGTTGCAGTGAGCCGAGATTGTGCCACTGTACTCCAGCCTAGGCAATAGAGCTAGACTCCATCAAAAAAAAAAAAAAAAGAAAGAAAATAAAAAATAATAAAAATAAAATTGTTTATTATTTACTGAATAAATACAAATTCATACAAGGGTTAATTTAGCTAGGTAAATCTTCAAATGAATTTTATTTATATTGATATTTTTACTTAATGCAAGAGAATGAAAAAGTTGCATTGCATGGAGAAAGAAACAGGGATGCTTAGATACCAAAAGAACATCATGGTTCAGGACATCTCTGATGCAAGCCTTGTTCCGGGTTTATCTCCCATCTATACATCATAATTCAGTTCAAATTCTTCAAAGAAATATATAATCTGTTCATTCTACAAGATTATCCAAAAAGTAAAGACAGTTTTTGCATTTGACTCAGAAATCAGATTATGGCAATAAGGAATTTTCTATCAGAGTAATCTAAGAATGATTTAGAATTCAATTGAAATTGGAAAAAAAATAGCAACTTCCAACCAGCAATATCTGATCAGCTTTTTCCCTGATGTAACATTCCAGCTATAACACTGTATGTTCTACTGTGTCTGACATGGTATTACTGTCTCCTACCAAAAGGCCTTAGCTGCTCTCTCCACTAATAAAATTAAACCATTAAAAGAAAAAAAACCAAGATAGTATATTTAAATGTAATAACATTTATGAAAAGCGACTAGCTCAGACACATAGCAGGTGGTTTACTTTACTCTCTTTAATGATAAAACCATACAAAACAAGAATTAAAAGGCATTATCAGTTTATCAGAGGAAGAAAAAAATGCTTCCTAGCATTTTTTCCAGTCTTAATTATTCTGGTGCCCATGGCCATGACTGTTTTAGAAAAACATATGCTGCACAGCTGCAAATGCAAACCTGATTACCTCTAAATTAACAACCTGTAGGAGGCAACACTTGCAGCTGTGAGAGAGAACCCCAGTGCAACACAATCCCCCTAACATTTGTAACTGTTTATTTTATTATAAATATCTTTAAATAATCACAATAAAAATCCACAAAGAGAGATGAAACACAACAAAAGCAATAAAACTCACCATTGCCACTTCTTTGTTCTTGACCAACCACTTGGGGTCATTATCATGTGAGGCCAAGTTGTTTTTCTTTGTTGATCCTCTGGCACTGAAGACATGGTATCTTTCAGCAGCTGCAAGAATCACAAAGGAGAGACTGCAGAGTCTCTCCTTCAGCAGCCAGGGAGCTGGCATTTCCAGCCTATACACCTCACGTCAAACACGGGAAGTTGGAGAAGAGAAATCACAGCTGGGCATTTCTGCTTAAGTTTCCTTTTTTGACAGCCAACTAATGTGCCATGTAATGAGAGGTCAGAAATCAGTCTGGGGGGTGGGGGGTCATTTCCTTGAGAAATAGCATTTCTTTCAACATGCATCAAAAGGAAGAAAAAGAAAGAAGGTTGTAGGTGACTTAGGGTCTGAAGCATTTTTGGTTTGGCCTGAACGAAGACTAACACCTGAGTAGGGAAGAACAATTAGTAAATTCATCGATCAGAATTTTGCTGAGCTCAGCTGGGCACGGTGGCTCACACCTGTAATCCCAGCACTTTGGGAGGCCAACGCGGGTGGATCACAAGGTCAGGGGTTCGAGACCAGCCTGGCCAATATGGTGAAACCCCATATCTACTGAAAATACAAAAATTAGCTGGGCATGATGGTGGGCACCTGTAGTCCCAGCTACTCGAGGTTGAGGCAGGAGAATCGCTTGAACCTGGGAGGCAGAGGTTGCAGTGAGCCAAGATCGCGCCACTGCACTCCAGCCTGGGCGACAGAGCAAGACTCCGTCTCAGAAAAAAAAAAAAAAAAGAATTTTGCTGAGCTCATGTTCAGTGAATCTTATATATCAATGGTGTCCTCCACACCATGTGAGAATCTTCAAGAGACCCAAAAAACTACAGCCATGAACCGAATAACAGACATTTTGGTCAATGCAGAAAGATGATAATACCATGTTTTTATTATACCTTGTTTTTTCTTTAGTACACCAGTACATACCATTGTGTTTCAATTGCCTATAATATTCAGCACAGTAACGTGCTGTACATGTTTGTAGCCTAAGAGCAATAGGCTGTACCATATGGCCTAAGTGTGTAGTAGGCCGTGCCATCTAGGTTTGTGTAAGTACATTCTGTGATGTTCATATGATGAAATCTCCTAATGGAGCATTTCTCAGAACATATCTGCATCATTAAGTGATGCATGACTCTCTATATAAATGCTCTATGCTTGACCTAGAAGCTTTAACTCTATCGTTGTTGAGGAGGTAGAACATATTCTTATGAAACCATGGAGGACTGAGTACTAACTGATTTGGTAAAGATCCTAAATGCTGTGGAATTGGAAGAAAGAGGAGAGTAGCGAGCAAGTTATGACTGTAAGTAAATTCCTTAACCTCTCTGAGTTCAGATTCCTCATCCATAAGATGAGTATTATGATGCGCACCTCATAGATTGTTGTGAAGATGACATGGGATTATAGACTGGCACATAGTAGGCCTGCAAATTTTAGCTGAATCTCAATCTGAAGCAAATGTCTGGAGAACCCAGTAGGGGAAAATATGAGTGTGTGAACATGGCATTTTTATTTGGCAGCAAGGAGACTGGGCCAGTAAGAGCAAAGGATTTGTGTCAGCCTGTACCATGAGGTCCAAGGGCAGCAGCGATTGTAGAGCCAGGTATAGTGATAGACTGTTGTTCATGAAGGCAGGAGAACTAACTGCTGGTGTGTGACTTAATAAGACAGAGGCTGCCAGCTTTTCTCCAAACTTCATGGTCTTGTCGTGTACCTGGGCATGGGTGGATCATGTGCTGAGACTCCCTTGCAGCTAAACGTGGTCATGTGATTGTGAACCAGGCAACAAACATGGGTAGAAATAATGTATTCCAGCCAGGCATGGTGGCTCACGCCTGTAATCCCAGCAATTTGGGAGGCCAAGGTGGGCAGATCACCTGAGGTCAGGAGTTCGAGACCAGCCTGGCCAACACGGTGAGACCCCCCCATCTCTACTAAAAATACAAAATTAGCTGGCATTGGTGGTGCATGCTGGTAATCCCAGCTACTCAGGAAACTGAGGCAGGAGAATTGCTTGAACCCAGGAGGCAGAGGTTGCAGTGAGCCAAGATCATGCCATTGCACTCCAGCCTGGGCAAAAAGAGTGAGACTCTGTCTCAAAAAAAAAAAAAAAAAAAAAGAGAAAGAAAGAAATAATGTGTTCTGCTTCAGGACTAAGCCCATAATAGCCTCTTCTACAGGTTCTCCCTCCCTCTTTTCCTCTTCCAGCTGACATGGACAGAACTTCCAGCAGGACTTTGAATGTTAATGCATTACAGATGCCAGAACCTCTGTCTACCTAAGGCCCTCAGTGACTTTGTGAAGCAGAGTCTCACCTCCAGGCTGGAAACATCCTGGACTATTACATGAACAAGAAATAAACTTCATTGTGCTGCTACTTTTAGTAGGTCTTTTTGTTACTGCGATGTAAAATAACAATTCTAGCTGATGGAGCTAGGGATCTGCATGACGGAAACAGTGTTTAACAAAATGGCATACCTGGGATTAAAGAAGGAATAATAAAATCACTAGCATTTATTGAGTGCCTATTGAATGCTTTAAATAATAACTTACATAATTCTTACTAGATGCCAGGAACTGTTGCATGCACTTTATGAATATTAACTAATGTTAGTTCTCTGAACTCTATTAGGTGGGTACTATCATTGTTCGCATTTCACAGATGGATAAACAGAGGTATAAAGTGTTGAAATAACTTGCCCAAGATCACATAGCCATATATAAAACCTCATTTGGGTCTTCCAACAACTAACTCTATGAAGTAGGTGTTACCATCCCTGTTCTGAAGATGAGAAAACCAAGACTAAGAAGCCTTGAGTACATTTAAGGACATACCGCAAGGAAGTTGCAGCCACTGTGCTTGGGTCCCGGGAACTCCAGAGCCTGTGTCCTCTCACCCTGCCACACTGCCTGGGGGTCCGCAAGTCAGGAGCTCAACCTGGAGGCTTCTTGGGAACTAAACAGACAGAGGGAAAATGTTATTTACCCTTTACTGGCAGAGCTAATTATTCAGCTAATTATTCCACCTCCCCATCTTTCATTAGATTTATTGCTGCTTTCCAGCAGAATAAATAACAGGCTTGAATTTCACCAATCTGTGAGAACCTCTTACATTTCCTGGGGGGATTCAAGGCTTTTTTTCAGCGTTATCCTATGAGAGTGGCTCAAACTGAGACAGGGGGCCTCCTAAGGCATTGAATTAATAGAGCGATGGGTTCATTAACAAATCTTTAAGAAGCTACTTTATAATAAATTGCCTTTTCTTCTATTTTAAAGAAAATCAGCAGCAACAACACAAAAAGACATTGCAGGCAGGCCCCCAACAGCTGTCCTTTGTTGAGTACTGGGCGCAGCTGGCAGGCTTGTCTTCTGCTCTGGCCTCGTTTCTACACCTGTGCCTCCTCCCCGGCAGCTGTCACTGTCCACCTGGTCCCCACCCGTTGTCCCATCCAAATCAGGATGGATTTAAATAAGAAATTTTCAGCCACACTGTTTGATTATACAGTAACATGAATGCATTTTAATTCATTACTTCAACAGTATTTGTATTTTAAGGCTTTTATCTATGTCTGATTTGGGAGCAAAATCCATAATTCCCTATTAACTGAGATTTATGTAGTCCCCTGACAGGTAGAGAGCTAATTATCTGAAAAGCCTCTACTAGACCCCTCAAATCACATTGATTGATTGATTGATTGATTGGCTGGTAATTTCATTCAGAGCAGAGATTGTATCTTACTCAAGTTTTATCACAGACCTTATCAAAGTTCCTGGCAAGCAGGAAATACGCAATAAATGTTTATTAAAGGAAATTAATAAATGAAACAGTGATGATGAACTAGAATGACAAAACAGTGGTTTCCTGCCCCTCAGATACGCTCTCACACACACATGCACACACACACAAGTACATGCACATACAGGCATTACACATACACACACATACATATCACACACAACACACACAAACACACAAGTGCATACATACACACAGATACCATACACATCACACCATCGACATACAAGTGCATGCATATACAGACACCACACATACACACATACACATCACAAACACACAAGTGCATACATACAGGCATCACACACACAAACACACATGCACACACATGTGAACACACATACAAGTACATGCATACACACAGACACTACATTTACATAGACATCAGACAGACATCACACACATGCCATAAATGCATGCTACACACAGACACCACACACATCACATACACATATACAGAACACACACATCACCAAGACACACATATGCACACACACACGTGCATGCATACACAGACATCACACACATACATATCACCCACACACAAACACACATGCACACACCACACACACACGGTTTTCTAAGGACTGGCTCACGAATAGCTGCAAGGGACCCCTGCTTGGAATAGGAGATAACAAATGATGCTAGCCCTTGTCACCAAATTCCTTCAGAACAGGAATTCTCTGCTCTCCTCCCCTTCACTGGCAGGAATACGGCAGGGCTCCTTCCTACATCTCCCCGAACCACAGGTCAGTCCAACCCTCCTGTCGCTCAAGACACTCAGGCATATATTTTGTGCTTCTACAGCACATAAATTCCCTACAGTCAGTACTGAGTGTTTTGCTAGCCCTTACTCTGTCATTCTCAATTAAACACTTACCTCTTCTCTTCTCTTCACCTCTGGTAATGCAGTCTCTAACAAGATGTTGTGAAAAATCACTGTGTAATTAACAGAGGCATTATGGTATCCTTGACCTTAAATCTAGTGATGTACCAGGTAAATAAAAGTAAAATAGCAACAGCTGATGTATTTTAAGCCTTTACTATGCCATTGCTCTATACTCACTTCCTTGTTTAATCCTCCCAACAAATCATTAAGGTATGTGTTAGTATTCTTGTTCTTTTTTATACATGAGAAACTGAGTCTTGGAGGCATTAAATTGCCCGCACTCACACAACGGGCAAGCTGGAACTAAAATTCATAAAACCTGACAACAAAGTAAATGTTCTTACTATCAGTACACCAACTATTCTGAATGCACCAGTTATTATCTGGTATAGCGGAGAGAATATTGGCTTGGAGTCCAAAGACCATGGTTTAAATCCTGATTTTGCCACAGGCTATTTTGGGCAAGTTCCTTAACCTCTTTATTTCCTCATCTATAAAGTTCAGATAACAATAATTAATTTATAGGTTTATTGTAGGCATTACAAGAGGTAACACATGAGCTGGGTGTGGTGGCGTGCACCTATAGTCAGCTTCCTGGGAGGCTGAGGTGGGAAGATCACTTGAGCCCAGGAGTTCAAGTCAAGCCTGGGCAACCCAGCAACACCCTGTCTCTTAAAACAAAACAAAACAAAAAAGAGATTCAAGCACTTTGGGAGGCTGAGGTGGGCGGATCACTTGAGGTTAGGAGTCTGAGTCCACCCTGGTCAACGTGGCAAAACCCCGTCTCTACTAAAAATACAAAAAAAGTAGCCAGGCATTGTGGCATATGCCTATAATCCCAGCTGCTTGGGAGGCTGAGGCACAAGAATCACTTGAATCCAGGAGGTGGAGATTGCAGTGAGCCGAAATTGTGCCATTGCACTCCAGCCTGGGTAACAGAGTGAGGCACTGTCTCAAAAAAAAAAAAAAAAAAAAAAGAGAGATAACATACACAAAGCACTTATTACCATAGTGTCTGACACCAGGAAGGGGTCAGTTACAGTTAAAGTCTCCTTCATTTTTCCCACCCCACTGTTTGTAGCCCTCATCCATTGACCAGATGTCAGAGAAAAATATATGAAGTTTTCTGTGTCCCCAAAAAACTAGATCACCTCAACCTGTTGACCAAGTTGAACCATTTTAAAACAAAAACAATATTTCTATCCCATAGGAAACACAGGGCAGATAGTCTTCACCAGACACTGCAGGAAAGCAGGGATAGAGAGGTGGTATTTGTCCTGCACAGACCTACCCCTCCTGACTGGTTGGTGACACCTCATCTAGAGAATTTTATGCAGCCAGTCACTCTTCCTCTTCTCTCTTAGATTTGAGGCACTCTTCATGAGAATCATCAAAGCTACTAATTCCTCCAGTTATTGGCACGTGATGTATTGAAAGCTAATGATTCTTGACTTCTTACAGATACGGTCAAGAACAGCGAATGCTTCCTTTCTGCTTATTAAGAGCACAGAAATTTTGGATAAATGTAAAGCAGCATAAGAAAGTTGCATCTATATAGAAGCAGAGTCAAGAGTGATTGTATCATATGGTAAAATAATTAAAACAGTTGATACCTATACATGGGTTTCAATTACCTGAGTGTTTACTTAAAAGAAGGTTTTACATCTAGCTGATAGAGCTAACTGTCCCAATTCTTAATATTCATTTAGAATTTAGACACAGTCAGGATTAACACCTGCTGAAATATGATATTGTATCTTGGCTCAAGAATAGATTGCTTGTGAAATATAATGACTGAATTTCAGGTAAGCAAATGCAAACAGAAATGTCGGTCTATTCACACTTCCTTTCCCTGGCTTGAGATTTGTTAATTTAATTGATATAAAGCAATACTCTATTGTACTAAAAATCATGGATTTTTTTTAAAAACAAAATAGTTTTATAATAGAAGTAGAGACCATAAAATGTGTTTATGCACAGTATTTTACCCAATACCCAGCATACGGTAAGCAGTCACTAGCCAGAAGCTACTTACAATACTTGCAGAAGTACTAGAAATGATAATAGTTGTATCTATCACTTATGTGCCAGGCACTAAATATATTTATTTATATACATTTATAATTTCAAAACAAGGCCTATCCACAGATCAAGATTATCATTACCATTTTACAAACGAGAAAACAGGTTTAATAAAATATTAAGTCCACTAAGCAGTAGAGCTGAGATGTGGAGTCTAGAACTAATTCCACAGCTTGCCTAGGCCTTGCTCTGCAACACCAGGCTGTGCTGAGCAGGATTAACTGGTCAATGAGCAAGGTTCTCTCAGGACCTTACCCACTGGAAAGCCAACCTGTTTGGACATCAAAGGAGACCCAATACCCTGGCCATCTTGGCCTCTGCATCCCCTTTCCTCACATCCCTGCCACCTCCCTTCTTTTCCACCCTGGGAAAATCTGGCTGAGAGATGGAGAGCACTGGGGCTGAGGAGAGGGCTTGGGAGGCTGGAGGTGGGTTCGGACATGGCTCTGGGTAATAGCACATGTGTGTTTCTTGATTAATGTCAGAATGCTCTGGCAGAAGGGGTGCTGTGAGTTGCCAAAAGCCAGGAGGGCATTTTCCTCTTTGCTGAGTGGCTGATGCTCAGAGACACATCGCTATTCTTTGAAGCTGGTCTGCTTTGTTTACAATTATGCCCTAGTCATTAGCCAACGGGGACTTTGGGAGTAGCTTGTTCTGGGAATACTTCCTGTCAGGTTTTTCCCAGCCTGTCTTTGGAATGCCTCTCCAATCCACTTCATGACTCCAGGGGTGGTCCAATGTGCCCAAAGGGACTCTGCCTTTGTGCTCAAAATGATTCCCAGGACTCAACTTCAAAAATAGCTTGGGGCTTACTAAAACCTCATTGAAAGAGTCCCTGTTTTTGCTTAAAAACACAAGTCTGGCCTGGTCTTTACAAGTGACTCATAAAGAATTATTTTGCTACTTGCTTTTTAAATTATATGTCACTGTCAGGTACTAATCTGTACGCTTATTTTGGAAACCCTGAGAAATGGCTACTAGAGTTTCTCTATCTGTGTGAGGAATCTTCAAGCCTCCAAGTAGAAACAGCAACGGGACTTTGGTCTTGACAGTCAGACACCCAGGAGACTGGACTTAGCACTCCTGAGCTAAGAGGAGACTCAAGGCTGTCCTGCTATCCTGGAAGAGCAGAGGAGGAGGAAAGAAAGAAGACACATTGGTTATCAGGAACCACCCTGAGGGAAAGGCAGCCAAGGACAGGGCCCGTAGGGGGATCCAAACTGATGGACACTTGTGAATAAATATCACACACGATGGAGTCTCAAATGGCACCTGGTCCAGGCCCAGGGAAGCCTTTCTAAGTTCCTCAGGGGATGACACTGTAAACTGGAAAAGCCAGACTCACTTACGATGGAGGCCACAGCAGCAGCCATGGTTGATAGTAGCTTTGTCCATTAAGGGTTAACACCAGGTATTCAATGAGCTGCCTAGACCCTGTGGGGAAGGAGATGAGGAGACGGACAATGAGAGGGTGGGGAGATCAAACCAAATACTATTGTCACTGTTGCCCAAGTCACAGTGATTTCCATGGTCAGGGGCTGGGATCTGGGACATTCCGATTTCTTACTATGCTATCAGTGAGGACTAGGTCAGCTCCTTTCCCCTTCCTGCCACCTGTGCTTACCCCTACAGAGCTCCCCACGAGGCCTCTGTGTTTTCTTAGCCATGAGTCTGACTCTCCACTGAACTCCATTTTCATCTCCAGGTTCATTCCTTTGCTGGTGATGTGCCATCACATGCTCCAACTGTACTTGCCACCAGGGAAATTGGAACTGCCCCATTCCTGGAGTTCTAGTGCTCTTGAGCCCCAGGCATTCCATGAGAGAAGCCTCCTTCTGGAAAGTCCCATGAGCACCTCATGCCGGGTGGTCAGACGTGCACCAAGGGCTGATAGTGTGAAGTGGTGTGGGCAGGGGGAGGCACAGACCCTGGGCAGGAATCAAAGATAAAGCTTCTATCTACATAACAGGCAGATTGTCCAGATGTCCCACGCAAGGGCCTGGAAGAGATGAGGTTGCAGGCAGACCAAGGAGAAGGTGGAGGAGGGGAGGGGAGGAAGTACTGAAACAGAGCTCTTAGAAAGATGTTTACTGCTGGGCAACACCATCACCTCCTCTAGAAGGCATGGATAGCACCAAGTAAGTGTGAGAGCTTTGCCGTTACCCTTCCAGGCAATTTGCTTTTAGTGTCTTTGTAACACTTGGAGTTTGCATCTTACTCAAAATCTCTCCCCTGTCTGCTTCCCTGGCAAAGTCTGTCTTGCTTTTTGCATCTTTGCCCCCTCTATAACTCCTACATCCCTTAGGAACCTGGTCTTCCTGGGAAAGCGTCTTCCACACATACCCTACCTCCACCTTCCATCTCACCCGCTACACACACTCAAAAATTCCCCAGCCCCCCAAACAGAGGGTAAGAGGAATCCCTTAGGACAAAAAGGTGCATCTCCTACCTGAAGAGCAACCTGGATTCTGCAGACTGAGGGAGGCGGCTCTGCTTCAGGGCTCTGCAGTCTCTGAAGTAAAATGAGATGCAAAGCTGGGAGGAGAAGGGTCATGGTCAGCTGCCCCTTCCACACTCCCACGCTGAGCCTCAGCATCTCTCCTGCCTGAGTGGTAGCCCTGTCCAAATGCCTAGGGCCTGGGCCCTTGAGGATTAGGCCTGAACCCAATAATCCCCAAGGAGCTGCAGAAAGCCGACTTGATGGGTCTCCTGGTGATATCATTGCAGCCAGAGAGCGCACACAGGGTGCAAGCAGTCAGATGAGACAGCCAGGACAGGAGGGGCTGCAGCCCTTCTACAACACCACAAAGACCCTCACATGCTCATTTTGGCAGGGCGCAGTGGCTCACACATGTAATCCCAACACTTTGGGTGGCTGAGGTGGAGGATCACTTGAGCCCGGGAGTTTGAGACCACCCTGGGCAACATAGGGAGACCCCATCTCTACAAAACATAAAGTTAAAAACATTAGCTGGGCATGGTGGCATTGCTCCAGTAGTTCCAGCTACTTGAGAGGCTAAGGTGGGAGAATCGTTTGAGCCCAGGAGTTTGAGGCTGCAGTGAGCTATGATCTCGCCACTGCACCACTCCAGCCTGAGCAACGAGTGAGATCTTGTCTAAAAACAAAACAAAACAAAAAGCTCATTTTTAAATGTTTATTATTTTTGTTTTTTGTTTTAAATAGCGATGAGTTGCCCATGCTGGCCTCAAACTCCTGAGCGAGAGTGATCCTCCTGCCCTGGCCTCCCAAAGTGCTGGGATTACAGGTGTGAGCCACCACACCCAGCCAGAAAGTTCTTTTTAAAAGGGGAGAAACAACAGCTCCAGAAGGGGCTTTGATAAATTATTTAATTAAAAAAAATCAAATTAAAGCAAAGAGGGTAAAGAGCTGGGTGAAAGCGAGCTAGGTGAAGAGCTTGCGTGTCCATCCTCCTGCCGAGATGTGGTGAGCTTGCCCTCATCCCATCAGCTGGACAGCTCTCCACTGAGCCTACCCATTCACCATGATTCTTGCTTTTCCTCAGCTAAGGCCCTGGGTGCAGGCTTAGCACTGTGGGGGGCCTCTGGGATGATGAGATGTTCTCATTAATTCCTCAGGCAGCAGTGTTTGCAGTTGGGAGACATGACTTCCATCCCGCTCCTTATAAAGTCATATGTTTTTCTTGAATAAATGCTAAATCAAACTAGTCTTTCTGTTTTTTCCCCTCAATTCATAACCTCATCATTCCACAAATAAAATGATGCCTTCAAAACCCACAGACTGTTTTGCAGGGTGGTCTGGGAGAGATGCCGCCTGAGCCGGCCTGTAGCTCCAAACTCATCGCTGGAAAATCACAGCTGCCCTCTCCCTGGCCACTCTCTTCTCATGAGGAAAGGTGAGCCCGGCTGCCCTTGGTCTTCCCCAGGCCTGCTTACATTAAAGGGTTGGGAGTTAGCCTCCTGCCGTGAAAGGAATAGGGGTTCTGGAGTATCTCAGATCCGTATCAAATTACACTTTGCCGCATAATTGCCCTCTGCTCTTGGGAACTTTCTCAACTTCTGTAAGCTTCTGTTTTCTTATCAGTAAAAGGGAGATAACAATACCTATCTCGAGGCACTGTTATGAAAAAAGACCTGTCATAAAATAAATGCTCAGAAAATGGGAACTATTATTGTTCAAGTTTTATTATATTTCCTCAATCGTTATTCTCTCCGTTTACATAATTGAAGTAAAACACTGCTCATTAGAGTGTGCAGGTAATAGAGGACTTGGCTTAAATAAATTTTCTGCCTAAATTAAGTCTTCTAGAACCACCCATTTTCACTTTTAGGTCATGGTGTAGAAAATAATTCTAGATCAAGTTAGAATATGTTCCGACCTCAGCAAGCAACCATGTACTTTGATTATGTAGCATCCTTCATTATTCTAAGGAGTTCTCATTATACAGGTGGGTTGAAGACACACTGTGTGTCAAAAGAACCAAACCAAAACAAAATCCTGTAAAATAGCAGGTCTTATAGTTTCCTTCTTTTTCCTACAGGAAGGAAGGGGAAAATCACAGAGTAAAACCAGATGCTTTTGTAAATTGATGAAGATGTTTGCTGCATGTGGCTCCAAGAGATTGAAATTAAAAGGGCAGGCTGGGTGCAGTGGCTCACGCCTGTAATCCCCACTTTGGGAGTCTGAGGCAGGTGGATCACGAGGTCAGGAGCTCGAGACCAGCCTGGCCAATATGGTAAAACCCCATCTCTACTAAAAATATTTTTAAAATTAGCCGGGCATGTTGGCAAGCACCTGTATTCCCAGCTACTCGGGAGGCTGAAGCAGAGAATTGCTTGAACCCGGGAGGCGGAGTTTGCAGTGAGCCGAGATCACGCCATTGCACTCCAGCCTGTGCGACAGAGCGAGACCCCATCTCAAAAAAAACAAAAAACAAAAAACAAAACAAAACAAAAAAACAAAGAAAGAAAAAGAAATTAATAGAGCAGGGTGAGGGTGTCTTATGTCTGTAATCCCAGCACTTTGGATAGCCAAAGGAAGATGATTGCTTGAGCCCAAGAATTTGAGAATAGCCTAGGTAACATAGACCCCATCTCTACAAAACATTTAAACAATTAGCTGGGCATGTTAGTACATGCCTGTTGTGCCAGCTACTAGGGAGGCTGAGGCAGGAGAATCATTTGAGCCCAGGAAGTCAAGGTTGCAGTGAGCCATGTTCGTGCCACTGTACCCCAGTAAGAACCTGAAGAAGAAAGAAAGAAAGGAAGAAAGAGAGAGAGAAAGAAAGAAAGAAAAAGAAAGAAAGAAAAAGAAAGAAAGAAAGAAAAAGAAAGAAAGAAAGAAAGAAGGAAAGAAAGAAAGAAGGAAAGAAAGAAAGAAAAGGGAAGGGAAGGAGGAAGGAAAGAAGGAAGGAAGGAAAGAAGGAAGGAAGGGTCATGAAATGGGGATGCTCTTTAGCAGACAGTGGAGACAAGCACTTTCTAGATGTTTTGCCTGAATGGAGACAAAGTTCTCTCACATCTCATTATTTATTTTAATCGTCACACTAGCTCCATGAGACAGGATTTATTATACCTATTTTACAGGTAAGAAAACTAAGATTCAAAAATGTTAGGTGACTTGTGCAAAGTTACACAGCTTAAGAGAGTCAGCACTGAGTCATATCCAGGTCCTTCAAATTCAAAGTTGTAGTCTTTCCAAAGAAAGGCAAATGAGTACAGAAATCACTACTTGTAAACTATTACAACTGAAACAGGGCAATTGAAGAATATCTTTACTCTAAAGACAAAGAAACTAAAGTCCAGAGACGCAAAATCATGTGCTCAGGGTCACACAACTTGTTAACGGCAAAGCCAAGTCTAGAATCTAGGATTCTTTCTACTACTCTTTGCTGACCCTTGAGGAATCTCCCGGGATAGTGTAAAAGCATGCTCCTCTTGTTGAGCATGAATGAAAAGCCTGAGATTCTTCTCCTGTTTTCTTGATTTGGATCTTTTGATAGACTCTGTGATTGGTGCTGGACATGACATCTCTAAGGGAGCTAGCTTCTGTAAAACCAGCAAGCACCACTGATGGTGTCTCTGGCTTTATTGCTCCAGTTTCCGCTAAGAACCTTCGATCTTTCTTATATCTTTACCATGTCAATATGACTCTGACAGGAAGGCACTGAAAGCAACTACGTATTTCTGTTTTGAAATTTAGTTTTGTTCTATTTAAATTGTTAAGATGTAACGAAGGACCAACTGAAAATCATTACAACAGTACCATATGAGAAAGGAAAGTGTAAACCTTAGTAAGAATTATAAGAATACTTAAAATAGCCGGGTGTGGTGGCTCACGCCTGTAATCCCAGCACTTGGGGAGGCCGAGGCGGGCGGATCACGAAGTCAGGAGATCGAGACCATCCTGGTTAACATGGTGAAACCCCGTCTCTACTAAAAATACAAAAAAAATTAGCTGGGTGTGGTGGTGGGCGCCTGTAGTCCCAGCTACTCGGGAGGCTGAGGCAGGAGAATGGCGTGAACCCGGGAGGCAGAGCTTGCAGTGAGCTGAGATCACGCCACTGCACTCCAGCCTGGGTGAGAGTGCAAGACTCGGTTTCAAAAAAAAAAAAAAAAAAAAGAATACCTAAAATACTCTACATTAATCTCTTTAAGAGCATTCCCATCTCTGAGAGAGGTCTGCATCGTATTTTAGTGCTAGCACACAGCCACAGTTTGCATAGCGTTTAAGCGCAAAGGCAGTGGAGTTAAATACCCAGATAACAATTCTCATCCTGCCGTTTGTTTGGCAAGTTTCTTCAGTTCCCCAATCGTCAATTTCTTATCTATTAAGTAGAGGCTAATAAGACCTATAATAGAGGCTGCTAGTTTCCTTTCCAATAACCATTCTCCCCTCCTTCTTTGCTAACAGAACCCTAATTTTATTTGGGATGGCAATTTGGCCAGTACATTTCTAGCCCTCCTTTGCAACCCTGGATAGCAAATGTGGTGTTAAGTGGAAGTCACCATATTGGGATTCCAAAATTTTTCTAGGCTGGATATGGTAGCTCAAACCTGTAATCCCAGCACTATGGGAGGCCAAGTTGAGAGAATCACTTAAGTCCAGGAGTTCGAGACAAGTCTGGGCACCATAGGGAGACCCTGTCTCTACAAATAATTTAAAAATTAGTTGAGTGTGGTGGTGCGTGCCTGTGATCCCAGCTTCTCGGGAGGCTGAGGCAGGGGGATCACCTGAGCCCAGGAGGTTGAGGCTGCAGTGAGCTGCTGTTTCCCTAATTTTCTTTCTTCCTGTTCTAGAACTCGAATATGGTAGATGGAACTCCAGCAGCCATCTTGAATCATGAGGCTAGAAGTCCTGTACCAAGGGTGGTAGAAGAGAAAAGAAAGAAGGAACCCGGATCTGTGACAAACTAAAGTCACCTTACCCACCCTGGGCCACCCACATCTAGATTACTTTTACATAAAAGAGAAGTAAATCTTTATCTTAATACACTTATTTTGATTTATCTGTAACAACAGGGTGTTTTTTTTTTTGAGACGGAGTTTCACTCTTGTTGCCCAGGCTAGAGTGCGATGGCGTGATCTTGGCTCACCGCAATCTCCGCCTCCTGGGTTCAAGCAATTCTCCTGTCTCAGCCTCCCGAGTAGCTGGGATTACAGGCGTCTGCCACCAAGCCCAGCTAATTTTTTGTATTTTTAGTAGAGAAGGGGTTTCACCATGTTGGCCAGGCTGGTCTTGAACTCCTCACCTCAGGTGATCCGCCCACCTTGGCATCCCAAAGTGCTGGGATTACAGGCATGAGCCACCGCTCCTGGCCTGCCCTGTGGTCCTATTTTACACAGTCATTTGGTTCAACTGAATATCATTTTTTAAAGCCACATTGAAATCAAAGTGTTTTCCCAGGCTCTTAGAGTGCCCGGGTCAAGAATGCTGACAATCTGCTGTCAGAGAGAGAGGCTGTCTGCGTTACCCCCTATCAGCCCTCCCAGTCATCACTTGCATAAGAACCAGCAGGCAATCCGCTGCCTTGTGACAAGCACTGTGACTCCGGGAGGGAGCCAAGTGCTATGAATGAAACCCCGTAAAAGGTCACTTTATGTAAGAGGAAATGTTGGCATCACCCAGAGCACATACACAATTTTGAATTAAAAGCCGGATTGCTGGATGCAGAAGTACATCTACTTATTAAAGATCCTGCTCCTTTTTTCTCCCTATCCTTTCATGAAAAGTTATTACAAACTCTAAAATCTTCTCCAAGTTAAATCCTTAAGTAAAAGAAGCACACAAGAAAACATTGTGTGGTTTGAAGTTCTTAATATCCTAGGTAGGTCAAAAACTGTTATTTATGGTTTAATTTGGAGCTATGTGAATTGCATTCACCTAGTTGCCCAGAAGGGCAGCAACAAATTTTTATCACTCCACGTATTAGGATCTCACCAGCGCCCATAGATCCACTACCCTCAACCAACCTTTTCAGAAAATATTTCTCCCAACACCTACACAGACTACAAAGCTAGGCAGCTACCTCCTCAGGTAACTGTATAAACATTCAAATCACTTCAACATTTTTCAACTCCACAGGTAATTTCAAGACCTGAGGGTGACTAGCAACAGGAAACATTCCACAAATATTTTAGGAGTCATAAGATAAAATCAATTTCAAATGGCTTTTTTAAAAGAATATATTCTAACAACCACATTTTAAAATAAGTCCATTTCAAAATATACTTCTGGAGGAGAAGGAGGGAGAAGGGGGAAAAAAAAGAAAAAAGAAAATGTGTATGTGTGTATATATATATGCGTGTGTGTGTGTGTATTTCTGCAGTATTTCTGCAGGTAGGAGAGAGATTATTGCCTAACATTTTATAAAAAGCAATATATATATATATTTGTACACACACACACAGACACACACACACACTCTGGTTTCTTTTGTGAATTTGCCTGTTTCCTGAAGTTTTGTTAATCCATGTGGATCATATTTGAAAAGGGTAAAACATGATTAACTTTTTTTTTTTTTTTTTTTTTGAGACAAGGTCTCACTCTGTTTTCCAGGCTGGAGTGCAGTGGTGCAATTAGAGCTCACTGTGTCCTCGAACTCCTGGACTCAAGTGGTCTTCCTGCCTCAGCCTCCCAGGTAGCTGGGACCATAGGTGTGTGCCATCACATCAGGCTGTGTTTTTTATTTTTTGTAGAGGCAGGTTCTCACTTTGTTGCCCAGGCTGGTCTTGAACTCTGACCTCAAGTGATCCTCCCGCCTCTGTCTCCCAAAGGGCTGATATTACGGGCATGAGCCACTGAGCCTGGCCATGATTCCATTTTTAAAACTATGGAATTAAACAGTTTACTTTCCATCTCAATTTATACTTTTTGGGGAAAAGATGTGATGAATCTTTTCATCTAAATGCTGAAAAGACTATAAATGATGTCTGAATGCTTCGAGTGATTATTTGCAAGAATAACAACACCTTGGATTTATGGAAATTGTCTTTCAGGCTTTACAAAGCAGTGGTGCAGTATCGAAAGAGCATTAATTAAGAAGCATGGTAACTGGAATTTGGTTCTAATCATGTCTTTAACTTTAACTGCCTGTGTGACCTTGGGTGGCTAACTGACACCTCCTCACTTCATTTTTTTTCACTGTAAAATGGGGAAGGATGGATGCTACATCATCTAAACTTCCAAAATGCCATGATCAACTCTGATTTCAAACTCAGTATTTCTGCAGGTAGGAGAGAGATTATTGCCTAACATTTGTTAGAAAGCAAACTCAAACCAGGGTCCACCAGCTGTTAAGACAGCCATGAAGCTCAGGTCTTCCGGCAGCTACCTGGCACTACTTATAGGCATCAGGGATTTCATGTGAACCCCTGGCAATAATTACAATTATTCCATAGTGAGCCAGCACATTGTGGCAAGGATTAAATGCTTTCTCACGCCTGCAAATGCAACCCATATACAAATGCAATCCACCTGAGGAGTCTCCTTTTCTGTCAGAAACTAAAAAAGTAAGTCACTGAATTGTTCTCCCACTGAGACCACAGTCATCCCCTCCAGCGGTGGTGTTGAAATGTGGCAACAGGAAGTTACAAAGGGACCTGGCACCACCACAGACCACTGCTTTGCCATAGGTGTTCGGGCAGGATAGGCCTCACCCTCAAAGCAAGACGCTCAAAGCTCTAAGGAAGCCACTCTGCCCAGGGCTGCTTCAAACTCTTAGAGATCAGGTTCTGCACCAAAAAACTGACAAGCCCGCCTTCATATGCCATGAAAAGTTACTAGCAAGAAGAGTAAAAACAGTAATTATAATACACACACATACACACACACAATGTATATATTTGGGGGTTCCTTGGAAGGATCATTAAAGGCAGGTGTTTACCAACTACAGCCAACCAACTACAGCCAAGCTTTGTAGAAATGAACATTTCTTTAACAACTAAAAACCAAAAAAAAGAACTGTTACAAGTTTGGCTTCTTTGGCTGTGATTAGTCACAAAGCTGGTCTGCAGTTTTGAGGTCATGAGTCAGCTCTGATGGGGTAAGCCACACCACTGGTTACAATTTGCTATGGCAAAGTTCAAAATACTTGCAAAATAAGTCAACTGTATGAACTATCAGCTTCTGGAGAAAGCCAGTGGAGGATAGTAACATAATTAAAACTTTGAAACTCCCCAAGGGTCATTTCCTGTTTCTTTCTCCCCAGTGCTTGAATACTCATTTATCAGTTGCTTTGGAAGCACAGGATGTCTGGTCTTAAAACACGGCAGTACGTGTTTGCTCACTCCATTATAAACGACTTTGGCAATCCTTAAGAGTATACAACATAACCGCGTTGACTATTTTTTCAAGTTTTCATTTCCGGAGCCTGACTAAATATCAAATGCTTCAGGTGAATGCTCTGGCAAAAAGCAAGCCGTTCTCACATCGACTCTATCTCAGAAGCAGCTAATTCTGACTCTGTGTCTAGGAGTAACGAAGGGGACCTCTTTATCCCTAGGTCCTGACAATCCCTTCAAGATAAAATCAGATTCTGAACAATCCTCAAACCAATTAAATTTGCCTATAGCAACAGTCTATCCCAGATCATCTAAATTTCCACAGTGTTGTGGCCTCCACTGGTGCCGTCTTTGATAAACAGACTTACTTTGTAGGCAAGTAAGGGTAGAGCTCTAGAACACTCGCACCATGACGTTTATTTGATTATGGCCTTTCTATGTAGCTGGTGAGGGCTTCCCACCAGGTCTTTGATAAAAAAAGCAAGTAAGGATATTTTGCTGAATAAATTCGTATGGCCAATGAGTTCATTATTCAAGTTTTCCTCTGTCAATAATTCTGGATAGTTGGAATGTTGTGTTGACATGATTCCTTCTACTTTAACGTAAGTATAAATTTGGGTCAAATTTTACAAAAAACTAGGAATTTCTTGATACCTTTTTTTTTTAAGTTACAGTAACATCCTATTTCCTTTTCTTTTTTAAAATTTTTATTTGTCTTTTTTTAATAAGCCTTTGTCAGAATCTTAAAAAAAAAAATAGAGATGGGCTTCTTGCTATGCTGCCCAGGCTGGTCTTGAACTCCTGGCCTCAAGTGATCCTCTTGCCTTGGCCTCCCAAAGTGCTGGGATTACAGTCATGAGCCACCATGCCCAGCCCATCCTAGTTCGTAAAACCAGATTATTTGGATTGAAATATACATATGTATATGAATATATAATATCTAATTCCTCTTAAAATGGAATCCAGATAATAATGTTTGCATTTTCATGATGCTTTACTGTAAGTAAAGTGGCTAAGTGGTGCCTCTGGGACTTGAACTCATGCAGATTTTACTGCCACTTCATAGTATGTTCATAATAGCTTCTCTCAGGCAGGGCTATTATTCCCACTTACAAATGAACAGACTAAGGCTCATAGAGATTTAATGAGCTGCTAATGTCAGAAGACTAAGAGTCAGAACTAGAATCCCAGTTCATGCTTTTTATTCAATATAATCTATGCATGATGATGTTTATTGCAGCTGTATTGTTAACAGCATAACAACAGAAAATCACCAGATGGCAACAGGCAAATAAGTGAAATAATACACCAACTAAATGGCATATTATGCTGTCATTAACATTATGACTTTAAACAATAATAATCAGGATGATAGCTACCACTTATTGAATGCTTACTTTGCGACAGGAACAGCCACAGTCCTTTATGTGAACTAATTTTGGTTTCACAACTCCATGAGACAGGTACTATCATTGTCTGCATTGCACACGCTGAAAACTGAGGCTAAAATAAATTAAATTACTTGCCCAGAGCAACTCAGCTAATAAGAATGAGACTATCTGATTCCAAAGCAGGGTTTCTCAACCTTGGTATGATTGACGTTTTGGGTGGGGTACTTCTTTGTTGTAGGTGGGGCTCTCCTGTGCATAGTAGAATATTCAGCAGCATCCTTGGCCTCTACTCACCACTTGTGATAACCAAAAATGTCTCCAAATGTTGCTAAATGTCTTCTGGGGGACAAAATTGCTCTAGGTTGAGAGCCACTACCCTAAAGCCTATGCTTCACCATTATGCTGTTTACTCCCCTCCCAACACCACCAGCCTTCCTACAGAACCTGGTCGTGGGAACATACATATATTCACATACAGAAACAGATATGGTCATAGATAGGATTCCCTGAGATACAGGTTCTGAGACTCTGAGATTTGACGGCAGGAGGTTAAGGGGAGAGCGAGGGTTCCCATCCCAAGTAGTGTTTTTGGGAACCTCACCTGTGAGGAAGCAAGGGAAACAGAATTGAGCAGAGTGAGAGTTGGACTACAATGCCCACTGGTTGTGATAGGCCTCTGCCAATTCCACAGGCAGCTCTGCAGCTGGGATGATCCTTTACCGTTGGCCTGGCCTTCATCTACTCCCCATAGACCCATCACTGGATGCAGGTTACCCCCAAGGAGGGGGTGTGTTCTAGGACAAGGTGGGTCCCCAGGGAAAGGAGTTGCTGAGAACATGATAGCCACCAACACTTCCACATATGGTGACTGAATGCCCTCTCTGTCCTGAAGTGGCAATCTGGGCAGAACACCACACCTACATATAGACTATTTTGATAGAATAATTTATAAATAACTTAAAATACATGAGCATGTGGACCGAGACTAGAAAGTAATAAGCAAATGAAAATTGTCATTAAAATGGTAGTGCTTGCAGGCATGGTGGCTGATCCCTGTAATCCTGGGACTTTGGGAGGCTAAGGTGGGAGGATGCTTGAGCCCAGGAGTTCCAGGCTGCAGTGAGCTATGATCACACCACTGAACTCCAGTCTGGGCAACAGAGCAAGACCATGTCTCTAAAAAATAATAAAAATTGGCCAGGTGCGGTGGTTCATGCTTGTGATCCCAGCACTTTGGGAGGCTGAGGCAGGCAGATCACCTGAGGTCGGGAGTTCAAGACCAGCCTGGCCAACATGCTGAAACCCCGTCTCTACTAAAAATACAAAAATACAGGCGTGGTGGTGTGGGCCTGTAATCCCAGCTACTCGGGAAGCTGAAGCAGGAGAATAGCTTGAACCCAGGAGGCGGAGGTTGCAGTGAGTCGAGATTGTGCCACTGCATCTCAGAGTCTGGGTGACAGAGTAAAACTCCGTCTCCAAAGAAATAATGATAATAATAAAATTTTAAATAGTATTTCTATAATGTATTTTTCTCTTTTTTCAAAGTTGAATACAAGGATGTGGTCAACCATACTGTTCTTACCATTGAAAAAGAAGTGCTGAGGCCAGGCATGGTGGCTCACGCCTGTAATCCCAGCACTTTGGGATGCCGAGGCAGCTGGATCACTTGTGGTCAGGAGTTCAAGACCAGATTGGGAGACATGGTGAAACCCCGTCTCTACTACAAATATGAAAATTAGCCATTGTGGTGGCACACGCCTGTAATCCCAGCTACTCAGGAGGCTGATGTGGGAGAACTGAACCCCGGAGGTGGAGATTGCAGTGAGCCAAGATGGCGCTACTGTGCTCCAGCCTGGGCAACAAAGCAAGACTATGTTTTAAATAAATAAGTAAGTGCTGAGATCTCAGAAAATACAATGCCTAGCTTCAGAATACCATATATTATATATTCATATGGCTATAATGATTCCCCACCTGTTTATCTGTCCTAATGCAAGGAGCTTCCTTTCATAGTGATGCCAGGCACTGCTCTAAGTAATTTTATGTATCCTAACTTATTAAATCTCCTCAACCACCCTAAAATAAGTACCTTTATAAACTCCATTTTACAGAAAAGGAAACTGAGTTTCCAAGAGTTTAAGTAATTCAAGATCTACACAGCTAATAATTGTGAAACTGGGACTTGAACCCGTGTACTATGACTCTCAAATCCTGGCTCTTACCAATCCTGGGCTACCACCTACTATACACATTTATTTCACACCGTGTCCCTGAAGTCCCCTCAGCATGATAGTAATTTGTCTTCTCACATTTTTTCTTTTAAAAAAAAAACAAAACAAAAACCTAGAGTGGTAAAGCTGTCAATGCATGACTATGCTAAGGGATAAGGGATACAAAAAAATGCCTTCAAGTTTCCTATTTTAAAGTCTTTTGAGATTTAAAGGCTTTTAGATGCCAGTGGAGATTGTAAGAATAAAGTTATGCTATTTTTCTTTAAAGAATCAAGTCCCTCTTCTGCTTTCAACACAAAATAGGAAGGTCTATGAATACCTGTTTGAAGGATGACTCAGAGACAAAGCTTTACCCTCCCAAGAGACATAAGAGAACTAGACTACCTCTGGGACTCAAGAGGGTATTGCTGTTGAGCTGATTCACTAGGAACTGTTTCTGGTCCTCTGGGAAACTATGGAAAATTCAATTAAAGTTCATTAGCATTCTGAAAGCTAATTTTTTCACCAACATACCTGAGCGAATTTTCATATTCCAAATTCCCAGTGAATTTTTTAAAAAATGAATTCCCAACCTCAAAAATGGTCTTTTTTTCCCAGAATGCCCAAGCAATTCAGAATCTCTGTTTCACAGGAACACACAATGCATGTGCCAGTTGAACAAGGCCTTCAAAAGGTCCACAGGTAGGTTGTCTCAATAGATAACTTTATTTGAAATGGAATGCATTTTGAAAATATGAAAAATAAATCACATCTCCCCAAAATCATCTAAGAGACATATTTACACAAGTTCTGACCATGCTAAAAAATTCATGAATGTGATGGTGTATAAAGCATTTGGTACATGATGATACTTGCTTTCCTGAAGCTGGCATTTGTATATTATAAAACGTTAAGAAGAAGGCTGACCTCGGAATGTAACAGACAATAGTTTTATGTTTCTTCTCAATATACAGTGACCTGGAAGGACTCCCTGTTGTTAAAACCTGCTTCCCCACTGCTGAGCCTGCCATCAGCCGTCCAGCTGCAGAGCAGTGGAGAGTAGGTCTCACCAGTTTTTGTGCAGATGCTTCTAACCCAGAGTCCTTCTGCTTACTTCATTGGACAATATTGCCCTTTCTAAGAAAACCCTTTTAGATCCTGTACTCCACTTAGCAAATGCCCTGCCAGCAAAGTCACAGATGACTTTTTTACCCAATCTTAGGTAAATCTGGATTATCTGCCCAACCGTGCAAGTCAATAAGCCACCCTTGAAAACTGTGTCAAGATTTGAGGAAACAGGTCTTAAGAACCTATCCAACACATGATTCCATAACTAATACATCTTAGGTTGTTTTAGGCAAATAGGTGTATCTCTTGAATCACTGATGGATTCAATATCAAGATCTATAATTTTCACGTTTAAAATTTATTCTGCCAAGGACATTTATTGGTAAAGCAAAAACCAATTAGTTTGACACACACGAAAAAGAAAACAAATGTTCACAGTCCTATCTTCTAGGATTCTGTGCTATAAAATTGCCCCAGGTTCAAGTCTTAGACCACTCTTCTAAGGCTGCTACTGAATATAATATTAACACTGGAGCCAAGCTAAAACTACATGACTTTTCCCCTAGGGACAGAAAACAAGCGATGTGTTTGAACTCATACACTTGCAGCAAACTTTACTGTCAGATTTAAAATTAGGGCTTTCTCTTAAAGGGCTTCTTTAAGAGAAATACAGAGTGTTTGGTATATGAGAGAAAAAAGAGTTAAAACAGGACTTTCAACTTAATCCAGACCTCCTAACAGTGTTTACATGTGAGGGAAACTACTTTAAGTAATGTGTATTTTTTATTTTTACCATCATTGGAGACAAAAAAAAAAAAACATAAACATCTGAAGTGAAATTATAAAGATGGCTTGATTTCCACATTAGAGAATCCCAGCTTGCTCAATGAGGAAAATGTTCATTTTAAAAGGGCCCCTTATAGACATTTGCTCTCTGACGTCAGCACTCCCCATAGAGCACACCCAGATCTAAATGGATTTCCACTAAGAAAGTCTGTCTAAGAAGCTTCATCATGATGTTTAGCCTGTCCCAGAATTCACTGTTCTCAGGGAATGACATGAGAGCAAAGCAAAGGAACACTCAGTGAGGCAAGAGACAGCATCTCCCAGATGCTGGGAAGTTACACATTTTGTCCTTCCTTCCTTTGTCCCAACAGTTATTGAGCTGTGTATGAGGCTTGGTGCCAACACAAGTTCAAGGACAAAAGTTCAGTTTCCAGATGGAACATTACTCTTAATTTTCCAACTTTTTACATTTTATGTTTATTTAAGGAGTGGGTCTTCTATTGGATCTGCCCTTTCGGTTGAAAAATGCATTTTTTACCTTTTTCCATGAAGCTGATTTGTCAGGCTTCAAAATACCTTAGGTGGTTTTGTATCATTTTCTTACAGGTAGAATAGAGCCACTGAGACATTAAATGATGTATGTTTATATTTTGTTTTGTTTAGTCTTATTGAGCGTGTTTGCTTTTTTGCTCTGGAAAAATTATTAATAATAATTTCAAAGGTGTCAAAACAATAAAAGCCATTCTACTTCTAATTTCTTAGATTTCACATTAAATGCTAAGAGGGGTTCAGAATAGAAAATGATAAAGGTCAACATAAATATCACATCAGACTAAGGAACAAGGGCTATGGAAAGTCAAGAAACCATTATTCTGGGGCCGGGTGTGGTGGCTCACACCTGTAATCCTAGCACTTTGGGAGGCCAAGGCAGGTGGATCACCTGAGGTCAGGAGTTCGAGAACAGCCTGACCAATATGGTGAAACCTCATCTCTACTAAAAATACAAAAATTAGCCAGGCGTGGTGGCATTCACCTGTAGTCCCAGCTACTCAGGAGGCTAAGACAGGAGAATGGCGTGAACCCAGGAGGCGGAGGTTGCAGTGAGCTGAGATCGTGCCACTGCACTCCAGCCTGGGTCACAGGGAGAGACTCCATCTCAAAAAAAAAAAAAAAAAAAGAAACCATGATTCTGGTGGCCCTATTAAGAACCATGGGCACCACGGGGGAAAAAAAAGAAATCCAGCCACCAAGAGGGAGCCTGGGCATATCTTTTTAAGCAATGAAATTACCTAGCCCCATATGTAAGCTAACAACATACAAATGCCTTTTTTAAAACCTACATCAATCTTAATTTGTAAAAATATTTGGTATGGATTTTTTTTTTAGTACAAGAATTTAAAAAAAAATCCTCCATTGGGAAAAAACTGTGTTTCATTTGGAGTTACTATGATTTGCATGCACTAAAAATATAGTACTATGAGGTACTCCTCAAAAAGTACAGCCATAGTTCTAAGGAAGCTGAACCAAACTTGATTTAAGAAATCTTTAGATGTGGCTCTCATTTCATATACATATATACATACATACACATATATACATATTCATATATGTGCATATATGTGTACACACATGTTCTCATATATGTATATATACATACATATTCATATATGTGTATACATATATACATATGAAACAAGTTTTTAAATGTTGGCAGCATATTTTCTTAACTGCAACCTAAACAACCACTGGAAGTGGGGGTCCACTTAAGTTTTGTTTGCCATTAGCTTAATAGGGGAAAGCTATTTTAATTTTCCCTGCAACTTTTTGGATATGAGTTATGATCTCAAAATGTCATTTAACTATTGCACTAAAAAGTAATTTGACCTTGGAACTCCTTTCTAGATGGAAGGAGAATAAAGACATCTGTAGCATGTAATTCTATTTTTATTTCTTGACTACATAACCTAGCAGTGGTCTAATACTGACCGTTTCAATTTAAATGCTGGAAAAATACTGACCAAGACTTTCTGTGAAAAAGATAATGGAAAACAGAAACCAGTTAGTAAAGCCATGCAGATAGGAAGTGATTTTCGGCCCCAAGAGGACTTTGTATCATCTATGGCTCCATTTAAACTTGAGTAGCATCTGTCCTGGTGGATTTTGAACATCCTTTTGATTTAACACAGAAGAAGGTTTGTTCTACCTTTAAAAGCATATCCTCTTTTTTTCCCCAACAGACTCCTCAACAAGTGGCTTCTAAGACAAGACTGGGGTTGTTTTCTTACTGAAAATCCTGTGTTTATCCAGTCTTTTCCTTTACAATTTCTGAGTTTAGCTTACCTAACAGCAAAACAGAATCCTCAAATTTCTCACAGAGCAATGAAAAGCAAAACAGTTGGTTTCTCTGATCAACATCATTTTCAGTATGAAAACAAAAAGTTATGACTCCTAGACCTTTGAAATATTTACAAATTGTACTTTAAACAATGAGATTTTTCAGTGTGCTTCTAAAACAAAGTGAAGGGATCAGAAAATGTGGTCAAGTCAAGTGTGCAAAGCTCTCGAAGAAAGGTCCTGCAGCCTGGACAGGAGTACAAATATTCTCTTATACAAGTTAAATGTACTCTTTTCCTCCACAACATTTCAGAAATGAAACAGCAAATGCATTTATACTCACAAATCAGTCAAAAGGCCTCTTCTCCTTATTAAGCCCTTTACACACAGATGATAAAAGCAAGGTTTTCCTACAGTAGATGTGGCCCTACCACATATTCAAGATACAATCATCCTACCATCAGTTAGGTTATGTTTTAAATATTTTGAAATCAGGTATCCTTACTACTGATTTCCTTTTAGAAACTATCTTGTTAGATTTTCATAATTACACCATTTTTAACTTTTAGCTTTTTAAACTTCTAGACAAACTATATGTCTAAGCAAAAACAAAAATAAAAATCCTCAAAAAAAGTAACATCAGAGTTTTAATTTCAACCAGCTGGCACAACAATGAAAGTGTCAGACCTTCTGAAAGTACTCGAGGAATAATGAATAAATTCTTAATGTTTTCCCCTCCACCGCCCTTTTTTATTCTCCAAGATTAGGAATTACTATGGATTAGGTTTTTGAAAATAAAGTTTCCTTTTTGGAAAATGGCCTACATTCAGAAATGTCTTAGAACAAGCATTTAAAAAAACTAATAAATAATCATAAATCAAAATACATTAAAATAAAATTACAGTACATCATCGCTCCTAGAAAATTCACCATACAAGACGATGCTTTCGAAGGTTCATAAATAAAAGTCTTCTTGACTCGAAATCGTTTCCTGCATCGTGATGAAAAGTATGCAGAAAACTAAGAAGAATCGCAAGTTTTCAGTAGGGTGATGTCCAAACTACTTGATCTGGTGCGGGGCGGAGAGACTGTGTTGCTTTTGATCCAAGTGAAGACAATAGGAATGTGCTCGTCCCACTTCCTCAAGTCCTCAAAACCTGGAAAGAAATGACACCCAGTGAAGTAGGTGGCTAAGAACCCTCCGAGACCAGTTCTGTTCGGGCCGGTCCGCCTGACAAAGCGGGCTCAGAAAGACACCGCGGTGTTTCCCTCAACTGCCCAAATATATAGTCAAGTGGGGCTGGGGGACGCACCACGGGACAAGGACGGTCGTGATGGGCGCGGGCGCGGTCCGCGAGGCCCCTTGCCTGGCCCGGATCTCCCCAGCCTCCCCTCTCTGCCCAGCTCTCCTGGCCCCAGCTTGTTTCTGTTCCTTCCATCGCCCCAGAAACTTGGAATGAGTTTTGATTTCTCCATACAGGAGCCGAACCTGTGAACAAGCTTCCTACTCCTCCCAACTCACTACCCCCGAGACCCACTCCTCGGGAGCGCGAGTGCCGGGACCTTACCTTGTCTTGCCCAGGAGCTGCCCCCTTCAGGCAGAGTTGGAGGTGCTGCGGAGAAGCCGGTGTCCGTGCGGCTGCGAGTGCGGCTGTGGGTGTGGGTGCGGTATTTGGTGCGGATGCGGGTGCGGGTGAGGGTGTGGGTGCGAGTGAGGATGAGAGTGTGGATGTGGATGTGGATGCGGATACGGGTGGAGCTGCTGGGGCTGAGGCTTGGGTTGGGGCTGAGGCTGGGGTTGTGATTGGGGCTGGGGTTGCGGCTGAGGCTGAGGCTGGGGTTGGGGCTGGAGCTGCGGCTGCGGCTGCGAGGGGGGCTGCTGCTGGACCAGGTGCTGCTGCTTCTGCCGCGTGGATTTGACCGCCAGGATGGCCTGACGATTCTTGTACTGCACCATCTGCAGCGTGATCTCGGCGTTCCAGCCCTGGTCTTGCGGGCACCGAAAGTCGATCTCCTTGCCCTCTGCCATCACCACAGTGAAGTACATGTACTTGCCCTTGCGCTCCACACAGTCCACGGTCTTCATGTTGGAGAAGTGCAGTTCCTTGAGCTTGACCGGCGGCTCGAGGCTGGCGACAGCGGGGCCACTGGGTTGGGACGGCTCGGCCGGCCCCTGCCCGGGCTGTTGTTGCTGCTGCTGCTGTTGCTGCTGCTGCTGCTGTTGCAGCTGCTTGGGCGGGATAAGCAGCAGCCCTTCCTCGGTGAGGATGCAACACTTTTTCTTCCAGAGCTGCAACAACCCGTCGCTGCGCTTCTCCAGCACGCCCTCCTTCAGCGCTTTGCAGCCGCTACTCTCCAGCATCCTCCCAGCATAAGAGGGGCCGCCGCTTGGCTCGGCCTCTCCGTTTCCAGCCGCGCGGGCCGGGGGCAGCAGCAGCAGCCTCGCGCCGTCCTCGCCCCAGCGGCTCCCACGGCCGCCTGCCCGGAGCGCGCAGAGGAGGCTAACACGCAGAAGGCAGAGCGGCGGCAGCGGCTCTGGGTCCCGGCAGAGGGACAGCCGCGTCCTGATGCGCCACAAGGTCCCGGAGCTCCGAGCTGCCGGGCCTCTGCCGTCCTCTTGCGAGCGCTCACTGAAGGGCACTTGCCGGGCCCCCTCGCGGCGCTTTTGAATGGGCCATCTTCCCCACCCCCGAGTGACACCCAGCGGAAAAGGCGGCTCCTGGCGCCCGCACCGCGGGGGAAAGCCCAGCTCCAAGAGGCGCTCGGCAGCCGGCGCACGCCTCATTAACTTGGGGCCTTTCCAAAGCCGGCTGCGTCCACGCCCTCCAGCGTCTCTTGCTCCGCCTCTCGCCGCCCACTTGCTTCCGCGCTTGTTCCCCTGGAAGGCGACCTGGACCCGAGCCCCGGAAACTCCTCTCCTCTACCCAGGGCGATCGCCCAAGGAGCCCTGGCTGCCTGACTACTGCCGACGCTCACAGGGCGCTGCGAGGCCATACCCCGCGTCCCGCTTCTCCCCGGCCCGCGGGACTCTCTGCTAACAGCCTCAGAAAGTGAGGACGGGGGCGCGGAGGCGGGGGCAGCCTCCAGGCAGTGCTGCCTCTCGGTTCTTGGGAATTAGCCCGGGGGATTCGCGCTGGGCTCCGAAAGCCCGCAGAACCAGCGTCGTGCCCTGGGCGAGCTGGGAGGCCGGGGCCGAGTCCCGCGAGTCCCGCGAGTGTGCCTTCCCCGGACGCCTAGTTAAACAACTGAGCGCACAGAGGCCGAGAGGACATCGTGTCTTCCCACGCATATTCGCTCACGGTCACTAAGTAGCTCTTCTTGGAAAGAGGGCGATTGTTAAAGCAATAGTGCGACTGTCGGGCTTGCCACGGGTGGAGAGAGGTGGACCCACGTCAGGTCGCATCTCGCCTGCTTTTTCTCGACCCCGACCGCAGGCGCTAACCCGTCTTCGGCTTTCTTCTTGACCCGTACGGTGTGCAACGTCTCTTAAAACAGTAATTCAACTCTCTACAAACCGGGGTAATATCCGGTGCTGAGATCCCACACTGCAAGGCGCAGTTCCAAACGTCTGGTCGGCCTCGCTGGTCCCTCTTTCTAAGGCCTAGCCAGATCTTGGTTTTGGAATCTCATTTATCTGTGACCTGGGGAATGCAATACCTCCAGCTCCCTCCTACTCCTACATTTAAACAATGCCTATAGAAGCCGCTTCCTGGGAAGTAAGGCATAACCCAGACCTAGCCTCCCGGTAGGGAAGTTCATCCGTTTAGTAAACAGCCCCAACTACGTGCGGACCCTCACGAGGATACGAAGAATTAAACCAGGGCTAGACAAGTCAGAGTGGGCCAAGGTAAGAGTTAGGGCTGCTACTGTGCCCACGTTGGAACAGATAGATTAGTTCATCTGCTAGTTGTGTGGCAAGAGCAAAGAATTCAAGAGGGGAAGAGAAAGTGAGAGGAGCTTAGAGAGCTAAGCAAGAATCGAATCCTTTGTGTGTCATGGTAAGAAATTCGAACTTAATACCAAGGTAATCAGAACAAAGGACAACTTTTATACACGAGGGCGTCCTGAATATTCATCTAAGAAACAATGTCTGATCAAACGGGACAATCCAGCCAGCAATCCTGAGTCCCACCGGATTATGCTTGGCCAGCTTTCTAGCCTTCACATTGTTAATTTATTAGCAATCTTTTCAGGAGAAAGGCAATTATTAAAATTATGTGGACTTCTAGTAAAATTATCTCAAAGATTTACAATTATGTATACCAATAACAAAAAAACTACATGTTTTCTGCTCCCCTGCCTTTGTAGGACAAGTGAGCATTCCAGAGAATTTCTACATGACCAGCTGTTCATTCTTTTAAGAGGATGACATTCTTCAGCTCATCTGGAAAGGATACTTCCTTTAAGTCTGTTATTCACAGTCTCCAAGGGCAGGTGTAGTTGGGAAAAACATTTCATATGGAAAAACAAACTTGATAGGGTAAAAAAAAAAAAATGAGATGTAATCTGGAGGCCCAAGTCATTTTCTTAGGAGAAACTCAAATGTGTTTGGTGTTATCTAACCTTCTGCAGTTTATCAGTCTGAAACAAATGCATTCTATTCTCATTTGAAAATGTCTGAACAGCCACCAATTTTCAAAATCACCCATTTAACTAGAGACTTTAAAGCCCAGAATTTGCAGTTACGTATTTCAGAATGATTTAGTAATTTTGTGAGCAGCTCAGAGGTTAAGTCTACAATGTCTGACTACGGTGCATTATTGAAAATATCAGTAGTGTAAGGATCCCATAGATTGGTGATAACTTTGCTCTTAATTTGTTATTTCAACAGTTACCACCAACAGTTGGTGACTTAACAAATTAAGAGCATAGTTGCCATATGCTCATATTTGGCAAATATGTCAAAGTGGCCATATTTGCCAATTTTTTAAGACAATAAATTCACAGAAAATGCATTACAGAAAATAACTTAAAAAAAAAAAAAAAACTTTTGGGCCAGGCATGGTGGTTCACACCTGTAATACCAACACTCTAGGAGGCTGAGGTGAGAGGATCCCTTGAGCCCAGGAGTTTGAAACCAACCTGGGCTACATGGCAAGGCCTCCCTCTACAAATGTAAAAAAAAAAATTAGCCAGGTGTGGTGGCATGCGCCATGTAGCCCCAGCTACTTGGGAGGCTGAGGTGGAGGACTGTTTGAGCCCAGAAGTTCAAGGTTGCAGGAGCTAGGATCGCACCACTATACAAGCCTGGGTGGCAGCAAGACCCTGTTTAAAAAAAAAAAAAAAAATTCAGCTGTATATGCAATGAAAACCTACAAGTCACTGAAAAGTTACTGAAGTTTAGAAAACTAGCCAACAAAATCATTGCTTTGGTAAACAAATTTGAAATGGCTAATTGAAAGTACATTTTACAGCTGGCAATATAAAGTTATCTATCAGCAGCACTGGACAGTTCATTTTCTTCTCTTGGATAAAGTTTATCACTTGGCTTCAAGGACATCACTCAGTTTTCCTTTACATCTCCAGTGTCTCCATTATGAGGTTCTTTCTCTTCTCTTCAAACTTTTAATGTTGGAATGCCCCAAGTCTTTGTCTTTGGCTCTCTTCTTTATCTACACTCATTCCCTTGTTGATATCCAATCTCATCACTTTTAATAACATCTATATGCCAGAGTCCCAAATTTATACCCCCAACTTATATCCAACTGCTTACTGCGGAAGAATAAAACACTGAAGTTAAAAAATAATAAACATACCAGGCAAGGGAACACTTACTAGTAAAGCCATTTACTGAGTAGTTCACTAGAGGTTTAAGTCTGAGGGGATTTTAGGTCATAGGAAAAAAAAAAAAACTGAAAAAGAACACTCGGATGGTCAGAGGAGTCTGTAATTCATACACAATAGGTTTTAACAAATTCCTACATGGAACTGCTCCAGTTTATAGGTTAGAATTAACTATAGTGAAAAACAGCCTTCAGTTTTTATCAATTCCAGGCCAGTGAGTGCTACTATAAGTTGAAAATTCTCCATTTACACTTCTCTACAGTATGGCTTGTGTAGTCTAAGAGAAATCAAACATGTGAATGAGCTCCCAAACTATTTTCCTCACTCTAACCTACTCTACCTGCAGCCCCCTTTCTCAGTTGACAGCAATCCTCTGTACAGATGCTCAAACTAAAAACCGTAGATCAGTACTGCCCTTACACCAGGCCAGGAAAGGCCCTTATCCAAGGCCCTGAGCTTTAGGATTGAGTGCTTTAGAGTCAAGATGACATGTCAATCTAGAGAGCATACTCATTCTGCACTACACTCTAGGTACTCAAGACGCCAAATACCCTGCCCAGAATAGCCCCAGCTGTTCCAGGAAATGCATTACATCATCATTGCATGCACTGATGTGTTAGGGGGATGGGGCAGTTCGAATATACTGGTTATGGCATCCAAGTAAATGTGCAGGAGGCCCCTTGCCATACAGTTCAGAGCCGGGGTGGGAAGAAAAGGAAGGTGGCTCATGGGCTGAGGGTCAGCTCTGCCCACAAGTTATATTCTGGCATAAATACAAACCTGGCTTCCCAGTTCTAATGAAAGTTTGTCAAGACAGGCACATTGGGCATATTTTCATTAAACAGTACTTTTAAATATTTAAACATACGGTATCTCCATTGTACTCTTGCCCCAGGCCTTCAAGTGTGTAGAATCATGCCTGCCTTGTAGTAATTTTTTCTCCCCCAATATTTAATCTACACATTTAGTCAGGAAATCCTACTGGTTATGCCTTCAACTAAATCTGGATTCTGTCCACTTCCTTCATTACCACCCTGATCCAAAGCACCATCATATACCCCCACTGGATTACTATGATGGCCTCCTAACTTGTCTCCCTGATTCTATCCTTGTTATCTATTTTCAGCATAGCACTCAAAGTTATCTCCATCACTTTCTTCAAGTCTTGGCTCAACAGGCCTATCCTGATCACTCTCAAATGGTAGCCACTCAATTCCCCTTAATTTTTCCCATAGCATATATTATCTTCTAACATGCTACTCAATAATTTATTGTACCTATTGCTTATTTCTGTTCCCCTTCCCACTAGAACAGTATGCAAGCTATTCAAGAGGGCAAGGACCATTGTTTCTGATGTGTCCCAATCACCTAGAAAAAGTCTTGATACCAAGTAGATGCTCAACATAGGTAGAAATCTTGAATTGAATTAGAAGTCCATACCCATCATAAAAAGAATATCAATTTTTTCAAATGCTTTTGACAGATTTTTCATGATGCATCCTACTTTTTAAAACTTGAAATGTAAGGACTTGAAATTTGCCCTACAAACATATCTCTGGTATACTTTTTAAATGGATAACTACATGCTAGGCCTCTCTGAATCTTAAATGCTTTTATAGTCAGACATCATCTAAAATAAATCCCACAAACCTTTTCCCAAGCAACATGCAATTTAATATCATGAGAGGTGTTTATATAAACTAGTATCCTACTGTTTTCTAGTAAGAGTATTTAGAAGCATGAGAAACACAGTAATGGAACTGAGTTGGTAAGTTTCTTACTTGGCAGTTACATAGTCAAACACTTGATTAAAAGTCCATTAATCAATATTGGCTTAAAGACATGTAACAGAACTTGGAAAGTTATTAAGTGTTTAATTCATAATCATTACAAAATTCTGATCTGTAAACCAATTTGCAATATACAGTAGAAACTCATGACAATGATCATTATTAAAGATTTGGATAGACCAAAGGTCAAACATCTTTCAAGAAAAAGTTAAAACCCAGTAAATTATGAACATGTCACATTACCCTCATCGGGGTATAAAAGATAACCAAGGCTGGGCGTGGTGGCTCACGCCTGTAATCCCAACACTTTGGGAGGCTGAGGCAGGCGGATTGCCTGAGGTCAGGAGCTCGAGACAAGTCTGGCCAACATGGTGAAACCCCGTCTCTACTAAAAATACAAAAAAAAACCCACCGCACCTGTAATCCCAGCTACTCGGGAGGCTGAGGCAGGGGAATTGCTTGAGCCAGGGAGGTGAAGGTTACAGTGAGCCAGGATCACGCCACTGCACTCCAGCCTGGGTGACAGAACGAGAATCTGTCTCAAAATAAATAAATAAATAAATAACCAAATAGTCTTACATTCAGAGTGCAGTATAGACTTCTTAGCCTTATTTCATCTTTGAAGTACTATTCAGAAGAAATATTCTAGATTCTAGTTTCCAAAAGTCCTTGAGTTGAAAACGTTAAGTATTAACACAGAACTATCCAGACTTCTTAGGTGGGTGTCCAGAGCTGCCTTCCTTTTTGCCTTACTAGTTGATCAACTGATGCCTCCTAGTGATCAATCTGTGTAACAGCTTAAAGCAAGTGCTTTATGAGTGCTTAGCGCTATTTTTTTAACTGTAGTACAAACACAATTGTGGATCCAAGCACCGTCCATCAGCTGTCTCCGTCCTTTCTGTTCTGCCAGCAGCCTAATCCAGTTCTCATTTCTCTCATCTAAGTTCTTGGGTGGCCCAATCACCTGATCCATACTCTCATACACATGGCCTTCAGTTTTACTCTTAAAACATGACAGAAAACTTCTATTCGCCTCCCATTGTATACATTCCAATTCCTTACCCTTGCATGACAAGCCCTCCACAGAATGGGTCCTACTTATTTTGACTCTCGTTCCACTCAACCTTGAGCGAGTGCCAGTCATACATCTCCTTGTCCTCGCAGCCTCCAATTTACCTTCCCAAATCCTCTGTAAACCTTTCATTCTTCAAAGCCCTATTCAAATCCCAGATTTCCTCTGGCTGAGTTAATTCCTTCCTAATCACTTCAAACTCTGATGAGTAGTTATCCAATTTTCACGTCTACTTCACTAAATATCCAAGATCCTGGATGAGTGTTTTTGCCATTGTACCTAACGGAGAGCTGATTGACAGGACTTAAACTGAGGGGAAATGACTAACGTTTTGTCTGGAAATGTACTGATATTATTCAAAATGGGCAAGCAGGCTATCTTATTAACAAGTAACCAGGAAGTCTGATTATTTGTAAACTTGTTATGGTAATATTAGCTTTGAAGTGACAAACGAAAATATGGAACTGGATGAAATGGAGCAGAGAGGAAGGTAATCCAATGAAGGAGGCTGAGAGAACCAGTATTATATTGTCACAAAACTGCAATCACTCACAAGTGTTGATATTCTGGCTCTGGGTCTTTGGGGTGACAAGATACCCCAGTAACTAAGAGTGGAAGCAATCCTCTGTCCCCGCTTAAAAGCCCAAGAACACCTACCACCTTTCCTAAGTATGCTTCTACTCTGAAACCCGGTAAATGCAACCCGTTGTTTGCAACTCAGATATGTAACTGACAGTCACTTGGGTAAATACCTCCATTTAGGGAACTAAATTCCAAGGATATTTCCCTCTTTTGCTGTCATTTTTTCATTGCCACAAAACACACAGCCTGAGGACATAGGCTGTTCAATTTGATCACTATTGATCTCTGTAAGAAAAAAAAAATCCAGTAATGGGCAAATACCTTTCTTAGGTGATAGAGGACATATAGCAGTGAGTGTAGACAATTCCTCCCAAAAACATGAGAATAAAGAAGGTGGTAGTGGTGTTACTTTAGAAGAGGAACTCAGGCTTCAGAGAGAGTAAGTTTCATTACAGACAAGGTAATCTAAGAGTAAAAGGGATAAAAGAATTCTGTGGGGTAGCCAGACTCAGAAAGGTGGAATAACACTTTTACAAGAAGATAAAACCCAGGAAATGTTTATGGCAAGCTTGTATGTTGCCACTAAACCTACCAGAAAAAGAAATCCCATTAGAACCGCCCCCATCACAATAACTACCTAAGTAAATCATTGTTAACAATGAGCACCCCTTAAACATGTCAGAAACCAGAAAGTTTTTGTTTCTAATGAGATTTCACTTACACTTTTAAGTCATTGTCTCAACCTCATTTGTGCATGCATGGTTCTGAGAAAGGTTATCATGCAAAATGAAATAAAAAGCCTTGGGCAAAGCAGGACTCCAATCATAATTAATCCTTTTGGGCAGTATTTAAAGAAAATTACTTTTCTTAGCCCTGTTCACTTATTTCTGAAATGTAGTTATTTGCTTTATGTTCCAGGATATCCTTGATCAAATAATCCTTTTCTAAATCAACTTATTTCGACATATGTGGCCAATGTGGCTGTCATCCTAACCTCCCTTGGCATTCACACCCAGCTCTATTTTATTTACTATCCTACTTTTAGCACTGTGAGCATAAACCATAGGTTCTTCTTTTTACAGGAGAGGTTGGATGCCAGTAGCCTTTAGCCTCCTTCAGCCCATCCTGTACCTTGAACCTGGACATGATGTATAGAGCCCCAGCAGCCACTTGATAACAAACCAACTTGCCAAAGACAAAAAGTAGAATGAAAGTCTGCCTGAGAACCATGAAGCTCCCATATCAGTCCCAGAGTCTATGTCTAAGCCTAAGAGAAAAACCTATATAAGCCACACTGTATTGGGGCTGTGTTATACAACATTATAAATACAAACTCTTCAGGGCAGGGGAGAGAAAAAGGAAAGATTATCTGAATATTGTTTAAAATGAAATCTAGATTAACTCTGGTCTCTAAAATATTTCATCTCTGAAAGCTCTAGCCTAAAGAACATGCTTATTTAACCACTAGTTGTGTGACAGAAATATCTACAAGGCAGTGCAAAGTGTAGGGCCATCCAAATGCTGGATCCAACACAAATCAACTGTGTCATTGTTAAAGTTACTTAACTTCTATCCTTACGCATAAAAAGGGAATTAATATTCTCAATCAAGTATGATTAAGGCATTATTTTTATTATCTTAATGTTAAACGAACACTAAGTTCTCCCCAAATTACTGATTAATACTGTAAACTGAAATCCCACTAGTTTAAAACTATACATGGAATAGCAATGAAGTTTTTCTCGAAACCTCTCAGTCTAGTTACATTATACCCAACTTTTGAAAACACGTGTACTTAATGGTCACCTTATACATACCACTTGAGGTTCCTTTACCAATCAAGCTTGACATTTTTGTCTGAGGGAGTTCACTACGTATTTATCTGGAAATCAATTGTCCAGCTATAATTCAAGTAAAAGATTCCAAAATGATGGGGAAAAGCATACGTTTTTCTCCCTGAACAGGCATACAATATGTAATTTAAGCTTTGATGTCTTTGGTCATTTTGGAAAACGACTGCAACAAACTAAGCCCAGTCAGAAAAATTTTGCTTGTTTTAAGCCATTAAGTTTTGGAGGTTGTTTTGTTATGCAGTACTAGGTAACTGCAACTATTGATATGCCTTCCCTTGACTTTAAAAAACAACTAAGTTGACTCTTGAATATCAAATTTGAACTAAGAGGGTCCACTTCCAGGTTTACTTCTGTCTCTACTACCCCTGTGACTGCAAGACCCCCCTCCTCCTCAGCTATTCATGAAGGCAGTGAGGATTGAGACTGTTATAATCCAGTTCCACCTGAGTAAATACACATACACATACATACACACACACACACACACACACACACACACACACACACACACACACACACACACACACACACACACACACACGACACAGTTTCATTCTATTGCCCAGGTTGGAATGCAGTGGCACTATCTCGGCTCACTGCAACCTCCACCTCCCGAGTTCAGTCAATTCTTGTGGGCTCACGGCAACCTCCCCCTCCAGAGTTCAATCAATTCTTGTGCCTCAGCCTCCTGAGTAGCTTGGACTACAGGCACACACCACTACCACGTACAGCTAAGTTTTGTATTTTTAGTAGAGGCAGGGTTTCTCCATATTAGCCAGGCTGGTCTCGAACTTCTAACCTCAAGTCACTGGCCCGCCTCAGCCTCCCGAAGTGTTGGGATTACAGGCATGAGCCACCACACCTGGCCATAATATATTTCCGATTCCTTAACATTTCCTCTAGCTTACTTTTTACAGTATATAATACACATAACATACAAAGTGTGTGTTAAATGACTTATTGGTAAAGTTTCCACAGTGGGCTGTCAAGTTTTGGGGGAATCAGCTTATACATAGATTTGACTGAAGGAAGCTGGGGCCCCTAGCCCCTGCATTATGAAAGAGCTAACTGTATACACAATCCAGCTTTGTTTCATTGGTTTTCTCAATCTACAGGAATATGACAACTACAAAAGACCTTAGAGACTGAACTACTGAGAATCAATCATTCGACTTGCTACACAATCCCACATAGGATTATGGTTGGTACATTGAATGGGTCTAGATAAATCCTAACTGACCTATACATCCAAAAGTTTACTGTACACTTACCAAGTTCCAAGCCCAGTGCTGGAAATTAGGAAACTCATTAATAAGCAAGTGTTTCTAGAGTATTTTGAACTGGTTCAAAACCAGTTCAGATTTATAGAACCAAAGAGTAGGTACTGATGAAAAGGAGATCCTATGTTGAACTAGTAAAACACATGCACAAAAGCCCACTGGCAGAAGTAAAAGAAAAGGCAGCCAAGCAGAGCTGAAATAGTGCAAATGCAGGTTAAATACACTGGGCTATTCATCTCCAAGTTGCCGTGAAGTGGCTAAGTCCACTCACCAAGCCAAATGAATAGCAAAGACAACAGGTCCAGCCTCCAGTTTTGAAATCCGTAGTTAAGTGCGGCAGCTCCCACTTGTAATCATAGCACCTCAGGAGGTTGAGGTGAGACAACCACTTGAGCCCAGGAGTTAGACACTAGTCCAGGCAACATAGTGAGAATCATCTCAAAAATAATAAAAATAAAACTTTGTTGACTGGCCTAATCCAAGTCTAAAATCACATCTGATCTCAAGACAGACACCCATGTCACATCCACACCAGTGTCAAGGCTCCAGGTAAATGTTGGAGATAGAAGGGATAACCTGAATAATGACAATTTGGGTATTCTGAAGCATGAGAAATCCAAATATATAGCGATACTTCATTTCGTTTTACCCTAGATCATTTCTGGGTTCTGCCAAAGGCCAAAGAAAGTAAACAGCATATGAAAACACATGTATTAAAATAAAACAAGAAAGGAATGAGATGAGATTTTCAAACCTAGCTCACTTTAGGTTAAGGTCAATTTTTTTTTGTTTTTTACATGTAAAATCTTCAAAACGAGGCATATGTTTAATTTTATTATCCAGTCTTAGTCTCAGTGTTCTTATGTACACTGAATAATGCATCCCTTATACCTAGGAGGAATTTTGCCTTTGAACTAAGAAAACCCCAACTAGTTCAGAAATAAAGTTCTAAAACCAATTTAAAAAGTAATCCCAATCACAAACTTTAGGTTTTCTTATGTTTAGGAAGTGCTCATAGGCTCTAAGTACTTTTGTTTCCTTATTAATGCTCACCACGATCTTTCGCAATACAGATGAAAACACTGATGCTGAACCAACTGGTGGTAGACAGACTCTAAAGCCTGTTTAAAGACATTACTACCCAAAGACACTACTTGTATTCTCACACATATCCATTAAAATTTGATAGCAGAGACATTTGTTTAGGGGCTGAAAGGTTTTAGTCTAAAATTAGATCTCCATTTTTATTCATGGATTCTTATTCCTATAGAGCAACCTCATCTACTTTCCTAGTTGGATCAACTGATTCCACTTATTTGAAGATAATTACAAATATGGACAGTAGTAGCAGTAGGAAAAATAACATTGTTTGATTCAACTTCAAAGTATCCACTGTGCGTTCAGTTTTTATGATACATGTACAAATTTTCTTTCACCTGAAAAGCCCTAGAAATACCCTGTAAAGAGCATATCCAGCAACTGGACTTAAGTTTCTAATACTCCCTATTCTAAGAAGCCAGCAATCCTTGGAGAAATGGCCCATTCCAGGGCTGAAATAGAAAACGCCTATAAGACTAGAAAACTTTTTGAGCCAAAAAGTATGTTGATCAGAGTAAAGAATATACTGGAATTCTTTCAACTATTTTCAGAGTTGAAGGAAAGCTGTAATACTGACAAGTTACCCCAAAACACCAATCTGGAGTTTGACTAAGGGGATTCACTGCAGATAAAACTTTATTCAGCAATTTTTTTAAATAAAGCTTTTGTTCTTGGCTAAGTAAATTATCTTAACAGCTCTCTAACAGCGTCTTGTTCACTGCTGCTGCCACGTCATTTAACCTACTTTTTCAGTTGCATACATATGACCCTGAGGCCTTTACTGGCCCCTGGGGCCCACCTACCTCAAATGTTCTGACCTTCAAATGGCTGACCTGGTCTATCAATCATGTCTTCCTTTAAAAATTATCTTTCAGCCAGGTGCAGTGGGTAACGTCTGTAATCCCAGCACTTTGGGAGACCAAGATGGGTGGATCACCTGAGTCCAGGAGTTCGAAACCAGCCTGGCCAACATGGTGAAACACCTCTCAACAAATGTAAAAATTAGCTGGGCGTGGTGGCACGTGCCTGTGATACCAGCTACTCGAGAGGCTGATGGCAGCAGTACACTCCAACCTGGGCAAATGGAGTAAGACCCTGTCTCAGGAAAAAAAAAAAAAAAAAAAAAAAATTTCTACATGGAATGGTCATCCTCATTCTCACTTGAAATACTTTTGTAACAGGTGGTTCCAGTGTTTTAAACCCATTAAGAGGACTTCCACAGCTAAACTTTCTATGGACTGGCCACTTGTATTTCTACGTGTATTTCCAGTTATTTCAATTCCTTGAATGTAGCCTCAATTGTTCTGTTCTGGGACCTTCGCCTGTATTTCCTCCTGTTCCTCCACCTGAACTGCTCACCGTTCAGAGGTTCTTCCTCTCACTTCACAAATTCCTACAGATTCTCGAAATCTCAGCTAAAAGCTCTCATACAAATTTTGAGCCTTCTGGTAGCAACTATTTTACAACCTCATGAAATTTACCAGAGCCGCAATTGCCTAATACATTATGAATGATAAAATTATGAATAAGACCTTCAACTCTGGATATGAGATCTGTCGACTTCTGGCACTCACGTTTAATCACACATTCCTAGTTCCTTCTTTTTGGCTTTAAGTTTAAAACATGTAAGAAACTGGCTGGGAGTGGTGGCTCATGCTTGTAATCCCAGCACTTTTGAGAGGCCAGCACTTTGAGAGGCTGAGGTGGGAGGATCACTGGAGGTCAGGAGGTCGAGACCAGCCTGGCCAACATGGTGAAAACCCATCTCTACTAAAAGTACAAAAATCAGCTGGGCTCAGTGGCACACACCTGTAATCTCGACTACTTGGAATGCTGAGGCACGAGAATCGCTTGAACCCGGGAGATGGCAGCTGTAGTGAGCCGAGATCATGCCACTGCACTCCAGCCTGGGCAACAGAGCAAGACTCTATCTCAAAAATAAAAATAAATGAATAAAACATGTAAGAAACTAAAAAGCAATGCTTTTATGTAGTATTTTATCCTGGGTTTCAAAATAATAAAACTCAGTTTGTTCTAGGATCCACAAAACTTAAAATGCCCAATTTCCCATAGGAAAATTAAACAACCAGACTGACTTATTTCCCGCCAGTAATCTATTATTTCTAAATACCCCATTTCTTCTTTTATTCAGACTCTTGGCTTGAGAATGACATGGTCGGGCCTCAATAAGCCCACTGTAAGTCAAAAATATCATAAGTAGAAGATGTGTTTAATACCCCAATAAACTCATAAAGTTGAAGTCTTAAGTCAAACCATTATAAGTCAGGGACTGTCTGTACTAAGATTTTAGTGAATAACTTAATTTTTGTAAACTGGAAAACCTGACAATATGATGTCAAAAGGAAGAAACACAAGATACAAAGCATACTGTATTTTTGAAAATATACATCAATCAAAATTTCTTATGAATACTTATCCTTGAGTAAAATAATTTCATATACCAACAAGGATGTTTCCATTTCTGTAAAGTCATGTAAGTGATCCTCAATCAGTCCAAGAACTTGGCTTTTTATCCAGGTTATATTTTAATATCTGGAGTTTTAATCCAGCATACAAAAATCACCAGTATACATCTATTAAGTTAACTGCAGTATTATTTCACCATCACCATTTACATGTACTTTTCAGGTATCAGAGACTTAGTGCTTTAAGTAGCAAATTACCTAAATTATGAACACATTTTTCCAAAAACAAAATCAAGCTCATAATTACCAAGTATATATGTACAGTGCAGATTAAAAAAAACTGAATTAGCATATATTTCTCTTTTCTAAAGCTCCTATGAAGAACTTACGCTCTTCTGCACTACCAATCTATGCTGTACATTTAAAATAACATTTGTTTTGATTTAAAGTCAAAAATATAAAGGCTTAAATTTTTGTAAGACTAACCCATAAAAAAGGCCTCCAATTTTAAACCAATCCCTGAAACCAAAGCATTCAAATATTTGAATATTAGTTCAATATTTCTACATAGCACGATAAGATTTTCAGTTACTCCAAGTTTTGTCTTTATTTTTAATAATGGGAATGGCCTACAATTACAATAAACAATTAATTCAGTTATTTTAGGGGCCTTACCATATCATTAACCTATTCACACAACAAAAATATTTTTATGAAAGTTAATATATCCTTTCCTGATTAAGTGTGCTAAAACAGAAATAGAGGTAGAATCCCATTTTTCTTAAGTACCACTCTATAAGCCAGTTCCACACAATTAAGGTATTTTTGCAATCTAAAATAGTGATGCTAATACTGCTTCAGTAAGCTAGATTTACTAATTTAAGAATCCTAAGAAATTATATATGTGGCTTTCAGACATCCATGTTAAACTATCAACTTGTGGAATTTGTGGAACACTTACCCTACTTCAGTGACCATAAAGCAAACAACACTAAAATTTTTTCATATCAGTTTTCTTTATAAGTGATTATATGATATTTCACCATTTCTAACAGGAAAAAATGAGACTTACTTGGCAGTGTGCGTGGGCTGCTGGAAACTACAATCAGAGTGTAAAGACAAATCTCAAAAATGTTTGTAGATAACTCAGAATAATAACTCAGAATATAATCTATCAGGAACTATGGAATTCCATTTTAGTCTTCAAATAATAAACTCCACTTAGCAGGGATTGTGAGGTTGCTCTTAAAATTATATATTTACAGAACATAGTGGCCTCAGCACAAAATAGCTCCCTCTAGACATCACTACTCTCCACTCTTCAAAAAAAAAGTATATACATTCATTTAAAAAAAAAAAAACACCCAAAATATCACCAGTACATTTTATAAAATTAAATCCAAATTTTATTAAGGATTTCAGGTTACATACTTCAAATTTCTAGAATGGAATGGAATCATTTTGGAACTGGAAAAATGGCATTAACACTGACGTCCCTTAAAACTTCAATTTTATAAAGAAAATTCTTCTGCAAACCACATCCCCTTTATGTAACAAGACTAGGTATTATCTACACCTTCACTTTGGCAATAGCTATTTCCTAAAGAATGAAAAAGATGATTTTGCTACTTCAGTTCATTAAAAATGGGATTCTATCTTTGAAGTTCAGAAAAAGCTGCATTTCGATGAACTATGGTTAAAAAAAAGCACATAGTGTCTAATCAAAGCAAAGGAAATCATTTTGAAAATAAAGAAAAAAGCTATTATAATTGGTTAAGGATTTCCAGTAGTAAGTTAAAATCTCAGGAGAGGAATGGATAGCACTACAAACAATGTGTTCACATTCCAAGACCTTAACACTAACTTCTCAGAAAGGAAGTTTTCATTACCTCTAAAAATCAATTCAATGTAATTTTATTAAGAGCAGGAAATCTAGACCTTCCTCTAATGACAATCCAATAATCCACCCTCACTGTCGTCAAAAAAAAAAGTTCAACCCCAAAATTAACAGTAATTAGCCTGAGGTATTGTAAATGTGGCTCTACAGTCTGAAATTTAATGGCATCTTTTGTCAAAAATAGTCTTATTTCCACTTTAAGTCTCATGACTACAATACTATAGTGCTATCCCTGTAGTATTTACAATACAGTCATCAAAAATATCTGAAAACAAATCTTGGACCTTGTGAAACAGTGCATCCATCCACTTCTATAAAAATAGGAGCCACACAAAGATCTAAAAAGAGTGCTGACTGCCCAGATCCAGAACAGAGGTACTTAACACCTTTGTTTTCCAGTTTAGTTATCAAAGCGTGGTGTGAACAAAATGCTGAGTGTCACACTGGCATTACAAATAGGCCCAAAATTGAGCTTTTAACAAGATTGAGAAACATTATATGAGATTTAACTCAATATGCCTTAACACATCCATGAGGTAGTTAGGTAAACAGTACTACCCATTTTAATTACACAGTAAACAGAAGCACGGGTAAGTGACATACTCATACTTTAAGCAGTAAGAATTAGAAGAAACCATAGAAGCTTGGGGCCTTCTCTCTAGCTCTAACCCAAAGAAAATGAACTTTAACTTTTTTTTTTTAAAAGAAAACAGCATCAATCACTTAAGATTTTCTTCCTTTTTTTTTTTTTTTACACTTGCTTATTAGTATAGCATCTCGTTCCAAAGCTGGTACCTTTTCTTCAACAATGTGGTAAAAACTGAGTATAACCCTTAATTCAAGGTAGGCCTCTGCTTCTACCTGAATTGGTACAAAATTAAGACATTATCTTGTAAGAACTAAAATTGTATTTGAAATTTTTATTTTAGCTGCAAAAACAAAAACAAGCAAACAAACAACAAATAACTTGAAAATAGGCTTGTCAAATGATGTAAATTCATCCTTTCCAGGGAAGCAGAAGGTAGACCCTACCACAAAGAAAAGATGCTTAGTTAATGGAGGTTAAATTTAAAAATACAGTTAAATTCAGGCTAACTTCTGAAAATCCCGTTTTATTCACCTCACTGTGGTACCAGTAACTATACTGAGTCAGGTTACTTTACAGTTAACTATGTCACCTAAAACACAATAATCCATTAACACTCTAATACAGTTATTGGGTGTGGTCATACTGGAAATTCTTAACCATATAGTTGTCTTGCCAATTTTTTTTAAACCATAAATTGTCTTAGTATAAGTCACTGCATTTCTGTAACAAAGTAATGAAAGGCACAGCTAATCCAAGCGGACTTAACCCTATTCAACAACCAGCTGAAAAAATACTTTGGTTCTTCAAGGAAAAAATTACGACAAAAAAAAGGTATTTCCTTTAACAGTTGTTAATTTTCATAGCTGTACTCCAAGAGCTACATAAAAATATTCCAGAAGAACCAAATTATGTAGCAATGAATGAACATGCGTGACAGAATTTGTGCATTCAACATATCTGGCAGAAAAACTAGTTAAAATGCTAGGTAGAACAAATTGGTCTTTAAAATATCAGTTTCCTGTCCTTCAAAAAAAAATTACCTAGTCTACCAAGAAAATACAAAAACATAAGGCTGTAAGTAAATAAGAGTTGTGTTTAGGCTATTACAGTGCAGGTTATCCTCAAGGCCACATACATCCTGCTTCACTGCTGCTTGCACTCTGCTGGGTTTTGATCCTTCTGTTAAAGGAAAACAACAAGTCAATCTATCTTCTTCTGCCTGCTTCAGTGAATTTCTCAATAGTAATTACTGCCTTAATTATAACAGTAGCTCACTGTTGTCAAAAGAAATGGTATAGGACAATGGTGGTAAATTATTTATTTTATTAGGAAGTCACTGAAATGCTAAAATCAAGCTCAAACTTTACACTGTAGAATTAACTCCATAAAATATGACACACGCTAAACCATAATCTTAAAAAAATAAAGTTACCAAGCAATTTATGTTAGTTATATTACCAATCAGCTTTGTTTTTGCTAATCCTAATATAACAAATTCTCAGGAATAATAGACTAGGACTCTCAGGGACTGAGTAAGAGTAGTTGGAAGGATCTAACAAACTGCACTGCTCCCCAGTTCCCGAACACTCCTACAACCAGATCTTTTAAAAACCTTTATTTTCTAATGCTTAAAAACTGTTACAATTCGTCCCATTAAAATAGAATCCTAGGGTTCACTGTACCTGAAACTATAAAAAGCACAAAGTCCAAACAAAAAACAATGTTTTTTAGAAAAAGGTCCACTGAAATTATGTGTACTTTCAAAATGCCAGTGGGACTGAAAAAACAAAGTTATCCAGTCAATAGGCTTTATTTATTAAAGACTTTAACGGAGAGAAACTTGATATTCAGAAACACCAACTCTTACTTTAGCTATCTTAAATTTAATAGAAAGCAGCACTAATTTTGCTCACCTTTGGGTCATAGTCTGGATCATTTTCCTCATCTCCTTCTTCTTCCCCTTCCTATATTAAAGTTCAAAATGCATCCATGAAGTATGTACATAGTAGGTAAATTGGCTCATAATGTAGGGAAAATTTAATACAAGTTACTCTACGGATCAACAGATTTTCATGATTACAGAGTTTGATGATAATACAATTTAATTTGAAAGCTTCTAATATGAAAAATTTCCCAACACAACTTGAGACATCCAGACAGCTTTTATTGAAAATAGTTACTGCAGCCAACGTTGGAAAAGTTTACTGCAGCTTTTGACTTCTTCAAAGAGCTGATAACCCTGCAGCAGAACAAAATTATTTGAAATAAAAAAATGTTGCTGAGTTTTGCAATTTATTTATTGAAACCTTATACATACATTGTTTGGCTGTAGAATTCTAAAATCATGTTTTCCAAAATGTTTTTATCCCAAATCACAGAATGATTATAGCAAAGGAATACATAAGTCATTCAATTTGCTTCTCAATGTGTTAACCACAGAGAATTATTTGCTCATTTGGTAAACATTACCTCATCCGCTTCTTCACCTTCTTCATCATACTGAAAAGGAAAAACAGCGTTAAGTGTTGAGTGAATGTAACACACATTTCAGAGTAGCATCAGTAACATTTATCACTGTATAAACTAGTGTCTAAAAAGAGAAAACCTACTTTCCTATCAAGGGGCTGATTATAAATTAAAACACATAGTAGCTGCAAGAATCACTCTGCTCACTGCCAATTCATAAAATTAAAGAACAGAGTACAATCATGTGGATAAAGTGGATGATCAGACAAGTATTACTGTAAATATTACTCATCTACACTTAAGTGTGGAATGCACTGTACGAAAAGGACCTAAAGCCTACTCTAACAATTGCCGTTGAGCAATAAACATATTCAAAACATCTATATGCAACCTAATCTTAACCTAACCATCATTCAATACTACCTTGAATAGAAATTCTATGCCTCCCAGTAAATGTTTTCTTGTGCACTAAAAAAAGTCCTAGTTCTGTGAAGTCAAGGCAAGGGCGTAACAGATCTATAGCACTAACCAAACATAAAAAAGTTTCATAAACTCAGAACAATCTTATTAGCAGAAAATTAAAAGCTAAGATAAATGAATCCAAAAATCCTAAGGAGACATACTTAAAACCCAGAAAAGCTATATACAGAACATCAGTAATTAGCCTAATTTTGAATTATATTATGTCCTGCTTCTTAAAAACTAAACTAATCTATTACCAATTCTGATCACTATACCCTCAACCAATTATTTCTTTGCAGGATTCAAATTCACTTACATCATCATCATCATCTTCAATAGCTTCTCCAGTAAAATATAACACTGATCTTGGGATTATACGCTCACGTAAAAAGTGACCAATTTCAAAGTCTGCAGCAAGGATAGCTTCAGCATCATCATCCTATTTTTAAAGGAAAACAAAAGCAGAAAATTTAGGAATAACTGTGTTACTTAATTTGGCACATGTAAGACTCTTAGAGGCTGGGTGTGATGGCTCACACCTGTAGTCCCAACACTTCAGGAGGCCAAAGTAGGAGGATCACTTGAGCCCAGAAGTTCAAGAGCAACCTAAGCAACATAGTGAGACCTCCCCTGCGTTTGTACAAAAAATAAACAATTAACTGGGCAGGGTGGCACACGCCTGTAGTCTCAGCTACTTGAGAGGCTGAGGTGGGAAGATTGCTGGAGCCCAGCAGCTTGAGGCTGAAATGAGCTGTGATCACACCAGTGTACTCTAGCCTGGGCAACCGAAAAAAAAAAAAAAAAAAGACAGACTCTTCAGTTTAAATTATATGATGAAGGGAAGAAATGCTCAACTTTACTTTTTACTTTCCATGATTTTTCTCACCATGTTAACAAATTTATTTGTCATTTTTAAATTTCCTTAATAACTTTTCCAAGTTTTTAACAAAAAGAAAATAAGCTAGCAGGCCAGTATGCATACTAAGATAAATTGTGAAGAATAAAAATGAGAACTGCTTAGTTTTTGCTGGTTTAAACATAAATACATAAAAGCAACTGTTACATGTCCGCAATTTTCCTTTTAAAATATTATTGAAAACACCAAATAGAAAAATAAAAAAAAAACCCTTGGGTTATTGTTAATATGTAGTTATTGTTAATATTGTTAAGTATATAGCAAATAGAAGAACATAATAAACAACCACAGAGGATCACTTTATAGTTCCTAAAAGGCAGTACCCAACCAGCTGTACAGTTTTAAGTCTACTAATCCCAAATGAGACAGTCCTAGTTCAGAAAGACAATATACTAACTAAATCAGGTGCCCCTAGCACTTTTCTTTTTCAGAGACAGGGTCTCGCTATGTTGCCCAGGCTGGCCTCAAGTGATCCTTCCACCTCCGCCACCAGAGCAGCTGGGACTACAGGTGCCTGAAGCTATACCTTGCTTAGGAGTTCTATTTAATAGAAAAGCACAGGGCAAAAGTGGGTCTGACATTATTCACAATTAAAATAATCCCACTTTGGCCTGGCTCACGCCTGTAATCCCAGCACTTTGGGAGGCCAAGGCAGGCAGATTACCTGAGGTCAGGAGTTCAAGACTAGCCTGGCCAACATGGTGAAACCCCGTCTCTACTAAAAATACAAAAATTAGTGAGTTCAATGGCGCGTGCCTGTAATCCCAGCTACTCGGGAGGCTGAGGCAGGAGAATTGCTTGAACCCGGGAGGCAGAGGTTGTGGTGAGTGGAGATCGTGCCACTGCACTCCAGCCTGGACAACAGAGCAATACTTCATCTCAAAAAAAAAAAATTAATAATAAAATAAAATAATCCCACTTTAAGTTCTATGATACTAAACAATGAGCACACCCTCTGTGAATTCCATAAATGTTTAGTCAACAACATAATCTAATAAATAAAAAAATCCAAAAGGGGGTGGGGAGGAATTCAAACCACAGGTGGAGGTTTTCTATCCTTAACTAGACTGTTTTGTCATCATCAATATTTAGTAACAAAAAACAAAACAAAACAAAAAAAACCCCGAACTTGAACACAAACTCCAACCCAGCCACTGATATGAAAATAGTGTGATGCTCTATCTTAATACTTAAAGTAGTTTTTCTCACCTGAAATTCACACTGCTTTATGTTCTCTTTTTTTGTCCTATAAAGCCAAGCCAGAAATACTTACTTTTGCCTTTTACAGATTTGTTCTAAGTCTTAGCCAAGAGTATTCCAATTCAAAAGTATTCAGTTTAGGTTAATTTCTAATTCCATATATGTATAAACTATTTAAACTATCTCAGTTAATTTAAATTCAAAAACATGCCCAAAAGAAAACCAAATTCAAAACATACCTGCCCTACCTTGCGTGTATAGACTTTCTTTAAGGTTGTTCCTCAGTTCAGTCTATATGGCAGGAACATTTCATGTTCTTTGCCATATGCCATATATGTGAACATACTTAGTCACAATATGAAACCATATTTACATTGGAGTAACAAATTCAGGAATGAATTCGAACCATAATGTAGTTAGGAATGTAAAAGTATAAGTGACTTAATATATTCTGGTTTTACTAAGGAAGACAATAGTTTTGAAAAGTTAAATCCCTCACAGCAATATGTGAAGTTTCAAAAGAAAAGAAAACCTTAAGCTTTTTATCTCAGTGTTTCCCAGTAGAAGCACTGATATAATTTTGAATGGAATTATTTTTCATATCCAAAAAGTTTGCCCCATGCATTGTAGGCCTCAGAACTCAATGTAACAACCATCCCACTCTCCACTTTTGAAATTCAGTGCTTTAATTTCAAATATACTTAATTCAATAAATATATAACAATTCAACTTACCAGATCTCCACTCTCAGGAACTGCAAAATCGAGAAAAGAAATTACAATGAATAAGAAGTTAAGCAATGCTTTTTATAAAACAACCGTTAATACTCAAGCTAAAACATTATTTACCTTCAGGAGGGGCAAAAAAGTTAAAGAAAGAGTCATTGGAAACTGTTTTAGTCACAGTACGAACTGTCCCACGTCCCTTGTGTTTCTGCTTCTTCTTAATAGTTTTCAAAGTGACATTCTTTCCTTTTTTCCAATCTATCTGGCACCTTGCAAAACAAAGAAGAAAAATCTATTACAATTGACAATCTTTCAACTGCTAAACTTTTAGAAGTAAATGTTCTATTTAGATTTCAAATTTTAGAAGGGTGAATTGCTTCAAATGTTTTCTATAGCAGTATAAAGGGAAAAATTTTATTTCTAAGCGAATATTTAAAATAAACACATTTACAATTAGCACAAACACACAGTATAATTTAAAGAAGCATTCCTCTGCAAAAATATATGTGAGACAGTCATGGGTCCAAGGAGAATTACAGGAAACTTGATAAGCACTTTTCAGAAAACATATTACCAAAATGTTCAGAGACAGACTATGTACATATGTAACTGAAAATAACCGAGTATATAAATCAAGTATAACAAAAACAGAAAAAACATTTTGTTAAGGTAGTGAAATTAAACTCACCCTGTACAACCCATAATTTCTGGTCCATCAAAAGAAAAAGGATCAGAATCATCTGGTTCTGACCTCATCCTGTATGTCTTTGTCAGCACTTCATTTGTAAAATATTCATTGGGTTCAAAGTGAAATTCTAAGACAAAACTCTGGGGAGAGGAAGCATAAAAATCAGTTAAATACCTACCTCATATATTTCAGTACTTTAGTAAATACAGCTTCATCTGTTTTTATAAATATTCTAAATGATAATTTTTTTTCTACTCTGAAATACAATCTTCTTTTTGAGACTGAGTCTTGCGTTGTTGCCCAGGCCGGAGTGCAGGGGCACAATTTCAGCTCACTGCAACCTTTGCCTCCCAGATTCAAGTGATTCTGGTGCCCCAGCCTGCCAATTATCTGGGATTATAGGTGTGTGCCACCACACCCAGTTAATTTTTGTATTTTTAGTACAGACAGCATTTCACCATGTTGGACAGGCTGGTATTGACCTCCGGACCTCAAGTGATCCACCCACCTCGGCCTCCCAAAGTGCTGGGATTACAGGTGTGAGCCACTGCACCCAGCCATGAAATATTTAAGAATGGGACAGACTGTCAGATGAGCCCCAAATTATGTTAAAATCAAAAAAATTACGTTAAAATAATAATGAGGTACAAATTGAACTGAATAAAACTTAGTTTCAATTTACAACTATTAAATAACTAACATGCTTATACAACAGGCTAGGCATACCTGAATAAAGTGACCATGTTGTCTCCCTTACTCCCCAACTACTGGAGGAATCAGGCTTTTAAATAATAGACTAAACGTGAACTTGACACAGAAAAAGCCCAACCTTAAGCATCTACAGCCTATATTCTTAGCAGTTTTGCCCCTTAGTTGACATTAATTCTGGCGGTTTGGTGGACAGCTTGTTGGCTGATCTTTCCTCATTAGGGAGTGGGCATCCTCTAACATCAGTTTTGTGTAATTCCCAAGCTCATGCCTTTTAATGCAGAAAAAGTACTTATTCATGTTCCCTTGGCATTATTTTTATCCACTTATCCAGGAACAAGGATTGTCTGTGTTTCAAACACAATTTATGATCAGAAGGAGGAAAAGGAATAAATACTGCCTCACAATTAGCAGCATCCAAGTATTTATTCACTATAACAAAGAGCACCAACCTTACCCTTGAATGGTATCTTTTTAAAAGCTTCTCTTTATCTACCTGTAAGCATGTTACAAAATTATAAATATTTCAAAATTCTTTTACCATAGGCTGGCCAGCATCTGAGAACTTCACTTTAATATCTTTCAAGTGCTTCAGAATAGGTTCATCGTGTTCCTTCAAATTAAAAAAATAATAAAAATGAATAACATGGCATTCGAGGACTGTGTTCTGTACAAACACCAGCTGACTGAGACATAATATATTTTAAAGTAGTTTTGTATAGCAATTATGAACCTTAAGACTTACTCTTCAGGTTATGGCTTATACTAAAGCTAATTTATACTGTAGTTCTACTGCCACTGGTAGAGAGAAAGTGTCCAAATAGACAACTAAATTATTATATAGGTTGAAAAATTCAAAATCAAGTCTAAATAAGGCATATCTACTTTTAAAATGTTTCCTGATTGTAATTGCTGCCTTTTCCAGCTGCTTGTCCCCTTCCTCCCGGTCGTTCCTTTTCCACTTTGCTAAAGTAGAATTGTAATAAGCAGTAATTGTGTGAAGATCGTTTCTTTTTCTCCATGTAACTTCCAACAATGACAAGACAGGGCAACATGTACTACTACAATGTAGACGGTAGGGGCTCACTCAAGAAATGCTTGAGGCAGTTTCCCAAAGGTGACAACAGTTATGGTTTGCCAGAGAATGTAACCATTGTGAATGAGTTTAACATCTTTATGGTATTCTTTTAAAATGCAAATTTCTCCTGGAAGAGTTAAGGGAATTGCATAATTGCAGCTATAAGATTAACTTTCCCATCATACTTCCATACTAAGTATGTAAAGACAAAAGGCACAAGGTTATAAGAAAACACCAGTCGATAATGAGCAATTATCAATGGGACCATTTCATTATCTCATTTTTTAAAATAAACTGTAATTTATTTGATTACATTAATCAAACCTGTAATTTCTCTTCTACAGATATTAGCTATTTCAAAAGTAAGCAATCATTCTAGAAAGATCAACACTGAAGAGAACAGTGATCACAGCCATTTAAACTTCAAAGATTTACCCTTCGAAGTAAACTGGTACATTTATGAATGAAATTACCTGAACCATATCACTGAGCAAGTCAACATTCTTAAAAACAGTTAACCAAAATTCAGGAATTCCTTTGGGGTCTTCTTTTTCTTCATCCTTTTTCTCATCTTCAATCTTGGCCTTTTCTTTCAATTCCTCCTTGATTAAGTGACAGCAAACATTATTTAATACATAGATTAGACCTCATGATAAAGTAGCAAAGGTATAAAAACCAAAAAGCACAGTCACCAGATATTACCTTCAAAGTTCTAGTCTATCTGTATAAACACCGCCGTTGCCCATAACAAACCTTAATCCCATCAAAATTACTGCTACCACACCCCTCCAAAGAGAACCACTAAGGTGACCAAGATGTGTAGGAAAAACCATTTTAGTAAAAAAAAAAAAAAATGTAAAAACTAATTAAAAATGAAGACTTAAGCATAATAAACAAGAAAAGCAACAGAAATACTAATTTGGTCCAATGCCTCACCCCATGGTGTTCTTAATCAAAACATTATATTCTCTTTACCAAACAACATAAAATAGCAATGCTAGAGAGGTGGATCACTTAACACAGCACTGAATGTGTGTCACAGCTCTGCCATTATTCATTGTGGGCAAGTCACTTAGAAGCCTCCATGTCTTCACTTGAAAATGGCAACAATCCTCAGCCTACCATGAAGTTAAAAAAAAAAAAAGAATATAATGAATCTACAAACTAAAAACTGTAAGCCAGGCGCACTGGCTCACGCTTGTAATCCCAGCACTTTGGGAAGTGAGGTGGGTGGATCACTTAAGGTCAGGAGTTGGAGACCAGCCTGGCCAACATGGCGAAACCCCATCTTTACTAAAAGTACAAAAAATTAGTCAGGCATGGTGGCGCACGCCTGTTACTGGGAGGAGGAGGCAGAAGAATTGCTTGAATCCAGGAGGTGGAGGTTGCAATGAGCCGAGACTGCACTCCAGCCTGGGCAACAGAGACTCAAAAAAACTATAAAAATAGGCTGGGCACAGTGGCTCAATGGTTCAAGCCCATAATCCCAACAGTTTGGGAGGCTGAGGTGCGAAGATTGCTTGAAGCCAGGAGTCTAAGACCAGCCTAGGCAAGAAGACTCTGCCTCTACCAAAAAAAGTAGATTAAGCTGGGCATAGTAGCTTCAGATAGTCCTAGCAACTTCAGAGGCTGAGATGGGAGAATAGCTTGGGCCCAGGAATGAGCTGCAGTGAGCCAAGATCATGCCAGTGTACTCCAGCCTGGGCAACACAGCAAGTCCCTGTCTCTTCAACAAAAAAACTATAAAATGTAAGGAAATAATGACTTTTTGAGTACAGATGGTGGTGCCAGGTTGAATAACAGTTCATCTGCATTATCATTCTTACAAAAAGGAAAAATATTTCCTAGGTATAAAAATACAACTGATGCTCTAGGGAGGCCCTGGCCGGGGAAACGAGTTGCATTTGTCAGTTCAGCTGGCAACAGTGGCAGGAGCAGAGCTGGCGGGGCCTGTGCAACTGCCTGGGTTTGTGAAATGGCTGCTGACGTTTCCGATTCCAATGGGGCTGACTGCAAAGGAGACCCAAGGAACAGAGCCAAGTTAGATGCTGATTACCTACTTTGAGTCCTTTATTGTGGAGTCTGTTCATTACCAATAGAGTACTGTGAATATATGCCTGATGTTGCTAAATGTAGACAATGATTAGAGAAGAATTTTCCAAATGAATATGCAAAACTTACTGTGGAAAATTCACCCAAACAAGAAGCTGGAATCTGTCAAGGTCAAGGAACAGCAGGGGAAGAAGAGGAGAAGAAAAAACAGAAGAAAGGTGGAAGGGGTCAAATAAAACAAAAAAACAAAGACGGTACCACAAAAGGTTACTATAGCCAAAATTCCCAGAGCAAAGAAGAAATATGTGACAAGGGTTGTGGCCTTGTAACTTTTGAAATTGATCTTAAATCACACAAAGATTTTTTGCTCAAAAATTCTCCTGTGGTGCCTCAGTAACAGAGGAGAATGAAATTATCATTCAAGGAGACTTTACAGATGACATAATTGAGGTCATTCAGGAAAAACAGACAGAAGTAGATGATGACAGCATCAAAGATCTTGAAGAAGTGAATTTGAAAATTTGTCTGTAGTTAATGGCCTGAACTGACAGTTGATATGGCCAAAGGGAGAGAGGCCTTCATATATATATATATATTCTACAGTAAAACTGTAGACTGCCTTCGTTCTTGGCATTTTCCCTGTTCTGTACAAGGCTGCTTATTTTTTTATTGCCAAAGTCAAATAAACAGGAGAGACTGTCATGCTCATACATGAATAGAATTTAGTCAAATAAAAAATTTTGGTTATTTGGTACCTTTTTTTTTTTGAGACGGAGTCTCACACTGTCGCCTGGGCTGGAGCGCAGTGGCGCGATCTCGGCTCACTGCAACCTCAACTTCCGAGTTCAAGTGATTCTCCTGCCTCAGCCTCCCGAGTAGGTGGGATTAGAGGCACCCGCCTCCACGCCCAGCTAATATTTTGTATTTTTAGTAGAGATGGGATTTCACCATGTTGGCCAGGCTGGTCTCGAACTCCTGACCTAGTGATTGGCCCACCTAGGCCTCCCAAAGTGCTGGGATTACAGGCATGAGCCACTGTGCCTGGCCTTTCTCTTTCTCTCTTTTTATTTTTTGAAAAACCCGGTAGACTTTGTGGTGACCATTTTTGTTGATTATTTTACTGATCTAAAGCTGAGTGATTTTTTAAAAGAATTTGAATTTGGCTTCCTCACCAATAATATGTCTCCTTGCTTCTTTGATGTGATAGTTTTGAGATGGGTGAGAATCTAACAGATCTGTGGTTGAATTTGCTTTGCTGTTATCAAGTCCACCCTATGGGCACAATAACATACTGTTGGTAGGAGTTGTTGGAGCTATTCTGGAGATTATTTGGTAAAGTATACTAGAAGCCTTAAAACCATGTATGTGCACTGTTTGAACCAGTAAGCCACTTCTTTGAAATTAGAAGACATTAGAAGAAACAATAAGCCTTGCAATAAAACTTATGGATGAAAGTATTCATCACAATATGATTTATAATAAAAATTGCAAATGTTATAAGTGAACAATTGCAAAATGGTTAAGGAAGTGATGGTGCACTGTGTGGTATGTTTATGTTTAAAGATGTGGTATGCATATGTTTAAAGAATCATATTTTCTAAGATTATTTACATGTTTGGTAATGTCAAGTGGGGGCACCCCAGATACATTTTAGACATTTAATCATCATCGTTCTGAGTGGAAGGCCATTCAGAGATGCTAGAGGTTCTTATTCTGGATATAAATTACATGAGTAAAATTCTACTAACCAATTAAAAATAATGTACACCCATGTTCAATATACAGTCCTGGAAATAGCAATTGAAATATGTCTTTTCACAAGAGAAAATGACAGTTTTAATGCTCCATCAGATGAATTCGAACTTTAAGTCAGGTGCTGCAAATTGGAAATAAGACTTGTGGTGTTTTAAACTGCTGCGGACACTTAAGAAACTTAGAACCCATGAAACCACTATTTATTGCCATGCAAATGACAATCTTGAATGACTGTTTTTTAAAAATAAAGTATTAGAAAAACATGTAATAAAGAGGTAAAATTAAAAAATGAAAAAATACAACTGGTTATATAATATTGTACTCCATCATTAAATGCTAACATTTCTGACAAGTCCTAAGATTTTATCATCTAAAAAACATACTAAAATAAAGTTGGTACTAACCGAAATCTCATCTTCTTCATCTGGTTTCCATTCACACTCTTCTTCCGTAGGTTCATAAATTGCATTAATAATTTCAAATCGCTAAAATGATTTAAAAAAAAAAAAAGGCTGTATAAAAACACTGGCATCCAAGCTAAAACCAGTGGTTTCTCACTAAGAAGTCTTACAAATTTAACAAATGCATACCACAACTTTAACTGCTATTATTGATAGTTCCTCCAAGTGCTGCCTCTAATAACAATTTCAATGAGAGTTCTAAAGACTAACCTCTTCCAAGTCTGCTTATATTTCCAGAATTCGTCTTCTAGAATGTTAAATTAAACAAAGTAGGAGAAAGCATTACCTTATCAAATAGAGGCTGATAGAGAACAGCATACTTCCTTTCAAGATCGTGAACTTCCTCATAGAATTTGGCTTCTATCTGTGCACATTTAACTTGCAGGTTTTTGAGAGCATTCACTCGTCTTTTAACTACCCTAGGCAGGCTGAAAGGTTAGAAATCAGTTATATAGCATCAGAGTAAAATGGAAGTCACACTTTTTTTGTCATACTGAAACTGAAGCATTGGAGTTAGTGAATGACAGGTTTTTTATCTGAAGCAAAAAGGTAGATTCAAAGTAAATAAAAATCAAATAGATATAAATATATTGATCCACTGGCTATATTTCAAAAGTAGAAATGTAACTGGGTAAATTGATAAACAAAATGTAAATCATATTGTCAACCCTAAATCTTTACCCAAGTTAAGTGTTGGACTTGTCATTGCTGAAGTCATGGACAGACCATCTTAATTCTGAGAACAATGATTACTTGGATTTTTCTTTTACATATATCTCACCCATACAAGTTATTAGGAAAAAGGAGGGGAGCATAGGCATATCAGGAAAAAGGACAAGATTCCACACACCATTGTTTTTTTAGTCTCCATATTTAATTAGGAATTAGTAATTACATTATTAAATACAAGTGTAACATACTATAAAGAGGAGACATGTATTTTTAAAATAACAGCTTTAGGGCCAGGTGCTACGGCTCACAATTGTAGTCCCAGCACCTTGGGAAGCCGAGGCAGGTGGATTCCTTTAGCCCAAAAGCTCAAGACCACCCTGGGCAACATGACAAAACCCTGTCCTTACAAAAAATACAAAAATTAGCTGGGTGTGGTGGTGCATGCCTGTGGTCCCAGCCACTTGGAAGGCTAAGATGAGAGCATCGCCTGAGCCTGGGATGTCGAGGCTGAATTGAGCAAGATTGCACCACCACTGCACTCCAGCCTGGCTGACAGAATGAGACCCTGTCTCAAAAATAAATAACAGCTTTGATGAGATAAAATTCATACACCATACAATGAACTGTGAAGCACTATTTTGTTAAAATTTTATTTTAGGTTTAGGGGTGTATGTGAAGGTTTGCTATACAGATTATTTTATCACCCAAGTATTAAGCCCAGTACCCAATACTTAATTTTCTGCTCCTCTCCCTCCTCCCACACTCCACCCTCAAGTAACCCCAGTGTCTGTTGTTTCCTTCTTTGTGTTCATGAGTTCTCATCATTTAGCTCCTACTGGTAAGTAAGAATGTACGATATTTGGTTCTCTGTTCATGTGTTAGTTTGTTAAGGATAATAGCCTCTAGCTCCGTCCACGTTCCTACAAAAGACATGATCTCGTTCTTTGTATGGCTGCAAGTATTACGTGGTGTATACATTTTCTGTATCAGATCTGTCATTGATGGGCATTTAGGTTGATTCCATGTCTGCTAATGTGAACAGGGGGCACTGATTTTTAAAAGGTTATACACACTAGGTTATGAGTCTCCTAAAGAATGATTAAACCTCTCTAACAATAAATGTTCACACTTAAAATTTAAATAACTTCAGAGAATCTGTGCAACAGATACAAAATCCAGGTTAAACTTTCCTGCCACAAACTTTTGTAAATCAAATAATTCACTTACTTAGCCACCAGTTTACTTAGGATTATTAGAAATAAAAAACAACCACTTGAAGATATCAACTTTCTATTTCTGTTAATTTTAAGTAAAAAGCACTATTCTGCCAAGGTGGTGAACTAGCATGGGCTTCTGGCTTTTCTTGCTCCCCCAAAAAGCTAATCCCAGAAACTTTAGAACAAGAATGAAGCAACTACTGAGGCACACACACACCATAAGCAATTTCAGGTAAGACTGGAGGTTGTGTTTAACTGTACAGGGTAACCAACAACTTAGGGAGGGAATGGCCACAGTAGGTAGCAGTGCGGACAAACTGGAAGATAGCAGTTCCGCAAGAAAGCTTTTTAAGTTCTGCTCCTGCCTTGCAACAATCGTTGTCTGTCATCTTCACCCTTCACAAGAGCCCAATGCGAGGGTTGATGAAAGCTGCACTGGTTCAAAGCCTTCAAACATGTATTTGATCCAATCTAGGAATGATGAATTGACAACCAAAGGAGACTAGTCCCCCACCCTACAAAGCACACCATAAAAATTGCCTGAACTGGCAGCAAACTTTCAGTCTAAGGCAACTAGTGCTCTACTACTTAGGCTCACCCTGCGCCCTTCTCCTTGTCACAGACCTTCATTTCTCCCCAAATATTCATTATTAGGGTAACTGGTATTGCCTAATGTACTGGAGCTCAAAGAATAACTAGAAACTTCAAGGGTACAATTTCTATGAAAGAGTGAAATGATTATCATCTGAAGCAGCATAACTAGAGAATTTAAACAAGAATATTAATATACTTAGAGATGAGGAAGATTGACATGCAACAAGACCAAGAAATCTACAACAGAGTGGGAATGTTAAGTATGAAAAATACAATAACTAAAATAGGCAACAAATAAGAGAAACAGGATAGATTCGACTGAAGATAAAGTCCATGATGTTGAAAAGTTCTACCAGAAGGCAGCATGAAAGACAGATGGAAAATAGAAAAGCTCTGAGATATGGACGACAAAAGTAGCAATAGCTGACAGAGAAGGGGTACGATCTCTTCACATATGAGAATGATACATTTCTCAGCATTAAAGCAATATAAAAATCCTTACTCTGCTTCCTAGACATGTTAATGAGATTTATGAATATCACAGACAAAAGAAAATTCTAAAGGTGTCCAGTGAGAAAGAATAACCTACAAAGAAAAAGGAATCAGACTAACAACAGGCATTAAAAGAAACACTGAAATAAAGAAAAAAAATAAATTGTAGTTTTTAAGAACTCTGAATTTACTATTTCATAGCCAAACTATTATTCAGATATAAAAGCAGGACAAAAATTATATCAGGTATACCAGGCTTCAGGTTTGCCACAGATACTCACTATATATTACTAAAAGCAACTTTTGAGGAAATTTTTTTAAAAATCCAGCAGATTCTATTTAAGGTATGGGTGTGGTCAAATATCTTGGTAAATTTCTTGCCTTGAAGGGAAAAATAGAGGGCCAGAGAAAGCACATTTATAAACAATATAAATATTGGTAAATTTAAGAAATCAACAGGGGTAAATAAACTTAGATATTTGGTTATAAGCCACTACCATAGTAACAAAAATCAATGCCATTAACTTTGGAACCAGAAGGCGACTTGATCTATCCAATAGGAAGCAGAAAAGAAGGAAGAAAGACCCAAAGTAAAATAAATTAAAAAATAGAGAAAGATGGCAGCAATAAATCCAAAAACAATACAACTTCTAAGAAATGCAAAGTTAGACTTACTAATAATAAAGAAGCAAACATTGAGGCCGAGTGTGGTGGCTCATGCCTGTAATCCCAGCACTCTGGGGAGCCCAGGCAGGTGAATTGCTTTAACTCGGGAGTTCGAGACTAGCCCAGGCAACATGGCAAAACCCCATCTCTACAAGAATACAAAAATTAGCCAGGCATGGCTGTGCGTGCCTATAGTCCCAGCTACTTGGGAGGCTGAGGCAGGAGAATCGCTTGAGCCGAAGGATGAGGCTGCAGTGAGCCATCATTGTGCCATGGTACTCCAGCCTGGATGACAAAGCGAGACACTGTATCCAAAAAATAAAAGCAGCAAACACTGATACTAGAGGAAGACACAAAGATGAAAAGATGGAAAAAAAAGACATACTAGGTTAAAAGTTTGAAAAAAAAAAAGAAAAAAAAGAGGCTGGGGGTGATGGCTTATGCCTGTATTCCCAGCGCTTTGGAAGACCAAGGTGGGCCCAAGAGTTCGAGACCAGTCTGGGCAACATAGGGAGACCCCCATCTCTACAAAAATAACAGCCAGGCATGATGATATGTACCTGTGGCTCCCAGCTACTTGGGAGGCTGAGGTGGGAGGATCACAGTGAGCCATGAGTGTGCCACTGTACTCCAGAGTGGATCACAGAGTGAGGCCTTGTCATAAAAGCTGGGGGTTGTTATTGTAATATCAGACAAATAAAAATTATGACCCCACCCAAAAAACATTATAAAACACAAAGGAAGACACATATCAGTAAAATGAAACAAGAGAACAAGAAATGTTCATCACAAATATCATACACCTAATATGGCTTCAAAATATTTCAATCTACAAATGACAGAAAAAACTGTCAGGTCAAACAGACAACCAATAAGCAGAAATAAAGAGAAGTTGAACAATACAATAAGCTTGAGCTATTAATTTCAGCATACAGATCTTCACACTCAACATTTACAAAAGTAAGAGTATTAAGGCCATAAAAAACACAAATTAAAAAATAAAAATAAAATGAATTAAGCATTCAATTTAAAAAACTGGAAAGAGTAACACAGAGCAATCCTAAAAAAGAGATAACAGCAGCAGTAACAAAAGACAGTATGGAAAAGGAAAACCAAAAGCAAAATTAATATTCTAAAAACATTTAATAAGATCAAGACAACCAGCAGAATTAAGATGCAAAATACAGAATATGAAAACCAGATTTTTAAAACTATTGTAAACTATGTACTAATCAATTTTAAACCTAAATATGTACATGTTTAAAATATGAAACTCCAAAACTGATGAGAGAACTTGAATAAATTAGTATGTTTAAAAAAAAAAAATTCTCCAAAACTCCCCTGGACCTCTACTTCCAACTCCAAAGGCCCAAAGTAAATTTTTAGAAGAGTTCTACCCTAAGAACTGCTAATTGCTATCTTATACAAGTTGTTTCAGGAAACAGGAAAAATTTAAAAAGCTGCTCCATTCCTTAGGCAATTGAAATCTTGACTCCAAAAACCAGTTAAATATTACCACTTCCTGAAACTTTCTTTATGCACCATACATACATGCATGCACACAACACAAGCTCATTTCACTAACAAGTAAGAACTGTAAAATTCAATTACTCAACAATGTAACAACACATCATGATTCAATTTACTACAGGAATGCAAGGCTAGTTTGATATCCAAAATAAGTATTTCCAAAACATGTATTTACTATTTACTTAATATACTGAAGAGAAAAGTTCAATAGAGCATCTTAATTGATACAGTTAAAAAAAAAACCAAAGGTCAGATTAAAAAACAGTAAATAGGCACTGAATTTAATGGAGATTTTATATTCATTCCCAGTATGAATAGAAATAAGACAAAGAATACTAATGTTTAACACAGTAGTGAAAGTCCTGGTAATGTTGTAAAGAAAAGTATGTGGTATAATGTAATGTGGAAGAACAGAGCTAAAACTGCCATTATTTGCAGATAAAATCTTGTGACTAGGGGGGCAAAACAGAACACATTACTACAATAAATTTAGCAAAGTTACTGGATACAAGAGCAACTTAAAAAAAAAAAAAAAACAGCAATCCTCTGTAAATCAAGAACAGCCAAACAGAAAATACAAAAAAAGATGCTATTCACAACAGCCACACAAAATATACAGAAATTAACTTTACCAACAGACTCTATGAGGATAACTTTGAAACTAAAGACACAGAATGTGACCTGAATAATTAGAAGTATGTGGATGAGACAATATTAAAATATATAATTCTGTAAACCTACAAATGCAATATAATTCCTATCAACGTTTTAAGGTTTTTTTGCTTGTTGACAACCCTGGTAAACTTAACTGTCAAAAATGTGGATGATTGGGGGAGAAGTATGAAAGGATGCAACCTGCCCTGCCAAATATTAAGACAACTATAAAGTCATAGTAATTAAGTGTGACAATGACAAGAGACAAAGACCAATAAAACATAAGAGTGCTGCTCAAAGACAAACATAGGTGTTTACAACTTGATATGCAATGAAGGTAGGTGGTACACCTAAATGGGGGAACAATGGATTGATTAGTGAATAGTGTTAAAAAAAAAAAAAAACAAAAAACAAAAAACTAGCTCATGTCACTGGAGGAGGACCCAAAATAAATAAATAAATAAATAAATAAATAAATAAACCTAGCTCAAAAAATGAGGCAGAAAAAAAAGGAACTGGAAGCCTACGTACAACAAATACAAAGGTAGACTCTAAAGGGATTTAAGACCTAAATGTAAAAGGTGAAACTATTCAATACGAAATGTAGCAGAAACCAGGAGGGACTTCTTAAAAAGTTTCAAAAGCACAAGCCCTAGGGCAAAATATTTTACTAAAATAAAACTTAACTGTTTACCAGAGGACTCCCTGGATAAATCAGTAGAAATGACACATTATTTAGAATGTCTAAAAACTGACAAGGGAATAACATTTGGAATACAAAGACTTTTGCAAAGCATTAAAAAAAAATTGCAATCTCAACAAGAAAGTGGAAAAAAGGTACCAATGGGCAACGAAAAAGGTTCAAGCATTATGAAGAAAAGCTAAAAACTCATTAGAAATCATAAAATACAAATAAGACAAAATGAGTCCACACCTCTTAGACTGATTTAAAAATAAAAACAAAAACACTATGAAGCTGGATGGTGCCAATTGTTGGCAGACATGAAGATGAATCTATCTTCTTGCATTGAGTACAGTATTTCTGGAAATCATGCTAGAAGTTTAATACTTAAAGGCTTCCATACTCTATGTAGGTGGCAATCCCACTGCTGAGCACACATCTCAAAGAAATTCTCACACAGTTCCTTTACAGGACATGTACAAAGATGTCTATAACAATAGAATTTGTGTTGATAAATAAGTCCATCATAGGAAAAGCAGATAATAAAACACAGCGAACACATACCACAGAGAACTAGGCAACATTTAGAAGCTACTAACTATAATTAACATATAGACAGTAACTGAATGGATCTTAAAATCACAAAAAAGTTTTTTAAATGTGTAAGCTGAGTAAGATATTCATGCTATTAATAATGATTTATGTCATCAGTGAAATAAGAAATCTGTATTTCTTCTAATTCTGTGCATTTCTAACATACCTCTAAACAAATCTCTGAAATGCTCAAGATCAGTATACTTCCTATAAACTTGAACCAAAATAAATAAACTTTAAAAGACCAATGCAAACAGGTGGTACTAAGCACAATTTTAAACTTCCAATAATCCTATACTGGATACTAACAGACAATAGGTTTCCACTATTGCATATCTAAATCCTAGATGGTCTTAAAAATAGATACGCCTGCAACGTTGATTACAGAAAGAAAAATAAGGACTATGGAAAAGTTGTACCTTTCAATGTATCCTGTTGGTGTTTCTACCAGACCATCAAGTCTTTCTTGAAGGGCTGCAAGAATCTGAGGATTTTGCATCATCTGAACAGTTAGCTGACGTGCTTTAAAAAAAAAAGGGCATCGAAAGAAGGATTTTATGAAAATGTATTATGCTTTTTTAATAGGACAATCCAATCTCATGAAGTTTTCCTAACTGGCCCATAAATTGCTGGTATATCTAATGAGTAGAGACGGGCAGGGAAAGCTAAAGAGAATACACTCTAGGAAAACCCAATGTTCAGGAATAATTCAGATTCCTAATCTATCTCTAGTCAAGACAGTTCTCAAGGCCACTGCCACAACTATATGAACAATATCCTTTCTCTTCCTGGTATGCTGTGTTCCACCCACCTTGCATTTTAGGAAGCTCAAAGCTTCATTCAGATGCCTATCTATGACTCTTGACAGTCCTCTGAATGCAGACAACACATATCAGAAAACTGCAAATATACTGACAGTTTTAGGCCCAGGAGAAAGGTGAAGTGAGTGATCTGAATGTTTATGTTTGATGCTTGTGTAATGTATTTCTATGTGTATGAATAAAGTTAATAAAGTTAATAGTTGGGACAGTCAAAGACTGTAACTAAAGCCAAACAAAATGTGGTTTTCAATGGCTGTTTAAAAACATACTCAATCCAAATATGCACTAGACTTATACAAAACAAATTACATTACTAACCTTCTCTTCATCATCAATACAGTTATTACACAAAGTGCCATAAACTTAATTTTCCCAATTACTTTTTTTGAGGTCAATTTACTTCTGATAATAATTCAATTACTGGATGATGTACACACAGCCAGGATAACCAATACAGATTTTTAAATATCAATATTGGTCACTGAGGATACAGTTCTGTATCTGTTAAGAAAATGTTACTAAACAAAAGCTGAAGCTATTAATACAAGTTCTGAAGTCTTTTCACAATTAACTTCCATCCGGCTTAAAAATGAAAAGCTGAGTCATCTGGTACCTTAATATTCTTGGCCCAGATCTACAAGACATACCCTAAGCAGTACAATCCCCCACCACCACTCCTTTTAAAAAGTATCTGCTAAAATAAATTGTGAATATTACCTACATTTAATAAATGGCTCTTCTGCTTGAAGGAGTGGATTTTTAAAAAGACACACACTACATGTTCTCCATATATTAAACACTAAACATACTGTTATAAGCACCACATCACAACCTGTAACATTTCTAAATTCAGACAGAACTCATGGGCAGCTGTTTGACACAAGTACACCAAGTCACTCCAACAATGCAGGATGCAAACAATGACTTCTAATTGAGTTGCTGTATCTATACCTACCCGCCCCTTTCTCTCCCTCTCTCTCAAACACACACACACACACACACACACACACACACACACACACACACACACACACACACACACTTACTAGAAGTATGGACCAGTAGATAAATGGGACAATGAGCAAGGGTCCAAAAAAATACACTGGTACTTATAACTACCCTCTAGTAGACATGTGCCAGCAATCACTGGCTCCTGAAGTAATTTAAAGTAATACCTTTGATTTTTGTTTCTTCACCAGTTTCCTCTTCTTCTACTTCTTCAACATCATCCAAATCTTGATCAAGTTCAGACTGTTCTTTGCTATAATATCATAGTATCACACCAAGGTTCAAATGTACCAATTACCAAAAAAAGTTACAGAAAAACTTAAAATTCATTTTCAAAATTAGTATCTCTTTCAAAGACATGAAATAGGAAATTCAAAAGGTAATTCCGTTTTCTAACTTCATATGTAAACAAGTACACACTGGAAGTGCTTAAACTTTCATTAAAAGCATCTGGTCAAATGTAAAGTTTATACTTTTGAAGCTTTATAAAATTGGTTTTGCAGGTTTTTGGGGAATGTGATGTCAACAAGTACGTGCATTCAACCGAATATCTACTGATTTTATTTTTCCTTCTGAGTAACAACATTCTCATTTTATATGAGATGGCAACACACCAAGCTAAAAGTCTACATTTCCTAGCCTACCTTTAGCTAGACTATTTTGACAGCAAGATAAAAAAGCAGAAATGCTGTATTTCTTTGAGGAAGTATCCTTAACAGGATGGTAGATAGCTGGGAAGCCTTTATCTTAATCCCTCTCCCCCTCCCACTTAGAATATGAATGTGATGGCTCAAGCTCCAGCAGCCACACTGGACCAGGAGGCATCCTAGAGAATGAAAGGCACCAGCTAAAGAAAAAGGAGTTAGGAAAACAGAAGAGTCCTGGATCCCTCATGGCTGTGGAGCAACAATACTAGCCTATACTATCTTTGGAGTTTCCTTTTCTTTACTTCATAGTGGAGGTCAGAAAGAATAAAGTGAAGACTTCTGAGTCTAGCTCTTGTTTAGAACAAAGCCAAGATGATAGCACCATTCAAAGAGAAGGTTAAAAAGTAATAAGATAGCATCCTTCCCATTTCATCTTAAAAAAAAAAAAATCACCAAAAATCTAATTTTTGAACATGAGATTACATCTAGCATTAGAAAGGAAAATAAGGATTCCTAAGTCAATATAAAACGTCATTGTATAATTCCTGTGTAAATTTTTTATTTTAACATTTGGATTAGAAATGTAGTTGCTTTTGTGTCTAAACAGCATTTGAAAAATTAATTTTCCATAGGGACAAATAATGACTTAATTTTCATACAAGTACAGAAAAAAATCAACTGTACTCTGGCAGCATAATTCAGTCTTCAGAAATGATACATATAATTTCTGAAAGCTTTTTTTTTTTTTTTTGGGAGACAGTGTCTTGCTCTGTCACCCAGGCTGCCTGTAGTGCAATGGCACAATCTCAGCTCACTGCAACCTCTGCCCCCCAAGCTCAAGCAATTCTCATGCCTCAGCCTCCTGAATAGCTGGGACTACAGGAGTGCGCCACTGCACCTGGCTAATTTTTGTATTTTTAGTAGAGACAGGCTGGGCTGGTCTCAAACTCCTGGCCTCAGGTGATCCTCCCACATCCGCCTTCCAAAATCCTGGGATTACAGGCATAAGCCACCATGCCCAGCCTATTTCTGGAAGAACTTTGATTTAGTATAAACTTTAAGTGTTTGATAAGTGTACACGCTTAAGGGTCACTGGTTACAGATAACTGGAGCATCTCCTCCTCTCGTGTCTTTAATCAACTGAACATCTATATCCAAAGGCTTTAAAACAGCTGTCCACAAAGTACGCCCATGTGGCCAAATCCAGCCCACCCTATTATTGTAAATAAAATTTTATTGGAACACAGATGCACTACACATTTATGTATTGTCTGCTTTCACACTACATCAGCAGAGTTGAGTACAGTCATCCCTCAGAGTCTATGATGGACTGGTTCCAGGAAACCTCCCTACCAAAATCCTGGGATGTTCAAGTCCCTTATATAAAATGGCACAGTAATTACAACTAACCTATGCACATCCTCCTGCATACTTTAAATCACCTCTAGATTACTTATAATAATACTATATACCATGTAAACGTTATGTAAATAGTTGTATTATGCTGGGCCAGACAAAGTGGCTCATGCCTACAATCCCAACATTCTGGTAGCCAAGGCAAGAGGATCACTGGAGGCCAGGAGTTCAAGACCAGCCTGATCAACACAGTAAGAATTCTCTATTAAAAACAAAACAAACAAACAATAGTTGTTATGTTCTATTGCTTATTTGTATTTATTATTGTGCTGTTATATTTTATTGTTTTTTACCCTAATATTTTCCATCTGCAGTTGGTTGAATTCATAGATGCAAACTCATGGGTGCTGAACCCACAGACACAGAGGGCCAACTGCAGTTAGAGAATCGTATGTGGCCCAAAATGCTGAAAATGTTTACCACCAAGCCTTTTACAGAGAAAGGTTTACTGACTCTGGTTTTCAAGCACAAGAATCCCCTCTGACTTCCACCCTCCCAGGGCTAACAGGCATCCAAAATTAAATAATAAGGAAGGGGGAAATCAAGCTGTCACAACCAATTTACTCTTTTTAAAGTTTAAAATGAGAGTTTCAAAGTTAAGATGGCAGATGCCACAAACTCATCTGATCTTAATCCTTCTAAAATCTCCACTAAAATTATGATAAAGGGTTTTTTTGTTTTGTTTTGTTAGCAGGCTAACACTGAAATCAAAGAAAACAAGGGCAGCAACATTTTGGAAGCTGGAAACCAGACAAGTGATAATTTCATTGAGAGAACTGAAATCTAAGATTAGCAGTGGGGAAAGCTGAGAAGCAGCCCAATCACAGTCTTCAAAAGGATAAGAACTGGTAGTACCAGGTACATTTCTAGAACTAGGGCAAGAGGTGGGACAGGAGAGAAGGTTGCTAAAACAAGAAAGTAAAAACTGATAAGCAGTTAAATCATTAGATCTTCTCCACACTAGCAGAAATATTCAGTTTCCTCTCAGGAAAGGGTAAAATTCAGAACTTGGACTGCAAGACAACAGACACAGTCAACAGTATCAAAGATATAGGACTATGTACACATTAGAATGCTAAATGTAGAGCCTCCTCTACATTTAAAGGAACACCAGAAGCCAGATCTTTACCCAGACACTGTTCAACGATGAATCTGACTAGCCCAAAAAAAAAAAAATGACCATTCTAACACTGGGGTTTCTAACGAATGCCCACTCTGGTGACCCTACACTGAAATCCCAAATTAACAAGCCTCCCCACTCCAACGCTCAAATTTTCCAATCAATTTTCTTTTTTAAACATGTCTGAATTGTCCCTACACCCCACCCAATCCAATCTTAATGAGCAGCCAACCAAGTATTGATTTATATTTGAGGAAACCATCCTAGATTGAGACCAAAACAAATGAGGGAAAGAAAATGTAAGAGCAAATGGACTATAAAGATGGAAGAAACATCCAGAGAAAAGACATTATCATCTATGAAACAAGAAGAGGATGCTATTTAAAAAAAAAAACAAAAAACAAAAAAAACAGGAAGAACGAAGCAGGTCTTTGAAACTAAAACAACAGAAATTTTAAAACTCAACACAAGCTGAGTCTTCAGTTCTGTCCAGAAAGAAGAGCAAAGAGACAGAGATGGAAAATAGGACAAAAGATCATGAGAGCAATCCAACACACAACATCTAATAGTAGCTCCAGAAAGAGAAAACAAATGAGGCAATCACAAACTTCAATCAAGAATATCCCTGAACTAAAAGCCACTGAATTGCTGCACTGAAAGGGTCCACCACTGAATATGTAACATTAAGAGAAAAAAAAAAAATGTGAAAATTTCAGAACTCTGAAGCCAGAGTAGCTTCCAGAAATGTATATATAGTGTAAATGTACATATTTCTTAATTATCACACACAAATGGTTAATTACAATGACTCTGAACTTCAACACAGCAACCCTGGAAGCAAGGTGACAATGAAGCAATGCCTTCAAAATTCTGAAGAAAAATGATCCCATCTTACTATCCTACACCCAAACTATCCGGCATAAAGGTAGAATAGTCGTTTTCAGTCATGACATGTCTTAAAATAATTTAGCTCCCTTGTACTCTTCCAAGAAGGTACTAACAAACTGAGAAAGCAATGTGAGATATGGCAAACAACAAACCCAAGAGGAGAAACAAGGTGAAACCTCGGGAAGATAGTAAAATAGATCCAATGACAGCCATGTCACCAAGGTTAAGCAATCCAAATTAGAGGTGTGACACAGGAGACAATCACTTTGGGAACCATTATTATTAAAAATGCCGTTTCCACTCTTCTGGTTTTTTTTTAATGCTGAAGACAGAATGCATAAGTCACTCATCTGTTTTTTTTTAATGCTGAAGATAAAATGCGTAAGAGTGGCCCAAATTCTTATTTGTACTTCTATGTGTTGATCTCGTACTGAAGTTTCCAGCCCTCCCACTATCATTCGCTGATGCCTACAACAGCTATGGAAAATAATTTAGCATCCCCTCACTCCCAAGTGCTCTATTTTAACCCAGGCTACTGTAAAATTACACGCGACAAACACTGTGTACCTCATCCCATTCTTCCTGACCCTGTTTCTATAAAACATCCATCCACATTAGAATCCTGCCACGTGCCAACTTGATTAAACCTATACTTCCCAGGACACATGACCTTGCCCAATACTTCTCCACAATAAGTCTTTATAAAGCCTCAGGAAACTTGAGGCCAGACTATGACCCAGATAGTCTTTCTTCCTTGTTATCCTATCTTATAGCCTTCAATTAACAGTGGCAAAGTGGCAATGTTGCTTTACATAGCTAACTTTGTGATCACTATTCAGATTTTCTAAATTAAACACTGATTATTTATAGGTGGTAAAGCTCTGAAGGAAAGCAAAGAAAGGAATTAGCAAAAGCCAGGATAGCACTTATAAGCCTGCAAGGAAAAGGTGCAATTGAGAAGGGGCACACAAGGCTTCTGATAGTAATGTTCTATTTTTAACTTGTCTGAATATTCCTTGAGCTCTATATATAAATACATTTTATACACATTTTGGGTGTTTGGTACATTACAATGCAAGCAGTAAATCTTTGGGAAATATATACAATAAAAATGAATTCTGCAAGTATTTATAATCCATTATCATGCTCAGCACTTTCTTAAAAACGGTGACAAATGGTTTAGTATATATGATGGTTTCGAATATACGATCATAAATATGCTAATGATCATATATTCTATATTTTACCTTGAATACAATGCACTAGACTTTTGTAAAAGTAGGTACTAAGCATTACTAACTACATTTTCATAATATATAATTCATACTACTTGCTGTTAAGAACAGAGTACAAAGTGATGCCAAATCTCTGAAAAAGAACCAACTCTCTGCCACTTACTTGTCAATGTCTGCCATGTTGTAAGAACTCCAAATATCTATGGAGAGAAACATCAATGTTAAAAAAAAGTATATGATTAAAAAAAAATAAGAAACCAAAACCCTTTAAATCAATACCATGCTGAAAACTATCCCAAGAAATGTCTACTTCCTTTAAAATACTATCAGTGTTAAGAAGAAAAAACTCATGGAACATGCAAATTCTTCCTTACTAGTACCAAAAATAATTTTTCAGAGGATATTACTTAAAACAAAAAAGTTACCACTAAGCTTTCAGAATCGGTTGTATAAAGACTATGATAATAGCACCATTGGTTAAAAACAAAACTAACATTTGCTAGAATCATAGGAAAGGAACAGTACAAAAGGATCTTCATTCAAATTCTTTCAACAATCAAGAAAGGTCAATTTCTGCTTAAATTTTTAGACTACTTAGCATCTTAAATCCATTTCGTATTTAGCAATATTCATTTTATGTAATTCATGTTTAAGAAAACCAAAATCTGATGCCTACTGTACTCACTATGCCCTCTGGATATCTTTTTAAAAGACTTAATCCCTGGATCAAATAGCCATTTAGACTACTTCAAAAGCTCTAGGTCCCAACCTTAATGTCAGGTAAGCCTTCCCTATCTCTCCAAATGTACATGTACCTCATGTTAGATAACTGACAACCACCAACCTCCAGCTTCCCCTAGATATGCTGGGGACATTGTCAAGACTTGTGGTTACCAGACCTGAGTAAGTTTACTGTTAAGACTGACCAGAGGATATCCTAAGTTCCTTCTCACTAAAAGATTAGTATGAACCTGGAGAATACTGCTTTTGGAAAAACAAATCTTAAAGCAGATGTGTTATATTCAGGCAGAAAAAAATGGTAGAATGCCACAGGTAATCTACAGATTACCAAAAAAAACTAAACCAAGTTTAGATAGAATCCATGTTAAAATCAAGTTTATCTTAGCCAGGCACAGTGGCACGAGCCTGTAATCCCAGCTGCCCAAGAGACAGGAAGATCTTTTGAGCACAGGAGTTCAAGGCCTGCCTGGGAAATACAGCAAGACCCTATCTCTAAAAAAATAATGAATAAATAGAATCAAGTTATCTGGTAAAAATTAAAAGCTTAATACATATTTAATTCACAAAATCCTGCATGTGTTTACTTTCATAGCAACGTATTATGCCTATGAACAAAGAGTTAAAAATGGAAAACATCCTGATTTTAGCAGTTAAGTGCTAATATTTGGGGGAAACATTATTACTGACCTAGTATCTATCCTTTAGAGTAATTATAAAGAAAATTATTCTTCCTAATGTATCTAACTCTGTAAATATTTTGTATTTGTTATAAATAATTCCTAATAGTACTGATGAATTTTTCTAGTGATGCTGGGTAATGAGTCAGCATTTACAAAGTGTTTAGCAATTATGAATATTAATCAAAAATAAGAAAAATACTGAACTCTGACATCAAAGAAATCCAAGCAGGATTCCAGTTTGTCTATCACATCATCAATAACTTCCTTTTAATACAGGGAAACCTGTGGTGCACATGCATCCTTATTTCCGGCTAGTGTTCCTGTATCTTTTCTGGAGAGCAACCTGACAATAGGAGTATCAAAAGCCTTAAACATGTCCATCTCAGCCAGGCACTATGGCTCACACCTGCAATCCCAGCACTTTGGGAGGCCGAAGCAGAAGGACCGCTTGAGGCCAGGAGTTTAAGACAAGCCTTGGCAACACAATGAGACACTGTCTCTTAAAAACATAAAAATTAAAAAAACAAAATATGTCCATCTCCAGATTTATTCACTTATGAGCTCTACCATGAAAAAATTATAAAGAATCTAATGCCTTTGCTTTCCATGTTCACCTAGAAGATTCTTCCACAGCTCTGAACAAGTCCTGCACATCCTTTGGCTCTCAGTTCAAAGTTTCACTCCCCAGAGATGCTTTCTCCAACCTGCACATTCCGGTTAAGTAAGATTTCTTGGTTGTACACACACTCCTATAAAGCTTTCTTTTCTTTCCACCATAAGATGTCTCAGTCTGTAATTATAAATTAGTTTGACCTATGGTCTGTCTCTCCCAACTGACAAGATTCATGATTACAGGAATTATATCTGATCTTGACAATCATAGCGTTGTCTTCTTTGGGGTAGCACACAAAGCTTATTATAAACTTAGTACTATAATGGAATATGCAAAAATGGAATGCTTTGCAGTCACAAATGAAACAGATATGAGTTGATATGAAGGAACACCAAAGCAAGGTATAGGATGTATGCCGAAATCCCCTTTGGATATGGAAAAAAGAAAAAAAAAAAAAAAATATATATATATATATATATATATCTCCACTCATATATGCACATACTTTAATACAAATAAACCCTTTCTGAAAACATACACCAAAAACCTAACCAGAGTAACCTAATGAGAAAGAAGGGACTGGGGATAATGAGAACTAATTTCCCATTCACCATTACTGTCATGTGTGGATTATATGTTCTGAGAAATGTGTCTCTGGGTGATTGTATTGTTGTTCAAACATCAAAGTATACTTACACAAACCTAGATGGTATAGCCTACTACGCACCTAGGCTATGATACAGACTATTGCTCCCAGGCTACACACCTATACAGCATGTGACTGTATTGAATACCATAGGCAACTTTAATATAATGGCTAAGTATTTATGTGGTGCATGACTGCATTTGGTTTTCCAACACACAGATTTATATAATAATTTCCAATACACAAATTTATTCTGAGATTTGGCAGGTTTAATATATAGTGTCTACTAAACCCAGCAATTGTCAAAAACAGAAACAAAACCTAAAACTTCCAAATTTAAATTTTTATAACATTTTAATGTGTTCACAGAATGGCTACACTGCTAACCTCAATGTCCATTTGCAGCATTACATTTACAGTTTAAATTCTTAAAATGAAACTTTAGTAAAGAGGATCCAAGACAGAACATTAACAGGAGGCATTTACTCCTCCAGACAAGGCTGCTCTAACCTGCTCATTCTGGCTACATTGTATTTCTTGGTTGTAAGATAGACCTAATTTTCTAGTCCGTTGTAGTCAGATCATTTGGGCTGACATCAACTTTGTAGCAATCTACAAACTAAGACAAACAACTTCTGGCTCTATTTCATCATCTATATAAAGCAGAAAAACATCTGAGGAAGTGGGACCCAAAAATCCGCATTCTAAACAAGAAACTCAGCTTCTGAGAGGTGGTTCTCAGGTAGACCACATTGAGAAACACAAGTTTAGGTTAATACCTCTATTAATTTTTTACTGCAGTTGACATTAAATAAAATCAGTGAGAATCTTATTTGTTATACATTAAATTGCATTCCAAGATCTCTGTGAAAAACTTTCATTCCTGAAAGCGACAAACTAGATTATGCAGATCAATTCTACCAATGAAAAACATGGCCAGACGCAGTGGCTCACGCCTGTAATCCTAGCACTTTGAAAGTCCAAGGCAGGCGAATTGCCTGAGCTTAGGAGTTCGAGACCAGCCTGGGCAACATAGTGAAACCCAGTCTCTACTAAAATACAAAAAATTAGCCGGGCGTGGTTGCACACACCTGTAGTCCCAGCTACTCAGGAGGCTGAGGCAGGAGAACTGCTTGAACCCAGAGGAGGAGGCTGCAGTGAGCCGAGATCACACCGCTGCACTCCAGCTTGGGTGAGAGCAAGACCGTCTCACAAAAAAAAAAAAAAGAAAAAGAAAAAGAATTAAAAGTACAGATGTTTCTTAACAAAAACATTTTGTTAAAAATCTTAAAAGCACTGAAATGCTAACAAGATAGTAAGGAATTACCAGCCCAAAACTGAGGGCAAAACAGGAAGCAGAAGGAAGGCATTTTTGCACTGAGGTCAACTGCCAATTATCAGAAACGTGAACTTTGGTTTTAACCAAAGTTAAAATTCTGGGCCTGTCCACGGTGGCTATCTTTATGGTAACCCTCCCAAATTAAGCAGGAACCCCAAAATGCTATATCCTCAATAATAAATTCATTCTCCTGGACAAACAGCCCAAATTTACCTCATCTGTATTGCCCTCCAAACCCCAAGCTATGTACTTAAAATGATCTGTCCCTGGTATATTCAGACACCTGTATATCAAAATTAAATGAAAGCTTCCTTCTAGACCTTAAAAAATTCATACAAGTAATTTTCACAGCCAACAGGAGAAACAGAAAATGTAACAGAAATCAATCCTACACAAAGACTTAAAAATTGTCAGACTATAAACAAATACATACCTACAGACATAGTAAGCCTGGTTGTCTTTGATCTAAGTTTGAAAACACACTGTCTGCAAGGAAGTCATCTATTAAAGGTGATATAACAAAATTTGGAAAACTAGAACTTCTAGAAATAAAAATAACAAATCAAACTAAATGGGCTGGCTTAAGAGTAAGATACACAGCTGAAGAGAGAATTAAGTGAGCTGAAATGAAGCCTAGAAGAAAACTTTGAAAATATGGCAGAGCCACAGAATCTAAAGGACTGAAAATACTGAAATGAAAAGACACGTTAGGATCCAATGAAGCCTAATAAAGACTTCATACAAGTTCTAGGAGCAGGAGGACAGAATATTTGAAGAAGTTAATACGCAGTAATTTTCCATTTCCTTAAGTGATGAAAGACACCAATCCACAGATTCAAGTAGCCCTACAAATCAAAACCATAAAATAAAGAATCCATATATATATATTTATCCAGCTCCGGATACGTCAGTAAAAAGGCAAGATAGCAAAAACAAATTCATCTCAAAAGCACACACAGAAAAGGTAGATTAACTTCAAAGGCACAAAAAGACTGACAGCTGTCTTCTCTTCAATAAGACACTAAAAGACAACAGAATCCTCAATATGTTGAAAATAACTAAGGCTCTTAAAATACTATCCCCAACCAAAACATCTTTTAAGAATGAAGGTGAGGCCATGTGCAGTAGCTCACATCTATAGTCTCAGCACTTTGGAAGGCTGGGGCAGGAGGATCGCTTGAGGCCAGGAGTTCAAGGCCAGCCTGGGCAACACAGATCATCTCTACAAAAAATTAACATGCCTGCTGTAGTCCTAGCTACTCGGGAGACTGAGGCAGGAAGAGCACTTGAACCCAGGAGTTTGAGGTTACAGTGAGCTATGATCATGCCACTGCACTTCAACATACCTCCTTAAAAAAAAAAAATCTGTAATGTAAAAGACAGTTTCAGAATAAAACACTAACCAGAGTTGGTATCACGTATTAATGTCAGGAAAAAACAGACTTCAAGGAAAAACATTAAGATAAAAAGGTCACTTTATAATAAAAGGTTCATACATATATGGTGTGTATAAGATCTCAAAAGACATAACTGACCCTAAAAACATGCTTGAAGGCATTTTTTTTTTTTTTGGAGACAAGGCTTTGCTCTGTTGCCCAGGCTATAGTGCAGTGGCGTGATCACAGCTCACTGCAGCCTTGACCTCACAGGCTCAAGTGATCCTCTCACCTCAGCCTCCTGAGTAGCTGGGACTACAGGTATGCATTCTCCACCACACTCAGCTATATTGTTTTAATTTTTTTTGTAAAGACAGGGTGTCTCACTATGTCGCCTAGACTGGTCTGGAAATTCTGGGCTCCCGCCTTGGCCTCCCAAAGTGCTGTGATTGATTACAGGTGTGAGCCACCACACCTGGCCTCCTGAAAGCAAATCTTCCTTCCTAAACTGAACTAAAAACAAAATCTTCCACTGAAGAGGGGAGGCAACTGACTGAACTAATTGGATACATAGAGCTGACATAAGGCTAAGAAACCATTACCCAACTGCAGTCACATAACGTTTCAGTCAACATAGGACTGCATATACAACGGTGATCCCACAAGATTATAATGGAGCTGAAACATTCCTATTGCCTAGTAATGTCACAGCTCAATTCATTATTCATGTTTGTGGCGATGCTGGTATAAACAAACCTACTGCAGAGTCATATAAAAGTATGGCACTTACAATTATTTACAGTACATAATACTTGATAAGGACAATAAATGACTTATTGGTTTATGTATTTACTATACTATGCTTTTTGTGGTTAGAGTACACTCCAACTTATTTTTTAAAAAGTTAAAACTGCCTACAGTATTCAACATAGCAACATGCTATACAGGTTTGTAGCCTAGGAACAACAAACAGGCTATACCACATAACCCAGGTATGTACTAGGCCGTACCATCTAGGTTTGTGTAAATACATTCTATGACATTCACAAAAGGATGAAATGGCTTAATGATGCATTTCTCCAGAACACATCCCCATCATTAACCATGCATGACTGTGTATGTAAACAAATTCTATGTTGGAAGAAGACTTCATGACCATAACTGCTATATAGCTTTTCCCTAGAGCACAGTGGGATACAAGGTGGAGTGCTTTTGAATTTCATGCTGCTATGGTTTGAGTATTTGTCCCCTCTAAAACTCATGTTGAAATTTAATCCCCTATGTGGCAGCACTGGGAGATGGGGGTCTTTAAGAAGTGATTGGATCATGAGGGCTCCACCCTCACAAACGAATTAATCCATTCATGGATTAATGTATTTCTTTATAAATTACCCAGTTTCCCACCAGGGGAGCTGGAGATCCAAGCTACCCAGTTAGCACACTCAGCCCCCTCCCCATGTGATACCCTGCACTGCCTTGGGAACCTTCAGAGTCTCCACAAGTAAGGTTCTCACCACATGGGGCCCCTCGATCTTGGATTTCTCAGCCTCTATAACTGCAAGAAATAAATTCTTTTTTTTTTTAATAAATTACTCAGTTTCAGGTATTCTAAGCAACAGAAAATGAATATTCATGCTGATTTATAGCAGAACAATGTAAGTCAACATTCTTTCAAAACCAGGATAAAAATTATCTCATCATAAGTTATCACCGCTCATGTACGTAACCATGGATGGGTTATCTAACCACTCCATACCTATTTTTTTTCCTTGTTAAAATGTTGATGCTACCTGTCTCTGAGTAAATTAAATGAGCTAATAATACACACAGAATTTAAAACAATGCCTGAATAATCAATCAGTGTTGCCTATTATATTATTTATCCCTGTTATGCTCTTCTGTACCCTCTTTAGAAAATAATTCCAAGACCGAAATTATAACTCTAGACAGGTGTGGTGGCTCACACCCATAAACTCAGCACTTTGGGAGGCCAAGGCAAGATCGCTTGAGGTGAGGCATTTAAGACCAGCCAGGGCAACACAGCAAGAGCCTGTCTCCACAAGGAAAAAATATATATAACCCTGTTTCCCAATAAAAATCAAAATGTACAAAACTTCTGAATAAGTAAAAATATATACAAATATGCAGGAAGTAAAAGGCAGAGTTGGTAACCAAAGGTATAGAAGCCAATTTCTATGGCAAGCCCAGTAATGTACTCTAATGTTCTGCAATCATTGTGCTAAACGACTTACATATGGATAGGTGTAAAGTAACAACTCTCTCCTTCTAACCCCTATTCTGCCCAAAAACTTATTTAGATGAAACTAGTTTGAAATGGAACTTAAAATCATCAATTATAACAGGTTCCTTTGTGTAAACGCTGTATTACTCTATGACCCCTTTACCCTTTCCTTCCTTTACAGCTCTCATCACAATTTAACATTCTACATCTAAGCAACCAATTTGCCTCTTTTGCTTATGACATAAGATACATGTCCATACAGGTCTAGATAGTTACCCAAAGAATAAACTGAGAACACAAGTAATTACAGGTTTGATTAAACTTGAAGATCTGAATACACTGATCATTAATATTTTGATATTGATGAGGAGTCATTCTCTCTAATCCTTTGTTTCAAATTTACAACCAAGAAGTGAATAAAATATTGTATTTTGACATCTTCAGACCTTTGAAGTCCAACAGATACTGCTTCTTTAGCCCCTTCTACAAAAAGACCCTTAGTTTTGAACATATTTTGAGAATTTAGAATCAACTCAGTTTTACCAGGAGCCAACAGGAGCAAGCTGAATAAAATGAGATGGCATTTTGGATTACATTAGTTATGGTACAGGTATTCGTTTCAAAAATTTCATTAAAGGCCAAGTGCAGTAATTTACCATATTCAGTATTAGCTTTATAATTCTGCAAATCAATGGGTCTAATATAAAAATAGGCACTTTGTAGCAGATAAAATTTAGAAAGATATTCAAATTGGTATAGTGAAAACTTTCAAATTTCTATTTACTAACATAATGTTGACTTGGAGGGAGAATCTATGAAAGTCGGGTTTTATGACAGAAGATGTCCAAGTCCACCTACCAGGGTTTAGTTCCATACATTCTCCAAAGGACAGTATTCTTAGAACTAAACTATAGATTTAGGCCATTTATTTAAACTTGGGCAACTTCAAACAAGCTTGAAACACAAGAGTGCCTTGAAAATAACTGTAAAAGTCATTTATTTCCCTTCGATTTTTAAATGGCACCCTATACATAAAAGGTTTTTCCCGTATTCAGTCAAAGGTAATGTATATTACTTCCAAAGTAAGTATAGGAGTATTAATTTAAGCTGACCAAAAAAAGAGGACCCAGATACTCGTTTCCAAAGATGTTTTGAATCCACCTATTTTCAAAAGGCCAAATTTCATTTTACAGCTCTTGTGAAACCAGGCAAGCAGTGTAAATTTTAAAATGCAGCAGTGGGATATCTTCAAATGTAGCAAATGTAGCAGATTTTTTAAATGTAGTTGTTTCAAAACTGATCAGTGACCGTCTAAAATACGGGCTCCTTGAGGACATCCTGCGCCTGGTTCATCCTTTTTGTACTCTCAAAGTCTAGCCTTCCCAGATAGGACCTCAGTCCCAGCCTCCCTACACTGCCATCCCCCAGATCTTTAGGGCAGTGGGGTTCATTGACAAGGTTGCAGGCTACAAACTTGGCTAAGTTTATACTAACACCTCATTCCATCCCACCTCCCATCTTAAAAAGGAAACCGTTAAGTATCTTATTCTAGTGACTTCAATAAAGGAACTAATTTATAAGACAGCCAAGAACAATTAAAGTCATAAAGGGCCAAACATTTTATTTTCATCTAAGAACCGTTTGCAGGGGTGGTCCGATCTTTTGGCTTCCCTGGGCCACACTAGAACTGTCTTGGGCCACACGTAAAATACATTAACTAGCTGATGAGCTTTTTTTTTTTTTTTTCCAAAAAAGAAAAAAAAAAAACCTCAGGAATTTGTGTTGGGCCACATTTAAAGCCGTCCTGGGCCCGCGGGTTGGACAAGCTTGGTTTAGGGGTTTAGATCGATTAGGATCAATACTCCCCAAATAAAAAACCCTGATCAAGACACCCATCTAACTGTACCTGGGAAACACAATAACAACCTTTTGCTAATAAGTTAATATAAGGGCTATATACGCGTTAACTTTTTAAAATACTAGCAGTGGAGGCCCTTCCTTATCATCAGCTAACATCCACAATCTCTGGTACCAATAAAAAGATTAAGACCAAAGAGAAGCAGGGAAGAGTTTGAAACCCAGGGACAGGGCTTACTCGCTTACTCTTCCTTTTCACATTCCACCGTCTCTACAACTTTCAAAGTAAGCATAGCCCGAGGGCAAGGGTCTCCAACCAGGCCCAGCCAGTGGCCATAAAGCCCATTACCACGTGTGGAGCGAAGCCGCCGGGGGTTTCCCCTCCCCGCGCGGCCGCCCCCAATGGGCGGAGAGCCCGGGAGCGTCGCAGCCTCCCCCGCCCCCTCCCCGCCTCGGGGCCTCATCCCTCCACAGCCCCTCCCTCCCGTCGGAATTCGGAGCCTCCGCCGTTCTTTTCATCTCCCAGCGGCCTCCCTCCTGGTATTATTTTTGAGGGAAAAGCAGGGGGGTGTCCAAGAGGCGGCCGGCTCTGCACTCGGCCCGGCCTGTACGCCGGGGGCCTCCCGGTCCTCGCGGCGCAGCCGAGTCTCAGGGCACCCGGGCGTCACCGCGGCCTCGCTCCGGTCCACGCGGAAAAGACGGTGGAGCTCAGAGAACCTTAGGCCTCCAGGCCGCGCCAACCCCTACGTCGCCTCAGCCGTCCCCCATAAAAGCGCTGGTCGGCCCCGGGGCCCGTCTCAGGCTCCGGGGTCCGGACTCCGCGGTCCTGTCCGACCTCACAGGACGACCCCGGAGGCCACGGGCGGCCAGCGGCCCCGACTCCTGGCTCCCAGTCCCTCCGTCCCTCCGGCCCTCCCATCTGCGCAGGCCGCCCAGCCAACACCACGTTCCCCCTTCCCTTCCAGGCCCCCATCCGTTACCGGCGACTAGTATGGGGAGCCAGGCGGCCGGAGCTGCGCAGGCAGTGACTCAGGGCGGCAGCGGCAGCGGGAGGAGCAGGAGGCGGCGCCGCGAGCAGATGGCGCTAAAAAAGACCCAAGAGCCCGCCGCTCGCGCTCATATACAATTAGCGTCAGCACGTAGGGCCCTTTCGCCGCCCTCCTCCCGGCCTTGTAGTCTCCCAGCAACGCGAGCGAGAGGCGGGTCCAGGCCGGGTTGCCTAGCAACTGAACCGTCCTCCTTCCCCGGCGACCTCCATACCCGCACCGAGGATTCCTGCAACCCCGAGACCCAGACGCCGCGCTTGGGCTCCTCTGGTTCCCGCCGGTGTCTAACCTACTCTGTTAAGCACCCAACCATATCTTTTCTCCCTGCTGAGCCGGAAAGGAAATTTCAACCCCATCAGTTGTGGGGAAGGCCTGGCTCGCGTGCCCGGCGCCCGGCCCGCCCCGCCCCCTTCGGCGTTGTGCTGGGAACGCTCAGGGCTGGCGCCAGTCGCCTGGTCCCTCGCTCGCCGCAGCCTAGACGGCGGACGCTCCCTGTCAAGGCCTAATTCCTGCAACTCGCCGGCCCCTGGTAACCATTTTCCCTCCCCGCCTAAGAAAAACAGTTTTTTCCTCTAGACCACTTCGGCGGCCTCTTCTGACAGTTTTGCTTCTCCTATGCCAGCGGGTCTCCGCGCCTTTAGGGGGTGCTCGTCATCCTTTGCCCCCCAACCCCCCGCCACATCCTCGTAACTGATGTACAGTCCGTCAGTTCGGCTTCAGTTCTTTTGACGGATGAAAATGGCATATTTGTGCATTCTCTGGATGCGTTATAATGAGGACACTCAGTACATCCGTTGTTTCATCTTTCTGAAAAAGTAAATCACATTAAATCCTCAGGCTTGTAAAACCTCATAGCTAATTTTCAAGTGATGATGAATTGACTAATACTAACTCAAAAAGTTGTTCTCAGAGTATGGTCTGAGGGTCCCCAGACCCTTTCATGGGGAAGGCCAAAACTATTTCCATATTAATGTCAAGACTGCCTTTTGCATTCTCATTCTCTCACAAGTGTACAGTGGGGTTTTCCGGAGGCTACGTGACATGTGATAAGGAAACAGACTGAAAATAGAAGCAGATAGGAGAATCCAGTCATCTGCAGTTAAACCAGACGTTAAAGAGATTTGCAAAAACTCGATTTGGGGGCAAGGGGGAGTAGTTATTTTTCATATAAAAAATTATTTTTTGTTAATATTTGATTGCTTTATTGTTTTTAAATGAAATACTCTTAGAATTTCTCACTTTTAATTTCTGATATAAATATCAGTATCAGTAATGCACATAAAAGTTCTTTGGGGTCCTCAACTTTTAAAGGAGTGTAAAGGAATCCTAAGACCACAAAGTTTGAGAACCTCTTCTCTAAATCTTGCATTTATTGAAACTTCAAACTGCCTAGAATCTCCTATTGTAATCCACACATTTAGCAACTATATCTTCCATTTTAGGGGATACAATGTTTTCCTTGGCCCTCCAGAACCTCATTGAAATTATTTGCCTTTCCCACTCTATACTGCAGATGACTCTGTTTATTCATTCATTTTAGTTTTTCATATACGATTCCTTTGTTGTTCTCATAGCCTATTCCTGTACACCCTTCTCAACACTGATGTAATTCTACAAGGAGCATAATAGCATCAATAATGGATCTTCAGGAAGAACCCACTATACATAAACAAGGTAGACCAGTGCTCAGTTTGAACATAAATTTGACACATTAATTTCAATAAGAACTTCAGGAATGTTGCATTTTAATCAAAGCTGTGCACGATGCAAGGTAATTAGCATATTAAAATGAACTAAATAACTTTCACTTTCTTTCCATAAATCTTTATAGTAGCAGAATTTCTGAGACAAAATTGAGAAGTTAGCTTTTGTGATGGTTTTTATCCTACACCAGAGAGCCTCATCAATTTTCGGCACTTCGCTCATGAAGGCTCTGGATTTTTTAGGTTTCACCACCCCCCCACCAACCCCTATAACTTAGGTGTTATCATTACCAGTACATATGCTCTTTCCCCCTTTTCTCCAGCTTCCTCTTCTTTTTTCCGTGTATCCTAGCCAATCTAAGAAACTAAACAATAAAATATTTCTAATAATGCATGCCTTTGTAATATAGTCTTTTGAACCAGTTTGTAAATCTAAGTCTTTGCCATTAAAGTTCAGGGAAGGGCAGACATTTATGCATTCATTCAACAAATATTTATGTCAGGCACAACTTCGGACTCTGGAAATACAGCATTTAGTAAGAAAGACACGGTTCTTGATTTTTTTGAAGTTATGGTCTAGTGAGGTGAGGCAAATGATTAGAGATAAAATAATTTTACTAATAAAATATTAGTAATAAAACAATTTCACTTATCAATAATAAATAATTGATAAGTGAATGCTATAAAGAAAATAAAATGAGAAAAGGGGTAGGAGGTGACTGACCTGAAGATACCTTTGAGCTTTTTTTTTTTTTTTCGACGGAGTCTCACTCTGTTGCCCAGGCTGGAGTGCAGTGGCGCGATCTCGGCTCACTGCAACTTCTGCCTCCCGGTTTCAAGCAATTGTCCTTCCTCAGCCTCCCGATTAGCTGTGACTACAGGCATGCGCAACCACGCCCAGCTAGTTTTTTTGTGTTTTTAGTAGAGATGGGGTTTCACCATGCTGGTCAGTCTGGTCTCGAGCTCCTGACCTCAAATGATCTGCCTGCCTCAGCCTCCCAAAGTGCTGGGGTTACAGGTGTGAGCCTCTGCATCCGGCCACCTTTGAACTTTTTACATTGGCCCCTCTTATACCCCCAAATCACACAATGTAGTTAACTCATCTAACTTAATTGCAATAAATGGTGACCCTGGTCACTGATCTTGGGCCATGCCAAATTTTCTGTTGCAGTTCCTTTTCTTATGCTCTCTTTGGAAGCATATATACTAAAATTAAAGGTCCTTTTTTCTCTATCTCCCATGATTTTCATTTGGTAGACTTTTATAGCATTGTAGCCTGGAGGCTTAGAGGGGTGGCTTTGGAGTCAAACAGCCTATTTTGTCCCCATTTTTCTACCACTTAATAGCTGTGTAACTTTGGATAAGTCAGTTAGCCATCCCAGGTTTCATTTTCCACATCTGTAAAATGGGGAAAATAAGCATGCATTTCTCATAGGGCTGTTGTGAAACTTAAAAAAAAATTTTTTTTTTTTTAGTCAAGAGGGATCTTGGTATATTACCCAGGCTGGTCTTGAACTCCTGGACTCAAGAGATCCTCCCACTTCAGCCTCCCAAAGTGTTGGGATTACAGGCATGAGCCACCTTGCCCAGCTGTGAAACTTTTGGAGACAGAGTCTCACTCTGTCACCCAGGCTGAGGTGCAGTGGCGCAATCTCAGCTTCCTGCAACCTCTGCCTCCCATGTTCAAGCAATTCTTGTGCCTCAGCCTCCCAAGTAGCTGAGACTGCAGGTGCGCGTCACCACATCCCACTAATTTTTTTGTATTTTAGTAGAGATGGGGTTGCACAATGCCCAGGCTGGTCTCAAACTCCTGAGCTCAGACAACCCACCCGCCTCGGCCTCCCAAAGTGCTAGGATTACAGGTGTAAGCCACTGTGCCTGGCTCAGCTGTGAAATTTTAAATAACACATTTAAGTTGCTTAACATAATGCCTGACATATATAGTGAACGCTCAATAAAAGGTAACCATTTTTAACCTCTTACTGAAGTTTTGTTTTTATTTTTGTTTTATTTAAAGGTTTAAGGAACTACCCCGAAGTCTTCTGATAGTGTCTGACACTTTTTGTGACATATTTTATTAAAAGCTATCTAGTCACAACTTTTAAAAGACATTTTCCTGAGCTGAAATAATCCACACCAATTACCACAAAAATATTATAGTCAACATTTCTCAATATTGGATAAGAACTATGAAGATCAACAAGAAATTTGATGACAAAGATGGTATTTTACCTGTGCTTGTATCTGTGTTTCAGCCCCTATGTAGTAGAAAAAAAGCATAGGCTTTAACATCAGACAGGTATAGGCTCCTTCAACACTGTGACCTTGCAAAAGTACTTATCCACTCTGATCTTCAAGCTTCCCTATATGAAAAATGCATTAATAATTATAATAAAATCTGTGTCTTTATTAGCATGAAATAGAGAAATGTATGTAAGTTCCCAGAGCAATGACTTGCCCTTTAAGTACTCAGTATTTATTTTCTTCCCTCTGAATTAATCTGTAGGTAAAACATCCAAGGGAACTAATAATAATTATCATCTAAAAACTGCACAAGATACATTTAAATAACAGTTACGTTAGTTTCAGATCTGGATTTTTTTTTTCTACTTTTCCCCAAATTAATTTATAGCTGCAGTGTAATCAAATTCCAAGTGGAAAATTATGGATAAGATGCCTTAAATTTTTCTCTCTACATTCAAAAAAAAAAGGATTAATAGTTTTTTTGTTTAAAAAAAAAATCTTTTTTTTTTTTTGAGACGTAGTTTTGCTCTTGCTGACCAGGCTGGAGTGCAATGGTGCGATCTCGGCTCACTGCAACCTCTACCTCCCGGGTTCAAGCGATTCTCCTGCCTCAGCCTCCCAAGTAGTAGCTGGGATTACAGGCATGCACCACCACGCCTGGCTAATTTTGTATTTTTAGTAGAGAAGGGGTTTCTCCACGTTGGTCAGGCTAGTCTCAAACTCCCGACCTCAGGTGATCCGCCCTCCTTGGCTTCCCAAAGTGCTGGGATTACAGGAGTGAGCCATTGTGCCTGGCTTTTTTTTTTTTTTTTTTTTTTTTTTTTTTTTTTTTTGAGATAAGGTCTCACTCTGTCACCTAGGCTGGAGTGCAGTGGTACAACCACAGCTTGACCTCCCTGGCTCAAGTAATCCTCCCACTTCAGCCTCCCACGTAGCTGGGACTACAGATGTACACCACCGTGCCTGGCTAATTTTTTTATTTTGGGGATCTCACTATGTTGCCCAGGCTGGTCTCCAACTCCTGTGCTCAAGAGGGCCTCCCACCTCAGCCTCCCAAAATGCTGGGATTACAGGCATGAGCCACTATGCCTGCCTTGTTTAAGAATATTTTTATTTTCCTGTCATTACTTAACTGAATTTTTTATTGAAATGATTATAGATTCACATGAAGTTTTGAGCAATAACACAGAGAGATCCATGAAAACTTTCCCCAGTTTACCATAATGGTAACAATCCATGATCTTATTCAGATTTTCCCAGTCTCACTTGGATCCATTTGTGTGTTTATGGATTTAGTTCTATACAATATTACCATTTGTGGCTTTGTGTATCTGTCACCAAGAAGATACAGATCAGCTATATCGCCCAAGGATCCCTTATGTTGCCCTTTCATTCATTTATTTTTAAATTTTAATTCTTTTTTTTCCTGGACAGGATTATTGCAGTGTACGTTGACCTTTTATTATGGTCAGGGTTTTTTGTTTTTTTGTTTTTTTATATGCCAAATAATGTTCTACATTCCTAGATTTTATTTTATTTTGTTTCTCACACATAGACCACTTAGGTAGAAAATATGCCATTGTTAGGCTGGGCACGGTGGCTCACGCCTGTAATCCCAGCACGTTGGGAGGCCGAGGCACATAGATCACCTGTGGTTGGGAATTCAAGACCAGCCTGACCAACATGGAGAAACCCTGTCTCTACTAAAAATACAAAATTAGCCGGGCATGGTGGTACATGCCTGTAATCCCAGCTACTCGGGAAGCTGAGGCAGGAGAATTGCTTGAACCTGGGAGGCGGAGGTTGCGGTGAGCCAAGATCGTGCCATTGCACTCCAGCCTGGGCAACAACAGCGAAACTCCATCTCAAAAAAAAAGAAAATATGCCATTGTTTTGTGCTGGCCTTCAATATTTCTTACCTAAACCATTTGCAATAGCCTCACAGTTGGTCTCCCTAATACCAATCTCTTATTCCACTTCAATCTACCAAAGTTATTGCTCTAAAATATAAGTCTAATCAAGTCAGAGAAAGTTCTCTGACTCATCAAGACAAAGCTGGCTGCAAACCCTTCTCTGTTTGCGGACAACACTTGTATGTGGGTATTTATGTAGATATGTATTTATTAATTCATTCATTCATTCTTTCATTCATGAGCCCATGTTTCCTTCTCCCATAACACACACCACACTAGCCTGTTAACTGCTGCAGGGCAGTGTTATTGTTTTTTACATACCCTTGGTTTAAACAGTGACTGGCCGTGAACGGCTTTCAGTAAATATTTATTTGCTTGAAAGAATGAAATGAAAGGAAGGATGCAAGGAAGAAAGGAAGGGAAGGATGGAGAAAGGAAATAAAGAGGTTATTGAAAATGAACAGGAAGTCACAATACTTCATGTAAATAATCCTTTTTTGAAGTCTATTACATCAATTCTACATTTATCATAGAGTCTATATTGGACAAATTTGACAATCTAATCTGCACAAGAAGATTTTGAATATGGTTTGGACATTGTTTGGGTTTTCGTTTGAATATTATTTGGGTATTTGTTTGGATATTATTTTCCCTCATCCATGAAACAACTTGCTGGTAAAAAGAAAGTAAAGAAATGTTGATATATTTTAGATCATAATGAATAAAGAAAACAAATTACACAGTATAATTTGGAGACGATCAGAGTGCCCATTACTGGGACAATTGAGAGTGAAATGTCGTATATGCACGACATGGAGTATTATGTAGCAGAACATTGAATGTAATATGGCAATATTGAATCTTTAAAATGTAGTGGTTGCAAAATAAAGCCACAGTGAGGTACCCTTACACACCTATTAGAATTGCTCAAATTTTAAAAAATACATTATTACAAAATGCTGACAAAGACATAAAAGAACAGGAACTCTTAACTCTGCTGGTGGGAATGCAAAATGGTCCAATCACTTCAGAAGACTGTTTGGCAGTTTCTTCAGTGGCTCACGCCTGTAATCCTAGCACTGTGGGAGGCTGAGGTGGGAGTTTTGCTTGAGCTCAGAAGTTTCAGACCAGCCTGGGCAACACAGCAACATCTTGTCTCTACAAAAAATTTAAAAATTAGCCAGGCATGGTGGTGCATGCCTGTAGTCCCAGCTACTCAGGAGACTGAAGTGGGATGTTCACTTGAGCCGGGGGGAGTGGAGGGGTGTATGTGGGGGGGTCGAGGCTGCAGTGAGCAGTCGTGTCACTGTTCTACAGCCTGGGTGACAGAGCATGACCCTGTCTCAAAAAAATTTAAAAATAGGCCGGCAGGCACAGTGGCTCACGCCTGTAATCCCAGCACTTTGGGAGGCTGAGGCAGGTGGATCACCTGAGGTCAGGAGTTCCAGACCAGCTTAGCCAACATGGCAAAACCCCATCTCTACTAAAAAGAGAAAATTAGCCTGGCGTGGTGACCGGCACCTGTAATCCCAGCTACTCAGGAGGCTGAGAGGCAAGAAAGCCACTTGAACCTGGGAGGTGGAAGTTGCACTGAGCTGAGATCATGCCATTGCACTCCAGCCTGGGTGACAGAGTGAGACTCCATCTCAAAAAAAAACAACAACAACAACAACAAAAAATGAACAACAAAAAAATTTTAATAATAAATGAAATAAAGTTTAATATACATTTACTATATGACACAGTAATCCTTCTACTGAGTAGTTACCCAAGTGAATTGAAAACTTATGTACACACACAAACACACACACGTATACAACTTTATTTCTAACTGGCAAAACCAGGAAACAGTCAAGATCTCTCTCTGCAGGTGAGTGGATAAACAAACAGTGGCACATTTATACGATGGAAATAAAAAGAAAGGAGCTACTGATTCTGAGGTAGGAGGCAGGACTTGGCTCCAGAGGTGGGGTTTGGACATCAGGATCAAATTGAGGACCAGCTAAAACAGGTCTAGGGTGGAAGCGCCTCTCCATAAGACACACCCACCAGTGTGCTTGTCAGTTTACCATTGCCATGGCAACACCTGAAAGTTACCACCCCTTTCCATGGCAATGACCTGGAAGTTACTACCCTTATTCTAGAAACTTCTGCATAACCACCTCTTAATTTACATATAATTAAAAGTGGGTATAAATAGGACTGCAGAAGTGCCTCTGAGCTGCTACTCTGGGCACACTGCCTGTAGGGTAACTCTGCTCTGGCAGGAGGAGTACCTTTGCTGCTGCTGTACCCTGCCACTTCAATAAAAGTTGCTATTTAACACTGCCACTCACCCTTGAATTCTTTCCTGGGCAAAGCCAAGAACGCTCCAGGACTAAGCCTCAATTCTGGGGCTCACCTGTCCTGCATCAATTCACTCAACAACATGGATGAAACTCAAATGTATTTTTGCTAAGTGAAAGAAGTCAGATTCAAAACTCTATATATTACAATTCCATTTCTACAGCATATGTAAAAGGCAAAACTATGAAAATAGAAAGCATCAGTGATTGCCAGGGGTTGGAGGAGAGGTGCAGAGTTGACTCCAAAGGGGTTGTAGAGGGGATTTTTTAAAGATAATGGAATTGTTCTATATTCTATAGGTAGTGGATATATGACTATATACATTGAGCAAAATCCATTTGCTATATTCAATTTTTCAGAAAATCAACCAGATGTTGGGGGATCCTAGGATGAGATGCAGACTGTGACAAATTAATCTAACTGAATTATAAACATATAATTTCACTGAGGGGGTGAGTAAAAAAGGAGTTGACTTTCGAAAACAGTATTTTGACTGGACACTATAAGGCTAAAGGCAAAAAGAGCTACACATAAACATTGCACTATAGTTGATAAATTTATTTATCAAAGAGATAATAAGCATTAGCAATTTGGAAACTAATTTCCCTGTATACTAGGAAATCTGTATTCATTTGCTAGGGCTACCATAACAAACTGGGTGGCTTAAGCAATATGATGTATTTTCTCATAGTCCTGGAGGATGGAAATCCCAAATCAAGTTGTTAGCAGAGTTGGTCCCTTCTGAGGGCTGTGGGTGAAGGATCTGTTCCAGATCTCTCTCACTGGCTTGTAAATAGCTGTCCTTTCCCTGTGCCTCCCTCTATGTGTGTGTCTGTTTGAATTTCCCTTTTGTATAATGACATCGGTCAGATTAGAACCCACCCTAATGACCTCATTTTAACTTGATTATCTCTGTAAAGATGCTATCTCCAAGTAAGGTCACATTATGAGGTACTGGGGTTTAGGACTTCAACATATGAATTTTAGGATAACACAATTCAACTCCTAACACTAGGGTTTGGCAAATAACTAAATAATTGTAGATAATGGGAGCCAGGTCTCTTGCTACCAGGAAAAAGTCACAAATAAGCAAGGAGAGAAGGCTAGAATGAACCATGGGGTGCTGGATTAGGGTCAGAGATAGAAGTATGAATGAATTCATGCTTATAGATAGATGATAGATGGATGATAAATAGATGGACAATAAAGATGTACATATACATAGGCTAATATATTTCCTAGCTTTGCCCACTGAGGAAGCCTAGAAGCAATGTGATATAGTTTGGATATTTGTCCCTGCTCAAATCTCATGTTGAAATATAATTCCCAATGTTGGAGGCGGGGCCTGGTGGGAGATGTTTGGGTCATGGGACAGAATCCTTCATGGCTTGAGGCTGTCCTCACCATAGTGAGTGAGGAATGAGTTCTCATGAGATCTGGTTGTTGTAAAGTGTGGTACCTCCCCCACTCCACTCTGCCAATGTTATGCTTCCTGTACAGGCTGCAGAACCATGTGGCAATTAAACCTCTTTTCTTTATAAATTACCCAGTCCCAAGTGTTTCTTTTTCTTTCTTTTTCCTTTTTTTTTTTTTTTTTTTGAGATGGAGTCTTGCTCTGTCACCAGGCTGTAGTGCAGTGGCATGATCTCAGCTCACTGGAACCTCTGCCTCCGGGATTCAAGCAATTCTCCTGCCTCAGCCTCCCGAGTAGCTAGGACTACAGGCGCGCACCACCATGCCTGGCTAATTTTTGTATTTTTGTATTTTTAGTAGAGTCAGGGTTTCACCATGTTGGCCAGCATGATCTCGATCTCTTGACCTCATGATCCACCTGCCTCGGCCTCCCAAAGTGCTGGGATTACAGGCATGAGCCACGGCACCTGGCCAGGTGTTTCTTTACAGCAATACAAGAACAGCCTAACACATAGTGACACCACAGTAACAAGAAGCATGACCAGTTCACAAATCTTAGTTTCTAAATACCATTTCCAATTAAAGGAGGGAAAACACAAGACGAGCCTGGAACATCTTATAGTGCTAAAAAAAAAAAAAAAAGAAAATTATAAAAGTAGGAGAGAGGTCAAAAGGACACCAGAGGCAATTGGAAAGAGCTCCCCAATGGCCAAAGCTGGAACAATTTCAGCAAAAAAACAAAAACAAAAACAAACAAAAAAACCCAACAAAACAATGATAGTATTGGATTATAATTCAGAGAGTAAAATAAATATCCATGAGTCCATAATGATATAAGTATTATTGAATAAATACTTAAGTGATAAAGGGAGAAATTTATCTTATAGAAGAATTCTAGGCTTGGCGCAGTGGTTCACACCTGTAATCCCAGCAACCTGGGATGCCAAGGCAGGTGGATCACCTGAGGTCAGGAGTTCGAAACCAGCCTGGCCAACATGATGAAACCCTGTCTCTACTAAAAGTACAAAAATTAGCTGGGCACTGTGGCAGGTGCCTGTAATCCTAGCTGCTCAGGAGGCTGAGGCATGGAGGATCGCTTGAACCCGGGAGGTGGAGGTTGCAGTGAGCCGAGATCGCGCCATTGCACTCCAGCCTGGGTGACAGAGCAAGACTCCATCTCAAAAAAAAAAAAAAAAAAAGAATTCTAAAGAATATATGTAGACACTCCTCTCTAGGGGATGGAGATTAATCCTGTCCTTTTGGTTGTGGTATGGAATTACAATGACTCACTTTCAAAGAAAATAGTATGGAAATGGAAAAATATTAACTTTATAGTGAAGAAACCTGGCAAACACTACCTTAACTAAATGATCAAGGTTAACATTATGAGTTATAAGCCATGTTGGCATCAAGTACATCATGATATAATGGGGTGAGATGAACATCTTTACTAATTAAATACAAACACATATTATACACATTATAATTGGAATAGAAGATAATGGGAGTGAACTACAGAAATAAAAGGGAATCGATTTATTGATCAAGGGGGGACTTATCGGAATGGGAAGAATTATAGAATAAGTTAAAAAAAAGTGGAAGGTAGCTATGCACCTTTCGCCAATAACAGAAGTTCAATACTTCATTTCTCAATATTCCATCTCTGCAGGATCAAATTGTGATTCTCTTATATTTCAAAAGATTAGTTCTTGAAGCTAGAAGGAACAAAAAGCAGTAAAATTAGATTTGTCATTAATCGTAATGCTAAGTAAATTTGAGCAATTAGAGGAAACTAGAAATAAAATCTGGAAATAAAGAAAAATCAAGTCAATGGCAACAGTAATAACCACTGACACCACTTCTCTGTGCCAGACACTATTCTAAAGAGTTTTGCAAATACTAACTGATAGAATCCTCACAACAACCCTATGATATACTGTTATTATCTTTGTATCATAGATGAGGTAGTTGAGACTCGAAGAGATCCAGCACCTGTCTCCACACCATATTAGCCACTAGTGGCAGAGTTAGGATCAGAATACAGGCAGCTTAGCATCAAATCAGACCCTGAGCCTGTGACTCCATCCTTTCCAGTTAAAGGCATAAGAGGGAGTCCCAGAATTCAAGGAAATCACTGCAATATAAACAGACAAGTAAACAAACTGTTACCACTCAATGTAAGTGTAACAACAGAGGAGAGGACAGCAGAGCCAACTTCACAGAAGTGACAGTGAAAACAAATCTTGACAGGGAAGTAAGAACTTGCTTTGTGACAGGATAGGATTTCTGGCAAGAGAATAGCTGTATGAAAGAAGTTTTGGACTGATTGTTCAAGGCTGTGTGGAAAATACATTGCAGAATACACTACTCAAATGATAACTTCCACCTTTGGCTGGGAGTGTATTTCACATACAGAAAAACTCTAGCAAAGCCATCATTAAATGTATTGGTATCAAATGTTTGTCAGTTTCATTTGGGCCTATTCATTCTCACTACCTTCAGGAGTTAAAACTGAACCTCTATTAGAAATATCACTTCTAGGCCACACGGGGTGGCTTACACCTGTAATCCCAGCAGTTTGGGAGGCTGAGGCAGGTGGATCACATGAGGTCAGGAGTTTGAGACCAGCCTGGCCAACATGGTGAAATCCTACCTCTACCAAAAATACAAAAATTAGCCGGGTGTGGTGGTGCACATCTGTGGTCCCAGCTACTCGGGAGGTTGAGGCAGCAGAGTCACTTGAACCCGGGAGGCAGAGGTTGCAGTCAGTGGAGATCATGCCGCTACACTCCAGCCTGGGAGACAGAGCAAGACTCTGTCTTAAAAAAAACCAAAAAACAAACAAACAAAAAACACACACACACAAAAAGGAAAAAAAAAAAAAAAAAGAAATACCACTTTTTAGTCATGAAAAAAATACAATACATAGTTTCCCACAATCAGGGTGGTATTATGTATACAGGTCATGAGCCAGATTAAACCTATTCTAAAATCATATGAAAAAATTTTTTGGGGCTGGGAGCAGTGGTTCATGCCTGTAATCCCAGCACTTTGGGAGACTGAGGTGGGCAGATCACTTGAGCCTAGGAGTTCAAGACCTGCCTGGGCAATATTGTGAAACCTCATCTGTACTAAAAATACAAAAACTAGTTGGGCATGGTGGTGCATGCCTGTGGTCCTAGCTACTCGGGAGGCTGAGGTGGGAGGATCACCTGAGCCTAGGAGGTCGAGGCTGTAGTGAGCTGTGAGTGAGCCATTGCACTCCAGCCTGGGCAACACAGTGAGACCCTGTCAAAAACAAAACAAAACAAAACTTAAAATAAATAAATAAAAAATATTTTAGAAACATTTTTGAAAAATATGTTACAAAAATCCAGGAGAGAGTAACTGTAACAGTAGGAGTTGAGGCAGCAAATGCTACCATTAACTATGTGTTGAGTATTGTTCTAAATTGCCTGTATGCTTTATCTCATTTAACTCTCATAACAACCCTGTGAAGTAACTACTACAGTAGTCCCCCCCTTGTCTGCGGAGGAAATCTTCCAAGACCTTCAGTGAATGCCTAAAACCAATGAATAGTACCGAACCCTATATATACTATGTTTTTTCCTATGTGTACGTACCTGTGATAAAGTTTAATTTATACATTAGAGTAAGGGATTAACAATGATAACTAACGGCCAGGTGCGGTGGCTCACACCTGTAATCCCAGCACTTTGGGAGACCAAGGCGGGCAGATCACAAGGTCAGGAGTTCAAGATGAGCCTGACCAACATGATGAAACCCCGTCTCGACTAAAAATACTAAAATTAGCCAGGTGTGGTGGTGCGCGCCTATAATCCCAGCTACTCAGAAGTCTGAGGCAGGAGAATTGCTTGAACCCAGGAGGCGGAGGTTGCAGTAAGCCAAGATAGCACCACTGCACTCCAGCCTGGGCGACAGAGCAAGACTGTCTTAAAACAAACAAAAAAAACACTATGTATTACTTATAGTAAGTGGCTAAATGTCACTTGTTTCAGGAGATCCCATGCTGAAGTCTTTATACAGCCTCAAAGCTTTCTGGCACAACATGTTTTCTGCCCATGTCTTCCACCCATACATGTAATGCCTTCTCCATCTTAACTAAGCAGTTATGCACTGTAATAAACTTTTGTAGTTTGAGGTGCGACAGCAAAACAAGCACAAATTCTTTTTTCCTTCTTCGGAATTTCACGTTTAGATTCATTCTTACCATAACAAACACTTTTTTAACCTACGATTCTTTTACTCATTAATTTGAAAACTTTTACCTTTTCATTTTACAACTTCCCTTTGGCATATCTGAATTGCATCACTATTCTTGCACTTTGGGGCCATATTTAAGCCAAATAGGGATACTAGAAAAAAAGCACTTCAATACCACAACAATCTGCTACAATTAAGCTACAGCCTAGTGGGGAGAGCAGACTCCACAGTGTGGATATGCTGGACAAAGGGGTGATTTACATCTTGGGTGGGACAGGGTGGGGAAGCATGAGATTTCATCATCCTATTCAGAATGATGCACAATTTGAAATTTTTGAGTTGTTTCTTTCTGGAATTTTCTTTTCTTTTCTTTTCTTTTTGAGACTGAGTCTCGCCCCGTTGCCCAGGTGCAATCTTGGCTCACTGCAACCTCAGCCTCCCAGGTTCAAGCAATTCTCCTGCCTCAGCCTCCTGAGTAGCTGGGATTACAGGCATGCGCCAACTACGCCCGGCTAATTTTGTATTTTTAGTAGAGACGGGGTTTCACCACATTGGTCAGGCTGGTCTCAAGCTCCTGACCTCGTGATCTGTCCGCCTCAGCCTCCCAAAGTGCTGGGATTACAGGCATGAGCCACCGCACCTGGCCAGGAATTTTCTATTTAATATTTTCAGACTGCGGTTGACCACAGGTAACTGAAATCACAGATAAAGGGAGACTACTGTATTGTTCTCACTGTTTTATAGATGAGGCAACTGAGGTACAGAGAGGTTGAGTAATTTACACAAAGTTGCAATCAGTTTAGTAACTGTCGGATCCAGGGTTCAATGACATCAGGTAATTCCAGTTTTCTTCTTTGTTGTCTTTGATACAGAGTCTCACTCTGTCACCCAGGGTGGAGTGCAGTGACATGATCTCAGCTCATTGCAACCTCTGCCTCCTGAGTTCAAGCAATTCTCCTGCCTCAGCCTCCCCAGCAGATGGAAAACAGGCACCCACCACCGTGCCTAGCTAATTTTGTATTTTTAGTAGAGATGGGGTTTCACCATATTGGCCAGGCTGGTCCTCGAACTCCTGACCTCAGGTGATCTGCCCGCCTTGGCCTACCAAAGTGTTGGGATTACAGGTATGAGCCACCGTGCCCGGCCAAATTCCAGATTTCACAGAAAAGAGTGATGCTATTTGTACTTCAATTAATTTATTAATTCAACAGATGGCCTAGTATGGCCTAGATTGGTGATTACAGATGCATATACCTACAGGGGCCATTCCAGAAACATATCGTGTGAAGTCAGCCAAGTGTAAGACAGTGGGGAGCAATAAGAATTATGAATAACAGGAGACCATAAGCTTTATTTAAAGGGGGAAGCTGGGCAGGGCACAGTGATGGACACCTATAATCCTAGCTATGATCTCACCACTGTACTCTAGCCTGAGAGAGCAAGACCCTGGCTCTAAAAAATAATAAATAAACAAATAAATAAATAAAGTAGGGGCAGCTACTAGCCTCAGTTGTTGTTACATGGGGACAGTATTCTCACATTTTCCAATTTTTCAAGAGATACTGGAAAAACATATTTTTATATGAATATATAATCTTCCATATGAATATATATGAACACATAAAATCTTCCAATTTGAGAGACACAGTGTATAAAATGAGTTCTGTTCTGGACATGCCACATTTTCACTAGCTGTAGATTGTCCAGCAGTTAGAAATTTGACTGTACAGTTCAGGAAAATTACTTGTGGGGCAAGCACAGATTCAGAAATATTTAGTGTGCATGCAGAAAGGAGAGCTATTCATGGAAAAGGTGTAAATTAAGAAGAAAATAAGAGGGTCGGGCGTGGCGGCTCACGCCTGTAATCCCAGCACTTTGGGAGGCCGAGACAGACGGATCACCTGAGGTTGGGAGCTCAAGACCAGCCTGGTCAACATGGTGAAACCCCGTCTCTACTAAAAGTACAAAAAATTAGCCAGGTGTGGCGGTGGGCCCCTGTAATCCCAGCTATTCGGGAGGCTGAGGCAGGAGAATCGCTTGTGGAGGTTGCAGTGAGCCGAGATCACACCACTGCACTCCAGCCTAGGCTACAGAGCAAGACTTTGTTTCAAAAACAAACAAACAAAAGGAAGTGTTTTAATTCCATTTTTCCAACTTCAGTGGTATTTTATTATCATTAAAATTATTATTTTATCTCTTCAGGTGTTCTTTTTTGGTATTGTTTGCTCTTAGGACATTTTGAAACTTCTGAGATAGTTAACAAATTTCCTCAGAATCACCAATAACAAAAACTATAATTTTTGTGGGAAAGCAATACCTGTTTAGGCTTATAATTATATACAAAGCAGAATTCTTCATATCTACAAGTTAAAACTTGGTTCACATATCAAAAATTATTTAGGTAGCATGTACCTATAGTTCCAGCTTCTCAGGAGGCTGAGGCACGAGGATCCCTTAAGCCCAAGAGTTAAAAGAGCAGCCACGGCAACATAGTCAGACCCCATCTCAAATAATAATAATAACTTATAGCTTAGCTCAGACACAATTTGTTTTTCTTTTTTCTTTTCTTTTCTTTCTTTTTTTTTTTTTTTTTTTGATACCAAGCCTCACTGTCACCCAGGCTGCAGTGCAGTGGCACAATCTTGGCTCACTGCAACCTCCGCCTCCCGGGTTCAAACATTCCTCCTGCCCCAGCCTCCCGAGTAGCTGGGATTACAGGCACCTGCCACCATGCCCAGCTAATTTTTGTATTTTTAGTAGAGATGGGGTTTCACCATGTTGGCCAGGCTGGTCTTGGACCTCAGGTGATCCACCCACCTCGGCCTCCCAAAGTGCTGGGATGACAGGTGTGAGCCACCGGACCCTGCCTTGTTTTTCTTTTTTTGAGCAGAGTCTCACTCTGTCACCTAGGCTTCAGTGCAATGGCATGATCAGGGCTCACTGCATCCTGGACCCCTAGGATCAAGCGATCCTTCCACCTCAGCCTCCCAAATAGCTGGGACTACAGGCTTGAGCCACCAAGCCTGGCTAATATTTTAAATTTTTTGTAGAAATGGATTTTGCCATGTTGCCTAGGCTAGTCTCAAACTCCCAGCCTCAAGCGACCCTCACATGTCGGCTTCTCAAAATGCAGGGATTGTCGGCATGAGCCACCTCACCTGGTTCAGACACAATTTTACAATGAGTATAGGATACTTTCATGAGCAAGGAAGATAAAGGATCCTATCTACTTGTTGGGTTCCAGGGAACTGATAAGTAAAACCTATTTTTCCTGCCTGAGTTTGAAACCAATTGGAGAAGAGATTCAGGGGACAGACATATGGAAATCAAAATATCACCTTTCTTACAGATAAGAAAGGTTGGAGAACTTGGCTTTGTATCTGCAGTGGACTTCACCTCTGACTAACAAAAGCCCTCTTGGGCAGGCACATGCCTCCCCCTCCCCTACAGCAAAGCAGAATGCAGACCTGGACAGGCAAGTTTGAAGAAAAGGGAATCCAAGAAGCGACTGGGCTTTCTTGCCCATTTTTCCCTCCAAACTCCCCAGGCAGATACATCATTCCTTCTGCCCTAGGGATAAAGCCCAATCAGTCCAGGAAGGAGAATACCCCTTGGCAGAGACTATTATTTACCCACCAGAATTCATTCTCTTCTCCTTCTGGGTACATGGCTGCCTTCCTGCAATACAGTCCCCAGTCTTCTGAACATTGAGCTGTGGCTGTATTACTAACCTCTTGCCATCAGAGCATGAGTAGAAATGATGTGTATGCTCCTCAGCTTGGGTTTTAACACAGTTGATAACGCCTTCTCCATGTCCTCACTGCTTTTCCCACTGTATAGCCTGGCTTTGTGGCTAGCAGTCTTCAAAAGTGCCGATGAGGACATGCCCCAGGGAGTGATGTAATCCCAGCACTTTGGGAGGTCGAGGCGGGAGGATTGGCTGAGCTCAGGAGTCCAAGACCAGCCTGGGCAACATGATGAGACCCTGTGTATTTTTAAAAACAAGAAAAAGAAAAAGAATGTTTAAAAAAGAAAAAAATAAGTAAAAATAAATTCAATGAGGTTGTGTAATAATAAATGGTTCCTTTACTCTTGGCTGATGTTTTTGATCCTGTCTTCCTGTCCTCCTGCCTGTGACGTCTGGATCTGCAGAAGGAATGGAATAATGAGAACTAGCCCTCCATGAAAATGAAATGTTACTTTAGATTTGCCAAAAGATTCCAACTTTCTGAAATTATCCTCTCCACTAATGGTCTGCTGTGATAGGCTATTCCTTTTCTGATGGGTCTGAGACCTGTCCCTCATCCCACCCCCATTCGAATTATTCTGAGAGGCCAGGCACAGTGGCTCACGCCTGTAATCCCAGCACTTCGGGAGGCCGAGGAGGAAGGATGATTTGAGGTCCGGAGTTTGAGACCAGCCTGGCCAACATAGTGAAACCCCATCTCCACTAAAAATACAAAAATTAGCCAGGCATGGTGGCAGGCACCTGTAATCCCACCTACCCAGGAGGCTGAGGCAGAAGAATCACTTGAACCCAGGAGGCAGAGGTTGCAGTGAGCCAAGATCATGCCACTGTCCTCCAGACTGGGCGATACAGCAAGACTCAGTCTCAAAAAAAAAAAAAAAAGAATTATTCTGAGAGTGGGACAATATAATTGACTCCAGAAGGTCTCTGCTACAATACATCTAAAGAGAAGGGAAGAAGAAGGCCCGGATATTTATTCTGTTGGGTGTCTTTTGGGGTTTTTTGGTGGCTGTTTTCCTGCTATTGGAACTTGATATGCTTCCCATTTCTAGTTAAATGGCTAAGAGCTCTATTCCCTGAGGCTTGGGCTATTGCTATTGTCTGTGTATGTGGAGTGTGTGTGTGTGTGTGTGTGTGTGTGTGTGTGTGTATGTGTACAAGGTCATCACTGCTAGAATGGTGCATTAGCATAGTTTGCTTTAACATTTTTTTCTAGGGATAAAATGCAGGGTCCCAAGTGGTAAAGGGGTGCCCAGCTTTAATAATCTGTTTTCTGCCCCAGCTTATAAAAAATATTGCACCAGAAACACAAGTTCCCAACACTTATGGATTGCCTATGTCGCAGGGGCCAGTGGTAAAGGATCTCTGAGCAACTACTGAGAATCAGAATTGCAAAATTGGTGACCAATAAGTAAGGTATGCATTTGACAGCAGCCTTCACTTGGCCCCTTATCTGATAACATTCTCTCCATCCAAAGTGCCCAATCTTCTATCCTTCTTATGCATTGTCAAAAAAAAAAAAAAAAAAAAAGATTCCATGAGGAAAGATGGCCTCTTCAACGTCTGATAAACCTCCTGAGCTCTGAGGATTTTCTGTCATACTCAGACTTTACCGAGAAGTTTCCCCTTCTATGACACTTCAGTAGATTGGCTGATGCCAGTCTTGTCAACCTTTTGGGAATGGAGATGAGGGTAGGCCTGGTCAGCCACTATTGTTTCATATCTTTGAAAACAAATAGATACAATTTCAGAAGAATTTTCCAGACCAAGTTACAATTAGCAATTGAGACTACCAAAAGCTATTTTGTTAATCTATTTTTAAAACACTGAATTAGATCAAAATAGCAAACATTTACTGAGCTCTTACCATGTGCCAGGCACTGCTCCAAATGTTACATATATGCCTCACTTAAGTTTTACAACCCCTTGAGGTAGCTGCTATTGTTATCATTCCCATTTTAGAGATGAGGAAGCTGAGGTTAAATTGTTTGCCCAAGGTTGCACAGCTACTAAATACTAGCTCAAGATATCTAAAAGTGGCTCATATGCGGGAAGCACTATTATTATTATTTTCTCTAGTGGAAAGACTGTAGAGTATGGTGAACAGTATGCAGGGCTTTGGAATTAGATATAACAGGGTTTAAATACCTATTATCCCCAGACCAGCCAAATCGTTTGAAACAAGTTAATTCATCACTGTGAACTTTACTTTCCTCATCTGCATTTTGAAAATAATAATGACTCCCTCATGAAACTATTGTATAGATTTAATAAGACAATCTATAAAATACTTCATAGACAGTCTGGTAACATAGCACTATTTATTGATTGATTGATTGAAACATGTTCTTGCTGTGTTGCCCAGGCTGGTCTTGAATTCCCGGGCTCAGGTGATGCTCCCACCTCAGGCTCCCAGAGTGTTGGGACTACAGGATTATAGGTGTAAGCCATCATGCCTGGCCTTTTTTTTTTTTTTTCTTTTGCAGTGATACTGTCACAGCTGACTGCAGCCCTTGACTTCCCAGGCTCAAGTGACCCTCCTACCTCAGCCTCCCAAGTAGCTGGGACTACAGGCAAGCACCACCACATCTGGTAATTTTTTTTCTTTTAGTAGAGATGAGATTTCGCTATGCTGCACAGGCTGGTCTCGAACTTCTGAGTTCAAACGATCCTCCCGCCTCCTCCCACAGTGCTAGGATTACAGGTGTAAGCCACTGTCCAAGCCTCTCTGGTTTCTTATAACAAAAGTTGTCCTAAGAAACAATCAGACCTATTGAGGAGTGGCTGACAAATGTCTTGCTGGTCATTGCTCCCAAACTTGAAGAGTGGTACTCTGTAGGTAGTTTGCAACTTTTTTTTTTTTTTTTTTCCTGAGACTGTTTCGCTCCTGTTGCCCAGGCTGGAGTACAGTGGCATGAACTCAGCTCACTGTAACCTCTGCCTCCCGGGTTCAGGCGATTCTCCTGCCTCAGCCTCTTGAGTAGCTGGGTCTACAGGTATGCACAACCATGCCTGGCTAATTTTGTATTTTTAGTAGAGATGGGGTTTCACCATGTTGGCCACGTTGGTCTGGAACTCCTGACCTCAGGTGATCTGCCCACCTCAGCCTCCCAAAGTGCTGGGATTATAGGCGTGAGCTACCACGCACACCTGGCCTTTCTTTTTTTTTTTTTTTTTGAGATGGAGTTTTGCTCTTGTTGCCCAGGCTGGAGTGCAATGGAGCAATCTCAGCTCACTGCAACCCCCACCTCCAGGGTTCAAGCGATTCTCCTGCCTCAGCCTCCCAAATAGCTGGGATTACAGGCACGCACGACCACACCCAGCTAATTTTGTGTTTTTAGTAGAGACAGGGTTTCACCATGTTGGTCAGGCTGGTCTCGAACTCCTAACTTCAGGTGATTCACCCACCTTGGCTTCCGAAAGTGCTGGGATTACAGGCGTGAGCCACTGTGTCTAGCCAAGTTTGCAACATTTTAACAGAGCCCTTAAGCAGATCTAAAAGGTATCTCAATTTATTCACCACCTTGGGAGGTGCATTTTCTTTACTTGACTCATCTGGCAGTCCATCAAGATGACATAGTTTTCTGCTGCTCTTTCTTGTTAGGTGGCACTTGGAACCTCAATCAAGTACTTATTTAAGCTTTTTTTTTTTTTTTTTTTTCTGAGATGGAGTCCTTTTTTTTAATTATTTTTATTTTTTCGAGATGGAGTTTCTCACTCTCGCCCAGGCTGGAGTACAGTGGCCTGATCTCAGCTCACTGCAAGCTCCACCTCCTGGGTTCACGCCATTCTCCTGCCTCAGCCTCCTGAGTAGCTGGGACTACAGGCACCCGCCACCATGCTTGGCTAATTTTTTGTATTTTTAGTAGAGATGAGGTTTCACCATGTTATCCAGGATGGTTTTGATCTCCTGACCTTGTGAACCGCCTGCCTTGGCCTCCCAAAGTGCTGGGATTACAAGCATGAGCCACCGCGCCCGGCCTGTTTTAAGTTTTGATAAAAGAGTTTGACTATATCCCCAAGCACTCTTGCTGTCTGTACTTCTGATTAATTGAATGAAAATACTGTTTGGATAAAAAGTCTGGATGTTTTTCTTTCCTAGTAGAACAAATTTGCTCCCTACTACCTGGTATCTAAAACATACTCTCCCCTTAGCTATCAACATAACATTTCTCCATTTCCCATACTGACCCGAAACATTTAGTTAAGAATTGACTGAGAGATGCCACTTGCATAATGCTTACTTAAGGTCTTGAGGTTGGGAAAAAACTGATTTATCATTATGGTTATTATTGATTCTTTCAAATCCCTCTAGTTTTGCTTCAATATTGCTGGTGAATAATACTTGAGCATTTACTTATTGTTAGGAGGATAACACAAATTATCTCATTAATTCGAACATTTATGATTAGGGATTAGTGTCACAGTTGACAGACATGGAAACAGGCTCAGAGGGAGTAAGTAAATTGCCAAGATCACACAGCTTCTAAATGGTGCAGCCAGGATGCAAACCCAGATCTCTCTGACTCAAAGCTTAAGCAATTAACACTAAATGGTCTTGGTTAACTGCTATCAATGCACCTGGGCCATATAATTTGTTATCTGCGACAACATTCTTATTAGTTAAATGTAATATAAACTTTTACAGAGGGTCTATAAAATAATTCATTTGAATAGCCATTTGGTTGTCCTGTGAAACCACGGATGTGGTCATTTCTGTTACTCAATGTCTTTGAGTTTAGTTCAAGAAAAACTGTCTCTACGTGCATGCTTTTTTAGTTAGAAGAAAAGTTACATAGACCAATATGGTTTTCCTTAATCCTTAACTGCCTAGAAACCTTGCCAAATTCATTGTTCAGCTATCGCAATGAACTTATCTCAGGTGCTTAGCGATATCATTTGTTTACTCAACATACGATTATTATATTTATGAGGTCTATTTTATGCCAGGGGTATAAACACTCTGGGGATATAGAATAAGGTGAACATAACAGAAATTTCCTCAGGTAGCCCATAGTCTAACAGGACAGAGAAAAAGTACATAAATAACAACAGAAATGATTGATCCTAATATGACAAGAGCCACAGATAGTAAATAAATGTTAGCATGATCTGTGCAGGCAATAGGCTTGCTTTAATGAACTGGTTAATAAAAAGAATCTCTGGAAGCAAACTTTGTGATTCACGTGGCAATTCTATTATACGCTTATATCTCATTGTATATAATTTCATAGTAAGTACATTAGAAAAAAACATTAAAATAAATATGAGGCATAAATATCCCTTTTACTTGTAAGGGAGCACCTAATAAGTATTCTTGCACTCATTTTTTTCTTTCAGTATAACTATAATTTTAAAAATTCATCTCTTAAATATATAAAGCAGTTTTGCTATAATAAAAATGAAAATTGAGTTGAAAAGATGTCATTTCTTTTGGCATCTGCATTATTAATTTGGAAAAGATAAAGACTAATAGAGTCTTGACCTGTGTAGAAGACTGACAAGCAAAGATTTGTGAAATAATTAATTCTTACATCAGAAAGTTATCCTCAAAAGATGATGAAGATAAACCAGCAGTTCCTGCCTTTGAAAGCTTTAGTCCATTGTCATCATTAAAAGCTGATATAAAAAAATACCATCAGGGGCTAAGGATTTGTTGAAATTAATTTTAAGACTTTCTTTTCCGGCTGGGCGTGGTGGCTCGTGCCTGTAATCCTAGCACTTTGGGAGGCTGAGGCCGGTGCATCACTTGAGGCCAGGAGTTTGAGACCAGCCTAGCCAACATGGTGAAACCCCGTATCTATTAAAAATCAAAAATTAGCTGGGTGTGGTGGCACATGCCTATAATCCCAGCTACTCAGGAGGTTGAGGCAGGAGAGTCGCTTGAACCCAGGAGGCAGAGGTTGCAGTGAACCGACATCATACCATTGTACTCCAGCCTGGGTGACACAGTGAGACCCTGTCTCAAAAAAAAAAAAAAAAAAAAGACTTTCTTTATGATAGGTCCCCCGAAGTTGGGTAAATATGAATTAATTTTCATATGGGTCAGTCAGTAGTCAGCAGATACAGTTGTTAGCACATTAGCAACAAGAATAGGAAACTGGTCACAAAGATGACTCCATCTCCTTCACAACTGTCTTCACTGCCCCTGCCTTGCTGTGTTCTACAGAATTTAGGAGAAGCTGAGGGTGCTAATTTACCTTAGCTGGTACTTTCCCCCTGTGCTTCCTTTATGTTCAGAAGTGGAGAAGGGAAGAGGCTATAAAAATAGAAATGGCTCTGAGGTGTGGCCTCCAAGGACTGACTTTTTTTACAGACAAGGTCTTGCTCTGTCACCCAGGCTGGAATGCAGTGGTGCAATCATAGCTCACTGCAGCCGGGACCTCCCAGGCTCAAGCAATCCTCCCATCTCAGCCTCCTGAGTAGCTGGAATTACAGGTGCACATCACCACACCTGGCCAGGACTGACTCTTAAGAAGGACCAACACTTCTACCCAGTAACCAGGACCCCCTTGCCAGCCCTTCACTGCCAGATCCATCTGCCTGAATGCCACCAGAAATGCATTTGATGCTGGGCACGGTGGCTCTTGCCTATAATCCCAATACTGTGGGAGGCTGATGTGGGAGGATTGCTTGAGGTCAGGAGTTCAATATCAACCTGGGCAACATAGCGAGATCCTGTCTCTACAAAAAATTTTAAAAATAAAATTTAGCTGGACCTGGTGGTACATGCTTGTAGCCCGAGCTACTCGGGAGGCTGAGGCGAGAGTATTGCTTGAGCTTAGGAGTTCAAGGCTATAGTGAGCTGTGATTGTGTCACTGCACTATGCAGAGTGAGACCCTGTCTCAAAAAAAAAAAAAAAAAAAAAAAGAAATGCATTTGATTTCTGAGGTATCCTCTTTAAAAATAAAAGCATCTCAGCTGGGCACAGTGCCTCATACCTGTAATCCCAGCACTTTGGAAGGCCAAGGCAGATGGATCACCTGAGGTCAGGAGCTCAAGACCAGCCCGACCAACATGATGAAACTCCGTCTCTACTAAAAAAAATACAAAAAAATTAGCCAGGCATGGTGGCGGGTGCCTGTAATCCCAGCTACTCTGGAGGCTGAGGCAAGAGAATTACTTGAACCCAGGAGGCGGAGGTTGCAGTGAGCCGAGACTGCGCCATTGCACTCCAGCCTGGGCGACAGAGTGAGACTCCATCTCCAAATCAATCAATCAATCAATCAATCAATCTCTGGAAAGTTTCTTCCTAGCACCTGAGATTAGCTACACTGAGAAAATGGGGATTTTGATGAGTAGAGGTTGGAGAATAGGACATTGAGAGCATGGAACACTTTGGTGGGTAGAATTGGCCAGGGCAAGAGGCAGAGGGAGTGCCCAGGTCCACAGCTATACCCTGCACCACAGAGAGAGGCTCTCAAAGTGTAGAGAAGGGGTACAGAAGGAAGATGAATGACAACACAAACCAAAACATGTTTTGGTTTAAACAGCTGCTTATGTAAAGCATTTAGAATAGCACCTAGACTCAAATAAGTATTTACTAATCATTGGTCCTAGGGCTAGTCAGTTGCCACAACAGGGAGAGAAAGTTCATTCTTTCTCCTTCTCCCTCCTTTCTTATCACATGGTCTGCTGTTTCCAAGACTCAAAGATATTACTTGCCACCGGGGGTGGGGGGCAGTGTTGTCATGGACGTTGGTGGTAGTGTGGTAGAAGCTCACACCTGTATTCCCAGCTACTCTGGAGGCTGAGGTATGAGGACGACATGAGCCCTGGAGGTTGATGCTGCAGTTAACTGTGATAGCACCACTGCATTCCAGACTGGGCAATAGAACGAGACCTTGCCTCAAAAAAAAAAAAAAAAAAAAAGACTTGCGCAATTTGTGGTATAGTTTAATTCCACATTAGGTAAAAAGGCTTTAATGAGCTGGCCCTGGAACCGAAATAATACTCATTCTATTGTTTTCATGGAAAAAGTGACTAGCACACATTAGGCTCTCAATAAATCTTTGTTTAAACAAAAACATGTTTAGCATTCTAAACAACCAATGTATACTTGGGAATGGATCCTATTTATAGGTGGAGTGCTCCTTATGTACTGAAGGCATTTTTATTTAGCTCTTCAGAATTGAACAAGGAAGATTTGTAAGCCCTTGCAAGTGATAATTGTGTTAAAGTTTGTGATTTTATCTGACTTAATACTTTCTATTGAAAGTTAAAGAATTGGACATCCTCACCTTGGACAGGCTGGAGGAAAATATCCCTTGTATAAAAACTGAATTAGACGGACTTTTAGAGGCCTCACTGGGGTCCTGGAGCTGAATCTGGGAGCAGACTTGGAGACCTGAATGAGCTCAATGTTTCAGTGGAGGAAAATGAAAAAGTACCTATAGGTTTTATTGTTACTACTTTTGAGGGAGCAGAGAAGAGAGGGGTTGAATAGGAAAGTATGATCTGAGCAACAAGACTTGACTTCAAACTATAAAAAGGCCCTAACACTTTTTGTGATCCACCTAGGCAGAAAACAGGTGGTGTCGTGAAGACTTACGGTAATGAACAGGTTGAGCGTGGTACGTGAGGTACAAATGACCAACACCTAGAGAGCCAGGGACAATTAAAAATCTCACTGGGCATGCCAGGCACAGTGGTTCATGCCTGTAATCCCAGCACTTTGGGGGGCCGAGGCGGGCGGATCATGAGGTCAGGAGTTCAAGACCTGCCTGACCAACATGATAAAGCCCCGTCTCTATTAAAAACACAAAAATTAGTGGCCCATGCCTATAATCCCAGCTACTCAGGAGGCTGAGGCAGGAGAATCACTTAAATTGGGGAGGCAAAGGTTGCAGTTAGCTGAGATTGCACCACTGCACTCCAGCCTTGGCAACAGATGGAGACTCCATCTCAAAAAAAAAAAAAAAAACTCACTGGGCAGGGTGGCTTGTGCCTGTAATCCCAGCACTTTGGGAGGCCAAAGCTGGCAGATCACTTGAGGCCAGGAGCTCAAGACCAGCCTGGGCAACATGGCAAAACCCCATCTCTACAAAAAAAAAAAAAAAAAAAAAAATACACAAAAGAGTTAATCAAGTGTGGTGGCATAAGCATGTAGTCCCTGTAGTCCCAGCTACTTGGGAGGCTGAGGTGGGAGGATTGCTTGAGCCTGGGAGGTTGAGTGTGCAGTGAGCTGTGTTTGTGCCGTTACACTCAGCCTGGGCAACACAGTGAGACCCTGTCTCAAAAGAAAAGAAAGGAAGGAAGGGAAAGAAGGGAAAGGAAGGGGAAGGAAGGGAGGGAGGGAGGGAGGGAGCGAGGGAAGAAAGAGAGAAAGAGAGAGAGAGACAAAGAAAGAAAGAAAAAGAAAGACAGAAAGGAAGGAAGGGAGGAAGGGGAAAAGAGGAGAGGAGAGGAGAAAAGAAAGAGAGAGAGAGAGAAAGAGAAATCTCATAGATGGAACATGTTCTTGGCTTTGTAATTGGTCACTGAGCCAAGATCATCAGAATGTGGTGAAAGTTGAGTGTCAGAAACAAAGGTAAAATCAGTCTCCTCTAAGAAAAATTCAGGAAGTCTTATAATCTAATAATCACTAATTGATTAAACTGGAGGAGAATTAGATGCCTAGGAAGGTTAACCAGTGAGTGCTTTTTTTTTTTTTTTTTTTTTTTTGCGACAGAGTCTCACTCTGTCACCCAGCCTGGAGTACAGTGGTGGGATCTCAGCTCACTGCAGCCTCCACCTCCCAGATTCTAGTGATTCTCCTGCCGCAGCCTCCCAAGTAGCTGAGATTACAGGCACGTGGCACCACGCCCAGCTAATTTTTCACCATGACAAAGTTTCACCATGTTGGCCAGGCTGGTCTCGAACTCCTGACCTCAGGTGACCCACCCGCCTCAGCCTCCCAAAGTGCTGGGATTACAGGCGTGAGCCATCACGCCCAGCAGAGTGCTTTTATAATCCAAAATTAAGTGAGAGAAATGTGTTTTCAAGAATACTAGAAGCAAAAGTATGGAACCAACTGTTAAAAACATTTTATTTATTTATTCTTTCCTATTTTCAAGATAGCCAAAACTCTGTCATTAATCTGTGTTCTCAAGGCAAAAAGACTTCCAGCCATTATTTTCAAAGCAGCCTGAATTAGTTGCTGCTTTTCTCACAAGGTCAATTAATAACTCCTCACAGCATGCCTATGGAGCATTCACATTAAAGTAACTCCTGGTTGGGCACAGTGGCTCATGCCTGTAATCACAGCACTTTGGGAAGCTGAAGTGCGCAGATCACTTGAGCCCAGGAGTTCGAGACTAGCCTGGGCAACATGGGGAAATCCCAACTCTATAAAAATCAGCTGGTCATGGTGGTATGCACCTGTAGCCCCAGCTACTTGGGAGGTTGAGATAGGAGGATCATTCGAACCTGAGAAGTGGAGGTTACAGTGAACTGAGATTGCATCATTGCACTTTAGCCTGGGTGACAGAGCAAGACTTGTTTCAAAAAAAAAAAAAAAAAGATCAAGTACCTCCTGTGCCATTTAAGCATGTCTACCAGAACCACTTCTCAACAGTTTCTCCTCTGTCTTCTTGAGAGGTGAGTCTATCCAGTCATTCCCATTGCACTTATTTGCACATATGTTTTTGGCTCATGTCTTTGTTTTTCTCATCAGCAACTCCCCCAGCCCCTACCTCCCAAGCTAGTTAAAAGAAAATGCCCTCAAAATGTGTAAATTCTGCGAAGAGCAACCAACTATGGCAAAAAAACATCCAAGGAGCCTTAGACTTGGATGATAGACTGTTTACAGTGATTAATATATTGGTATCACCTCAATGATAAAATTTACTGCTTACGACTGGTGTTTAATGTTTCTCTGTCTCTGAAAGAATTCCTTCCTTATGCTTAGCCCAATAATTCAAGTCCTGCTCCTGCCAGAATTAGGGTCTTGTTCTCCTCTCTTCCTTACTGTCCTTTCACTTGAAAAAAAAATCATTTTATTTAATGCTAACAAGATTCCACACAAGAAAGAAAAAAGAAATGATGCTATGCAAAGAACGAATAATTTGGAAACTTGGCTGCCATGAATTGCAGGTTCCCATGAAATGCAATTGAACAACTCTTTTTTTTTTTTTTAAGACAGAGTCTTGCCCTGTCACCCAGGCTGGAGTGCAGTGGAAAAATCTTGACTCACTGCAACCTCCGCCTCCCAGGTTCAAGCGATTCTCCTGCCTCAGCCTCCCGAGTAGCTGGGACTATGGGCACCCACCACCAAGCCAGGCTAATTTTTGTATTTTTAGTAAAGACGAGGTTTCACCATGTTGGCCAGGCTTGTCTCCAACTCCTGACCTCAGGTGATCCACCCGCCTCAGCCTCCCAAAGTACTGGGATTACAGGCATGAGCCACTGCGTCTGGCCTGAACAACTCTTTAATAAGGGCACCAGCACTTAGACCAAGAATTAGAGATTGCATATCTAAATAGGAACAGCTGTATCCAGCAGTGAAAACATCACCACCTAAAAAGGTTTTCAGGCAGAGAATCAACACTTAACAATTTACGTTCCCCAAAAAATTCATCACCGCTACAAAGAGTTTTCCCTTCAGATTCTGAATGGAACCAAAGAGAAATGATGACTCTGGCTACAAAATAAAAGCACAAGGCCCAACTAAAACATTTGTGTTGGTGGCTGCTAGTTTGGTTCATGACACAGTTGATTCAACTGCAGCAACTGCCTTCAACCCTAAAGAGAGCAGAAATGAAGAGACCAATCATGCCCTAGGCTAGTGTGCTAGCCACAGGACTCTAAAAATAAATGTGTCCCTGTGGACAGCCTTAGAAATGTTATCTGCTGAAAAGGATACATTAGCCTGTGTGTTTTTCCAAAGTCATTACTGAGTGACTAGGGCAATTCATATATCTCAAAACTGAACTATTTGTATTTTGAGCGCTCAGTGATATTTGGGTTTAGTATTTTTTCTTAGAAGGGAGGGATAGGGGTATGAGGTGGCGGCTCACTCTTGTAATCTCAACACTTCGGGAGGCTGAGACCAGAGGATCACTTGAGTCCAGGAATTCAAGACCAGCTTGAGCAATATAAGGAGACTCCGTCTCCACAAAAAAATTTTTTTAAATAGCCAAGTGTGGTGCACACCTGTACTCCTAGCTGCTCGGGAGACTAAGGTTGTGGGGAATCCCTTGAGCCTGGAAGTTCAAGGTTACAACGAGCTATGATCGGGACCGAATAAGATACTGTCTCTAAAACAATAAAATAAAAATAAAAGAAGGGAGGGACAGGAAGCATCCTGTTTCAGAGCTTCCCAAAGCATGCATGCTTATCAGCTGTATGCAAGAGGATGAGTATTACATTCCTGGAAGTAGGGCAGGGAGGGTCTCAGTCTAAACTTGCAGAGTCTGTCCTTCAAACTTACTTGATAAGCAGCCTTCAGTTCTTAAAAGGATCAGGGCAGAGGGGGAAATGGGAGTTGACCACCAGAGACAGAAAGAAAAGCCATTTAAATATTACATGGGGGCCGGACACAGTGGCTCATACCTGTAGTCCTAGCACTTTGGGAGGCTGAGGTGAGATCACTTGAGCCCTGAAGTTCAAGGATGCAGTGAGCTATGATCATGCCACTGCAGTCCAGCCTGGGGGACAGAGCAAGACCCTTTATCTAAAAAAAATTTTAAAAAATCACACTGGAGTAGAAACAGCCTCAGGATGAGCTAGAGGACAAGTATTTTGCCCATGGAGGTTTTTATAGTCACTTTCTGTTTATGACCATCGATACTGGATTTCCACTTATGGTACTAATGTAAAATTTCCCTTAAAAAGTATTTCAGTTTGCAAAGTGAATGGATTTAATGTAACATGCTTATTAGTATGGTATTCAGGTATAGAGTGAATGGATGTTTAGGAGCTGCTGACTTGGAGATGAGCACTTGGTTTTAGGGCCACTCCACATCTACCCCTGGAACCTTGGGCAATTTACATACTTGCTTACTTTTTCTGAGCCTCCTGATCCTCAACTAACTATAAGATGTTTGGATGAGAAACACCAACCTCTAAAGGTGATTGTGATGAATATATGATGCATGCTTAGTTAATGGTTAGTCTCTTTCCTTTCCTTAATGGGAAACGCAGCAAAACTCTCCCTCCTCATGGAATCTCCCTGCCTAGACTTGAGTCAATAAAGTGTAGGTAGAGATTGTTCAAATTACTAAATAATATTGAATGCAGTCCAACAGAAGCTATATTTGTAGCCCAATTTATTGCATTTGCAAACAGAGAAGGCAGAAGAACTAAGTATCAACACAGCACTATCTCGTCACCAAGCAGTATATTTTAGGGCCCTGCACTATAGTGACTGGTCTGCAGGCCAGTTTCGGGCATTCTTTTGTTTTGTTTTGTTTTAAATAGAGACGGGGTCTTGCAGTGTTGCCCAGACTAGTCTCAAACCCCTGAGCTCAAGTGGTGCTTCCACCTCAGCCTCCCAAAGTGCTGGGATTACAGGCATTCACCACCATGCCTGGCCAGGGTCATTCCCGAGGTTTGGACCGGGTCACCCAGCCCAGTCGGGAAGAGCCAGCAGTGAACAACCTTGGCCTCCCCTTCAGCAGCTTTGACCACTCTAAAGCCCCCTGCTATGGCTATGATGAGCAGCTGAGCCTGTGCCCAGAGTGGCTGAGTTCTGGCAAAGACAAGAATAAAAGCATCCTGCAGAACAAGTATGTCTGATGTTCTGTTAGAACTGAGGTATGCCATCTCTGGATGGTCCTGTGTCACCGCTTGATGCTAAATCCTCAGCATGTGCAGCTCCTTTTTGACAATGAAGTTCTCCCTGATCACATGACAATGAAGCAGCTATGGCTCTCCGCTGGTTCGACAAGCTATCCCTTTTGCTTTTACAATACAGTGTGAAAGAGAAGAGGAGGTAGGGGCCAAACCCTCACCCCATCCCACTCCCCTTCCGTGCTGATATTTATAAGAAATTAACTGCAGCTTTATTTTTTGAAATAGAAACTTTTAAAAAGCCAAAAAAGTCGGGGGGGGGGGCGGCAACAGTATGTACATATTTGTGGATGTATGTACACACACACAGAGAGAGAGACACTCACACACGTTCCCACCCCAGGGTAAAGTTTCAGGAAGAAACTTCTAAATAAATGTCATTTTTGGCTGGGTGTGGTGGCTCATGCCTGTAATCCCAGCACTTTGGGAGGCCAAGGCAGGCAGATCACAAGGTCAGGAGTTCGAGACCAGCCTGCCCAACATGGCAAAACCCCATCTCTACTAAAAATACAAAAAACTAGCCAGGTGTGGTGGTAGGCACCTGTAATCCCAGTTACTCAGGAGGCTGAGACAAGAAAATCGCTTGAACCCAGGAGGCGGAGTTTGCAGTCAGCCGAGATCATGCCACTGCACTCCAGCCTGGGCAATAAGAGTGAAACTCCATCTCAAAAAAAAAAGAAAAGAAAGAAATGTCATTTTTGAGATGGAAACACAATTCCTGTGCCATCATTTTTTCTTCCTCTCTTTCTTCTTCTTCCCTTTCTTTCTTTTCTTCTACATGTAAAAGTACACCAAAAATTATTTGAATATTCTCTTTGTTTTTTGTGAGACAGAGTTGCTCTGTTGCCCAGACTGGAGTGCAATGGCGCGATCTTGGCTCACTGCAACCTCCGCCTCCCGGGTTCAAGCAATTCTCCTGCCTCAGCCTCCCAAGTAGCTAGTATTACAGGCGCCTGCCACGCCTCGCTAATTTTTGTATTTTTAGTAGAGACGGGATTTCACCATGTTGGCCAGGCTGATCTCAAACTCCTGACCTCAAGTGATCTGCCCGCCTTGGCCCCCAAAGTGCTGGGATTACAGGTGTGAGCCACTGTGTCTGGCCTGAATATTCTCTAATTTAAGGTTTATTATCTCTTTTTGTCCTCCACTCATTAAAGGCCAATAAATTTTTTAAAAGTGATTTAAAAAAATAAATACAAGCGGCCAAAACAAATAAAGGAAAGCATATCTAATCTCGCTAAAGATAGTCAAACACAGGTGAAAAATCAAGAACTAATATTCACCTATAAAAAATATTTTATTAGCTGAGCATGGTGGTGCATGCCAATAGTCCCAGCTACCTGGGAAGGCTGAGGTGGGAGGATTTCAGAAACACCAGAGTTCCAGGTTACAGTGCACTATGATCACACCATTGCACTCCAGCCTGGGTGACAAAGCAAGCCATTTCACATATGCACACACAAAAATGTTTCACATAACAATGCCCACTGTTAAAATGGATGTGGGCAAACACTTCTGCCCTCCTAGTGGGAGTATAAATGGGCACAACCTTGTGGAGGATAAGGTGTAGTGCTATTAAAAACTTGAAAACTATTCTTTGACCCCCTATGGAGTCTTTATTTTAAGAAAATAATAGTTGTGCTCAAAACCGTATTAAGAGGATGTTTACTGTATCATGATTTATGATAGCACAAAACAAAATAGCCTAAAAGTCCAACAAAAGCAAGATCCTAAAATCAAATATGATAGAGCCATGTGATAAAAAGTGCCCCACTATTTAAAATGATTGTGTTGAAAGAGAAAAAAATAAAGTGGTTTCAAATGGAAGAGAAAAAAGAAATATTTATAGAATGAATATTCCCAAAAGTAATTGAGCACCATCACAATGGATTTCAGTCACATCCACGCATAGCTCATAAGAGCAGGCCTTACCAGCCTGCCCACAAAACAAGGTCATGCTTGATTTTGCCACTCATATGGTGGCTTGAGCCCCTCTCCAACCACCTGTTCTCCCTTCTCATTGAAACCGCCTTTGCAAAATTATGACAGTAAGAGAAGTCTGACATAGTTGACTCCGTCTTGTTCCTGACCTTCAAGCTCTCCTTATAGCTTATAATTATAAAGCTAACTTTAGGAGGAATTTATAGTTTAGCTTGAAAGCAAGGAAAATAGTCTCTCTCTAAAATTAACTCTTCTTGCTCAGGGACCAACACCCGCCTTCTTTAGACTAATGAAAGGTCACAAGAATAGGATTATGGGAAGGGCCTGCACTCTGCCAAAATGTAGGTGTAGTTTCCATAATCCTCCGTTACTGCTCAGGAATCATGTGGCCAGAGAGCGCAAGATTTGTGACTTTCTCTATTGCTGTTATTGGTAACATCACTATTGTAAAACCTAAGATTGGTTTTTGAGATATTTTTCAGACTGACCCCACCCGGACTCTTGACTCAACTGGTCTGGTGGCCCCACCCAGAGGTGGACTCAGTACACAGAGAGTGTTTTCCACATCACTGTGATTTCATCCCCAACCCATCAGCACCATCCATTCCTTAGCCCCCTGCCCACGAAATTGTCCATAAAAACCCTAACCTTCGAGCTTGGAGGTGGGGGAGACTGACTTGGATGATAACTCCAGTTCTCCTGGATGGGCCAGCCTCTTCTTCTCTACTGCAGTGCCTTAGTCTCAGTGAATTGATTTTCCCTGTGCAGTGGGCAGGAAGAACTTGTTAGGTGATTACACCACATCCCTGCCCACCTGACCCAACAAGAAAGCAGTCCCTCTCAGACTGTCCCTGAGATATTTCTGGGGGTCCCAAAGGTGGATGGGGGCTGTTGGCTGTGGTCACAGCACAGTACCTTCCCATTCGGCCCTTCCTCCTCCGTCTCCCACTTGATGCCACATGCAGAAGCCTCACCACTGGTCCTCCTGACAGTGTGTGTAGTGAGAAAGCCAAGGTCAGTGTCTGGTGTGGCCTCCACCAATTTGTTACAGGTAATTAGACAGGCATGAGTGGGACAGGAGAGGGCTCTCCCGGACCCACAAGGAATGTCGGGTGATGGTTCGGTAATTATCACATTGCCTCATTAAAAGTGACAAATTGGCAGCCGTTTCCAGGGAGAGGTCATTTCCTAATCGTCCACACCTGTTGCACTAAGTCTTAATTGAGGCTGGTGCGGTGGCTCACACCTGTAATCCCAACACTTTGGGAGGCCAAGGCAGGTGAATCACCGGAAGTGAGGAGTTCAAGGCCAACATGAAGAAACTCCATCTCCACCAAAAATACAAAAATTAGCTGGGCATGGTGGTGGGCACCTGTAATCCCAGCTACTTGGGAGGCCGAGGCAGGAGAATCACATGAACCTGGGAGGCGGAGGTTGCAGTGAGCTGAGATCGTGCCACTGCACTCCAACCTGGGTGACAGAGCGAGATGCCATCGCAAAAATAAGTAAATAAATAAATAAATGAAAGTGTTAATTGAGTGCAGGCGCCAGGGAGAAGCAACTTCCTGTGCATGTGCATTGAGTCAAAATGGCAGAACATGACCTTCCGGAAGCACACCACTGGAAAAGGGAAGAAAGCCTTAGATGGGCATGTGCACAACGACCTAAACACACTGAGTGTGCTCACCTCCCAAGGGTAAGGAGGGCACTGCTCATGTGGGCAGCCCACCCTAAGGGGAGAATCACTGGAAAGGGGCCAGCTTATAAAGTCCTAGTTAGGTTAAACACTGCATTTGTTCTTCAAGTCGCCCACTTGGGTCTCTTCCAAGAGTACTTTCCTTTCTTTCCTGTTCTAAAGCACTTTTAAATAAACTTCCACTCCTGCTTTGAAACTTGCCCATGTCACTTTTTCTGCCTTTTGTCCCTTAGTCAAATCCTGTCTTCTGAGGAGGCGAGAATTGAGGGGGCTGCAGACTGATACAGATTTGCTGCCAGTAACGTGGATATTTTCCAGCAGTAACATATTTGGTGCCCTGAGACTCACATATTTGCCACCCCTAACATATTGTCTTGGCATCCAAGTAGAAAGCAAAGGGCTAGGCCCACTGTGGTCCTCACTGGTCCTCCTGGTACTGGGGGAGTGGCCTACTAACCCTATGCTTTACTTTGCCACTAGGAACCAAGCAGCTCTGTTTAGGCCAAAGTCCCAAAGTTTCAAGAAAGGTTAGTTCTATCAGTGTAGGCCCTCAGATCTTGCTGAGAATCTTACCAAATGTCATGAAATCACTTTTATCAGCTTTTAGTTTTGTCTTCTTTTATCCCAACGGCTCAAACACGGTTGAGAACGGACATCAAGCCGTCTCTGTTCATTGTCCTTCTGGCCTCTGAGCTAAAAATAAACAAACAAATAAATGCCCCAAACTCTCCAAAAGAATTCTAACCTATTCAGATGCAACTCTCATCCTTTTCTTCCTTCTCCTCCCCAAATCTTCCCACTCATCTTCAATATTTTTAAGTTTCTGGAAGTACCAGCCCCACAAGCACGTCCTTCAGAGGCTGCAAGGCCTATGCACTAAAAGCCATCATGAGGGTAATTTTGCTTTAACAGATTTGAAAATATATTTTTTTCTTCTACTCTGTCATATATATATATTTCATATATATATTTCATATATATTTCATATATATATTTCATATATTTCATATATATTTCATATATATCATATATATTTCATATATATTTCATATATATCATATATATTTCATATATATTTCATATACATATTTCATATACATATTTCATATACATATTTCATATACATATTTCATATATATATTTCATATATACATATTTCATATATACATATTTCATATATATATTTCATATAAATATTTCATATATATATTTCATATATATATTTCATATATATTTCAGATATATTTCAGATATATATATTTCATATATATATTTCAGATATATATATTTCATATATATATTTCAGATATATATTTCAGATATATATTTCATATATATATATTTCAGATAGATATTTCAGATATATATATTTCAGATAGATATTTCAGATATATATATTTCAGATAGATATTTCAGATATATATTTCAGATATAGATATTTCTTACATATATTTCATATATAGATATTTCTTACATATATTTCATAGATATTTCATGTATATATATTTCATAGATATTTCATGTATATATTTCATAGATATTTCATGTATATATATTTCATAGATATTTCATGTATATATATTTCATATATATATTTCATGTATATATTTCATATATATATTTCATGTATGTATATTTCATATATATATTTCATGTATATATATTTCATATATATATTTCATGTATATATATTTCATATATATTTCATGTATATATATTTCATGTATATATATTTCATGTATATATATTTCATATATATATTTCATGTATATATATTTCATATATATTATACATATATATTTCATATATATTTCATATATGTATTTCATATATGTATTTCATATATATGTATTTCATATATATGTATTTCATATATATGTATTTCATATATATGTATTTCATATATATGTATTTCATATATATATTTTTCTTTTTGAGACGAGGTCTTGCTATGTTGCCCAGGCTGGTCTTGAACTCTGGAGCTCAAGCAATCCACTCACCTTTGCCTCCGAAAGTGCTGGGATTACAGGCGTGAGCCACCATGCCTGGCCAGCCCTTTCATAATTTTAAAGCCAAAATTTTGGCAAATTTTATTCTTATTGTAGCCATCAACTATTTGCTTACAAAGGTATCTCTCCCAATCATGAGTCTAGGAAGAAAATAAGAATTTATAACCATAAGTTATACTTTCTCCTCCATCCAGTTCCCGGAATCATTACTTCTACTTTAATATATTCAAAAGACCATGATTTTCATCACACCTACTCTGGGATTAACCAAATGGCCTTAACAAACATTTGTCCTTTCAAAATTTAAAAAAATTCATTAATTACATATTTTTCCATAAAAATAATATCCATAGTGAGAACACACATTGATATAACTATTTTGGAGAAAAATTTAGCAATATTATCTATGAAAATAAAAACAGTGGTAATTTCAGAGTTGAAATTTTCACTGATTTTTATTTTCTTATTTTTGCTTACTTTGTTTTTTTTTCCTATGTTGAGCAGCTATTGCTTGTGTAAATAAAAATATTGAAAAATGTTTTTAGAAATATAGAAAAGAAAAAGACACCTATCCAAAACTCCCAGCTAGGGGAGGTTAAAGTCTTTTAAATTACATCTAAGGTTACTTAACTTGTGTGATTAGATTTGCTATTACAAAGTGTTGCTGAATTTACAACTCACCTTTCACAAGTGCTGGAAATCACACTGTGGGAATGTTTTACTCACGCTGAGAATGGCATCAACCCGTTTCCCTCTTAATCTGTGACTTTGTTACAACTCTTTCTTTGAAACTCAAACCCTCTCATCCATAAATCCAGCTTCCAGATCCTCTCTCCTCTGAACCTTAGCCACCTGCTCAGATGTCACTTAGGTGATACCACACCCATTGTTAACCATCTTTTTACCTACCTGCCGTATCTCCCCCTGGATCTGAGAGCTTCTCTTGGACCTGGACTGCTCCTCCCATTTCTTTGCATCCTGAGTGAGGAACACAGTATAGCAGATGCTTAAAAACTGTTTGAAGATAAAATAAAATAATCTCAGTTTTACTAATTTCTGTGTATTAATGCTGCACACTGTATTTAAGAACTTATTATAAAAGGTTTTAATATTCTCCATAGGGTGGATTTAAGGTGACTGCATGGAGGGATGAAATAATGCCTATGAATATGATGAAGCTGATCAATGAAAAAAAAAATGCCTGGCTAGATGGTGGCATTTTAAGCAACTTAAAAGTCTGATGCTAAGCAATTTCCTTCTTAACATTTTTCTAGAAAGATTCATTTCCCTGAACAATTAGTCATCTCCAAGAATTCCTTTTTCCTCTGTTTAACAAAACTACAATGACTGGAAAATATGCTGATGTTGGAAAGTCAGGATAAATATTTTTACAAAATATTTAAATCTGAAGTCTACAGTAACTTTTTATTTTTAATTTGTGAATTTGTGTGTTTATTATTTATTTACTATCTGTGGCTATTTCTTTATAAGTGATAAAATTTTAGGGAGAAATAGTTACAAATATAAATATTTTAAAAATATTATAGTAATTATTATCATAAACAGACTATTCAAACACCTCTTCACTTGATATTATCAAACTGTATTTACTTGTCCTTTTCTTTATAACCAACTTGCTTGCTTCCTTCCTTCCTTCCTTCCTTGCTTGCTTCCTTTCCTTCCTTTCCTTCCATCTTTCCTTCTTTCTTCTCTTTGTTGTTGAGACAGGGACTGGCTCTGTTTCCCAGGCTGGAGTGCATTGGCACAGTCTTGGCTCACTGCAACCTCCACCTCCTGGGCTTGAGCGATCATCCCACCTCAGCCTCCCAAGTAGCTGGGACTACATACACACACCACATTCAGCTAATTTTTGTGTTTTTTGTAGAGTCGGGGTTTTGCCATGTTGCCTGGACTGGTCTCAAACTCCCAAGCTCAAGTGATCCACCCACCTCGGCCTCCCAAAGTGCTGGGATTACAGGGTTGAGTCACTGTGCCTGGCCAATCTTTTATCTTTATCAAATTTTTTTCAACCTGAGGTCTTTTCTCTAAGAGTAAGAAAACTTTTTACTCCCATACATTTTTCCAATACCCCCAGTGTTGGGTATTGTCCAATTTGGACTCTGTAATTTTTTTTTTTAGAGATGGGGTCTGACTATGTCGCCAAGAATGAAGTGCAGTGGCTATTCACAAGGATAGTGCACTACAGCCTTGAACTCCTGGGTTCAAGTGATCCCCCCACCTCAGCCTCTTGAGTAGCTGGGATTACAGGTGTGCACTACTACACCCAGTTTTTGCCTATTTTTAAATAGTCATCTTTTAAATTTAAAAAAATTACCTTTTAAAAATTTCTTGTTCTCATGAAAGTTACATAATGCATGAGCACTTTAGAAAAATTAGGGAATACATATAATTTAAGGCTGGGCATGGTGGCTTATGCCTGTAATCCCAGCACTTTGGGAGGCCAAGGCGGGAGGATCACCTAAGGTCAGGAGTTTAAGACCAGCCTGGCCAAAATGGGGAAACCCCATCTCTACTTAAAATACAAAAATTAGCTGGGCATGGTGGCATGCACCTGCAATCCCGGCTACTCTGGAGGCTGAGGCAGGAGAATTGCTTGAACGCAGGAGAATCGCTTGAACACAGGAGGCAGAGATTGCAGTGAGCAGAGATTGTGCATTGTACCCCAGCCTGGGTTACGAGAGCAAAAAAACTCCATCTCAAAAAAAAAAAAAAAATAGAAAAAAGAAAATACACATAAATTAAAATTTTAAATCATGAAATTTCACCATTCAGAAACAGCCAGTATTGGCCAGACGTGGTGGCTCACGCCTGTATCCTAGCACTTCAGGAGGCTGAGGCGGGCGGATCACGAGGTCAGGAGATGGAGACCATCTTGGCTAACATGATGAAACCCCGCCTCTACTAAAAATACAAAAACAAAATTAGCCAGGCGTGGTGGTGGGCGCCTGTAGTCCCAGCTCCCAGCTACTCGGGAGGCTGAGGCGGGAGAATGGTGTGAACCTGAGAGGCGGAGCTTGCAGTGAGCCGAGATCGCGCCACTGCATTCCAGCATGGGCAACAGAGCGAGACTCCATCTCAAAAAAAAAAAAAAAAAAAAGAAAAAAAAAAGAAAAAAGAAATAGCCAGTATTTTTAGTATTTTGGCGTATAGTCTTCCAAACTCTTAGATACAGAGATCAATATATATATATATAAATGTTTTATTAAAAATAAGGCCATGCTGTATAGTCTTTGCTAATAACTATTTACAAGACAATATATTCTGAACATCTTTTATGGCCATAGCTATATTTATACAAGATCATTTGTAAGCAATTCATGTAGACATTCATATAACATACAGAAAAGTTTGTAAAAAAATAAAATAAAAACAAAGAATAGTCAGAAAACTATTCTTTCTAGTTTTGGATCTGTCATCTTTTAGAGGTGTGACATTGTTTCACTCTGTTCCTCTTTTCCCCGTTCATCAAAATAAGAAAATAGTACTGCTCAAATCTACCTCACATATTTGTCATATTCATCAATTGGAAACACCTTTATAGGTTTCAAGTGCTATTCAAAGGCAAGACCTTATGATCTCTAGACAAATTCATAGCCAGGATATGACATCTGCAGGGCCTAAATAATATCTTCTTGAAGATAATAACCTTTGTTCATCATGCATGCCTGCAGTCATGCACTGGAAAAAGACTTCTTGAGCATCTCCTATATGTCAATGTGAGCAATCGAAATCAAGTTTCTGTCCTTGTTAATCAAAAGCCAGATGTTAATCAAAGTCAAATAATTGTTTATTATATTATTTTTTATTTAGTTTATTATTCCAACCTCTAAAAATCAAGATTTTTCTTTTTTCTTTTTTTTTTTTTTTAAGATGGAGTCTTGCTCTGTCACCCAGGCTGGAGTACAATGGCAATCTCAGCTCACTGCAACCTCCACCTCCAGGGTTCAAGCAATTCTCTTGCCTCAGCCTCCTGAGTAGCTGGGATTACAGGCACCCGCCACCACGCCCAGCTAATATTTTGTATTTTTAGTAGAGATGGGGTTTCACCATGCTGGCCAGGCTGGTTTCAAACTCCTGACCTCGAGTGATCCACCTGCCTTGGCCTCCCAAAGTGCTAGGTGCTAGGATTACAGGTGAGAGCCACTGAGCCTGGCCCTTTTTTTTTTTTTTTTTTTTGGTAGAGAAGGAGGGGGTCTTGTTATGTTGCCCATGTTGGTCTTGAACTCTTGGCCTCAAGTGATCCTCCTGCCTTGACCTCCCAAAGTACTGGGATTACAGGTGTGAGTCACCATTTGAGGCCATGATTTTTAACTGTTTTTCAAATGCATTACACTTACGAACTATATCTCTATTTTTAAAAATACAATGTAATGATTCTTTTAACTGAGAATTAATAAAACAAAAAGCTTACTCTGGATCAGGGAAGCTACAAATTTACATGTGTATCTCATTTGATGCTGGCTATAATGATTACAGATTCTGATATTCTCATTTTACATATTGAGGTTTAGAGAGGGTTCAGTATTTACAGGTCACACAGGTAATATATATCTAAACCTGGTATTCCCAAACCATCTTCTTACCTCTACTCTTCAGTTTCTGCCCTTTGTCATGTCTACCTACCTGCTTTATTTATTTATTTATTTATTTATTTATTTATTTATTTATTTATTTGAGACAGAGTCTTGCTCTGTCACCCAGGCTAGAGTGCAGTGGTGCAATCTCAGCTCACTGCAACCTTCGCCTCCTGGGCTCAAGTGCTTCTCCTGCCTCAGCCTCCCAAGTAGCTGGGTTTACACGCCCAGCTAATTTTTGTATTTTCAGTAGAGACGAGGTTTCACCATGTTGGCCAGGCTGGTCTTGAACTCCTGACCTCAGGTGATCCACCCGCCTTGGCCTCCCAAAGTGTTAAGATTACAAGCATGAACCACCACACCCGACCACCTTTAAAAATTGTAATTTGTGCTAGGTGCAGTGGTGGTGTGCCTGTAGTCCCAGCTCTCCAGAAGGCTGCGGTAGGAAGAAGACTTGAGCCCAGGAATTCAAGGCATAAGTGCACTATCATTGTGCCTGTGTATAGCCACTGTACTCCAGCCTGGGCAACATAGTGAGACCCCATGTCAAAAGAAAAAAAATGTAATTTGTTATCAATGTTGGGATGAATGTTTTTGTTTTGTTGTGTTTAAACAAAGTATTGTGACTATAAATTACAAAAAACAAAAAAAATAGACCATTGAAACAACTCAAATACATAGGAAAACTATCGGTGAAACAAAACAGTAATGGATGTCAAAGTGAGCTATGTGACCAAAACAGTTTACTGTCTTCAAAGAATCAGCATATAATGGAAAGAAGATTTGGATGACCTATCCACTTTCAGCACTGTCTTCTATGCAAATTTCCAATGATTTACATTGGAATTGTAACTTTAGATTCTAATTTTTATTTTCTGAATACAATTTTTGCTTTAAATTGCATATATTATATGTAGTTTTTTGTTTAAATTGTACAGGTTTGTTTCTTGCCTTTAGACTAATGTCCTTTTTTTAGATTGCACTTTGGAGCAACCAAGGATCATATTGCTTAGCATTCACTCATCCATTAAAGATGTATTATGCCAGACATTTTGGTGGGCAGTAGTATGAGGGAATAGTAATAGAGATGAGAATATAAAGGTGAATAAGACACTGACATTGTTTTCAAGAAGGTGAATATGATAATGCCATTGCTTTCACAGTCCGCTGGGAAAGTCTCAGTCTAGGGAGACACATATAGTTAAATACCATACTATGGAAGGAAAAAGATAGAAGCTGATCAACTAGGGGTCAAGAAGACTTTTTTTTTTTTTTTTTCTTTGAGATGTAGTTTTACTCTTGTTGCCCAGGCTGGAGTGCAATGGCGTGATCTTGGCTCACCGTAACCTCCGCCTCCCGGGTTCAAGCAATTCTCCTGCCTCAGCCTCCCAAATAGCTGGGATTACAGGCACTTGCCACCACACCCAGCTAATTTTTGTATTTTTAGTAGAGGCAGTGTTTCACCATGTTGGTCAGGCTGCTCTCAAACTCCTGACCTCAGGTGATCTGCCCACCTCGGCCTCCCAAAGTGCTGGGATTACAGGTGTGAGCCACTGTGCCCGGCCAAGAAGACTTCTTACAGATATTAAGATGTGAGCTAGATCTTGAAGAATGAGAAATAGCTTATCACTTTGAGATAGAGAAAAGGATTTAGGGCAAAAGAAAAACCAGTGGACACATGACCGCACACCTTATGTTGGCATAAAAGAGGCTGAATAAGATTTACAAAGGAGAGTTATTGGGAGTGAAAATAGAGGATGGGCTGAGACCAGATCACCAAAGACATTCCTGGAAGGTTTTCAAGTAGAATGTGATGCAATTATATTTGTGAACCAACTTTATTTGGTTCCATGTGTCAACCTGAAATAATTTAAAGCATTAAAATTTAGTTTAAAAGAGTTTATTTAAGCTAAAAGTTGGTAATTGCCATCTGGAAAACACAGACTCAAGAGAAATGGGGTCAGTGTTCTGAAATTAAAAGTTAAGTTTTTGAGGCTAGGTGCAGTGGCTCATGTCTGTAATCCTAGTGCTTTGGGAGGCTGAGGCAGGAGGACTGCTTGAGCCCAGGAGTTCAAGACCAGCTTGGGCAACATAGCAAGACCCCATCTCTACAAAAAATAAATTTATTAAATTTATTTTTTAATTTAATGTATATATAATTTCATTAAGTCACAAATAAGGCAATTTTTTAAAAACCATCATTGAAAATATGCTTGCCCTAGCAATTAAAAAGTTAAGGAAGGCACTTATACAATAGTAGCAGGCTGAAATTAAAAATAATTCAAAAATTGATATTCTTCTTTTTTAGTCAAATTCTCACCTACAGAAAGTCTAACCTGATTCCTTTTTTGCTTTGTCTGATTCATGTTAATTTCTGTGGCTAGTTTAAATTTTTATAATACAGCAAATTTGGGTCATGAAGGTAGATTGCCAGCTGTTTCCAAGAATAGTTTAATTTTTATTTTTAAACACTTTTTCTTTCCAACTTTTAGGTTCAAGGGGTACATGTGCAGGTTTGTTAAATGGGTAAATTGTGTGTTGCAGGGGTTTGATATACAGATGATTTTGTCACCCAAATAATACCCAATAGGTAGTTTTTCAATCCTCATCTTCTTGTCACCCTCCACCCTCAAACAGGCCCCAGTGTCTATTGTTCCCTTCTTTGTGTCCATGTGGATTCAATGTTTAACTCCCAGTTATGATATGAGAACATGTGGTATTTGGTTTTCTGTTCCTTTTTTAAATTGCTTAAGATAATGGCCTCCAGCTCCATCTATGTTTCTGCAGAGATCATGAGCTCATTTTTTACAGCTGTGTAATATTCCATGTCGTATATGTATACCACATTTTCTTTATCCAGTCCACCACTGATGAGCATCTAGGTTGACTTCATGTCTGTGCTATTGTGAATAGTGTTGCAATGAACATACACGTGCATGTGTCTTTATGGTAGAACGATTTATATTCCTTTGGCTATATACCCAGCAGTGGAATTGCTGGGTTGAACAGTAGTTCTCTTTTAAGTTCTTTGAGAAATCTCCAGACTGCTTTCCACAGTGGCTGAACTAATTTACCTTCTCACCAGCAGTGTATAAGCATTCTCTTTTCTCTCTGTAACCTTGTCAACATCTGTTATTTTTTGACTTTTCAGTAATAGCCATCAAAAATAGTTTTCAATTTAAAAAAACTAGCAATGTTCATTGTCTTCTTTGAAACATGGGAAACTTTCATTGGATATCTTTCATATTATTGTTTCTTCTCATGTTGAGAAATGCATTTTAGATGCTTGTGATTGATTCTGCCTTTCCAGATTGGTTGGTGTTGCAATGACTATGCAGATGTCAGTGAAAGTGTGAGCCATCTACAAGCCCTGGAACATGATGTGAAGTCATTACGTGTTTTTTGTGTTATTGTTGTTTGTTTGTTTGTTTGTTTTTGAGTGGGAGTCTCGCTCTGTCACCCAGGCTGGAGTGCAGTGGCACGATCTCGGCTCACTGCAACCTCTGCCTCCCAGGTTCAAGCGATTCTCCTGCTTCAGCCTCCCAAGTAGCTGGGACTACAGGCGCCTGCCACCATACCCAGCTAATTTTTGTATTTTTAGTAGAGACGGGGTTTCACCATGTTGGCCAGGCTGGTCTTGAACTCCTGACCACAGGTGATCCACCAACCTTGGCTTCCCAAAGTGCTGGAATTACAGGCATGAGCCACCGTGCCCAGCCGCATTACTTGTTTCTGATGCTCATCTATATTGCTTCCCATCTGAAAGGAAAACTCCCGTTTCCTCTGTACTTTACTCTCAACACTCACCCCACTTCACTGCTGACATCAAATGTATGTTGCTGCTATTGTTGTTGTTGTTGTTTTCCCACACCAACTGATTCTCCAACTGTCTGGACACCAACTAGGTGTCCCACAATTCAAATAAATTCTGACACTACTCCCTGAGCTTAGCCTAAACTCCTCAGAAGAAGGGCTCAGTCCTGCAAGACTGCCCTTACTTCCTATGCCAATTCCAAGTCAGCTGTGCGTCTGACTGACCAGCTATTAATTGGAAGTTCCCACAACCCCCACCCCGTGCCAACTTCAGTTTTAATAATTTGCTAGAACTGGCCGGGCACGGTGTAATCCCAGCACTTTGAAAAGCGTGTAATCCCAGCACTTTGAAAAGCCAAAGTGGTGGATCACCTGAGGTCAGGAGTGCGAGAGCAGCCTAGCCAATGTGGTGAAACCCCGTCTCCATTAAAAATATAAAAATTAGCTGGGTATGGTGTGGTGCTCGCCTGTAATCCAGCTACTTGGGAGGCTGAGGCATGAGAATTGCTTGAACCCAGGAGGCAGAGGTTGCAGTGAGCCGAGATCACGCCGCTGCACTCCAGCCTAGGCAACAGAGTGAGACTCCGTCTCAAAAAAAAAAAAAAAAAATTGCTACAGCTCGAAGAACTCAGTAAAAAGTTTACTTACTGAATTACCAGTTTACCATAAAACGATACAACTCAGGAACAGCCAGATAGAAGAGACACATAGGGCCAGGTAGGCTGGAAAGGGTGTGCAGTTTCCATTCCCTCTTCAAGCACACCACCCTCCCAACACCTCCCTGGGTTCCACAACCTGGAAGCTGTCTCTGAACCCTGTCCTTTTGGGGTTTTACTGAGGCCTCATTCTGTAGGCATGATTGATTAAGTCATTGACCATTGGTGGTTAAGTCAATCTTCAATCCCTCTCTCCTACCGGATATAGGGGTTTGGGGGGCTAAAATTTCAAACCCTCTAACCACATGGTTAGTCGCCCTGGCAACCAGCCCCCATCCTGAGGCTATCCAGGAGCCCCCAGCTATCAGTCATTCATTAGCATACACAAAGGCATTTATCACTTCAGTGATCTCAGTGATTTTAGGATTATGGGTTTCTGTATTAGTTTGTTCTTCTTTGCTATAAAGAAATACCTGAGTCTTGGCAATTTTTAAAGAAAAGAGATTTAGGCTGGGCTCGGTGGCTCATGCCTATAATCTTGGCACTTTAGGAGGCCGAGGTGGGTGGATTGCTTGAGCTCAGGAGTTTGAGATCCTGCGCAGCATGGTGAAACCCCATCTCTACCAAAAATACAAAAATTAGATAAGCTTGGTGGCTCACATCTGTAGTCCCAGCTACTTAGGAGGCTGAGGTGGGAGGATTGCTTAAGCCTGGGAGGCTGAGGCTGCAGTGAGCTGTGATCACACTCCTGCATTCCCACCTGGGTGACAGAGTGAGACCCTGTCTCCAAAAAAAACCAAAAAAAAAAAAAAAACCAAAAAAAAAAAAAAGAAGAAGAAGAAAAGAAAAGAAAAGAGTTTTTATTGCCTCACAGTTCCACAGGCTGTACAGGAAGGATGATACTGGCATCTGCTCAGCGTCTGAGGAGACCTCAGAAAACTTACAATCATGGTGGAAAGTAAAGCAGGAGCAGGCATGTATTACATGACAGGAGCAGGAGCAAAAGAGAAAGGGGAGGTACTGTACACTTTTAAACAACCAAATCTTGTAAGAACTCACTATCATGAGAACAGCACCAAGGAAATGGTACTAAACCGTTCATTCATGAGAAATGCGCCCCATGATCCAATCACCTCCCACCAGGCTCACCTCCAACATTGAGAATTACAATTCAACATGATATTTGGTAGGGACACAGATCCAGAGCATATCAAGCTGTGTGCCAAGGGAGTGAAAGGAAAGTGACCAAATATATATTTCTTCTTATTTTTTTTTTTTAAATAGAGATGGAGTCTCATTATGTTACCCAGGCTGGTCTCGAACTCCTGGGCTCAAGCAATCCACCTGCTTTGGCCTCCCAAAGTGCTAAAATTATAGGCATGAACCCCCATGCCCCACCTTTTTCTTTTTCTTTTACACCATGCCATACTCATTAGATTACATAAGAAAGTCCAATATGGAAATAGTTAACAGTTGCTCCTCTCTTCTTCCCAAGAAAAGTATCAAAACCACATTATTGCACAGGGGAATTCTACCAAATCTTTAAAATGCAGATAATTCTAGTTATATTTAAACTCTTCTGGAGCCTAAAAAAAGAAGAAAAGCTTCCTAATTATTTTTATGAAGGGAATATAAAATACATAATGGACAAAGACTACAAAATTTACAAAAGCTAAGGCCAGGTGTGGTGGTTCATGCCTGTAATACCAGCACTTTGAGAGGCCGAGGTGGGAGGATCACTTCAGCCCAGGAGTTAAAAACCAGCCTGGGCAATCTAGGCAGACCTTGTCTTTACAAAAAAAATTTTTTAATTAGCTAGGCACAGTTATGTGTGCCTGTAATCCCAGCTACTTGGAAGGCTGAGGCAGGATGCTTACATGAGTCCAGGAGGTGGAGGTTGCCATGAGCTATGATCATGCCACTCCACTCCATCCAGGACAACAGTGTGAGACTCTGTCTTAAAAAACAAAAAAGATACAAAGCCATAGACTAGTCTTTCAATTAATATCAATACTAAATAAATTATTAATAAGCAGAATCCAATGGCAATTTATGACTATGAAGGTTTTTTTTTCTCCTATGAATATATGGATGGCTCAACTCTAGAAAAATCTAATAATATTTATTGTCTATCAAATGATCATCTCCATGGATGCTGAAAAGGAATGTGACAAAATTCAACAATGATCCTAGATAATAAAACAAAGAAACTTTCAATAAAAGAAATGTTGACCATAAAGCCAAACTTCATAAAATATTTAAAGAAGTTTATTCTGAGCCAATATGAATGACCATGGCTCAGGTTACAGTTTGGTTTTAGACACTGGGGAGTGGGGAATGCTTGAGTGAAGACAAGGTGGGTTGTGGAAGCCAAGGTTCTTGTTTTGTAGATGGAGCCTCCAGGTAGCTGCCTTAGAGAGAATAGATGGTACATATCTCTTTTCAGAACATAACGGTGTCAGATTCTCATTTAATCTCTCCTAGATCTGGGAAAGACCTAGAAACAGAAGGAGATTCTTTACAGACGCAAACTTCCCCACGAAAGACAGGTTTTCAGGGCCATTGCAAAATATGTTAAGAAAATACATTTTGGGGTAAAATATTTTTATTGCCTTCAGGATCTGCTATCTGTTATGTGATGGTATATCAGAGTTGGGTTGGAATTTGCTATTTTATTGCCAAAGCATCTGTTTTATCAGTCTTATGCTCTGTATTTTAACAGTAATGCTGGTCAGTTAAGCCTGAACTCCGAAAGAAAAGGGGGTATAATGAGGCATGTCCAACCTCTCTTCCCCTTCATAGCCTGAAATTTAGTTTAGTTTGTGGTTGTTGTTCTGAGACAAGGTCTCACTCTGTCACCCAGGCTGGAGTGCAGTGGTGATCATGGCTCACTTCAGCCTTGAACTCCTGGGCTCTAGTGATCCTCCAGCCTCAGCCTCTGGAGTAGCTGGGACTACAGGCATGTGCCACCACACCCAGCTAATTTTTTAAATTTTTTGTAGAGATGGAGTCTTGCTCCGCAGTCCAGGCTGGTCTCAAACTCCTGGCCTCAAGCTATCCTCCCACTTTGGCCTCCCAAAGTGTTGGGACTACAGGTGTGAGCCACCCTGCCCAGACAAATATCTAAATTATTTGACAAAAAATTTTATTACTATACAACCACAAAAATTCTAGAAGATCTGAGGACAGAATTTTTTTGTAACCTTGGAGAAACAAAAACTTTCCACTAAAAACTTATAGAACATTTAACTATATGATAGAGTAAATTTCCTGAAGACTATAAAATACCAAATTGATTTAAGAAGAGCTAGAATCTGACTAGAGCAATAATCATTAAATAATTGAAAAGGCACTGAGCACTTACGGGGGCCAGCCTACAAGATGCTCTCAAATAAACTTTTGCCTCCTACTATCAGGCCCTCTCTGAATCAGGGCTAAATCAGAGATGGCCCAGTGACCAATAGAATAAGAAAAAAAGTGACAGTGTGTGACTTCCAAGAGTAGGTCATTAAAAGACATTGTGTCTTTTATCATGCTCTTTTTAACTGCTTACTCTAGGGCAAGCTTGTTCAACCCGCAGCCTATGGGTGCATGTGGCCCAGAATGGCTTTGAATATGGCCAACACAAATTCATAAACTTTCTTAAAACATTAAGAGTTTTTTGTTTTTTTTTTTTTAGCTCATCAGTTAGTGCTAGTGTATTTTATGTGTTGCCTAAGACAATTCTCCTTCTTCCAATGTGACCCAGGGAAGTCAAAAGATGGCTTCCCTGCAGTCTAGGGGAAGCCAGGCACCATGCTATGAGGACACTCAAGCAGTCCTGTGGAGAGACCCATGAGAAAAGGAACAGAGGTTCCTGGCCAATAGCCAGCACTGACTTGGCAGTCATGTTAGTGAGACATTTTGATCCACCAGCCCCAATAAAGCTTTGTGATCACTGTGGACCCAGCCAATATCTAAGTGCAACCTCATGAGAAACTTTAAGCCAGAACCACATAACTGAGCTGCTCCCAAATTCCTGACTCACAGAATCAATGAGATAATGAATGGTTATTGTTGTTTTAGGCCATTGAGTTCTGGGATAATTTCTAACACAGCAATAGATAAACAATACAGAACTCTACCTCTAAAAAAGGCACTAAACCAATATAGCTTTAATAAACTTCTTTTGGGCCTTCAAGAAATTGACCATATTTATGCTACTTAAACCCTTCTTGGGCCAAAAAAAAAAAAAAAGTATTTCTAATGCATTCTGTGAAATAAACATAACTCTGATATCAAAACCAGACCAGGTATAGTATCCAGACAAATAACCAAATAGAGAGCCAGAAACCTAGAGAGATAAGCAATCAAACATTTAAGCTATCTCAGCTATGACCATATGTACAGGTATCTTAATTAAAATATTTGTAAAGGTGATCCAGCAGTGTATTAAGATAACAAAACATTATAATTAGAGTTTGATTGAATTAGTTCATCACTCAAAACCTGTATCATTGTAATTCACTACATTAGCATATCAATAAAGTTTGTAATAATATCAATAGACAGTAAAAAAAATCACTTGATAAAATTCAGCAGCAATTACATTGACCACATCTTAGTAAACTAAGATTAGAAATAAACCTGGAAAAGGGTGAAAGCTGAAACTCAATAAGTCCAACGCATAATGTAAATCATTCAAAGAATTCCTATTTAAATTAGAAGAAAATCAAATATTTCCTCTAACAACACTATTATTGAAAAATTGTACTTGAAATTTTACCCAATTTAATTAACTCAGAAAAAGGGAAATATTAAGAAGGAAGAAACAAAACTGACTTTGAGAGTATAGAGTTGAAACTATAGAACTAAGTCTACAGGTAAAATTAATCAAAAAAAGCAAAAGAGAGAGAGGTTAAGGGAGTTTAATATGGTGTCTCAATAAAAGGTCAATGTACAAAAATTAAAGAAATAATAAATTTGGAAATAACATACAAAAAGTCTCATTTACAACAGCAGAAAAGTATAAAACACTTAGGAATAGAGATAACAATAAGTGGGTACACTTGTACTAAGAAAACTAGAGTGGCTGGGTGCAGTGGCTAACGCCTGTAATCTCAATACTTTGGGAGGCCAAGACAGGAGGACTGCTTAAGGTTAGAAGTTTAAGACCAGCTTGGGCAACAAAGCAAGACCCTGTCTCTACAAAAAATAAAAATAAATTTTAAAAAATTAAAAAAGGAAAACTAGAAAACTGTTTTCAAAGATATAAAAGACATGAGTAAATTAAGAGAGACAAAAGTTTCTGGAATGGACAAATAAACTATGCAAAGACTTTAAGTCTTTCAAATTAAGGTATAAATTCAATATAATTCCAAACAAAATCTTACCAATTTTTTGAAATGACAAGCCAACTTGAAAGTTTACATGAAGGCGAGGAGATTCCGGGCCAAGGTCGCGGCAGTAGTCGGCAAGCGTTTGATTCTCTGGCATTGGATCGCGAGCGGTGTCTGCTTGTTCTGCAGAGGGCTCCCAGGACAGATTTGTCCATTAGTTTAACTTCATTTTCGAATGCTCCATTTTGCATGCTCAATTTTGAAACTAGCCCGTGCGTTTGGCAGAATTTGACTGAATTCAGGGGTGAGAGTTTGATCCAGTCCAGTGTATTTGAATTTGAGCATGCAGTTCGGCCAGTGTTTACAATGGAATTTCTGAAGACCTGTGTACTTAGAAGAAATGCGTGTACTGTGGTTTGCTTCTGGAGAAGCAAAGTTGTCCAAAGGCCTTCCATTAGAAGGATTAGTACTACCTCTCCAAGGAGCACTGTCATGCCTGCTTGGGTGATAGATAAGTATGGGAAGAATGAAGTGCTTCGATTGACTCAGAACGTGATGATACCTACCAAACTCTGTCCAAATGAAGTCATTGTAAAAGTTCACCCTGCCAGTGTAAATCCTATAGACGTCAATATGAGAAGTGGTTATGGAGCTACAGCTTTAAATATGAAGCGTAATCCTTTACACATGAAAATCAAAGGAGAAGAATTTCCTCTGACTCTGGTTCGGGATGTCTCTGGCATGGTGATGGAATGCGGGCTTGATGTGAAGTACTTCAAGCCTTGAGATAAGGTCTGGGCTGCAGTTCCTCCTTGGAAACAAGGCACTCTTTCAGAGTTTGTTGTAGTCAGTGGAAATGAGGTCTCTCACAAACCCAAATCACTCACTCATATATCAAGCTGCCTCTTCGCCATATGTGGCTCTCACAGCCTCATCTGCCGTAAACAAAGTTGGTGACCTGAATGACAAGAATTGCACAGAAAGACGTGTTCTAATCTTAGGCGCTTCAGGCGGAGTTGGTAGTTTTGCTATATAGGTAATGAAAGCATGGGATGCTCATGTGACAGCAGTTTGCGCTCAAGATGCCAGTGAGCTTATAAAGAAGCTTGGGGCAGATGATGTAATTGATTACAAATTTGGAAGTGTGGAAGAGCAGTTGAAATCCTTAAAACCGTTTGACTTCATCCTTGGTAATGTTGGCAGATCCACTGAAACATGGGCTCCAGATTTTCTCAAGAAATGGTCAGGAGCCACCTATGTGACTTTGGTGAGTCCTTTCCTCCTGAACATGGACTTATTGGGCATAGCAGATGGCATGTTGCAGGCAGGAGTCACCATAGGTTTGAAGGCATTAAAGCATTTCTGGAAAGGAGTCCATTATCGCTGGGCGTTTTTCATGGCCAGTGGTCCACGTTTAGGTGACATCGCAGAACTGGTGGATGTGGGAAAAATTGGGCCAGTTATTGAACAAACCTTTCCTTTTTCTAAAGTTCCGGAAGCCTTCCTTAAGGTGGAAAGAGGACACACATGAGGAAAGACTGTAATTAATGTTGTTTAAATAAAAATGCAGTTTAGTGATTAAAAAAAAAAGAAAGTTTATATGAAAGAGAAATTGGTTGGTAAAAGCTGCCTATTTTTGGAAATTAAAAAAAGTAGAGAAGGGAACCTTGTCCTACCAGATAATAAAACATGCTATAAAGCTATAGTAATTAAAACAGTGTGGTATCTGTGCAGAACAGTATCAACAAATAGTATCAATGTAACAGTAAGTTCAGAATAGACGTATGTTTGAATCATAATCCTGTTTATAATACAGGAAACATTTCAAATAAGCAAAAACTGAACTATTAAATAAATGGTGTTGAAATCATTGGAGATTCATCCAGAAATAAAACTGTACTAACATCCTTGCCTCAAAGTATGCTATAAATGTTAAAAACAGAAGAACTGTGAAGAAAATATAGGGAATACTGTATATTCATAATCTTGGGTGAGGAAGACCAAGAAAAAGATATGCACTTGACCATATAAAAATTTAAAAATTTGATACTAAGAAAGAGATCATAAATGATTTTTTTTTTTTTTTTTTGAGATAGGGTCTTGCTCTGTCACCCAGGCTGGAGTAGCACAATCGTGGCTCACTGCAGCCTGGACCTCCCAGGCTCAAGCAATCCTTCCACCTCAGCCTCCCAAGTAACTGGAACCACAGGCATGCACCAACATGCCCAGCTTATTAGTGTACTTTTTGTACAGACAGGGTCTCACTTTTTTGCCCAGGCTGGTCTCAAACTCTTGAGCTCAAGTGATCCTTCACACATAGCCTCCCAAAGTGCTAGGATTATACGCATGAGCCACCATGCCCAGCCCATAAATAAAATTAATAGACAAATGACATGCTAGGAAGAAAAGAATTTGCAACATAATTTACAGACAAATATTAATATTCCTATTATACAAAAAGTTTCTATAAATCAAAAAGAAATATTTACCATCCTAGTTTAAAATATGGACAAAAGGGTGCTCATTTTGATAATATACATACTAAAATTGGAATGATACAGAGAAGATTAACATGGCCACAAAAATGACTACAAATGCATGAAGTGTTCCATATTTTTTCATTTATTTCTAAAAATCTAAAGAGCATAAATTGCTTAAATCTTTAAAATTGAGCCAGAGGTAATTATATATCATATTATTATATATTATATTATATTATACATATATATATATCTGAGATGGAATCACGCTCTGTTGCCCGGGCTACAGTGCAATGGCGCAATCTTGGCTCACTGCAAACTTCACCTCCCTGATTCAAGCAATTCTCCTGCTTCAGCCTCCCGAATAGCTGGGATTACAGGCACTCACCACCATACCCAGCTAATTTTTGTATTTTTAGTAGAGACAGTGTTTCACCCTGTTGATCAGGTTGGTCCTGAACTCCTGACCTCAAGTGATCTACCCACCTCAGCCTCCCAAAGTGCTGGGAACACAGATGTGAGCCACTGTGCCCAGCCTAAATTTTTATATTATAAAAACATTAATAATAACAGCACACTGATGTTTAAAGGGAAAAATAAATATAACTTAAAATGTGAAGTCATTTCCATTACCTTTTTCTCCAGATTCCCTAAAACAGTGATTTCTCCCACATGACCCCAACTTCCTGTTTTGAGCAATGGAAACTTTCTTCAAACAAAAGCTTGTGCAGGATGTCTCTGTGAAATGCTGATGAGTGGCCGGGCTTGGTGGCTCACACCTGTAATCCCAGCACTTTGGGAGGCCGAGGCAGGTGAATCACCTGAGGTCAGGAGTTTGAGACCAGCCTGGCCAACATGGCAAAACCCCGTCTCTACCAAAAATGCAAAAAATAGCTGGATGTGGTGGCGTGCACCTGTAATCCTAGCTAGTGTGCCTGTAATCCTAGCTACTGGGGAGGCTGAGGCAGGAGAATTGCTTGAACCCACGAGGTAGAGTTTGCAGTGAGCCAAGATCACGCCATTGCAGTCCAGCCTGGGCAACAGAGAGACTCCATCTCAAAAAAAGAAAAAAAAGGAATGCTGATGAGCGAGGAGCTGATCTGGTTGAAACAGGAAACCTTCCTACCTTACTGCCTTGAAACTCCTACAACTCAGCTAAACATTTTTGCTAACTGTCACCAGAGAATTCCCTTGGTTCCTTCAACTACTGAAACCTGGGCTTACAACAGATTTCATTCAAGTTTAATTTAGAGGACAACACACAATAATCCACCATCTGTTTAATGTCAAGATACTGGTATACAGTTGACCCTTGAACAACACTGGTTTGAGTTGCACAGTTCCACTTAGATGCAGATTTTCTTCCCCACTGCCATCCCTGAGACAGCTAGACCAACCCTTTTTCTTCCTCCTCAGCCTACTCAAGGTGAAGACAACAAAGATGAAGAAGACCTTTATGATGATTCACTTCCATTTAATGAATAGTAAATGTATTTTCTCTTCCTTATGATTTTCTTAATAACATTTTCTCTAGCTTACTTTATTGTAAGATAACAGTACATAATCCGTATAACCTACAAAATATATGTTAACTGTGTGTGTTATTGGTAAGGCTTCTGGTCAACACTAGGCTATCAGTAGTTAAGTTTTGGGGGAGTTTAAAGGTATGTTTGCCTTTTTCCCTTTTTTTTTTTTTTTTTTGAGACAGAGTCTCGCTCTGTTGCTCAGGCTGTAGTGCAGTGGCTTGATCTTGGCTCACTGCAACTTCTGCCTCTTGGGTTCAAGCGATTCTCCCACCTCAGCCTCCCAAGTAGCTGGTTACAGGTGTGTGCCACCAAGCCTGGCTAATTTTTTATTTTTGTTTTTATTTTTTTAGTTGAGATGGGGTTTCACCACGTTGGCCAAGCTGGTCTGGAACTCCTGGCCTCAAGTGATCTGCCCATCTTGGCCTCCCAGAGTGCTGGGATTAGAGGTGTGAGCCACTGCACCCGGCTTAAAAGTTATATTTGAACTTTTGATTGTGTAGGGGGTTGGTGCCTACACAATCCCCTAGATACTTGATTGTGTATCATGTATCACAGGTATCTACTGTATCTACTGTATTTTATAGGTATAAAAGCAACAATGCAATTTATTTATTAATTTGTCAAATACTTTGTGTCTTCTATAAACCAGGCTGTTACAAATACAATGGCAAACAAAACTGGCAAGATCCTTGCTAATAAAGAAGTGAATAAACAAATTAGTAGCAACAAATACGGTAAGAAATAAATAACAAGATAATTTAAAATCATAGGCTGGGTGCAGTGGGGCATGCCTATAATGCCAGCACTTTGGGAGGCCATGGTGGGAGGGTCACCTGAGCCCAGGAGTTCGAGGCCAGCCTGGGCAATATAATGAGACCCTGTCTCAACTTTGTATTAAAAAAATTAAAAATAAAATAAAAAAATAGTAAGTGCAATTAAAGAAATAAAGTCATATGATATTAGAGTTGTCCATGAAAAAATGAAATAAAGTAAGAAATTAAAATAGGAAAGTAAGAAAATGACATTTGATTTGAGTAATTATTATCAAAAAATAAACCATTAATTTATAAAAACATATATATGGGCAAACAGCAAGAACACACAATAAAGAAGAAATACAAAAGAACAGCATGAAGAGATTCTTCACTTCACCAGTGGCAGGGAAATGCAAACAAAAATATTATAAACTACTGCATGCTTACTTTAGAGGAAGCACAGAACAGTTCAGAAGGCTGCTCTTGTTTCTGACACTAAGTGCATTCTGACCCAAAACAATAACGGCCACAGTTTGGTTCACCTGGGTAGCACCTGCTACTCATAGAAGGACTTCTATCAATCACCCCTGCTGTCACTGTTTCAGTTTGTGAGGCATATTGTGACCAGGGCCAGCTCCTTGGGCAATCTGTTTCACACAATCACAGCAAATTGAGAGGCACTGGGCAATCAGAGACACGGGCTGAGATTTAATTCTCACTGGTATTCAGGTGAGCTGGGACCTGCCCTGTTCAAATCTGCACTCTTTGTTCTTCAAATACAGAACAAGAGTGGTAGGATAGTAGTTGGCAAAGCTCGTTAAGATGTGTCACAACACCTGAAGTATCGCCCTTTCTCTTGAAAACTGGAAAACGGTATCTGGTCACAAGGCCAGCAATTAATGTCAATCTGCAGAAACAAACAGCCAAAAACAAAAACAACAATATAACAACAAACAAAAAACAACAAAAAACAGAGGCAGAGAAACTGATAACCACACCTTCCCAAATTAATGTTGTCTACATGCTAATTTTTTTCAATTAAATTTATCCTCTAATTCAAATTGACAATTAAAAGGTAAATCACCATTAGCCATCCTACTGGTACACTCTGTTTAGTGTAGCACATTGTAATTCAAATACTATCTACAAATCAATGTTTAAAGAAAAACATGATCTTTTATTTATTTATTTTAATTTTAATTTTTTCTTGAGACAGAGTTTCGCTCTGTCACCCAGGCTGGAGTGCAGAGGTGTGATCTCAGCTCACTGCAACCTCCGCCTCCCAGATTCAAGCAATTCTCCTACTTCAACCTCCCAAGTAACAGGGATTAAAGCGCGTGCTGCCACACCTGGCTAATATCTGTTTATGTTTTAAAGCTCTCTTGAGAGGTGAGGAAACATATACTACTTAATTTTTTTTTTTCAGAATGAAGGAAACAGGCTAAATGCATGACAGCATTCTATTTCTAGACTCTCCCATGTCCCTGCTCCCTTCTCCCAGAAATTCTTAAACATGCACAAAGGAGATACATACAATGATGTTCACTGAAGCACTATTCATAATAGTGAAAATGAGGAGATAACTGCCCATCAGAATGGAAAAAAAAGTTTAATCATACGGATTATTATTTAGCAGTTTTTCAGAATCACGACTAACAATTAAAAAGGGCTTGCCATGTGCCCTGCCCTGATGTGAGAACCTTATGTATATTCAGTCATTTTATGTTATGAGAGTTAATGAACTCAAAAGTGTCAAATGCTTACAACTGTGCCTGGTCCATAGTAAGCACTTAGAAAATCTCAGCTGGGGTTTTTACCTTGTTTTTAATGCACTATTTTTTTTTGTACAATAGCATCATTGTAATACCACCTGTATGTTATTATCCCCATTGAGAGAAAAGAAAAGTAGGACACAAAGAGGTTAAGCTACTTGCCCAAAGCATTTGCTTTCTTGGGGTTCAAAAGCAGACAAGAAGGCTCCAGCCCAGAAGCTTCCTGCCAGAAAGCCACAGGCCAGAAGGCAGCACCTCCTCCGAAAGTTCAAGAAGGGTCAAAAAGCTGCGGCCCAGAAAGCACCTGCTCCAAAGTCACGTGGCAAAAAAGCATAAGAGGTGATTATAGAAGTAAATGAAGGTTCTTTTTGGCATGCTGGCAAAAAAAGAAACAAACAACAACAAAGCCATGATAGAAATCCTTGGTTCTGAGATTATCAGTATCCTCTCCATGCATACTATCTCTTTACATTCTTCTTCCTTTCTTCAGCTTTCCCATGACCAATGATAAAGCACAGATTTTGGATACTAGTCAAATAAACCGGACAGAAAGTAATAAAGTTTTTTCTGCCATCGTCTCCCAGAAGAGTGAAGAAATGAGGAAAACACAGTGAAACCTCATTATACAGCATCTTCCTACAGATGTAGTGGGACCAATCCCCTCCCCACACGCATAGCACCCCATTATAGCACAAAGCAGAGATCCCCCTGGCATTCTACCAGAGTTCTGATGGATGTATTTTTTTGAAGGATGTCTAGGCAGTGTGACTTGGCATTCTGCCCAGGGAGTGAGGGATGTGTGTGTGTGTGTGTGTGTGTGTGTGTGTGTGTGTGTGTGTACATGCATTTGAAGAAGTTTCCCCAGATGATTCTGACCTCCCTGCAATATACTATAGGACCAAGAAGCCATAGCTTTTAGAAAGTGTGAAATCACATTTACAGAAGCATCACACCCCAGGAAAGGAATGTCATTTCTGATTTGCAAAGCTCACAGGAAGGGAGAGAAGACTTTCATCTGTCATTCCTTCAGATTCTGAGGCAAGGGACCTTGCTACATCTGCTGAGAGAAAGTCACTTTGTTCATCTTGAATTTCCATCACCATCACAGAGAAGCTGTAGGCCAAACTTGTTCTTTCATTCCCCTATCATCAGATAAAATAATCTAAATTAAACACAAAGATGTTAAATGTAAATGTACATACTCCCAAGCTAACAATGTAATATGATTTGTGAAAAGAGCTATTCTATATTGATCATAAGCCTTTAGGTGAGGACTGTGAGGAGGGCATGGACTTGGGGCTGGGGTACAAGCAATGGTTTTCGTATCACGGAGAACTGGGACGCCATTAATCGTGTAAAATAATCATTCCAAGTGAATGTATGGTACACCTGCATTAGGAGTTAGAGACCAGCCTGGAAACATAGTGAAACCCCTTCTCTATTAACAAAAAAATAGAAAAGTTACCTGGGCATGGTGGCACGCACCTGTAATCCCAGCTACTCCGGAAGCTGAGGCAGGAGAATTGCGTAAACCCAGGAGGCGGAGGTTGCAGTGAGCTGAGATTGTGCCACTGCGCTCCAGCCTGGGTGACAGAGCAAGACTCTGTCTCAAAAAAAATTAACACATAAAAATAAAGATGCTGAACAAAATTAAAGATAAGTTACAAAAAAAAATCAATTCCTTTGGTCAGGTAAAGTTCTCTCATTTATGAATTATTAATAATGATATCTAAAAATGTTTTTATCTCCAGTGCCCAAAGCACTGAGCAGTTGAATTCCGGTTTCTCCTCAGACTGCCTTGTTTTAATAGACAGAAGATACTATGGAGCGTCCACTTCCCACACAGAGAAATAAAGGCACTTGTACGTATCACCTTTTCGTCACCATTTGAACCACTAAAACGCTGTTTGAAAATTTAGTGATGATCAGAATCTTTTCAAGGGAAACCTTACAAAATATGGGTGCCCAGGCATCACCCATCTCCCAGCTATGTGTTCAGACATGGTGGGAATGAAAACCCACAGCCTATGAAGATGGGGTTAGGCTTATTCTTCGCTCTTTGTGGATGTATCATGTCTAGATTTGCTCAAGTTTCCAGCATTCTTGGGGCACTAACCTAAAAATCTCTTGGAAGATTGCAGAGGTGATAAGGTTGAACTCAGTGTAGCTGTCCTCCAAGTTGCATACCCCAGAGGGAAATTTATGAAGATATTAAGTCTATATAACAGCATCAGAGAAAAAAGGAAGTTGGTCATTTGGTGAACACTCCATTAACGACCGTTATTAACTTCTTACTATATGTTCTAGATTGTAATAGGAACTGGGAAAAATGGAAGAAAACTCTCAGACCATTACTTAAACAAGTACAATTAGAAAATAAGATATTAAAAAATCATCTCAAGCTTCTTCTTGATTTCTATATTGCTAAGGTTAGAAACCCACCAGAAGGATTACTTTATCAAGAAAACATCATGGAGGCCAGTGGCTTGTGGAGCGCAGTGGCTTGTGCCTGTAATCCTAGCACTTTGGGAGGGCAAGGCGGGTGGATCACTTGAGGTCAGGAGTTTGAGACCAGCCTGACCAACATGATGAAACCCTGTCTCTACCTAAACATACAAAAGTTAGCTGGGTGTGGTGGTGAGCGCCTGTAGTCACAGCTACTCAGGAGGCTGAGGTAGGAGAATCACTTGAACCTGGGAGGCAGAGGTTGCAGTGAGCCAAGATAGCGCCACGGCACTCGAGCCTGGATGACAGAGTGGGACTTTGTCTCAAAAAAAAAAAAAGAAAAAGAAAAAGGAAAATATAATGGAATTTTTGATAAACCCATGAGTTACTCTTCATGGGAAAGACTGCGACAGGCGGTCTAAACTACACTGCATATTCAAATATTGGGAAGCTTTGGTTTTCTCAGGATCGCCTACAGGCTGAGAGGCTTAGGAATCCTGGGATTTAAAGAAGAGTTGAGAAAAAGTTTCCAGGATGCTGGTATGTATGTCCCTAAAGCAAAATAACCAAAGAGAATTTCAGGGGCAAGAATGGCTGAAGAAATTCAAAAACTGTGGTAGCTAAAATCCGTGTGCTGTGACATCCTGCTCTACAGCAGGCCTGTGTGAGTGGTGCTTAGTACCCGATGGAGTGGGGACTGTGTCAGCAATGTTGAGAAGACAGCAGCTGGATCAGGAACAGGAGAGGAAGGGCTAAGGATTGAACTTATTTGATGTTAATATTAATATTCACTAGGACCATGAATCCTTTTAAATATTTCTGCTTATGTTTTAGAGTGAATCACCTGAATTTTTAAAAAGGTTACCATTAAACTGACACCTAACTATGCATGTTTCTAATATGAATTTTTTATAATATTGGATTCTAGAATAAAGCATAATATATCCAGGAGGAGAGGTAATTGAGGCCATGGACTAAACTGAAGCAGACCTGGGTTGAAATTCTGGCTCTTGGCCTTCATTTTCTCATCCATTCACTATTGTGAGGATGGAATGAGAGGTTCTAAGTTTCAGCACTGAGCACGGCTGGTGCATGGTAAGCATTCAATAATGGGAATCATTATTGTGACCTTTAATGGGTTCAGGAGAAATTTCCTTTGATCCAATTCTGAGACATTGGAAGAATTCCTTTGTCAAGATGTTTATACCATCAGAAAGATAATTATTTTTTCTTAAAAATATTGTTTTATATTAAAAACATATAACTATTGTCAGGGCTTTTCTGATTGCAAGTAACAGAAACCTCAACTTAAACAAGCTTAAGGGAAAAGGGAATTTATTGATTTTAACAACGAAAACACCAGGGGCCTTCAATCTCATTAGATAAATGAGTTCAAAAATGTCGAGAATCCCTCCCTCTCTCTCTCTCTCTCTCTCTCTCTGTTTCTCTCTCTCCCACTCTCTCTCAGTTCTACCATTTTCTGTTGGAATTTGGCATCAGACTGACCCTACCCATGTCGTGGTCACTGTCACTGTCAGGCTTAGATTGCCCAAACTTGATATCTAGGAGAAAGAGACCTTCTTCCATTTGTTCTCACAAAAGTTTCATAATTGAGTCTCATTGACATTGAATGAGTCATGAACCCATCACTGAACCAACCCATGGGCTAGAATAGTGGGATACCCTGACTGAATAGGCCTGGGACACATGCCCACCCTTGGAGCTAAGGGGAGGTGACTTACTCATAACACATGGATGGAGAGTGGGAAGGGAGTGGGAATGAAGGTAAAATTTTTTTACCCTAAAAAAATTCGATTTTTGTCACAAGAAAAATGAGAAATGGATGCTGTGCAGACAAAAACACAGACATTCACAAAAACCTTGAATGGCACTGGTCTTAGAGGAGAAGGACAATATTATGTACCACAAGCACATAATGAATAGGACTGGACGATGGACCAAATCTGTGTTGCAGAAGGCACTTAATAATGGCATTTTTAGGCCGGGCGTGGTGGCTCACACCTGTAATCCCAGCACTTTGGGAGGCCGAGGTGGGCGGATCACGAGGTCAGGAGATCGAGACCATCCTGGCTAACATGGTGAAACCCCATCTCTACTAAAAATACAAAAAATTAGCTGGGCGTGGTGGCAGGTGCCTGTAGTCCCAGCTACTCGAGGGGCTGAGGCAGAAGAATGGTGTGAACCCGGGAGGCGGAGCTTGCAGTGAGCCGAGATTGCACCACTGCACTCCAGCCTGGGCAACAGAGTGAGACTCTGTCTCAAAAAAAAAAAAAAATGGCATTTTTAGCCATCCATGTTATTGTAATTAATCTTTTAAAGAGAAGATGCCTCAATATACCCTCAATACATAGCCTATTATATCCACTGTATAATAAATATTTTTTCTAGGTTTCTTAGTATGTCCTATTTTTTGTTTTGTTTTGCTTTTTGTCTTAGTCCATTTTATGGTGCCATAACAGAATACCACAGACTGGTTAATTTATAAACAATGGAAGTTTATTTGGCTTATAGTTCTGGAGGCTTGGAAGTCCAAGAATGAGAGGCTGCATCTGGTGAGGGCCTTCTTGCTGCGTCATAACACGGTAACAGGTATCACATGGTGAGAGAGCACGTGAGAGCAAGCAAGAGAGGGCCAAACTTTTATAACAACCCACTTTTTATAGTCCACGTTTATAACAAACCCACTCTTAAAATAACAAACCCATTCCTGCGATAATGGCATTAATTTATTCATGAGGGCATCATCCTCATGACCTAATAATCTCTTAAAGGTTCCATCTTTCAATGCTGATGTATTGGGGGTTAAGTTTCTAGCATATGAACTTTGGGGGACACATTCAAAGCTAGCAGCATCTTACCTTTGTATTTATTTTTACTTATGCTATTCTAGTAGGAAAATTTTTTTGTGTCTCTCCACATGAAGGATAAATATTTTTAGAGGCAGCTAAAAGAATTTTCTCCCCTTGAAGCACAGATTCTTTTCTGACCTCTTTTTGCCTTCACTTTTCATATCTCCATGTATTCTCTCAAGACTCATATATTCAACGTGTGGTAAGAAAGATACCACTAAGAAAAGATAAACTGCATCTAGTTATTATGGCTGACGGATCTATGTAATTATAGACTGTTAAGCACATTACAGTTGAGGAAAGCCACAGAATGTTGGTAGAATTCAAGACAGGAGAGTATTGGTGTGTTTGGAATGTATATTATTTTATTCTGCGATGGCATAGCTCTCTGTGCATTTGTTAACAATTTCTTTTTTTAAGCCCAGTGGCAAGAAGAGCTTCTTGTTATATGGTCATAATGTTGAAAATTGTAATATATGCTGCAAGAATGCAATTCCAGTACTGTGGAAAGAATTCCTCTTTTGGAGTTTACAGGAATCACAGTTCAAGAACAGAGAAAGGTGAATAAGGAAGCAAACTGAGCCGATATGATATTTCCTTCAGCTCAGGACTGGCCAACATCTTTATTTGGTACAAAGAACAGTGCCAGATGACAATCCTACAGAGGAATTTGAAAGAAAATCTCCAGCAGAGGGTGAGATTTGAAATGCAGAGTCAGTGAGACAACTTCTGATAGTCCAGGCAACCAGGTCAACTGCAATGCTTACAGGTGAGGTTGGGCTTCACTAATAACACCTAAACCATCAAAATCACTGGAGGAGCATTTAAAAGGTGGACTCCTGGTTCTACTCCAGATGCATTGAATCCAAATGGGGATGAGGCAATAAGTCTGTGCCAAGCACTGTTCTAGGCACTTTTATTATTCTGGACACTATTATTATCATAGTCCCTATTATTTTATTAATTCAACCATTGCATTTTTCAGGTATTGGCCCCTTTTTACAGGTGAAGAAGCTGACTCTCAGAGAGGTTGAGTAACTGGCATCGAGTCACAGAGCTGTGACTCCAACCAAAGTCTGCTTCTAGCGCCTTTGTAACCCTTGCACTCTGCCAGAACTGGAAATGAGGTAATGGAGACATACTCAAACTTATAGTTGTGTTATTTTTAAAATAATAAATATTATTATTTAGTGCCCAGAAACATGTATTCTTTTTCTGATGCCATTTATTGCACATGTAACCTTTTTAGAAATAAACTTTATTTTTAGAGCAGTTTTAGATTTTCAGAAAAATGCAAAAAATTGTACAGATAGCTAGGTCCCATACATACTACACCCAGTTTCCCCATTGTTAACATCTAACATTAGTATATTTGTTACCATTAATGAATCAATATTATTTAGAGTCAGCAGAACTGTATGCAAGACTCAGGGTTACCTCTTATGGCTTGAGTGGTCTTGGAAAAGAAACATAAGCTGTTGAATCTTAATTTACTCATCTCTAAAATATAAGTAATAATAATAAAGATTTAGGCCAGGTGTGGTGGCTCACATCTGTAACCCCAGCACTTTGGGAGGCCAAGGCGGGCGGATCTTTTGGGGTCAGGAGTTCGAGGCCTGCCTGTCCAACATGGTAAACCCTGTCTCTACCAGAAATACAAAAAATTAGCTGGATGTGGTGGCGTGCACCTGTAATCCCAGCTACCGGGGAGGAGAATTGCTTGAACCGAGGAGGCCGAGGTTGCAATGAGCTGAGACTGTGCCGCTGCACTCCAGCCTGGGTGACAGAGTGAGACTCCACCTCAAATAATAATAATAATAATTTCACAGGGATATGTTGGTATATTTGAGGAGAGCCCCATACCCACAGTCTTCCCTTGCCTACCTCCTGTAGAGGCTGAAGTAGCTCCATTAGGATTCCTAAATCTGATAAAGAAAAATGTGGCTATCTGCAGGGAAGTGGTTTTATAATACCGAATTCCAACAAGAAACATATTGGCACGATGAGGCACACTGGCCAGACAATAACAGGGAGCACAGAGGAACAATGAACATGTGCTTCAGCCAGAAACTTTCTAGAAGCAGCAGCAAGGAAGGAGTGGGGCTCCACATGGCCAGTGTCCTCTTCAAAGCTCATCAATCTGTTAGAGTCCCTCCCCTTTCCTAAGGAGAGGAGCTGGATGGGAGTCAGAGGCTGGGAGCGCAATGCTAATGGTGATTGGACACCCCTAGTAGTTAGATTTACACTTAGGAATTGACCTACATGTGTGCACTCAAATGAATGTGTCTGGTACAAGTATTCACCGGAAAGGTACTTGCTCCAAATAACTCCTTCTGCAACAGGTACTCATTTTTATTTTTCATCAAAGACTGCTATATTTGTTTCAGAAATAGTCCAGTTGCTAACAGTGAGTAGGCATTTGTGTAAGGTTGTAAAAAAGAAATGTTTTGAAATGAATCTCTATTATGACTACAGAAAAGACAATCAGATTAATTATGTTCATGGACGGCGTTTTACTGATAGTGATTTCCAAAATTGGCTCATCAACAGAGTCACCTTTTTGAAAATAGAGCCCTGGACGGGTGCGGTGGCACACGCCTGTAATCCTAGCACTTTGGGAGGCCGAGGCAGGTGTTCGAAACCAGCCTGACCAATATGGTGAAACCCTGTCTCTATTAAAATTAAAAAAAAAAAATTAGCCAGGCATGGTGGCGGGCACCTGTAATCCCAGCTACTCAGGAGGCTGAGGCAGGAGAATCGCTTGAACCTGGGAGGCAGAGGGAGGTTGGAGGTTGCAGTGAGCCGAGATTGCGCCACTGCACTCCAGCTTGGGCAACAAGAGCGAAACTCTGTCTCAAAAAAAAAGAGAAAAGAAAAAAAGGAAGAAAGAAAATAGAGTCCTATGTTCCACTGGGTCAGAATATCCATAAGTGAGGCTGAGGTCGCTAGAGAAATTTTTGAAAAGTGCCTTAGGAACGCTGGTAATCAGAGTTTGGGACTTATTGGTGCAGACTGTGTAGAGGGACATTTAACACTGAAATTTGATTTTGGGTGAAAAAAGTAATTTTTTTTCCCTAAAAACCATAGTCTTGAGTTATTAAAATGTACAAAAAGATTTTATTTATTTTATAAGCTTTTCTGACTTTGAAAGTCTTTTCATATGAGTAAAATATTTTAATCTCAGCAAAACTATTATATTCTATACTTTGGCTATTAAGTATTAGCAGACAAGCTGCTGGAAAAGTTAAATCTTTAAAAAGTTTGCAATTTGTGCTGCAAATGCTAAACCTATGTTTTTATCTTCCCTATATATACCGATGTCTTTATCCTCCTTCCTGAGAAGGTATACTGTTTGAACAGACAAAAATACAGATACTGCCTAGCGAACACTAAAAATAGGAACATGTCTGAAATTCACATACTCATATGCCTCCCTGCACTTCCTGTACCCACCTACTGCTTTCTCTAGTTTCTATCCCTGGCTGCGGAACCAGCCCATCCCTTTCCTAAAGAGGCTTCTCTGTTGCTACATATCAATGCAGAAACCATTGACGTGCTTCTGTGTCAGCAATAATGCTCTGTCTTTCCTACCTCATTCAAGGATCCCAGGATTCTTTTTGAACAAGAAAGAAAGGTTTATTAGTCCTCCACACACTTCAATGCGGCAAGGAGTCAGTATTATTTTGAATGAGGCCCAGAATGAACTCAGCAGATTCATAGAGCTGGTCAGAGTGGCAGGTGGATCAAAAGTTGAGTTACAGGCCAGGTGTGGTGGCTCATGCCTGTAATCCCAGCCCTTTGGGAGGCTGAGGTGGGAGGATTGCTTGAGTCCAGGAGTTAGAGACCAGCCTGGGCAACATAGTGAAAACTTGTCTCTGAAACAACAACAACAAAAATAAAAAAATTAGCTGAGCATGGTGGCACTTACCTGTAGTCTTAGCTACTCAGGAGGCTGAGGTGGGAGGATTGCTTGAGCCCAGGAGGTTGAAGCTGCAGTGAGCCATGCTCACACCACTGCAGAGTGAGATCCTGTCTCAAAAAATAAATAAATAAAAGTTGAGTTACAAATTTGTTTCTATTGGTTTTTTTTTTTTTTTTAGACGGAGTTTCCCTCTTGTTGCCCAGGCTGGAGTGCAATGGCATGGTCTCGGCTCACCTCAAACTCCGCCTCCCGGGTTCAAGCAATTCTCCTGCCTCAGCCTCCCGAGTAGCTAGGATTACAGGCATGCACCACCATGCCCGGCTAATTGTATATTTTCATTAGAGATGGAGTTTCTCCATGTTGGTCAGGCTGGTCTCCAACTCCAAACCTGAGGTGATGTGTCCGCCTTGGCCTCCCAAAGTGCTGGGATTACAGGCATGAGCCACTGCACCTGGCCTCTATTGCTTTATTTATTTATTTATTTATTTTAATTCAAGAAAAATCAGCCTTATGTCTGCCAGTTTCTATTCTATTTAGCAGATTTCTCTTTGCTTTGTTCTAAATATACATAATTACTTTTTCATTTTCATACTCATTCTGAGAAATCTGAATTAATAATTATTTACTGAGTGCAATATCAGCTAGCTATTGCTGCATAACAAATTTAGCTGGTTAAAACAGCAAGTACTTATTTCACTCATAATTCTGCAGGCTGGTTGTGTAGCTTTTCTCTAGGTTTGCTTTCCTGTTCTTTGCTGGGCTTGGTTATATTGTCTGTGGTCAGCTGGAGATTTGACTGGAAGCTGGATGGTCTAGGATGGCCTTGCTCACATGTCCGGCCGTTGGCAGGTTGTTGGTTAGGAGCTGGCTGGCAGGGACACTTCATACTTTCTCCTTTCATCTTTCAGCATGCCAGTTTGGGCTCCTCCACATGGAGATCTCAGGGTTCTAACCACAGCAAAAGAGAACAAGGCATAATGTGCAAGTCTCTGCTTGCTTCTTATTTGCTAGTCTCATTTTCTAAATCAAGTCACACAGCCAAGCCCAGATGCAAGGTATGGTGAAATAGAATCTACCTCTTGGTGGGAGGAGCTTCAAATTCACATTGTAAAGAGGTATGCTTACAGAGATGGGAAAAAATTGTAGTCATTTTTGCAATTCACCACCAGTACATAGTTTGTATGAAGCTTAACATTTTAGAAATATAGACAAAGCATCTGCCATTGTTTAATGGCTGGATTGTGTGTGTGTATATATATAATATATATATAAATATATATATATTATATATATAATATATATAAATTTATATATATATTATATATATGTATGCACTTTTTTTTTTGAGACTGAGTCTCACTCTGTCACCAAGGCTGGAGGGCAGTGGCGTGATTTTGGCTCACTGCAACCTCCACTTCCCAGGTTCCAGCAATTCTCCTTCCTCAGCCTTCTAAGTGACTGGGATTACAGGCACTCACCACCGCGCCCAGTTAATTTTTGTATTTTTAGTAGAGACGGGTCTTCACCATATTGGCCAGTCTGGTCTCAAACTCCTGACCTCAAGTGATTCACCCGCCTCAGCCTCCCAAAGTGCTGGGATTGCAGGCATGCACCACCACGCCTGGCCTGGATTGTATATTTTATTTTAGCCTTACCTGCTGATTGAGTTGCAAATCAGGCAAGTCGAAAAAAAAAATCCCATTCGACAACACAAATCCTACTTTTCTTTCATGATTTTAGTTTCAGATTACCTGTAGAACTTGATGCCACACAGAGCAGTTGCAGTTGGACCAAAGTGTGGTGATTATAGATGGGGTTGGGGTGAGGAAAGGCTGTCCATGAGCTGTGAGAGTAGGCTTCTCAAGTTTTAAGCTTCCATGATGTCGCCATGGACTAAAAGGTTGCAGAAAGAAAAGGAAAACAGCAAAAATGCTTTATTTTTCTATGAGAGCAAATAGATCTGGCCTCGCTGGGCAAAAAACATGTATGCATCATTTAGTGAATGGGCATCTTTGGTGACTGATGGAAAAGGGATTTAGCTGAGACTCAATCCCTGGGTGAGAGACAGAGAGTAGTGAGTCAAAACCTCTAGAGAACGGTCACAACGAGAGCTCATTCTCCATGTAATAATGTTTGAGAATCCTTCAGTGTGAGGAAGGTAGTAATTCTTTTTGATTTTTCTGAGACAGGGTCTATGTTGCCCAGGCTAATCTCAAACTCCTGGCCTCAAGGGATCCTCCTGCCTCAGCCTCCTGAATCACTGGGACTACAGAAAGGTAGTAAGTCTACCACTGTGCCCAGAAAGGTAGTAAGTCTAATAAACCTAGACATTAATGCAGCATGACCCTGTTTTTTACTTTCCTCGTTTATAATGGGGGTGAATCTGGTTGTGCTAGGGATGTTTTCTCCCTACCTCGTCCCTTTCTCCTCACCCGTGAACAGGTTCTGTGGATCATGATTCTTAGATAATATTCCTCACTTTCCCAAATGGCCTGCTCATGGTTATCTCTTCCCATAAGGCAATGAAGTGAAAATAGACATTAGCTGTCAGCTGTCAATCATTTTTTATGAAGACCCCCAAGATGAGCACTGAAGAAATACTCCCCTTTCTGAAATACAATAATATTCAGCTTTGCTTGGTATCTTCTGAGTCAAAACATGGCTTAAGTGATGAATAAGTAACAGGGTGTTGCCTGAATTTTCCATATGCCTCACATTTTGGAAAAGCCTAAGAGAAAGGAAATAACTGTTAAAACATAAACATTGAGAGGGAATTTACAGTAATGTGGTTCAGTGCCCTAAGCTTATAAAGGGGCCTTGGCCGCTATTGATTCCAAGTGGAAAAGCAAGACCAAAAAGTTAGGCCCAGGACAGGCATGGTGGCTCACTCCTGTAATCCCAGCACTTTGGGAGACCAAGGTGGGTGGATTACCTGAGGTCGGGAGTTTGAGACCAGCCTGGTCAACATGGCGAAACCCCATCTCTACTAAAAATACAAAAATTAGCTGGGCATGGTGGCACATGCTTGTAATCCCAGCTTCTCGGGAGGCTGAGGCAGGAGAATCACATGAACCCGGGATGTGGAGGTTTCAGTGGCTAGAGATCACGCCACTGCAATCCAGCCTGGGCAATAGAGCAAGACTCTGTCTCAAAAAAAAAAAAAAAAAAAAAAAAAAAGTTAGGTCTTGGGCCCCTCGGCCCCTCCTCCACCAGAGCTCTCTTATCTGTTATCTGTTTTACACATTGGGATTTTGCAAAATGTTTCTTGTGCTGAAAGTTTCCTAATGCTAAGACATCATTTTGTAGATGAGGAACGGGAGGCCCAGCAAAATGTGGTGACTTGCTCAAGGTCACAGCAGTTGTCATTTGTTGAGCTGAGGGCGGAACTCAATCTCTAGTCCAACGTACTTTGTTCTAGAGCATGCCATGTTCCACTTCTTCATATCTAAGCTGGGCAACTTCCTTTTAGTAGATTCTCACTCACAAGATATTAAGGATATTGCCAAAATGTATAGCACAAATCAGAAGATGAAAACTGTCATTTCTTTTTTGAATGATTGCTACAATATGATCTGGGTTCTGGCTTAGAGTTCTTACTTTGCCTTTCACAAGCTGGGTGACATAATATTTCTCTGTTGCTCTTTCCTCCCTGTAAAATAGAGACACTGAAGTTCAAGTGAGTTACTGCTCAGTTTTTTTGTAAGCAAGAAGATAATAAATATAGAACATTGCAGTGATGATTGATTTATTGCTTTAATTGTACACAAAAACCCCACTTAATATTCATGAATTGTAAAGGCCTTCACTGAAATGAGCACTTCTGGAAAAACTGAATATAATCATCAAAACAGTCACCATTTATCTGGTACATAGCTTGAGTTAATTAGACAATGATGAAAGGATTCATGTTCTGCCTGCAAACCACGCACTCAGAGGTGCAATGAGAATTAAGGAATGAGCCTTAAGAAGTCATTCAACCGTTCCGAATCTTACAAAGCCTGCAGTACTAAAGGAGTACTAGAGAAGAATCCACTGGTTGTCTTTTAAGTGGTAAAGCAACACAAGCACCAAGAACTTCAGTTGGTCCTGAAATTCTCTGCTTCCATTTAAGAGCTGCTTCTAAATGTGGCAGCTCTCCCACTGCCTAATTAAAATGCCTTCCCAGAACAGCTTCAAATCTGACAAGGGTGAATAGTTGCCAAATGGGCTTCTTTCTTTGCTGGATCTGTAGGTAATTTGCCTCCAGCTAACAAGAATTGGCACTAAACACCAAAAGTGGGATAATGAAGGCCTTTGGACACTGGGTAAGGACTGTTCTATGATGCTCAAGTGTGGAATGAGCACTGTAGTGTGAGCCCAGATTATTCTGTCCATAAACTCGGCAACTGCATGTTGGGCAATTCTATGTTATAAGGTAGCCCGAATGTTACTCAGATGAACAGTACTCTAGTGTATGCAATGGTTTCTAGTTTATTTTGTGATGATGTACAACATCCGGTTTATGTTTCTATTTGTAGATCAAGAAGAAAAAATAACCATGGGGCAAAGGACTAGTGTTCGGAGATTTGTGTTCAGGCTCTGGCCCAGTTATTGATTCTCTTTTCTGGATTAAACTTTGGGCTCCTGTTTCCTTGTCTGTGAAATAAATGGTGGGAGACAAAGATAAACTAAGGATTTCTAAAGTACGTTTCCAGTTCCAACAGCTTCTTATTTTATAGCTAAAGGTAGTAAGAACCAACAGCTTTCACTCTTTGGATTAAAGTGCTCTATGCATCAAATCCCAGTGGGTTTTAAAATTATACTGAATCTAGGCCAGGCACAGTGGCTCATGTTTGTAATCCCAGCACTTAGGGAGGCTGAAGTGAGAGGATTGGTTGAGGCCAGGAATTCGAGACAAGTCTGGGCAACAAAGTGAGATCCCATCTCTACAAAAAATTAAAAAATTAGCTAGACTGGTGGGCTCCCTTAGCCTCAGCTACTTGGGAGGCTGAGGTGGGAGATTGCTTGAACCTGAGAGGCAGAGGCTGCAGTGAGCCAAGATCACATCACTGCACTCCAGCCTGGGTGACAGAGCGAGACCCCACCACACACACACACACACACACACACACACACACACACACACACACACACACACAATCAGCAAACTTTGAGTAAAGCAGATTCCCCCTCCATTCCCTCTATTATGTCAGTGGGCCTCATCCAATCAGTGGAAAGGCCTTAGTGGAAAAAGACTGCAGTCTCTCGAGGAAGAAGGGAATCTGCTGCTAGACTGCATTCGGACTCGCAACTGCAACAACTCTTCCCTAGGTCTCCAGCCTGTCAGCCTACCCTGCAGATTTTGGATTTTCCAGCCTCCACAATTGTGTGAGCCAATTTCTTAAAATAGATCTCTCTCCATCTCTTTCTCTCTCTCTCTCTCTTTCTCTCTCTCTCTCTCTCTATATATATAAAATATGAGGAACTTGTCTAATAAAAATATATATATAGTTAAGGAACTTGTTCATTAAATACATGTATTATATACTAGAGAGAGATTTATTTTAATGAATTGGCTCACACAATTATGGAGAAACCAACATGATGTGTGTGTGTGTGTGTATATTTATATATAGGTTTTAGGTTGTGTACTATATATATCGTATATAGTATGTGTATATATATATAATGTGTATATATTATATATACTATGTTGTGTATACATACTCTATGTAATATATACCATATATATGTGTCATGTAAACATGGATTCTCTTTTTCTCCCAACACAACCTCAGGAGGTAGATATGAGGAAATTGTGGTTCACAGAGGTTAAGGAGCTTGTCCAAATGTACATAGCTAGCAAGAGGTAGATGCAAAATCATAAGAAACACGCTGTCTCCATAACGCATGTGAAGACTCTTAGTTTATGCCCAGAACAGGGAAGCTGCTCAATATTAATTCTCTTCTGTTTTCCTCTTCCACTGCCTTTTGTCTGATTACTCAGCTGTTTCTGCTAATGTCAGAGCCAGTGAAAGCCACGAAGTGTCGTACCATTCAATTTATAGCTCTTGTGCCATCAGGAATCTGCTCCAAGGTGATTCATGCTGTGACATTCTAGCCAGAAACTGAATCTGAAAGCAGCAACTAACTGTTCCACCACAGGATCTTGGGTTGCCTCAGTTTTCACGCCTACTAGTGGTCACTTATGGGAGTGTGGTGACCCACTGAACACAGCCTCAGTCTACACTGCTGAATTCATACCCAGAGCCAACCACAGGCCTGTGCGTTGGAATGCACACCTCATTGTCTCCACTTTCATGGTGTAATTTAGAAGTGAGAAGGGAGAGTGGGTAGTGGTCTGAACCTTCCTTTCTGGCTTGGTGCTGCTCAGAGAGCAAGCTGTCTTTCTCATTTGGTTGTCTTGGTTTGGAAGCCGTAAGTGAAACAAGAACCATCCTCTCTCTGTTTCTTCTCTCTTCTCCTTTGAAACCACGAAAGAGATCTGTTCCATTAGCACAAAGAAAGCATTTATGCATTTTAAGTGGTTCTTTGGCAAACCAGAGGGCTGTTCTATGACAGGCTACATTGTCTGTAGCTATTCATCAGATTGATAGGTGTCCTTATAATATCGATATCCCCAAATGTAACTTCATCTCCTTGTAAATTCATCGCAGTGGGGATGCTAATGTTGGCACCAAGCTATTCTATAATTTTAAGGGAAGAGGTTTTGAGAGTCCTCTGAAGTTGGCATAACACATGTTATATCCATGCTTGGATTTTGATACACTGAAATAATTTAAAATTTGAGATAATTCTACAAAGACTGGTTTATTTCAAGTTGATTACTTCCCGACTTCCAGTATGTAACATAGGCACCATTATCTTTTTAATTAAGCTGTTGCTGTAAAGCATATTTTAAAAAGGCTATTTAAGACTTTAAGACTTGTATTATACATTTTTATGGTCTGATGCAATGAACAATGTTTGGCATCTGTTATATTGTATCTACAAACACAGTGTATAGCATGGGACAAAGTTACAAATATTGGAGCTTTAACTCCTTTCCTGTCTCCTGTCCCTCCATTCTTCCTAAATGATACCAAATTGTTTTCTGGTCCACAAACACGTCATTCTCTTTCATGTCTTGCATGTGCTGTCTCCTTGGTCTACAACGATCCTTCCATCCTACATCCCCCTCCTCCTACTATACTTCACAAATTGCTGCTCACCCTTTGACACTCAGATTAAATGTCACCTCCCGCAGGAAGCCTCTTATGATTTCCTACACTACTTCCTTGGAGCTTAATATCTATTTCCTATAATTTTCCAAAGGCATATAAATTCAAATAAAGTTATCCCTAAACTGTCTACCAAGCAATCTTAGAAGACATGTAGAGAGCTTGAATGAAATCTGTGCTTCCAAGAAGGAAGCATGTGATGAGCATAGACAGTTCTATTCAAAGCCTTGAGGACAAAACAATATCCTCCAGGATTCTGCTTTCCCCTAATACCCAGATGGCAGGACTAATACCAGACTCCTGGAAGAGGATTTGGAAAGTGCTGGAAAACAGAAAAAAAAAAATTACCCTTGATCCAATTATCCAGTAATAACCTTTGTTGATGTTTAGTAAATTTCTTTGTTTTTTGTTTTGTTTTCAATATATGTGTCTATAGACACTTTGGTTCTCTCTATTCCTGAGGCCACAGAACAAATACCCACTTCAATCAAGCTCATTGGGCCTTGTCTTTTTTTAGTAAAGTTTTTACTGAAGTATAACATACATATACAAAAATTCACACACAAATCCAGTGTACAGATTGATTACTTTCTACAAAAATAACTTACCTGTGCAACCAGCACCTGGATAAAAAAACAGTATTTTACCAATGGCCTAGAAGTCTTCCTTGAGCATATTTTCAGTTATTACCTTCCCTCCAAAGGTAAGCATATGCATACTTCTCACACTAGATTATATTTTTGCCTGTTTTGGAACTTTGCACAAATGTAATCATCCAGTATATGCTTTTTTGTTTGTCGGGCTTCTTTTGATCAATGGTAAGTTTATGCAATTCATCTATGTTGCTGCAGGAAGCAATAGACAGTGTATCCTCAGGTAGTATTACATTTTATGAATATACTACAATTTGTCAATTCATTCTACTGTTGGTTGACATTTGGGTTGTTTTCAACTTTTGGCTACTATTGAGACAGCAGGCTAGTTGATTCCCTATTTTAAGATGATCTGGAGGAAAAGGACAAAAGCCCCTCACTCAAGCTCTAGCTTACCTAATTCTCAGCCAGTCAGTAACAAAAGACCCAAGAAGCTATTAATGTCAAGCTCCTATTTCAGGGGGCTAGGGACTTCCTCAGAGCCCTGCATGTGCAGTTAGGCTTAAAACTCTAACCTAAAGTTACTCCTTCCTCATTTTAATGCTAAAATTCATGCCTAGAGGTGGAAATTTAAAATGTTAATGCTACATACAATGTATGAAGCAGCATGCTGAGCCACTGCACACGTACTAGAAAAAACCCTCCTATACATGTCCTGATGGAAGCCCTACTTATAGAAAGATGCTATAAAACTAACCTACACACCACCCTGGGGAGCAGCCCATTCCTTTTCCCTTATCAGTGCTGGCTCCCTTGTGCACAAGCTGAAATAAACTTTCCTTTGCTGTAATGTTTGGTGATTTCTCTTGATTTCTATTCTGGGAGATTGCAAGACTCCAGGGTGGTGGTAACATGACAGTTAGTACTGCTCTAAAAATTATTGAACATGTTTTTTAATGCATATATATGTATATATGCATTTCTATTAATACCTAGAAGTAGAACTGCAGGGTCATAGAATATGTTTATGTTCACCTTTTAGTAGATTCTGCCAAATAGTTTTCCATTGTATCCATTTATGCTCCCATTAGAAAATCAATTGCTCCACATTCTCTCCAACACTTCATATTGCCTATCTTTTTGATGTTAACAATTCAGGTGGGATGTATTTCATCCCAGTGTAAATGCATTTCTCTGATGTCTTTTCTTATGTCTATTGAACACTTGATTATTTTCTTTTGTGAAGTTACTATCCAAATTTGTGGCCCATTTTTCTATTGGATTATCTATCTTTTCATCATTTTTTACTAGTAATTTGCTGGATATAAGTATATCAAATATCAAGGCCGGGCGCGGTGGCTCATGCCTGTAATTCCAGCACTTTGGGAGGCTGAGGCGGGCGGATCACCTGAGGTCAGGTGTTCGACGCCAGCCTGACCAACATGCAGAAACCCTGTCTCTACTAAAAATACAAAAATTAGCCGGGCATGGTGGCGCGTGCCTGTAATCCCAGCTACTTGGGAGGCTGAGGCAGGAGAATTGATTGAACCTGGGAGGCAGAGGTTGCAGTGAGCCGAGATCGTGCCATTGCACTCCAGCCTGGGCAAGAAGAGTGAAACTCTGTCTCAAAAAAAAAAAAAAAGTATATCAAATATCTTCTGTTACACTATGACCTGCCTCTTCACTCTCTTAGTGGTATCTTTTAATGAACTGAATTTAATAATTTTAATAAAACCCAATTTATCAATTTTTTGCTTTATGATTAATAGTTTTGTGTCATATTTTAAAAATCTCAGCTCTCCTCAAGGATATGATCATATTCTGTTTTTTTTCCTAAAATCTTTGGTGTTTTATTTTTCACTACTTTTGTTTTTTATCTTTTGTTTTTTGAGATGGAGTCCCACTCTGTCACCCAGGCTGCTGTGCAGTGTGGCACAATCTCTGCTCACTGCAACCTCTGCCTCCTGGGTTCAAGCAATCCTCCGGCCTCAGCCTCCCAAGTAGCTGGGATTATAGGCATATACCACCACACCTGGCTAATTTTTGTATTTTTAGTACAGATGGGGTTTCACCATGTTGCTCAGGCTGGCCTTGAACTCCTGACCTCAAGTGACCCACCTGCCTCAGCCTCCCAAAATGCTTGGATTACAGGCATGGGCACCATGCCCAGCCCTTTCACATTTAGATCTGCAATCCAATTCAAATGATTTTTATATATGGTATGATGTAGGAGTCAATATTTATTACTTCCACATGAATATTTAGTTGACCAGACCATTTACTAAAATATTTTTCCTTTCCCCACTACATTCAACGTCATACTATAAATGAGTGATCCTATATGTGTGGACCAAGACAATGTCTTTTAAGCAACCCCTTCGCAAATATGCATCTGCCTGAGACTTCTCAAATGTTTGGCCAGCTCAGAGCAAGGAATTGGGTCCCTAAATCTGTTTCCTTCCCTGTGCTCAGGTAATAGCTGATAATATAGAATCATTTTTTAAATATCCTGAACTTAAGACACTAAAACTGTCAGCTTAGCCTACCAGGAAGAAATCGAAGTGGCACTTAGTAAAGTCTTGACATATGTAGCTATTATTATCACTGTAATAACCAACTTGGTTTCTCCATAATCCCAAAACCATCTCAGTCTCCTACAAATGATTCTTTGTCCCAGGCCTACTCTACTCAAATTCACCTAGACTGATTTTCAATTAATACTAGATAAGTAGCTATTCACTTCCCTATGATTTGTTCCCTAAAATTATACATCTAATCCATATCCATAAAACACTAAAATTTCACATTCCCTGATAAAATAGAACCATCAAATTAAGGATGTTTTTCATGACCAATCTGATTTCAGATTGAGGAAGGAAATACAGGTATCTATTGGGGTAAGGCAGATGGCAGGTTATTATTCACACCTAAATATGCCCAAGGTATAGGAGATCACTCATTTCTTTCATGTAAAGTGTGCTAGGGTCTGTGATCACAATGTAAGTCCCACTATAACATTTGGGATTGCCTCAGGGACGGTGGCTTCCCACAGGATCAAGCAGTGAGAAATAACGGACAATTCTCTTTGGCTCAAATTAAGATTAAAATGTAATTCTTTTTAAAATAAAATACAAGACTAACCCAATCAAATTATCATTATTATTATTTTATTATACCGTAGGTTTTGGGGATACATGTGCAGAATGTGCGGGTTTGTTACACAGGTATACACAAGCCATGGTGGTTTGCTGCACCCATTAACCCATTATCTACATTAGGTATTTCTCCTAATGCTATCCCTCCCCTAGCCCCCCATCCCCTGACAGGCCGGTGTGTGATGTTCCCCTCCCTGTGTCCATGTGTTCTCACTGTTCAACTCCCATTTATGAGTGAGAACATGCAGTGTTTGATTTTCTGTTGCTGTGTTAGTTTGCTGAGAATGATGGTTTCCAGCTTCATCCATGTCCCTGCAAAAGACATGAACTCATCCTTTTTATGGCTGCATAGTATTCCATGGTGTATATGTGTCACATTTTCTTTATCCAGTCTATCATTGATAGGCATTTGGGTTGGTTCCAAGTCTTTGCTATTGTGAACAGTGCTGCAATAAACATATGTGTGCATGTGTCTTTATAGTAGAATGATTGATAATCCTTTGGGTATTTACCCAGTAATGGGATTGCTGAGTCAAATGGTATTTCTGGTTCTAGATCCTTGAGGAATCATCACGCTGTCTTCCAAAATGGTTGAACTAATTTACACTCCCACCAAAAGTGTAAAAGCATTCCTATTTCTCCACATCATCTCCAGCATCTGTTGTTTCCTGACTTTTTAATAATTGCCATTCTAACTGGCATGAGATGGTATTTCATCATAGTTTTGATTTGCATTTCTCTAATTACCAGTGATGATGAGTTTTTTTTCATATGTTTGTTGGCTGCATAAATGTCTTCTTTTGAGAAGTGTCTGTTCATATCCTTCACCCACTTTTTGATGGGGTTGTTTTTTCTTGTAAATTTGTTTAAGTTCCTTGTAGTTTCTGGATATTAGCTCTTTGTCAGATGGATAGATTGCAAATATTTTCTCCCATTCTGTAGGCTGCTTTTTCACTCTAATGAATAGAATCTTTTGCAGTGCATAAGCTCTTTAGTTTAATTAGATCCCATTTGTCAATTTTGGCTTGCGTTGCCATTGCTTTTTGTGTTTTAGTCATGAAGTCTTTGCCCATGCCTATGTCCTGAATGGTATTTCGTAGGTTTTCTTCTAGGGTTTTTATGATTTTAGGTCTTACATTTAAATCTTTAATCCATCTTGAGTTAGTTTTTGTATAAGGTGTAAGGAAGGAGTCCAGTTTCAGTTTTCTGCATATGGCTAGCCAGTTTTCCTAACACTATTTATTAAATCTGGAATCCTTTCCCCATTACTTGTTTTTGTCAGGTTTGTCAAACATAAGATGGTTGTAGATGTGTGGTGTTATTTCTGAGGCCCCTGTTCTGTTCCATTGGTCTATATATCTGTTTTGGTACCAGTACCATGCTGTTTTGGTTACTGTAGCCTTGTAGTATAGTTTGAAGTCAGGTAGCGTGATGCCTCCAGCTTTGATCTTTTTGTTTAGAATTGTCTTGGCTATATGGGCTCTTTTTTGGTTCCATATGAAATTTAAAGTAGTTTTTTCTTTTTTTTATTATTATTATACTTTAAGTTTTAGGGTACATGTGCACAATGTGCAGGTTAGTTACATACGTATACATGTGCCATGCTGGTGTGCTGCACCCATTAACTCGTCATTTAGCATTAGGTGTATCTCCTAATGCTATCCCTCCCCCCTTCCCCCAAGTTTTTTCTAATTCTGTGAAGAAAGTCAGTGGTAGCTTGATGGGGATAGCACTGAATGTATAAACTACTTTGGGCAGTATGGCCATCTTTATGATATTGATTCTTCCTATCCATGAGCATGGAATGTTTTTCCATTTGTTTGTGTCCTCTCTTATTTCCTTGAGCAGTGGTTTGTAGTTCTCCTTGAAGAGGTCCTTCACATCCCTTGTAAGTTGTATTCCTAGGTATTTTATTCTCTTTTCAGCTATTGTGAACAAAAGTTCACTCCCGATTTGGCTCTCTGTTTGTCTATTATTGGTGTATAGGAATGCTTGTGATTTTTGCACATTGATTTTGTATCCTGAGACTTTGCTGAAGTTGCTTATCAGCTTAAGGAGATTTTGGGCTGAGACAACGGGGTTTTCTAAATATAAAATCACGTGTCATCTGCAAACAGAGACAATTTGACTTCCTCTTTTCCTATTTGAATACCCTTTATTCCTTTCTCTTGCCTGATTGCCCTGGCCACAACTTTCAATACTATGCTGAATAGGAGTGGTGAGAGAGGGCATCCTTGTCTTGTGCCAGTTTTCAAAGGGAATGCTTCCAGTTTTTACCCATTCAGTATGATATTGGCTGTGGGTTTTTCATAAACAGCTCTTATTATTTTAAGGATATGTTCCATTAATACCTAGTTTATTGAGAGTTTTTAGCATGAAGGGGTGTTAAATTTTATTGAAGGCTTTTGTGCATCTATTGAGATAATGATGTGGTTTCTGTCATTGGTTCTGTTTATGTGATGGATTATGTTTATTGATTTGTGTATGTTGAAACAGCCTTGCATTCCAGGGATGAAGCTGACTTGATTGTGGTGGATGAGCTTTTCGATGTGCTGCTGGATTCAGTTTGCCAGTACTTTATTGAGGATTTTCACATTGATGTTCATCAGGGATACTGGCCTGAAATTTTCTTTTTTTGTTGTGTCTCTGCCAGGTTTTGGTATCAGGATGATGCTGGCCTCATAAAATGAGTTAGGGAGGAGTCTCTCTTTTTCTATTGTTTGGAATAGTTTCAGAAGGAATGGTACCAGCTCCTCTTTGTACCTCTGGTAGAATTTGGCTGTGAATCCGTCTGGTCCTGGGCTTTTTTTTTTGGTTGGTAGGCTATTAATTACTGCTTCAATTTCAGAACTTGTTATTGTTTTGTTTGAGGATTTGACTTCTTCCTGGTTTAGTCTTGGGAGGGTGGATGTGTCCAGGAATTTATCCATTTCTTCTAGATTTTCTAGTTTATTTGCATAGAGGTGTTTATAATGTTCTCTGATGGTAGTTTGTATTTCTGCAGGATCAGTGGTTATCTCCCCTTTATCATTTTTTATTGTGTCTATTTGATTCTTCTCTCTTTTCTTCTTTGTTAGCCTGGTTAGCAGTCTATCTATCTTGTTGATCTTTTCAAAAAACCACCTCCTGGATTCATTGATTTTTTGAAGGGTTTTTCATGTCTCTCTCTCCTTCAGTTCTGCTCTGATCTTAGTTATTTCTTGTCTTCTGCTAGCTTTTGAATTTGTTTGCTCTTGCTTCTCTAGTTCTTTTTATTGTTATATTAGGGTGTCAATTTTAGATCCTTCCTGTTTACTTCTGTGGGCATTTAATGCTATAAATTTCCCTCTAAACGCTGTGTCCCAGAGATTCTGTGTGCCAGAGATTAGCTGTGTCCCAGAGATTCTGGTACATTGTGTCTTTGTCATGGATTTCAAAGAGCTTATTTATTTCTGCCTTAATTTCATTATTTACCCAGTAGTCATTCAGGAGCAGGTTGTTCAGTTTCTGTGTAGTTGTGTGGTTTTGAGTGAGTTTCTTAATCCTGAGTTCTAATTTGATTGCATTATGGTCTGAGAGACTGTTTATTATGATTTCCATTCTTTTGCATTTGCTGAGGAGTGTTTTACTTCCAATTATGTGGTCAGTTTTAGACTAAGTGTGATATGGTGCTGAGAAGAATGTATATTCTGTTGATTTGGGGTAGAGAGTTCTATAGATGTCTATTAGGTCTGCTTGGTCCAGAGCTGAGTTCAAGTCCTGAATATTCTTGTTAATTTTCTGTCTCATTGATCAGTGGGGTGTTAAATTCTCCCACTATTATTTTGCGGGTGTCCAAGTCTCTTTGTAGGTCTCTAAGAACTTGCTTTACGAAGCTGAGTGCTCCTGTATTGTATTCATATATATTTAGGATAGTTAGGTCTTCCTGTTGCGTTGATCCCTTTACCATTATGTAATGCCCTTCTTTGTGTTTTCTGATCTGTGTTGGCTTAAAGTCTATTTTATCAGATACTAGGATTGCAACCCCTGCTTTTTTTTTGCTTTCCATTTGCTTGGTAAATATTCCTCCATCCCTTTATTTTAGCCTATGTGTGTCTTTACATGTGAGATGGGTCTCCTGAATACAGCACACCGATGGGTCTTGACTTTTTATCCAATTTGCCAGTCTGTTTCTTTTAATTGGGGCATTTAGCCCCTTTACATTTAAAGTTAATATTGTTATGTGTGAGTTTGATCCTGTCATTATGATGCTAGCTGGTTATTTTGCCCATTAGTTGATGCAGTTTCTTCATAGTGTAGATGTTCTTTACAATTTGGTATGTTTTTGCAGTGGCTGGTACAGGTTTTTCCTTCCATATTTAGTGCTTCCTTCAGGAGCTCTTTTAGGGTAGGCCTGGTGGTGACAAAATCTCTCAGCATTTGCTTGTCTGTAAAGGATTTATTTCTCCTTCGCTTATGAAGCTTAGTTTGGCTGGATATGAAATTCCAGGCTGAAAATTCTTTTCTTTAAGAATGTCGAATATTGGCCCCCACTCTCTTCTCGTTTGTAGGGTTTCTGCAGAGACATCCACTGTTAGTCTGATGAGCTTCCCTTTGTGGGTAACCCGACCTTTCTCTCTGGCTGCCCTTAATATTTTTTCCTTCATTTCAACCTTGGTGAATCTGATGATTATCTGTCTTGGGGTTGCTCTTCTCAACGAGTATCTTTGTGGTGTTCTCTGTATTTCCTGAATTTAAATGTTGGCCTGTCTTGCTAGGTTGACGAAGTTCTCCTGGATAATATCCTGAAGAGCGTTTTCCAACTTGGTTCCATTCTCCCCGTCACTTTCAGGTACACCAATCAAACATAGATTTGGTCTTTTCACATAGTCCCATATATTTTGGAGGCTTTGTTCATTCCTTTTTCTCTAATCTTGTCTTCATGCTTTGTTTCATTAAGTTGATCTTCAATCTCTGATAACCTTTCTTCCACTTGATCGATTTGGCTATTGATACTTGTGTATGCTTCACAAAGTTCTCATGCTGTGTTTTTCAGCTCCATCAGGTCATTTATGTTCTTCTCTAAACTGGTTATTCTAGTTAGCAGTGCCTCTAACCTTTTGTCAAGTTTCTGAGCTTCCTTGCATTGGGTTAGAACATGCTTCTTTAGCTCAGAGGAGGCTTCTGAAGCCTACTTCTGTTCATTCATCAAACTCATTATCCGTCCACTTTTGTTCCTTTGCTGGGGAGGAGTTGTGATCCTTTGGAGGAGAAGAGGCGTTCTGGTTTTTGGAAATTTCAGGCTTTTCGCACTGGTTTTTCCTTATCTTCGTGGGTTTATCTATCTTTGGTCTTTGATGTTGGTGACCTTTGGATGGGGTTTCTGTGTGGACGTCTTTTTTGTTGATGTTGATGCTATTCCTTTCTGTTTGTTAGTTTTCCTTCTATCAGTCAGGCCTCTCTGCTGCAGGTCTGCTGGAGTTTGCTGGAGGTCCATTCCAGACACTGTTTGCCTGGGTATCACCAGTGGAGGCTGCAGAACAGCACAGATTGCTGCCTGTTCCTTTCTCTGGAAGCTTCATTCCAGAGGGGCACCTGCCAGATGCCAGCCAGAGCTCTCCTGTATGAGGTGTCTGTCGACCCCTGTTGGGAGGTGTCTCCCAGTCAGGAGGCACAGGGGTCAGGGACCCACTTGAGGAGGCAGTCTGTCCCTTAGCAGAGTTCGAGCACTGTGCTGGGAGATCTTCTGCCCTCTTCAGAGCAAGCAGGCAGGAACGTTTAAGTCTGCTGAAGCTGTGCCTTCAGCCGCCCCTTTCCCCAGGGAGATGGGAGTTTTATCTATAAGCCCCTGACGGGCTGCTGCCTTTCTTTCAGAGGTGGCCTGCCCTGAGAGTAGGAACCTAGAGAGGCAGTCTGGCTACAGTGGCTTTGCTGAGCTGCGGTGGGCTCCACCCAGTTCGAACTTTGTTTACACTGTGAGGGGAAAACTGCCTACTCAGGCCTCAATAATGGTGGATGCCCCTCCCTGCACCAAGCTCAAGCATCCCAGGTCGACTTCAGACTGCTGTACTGGCAGTGAGAATTTCAAGCCAGTGGATCTTAGCTTGCTGGGCTTGCGGGGGTGAGAGCCACTGAGCTAGACCACTTTGCTCCCTGGCTTCAGCCCTGTTTCCAGGAAAGTGAACAGTTCTGTCTCACTGGCATTACAGGTGCCACCGGAATATGAAAAAAAAAAAAAAAACCCTGCAGCTAGCTCAGTGTCTGCCCAAATGGCTGCCCAGTTTTGTGCATGAAACCCAGGGACCTGGTGGTGTAGGCACTCAAGGGAATCTCCTGGTCTGCTAGTTGCAAAGACTGTGGGAAAAGCCTAGTATCTGGGCCAGAATGCACCGTTCCCTACAGCACAGTCCCTCATGGCTTCCCTTGGCTAGGGGAGGGAGTTGCCTGACCCACTGTGCTTCCAGCATGAGGCGATGCCCCACTCTACTTTGGCTCATCCTCAGTGGGCTGCACCCACTGTCTAACCAGTCCCAATGAGATGAGCCATGTACCTCAGTTGGAAATGCAGAAATTACCTGCCTTCTGGGTCAATCTTGCTGGGAGCCATAGACTGGAGCTGTTCCTATTTGGCCATTTTGCCAGCCCAGATCCAGCCAAATTATTTTAAGTATGAGAGAAGGCTCAGCCTCCTGGAAAAATTCTAGATCTGGGTGTGTTGAATACATTTTCCTGTGCCAGAAACTATAGACCCATGGATTTCATGAAGTAGATCTATTTCTAAAAGGAAAGATGAAGACAAATTCAGTAAAAACAGCTAACTTTTATTACCCACCTCTCATATATGCCAGACACTGGTGTGTACACATCAACTGCTTTATATAAATGTATCATGCAGTCCTCAGGCATACCCTAAAAGGTAGATCCTATTGTCCCCGTATTACAGTTGAAGAAACTAAGGTGACTCCACAGATCCACATCACCCATACAGGAATGGAACTAGTTGGTGAGTTGGTCAAAGAAGGATTCTCAAAGGAGAGTTCTTAAGAATAACAAGACAGTGAGATCAGAGAATCTGAGGGTCTACTTGACAAGAGTGATTACTTCTCTGAAACTGGGTAGGAATGGATTTAATTCAACCAAGTAATGTGGAGTGGAGCAGATCTCCTCAAGGAAAAGAGTCCATGTTGGTAGAAGCCTATATAGGACCCCAGTGCTAGATTTGAGGATGGAAATGGTGTTGTGATCTTGTAGGGATTCTCATCCCCCAGAGTGGCATCCAACTCTCTTCTGAAGGGACGAACAAAATATCTCAGTAACTTAGCCAATGTCCCTGGCATAAAGACTTTCCTTAGCATACTGGAGAGCCCCATGTCCTATGAGCAGACAGACAGACAAAGAAGAGAGTTGAGAGCAGCCACTGCACAGGAGACCCATGGTGTCTACCTGCCAAGAAGGAAAGGAAAACATCTTTGGGAGAATGATGAATCCAAGCTGGCTTAATGTGGACCCAAGACACTGGCTGCAGATTCTGTGCTTTGAAACTTCCTGTAAATATTTATTGAGAGATTTGTCAGCATCTCACCAGATCAGGCTTGGAGAGCCTCTACCTGGAGAATCCCTTCCAAGGTTCAACTTCTCCTGGGCAGGCAGCTGGAATAGTTTTCCCCCAAATTTCTCATTTAAGAACCAGATGGTAAGGGATATTAACAAGCAGCATTGTTCCAGCATATCAAATATTCCAACTGCAAAATGCGACTTGTTTCTCTGGAGAAAATGGATTGAGTTCACCCAATCTTCTATAATAAGGTTCTGTGGAGAACCATCCTTAATAAATCAGGAATACTGATGAAGTGGTCCAACAGGCTGATGCTAGGAAAACTGGTAGGGAAGGATGGCTTTCATTCTTCCATGTTGATAAAGCAAACTCTTCCAGTGTTTACATTCCTGACTCCCCTCTTTCTGAACATCGCAAATACAGGTGGGGAAGTGGGAGTGGAGGATGGGTGAGAGGGAAACAATGGGACGAACAGGAGGGAGAGAGAGGGAGCAGGAGATGAGAGCAAACAGGGTAAAATTCCAAATAAAAGAGAAATTTCATGGTTAAATAATGCTTAAATCTGTCAGTTAAGTTAAAAATAAGCCATTAACAAATTAAAAAGAAATTATGAGATAAATTACGCTTATTTTAAAATTAGATTTGAAAAGGGATATTGAACAACTGAAAGCAGCAAGTCAAAAAAGAGTAAAGACTAGACCTAAATATTCCAAATTAAGATTTGAATTTGATGAAAGCAAAATAAAATAAATATTTATAATTTTTTAAAAGGCTGAGGGCTAGAGAAATAAGATGAAAACTTTGAAATGGAAAGCTATACCATTAAGATGGAGCTAAAACCCAAATTTTTTTAAAAAAGAAAAAAATTTGGCTAAATTTAATTTTAGAAGTGAAAGAAAGTTAAAAAAAAAAGGGGGAACTTATAAAAACAAAAACTCAAAACAACAACAACCTGCCCAGCGAGGTCAGACAAGAGAAGCTAGGAAAGAGGAAATTCTTTGGACAGCCAGACTTTCCTCATAAAAAATTTTCCTGAGGCATATCCCTGGTGGTAGGTTTTTTTTGGCTGGTTATGTCTTCATTTATGCATACCTCCATTCATTCATTCCATAAATATTTACTGTGCCAAGACCTGGAAATTCAATGTAAGTAAAGCAGTAAACTTTGCCCCCCATGAAACCTATGGTCCAGTAGCAACATATTGTGATGGGAGAGAAGACAGACATTACACAAATGATTACACAGGCAAATTATTAATTACAACCTGTAGTGAGAGTTATGAAGAAACAACCCAGGAGGCTTTAGGGAGTAACTGGCCTGGCTATTGATTGTATGTAGGTTGGGGATGCTCAGGGAACGTGTAGGTAGGCGGACACCAAGAAAGTCTCTCTGCAAACATATTTGTCCTGAGATCTGAAAGATACATAAGGAATTAACTGAGGCAAAGTAGGGGTGGAGCTGGCCAACATATGCCAAGGGACTGAAACAGGAAGGCTTTGGTGCATTTGAGGAACTAAAAGAAGGCTGTGGACTGGGTGCGGTGGCTCATGCCTGTAATCCCAGCACTTTGGGAGGCCTAGGTGGGCGGATCACGAGGTCAGGAGATTGAGACCATACTGGCCAACATGGTGAAACCCTGTCTCTACTAAAAATACAAAAATTAGCTGTGCATGGTGGCGCGTGCCTGTAATCCCAGCCACTCGGGAGCCTGAGGCAGAATTGCTTGAACCTGGGAGGCAGAGGTTACAGTGAGCCGATATGCGCCACTGCACTCCAGCCTGGCAACAGAGAGAGACTCTGTTTAAAAAAAAAAAAGGCTGTGGCTGGAACAGATAGACCTAGCAAGGAAGAAGTATAAGATGTGGTTGAAATGGATGGTAAGGGCCATATTAAGAATTTGGTTTTTATCCTAGGATAATGGGAAACCATTTGTTTGTTTCCTTCATGGCACTAAAACAACTAAAAAGTGTTTCATTTATTTGTCTGTTTACTTTTTTGGGGGGAAGCGTGGGGAGTCCCCTTCCTTAGGGGCAGAGACCATATCTGTCTTGAGCATCATTGTATTCCCAGCACCTACACAGTGGAGAAGTGTAAATATTTTGAATAAATTAATAGCAAGTAATTTCGGAAGGGCCATGACCAAAGTCCAATTCTCCTCCAATACCTATGCTTCTTTCAGGATGCTTATTACTACCTTAACAGTTTGCTTTGAGTCTATCTGCTTATAAAAGTGGTACATGCTGGATGTCTCTCTCAACACTTTTGCTATTCTTAACATTGCAGGTGGCTGGACGCGGTGGCTAATGCCTGTAATCCCAGCGCTTTGAGAGGCAGAGGCGGGCAGGTCACCTAAGGTCAGGAGTTTGAGACCAGCCTGACCAACATGGGGAAACCCCGTCTCTAATAAAAATACAAAAAAAATTATCCAGGCATGGTGGCATGTGCCTGTAATTCTAGCTACTTGGGAGGCTGAGGCAGGAGAATCGCTTGAACCCGGGAGGTGGAGGTTGCAGTGAGCCGAGATTGCACCATTGCACTCCAGCCTGGGCAACAAGAGCAAAACTGAGCCTCAAAAAACAAAAACAAAACCAAAAAACATTGCAGGTTAGCCTCTGAAGTATTGGTTGCTTTTCCAAGTTTTGAGAATTACTAACAATTAGTGACAGCCTTCCATGATAATAGACAGCCGTCATTGCTGGTTATTGGTGACAGATTGTGCAAGTGGAGGAAGGAGATGATTGTTGTCTGTTCATGTGCCCTGACATTCTGTTCCTGAAGAACTAACACGTGCAGTGATGGACTGCTTTCCCACCAACAATTTTCAACAAGTCTCAGAGAAATCTTAGTAACACTTAGAGTCTTATTAAATTTTCCCTCAGGCAGTGGCGCACCGAGTGGATTTGACACCTGGAGCAGATCAGTTTTTAACACCTTCACGTTGTATAAAGCAAGGTTATTTTTAGTAATAGTCATGTAATAATCAGGAATGTTACTTTTTTCTTGAGTTTTTCTTTAATTTTGAAATAAATAACAATGTTAAAAGAGGAATAAATTTCAGTTTTGGAAACATTATTTTAAATTAAATAGACTATGTCGTGCATTGAACTAAAATTTGCACTTACCAAACAAAAATATCACACTTTGCATTTTGCACTCTTTATCACTATTTTGAATTTTTTTTTTTTTTTTTTTTTTTTTGTAACAGAGTCTTGCCCTGTCGCCCAGGCTGGAAAGCAGTACTGTGATCTCAGCTCACTGCCACCTCCGCCTCCCGGGTTCAAGCGATTCTCCTGCCTCAGCCTCCTGAGTAGCTGGGATTACAGGTGCCCAACACCACACCTGGCTAATTTTTTTTTTTTTTTTTTTTTTTTTTTTTTTTTAGTAGAGACAGGGTTTCACCGTGTTGGCCAGTCTGGTTTCGAATTCCTGTCTTCAAGTGATCTATCTGCCCGCCTCAGACTCCCAAAGTTCTGGGACTACAGGCATGAGCCACTGCACCCAGTTTGAATTTTAGAAGTAAAAAATTCAGAGTGGTCACAGAGAATGTCAGAATTGAAGTCAGTCAGGTCTGGTTTCATTATTTTTAAATTCTTTATACTATGATTGTTTGTTTCAAATCTACTTTTTTAAATGAGAAATATGTAGTAACACAGGGGTTGAGGATTCTTAATTGCCTCTGAAATAAGCTCAAATGATTCTGAGCTGTTAGGAAGGTACTCTCACAAGGCTCTTTGTAGCTGATTCTATGTGGGGTAGGGAGTGTTGGGTGGGTCGGGGGCTGTAGGTGCAGGGTTGGGGTGGGGCGTGTGGAGATGGGCAGCAGCTGTGAGTTGCTCTGGATTAACTTTCATATAAAATACAATGCTATGAAAGGATAAGAATAAGTATGCTAATTTGAAACTGATATACATTTAAACTTCACAGTACCCACAGCAATTGTTTAAAATTTAAACAAACAAAATATTTTTTGGGGAAAAAGTATTTTATCACTGACACTGTTTAGAATTGCTGATAGGTGATCATAAAAAACAGACCAACTTTTTGAATTTATTATTCAAATTATTATTCTCATTAAATCCTCTGTACAGAAAATGTACTCTTTTACTGCCTCAGGAAGACTGCCCTACTGTGAGGCCATTGGTATGCCACTACCCCCAAAGACTATAAACAGTTAAAACATATGCCAGGTTTGGTGGCTCACACCTATAATCCCAGCACTTTTGGAGGCCGAGGCAGAAGGATCGCTTGAGGCCAGGAGTTCAAGACCAGCCTGGGCAACATAGTGGGACCCTGTCTCTAAAAAAATTTTAAAAATTAGCCAGGTGTCATGGCGCGTGCCTGTAGTCCCAGCTACTTGAAAGGCTGAGGCAGAAGGATCACTTGAGTCCGTGAGGTTGAGGCTGCAATGAGCCATTATCAGGCCTCCAGCCTGGGTGACAAAGTAAGACCTTGTCTGGAACACAAAAACAAAATAAAACAAAAAACCCAAAACCAGATAACACAACAACAAAGCTCCATCAAAAATGTTACATGTTATTTGAAAAGTAAAGAGCTTTCCCAATGTCCACTCTGGCTTTTAACAATTTCTAAAATGAAGCCTGCCCTCTATAGAAACTGCTCAGCTTCCCCCAAAATAACTTAACATTCTATGTATTTCCTGAATAAAACTAATAAATCAAAGACAAAACAAACAAACAAGAAAAGAAAATAATTTTTATAAATTACTTTTCTAAATAATGTACTTTGGGAAATACTGGAAAATCTCCAATAATCATCTATCTGTCTACCTATGTATGTATGTATGTATGTATGTATGTATGTATGTATTTATTTATTTATTTATTTATTTAGAGATAGAGTCTCTGTAGCCCAGGCTGGAGTGCAGTGGTATAATCTTGACTCACTGCAACCTCCATCTTCCCGGTAGCTGGGCGTACAGGCGCCCGCCACCATGCCCGGCTAATTTTTTGTATTTTTAGTAGACATGGGGTTTCACCATGTTGCCCAGGCTGGTCTTGAACTCCTGACCTCAAGTAATCCTCCCGTCTTGGCCTCCCAAAGTGCTAGGATTACAGGCATAAGCCACTTCACCCGGCCCAGTCCTCTATTTTAAAAAGCACTTTGACAAACATCTTTATGTGCTTATTCACTTATTTCTTAAAGACAAACTCTTAAAAGTGGAATTGCTGGGTCAAAGTACACACATTTTTTAGCCTGGTGTGATGGCTCACACCTGTAATCCCAGCACTTTGGGAGGCTGAGGTGGGTGGATCACCAAAGGTCAGGAGTCCAAGACCAACCTGGCCAACATGGTGAAACCCTGTCTCTACTAAAAATACAAAAATTAGCCAGGCGTGGTGGTGCACACCTGTAGTCCCAGGTACTCATGAGGCTGAGGCAGGAGAATTGCTTGAACCTGGGAGGCAGATGTTGCAGTGAGCCGAGATGGCACCACTGCACTCCAGCCAGGGTGATAGAGTGAGACTCCATCTCAAAAAGAAAAAAAAAAGTACTCTCTATTAACAGGACCTCAAACTCAAACTAATACATCGGTTTCATGATATTATGGATTAAATAGTGCCTTAATGTGAACTTCAGATTATATATTATATATAATACTATATAAAATATATAAATTTCAGCTTATATATATATGAAGCTGTGAATTTCAGCTTTATATTTATATTTATGCATGCAAATAATATGGTTTACATGGAGAAACAGAAGTTCTACATAACCAAATTTTCAATAAATAACCAAAACAACTGAAAAACCAAATAAATGCCAGAATCCATAAAAAGGGCTTAGAACAGTACCTAGCATAGTAAGGGCTGAAGAAATGCCAGCTATTTTTATGCTTGGCTATCATCACTGTTGTGATTACAAGTCTCATTGCAAAGGTCATGGGCACAGGGAGATCATTTACTGGGGCCATCCATGCAATGTATCATCAATGACCCTAGTAGTTTGGAATTCTTTAGGACTGCTATCTGGAATAAACATGGGATTCTCTTGCTAAGGAGGACAGGGAGAATGGACACTGGAGCTGTCAGCTAGTGACATTGCCACATGTGGTGCAAATCCCACACCAGGGTTTGCACCACTAGTGAGGACTTAGGCGCTTTGCCTCTGGGATAGGCAGAGCTGCTGGGAATGGGACTTCTCACCCATGGTGTGTACCCAGGTGGTACCCTATTTTACTTTCTGAGCCTGGGTTTTCTCACATGCAAATAGAGATAATAATAATACTTGGTTCTTCGTAGCATTGTTGTGAGAATTAAATGAGACACAAAGCAGCTTAGCATGGCACCTGGCCCATAGCAGGGACCCAGAAAATATTGGTAATTATTATGCATCCAGTTGGGCTGACCTTCGTGGCGTTTATTTTTTGCCCAGATTAACCGATTTATCTTTCCCACAATTTACAAAAAAGGAACGTGCCCTAGAAACAGGTCATTTCATGGTGAGGCACAATTATCTAAGAAGGTCACCTTTAAAGGTATTTGAATAAAACTTGGTATCTGTAGGTACAGAGACTGGTCTTTTGCCATCTGTCTCCATAGCTGTCATTTATTTTTTCCCCCTTTTGTATAACTGGGCTATTTCATTAGACTTAATGCCCACTGAAAGTAACAGCTGCCAAGTGCTATTGTTGCTTCACATGGTTCTTGACAGCATTGTGAGCTCATTTTTTCACCTGCTGCCAAGCTAAAGAATGATCAGAATTTGCTTTTTGTTTTGTTCCAGCCTTGGTGTTTATAAATATGAAAAGAGGCGTAGTGTAGATTCAGGGCGAAGTCAGTTTTTTAAATGATGTGAAGGCTGACTTTGCATGCGAATGAGAAATTGTGGGCGGGATGCCTGGCAAAGGAGGCCAGGCAGGGAGGTGTCACCACTGGCTTGGTTGCCTGGTCCCGTGAAACACCTCTGTCCATAAGTAAGCTCTTGGGTATCTGACACCCTCAGGCAATACCCCTAACCTCTAGGACCTCAGCAAGGAGGAACTTACAGAGCCCAGTTGGCTCTGCAAGAAGTCAACCATCTCCTAGTTCTGCCCTGACTTTAGGTACTGGTTCTAGCCATGTAACTGAGTCCTAATATTACTCCCCTGACCTTAGATCTCTCCTGATATTCCATTTCTTCTTCCAAGATTGAGTGCTGGCCAGGGCCCTATCCCTTCAAACAGGGACTGGGATCCTACTCTTGACTGTCAGCTCTGTGGCTGGGACCTTGCTAATTCATGCCAGAATTTTCTGATGCCACCAGTGGTTTGCCACAAAATTCTGTGTTATTGTATTCTTCCTAATTTCCTGAACCTACACCTCTTGCTGACTGGTTTAGGTAACCGCCCATCACCTGTCTCTTCCTTACACTCACTAGAGCTGTGTTTAGCCAGCCTGCCTGAAAGCCCATTCCAATTTGGTTCAGCACCATGGACCCCCTAGAAGTTTTTTTGCCGGTGCGTATCAAGTGTCAGTTTTGACATGGGCCCCTACCCAAGTCTGTCACTAGTTATATGACTCTGGATAAATATCATAACCGAGAAGCCACAACCCATGTTACCTATAGGGACCAGGTGATAAGATAAATCAGTCCAACTGGCTGGGGATCTGGGTGCAATGGCTCACACTGGTAGTCCCACATACTCTGGAGGCAGAGGTGGGAGGATCACTTGAGCACAGGAGTTCAAGGCTGCAGTGAGCTATGATCACTGGGCACTCCAGCCTGGGCCATAGAGCAAGACCCTGTCTCTAAAATAAAAAACAAATGAATAAAATAAAAAATAAAAACCAAACTGGCTGGGTATGGGACACAATAAACTAGATTGTCATCTTCATTAAGCACTGGATGGTTATTGTGATGCCAGACTATGGGCCTCTTGTTGCCAGGTCTCCAGATTTTCAAAAGAAGTTAGAAAACCAGGTGCACCTGTGTGTGTGCATGTGTGCATGTGTGCATGTGTGCATGCATGCCATCTTCTGGTTTTTCAGTCTTCACAATGAATTCATACTCTAACTGAGACTGTGCAGGCCAAGTCTGGCCTATGAGTTGCCAGTCTGCAAGTGCTTCATCATGACCTCTCTGTGCCACAGATCCTCCTCTGTGAAAAAAGGGATGCTTTTCTGCATAAAATGTAGGATTCCCTCCAGCTCTGACATCTTTGTGATTCAGTGACTCCTCTCCTTGACTTATCTCTAGCCCTTTGGGGACTTCCCTGGCATGGGTGTTCTTTTGGAAATTGGTAATATACTGCCATACTAGGTCACTGTCTCCCTTCTCCTCTCTCTGTCCATTCTCCCTGAAGCTCCTGAATGCCTCGGGAAGATTTCTAAAAAGCTGTTCTAGCCGCAGCTTGGTAATGGATACTCTAAAAGTTGTTCTCCATGGCTTGGTAGTCCAGTTTACTTAATGCGCTTGCTTTTTGATGATAAACTCGTGGGTTTGTTCCGGGTGACTCTATTCTATTTCATGGACACAGAATGCATCCTTCTCTCCCCAGCTACATCTCTAATGCTGTCTGTTGAGAGGAAGAGTCTGAACAGCAAAAATCTATCATAGCAACCAGGGAAACCACTAAACATAGTTCTGAGAATTGAGATTACTCACTTTTCTGGGTTCTGGCCTGTGGGATTAAGGCATTGAGCTTTATGGTCACTAGTGTAAAAGAAAAACCTGAGCACACTTCAGAATGAGAGGATGTTAGAATGGACCTCCTCCTGCCTCTGTTTAAATGGAGGGGATGCTATGATAGATGTCAGATACCAAAGTGAGTGAGATAGGCACTCCCTCTCCCAATTAGAACATTTAAGAGGAAATGTCTTCAAGAATCTGTTCCACCGTCCTTGAACTGCTCCAAAAGATCAAGATAGACAGAAAGGCTGGGGTGGGGTGGGTGTAGTGGATATTGCTGATACCCCTTCAGAGCACTTTGACCAGTGGCCCCACCCTCTCCCACCCACCAGCTCCTGAGAGTTTGTCTCCCATAATTCTCAGCCACCCCCTTCTCTGGCGAATTGCCCATTGTCAGACAACCTTGGCCCACAAACCTTAACCCTACTAGCAGGAGGAAATAAACTGAATTCCTTGCCCCAAAGTAGGACTGTGTTTGTGATGTGCTTTGGGCTGCAGAATTTTCCCTGTAGGATGAGACTGAAGCTAGTCTCTAGCTGGGGTCTTGCTTGGTCTGCAAGTGCTGGACCCCCGATCCCCGCCACCTTTCCCCCCACTTTATCCTTTTCTTCATTCCACTTCTAATGAGAACACTTCCTCAGTAAGTCACTTAAACAAGAATCCTCACTTCAAGCTCTGCTTCTAGGGAGACTGACCTAAGACAGAGGAGGTGCACCTGCTGGAGAGAGGCGGTATACCTTGAAGACAGGGACTTCATGGCAACTACAGGCAGAGCTTTAAGTGCTCCTGGCAACCAAGAGAGAAAAACGGCTAGTCCCTCACTCAGGCTTGAGGAAGGAAAAGTGAACTGTGAATGGTGTCTTGAAGCTCTAGAGGCAACTGCCTCAATGGTGGAACCAGCAGCGTGCTGCTGCCTAGAGATGTGCCTGACTCCATATGGTAGGGAGATAAGGGATCCAGGAGTGTCTCATGGGCCAGTGTGGGCCAAGAAGAGCAGTGTGGGGTGTTAAAACATTATTCATGATGCTTGGTAAGATGGTAAGGAAGACTGTATTTAAGGGAGGCCATAGCGACATGGATTGGGACCACAGAAATGGGGTCTTGCAGTGGGGGAGAGAGAATGGACTTGACTTCCCTTCCTTCCTTCCTTCCTTCCTTCCTTCCTTCCTTCTTCCTTTCCTTCCTTCCTTCTTTTCTTCCTTCCTTCTTTCCTTCCTTCCTTCTTTCCTTCTTTCCTTCCTCTTTCTCTCTTTTTCTCTCTTTCTCTCTCTCTTTCTCCCTTTCTCTTTCTTTCTCCCTTCCTTCCTTTCTCCTTTCTTATCCTCTCTTTTCTTTTTTCTTTTCTATTTTCTTTTCTTCTCTTTTCCTTTCCTTTCTTTTCGACAATCGTGTTCTGTTGCCCAGGCTGGAGGACAGTAGCGAGATCATGACTCACTGCAGCCTCGAACTCCCCAGGCTCAGGTGATCCTCCCACCTCAGCCTCCCGAGTAGCTGGGACTACAGGTGTGTGCCACCACTCCTGGCTAACTTTTGTGGAGATGGGGTTTGGCTATATTGCCCAGGCTGGTTCCAAACTCCTGGGCTCAAGCAATTCACCTGCCTTAGCCTCCTAAAGTGCTGGGATTACAAGCATGATCCACTGAGCCCAGACTTCGGCCTGACTTTAATTCCAACAAGGACAAGTGGGGATTTATAGCCACGGAGCAGGATAGGAGTCAGTGGATGGAAAGTGACTAAGAGGAGAGATCAGGTTTAAGGGAGATTCTTGCTAGATGGACTCAACAGAATTCTTGCTGAACGTATACTGGGTGCAGTGGCTCCCACCTATAGTCCCACCTATTTGGGAGGCTGAGGATTGAGGATCACTTGAGGCCAGGAGTTCAAGACTGTATTGTGCCATGATTACACCTATGCATAGCCACTGCATCCCAGCCTGGGAAACATAGAGAGACCCTGTCTTAAAAAAGAAAAAGAAAAAAAAGTATTCTTGCTTAAGGCAGGCCAGGGTAAGATATTGAAGGTGGTCAGATACCCAGTGTGGAGAATTTTCACTAACCTGACTTAGCAGGATTCTTGCTCTAACTGGATTCTACAAAGACAGAGAAGGAAACCCAAGGTCTGGCCTAGTCAGAAAAGACCCAAGGGAGCCTGACTCAAGCTTGGCCAAAGAAGAGAGCCTTTGTCAGGAGCTCTTTTTGGTCAGCTAGGCTGCCTGGAGGGGCCTATGTATCTTGAGGTGAAGAAAGTGTCACAAATGGCCATTGAAAGAGTTCAGAAAGTGCTACCCCAAAATACGCTACTTTGGCATATTAATTATTTTGAACTAAAGGCAACTGAGAACCAGCCAACAAAGGAAAAGCCCTTTACTTTCCCCTCAGCTGCTTAAACAAAAGCATAGGTTTTCTCATTTAAAGGAATTTTATTTTATTTTTTGAGACAGTCTCACTCTGTTGCCCAGGCGTGATCTCAGCTCACTGCAACCTCTGCCTCCCAGGTTCAAGCGATTCTACTGCCTCAGCCTCCCAAGTAGCTGGGATTACAGGTGCATGCCACCACACCTGGCTAATTTTTGTATTTTTAGTGGAGACAGGGTTTCGTCATGTTGGCCAGGCTGTTCTTGAACTCCTGACCTCAAGTGACCTGCCCGCCTCAGCCTCCCAAAGTGCTGGGATTACAGGCGTGAGCCACCGCGCCCAGCCTAAAGGAATTTTCTAAAGACATTTTTATTACTAAAGATATCTTTTATTACTAAAGATATCAGTACCAGAAAGAGAGCTACTCCTAGACAACTTTTCTCACCTGAGAGACGCTTATCTGCACCACACTACAACCTTTATTCACCATACATTTCCTCTCCTCTTCCCATAATTTGTCTCCACCCATCTTCCCACCCAGAAATTCTAACCCCTATTCCTCTCTGTAACTCCTGATAATATATGAGTTTCAATCATCTGACCCCTTCCTTGAGTCTTATATTTTTGTGGGTCTCCTGTGTGTGCAGACACAATTCAATTTTTTTTCGCCTGTTATTCTGTCTTATTTCAGTTAAATTCTTGGACCAGTCACAGATTCCAGAAAGGTAGAAGAAACCATTTTTCCTTCCTTGCACCACCCAAAGGAGAGCATGATCAGCCCAGGTCAAGGGAAGAGCAAGAAACTCTGAAGAACCCATGAAATCTCCCATGAGAAAAGAATCAACTGCTACCCTCTCTTGTTCTCATCCAAGGATTCCCACTTCAACCATTACCAAGTTCAGCCAAGTAACAGTATCATATTTTCTTCCTTTTCCTCCCTCTCCCTATTTTGACCCCAGCCAGAGAGAAATCACAGGTGGCACAGCTGAGCTGGGAGAAAAGAGAGAACGGAAGGATCACAAACTCCTTCCACATGCAGGCTTTCGACACAAGCCCAGGCTGGAGAAGAGGTGATGGTTTAACCCTGATCTCACGTTTGGATTTTTTATTATTATGTGAGACCAACTATATTAACTTTCTAAAATAGGATTGTTTTACAACTAAAAGTGACTAACACTGAGAGTGGCCCAAGACTCTCCATGAACAAGAAAAGTTTGTCTCCACTGATAAGAGTTTAAAATGATGGAGCAAGACAAATATAGTGTTTGGATCACATTCTATGGGTCATGCTTGTACAACATATGGTTACATAAACACAGAGCAGCAGCGACTTCCCACCCCTTCCCTAAGAGAAGCCCTGTACTGATTCTGTCAGCTGCATTCTCAGCCTTGGCTCCTGGGATAAAAATGTCTATTGGACGAGGATCTGAAACATCAGGTTCTGAAACTTTTTGTCTGGGAAAGTGCCAGGTGACTCAGAGCTGCGTAATGTAACGAAATGAGTCAGATCATCTCTCAATGTGCTCTAAATGAATCTGCTGTCTTTAAAATGGTGGCAGCCTTTCTCCATGGTCCTGGTTGGAAATAAGTACGTTCATTTATTCATTCATGTTTGAGCAGCTATCAGGTACTGAAGATTAAAAAAACAATGAAACACAGGCATAAGCTGCAATGATACGATCTGCTTTGTGCTCTTCTTTTAGTGCAGAGGAGGAAATGACTCTAACAGAGATGGTGATTAAAATGAGGCTTGATCAGGAACTGCTAAAATTGGTAGATCTCAACCTCACTGGTGTGTTTGGAATCACCTGAGGTTCCTTGAAAATACCATCTTTTACCCTTGAGAGATTCTGATTCATTGGTTTGGGCTTCTGCTTGGGCATCAAAATTTATTTAAAAAATTCCCCAGATAATTCTAATGTGCAGTCAAGATTGTGAACCCTTGCCTACATAAACATAACAAATCTAAGTACCAAGGTGCCAAGATGATAATAGGTGTATTAACATTTTATTTTTATATGAATTAGACATTTTCAGCTTATGAAATGAAAGCCAGGGATAAATATTTTAATGTGTGCATGAGCCTTTGACAATCTTTTGTATTCCTCTTCAGATATCTAATTTATTAATAAAAGAAACACTAGCATATGTTACCACCTATCAGACAGCACATTTTTTCCAATGATCTTTATAGATTATCATTTTTCACTTTTCTGTAAAATCTGTTTTTACTAATAGACTCTGGTCTTGAACTAGTCTATAAAAACAAAGTTCATACATTAAAATGTTGAGTAGAATAGTAATAAGACATATCTATTAGTTCGTAAGAAACAATCTTTTAATTTTTCTTGGAGGTTTCAGTATCTATGATGCGATAGTAGAGGCTGCCTTAAAAACTAAAATAATATTCATTTCTGCTGGATCTTTGAGTAAAATATAAAATAAAAAAAGAAAAAAGAAAATCAAATAATAATATACAAGATGCCAAAACTTCAAGTTAATTCGCCAGCTTGCTCCTGGGTGTCAGTTATAGAAAGAAAAGATGAAAAAAAATTCCAAGATTTTATACAAATTTACTATATGTTTTTGTTTTAAAAATCATATTAGAACTAAAGGTGAAAATTAGTCAGTTGTAACTTCCGGGTCCATCACTAGCCATGTAATTTGTTTTATACTCTGAAGGCAAATGTCCAGTGTGAAATAATACCAGGTACTTACCTCAGGTAACTTCAATTGTTTAAAAACACCCACACCCACGCGCACCAATGTCCATGTGGTAGCCACATGTGGGAGTGATTTTTGCCTGTTCCATCAGTAACATTTAGAAGGGGTAGAAAATTGATTTTTTTTCCTTTTTATATCATTACATACGTTGTCTTCAAACTATTTTGTAAGTTCTCTAAATCAATTTTTTCTACCCATCTCTCTCTTTAAAGTAGTCTTTTCTTTCTGATTTTTTGTTTCCCAGTCTCCCTTCCCTCTCCTCCCCTCCCTTCTGCCCCCTTCCTTTTCTCTCTCTCTCTCTTCTTTCTTTCTTTCTTTTGAGACGAGAGTCTCACTCTGTCACCCAGGCTGGAGTGCAGTAGCACCATCTCAGCTCACTGCAACCTCTGCCTCCTGGGTTCAAGCGATTCTCATGCCTCAGCCTCCCAAGTAGCTGGGACCACAGGTGTGCACCACCACGCCTGGCTAATTTTTGTATTTTTAGTAGAGATGGGGTTTCACCATGTTGGCCATGCTGGTGTTGAACTCCTGACCTCAGGTGATCTGCCCACCTCAGCCTCCCAAAGGGCTGGGATTACAGGTGTGAGCCACTGTTCCTGGCTTCCAGTCTTTCTTTCTATTAATCAAACTGTATTCTCAGTGATAATAGTGGCCCCTCCACTCACTTAGTCCAATCTTTCATTCATTAATCCACTATTTGTGATATGACAATTAATTCTATTATAATCAAATGTCCTGCTGCAGATAATGGCTTGTGACATCAAAATTTTGGAAAGAAAAGACTTGTTGATTTCTTTACTGATAGATTGAGTATCTTGCTTCATATTCCAACTCTCTTTGAGCAGAGTTTAATCAACAGGGCAACTTCTTGGTATATGACAAAACCCGACACTAGTGTCCCTGGGCAGTCTCTCTTACCTGCCACCTTCTCTTCACCCCCACTTCTCACTAGTCCCTTTCACCAGGTGGCTGGGAAACTGTGATAAACCAGAGTAAAATGCTTAACTACATTAGGAGGTTGAAGAATCTGCATCATAAACTGTTCTTCTGTTTTCAGCAGGTATTTCTTTTTAAAATTCTTTCCTCCATTCTTTTTTGCCTTCCCCTCTTTACTCCCATTGTCTTATTCTTCTATATATGTTTTTTTTGTTTGTTTTCTTCCTTCCTCTTTCATCCATCTCCTGTACCAACCTATGTCACAGCCAGAGATCTTCGGGCATTATTGACCGTCACCAGTAGCCCCAATGCCTTCTGAGAAGTCCCTCACCTCTCAGTTCTTTCAGCACAGATTAATGGAGGGCTGAGACACTTAAAGAGGTAAGTCCTGAAAGTCACAGGGGTGCCAGGGGGAAGCTATGCTCTGTGAAATGTGACCACAAAAGGATGCAATGGATTTTCGTCACAGTGGTTTCTGAGACCGTTTCAAAAGTGAATATCCCAGAATGTTTGAGGTATTGGTATAAAAGCTGGAGCCCCTCAAGGCCACTATTTTGAAATAAACAGTACTAATTTGCATGTGTGTCAGAAGGAAAAGAATTAATGTGTGGAGGTTCCCTGTCATTCCCTTTCTTCTTGTGCCAAAGAGAATTCTGAGTTGTTCCATTTGGCTTTCTGCCCCATCCCCGAGGTAGATCTTAGATCTTTTTGATGGAGAACAGGGAGATAAGGGGAAAGAGAAGAGAAACACTACCTCAGAGAAGTTTTCCTAGGAATTGATAAGACGTGAAGCAGTAGCTGCTGCAATGAGGGAGGAAGTACAGGAGAGGGGAGGAGGATGACGATGGGCAATGTTCATATCTCCCTTTGTGGTCTTGGTATCTCCTTCAAAGTATTCAGGAAATGCAAGTAAAGAATGTAAATTATTAAAAAATTTCTTTGACTGTGACACTGCCCTGAGGCTGAGCAGAGTGATGGCTCCATAAATTGAATAGATCTTTGCTAAACCAACTAAATAACCCTGATTTCTAGTCTGGTTGATGAAATCCAGTCTTGTTCCATTATCATTACACCTTGTATATAACATGGGTGACACAAGCCACAGCTCATCAGACCAAGGACAGACATTTACAGGTCTTTGGTTGATTCTTGTCCTTGAAGTCTTCAGGACATGGGGTGCTCCTTGCTATTTCTTACTTGCCACAAGTGGAAATGGTTTCTTAATAATTATTCCAGAAAATTCTCACAGTCCCATAAAGGAAGAGTAATACTGATACAATTTCACCCATCTATCACCATTATGTATGCTAAAAAATAAAAGAAAGAAAGTTTTAAACCATGACTGTCACAAACCTCTTTTGTCATTAAAAAAGCACTGTTATGAAAATCAACATTGTATATCATGTTCTTCACTCCAATGCTTTGTCACTGAAAGGCAGTTGCCAGCCTGGGCAACACAGCAAGACCCCATCTCTGCAAAAAATACAAAAACTGGGCAGGCTTGGGAGGCTGAGGTTCGAGGATCACTTGAGCCCAGCAAATTGAGGCGCAGTTAGCTATGATTGTGCCTGTGATTGTGACTGGGCGACACACAAGCCTGGGCAACACAGCAAGACCCTGTCCCTGTCTCAAAAAAAGAAAAAAGAAAAGAAAGGCAGTTGCCAAAATATTTACCATAGTGTGGCAATAAAATAATGCAAATGTTCTCTACCATGGGAGTGAGTTGGTAAGATATCTAATACTGGTAAAGTAGATTCCAGATTGTCCCTAACGAGTGTCCTCCCCCTCCTCACCTCTGTCTCCTCAGTTTTCAGGCAAGTCTGGAGGCCTAGTGGGGTCTAGTTTTATACGTGACCAAGGAACTCCCAAGGTAGAAAGAACTCATCCTAAGGCACCAAAGAAGCAGACAAGTTGGATTTAAGGACAACAGCAAGTCAGAGGGGAGGGGTGATTCTGAGTCTCACACAGGATCTGTCATTTAGATTTTACTCTAGATTCCTATCTGAGCCCTAGAGTAAGAGAAGATTGAAAAAAAAAGTGAGTAATCCACTAAAAGAGATTTTGAGCAGATGTAGCATCCTCATGCAGTTTCTGTTGTTTTGGCCACAGCAGGAGGCAGCACCTTTAGCTCACACAACAGGGTCCTTGACATCTGGCACCGCTGTAGGCTTTGTTGGAGACCAGGAGCACTGCTAATACCTTTGTCTTTTTGGTGGAGGCAGCAAAGAGAGGAGACATCACACAGCAAGCCCCTGGAAAAGAAGGAGGAAATGGCCGGGCGCAGTGTTTCACACCTGTAATCCCAGCACTTTGGGAGGCCGAGGTAGGCAGATCACCTGAGGTCAGGAGTTCAAGACCAGCTTGGCCAACATGGCAAAACCCCATCTCTACTAAAAAATGCAAAAATTAGCTGGGCGTGGTGGCAGGCTCCTATAATCCCAGCTAGTCGGGAGGCTGAGGCAGGAAGAATTGCTGAACCTGGGAGGTGGAGGTTGCAGTAAGCCAAGATCGCGCCACTGCACTCCAGACAGAGGGAGACTCCATCTCAAAAAACAAACAAACAAACAAAAACCCTGGAGGAAATGATGGATGAGTTGAGAAGCAGAAGGAACAATTCCCCTCAGACAGACACTTCAAAAACCTTGGAGTCACCCTGGACCCTCCTTCTCTTGCACCCCATACCCAACTCACCAGTACACTCTGATAGATTTCCTTTAAAACATACTCAGAATCTGACCACTTCTCAATACGCTGCTGTACTGGACCACCCTTGATGAAGGCACCATCATCTCATTGAACTGTTGTAGCAACCTCCTAACTGGTCTCCCTGCTCCCACCCTCACCCCACTGTAGTTTATTCTCACACAGTAGTCAGAGTGATTCTATTGAAACAGAAGTCAGTCCAAGTCACTCATCTACTCAAAACACTCCAATGGATTTCCATCTCACTCTCAAGGAAAGGCAAATTCACGAATGACCTTCAAGTCACTACAGTGCTCTTCAAGGGCCTACAGAATATTCTTATCCCCTCTCCCCTGCCTACCCTTCTGAACTCTAACCTCTATCCTCTTACCTACTTTTCTCCAGCTACACTGACCTCCTTAATGTTCTTCAAACAGGCCATGTGTGTTACAGCCCCAGGGCCTTTGCATTTACTGTTCCATTTTCTAGATCAATTTCCTATTAGATATCCACATGGCTTAGTTGCTCCATTATTTCCTTTCTGTATTTGCCTAAGAATCACCTTCTCTATGAGATTTTTACTGGCTGTCCTATTTAAAACTGCAAAACCCCCAAAATTCACACTTCCTGTATCCCCCTTCCTGGCTTTATTTTTATCCATAGTATTCATCAGCATGTAATCTTATATATAGCATATATATGTGTGTGTGTGTGTGTGTGTGTGTGTGTGTGTATACATATATATATATATATATAAAATTTTTTTTTTTGAGACAGTCTCACTCTGTCACCCAGGCTGGAGTGCAGTGGCACCATCTCAGCTCACTGCAACCTCTGCCTCCTGGGTTCAAGAAATCCTCATGCCTCAGCCTCTCGAGTAGCTGGGATTACAAGCGTGCACCAGCACGCCTGGCTAATTTTTGTATTTTTAGTAGAGATGGGGTTTTTGCCATGTTGGGCAGGCTGGTCTCAAACTCCTGACCTCAGGTGATCCACCCACCTTGGACTCCCAAAGTGCTTGGATTACAGGTGAGAGGCACTGTGCCTGGCTGCATTCTATATATTTTAGCTGTTTGCTTTGTTTTTTCCTTCTTCTCTCCCACTGAAATGAAAGCTGGCAAGAATTTTCTTTTCTGCTTATTGTTATAGCCCTTGTCCCAGAAAAGCCTATAATATGTAATTGAGTGAACAATAATAATAATGCAAATTGGGTTCTTATTCTATGCCAGGCACTCTGCTCACTTATACATAATTTTATTTAATCCTTACAACAACCTTACTAAATGGGTTGGACACATCAGTCCAGCCTTTGCCTTGTCTTCACGTGGTCTTCTTCCCTATGTCTCTCTGTGTCTTCTCTATTGCTAGACAGGGGTAATAGACAAGGTTCACACAGAACAATGCAACTTACTGTAGATATTTCAAGCAGAAATAAATTAACACAAGGGATTCCTAATTTGGCACCCACTGTGGCTGCCTGACCTCCTTCACGCTCTGGAGCTCCACTGACACATCCTCAAGGTAATGTCATTTCCCATTCTTGGAAGAAGAGCTCTGATTTCCCTGACTCTCCCTCTCCAGCTTGGTTTTAGTGACAATCAAGAACAATCCCTACAAGGGAGCTGTCACTTCTACTCAGACATTTCTCCCAAAGAGTGACAACTTAACTTGGGTTCTTTCGCCTCTTGCTTGTGAATTCTAGGCACAATGGTACATATTTTAAGGGATGGAGAAAGCAGAAATCCTAGCAGAAACTAAATGGGTTGTGGTAAGGATTAAATAAAATAATGTATAAATGAACAGAGTGCCTGGAGTGTCAGGAGTCCTCAAACCAAACCAATTTCAATGATTCACTAGAAGTACACGCAAGACTCAGGATATAGTCTTACTCAAGGCTAAGATTTATTACAGTAAAGAATACAAAGTAAAATCAGCAAAGAGAAAAAGCACATGGGGTAAAGTCTGGAGGAAACCAGGTGCAAGCTCCGAAAGTCCTGAGTCAGGTAGGATGTGCTTAATTCCTCCAGCAACTTATTGTGACAACAGGTGTGAAATGTTGTCTATCAGGGAAGCTCATTAGGGCCTCAGTGCACAGGGTTTTCACCAGGGGCTGGTCATGTGGGCACTCTCTGTCTAGCATGTACCAAAATGCCAGACTCCCCAGAGAAAAACAGGTGTTCAGCATAAATCGCAGTTTTACAAACAGTCTAGGCACGATAAGCCTCTCTTATCATTTAGGGAATAGTAGGAACCCTCATCAAATCTAAGTTACCAGACACCAGGCAAGGGTCAACCCTGCCATCAGGCCTTTCTGAGAATAGTAGTCTTGGGCCTGCTATGTAAACTTCTGCACAGTAGGTACGCTGTTATCCCCACTTTGTAGATGAAGACAAAGGAGGCTTAGAGTAGTCAACTAGTTACTTAGCTGGCAAATGGTGGCACTGAGATGTAAACACAGGTTTATCTGAATCCCAAGCCTGTGCAATAACCTGTGAATTATAATACACTGAAATTTTATTTAAAAAATTTGAGAGTTACTACATTTCAGTCAAATAAGTAGGTATATTCAGAGAAGTGAAGTGCTTTTTCTTTTCTCTTCTCTCTCTCTCTTTTTTTTTTTTTTTTTTGTTGAGACAGAATCTTACTCTGTCACCCAGGCTGGAGTGCAGTGGCACAATCGCAGCTCACTGCAACCTCCACCTCTGGGGTTCAAGCGATTTTCCTGCCTCAGCCTCCTGAGTAGCTGGGACTACAGGCACACACCACCATGCCCGACTAATTTTTGTATTTTTAGTAGAGACAGGGTTTCACCATATTGGCCAGACTGGTCTTGAACTCCTGACCTCATGATCTGCCCGCCTCAGCCTCCCGAAGTGCTGGGATTACGGGAGTGAGCCAACGTGCCCGGCTTTTTTTCTTTAAATCATTGTTTGAACTTCTTTTTAACTTAAGCTTGGTAAGCCTAGGAAATGCAAATCGTATTTAATGAATGCAGGAAACTTTGTCATGAATGAGGAAAGAATAAAGAAACCAGTGTGCTATGGGTATGAATCCTTAGAAAATATCTAAAAATTGGCCGGGTGCAGTGGCTTATGCCTGTAATCCCAGCACTTTGGGAGGCCAAGAAAGGTAGATCACCTGAGGTCAGGAGTTTGAGACCAGCCTGGCCAACATGGTGAAACCCCCGTCCCTACTAAAAATACAAAAAATTTAGCCAGGCATGGTGGTGGGTATCTGTAATCCCAACTACTTGGGAGGCCAAGGCAGGAGAATCACTTGAACCTGGGAGGTGGAGGTTACAGTGAGCCGAGATCACACCATTGCACTCCAGCCTGGGTGACAAGAGTGAGATTCCATCTCCAAAAAAAAAAGGAAGAAAAAAAGAAAAGAAAAAAAGAAAATATCTAAAAATTACAAGAGATCAGGGAGACAGTATTTGTCCCAGATCCTGGAGGTAACAGACAAAGTTCACACAGAACAATGCAACCTACTAAAGGTATTTCAAGCAGAAAGAAATCAACACAAGGGATTCCTAATTTGGCACCCACTGTGGCTGCCTGACCTCTCTCATGCTCTGGGGCTCCACTGGCACATCCTCAAGGTAATGTCATTTCCCGTTCTTGGAAGAAGAGCTCTGATTTCCCCAACTTTCTCTCCCCAGCTTTGCTTTAGTGACAATCAAGAACAACCCCTACAAGGGAGCTGTCACTTCCACTCAGACATTTCTCCCAGAGAGTGACAACTTGGCTGTGGCTTCTTTCCCCATCTTGCTTGTGAATTCTAGGCACAATGGTATATATTTTAAGGGAAGGGGAAAAGCAGAAATCCTAGCAGAAATATGAGCTATATTCTCTTCCCCCTGGGTTTCATCTGTTCAGCGTTAGTCCAGAATCTGGTAATGAGAATGAAAGAAAGGACAAGATGACCCATGCAGAGTGCAGCAACACCTTCTTGTTCTCAAGTCCCAGATGAAAAAAAAAAAAAACTGTTCTGACAAGAGATTCGCGTAGACTTGAAAGGTCTTCACTAGATTCACTTTGTGCTGCTATCCCACAGCCCCACTGCATGATGCTTCTCTCATCATAGTCACCAATGGAGCTTGCAGGAACCAATTTGCCTGGCCCTGAGCTTCTCTTCCTCTTTTTACCTCCAGTCTTTTGTTCATTTTGCTACTTTTAGGTCCACAACAGCTTAAGTCCCCTAAATTTTCAACATGTCAAATATAAAACTGTAAATGACATAAAATTTAATAAGGAAAAAAGTGAAAAACAGAAGTTTAACATTAAAATTTAGTGTTCTCTGCTGGGTGTGGTGGCTAATGCCTATAATCCCAGCACTTTGGGAGGCTGAGGAGGGTGGATCACCTGAGGTCAGGAGTTTGAGATCAGCCTGGTCAACATGGCGAAACCCTGTCTCTAAAAAAATACAAAAATTAGCCAGGCGTGGTGGCGCACGCCTGTAATCCCAGCTACTCAGGAGGCCAAGGCAGGAGAATTCCTTGAACCTGGGAGGTAGAGGTTGCAGTGAGCCAAGATCGTGCCATTGCACTCCAGCCTGGGTGAAAAGAGTGAAACTCTGTCTCAAAAAAAAAATACATACATACATATAAATAAAATAAAATTTTGTGTTCTCTGTGGATTTAGTATACTCCTTAAAATATAAAAACTGTATATCAAAGTTAATGAAATATTTGTATAATCACTGTCTCCAAGGGCCATATTGAAGACTGAGCGGGTAACCTTCATCACAATCTCCAAGCCCCTCAAGCTGCCTCCTTTGTCCTCAAGATGGCTAATATATTTTTTTCTTGCTGCAATAAGTTGATTTGCTTCTCCCCAAAAGATATGTCTAAGTCCTAACCCCTGATACCTATGAACGTACTCTTATCTGAAGAAAGAGTCCTCATAGATATATTAAGTTATAAATCTCAAGATGAGATCATCCTGGATTTAGGGTGGGCCCTTATAAGAGATAATTCAATGGCGGGTCCTTATAAGAGAGAGCAATGAAGAAGACACATAGAGACACAGGGAAGAAGACCACGTGAAGAAAAGGTGGAGGTTGGACTGGGGCATCTACAAACCAAGGAATTGCAAGCATCGCTGGCAGCCCCCAGAAGCTGGGAGAGAGGCATGGAATTGATTCTTCCTGAGAATCTCCGGAGAGAACCAATCCTGCTGACACCTTAAATTTGGACTGCTGGCTTCTTAGAGTTTGAGAGAATAAAGTTCTGGGGTTTTTTTTTCTTTTTCTTTTTTTTTTTTTTTTTTTTTTTTTGAGACAGAGTCTCACTCTGTCACCGAGGCTGGAGTGCAAAGGTGTGATCTTGGCTCACTGCAACCTCCGCTTCCTGGGTTCAAGTGATTCCCCTGCCTCAGCCTCCCAAGTAGCTGGGATTACAGATGCATGCCACTATGCTGGGCTAATTTTTTTTGTATTTTTGTAGAGACAGGGTTTCACCGGGTTGCCCAGGCTAGTCTCAAACTCCTGAGCTCAGGCAATCCACCTGCCTCGGCCTCCCAAAGTGCTAGGATTACAGGCGTGAGCCACCATGCCTGGCCCAAGTTCTGTTGTTTTAAGCCATCTAGTTTGTGATAATTTGTTAAGGAAGCCCTAGTGTAGCAGTGGAAAGGAAACCTAACATGACTGTCTCCATTTTGCTCCTAACCACTTCCACTTCCCCACCTGCAGTGATATCTTTTAGGTTAACTGCTTTTGCTTATCTCTGCACATAGACCAACCTAACTATGGGAAGAATTTAGTTTCTTATTTAACTTGAAAGTAGTACAACAGTAGTCCCTTTCCAAAATTAACCCCCAAGGAGATAAGAAGAGTATATACACAAGTCACAATGTTGTGTTAAAGATTTATAGGAGCATTGTAACCTGACCAAGGACAAAAAAGCTTCACAAACTCCCCTTGGACTTCCAGTGCTGCCCAGATGTCTGTGGTCATCAGTCACCTCTTGACCTCAAACCTCTCCCTCTTCTCCCTTTCCCTAACATAAAAAGAGCTTAAAATTCTACTAACTTAAGATGGCTCTTTAGGACTCTAGTCCACCATCTTCTTGGTTTGCTGGCTCTCCAAATGGTCACTTTCCTTGCCCCAACACCTGGTCTCTTGATTTATTGGCTGTCATATAGTGAGTAGCACGAGCTTCGAACTTGGGTACACAGGAAACAAGTACACTTGGTCATCTTTGCTGTTTTTCTATTGTTAGAGCCCACTCTGTACACCAGTTATTACTGCTGCAGTTTCATTATAATAGGAGTTGGCATGCTTTTTTTGTAAAGGGCCAAATAGTGAATATTTAGGCTTTGTGTGCCATGTCTCTGTCACAATTTCCCAGCTCTGCAGTTGTAGTGCAAAAGTAGCCACTGACAATATATAAATGAATGGGTGTGGCTGTTTCCCAATAAAACTTTATTTACAAAAGCAGGTGGTAGGCCATAGTTTACTGATCCCTTAAAGGAAAAACTCTTTCTTCTACACTCTCAACACTTCTGACACCATATATGTGAGGGTTTCCCCCATGCCAACCAATTCTCCAACTCTCTTGACACCAACTAGGTGTCCTACAAGTAAATTATGACAGTACTACCTGGAGTTAATGCAAACCTCACAGGTTAAGAGCTCAGTCCCACAAAACTGCCCCCCACTTCAGATGCCAGTCACAAGTCCCAGGTTGTCACTCATACTTTTGACCAATTGGCTATAGATCAGGAGTTCCCACACCTCCTTCTTCTGGTTTGATAATTTAGTATAATTGTTCACAGAACTCAGGGAAACACTTACTTATGTTTACTAGTTTGTTATAGAGAATACAATAAAGGATACAGATGAACAGCCAGATGAATAGCACAAAGTGGGAGGTTCCAAAGGGTCCCAAGTACAGGAGCTCTATCCCTGCAGATCTAGGGTGTGCCACCCTCCTGGCACATGGATGTGTTCACCAACCCAGAAACGCTCTGTATCCCATCTTTTAGGAATTTTTTTTGATGGCTTTGTTACCAGAAAGAGACCTCCATTCAGACCCAAAGAGAGGGTTCTTGGACCTTGTGCAAGAAAGAATTCAGGGTGAGTCTATAGAGTGAAGGGAAAGCAAGTTTATTAAGAAAGTAAAGGAATTAAAAAATCACTAAAAAAAAGAATAGGCAGAACAGTAGCATGGGCTGCTCAACTGATTATACTCGTAGTTGTTTCCTGATTATATGCTAAACAAGCAGTGGATTATTAATGAGTTTTCTGGGAAAGGGGTGGACAATTCCTGGAGCTGAGGGTTCCTCCCGTTTTTAAACTATATAGGGTAAATTCCTGGTGTTGCCATGGCATCTGTAAACTGTCATGGCACTGGTAGGAGTGCCTTTTAGCATGCTAATACATTATAATTAGCATATAGTGAGCAGTGAGGACAATCAGAGGTCACCTTCGTCACCACCTTGGTTTTGGTGGGATTTGGCTGGTGTCTTTACCACACGCTATTTTATCAGCAAGGTCTTTGTAACCTGTATCTTGACCTCCTATTTCATCCTATGACTTAGAATGTCTAACCTCCTAGGAATGCAGCCCAGTAAGTCTCAGTCCCATTTTACCCACTCCCTATTCAAGATGGAGTCACTCTGGTTCAAATGCCTCTGACAGCTTCATCACATAGGCCCAGTGAATTATTAACTCAGTGTCTAGCCCCTCTCTCCTTCCTGGAGGATGAGGGGTAGGACTGAAAATTCCAAGCTTCTAATAATGGCTTGGTTTTTCTGGTGGCCAGCCCTCATCTTGAAGCTATTCAGGAGCCAACCAAGAGTTGCTTCATTAGAACAACAGATATTACTATTACCTAACATATGTAAATGGATTTAGGAACTCTATGTCAGGAACCAGGGGCAGAGACCAAATATTAGAACACAAAATGCTCCTAGCACCTCTATTACTCAGGAAATGCAAGGGTTTTAGGAGCTCTGTGCACTAAAACTATGTTACAGCCCTGAATTGTAATGTTTTAGCCTGAGATCTTGGTGGCTCATCTCTTAGCAGTCCTCCTAGAGTCCTCTGTATACCACTGTAACCATAATAGGTTCATTGCCTGATGCACATGGCAAGTCAATATACTGTGACACCAGCAGAGAAAGAGGTTTAATCTCAGGGCCACAGAACAAGGAGGTGAGAAAGAACCTCAAATTCATCTCCCAGAGGAGTTTGGGACTAGGGTTTTTAAGGGTTTTGGAGTGAGCCAAAATCATTATTTTGTCAACGAGTGCAGGGTGAAGTCATGGGACAGGGAGATGAAGAAGCTATATTCTCATGCTGATCCCATTCCTCTGTGGGGGTCTTCAAACTGGCTACTGGAATTCGGGGTCTGAAAAACATCTTAAGCAATCCTTAAATAAAAGCCTTATGATTCTAATGTCAGAGAGCCTGTCTATAGGAATAACGGGGATGAAATCAATTCTTAAACAGTCTTAAGACCCCAATGTCAGAAATCCTACCTATAGAAACAATGGGCATCCAAATGGTCAGTATCTAGTGGTATGGTGACTTTTAGTAACAAGGAAGTGGGCCAGAGTACAGCCTGACTAATGCTTAAGTATAAATATATTTCTGTCCAGAAACTGGTATGCAATTTTTATCAACCCTGTGGGGATGGTTTTACCATTTCTCCCTGAAGCATTAAGAAGTCTTCATGCAAAAGAATTTCTGATGGCTTGTTTTGATTTCCCAAATTCTCTGATATAGATTTGCTTTGAGTTTTCCTATTTTCACCACTGGTTAGCTTAAAATAAACATCTGACCCACTTTATTTCCTATTTCTCAGTTTAAAAAAATTCCAGTCACGAAATATCCTTTTCTTTTTCTTCTTACATCCTACAGACCCATTTTCATAGTGGATTTGTGGAACTAATGATAGGCGCATTTGTGACTGGCATTTGATTGCAGTGAGCTGTCAGCTGCCGTGGAGTATGCTTCAAAGTGTGTGGGTGGCTTCAAACACTTGGGCAAGCAGCCTTGCAGCTCCACACTGCTGAGTGGAGGAAATGACAAGAAAAGAAAGAAGGAGCTGTTTATTTTATGTAACTTTTATTTTAAGATCAAGAACAACGGGAGTGGGGAGGGGAGAGAGACACAGAGAGAGATGGATTCTTCCAAAACAATAAATGATTATTCAGAGGTAGGGGGAACAGTGCACAACGCAGTGAAAAAGAAAACAAAATTTTGTACCAGTAAACCAAAATCAGTTATTTGGTCTGTATAGGGCAGTAGACCTTTAAAACACAAGTGTCAATGTGAGAGAAGAAGATTTGTTTGAATTCAGAAAGAAGTATTTGGGGTTGAAATGGAAAGTGAGATAGAACCCTTCACCAAAAATCTGAGACAAATAGATAGGCTCTGATCTACACAGTTCATCCTCTCTTTGATTGTCTAGTTTAGTTCCTATATTAATTTCCTATGGCTGCTATAACAAATTACCACAAACTTGATGCTTTAAGACAATAGAAATTTATTCCTTTATTCTCTCATGGTTCTGGAGTCCAAAAGTCTAAAATAACTATCACTGGGCTGAAATCAAGGTGTCTACAGGGTTGTGCTCCCTTTGGAAGCTATAGGGGAGAATCTGTCCTTGGATCTTCCAGCTTTAGTGGCTGTTGGTGTTTTTTGACTTGGGGCCACATTACTCCAATTTCTGCCTCTAAGGTCACACTACGTTCTCCTCTTCTGCCTTCCCCTCTTCTGATTATGTCAAATCTCCCTCTGCCTCCCTCTTGTAAGGGTATATGTGATGGAGAAACTGCCTTCATAAAATTAATAAAAAGCTACAAATTAAAATTATGGTAGGGTCCCGAATTTTGTTAAGATATTTTTCTTTCTCTCTGACATTTTCCTCCTTCATACATTATTGCTTGCACATAACCATTTCAATAAACAATAGTCACTAATAATTGATTATCTTCCTATCCTAGCCCCCAGCCAGGAGGTCTGCAATATTAATGAACTTGTTTTTCACTTAAAGAACAATGATCCTTAGCTCATGCAGACCACCTCAATGACTTCCAAAAGCTGGATTGGCTGAGGGGTTGAGCAGCTTTGACCACTGGGTATCTCATCTCCTGAAAACCTTTCTGCTAAGGTATAGGGATAGTTAAATGATATCCCACCATTGTTTCCCAGCTTGCTTTTCTATAGTAACTGGCAGTCACAAACGCTATTGTGAAACCTAAGACTGGTCTTCAAGATATTTTTCAGACTTTGCATACAAGTGGACCAACTGATACCAACTGGACCAGTTGCCCTTGACCCCAACCAAGGAAGTGATTTGATTGGTCCTGTTACTCCCCTGCCTTCCTGAACTGACTCAATGCATGAAGACGGTTTCAATTTCATCCCCAGCACATCAGCAGCACCCATTCCCTAGCCCCCTGCCTGCCAATCCACCCTTAAAAATTCTAGCCTCTGAATTCTTGAGGAGATGGCTTTGAGAAATATCTTCCATCCTCCTTGCTCAGTTGTCTTGTGATAATTAAACACTTTCTTTACTACAACACCTGCTGTCTCAGTGTTTGGCTCTATCTGTGCAGTGGACAAGAACCCTGTCAGGTAGCAACAATGGCCTGGAAGGCCCACCCAGTTAAAGGCTAAAGACTTTTTTTTTTTCCTTTGGCCATATAAGGTAACATTCCCAGGTTATAGGGATTAGGATGTGCCTATCTTTTAGAGGACCATTTTTTCATCCCATGACAGCCCCCAAACTTTATACTCACCACCACCAACAACAACAACAAAAGACAAAAGCAGTGCAGCTCAGACTCAACTTCCACAGAGGGCAGTGAAGCAAGCCCCTTTGAGCAGGGTAAGAGAGCAGAGAAAAGACAGTTGGCTCAGTTTACCAAATATTTCAACCACATACAGTGTTTCAGCCCATCCATATAGACTGGCTGCCCAGACATTACATGGTTGGCCTTTTCTTTAATCAGGCTCCTATAAGGGAGTGATTATGAAAATGACCTAAGAAATGCAAAGGTTGGGTCATATTTCAAATAGGCAGAAAGTCAGAAAAACTTTTTATATGAACGTGTTTCTAAGAAAATAATTGTTTTAAAATATGGTCACTGGAGACCCTGGATTCAAGGCATAGGGCTCATTGTACTGATACATATCCACACATTCCTCTTGATTTAAACATACTTATAAAATTATACAAAACCAGGAAGCATTTTAAACTACTCCTTGGACACTTCCACATGAATATCCTGTCACATGCACCTCAACCTCATTATGTCCAAAACAGGACAAAATACCTTTCACCAGGAACCTGTTTGTCTTTTTTATTCATTGTTATATCTTGACAGCAGCTGTGTTAACCTGAGATAAATTAGCTTTGAAATTGAAAACCCTATGAAACTGTAAAAACTTTGGTATATGTGGGCTTATGCCTTTTTCAGGGGAGATTTCCATAGCTTTCATCAGATTCTCCCTGGAATCTTTGACCTCAAAACAGAAATGAAAGCCAGCTGTGGCGTGGCACTCAGCCAAGTCTGCATAAACATTTGCTGCATAGTGCTGGACATTCTCAGTAGAGAATGTCCACTGTTTATTTGCATGCATTTGTGTATTGTCATAAATTTTCAGGATGGCTGATCGGGGCTTAGGGTTCAGTAAGTCACTATAAGACAAATTCTGTCACCATGTCTTTCCCGCTAAGTAGAGGTACATGTCTAGGATCAAGTACAAAAGCAAGGTCTTTACCTCTCTGAGGAAATGAATTTTGCCCTCAAGAATAAGGGAGCAAAGGACCATACTGAGCATCTTTTCTGTGTCTAAGAATTATTTTGATATGCCAACATGTATCTAATAGACCTTCTTATTCTTGGAATGGCTTGTCCCATCCCCTCCAACTTTTCTTAATTCATCCTTCAGGTATCAGCTTAAATAAATATTTCTTCCCGAGTAAAAGACTTCCCTGATCAACAACCCTGGGAAAAGACCACAAACTCAAATTTTGAAATATGGGTCTGGTTTTTTTACTGAAGATCTCCATGCAGGAAAGTGAACTGGATCACCAGCTAGAAGCTGGGGACTTGGGGACTATCACACTTTGCTCTTGACTCTGGAACACTCCAATATTTCCCTCCAATCCCATCCCTGCTCAGAATCACTTTGGCATCCACAGGGAAGGGAAGGCTTGTGCTTAGCAGCAAATAAATTTCGATAGGCTATTACATTTGAAAAAGAGATTAAAATGGACATTTTGAAAACAAAAACAGTCACAGTACTCCTTAGGAAAACTAAGGAAGACTAAGGATGCTATGTCATTGAAAACCATCATGATAAATGTTTAAGGGAATAAAATATTAAGGATTTTTTTCCCCACTGAATTTTTAATTTTTAGAAACTATAAAGTTCTATTGATTTGGAGGAATTGGTTTCCCCTTCACAATACATTCTTATATCAGTTTATATTTTTTGCTTATGGCATTTATTACAATTATAATTAAATAACACATTTATATAATTTTATGTTTAATGACTTTCTTTTGCCCCTGTGCATAGCTCGGTAAGGGCAAGTAATGTCTATCTTTCGTATTGCCTGACAGTGCCATGCACATAGTGGATGCCAATAAATATTTGATAGATGTAATGGAAGGATTAATTAATATAGAATTATGATTGTTTCTCTTTCCCACTGAGAGCTGTCCTTTGACCATACCAGTTAATTATTGAATATGATTTCTTTTTTAAAATTTAGTCTTGGGTGTTTCAAATGAATATGATTCTTGAAGTGGTATTATTCTACATAGCTCTTCCTAAAGCAGGGCTTCTCAGTCTCAGCACGATTGTCATTTTAGACAGGATAATTCTTTGTTGTGGGTGTCTGTCCTGTGCATTGCAGGATGTTTAGCAGTGTCTCTGACCTCTACCTACTAAATGCCAGTAGCACCACCTCCCCCAAGTTGTGACAACCTAAAGTGTCTCCAAACATTGCCACATGTCCCCTGGTGGGCAGAATTGCCCTCCCAAGTAGAAAACCACTTATTAAAGGAAGAAGAGATATTTCTGAATCTGGGACACAATTCCCCTGGCATGATGTAAAAGGGGAAAATGAAACTGTAGCTGAATGCCCTAAAATCGAGGCATCTGAGGCAATCTTTGCTAGGTGTTTTGTTTTGCTTTGCTTCCATTTACTGTAATACATCTGTACTCCAAAAAATTATTGGCTTTTATACTTTGGTGTGTTTTTTTTTAAGTATTATTTCTTAGTTTCTTTCTGCAAATACCTCTAGAAAAATTCCAGTTTTATCTCTGTTGAACTAAGAGGAAGAAGAATTTTATTTTTTAGAAATTCAGCAGGACAGTTACCTGACCCTGAGACAGATGGAAACCCAGAAAAGATCACAGAATAGGGGGCAGCTAGGATGTGGTTTCTGAGATGTCTGAGCCACTCTGCACAGTGTGGTTAGGGAGAGCTTCTGACAGCCTCCTTTGGACAAGCAACAAACCACATGGAAATGTGACTGGAGCTACCAAGAGTCACATTCTTCAGAGGGTAGATATTAGAAGTTACTTAGTAATACCTCAGTTTTGTGTTTTATCAGTTCTGGGTCTTTCTAAACAAAGCATCAAAGAAAGGGAGAATTTAGAGGGAATAATTTTTTTGGTTGTTTTTGCTTCAAAAATTAATGACAGCAGTTTCTGCATCCTGAGGAGCTATAAAACTCCTCTCCATAGAAAATCTGTTCAATTCTTTTTTGAGGAATACATGAGGAATGAAGTTGCAAACTGAACACACACTAAAACTCAAAGGTACAAAGACATGTAACTTTAAGACAGTTATTTAGTTTCCAACAGCTGGAAGTCAAAAGCAGGATATTGATTTCTCCCTCCTCTTTGCATTTCCTCCTGCTACAAACCTAATTCTCCCAAAGGCAAGCAGATACCTCTGGGAGAACAGAGAAGAGGCCATGTATAAAATGATAAAAGATAAAAGTGGAAGTTATCATATTAATTGTAAAAAGCACAAAATCAATCCTTGTTATTTCCATTTCACTCATTAATGAGCCTTTTAGCTGTGAAAGGCAAGGCCCACAGACAACATTGTGCATTCAGGAGGATCGGACAAGGTTCGGCATCATAAAGTTGAAGTGCTTCCTCCTGGGGTAAGGAAATTTTTTTAATGTAAAACAACTTATATCCTCATCTGGATAGATACAAAAAGTGGAACTTATATAAAAGAGGAAATGGGAAATGAAAATCTGGGGAGTGAGGGATGTTAAAAGATAAACTTAGGCATGTTACAATGTTAAAGAATTCATTTGAGCCGGGCGCGGTGGCTCACGCCTGTAATCCCAGCACTTTGGGAGGCCGAGGCAGGCGGATCACGAGGTCAGGAGATTGAGACCATCCTGGCTAACACGGTGAAAACCCGTCTCTACTAAAAAATACAAAAAATTAGCCGGGCGTGGTAGTGGGCGCCTGTAGTCCCAGCTACTCGGGAGGCTGAGGCAGGAGAATGGCGTGAACCCGGGAGGTGGAGCTTGCAGTGAGCCGAGATCGCGCCACCGCACTCTAGCCTGGGCGACAAAGCAAGACTCTGTCTCAAAAAAAAAAAAAAAAAAAAAAAAAAAAGAATTCATTTGAGCAAACAGCAATTCATGAATTGGGCAGCACCAAATTGCAAGTGGTTTGGGCTCCACTGAAGGGGCCTAGGGGGAAAGTGCAAGAAGCTGATGGCAGGGGGGCTTTTATAAGGTGAACACAGAAGCAAGGCAGAGAAAATATTTGATTGATTAAACTAGAACAGTAGCCTTAAAGTCCCTAGTTAGAGGTTAGTTGGTGGTTTCTAATTGGTTAGACTTACATTTCATTTTATTGTTTTCACCAACTTGGGTTTTGGTTTGTTTAGTAGCAACCAAAGGCACTGGAGCCATCTGAGCATAATGGCCTCCCATTTAAATTTTCTTTAACAGGGGAATCCTTAACAATTTTGTGGGAGAGCAGGCCTGAGGGAGAGGACGACTACCAACAAGGCAGTCTTCATGGGAGTGAAGACTAGACTACAGGAATTGGGGTATCTGATGTCTGACTCCCCACTGCTGACTCTCCATTGTCACCCTGTGGCAGCACTACTGTGGAGCATAAGGGTACAACTATGGTCCTGTCTGGGGATGAAGTAGACCAGAAGGAAATGGAGATTTTGTGATAAAATGACCGGAGGCCACTGAGAAGAATCTGGGAGCAGGAGTTTGGAGTGAGAGCTGACAGGCAATGACTAGGACGGGTGTCTTCCCCAACACCAATCCAGATCGGGGTCCTTCCAGGTCTATATGAAGGAGATATAATTTTCTCATGTTAAATGTGAGTGTGGTAGATTCAAAATGGACCCAAATTCTTTGTCACTCCCCACATTGAGAAGGGGTGTTTATTTTCCACAGTCTTGAATCTAGTCTGGCCCTGTGACTGCTCTAACCAAGAGAATGTGGTGGAGTAATGCTGGGCCAATACTGGGCCTAAGCCTTGAGAGGTCTGGCACCTTCTGCTTTGTAGAACCCTGTGTCACCACGTGGCTATGGTTCTAGAAGGAACACATGAAAAACCACATAGAGCCAGGTGACAGTGTGAGGCTCTGAGGGGGGATGGGGTTCAGGACGCAATGCTCCAAAATATGACTGGAGGAGGCAAAAATGCCACCACAGATGTGCTTCTTTGGCATGAGGATTATTTTGAGCTGATTATTTTGAGAAACTGTGGACACAGGGGAAGCTCTGAAAATAAGGGTAAAAGTACCCCTGTGTAAGAAAAATTTACCTCTCTAAACAAAATCTCCATTTGAAAGGGTGTCTCCAGAGGGATCATGGTGATGGAAGGCAGAACTAGATTGCAGCTCTGACTCGAATGGACAGAGCAGCATGTGGAGGCTCACGTCAAGAATTTTTGCTCCAGAATGACTGCAGGAATGAATCAGGAAACCTGGAGGACCCATAGACCCTCTGAAGGAAGCAGATTGCTCCTGTGGGACCCAGGAGACATCCCAAATACTGTGCTGTTATTTATAGCCGAGAGACCCACAGACAGTTCACATCACAGGACTCTGTGCAGACAACCTTCCCTGCCCCCTGTCGGCCCTGGAGTCTGGTAGACTTGCTGGGTGGCTAGATCCAGAAGAGAGATAACAATCACTAGAGCTTGGCTTCCAGGAAGCCACATCCAGAGGAAAAGGGGAAGAGTACTACATCAAGGGAACACCCTGTGGGACAAAAGAATCTGAACAACAGCCTTCAGCCCTAGACCTTCCCTCTAACAGAGTCTACCCAAATGAGAAGGAACCAGAAGACCAATTTGTAATATGAAAGGGTGTCTGCCTCTGTACCATGAAGAGAAGGATGACTCGGAATCACTAGAAACCCAATGGAGAAGGCACCAACTTAAATCTGCATAACAAACCTAACCCTTGTTTACTATGCTTTTCCTGGGCATCTCATTGCTGCCCCCCTTCACACACACATACACACACACACACACACACACCTTCTACAAAACAAACTTCTACTATTTTTTCTCTTGTTAATCTGTCTTTTGTTACAGGGGTCTGTCTCAACTAAGAACCATGAAGGATAGAGGAAAAATTATTTTTCCTGTCCTACAGATGACATAGAGAAAAAGAGTAACCCATACAAATCCAGCCTTCAATCCATCCTTGCCATGGTGCCAGACATGTGAATGAACCATTGGTTATTGCAGCTTGCTATGGTTTGAATGTGTCCCCTCCAAAATCCAGGGGTTGAAACCTAATAACCAACGTGATCGTATTGAGAGGTGGGTCCTTTAGTAAGTGATTAGGTCATGAGGGCTTCTTCCTACATGAATGTAATTAAGGCTCTTATAAAAGAGGCTTCATGCAGTATTAGACTCTTTTGCTCTTCTATCTTCTACCAGGTGAGGACATATTGGTCCTCCTCTCTGGAGGATGCAGGAACAAGGAACCATCTTGGAAACAGAAACTGGGTTCTTACCAGACACCAATTATGCCAACACCTGGATCTTGGACTTCCCAGCTTCCAGAACTGTGAGAAAATATATTTCTGTTCTTTATAAAGTACCCAGTCTCAGGTATTTTGTTATTGCAGTGCAAACAAACAAAGACCATAATCTCATTGCACCTGCATGACACTCCAAAAAAGATCAGCAGAAGACCTCCTGGCTGAACTCCATCAATCCATAGAAGTATGAGATAGTGGTTGTTTTAGGCCACTACGTGTTAGGGTGCTGTGTTACTAGCTAGAACAGTGGGATAGGGCTAAGGTTATTTTGCTTGGATTATGGGGGCAGGGAAAGAGAGCATGGAGTATGGTGCCCCAACTCTTACATACCTCCATCTAGAAGTGACAGGCAAACTTTCCACTCATATTTCATTAGCCAGAACAAGGCACCTTGCCACACCTAACTTCAAGGAAATTATGCCCAGGAAGAGAAGAACATGGTGGGCATGAGTGATATCTACCACCTCATCTGTAGCAGCAAAGGAGAATAGGGAAAGGAGCAGGTTTGTAATGATTTGTTGTGCCCAATCATGATTCATTACCTAGGGCTGGGCACATTGCAGCCCTGAACACAATCAGGATTCTTCATTGAAGATAAAGGCAGGAATAGATACTGGGTTTACCCCAAGGTAGAACTGGGGTGAGTAACAAAGAGGTTGCAATGGCTGTCACCTATATCTTCAACCCCACTGACCCTAATCTACCAATTTTGAGCTCTCTCAGCCCTTTACTTTCAGTCCATATATTTGGAATTTGAGTTTGGGATGAGTCTGGATGGGGAAAAGGGGAAAAAGGGAAAAGAGAGAGGAGAAAGGAAAAGGGTAAGAAGAGAAGAGATGTACTCAGGAGTAAAACAAGAGACAGCTTGAGTGCTCCAGACTCTGACTTCAGCACTTTCAGAACCACTTAAAGGAAAAAATCATTAATATTTACACAAAAATGTCAAACTGAAAGACAAAAGGAAGAAAACGTTTCAAAGAGGTAAGAAAAGTGTGGCAGTCTGGGTGGTCTGGCTGAAAGAGGAAAAACAATGTTCTTGTCAAGTTGTGCTTTGAAGGAGTCCTGGTGGAATGGAATGGAACATTCTGATCCAAGGCTCAGACAGTGCATGCCCCACTGCTTATCCAGCATTCTAACGTGCTTGATGGCTTTGTTCTTTTCTGTCTTTCTTCTGAAGTTCCCAACTCAGTCCACAAATTCTTCCTTTTTAGTTAAAATTAAGTCCAAAATAACAACTCCCCTTGTCATTTCTATATTAAGCAGAAAATGACATTCTAGAAAAATGCTTACTCATTTTCAAAAGGCTTCTCATTTATTGTCCTCACAAGAACTTTATTTAGTATCCTTATTTTACTTGCTAGGAAATCAAGGCTTATAGAGGTAAATTTATCCAAGGTCACAACACATCTGAAACTAGAACTGTTCACCTTTACGGTCCACTAAGTTAACCACCATGATATTTTGACTTCCAAGGCTTTATTGGATGCATTGCTCTTAATTGAACCTGGGATCTAGAAATTTTCTGGCTAGCTCGGACAGCATTTGTTGTCTGATTGGGGAATACAACCTCTGTTTCCTACTTCTAATGGAACTGCCTTTAGCATCCTCCCACAACTATGTCATTTATGCGTTCTGTCTACTTTTATCCTTATCCAAATGTTCTCCACTGCACTCCCACCTAACAGTTACGGGTTTCCACATATGTGGATATCTTCTCGACATACAGCGTTTATCTCTTTCCTCTCCACTCCAGCCTGTTTCTTTTGATAAGTTATACCCATCTGTGGCCAAGTGCACTATGATGATTCTACTCATTCAGCTGTGTGATACCTATTAGGTATATTTCCTTCCTTATACTACAGCTTCAAGGTCACCTACTTTTTACCCCCGTCCTGCTGTCTCTCCCACTCTAACCTCTCCACATAAATCAGATTACCCGCAATGCCTGCCCTGGGCTTGAGTCAAATCTGGATGCAATTCATCCTCACCCTTCCTTGATTGTCAAATCCATTGCTTTTGTATTTGCTGGTGCCTCCGGGCTCTTAACCTAACTCCTGTTTTCTGTCTAGCTCTATTGATTAGTGACTCGGAGTTGCTCTCCTAATTTTGTCTATTCTATAATAACGAATGCTTCACTGAAGCATTTGATGGTAATGGGAACTGCCATTAGTTATGAGTCTACCACGTGTCAGCCTCTGGGCTAAGTACCTTGCAGGTATTATTGCATTTACTCCTCCTGAGAAAATGGGGTTATTTCCTTCATTTTCTAGAAAGAAACAGGCAGTATCAGCGCTATAGGATATCCTTTACATTTTAATGACTGCTCTAACGGGGACATCTAGAACTTGCTAGGACCTTTACCTTTAATATTTCATTTGATCTTCCCAGCAGTCCTGCAAACTATCTAGGCCTCCTCATCTCTACTTTTTCAGAGGGAACTAAGGAGGCTCAAGGAGGTGAGGTCGATTGTGAAGCAGGACTAGATTTAAACTCAGGTCTTCTCTCCAGTCATGCTGGCTGGCTTGCTGGTCCTGTTTCAGGACCTTTGTCCCAGCTGTTCCCTCTGCCTAAACACTCTTCTCCCATATCCACAGAACTCCACTCCCTTTCTCATCTCCACCATGTATTTGCTCAAATGTCACCTTCTCAGTGAGGCCTTCCCTAACCACCCTATTAAAATTGCACCCCACCCACCTCTCTTCCTCACTTCTTCCTCACTTTATTTTTCTCCATAGCACTTATCACTATCTGACATACCACACATTTGACTTACTAGAATGCAAGTTTAAAAATGGTAGGACTTTTTGTTAGTTTTCTTCACTAGTATGTGTACATTCTCAATAAGTATCTGTTAGATGAATGAATAAAAACTGCTCTAATCCCAAAGCCCATTCCCTTATCACCGTAATACACTCAGATCCTTTGTGTCCATCATATCTTCTTTTTACCTTTGTGGTACTTTGTAATACTAAATAACTTTTTAAAGTAAAGGCTTAAATTCAAGCTTATCTTAGAAAAGAAAAAAACAAGTCCAACTTATACTGAACTTGGAAACTCTGCTAGCAACAGTTCTTATCTTTATCAAAGAATGTTTATTATGTGTCCTCTTGTATGTAATGCTTTGCTGTGTACTGTGCAGAAAAATTAAACTGGATGGTTCATCTCTGGCTCCACTTCATCCTCCAATTGGCTGCTCACTGGGAGAGTCAGAACTGGTGCAGATGAATAAGTAGAGGACACATTGTACATACAACACCAACCCAAATCACAGGTAATTAGGAGCCAATATGTATAGGGCAATCAGAGAGAAAAGTCATAAGAGTTTTATTAGTAGACAGGATGAGGTTCACAGAAGTCATCCAGAAAGAACTTTTCCATCCAAAATGTTTCTGAAGTAGACATTGCTGAGAAGCAGTTTATCTCACAAACATCAGCTTCTTCTAAAAATTTATAGTTTAGTTCCTGGATACAAACATTTTTTGACTGATAAAGCTACAATAACCATGGAGCTGGAAGGAAAAATTGGCCACCCTTTGTCCTTGGGAAAAAATCCATCGTCTGTGGTGCCATACAGACCTTGAACCTGATGCTAACTCTATTTTAAAAGCCAATTTCCTAAGGAGATATGATGCTACCATAAGCTACTGGTCATTGCGACAATCGTCATCATTTAGCATTCCTTAAGCACCCTAACAAAGCATGAAATTAGAGATTCTTAACTACAAGCACCCTGTTTATCATTTTTCTCTTCCATGCATATATTCCAAGTGCATGTATAACAAGACTATGTTACAGAAATATTAAAAATGTACACCCATTAAAGCAACATGGACCCTGTCTGACTGCCAGCAGCAAATCCAGCTGCCGCCAACATGGCCCCAGAGCCTTTTAGCTCCTCACCAGTGCCAAAAGACCCGTCATAAGAAAAGACAAATTATGGCAATTAGCATCTGGCATGTATAATTCTAAAATTAATTGTATTAGATTTTAAGCTCCTTTAGAACAAGAATAATATTTTCCTCATTTTTGTGTTCCACGAAGTGCCTATTTCAGTGCTTGGTAAATATATCTTCTCCCTCCAGTAGGCTAGGCTGCAGGACTGACAAGGAAAGGGATTTTCTTTTCCCTTATGTTAAATAGTATACCCATTATCTAACATGCGTTTGGCACGAGATAACATTCAATACATATATTTTTTAGCAAATAAAATAAAGAACATTTACTTGAGTGAATACTGGCTGACCTGCAAAAATTAAATTTAACTCAACATTTGGGTTCTTCTGATTTATCATTAAGGTAACCATAAACAAAAGACTGTAGATTCAAATATTCTGTAAAAAGTTGCTGATAGGTCTAAAATGAAATTCTGAATCAGCTCTTGATTGGGGAGAGGGTGGTTTAAACAAGTCATTTATATATTTCGGGCTTTATTTTCCTTACTCCTTTCTGAAGAACCTTAAAAGAAAATGAAGACTTGGGTTAGATCATCTCTATAGCTCTTTTAGCTCCATGTTTCTGTATTTATTATTTGTATAACCCACAAGGACATAGATGTATCTGCAGATGCTGATTCATTAACTGGCTGGGCCAAATGACTTTTTATAAAGGAACAAACTACTAACAAACTTCCAGTGGTAGCCAGTTCCAAGATGGCCTCAATCATTCCAGCCCGTAATATTCACACCCTTGTGAGTCCCCTCTCACATCATACTAGAGTTGGTCTGTTTGACCAGTAGCATACAACAGAAGTGATTATATATTACTTCCTAGACTGGGTTACAAAAATGAAAAGTGAGGAACTGAAGCCATCTGTAATAACCACATGGTTGTCTGGAAACGGATTCTTCAGCCTCAGTCAAACTTTCAGAAGACTGCAACCCTAGCTGACATCTTGACTGCCGCCCCAGGAGTCAGAACCATGTGGCTAAGCTGCTCCTGGGTGCCTGACCCCCAGAAACTATTTAGATGTACATTTTTATTTTTTCATTTGCTAAATTTGGGGGTAATTTGTTATGAAGCAGTAGATAACTATTACACTTTCTCATTCAAAATCCTCCCTCCTCCTGGGCACATGACCAGTGTTGATTTCCCCATTCCTGGAACTTATGCAGTGTTTGGTAACATATGTCTGATAATAAAAGACACATGTTAGTGCCAGCATTTGTGTAGCCACTTGCTTTTAAACTCATCTTCATGGCTACATCATTGCATGTTGCAGTGATCTCATTATGATTTCCATCTCTGTTCTTTCAAGGTTGCACCTTGCTGTTTCCAACAATTCCCTTCTTACATGGCTGCCTGTATTACCCCATGTCATGGTTTCTTACTTAGTTGTACCATAAGTCAACTGATTGCTTTAACAGAAACACATTCATAGTACTTGTTTGTTTTTCAGTACTTCCTTAATTCATATATTTGCTCTTTGTGACAAAACGATCTTTGAAGAACTTTGAATACTTTTTTTTGGTCAAAGAATTTTTAACAATTAAAATGAGTGGAATTCAAGTCCTTTAGGGATTCCATTTCCCACCTTAGGAAGTAATGTATACAAAACTCTTAGAACAGTCTGGCATAGAAATGTTCAATAAAACTGGCCAGGCGCAATGCCTCATGCCTGTAATCCCAGCACTTTAGGAGGCCAAAGCAGGAGGATCACCTGAGGTCAGGAGTTCGAGACCAGCCTGGCCAACATGGTGAAACCCCATTTCTACTGAAAATACAAAAATTAGCCGGGCGTGGTAGTGCATGCCTGTAATCCCAGCTACTCGGAAGGGTGAGGCAGAAGAATCACTTAGAACCCGGGAGGCGGAGGTTGCAGTGAGCCGAGATCACGCCATTGCACTTTAGCCTGGGCGACAGAGCGAGACTCTGTCTCAAAAAAAAAAAAAAAGGAATGTTCAATAAAACCATTATTTATATGGTAGTGCAGGTTGACTATTATGTAAATAAGGAAATGCTTAATACGAGAAAGTGCTTAATACCTGGGCACCAACTAACTGAGGAAGTCCATTAACACAGCCTGGACTCTGCAGTGAATGTCAAGTTCAGAATAGCGACCCTAATTCCAATTAAAGCCCCTCTCCATAGCATTTATTTCTCCATATAGAATCATGAACAAAATTGTTCTCTCTTAAAAGCTTCCTGGCCACGCCTGTAATCCCAGCACTTTGAGAGGCCGAGGCGAGCAGATCACTTGTGCTCAGGAGTTTGAGACCAGCCTGGACAACATGGTGAAACCCCATCTCTTCCAAAAATACAAAATATTAACCAGGCATGGCGGCGTGTGCCTGTAATTCCAGCTACTTGGAAGGCTGAGGTGGGAGGATTAAGCCTGGAAGACAGGGGTTGTAGTGAGCAGAGTTAGCTCCACTGCACTCCAGCCTGGGCAACAGAGTGAGACCCATCTGAAAAAAAAAAAAGCTTCCTGATATACCAGAGAAACATCATTTTACAATAATACAGCACAAAATGACTCAACAACCTCTGTGGACAGGAATGGCTATCAACACATTGCTGCACCTTTGGTCAAACATATTTTTTAGATTTAAACTTTCAAATTGCTGCCCCATGCTTATAGGAAACTGTGTACATATCTTACCTGGTCTGCAAAGATACAAGCTTCAAATAGTATGCTGGATCTTTCTTACATCAAAGGTATACAAGGACCAATGATGCGGGCTGGTCAATAATATAAATTCTAGTAAAAATAAAAATGACTAGATTTACACAAAGAAAATATCAGCAAGAGTATAGTGCGTTCTGATTCCTCTGATCATGAGATTGTGAGAGCCTTGTGGGCGGAGAGAGAAGGAAGGCTCTGGGGCCAGTGGCCCTGAGGCAAACTATCATGTCCTTACCCTACAGGAAACAGGAAAGAGAAATGAATACAAGGCAAGAAGTTCTGTGCTTAGAGACATAAGGAAGGCATAAGATGCTGTGAAAACTTTTTTGCTCCTAACTCCCTTATCCTCCTGGTCTCCCAGATCAGTGTTCTTTGAGAAAAGGAATGGGTTCATCCAGAAGGAAGTTATTCTAAAATAAATTCCAAAATAAATTCCTTAGGTTCTAGTTCTAGATTTTTAACAGTTATAGCCAAAAGCTAATAATTTATGGCTATCACAGTTCTTCTTGCACGAAAATCATAATACTCTAAAAGTGAGTTTGCCCAATTACTTGTGGGTCAGAACTAAAGCCAATAAAGGTTTTGAAAAATGATGTTTTCAAATAAAAAATATTTGAGCTGCAAACTATTTCCTCATGATTTCACCAAAGAAATGAAGACAAACTATAACATATTTAAATTACAGCCTAGTATTAGGGCAAGAGAAAGCAGTCACTGAGTGTTGTCCAGACAAGCATTCAGAGAGCAGTGATGGTGTTATTTATTTATTCTTATTTTGCTACCTATTGAGAGAAAGATGTGTCAATTTTCATGTCATCATGTCGTAAATAAGTTATTGAGGCTGGATGCGATGGCTGAGGCCTATAATCCCCACTTTGGGAGGCCGAGGTGGGTGGCCTTGAGCCCAGAAGTTCAAGACCAGCCTGGGCAACATGGAGAAACCCCATCTCTACAAAAGATAAAAAAATTAGCCAGGCCTGGTGGTGTGTGCTTGTAGTCCCAGCTACTAGGGAGGCTAAGGCAGGAGGATCACTTGAGCCTGGGAGATTGTGTCTGCAGTGAGCCATGATCCTACCACTGCACTACTGCCTGGGCAACACACACACACACACACACACACACACACAAAAGGAAAAGAAAAAAGAAAGGACAAGAAATTTAGCATAAAATGCACATTATTGTATCTGAGCAGAACTTTGAGAGCAAAAGATCTCTTATAGCCTAATTACAATGAGACCAGTTATGCCTCTTGACCCCTACATTAGTTATGATCTTCAACTTATGTGGCCACTTGTAACTCCAACAAATGTAACTAATTTGACCCAATATTAGTTACTTTTTTGCATAACAACTACCTGTAAACTACTAAGCTACTGGCTTAACACAACTACCTTTAATTAGGTTCACAATTCCTTGGGTCAGCAATTTCAGTTGGGCTCAGCCGAGCAGTTCTACTGGTCTTGGCTGGGCTCGCTCATGATGAGTATGTGGTCATCTACTGGGTAGGCTAAGTGGCTGCACTTCTGAGGCTGAGTTTGTCTAGGTTAACTTCAGCTGGGACTGCTCATCTCTGTTACACATTGTCGTGTGACTGTGAGCAAGTTACCTAACCTCTCTGGTTCTCTGCTGGATCATTCACATCAGCATACAAATATGCTGTTATTTCTCTCTCATCGCCACCCCGCCGCCCCAAAAACCCACTCTGCTCATTTTTATAGCAAAATTCTTTTTTTCCTAAGCAAATTAACACAGGAGCAAAACTCTTTTTAAAAGAAGTCTGTACTCACTGTCTTCATTTCTGTTTTTCCCATTCTTAGTAAAACCCACTCCAAAATGTTTTAGCCCCCATTACTCTGCCCAAACTGCTTTAGTCAAGGCCACCAGTAATTTTCCATTGTTAAATCTAGCAATCCATTCCCTATTCTCATCTTTCCTGACCCATCAGCAGCTTTTGACATGTGTCATCACTCCCTTCTCCTTGAAACACTTTCTTTACCTGGCTTCCATACAGCACATCCCCCAGGCTGCTTTCCTACACGACCAGCTTCTCCTTCTAGGTCTCCTTTGATGTTTCCTTTTCATCTTTCTGATCTCTCAATATCAAAGCCTTCCAGAACCGTTTTCACACTTTTCCCCTCCCCTCCTCCTCTTCTCTTCTCCTCTCCTTACAACTTCCTTGGTGAGCTCATCCAGTCTTCTGGTTTTAAGAATCATCAGTATGCTGATAACTTCCAAATTTGTATCTCTAACCCGGACCTCCACCCAAAATCCAGACTTGTATATCCAATTACCCACCAGGTATCTCCATTTGGATGTTGTATTTTCCTATTGCTGTTGCAACAAATTGTCACAAACTTAGTGGATTAAAACAACACACATTTATTATCTTATAATTCTAGAGGTCAGAAGTCCAAAATCGACCTCACTGAGCTAAAGTCAAGATGTCAGTAGGTCTGCATTCCTTTCTTGAGGCTCAAGGGGAAGAATACATTTTCTTTTTAGCTTCTAGAGGCTGCCTGCAGTCCTTCACATGTAGCACCCTCCATCTTGAAAGCCAACGGTGGCCGGCCAAGTCTTTCTCACGTTGCATCTCTCAGAGATACCAACTTCCCTGTCTCCCTCTTCCGTATTTAAAGACTTGCAATTACATTGGGATATACCTGAATAATTCAGGAAAAAAATCTCCTGATTTTAAAGTCAGCTAATTAATTCTATCTTAATTCTATCTGCTATGTTAACTCCCCTTTGCCATGTAACCAAACATATTTACAGGTTTCAGGGATTAGGACCTTGAATGGCCCCTTTGGGGGCCATTATTCTGCCTGTCACAGACTTCTTATAGTCCTGTCAAATGCAACATGTCAAAACTGAATTCCTGATTCTACTAAGCCTGCTCCTCTTTAAGTCTTCCTCTTCAGTTAATGCCAACCTCACTCTTCCTGTTGGTCATTGGTTATCCTTACTCTTATCTTTCTATCTCATGTCCAATCTATTAGCAAATCCTATGGACTTTACCTCCAAAATATAACCAGAATCTGATGGTTCTCATCACTTCCAGTGCAGCTATCCTGGCTCAAGACCCTCTCATTGCTCACCCAAATATTGTTAACAGTTTCCAGAGTTCTCAGGTTATGGTAACAGCCTCTCTATTAGGCTGTTCCTGCATTGCTATAAAGAAATACCTGAGACTGGGTAATTTATAAAGAAAAGAGGTTTAACCGGCTCATAGTTCTGCAGGCTGTACAGGAAGCATAGGGACATATGCTTCTAGGGAGGCCTCAGGAAGCTTCCAATCATGGCGGAAGACGAAAGAGGAGCAGGCGCATCACATGGTAAAACCAGGAGCAAGAGAATGAGGGGGGAGGTGCTACATAATTTTAAATGGCAGATCTCATGAGAACTCACTCATTATTGCGTGGACAGTACCAAGAGAAATGGTTTCTTTCACTCACAAGAAACCGCCCCCATGATCCAATTACCTCCGACCAGGCCCCTCTTCCACCACTGGGGATTATACTTTAATATGAGTTTGGGCGGGGCACACATCCAAACTATAACAGCCTCCTAAACCATCGCTCTGGTTTCTGCCCTAGCCTACCAGCATCTCATCCCCAGTCAACCAAAATATCATCTATTCTCAATATAACATCCAGATAATATTATATATTCATATATACACACACATATATATGTGTATATATATTATATATATATATTTTATATATATATTTTTTTTTTTTTTTTTTGAGGCAGAGTTTCGCTGTATCGCCCAGGCTGGAGTGCAGAGGTGTGATCTTGGCTCACTGCAACCTCTGCCTCCTGGGTTCAAGCGATTCTCCTGCCTCAGCCTCCCAAGTAGCTGGGACTACAGGCACCCACCACTGCACCTGGCTGATTTTTGTATTTTTGGTAGAGATGGGGTTTCACCATGTTGGCCAGGCTGCTCTCAAACTCCTGACCTCAGGTTATCCTCCTGCCTTGGCCTTCTGAAGTGCTGGGATTACAGGCATGAGCCACCACGCCCGGCCCCAGATAATATTTTTACAATGAAAGTCAGATCATATTATGTCTCTGTTCAAAACCTTACCAATAAAAATATTTGCTAAAGATACATGTGATAAAGGACTGTTATCCAAAATATAAACAGAACTTTAAAACTCAGAAATAAGAAAACAAGCAGCCCAATTTAAAAATAAGCCAAAGACCTTAAAAGACACCTCACCAAAGACGACATACGGATGGCAAATAAGCATATGAAAAGATGCTCTACATCATATGTATTATAAGGAAATGCAAATTAAAATGACAAATCAGATACCACTACATATTATTAGGTTGGCCAAAATTCAGAACATGGACAACACCAAATGCTGGCAAGGATGTGCGGCAACAGGATATATTTTTCTCTACATCACTCATCACTTTCTAATTTATCAAATAATCCTCACAGTCATTCATTGCTTGTGGGAATGCAAAATGATGCAGCCATTTTGGAAGACAGTTTGGCAGTCTCTTAGAAAACTATACACACTCTTTACCATGAAATCCGGCAATAACGCTTCTTGATATTTACCCAAAGTTGAAAACGTATGTTCACACAAAAACCTACACACAGATTTTTATAGCAGCTCTATTCATAATTGCCAAAACATAGAAGCAAACAAGATGTCCTTCAATCAGTGAATGGATAAATAAACTGTGATACATCCAGACAATGAATATCATTCAGTCCTAAAAAGAAATGAGCTACCAAGCCATGAAAAGATATGGAGGAAACTTAAGTGCACATTAATAAATAAAAGAAGCCCATCTGAAAAGGCTACAAACTGTATAATTCCAATTATATGGCATTTTGAAAAAGGCAAACTATGGAGCCAATAAAAGATCAGCGGTTGCCAGGGATTTGTGGGGAGGGATGATTGAAGAGGCAGAACACAGAAGATTTTTAGGGCAGGTAAAATACTGTGTTTGACATAACATGATGGATTACAGGTCATTTTTCCAGACCCATAGAGTGTACAACGCCAAGAATAAGACCCAATATAAACTATGAACTTTGGGTGCTAATGATGTGTCAACATAGGTTCATCAATTATAACAAATGTGCCAGTCTGGTAGGGGGTTGTGATATAGGGAGGCTATGTAGGTGCAAGGGCAGATAGCCTGTGGAAAATCTCTGTACCCTCCTCTCAATTTTGCTGTGAACCTAAAACTGCTAAAACAACAATAACCCCTCCCAAGACTTCTCAGTTCCGTGAAAGCTGACGTCTGCCAGGACCACAGGATCCGGCTCTTCCTCCTACGCCTCTGACCTCTTCTCAGGCTCCCCAACTGCATGCTTACTTCCTTCCACCCACAGGGGCCTCCACACTGTCTGCAACACTCCAGGTACCTCCTCAGGGTTTCTGCACTTGGCTGTTTGCTCTTGTTGAAATATTCTCTGGCCAGGCATTTGTGTGGGTCTCTCTCTCCTCTCCCACGATCTTTGCTGAGAAATCACCTTCTCAGTGAGGCTTGCTCTGTCCATCATCCTATGTTTGAAATTGCACCCCCACACAAGCACATTCACAGAACGCTCTCCTTCTTTATTGCTTTACTTTTCTCTATTACTTATCACTTTCTAACTTTTCATATAATTGATGTATTTATATATTTTTTTGTCTCCTTAGGAGATCAGAATATACCACCCCAAAATATGCCTCTCTGGCATACAGATTATTTCAAGCTGATTATTTTGAGAAACAGCAGACACAAGAGGAGCTATAAAAACAGAGTAGAAGTTACCCTTTTATAAAGAAAATTTACATATATAAAGGAAACCTCCATTTCTGAGGGTGTCTCTCTCTGTACCATGAAGAGAAGAGTGACTCTAAACCACTAGAGATTCTTATCAATGGAAAAGGCACCAACAAACCTGACCCTTGTTTACTGTGCTTGTCCTGGTTACCCCTCCATAATGGCTCCCCCAACTCCTTTGTTTCTTTGTTCCAGCAGACAATGACATTTAATTCTGAATTCAAAGGTACCTCTGTGAGACTTGCTCATTTTACTAGGTATTTCCCATGCATATATAAGATATACAAGTTGGCCAGGTGCAGTGGCTCACACTTGTAATCTCAACACTTTGGGAGGCCAAAGTGGGAGGTTGCTTGAGACCAGGAATTTGAGACCAGCCTGGGCAACATGCTGAGCAACGTATTACTATATGGGCAACATATTACTAAAAATAAAAAATAAAAAATTAGCCAGTCATTGTGGCATGTACCTCTAGTTCCAGTTACTCAGGGTTCTGAGCTGGGAAGACCACTTGAGCCTGTGCATTCGAGGCTGCAGTGAACTATGATCACACCAGTGTACTGCAGCCTGGGCAACAGAGTGAGACCCTATCTCAAAACAAAACAAAACAAAACAAAAAACCCCCCCACAACCCCACCAGTTAATAAACTTACTTATTTTTTTCTCTTGTTAACCAAGAGTTTGCCCCAACTAAGAATATAAAGGGTAGAAATAAAAATTATTTTTTTCCTCCCCTACATCTCTCACCACTACATGGTAAATTCCATGAAGGCAAAGAAGTTTTGATTATTCCTAGTTCTTAGGCCAGTAGTAGACACTTAGTAAATATTGGTTAAATAAATGACTGTATTAGTTTGCTAAGAGCTGTCTTAAGAGAGCACCACACACTAAGTGGCTTCAATAAGAGAAATGTATTTTCTCACAGCTCTGGAAGCTAGAAGTCCAAGGTCAAGGTGTTGGCATGGTTGGTTCCTCCTGATGCCTCTCTTCTCCTTGGCTAATAGATAGCCATCTTTTCCCAATGTCTTCACATGGTTTTTCCTCTGTACATGTCTGGTCCAAATGTCCTCTTCAGGCTGGGCGTGGTGACTCATACCTGTAATCCCAGCACTTTGGGAGGCCAAGGTGGGCAGATCACCTGAGGTCAGGAGTTCGAGACCAGGCTGGCCAAAATGGTGAAATCCCATCTCTACTAAAAATACAAAAATTAACCAGGCATGGTGACGGGTGCCTGTAATCCCAGCTACTTAGGAGGCTGAGACAGGAGAATCGTTTGAACCCAGGAGGCAAAGGTTGCAGTGAGCCGAGACAGCACCACTGCACTCCAGCCTGAGCAACAAGAGCGAAACTCCGTCTCCAAAACTAATAATAACGAATAAAAATAAAATAACAGAAAAAACTCAAATATCCTCTTCTTATAAGGACACCAGTCATATTGGATTAGGGACTACCCTAATTATCTCATTTTAAATTAATTATCTCTTTAAAGATCCTATCTCCAAATACAGTCACATTCTGAGGTACTAGGGATTAGGATTTTAACATAAGAATTTTGAAGGGATACAATTTAGCCCATAACAATAACCCTGCCTCAGTTTCTTCATCAGTAAAATGGGAATGATAGGAATAGTAACTACATCACACGGTTGTTAGGAGAATTAATGTATGTAAAGTGCTTATTGCAGAGCCTGCATAGACAAAGCACTAAATAGATGTTTGCTATCATAATCTCTACCATTGTTGCTGGTTCCTCTTTTTTTTTTTTTTTTTTTTTTTGAGGCAGAGTCTCACTCTGTTTCCCAGGCTGGAGTGCAATGGCGTGATCTCGGCTCACTGCAACCTCCACCTCCCGGATTCAAGCAATTTTCCTACCTCAGCCTCCTGAGTAGCTGGGATTACAGGCACCCGCCATTATGCCCAGCTAATTTTTGTATTTTTGTAGAGATGGGGTTTCACCATGTTGGCGAGGCTGGTTTTGAACTCCTGATCTCAGGTGATCTGCTCGCCTCGGCCTCCCAAAGTGCTGGGATTATAGGCGTGAGCCACTGTGCCTGGCCTGGTTCTTCTCTTGTTACTCAATGAGCACCAAACATTACTCCTCTTAAAGTTACAATAATATTATAATAATACATTGAGAATACGCTATGGTCTAGCAATGAAGACTTATGTAAATACTTGTCTCTTTATATACTTTAAAAAGGCCCTCAGTGAGTTAGGGTCTTGCATTTATTGCTACTGAACTCTCCAGGTATGTGTGTTGATCATAGAATGTACTTTCCTTCATTATGCTTATTTTTAATTTTAAATGCACACATGGTAATGTGGACAAAGGAACTAAGTTTTAGACACTCAGGTGCTCAAAACTAACCACAAAGGGCAGACATAGATTAACTAAATCCTCATGACTGACATGGTTTCACATTCCATTGTCATTTGTTGTTGGATTTAGGTGATGACCTTCAAGTCTAAAAATGACACCATTCTTTACCTGTTTGAATATTGACACAACTGCAGACCATCGTAATCTTATTTCAGGATGTTAAAATTCCAGTATTCAGAGCATTTGAAGCTGTGCAAATGTCTTTCTGGGGCACATAAAAAAATCAAAGTATTATCATTGGTTTTATTCCCTCACTGCCTTGTAGCATATACAAACTGAATCTCAGAGATTCCGGTAAACTTATTTCCATTTCTATGTCAGTGAGGCCAAAAGAGAAAAAGTTATTATCTGGAAGTACACAGTGGAGAGCCAAACCTCTCCACTTACACATCTATGACTTACACATCTATGAAAATTAAAGTGTCTCTTGACAAGATAGGTCAAATATCAATGATGTGTGGCTACTTAGTGGTCAATCTAATTCACTCTCTAATAAATATGAAGCACCCCATAGTCAGTTTTATAATAAACAGAGTCACAGCTGACTGTTTGTCTTTGATTAAATATCACCTTTGCTATTTAATTCAGTTATTTCAGAAAGAGTATTGACATTTGACTCTAAATAACACAATTTATTTTGTTGTTTTTTGAAAAATAAAGGTCTTTCAATGTCTATCTCCTTCCATTTCAACCCTTTAATTTATAAAAACATGGTATTTCATAGATGTGACTTCTCTCGATCTTAGCAACAGTCATCTTATTAGTAATACTATGTGTTCTACATTGCTTACTCCTATGCTGACTGTGTTTTATAAACAGAGAGCTATAATAGGTATTATGAGGAATATTAGAACAGTGCTGTCCAGTAGAATGCGGTAGTGAGATAACCTTCTCTCTTCCCTCTGGAGGTTTAATAACTGAGTCTGTTGAAATAAACTGACAGTCGATTGACAGGAGAAAAGGTATACAAGTTTATTACATGCACAGTGACATCACAGGAACGTGACTGTCCAATAATCCAATGAGATTCAGAAGCTTAAATAACTTTCTTAATAGGGGAGAGGGAAGTGGGGGTTGTAGGCATTTTAGAGAAAAAGTAAGTGATTTTTAGGGGAGATGAATGGGCCCAAAGAACAGACAATAGCCTAGGAAAAAATTCCTCTGGGCTCTAGGTCTGGTGTTGTAACTAGTCTTCTTTCCTGTGAGTTAATCATCCCTGTTCAATGAGGCTATAGGGAAGGGGCTCAAGACAATTGCATTCCTTCTGAGGGAGCTTTCCTTCCTCAGGTAAAGAAACTTCAGAGAAAGCTTGTCCCTGTGGGATGGACTGGAGGGCAGGAGGAGTTCAGAGAGACCTTGGTTCTGAGGCTACTTTTTAGTTTAAAGTACTCACCATGTCAAAGTGCCATGCTTTGGGGTATGATTTTCTGAGCCCCAACAAGAACCCTCTGCAACGATAGAAATATTTTGTATCTATACTGTCTAACACGATAGCAACTAGCCACATGTGGCTATTGAGCACTTGAAATCTGGTTAATGCAAATGAGGAACTGAATTCTTTTTTTTTTTTTTTTTTTTTTTTTTTGAGACGGAGTCTCGCTCTGTCGCGCAGGCTGGAGTGCAGTCGCCCGATCTCGGCTCACTGCAAGCTCCGCTTCCCGGGTTCACGCCATTCTCCTGCCTCAGCCTCCTGAGTAGCTGGGACTACAGGAGCCCGCCACCACGCCCAGCTAATTTGTTGTATTTTGTTTAGTAGAGACGGGGTTTCACCGAGTTAGCCAGGATGGTTTCGATCTGCTGACCTCGCGATCCGCCTGCCTCGGCCTCCCAAAGTGCTGGAATTACAGGCGTGAGCCACCGCGCCCGGCCGAAACTGAATTCTTAATTTTATTTAATGCTAATTTATCTTGTTTGTTTGTTTGTTTATTTTGAGGTGAAGTCTCACTCTGTTGCCCAGGCTGGAGTACAGTGGCACAATCTTGGCCCACTGCAACCTCCGCCTCCGAGTTCAAGCGATTCTCCTGCCTCAGTCTTCTTAGTACCTGGGATCACAGGTGCCTGCCACCATGCCTGGCTAATTTTTGTACTTTTAGAAGAGATGGGTTTTCGCCTGTTGACCAGGCTGCTCTTGAACTCCTGGCCTCAGGTGATTCTCCCACCTAGGCCTCCCTAAGTGCTAGGATTATGGGCATTAGCTGCCATGCCTGACCAACTTACTTTATTTAGTGTTAATTATTTAAAATTTAAATATTTGAAATTAAACAGTTAATGGCTACTGTACTGGGCATTGCAATTCTAGAACAAAAGTAGCCATTAGTTTTCTGCCAGAACTTAGAATCCAAATGGATTGTGTGCAGAAGTGGGTGGCCGTCAAGGAGCATGGTTTGAGAACAACTGCAAACTATTGAGTAAAATTTAAAATCATACCAAATATATATAAAAGTTGACATTATGTAATGGAGTGATCTGAGGGAGATGAGGTTAATGCAAGGAAAACTTGCGGAGAAAATGGGATTTCAGGACCTGCTATGACGGAGGAGGAGCAGACAGAAATGAAGAAGGGTCTGACAGGTGTGGAAGATATGAACCAATAAGGAACAGTCGATGAGAGAGAGGGAGGAGGTTCACACCCATCCTGATGGAAGACTCTGAGGCACAGGTGAAGCAAATGTGGTTATTGACCCTGACTGAAGCCTTTCTTGGATAGTGTGGACACTCTAAGGGAAAGGTGACTGGAGAAGAAGAAAATAAACCAGAGAGAAAAACAGTATGTAAAAAGCAATGTTCAAGTGCTTTGACATGCCATATCTTTCATTGTTTCCTGTATTTCCTAAAAATGGTTTCAAGTGCTAATAGATTAGCCTGTTTATATATAGAAATGTTTTATTTTAGGCCATATTATCTTCTGATATTTAACTATTTATAGCTTTAAAATAAAACAAATAATCTGAAGCTGATAATCTTTAAGGATATAAGATTTTGTTTGAAAAGACCTTTTAACTTATTTTCTTATTTTCTTGCAGTCTTATAAATACTCAAAGGTGTCAACGTTTCCAATGGACTCTTGGATTCAAATAAAAATATATTGGAGGCTGGGCCCAGTGGCTCACACCTGTAATCTCAGCACTTTGGGAGGCCAAGGCAGGTGGATCACTTGAGATCAGGAGTTCGAGACCAGCCTGACCAACATGGCGAAACCCCATCTCTACTAAAAATACAAAAATTAGCTGGGTGTGGTGGCAGGCACCTGTAATCTCAGCTACTCAGGAGGCTGAGGCAGGAGAATCACTTGAACCCAGAAGGCAAAGGTTGCAGTGAGCAGGGATCCTGCCATTGCACTCCAGCCTGGGCGACAGAGCGAGACTCCATCTCAAAATAAATGAATAAATATAAATATAGGTTGGGCACGGTGGCTCACTCCTGTAATCCCAGCACTTTGAGAGGCCAAGGCAGGTGTATCATTTGAGGTCAGAAGTTCGAGACCAGCCTGACCAACATGGTGAAACCCTGTCTCTACTAAAAATACAAAAAAAAAGTAGCTGGGCATGGTGGCTAATGCCTGTAGTCCCAGCTACTTGGGAGGCTGAGGCAAGAGAATCACTTGAACCCAGGAGGCAGAGGTTGCAGTGAGCCGAGATCATGCCCCTGTACTCCAGCCTGAGCAGCAGAGCAAAACTCCTTATTTTATATATATATATATATGTGTGTGTGTGTGTGTATATGCGTGTATATATATGTGTGTATATATGTATGTGTATATATAGATGTGTATATATGTGTGTGTGTGTGTGTGTGTGTGTGTGTGTGTGTATACATATGACCTCCCCAAATGAATATCTAGGAATATTGATCACTAACACCCAAAGTTCATCTGTTTCATGTGTTTTCTGTGAAGAACATTCATTTTTATTTTATTTTAGTTTTTGTTCATTTTGCTTTTTTGTTAGTCAATAATCTTAAATATGTGTAGAACACTATAATGGGCACCTGGGAAGATAAAAAAATATATAGAAGACATAGTCTATAATGAGATTTTAAAAACCATTTACTTATCTGCATATCTTTTTATTCTTGAATAAACTTTTACAAGACAGATATAGCCCTATGATTATAACATTATAGTACGTTGGCACACACAAAAAATTGAGCTAACAGGAAATGATTGAGTTTTCACAAACATCAATGTTTTACTGTGCACACGAAGACACTGAGAAAGAAATATCTGGCCAAGAGAGAGTTGAGAAAAATCAGTGTTTAACATTGCAAAGGATTTGCAAATGTGCAAAAGTTTAAATTTTTGCAAATTAAAAACATGAGAACACAACCTGCTTAAAGTTTTCCTTACAAAAATTCCCTCATTTGAAATTCCCTTTCTTCATCTAAATTTTAGGCCAAAGGTAAAGTCATAATAGAAGCCTACGGAAAGAAAAGCAGATACATATCATTTAGGAATAACAATATGGAGGGAAAAAAGTATAAAATGAAGCTTGAAGGTGGTTGACATTTATTTTCCCTCATCTCTTAAAATGTTGAAGACATTGCATTCTATTTCAATATAATATATTTAGTGTATTAACATCTTCACCAATTACACTAAGCTATCTGACCTGACCTCTACTTAAGATAAATGCTTTTTTGGTGATTTCCTAATGTCATTACTATTATATACAACACAAAAAACAAATGTGGTAGTTATTCTTGATTGGATCCTAGATTTAAAAAACAGAACACAAAAAAAACCTCAACAGGGCATTTTAAAGACAATGGAGAAGATTTGAACATTGGGTAGATATTAGATAATTTTATTATGTTAACGTAAAACTTCTTTGGTGTGATAATAGAATTGTGATTATAAAAAAGAATGTCCTTTCTCTTAAAAAACAATGGTGAAGTACTTGGAGATGGAGTCTCATGATGTCTGCAATATACTTTCAAGTGGCTCAGTTTTATTTATTTATTTACTTAGAGACAGGGTCTCGCTCTGTCACTCAGGCTGGAGTGCAGTGGCCCAACCATGGCTCACTGCAGCCTAGACCTCCCAAACTCAAGTGATCCTCCTGCCTCAGCCTCCTGAGTAGCTGGGACCACAGATGTGTGCCACCACACCCAGCTAATTTTTCAATTTTTTGTGGAGACAAGGTCTCACTATGTTGCCTAGGTTGGTCTCCAACTCCTAGGCTCAAGTGATCCTCCCACCTTGGGTCCCCACAGTGTTGAGATTATAGGCATGAGCCACTGCACCTGGCTAGGCTCAGCTTTAAAAAGAGGCACATTGCTGCATAGGCAGATAGGAGGTAGATAGACAGATAGACAGACAGACAGAGAGAGAAAGCAAATGTGGCAAATGCTGACAATTATTGTATGCAATTAGTGTATCCAAGCCATCCTGTCCTAACTCTTGCCATGGTGTGGACAAAAATGCAAATGAAGACTATTCAGCCACGTGCCTAAATACTTAAAGTTTTATAAGGCAAGTTAACAAAATAAAAAAATATGTACTAACTGTTACTTTGACCACATATCTTCATAATAACTTAGAAGCCAAGATCACATTTAAAATTTGCAAACTCCTATAAGATTTATGCTAGCACACAGCAATGCAAGGAGAGCCAGCCTCCAGTCATCTGGCCAGGAGCTGGGTTTCCCTTCTCCTCCTAGCCCTCGGTCCATCCTGCACATGTGTGTGGACACCCCAGTTCATATGTTCAAACACCATCCATGCTACAGTTCTCCACTCCCACTCCCACTCCCACAGTTGGTCCTTGGCCACCTTTTGGTCTAGGAGTGTGCATAGTGAATATGGTCTAACCTCAAGTAAGCAGACTCCAAAAAGATGAAAGTAGCAGGGATTCTGTACTCTAGGATATCTGAATCATGAAATAAAAATAATAAGGAGAGGTGGGAGATAGGCCCCAGATGGACATGCCCGTCAGCCAGAATATTCCCCAGCCCTTGGGGATGGGCAAGGCTGAGGACAAGCAAAGGAGATCTGTAAAGTGTGGGGCAGTACTGGATTTAGGTGAAGTGATATGGATTTTTGTTGAATGTATTCTTTCAACTTTTTTCCAGGTTTATTGAGGTATAATTGACAAATAAAAATTGTATATATTTAAGCATACAGTGTAATATTTTGATATATGTGTATATTGTAAATGAGTACCACAATCAAGCTAATTACCTCACATTGTGTGTGTGTGTGTGGTGAGAACACTTAAGATCTACTCTTGAGGGCGTGGTGGCTCACGCCTGTAATTCTAGCACTTTGGGAGGCCAAGGCAGGTGGGTCCCTTGAGCCCAGGAGTTCCAAACCAGCTGGGCAACATGGTGAAATCCTCTCTCTACAAAAATTAGCCACGTGGCATGTCTGTAGTCCTAGCTACTCAGGAGGCTGAGGTAGGAGGATCGCTTGAGCCAGGGTGGTCATAGCTGCAGCGAGCTGTGATGGCACCACTGCGCTATAGCCTGGGCGACAGAGCAGGACCCTGTCTAAAAAAAAAAGCATACAATGCAATATTATTTGCCATAGTCATCATGCTGTACATTAGACCTCCAGAACTTACTCATCTTAGAGCTGAAACTCTGTACTCTTTCACCAGCATCTCCCCATTTCCCCATCCCTCAGTGCCTGGCAACCACCATTCTGCTCTGTTTTTGTAAGTTTGACATTTTTAGATTCCATATATAAGTGAGATTACGCAGTATTTATTTTTCTTTCTGTGCCTGGTTTATTTCACTTAACAAAATGTCCTCCACATTCACCCATGTTGTCCTAAATGACAGGATTTCCTTCCTTTTTAAGGCTGAATCATATTTCATTGTATTATACACACACACACACACACACACACACACACACATATATATACCACATTTTCTTCATTCATTCACAGATGGATGCTTAGCTTGATTTCAAATCTTGGTTATTGTAAATAATGCTGCAATAAACATAGAAGTGCAGATATCTCTTCAACACACTGATTTCATTTCCTTTGGATATATACCCAGAAGTGAGATTGCTAGTTCATATGGTAATTCTATTTTAAATTTTTTGAGGAACTTCTGTACTATTTTCTATAATAGTTATACCAGTTTACATTTCCACTAACTGTATACAAGTATTCCCTTTTCTTCACATCCTTGCCAACACTTGTTATTTGATAATAGCCATTCTAACAGGTGTGAGGTAATATCTCATTGTGGTTTTGATTTGCATTCTCCTGATGATTAGTGATGATGAGCAGTTTTTCATATTCCCCTTGGCTATTTGTATGTCTTCTTTGGAGAAATCCCTATTCAGGTCTTTTGCCCATTTTTTAAACTAGTCATTTGTTTTCTTGCTTGTGGAGTTGTTTGAATGCCTTATATATTTTGGATATTAGCCCATTATCAGATATAGGATTTGCAAATATTTTCTCCTATTTCATAGGTTGTCTTTACTTTCTGTTGATTGCTTCCTTTGCTGTGCAGAAGCTTCTAAGTTTGATGCAATTTCATTTACCTAAAAATAGGTAAATTTACCTATTTTTGTTGTCTAGGATTTTGAGGTCATATCCATATGGTTTTGTTCATATCATTGTCCAAACCAATATTCATATGCTTTTGTTCATATAATTGTCCAAACCAATATTCATATGCTTTTGTTCATATCATTGTCCAAACCAGTGTCAGCTTTCCACTCATGTTTTCTTCTAGTGGTTTTACTGTTTCAGGTCTTATGTTTAACTCTTTAATATATTTTGAGTTAATTTTTGCATGTGGTGTGAGATAAGGGTTCAATTTTATTTTTCTGCATGTAGATATTCAGTTTTCCCATGATCATTTATTGAAGAAGCTCTCTTTTCCCCATTGTGTGTTCTTGGCATCTTCGTCAAAGATCAATTGACCACAAATATATGGATTTATTTCTGGGCTTTTTATTCTGTTTCATTGGTCTGGGTGTCTGTTTTTATTCCAGTACCATACTATTTTGATTGCTATAGCCTTGTAGTCTATTTTGAAATCAGGTGCTGTAATGTCTCTTGCTTCATTCTTCTTCCTCAAAATTCCTTTGACTATGAATTTTAGGATTGTTTTTTATATTTCTTTGGAAAATGCCAATCGAATTTTTATAGAGATTAGATTGAATCTGTGTTATTTTAGGTAGAATGGATTTTTTAACAATATTAATTTTTCCAATCCATGATCATAGAATAGTCTTTCATTTATTTATGTCTTCTTCATTTTCATACATATTTTATAGTTTTCAGTATACTCTCTTTCATTTTGGTTAAATTTATTTCTAAATGGTTTTGTTTGGTTGGTTGGATTTTGTTTTGAGATAGAGTCTTGTTCTGTCACCCAGGCTAGAGTGTAGTGGTGTGATCATAGCTCACTGCAGCTTTGAACTCCTAGGCTCAAGTAATCTTTTTGCCTCAGCCTCCCAATTAGCTGGGACTACAGGCAGGGTCTCTCTCTGTTGCCCAGGCTAGAGTGTAGTGGCACAAACATGGTTCGCTGCAGCCTGAACCTTCCAGGTTCAAGCAATCTTCCCTCCTCAGCTTCCTGAATAGATGGGACTACAGGTGTGCACCACCATGCCCAGCAAATTTATTTTTATTTTTTGTAGAGATGAGGGTTTTACTATGTTGCCCAGGCTGGTCTTGAACTCCCAGACTCAAGCAATCCTCCCACCTCAGCCTTCCAAAGTGCTGGGATTATAGGCCTGGGGATTGTTTTCTTAATTTCTTTTTTGAATAGCTCTGGTTAGTGTACAGAAATGCAACTACTTTCTGTATGTTGATTTTGTATCCTGTAACTTTACTGATTTTGTTTATTCTAACAGGTTTTTTGATGGAGGAGTTTTCAGGGCTTTTTCTATATATATTATCAGGTTGTCAGCAAACAAAGACCATTTTGTTCTTTATTTCCAATTTGGATGTCTTTTTTTTTTTTAATTGAATGGAAGTGCTGAAAGTGAACATCCTTGTCTTGTACCAGATGATAAAGAAAAGCTTCTAGATTTTTAACATTGGGTACAATATTAGTTGTGTGCTTGTCATATATGGTCTTTATTATGTTGAGGTATGTTCCTGCTACACCTAATTTGTTGATTTTTGTAATTTTTAAAAATTTTTATATAGAGATGGGGTTTCCCCATGTTGCCCAGGTTGGTCACGAACTCCCAGGCTCAAGTGATCCACCCACCTTGGCCTCCCAAAGTGCTAGGACTATAGGCGTGAGCCACCGCGCCCAGCCCCATAATTTGCTGAGATACTTTTATCACGAAAAGATGTTGAGTGCTGTCCAGTGGTTTTTCTCTATTGAGATGATAATAGGATTTTTATGATTCATTCTGTTAACATGGTATATCACATTTATTGATTTGTATCTTTGCATCCCAGGGATAAATCCCACTTGATTATGGTGTATGATGCTTTTTAATGTGCTGTTGAATTTGGTTTGCTAGTATTTTGTTGAGACTGTTTATCAGGGTTATTGATATGTAATTTTCTTTTCTTGTATCTTTTTTCTAGCTTTGGTATCAGGGTAATTCTGGCCTCATAACTTGACTGAAGTAATTCCTCATTTTCAATTTTTTGGAAAAGTTTGATAAAGAATGGTGGTAACTGTTCTTTAAATGCTTGGTAAGGCCAGGCATAGTGGCTCGCACCTGTAATTTCAGCTCTTTGGGAGGCCAAGGCAGGAGGATGGCTTGAGGCCAGGAGTTTCAACCCAGCCTGGGCAACATAGTAAGACCCTGTCTCTATAAAAATACATATATATATCTACTTTAAATTAATCAATTAATTAATTTTATTTATTTATTTATTTTTGAGATGGAGTCACGCTCTGTTACCCAGGCTGGAGTGCAGTGATGGGATCTCGGCTCACTGCAAGCTCCACCTCCCCAGTTCAGGCCATTCTCCTGCCTCAGCCTCCTGAGTAGCTGGGACTACAGGTGCCCACCACCATGCCCAGCTAATTTTGTTTTATTTTTTTATTTTTAGTAGAGACGGGTTTTCACTGTGTTAGCCAGGATGGTTTCGATCTCTTGACCTCGTGATCTGCCTGCCTTGGCCTCCCAAAGTGCTGGGATTACAGGCGTGAGCCACTGTGCCCAGCCAAAAAATTAAAAAAATTGTTAAATACTTGATAGAATTAATCAGTGAAGCTATCAGGACCTGAGATTTTCTGTGTTGTGAGGGTTTTTGATTACTGATTCAATCTCGTTACTCGTTACTGGTCTGTTCAGATTTTTACTTTTTCATGATTTAGTCTCGGTAGGTTGTATGTTTCTAGGAATTTATTCAGTTCTCCTAGGTTATCCAATTTGTTCAAATATAATTGTTCAGAGTAGTTGCTTATGATCCTTTGTTTTTCAGGGGTATCAGTTGCAACGTTTTCTTTTATTTTTAATTTATTTGAGTCTTCTCTCTTTTTAATTAGTCTAGTGAAAGGTTTATTTATTTTATCTTCAAAGAAAACCAACTCTTAGTTATGTTTATCTTTTCTATTGTTTTCTAGTTTCTCATTTATTTCTGCTCTAATCTTTATTATTTCCTCCTTTCTGCTAACTTTGGTCTTCGTTTGTTCTTTTTTTAGTTTCTCTTGAGGTGTAAAGTTAGGTTGCTAATCTTAATGTAAGCATTAATTGTTATAAACTTCCTTCTTCGAAATACTTCTGTTGCATTCTTGGTATACAACTTTTGGTATGTTTTGTTTCTTTCATTTTTGTTTGCCTCAAGATTTGTTTGTTGCTGTTGTTGTTATTGTTTTGCTGTTGTTGTTGTTTGAGACAGGATCTCACTCTATCACCCAGGCTGGAGATTAGTGCAGCCTTGACCTCCTGGGCTCAAGTGATCCTCCCACCTCAGCTTCCCTAGTAGCTGGAACTATAGGTGCACACCCCTCAACACCCAGCTCATTTTTTTTCTTATTTTTTGTAGAGATGGAGTCTCAGTATGTTGCCAGGCTGGTCTGGAACTCCTGGGCTCAAGTGATCCTTCCACCTTGGCCTCCCAAAGTGCTGGGATTACAGGAGTGAGCCATCGAGCCTGGCCTCAAGATAAATATTTTAATTTCTTCTTTTACTCACTGGATGTTCAAGAGTGTGTAGTTTAATTTCCATATATTTGTAAATTTTCAAATTTTCCTCCTGTTACTGATTTCTGGTTTTATACCACTGTGGTCAGAAATGATACTTAATATGATTTCAATCTTCTTAAAATTTGTTAAGATTTGTTTTGTGGCCTAACATATGATCTATCTTGGAGAATATTTCATTGTGCTTCAAAAGAATGTATATTCTGCTGCTGTTGGGTAGAACATTCTGTATATGTCTTTTAGGTCCATTTGGTCTACGTTGTTGTTCAAGTCTGCTGTTTCTTTACTGAGTTTCAGTCTGGATGATCTACCCATTGTTAAAAGTGGGGTATTAAAGTCCTCTACTATTATTGTATTTCTGTCTATTTCTCCCCTCCATTCTGTTAATATTTGCTTTCTATATTTAGGTGCTCCAATATAGAGTGTATACACCTTTATAATTATTTTATCTTCTTGATGAATTGACCACTTTATCATCGTATCATAACCGTCTTTCTCTGTTGTAATAGTTTTTGACTTAAAATCTATTTTGTTTAATATAAGCATAACAACCCTGCTATCTTTTGGTTACCATTTACATAGAATACCTTTTTCCATCCTTTCACTTTCACCCTATCTGTGTCCTTAAAGTTAAAGTGAGTCTGTTGTAGGCGTTATATCATTGAGTCTTGGTTTTTTATGTATTCACCCACCCTCTCTGTCTTTTGCTTGAAGAATTTACTCCATTTACATTTAAAATAATTATTGATAGGTAAGGGCCTACTACCACTTTGTTAATTGATTTGTGCCATTTTGTTAATTGTTTTATAGTTCCTTTGCTCCTTTCCTCCTCTTGTGCTGTCTTCCTTTGTGATTTTTTTGAGTTTTTGCTGGAGTCCTTGGCTGGACTGGCCTGGTGCTTGGAGCTTGAGTCCTCTGAAGCGGGACTGGAGCTTGAATCCATGTGGTTGGTCAGTGTGGAGCTTGGCACTACTGGTGCTGGTCTGGTGCCTAGGGCCTTGGGATCAGCATGGAGCCTGGGGCCATGCGGGCTGGCCTGGCACTGGGGCAGCTTGAAACCTGGGTACACAGGGGCAGGCCTGAAGCCTGGGTTTGAGGGCCCAAGCATGGAATCTGGGGACATAAGGGCTGGGCTGGACAGTCAGGCTATGGCAGCCAGCATGGTGCATGGGGCCATGGGGGCCTAGAGCCTTGGTTCAAGGACAAAGCTGGTGCTGGGACAGGCTTATACCCTGGGTCCATGGCGAGGGGGCGGTCACTTAGTGACAGGGTTCACGAGGGCAGGCCTGGTGCTGGGGTCCATGGCAAAGCTGAGTGCTCACTTCACTCTCCTTCCCCCACACAGAAGGTATCTCCCTTCACTCTGTGAGCATGGGCTTAGGGAAGGGGTAATGTGAGAAACTGTCTTTCCTACTCTCTTCAGAGCATGTTTTCTTATTTCTGTGCTCTGCTCTGGTGCTGTGGTCTCTCACCTGCATTCCTTAGCTCTTGTGAAGGTGTTTCTGAGCATGAATAGTTGTTTGAATTTGCGTTTCTATGAGGGTTGAGCATTGGAAACTCCTATTCCATCATCTTGCTGATGTTACTCTGGAACCTGCCTATTCTTTCCATTTTTAACCTTAACATTTTGGGATATTTTTTCTAGTCTTTTTTCTACTTTTCTAAAAACCCATTTTGGATTACTTAAAATTAAAAAAAAATTGTATTGTGTTTTTTTCACTTAGTTTAACAATAATCACTTACCACATGATTGAAATCTCTTTGCAAGTGTTATTTTTCATATTCATAATATCCACTGCTGTTAGAGTACCAGTATATGTTTTTAATTTCTACCAAGATATTGTTTCTAATTTTTTGCTTCAATTATTAATGCCATAATAAATATGTTTGTATTGTTTACTTCCAAAAATCGAGCCTTTCACATGCAAGCATGTCAAGGCTCTTGACATATAATGACAAAGTGCTTTCTAGAAATCTGTTTATGATATTTACATAATGTTTAAAAGCATCTGTTTCAGAAAGTATTATGGCAATCACTGTGGATGGTCTTACTTAACAACCATCTTAACTACTCAGTGGTATGCTGGCTCCTTCTCCTCTTCCTCCCAAAATCCTTGCTTTGTAGCTTTTGCCGATATCTGCAGTATAAAAGCTCCCACTATGGCTGATTTCAAACTACTAAAGTGGACACCACTAAACATGGATTTGAGGACAGAGACTAACGTTTGGCTTTTAAGAGCTGATAGAAGCTGGCTGTAGCAGGCCACTGAACTTCTTTTTCTAAAAACCCACATATCATATCTCACACTCCATTGAAGCTACAGTTCCACTAATCATTTCCATGTAGGTGTGACTTCAGCGGAGAACCGTTACATGCCATCTACTTGACAGCACAGATGGTGGCAGAACAGGGTGGTTCTGCAGACAGTGATGACCTGATTTGGCATCTTACTATACCTGTATTGAGGACAACAGGAGTGGTAAAATTGTTTCTGCAGTCAGCAGTACCAACAGCAGCTTCCTGATTTAACATTTGTGGAGGCTGCAGCAGTGGCTTTCCCGTTCAGGCATAGGGAGTTTCTGGGGCCTGGATTTTGTTCCTGCCTGCTCAGCCTAAGGACCAGTGACTACTTTACAGGCTTTCCTAGAACCCAATCCCCTATGTTAAATTCTTTCATATAGAGTGAGTTCTACTGTGTGCAGTTGAATCCTGTTCAGTACAAGTCCCAGTCTATGCATGTTTTACCACTTCCAGATGTCCAAAATTGTACTCGGGTTACAATAGCCTAGAAAAACTTTCTGTAGAAGAAAGCTTATAATTTCTAAATAATAACTTGAATTTTTTATTTCAATTAAAAATTAATTGGTCCCAAGGCCCTAGGCACCAGACTAGCACCAGTAGTGCCAAGCTCCACACTGCCCAACTACATGGATTCAAGCTCCAGGCCTGCTTCAGAGGACTCAAGCTCCAAGCACCAGGCCAGTCCAGCCAAGGACTCCAGCAAAAACTCAAAACATCACAAAGGAAGATAGCACAAGAGGAAGAAAGGAGCAAAGGAACTATAAAACAATTAACAAAATGGCAGAAATCCATTAACAAAGTGGCAGTAGGCTCTCACCTATCAATAGTTATTTTATTTTTGTAGAGACAGGGTCTCTTTATTAGTCTGTTCTCATCTGGGACTGGGTAATTTATAAAGGAAAGAGATTTAATGGACTCACAGTTCCACATGGCTGGCGACGCCTCACAATCAGGGTGGAAAATGAAGAAAGAGCAAAGGGACTTCTTACATGGCAGAGGGCAAGAGAGAGCTTGTGCAGGGGACCTCCCATTTATAATACCATCAGATCTCGTGAGACTTACATTCACTACAACGAGAACAGCGCCAGAAAGACCCGCCCCTGTCATTCAATTACTTCCCACTGGGACCCTTCTATGACATGTGGGAATTATAGTAGCTACAATTCAAGATGAGATTTGGGTAGGATCACAGCCAAACCATATCGGTCTCATTGTCTTATCCAGGCTGGTCTTGAACTCCTGGCCTCAAGTTATCCTCCCACCTGGGCCTCCCAAAGTGCTGGGATCACAGGCATAAGCCACCATGGCCAGCCACAACTTGAATTTTTTAAAGTAATATTATATTGAATAATAATACTTAAGATTTTTGCCTTCTTTTTAAAGAATACCATGAAATAGAGATGGTAATAAATATGAATTTTTAATGTACAAAAGTCTTCAGAGATAACAGTCCAACATATTTCAAAGTGTATTCTTTAAATTGTCTAATTTAGAATTACTGAGGCTTTTGTCCAATGAATCCAAATCTCTAGAGGTGGAGTCCAGGAATATCAATTCTTATAACACTCACAGATGTGCATCTGAAAGTTTGAGACCCATTAATCTAGTCTAATTTTTATCCTAGTCAGAAAATGTATCAGCAACATCTTCCAACAGATATCCCAAGCGAAACATCCCAACCCAGCATCCCGGAGCAAGCCAATCTCTACTTAAACACTTCAGTAAGGCAAATCATGAGAGAATACTCATTCTATTTTCAGATGGCTCTAAATTCTAGAAAGTTCTTTCTTAATATCCTGTACCCCCAAACACAATATTGGAGCCCTGAGTCCCTGGCCAAGTGTCATCTCTCATACTTTTTCATACAATACCCCTCCAACCTTTATCGGCACCTTCACCATCTGAAAGACCAAGAACTACAAGCCTTGGGAACCCACCTTCCTCCTCATCAGGCCTAAGCCTGAGATGGAATGGCTGCTGGCCTCAGCCGCTGCCTCTGGTTCTGCTTTAGAGAAGCTGATATTTCTACAGCCTATGTTCAGGCTGACTTTGGAGACCAAAAATTTTATTCCAGGAGATTTCTGTTAATCCAAGCAGCTAGCAAGAATAACTCCTAGCCTGGGCAACATGGTGAAACCCCGTCTCTATAAAAAAAATACAAAAATTAGCCAGGCGTGGAGATGTGTGCCTGTAGTCCCAGCTATTTGGGAGGCTGAGGCAGAAGGATTGCTTAAGCCAGGGAAGTGGAGGCTGCAGTGAACTGAAGTCACACCACTGCACTCCAGCCTGGGTGACAGCAAGAATTTATCTCAAAAAAAGAAAAAAAAAAGCAAGAATAACTTGTAATCCCAGCACCTTTGGAGGCTAAGGCAGGAGGATCGCTTGAGACCAAACTGGGCAACAAAGCAAAACCCTATCTCAACAAAAAATAAAAATAAAAAATTACCAGGGCATACTGGCATGCACCTGTAGTCCCAGCTACTTGGGAGGCTGAGGCAGGAGGATTGCTCAGCCCAGAAGTTTGAGGCTGCAGTGTGCCGTGATTTCATTCCAGCCTGTGTGACAGGGCAAGACCCTGTCTCAAAAGACACACACACACACACACACACACACACACAGACACACACGTGCAAGTGCTCCCTTATCAAACTAGGCTAATAAACCTCTCTAGGTGAGAAGCTGAACATTTAACACAGAGGCAGAAACCACAGGCCCACTTTTTTTGAGAGCTTAAATGGGGAAGGGTCTGCCATAAAATCATTTTGTTCCAGCCATGTCCTCAGTTTTGGGGAAAAATGGAAGAGGGGCGTAATTCTGAGTGTTCTGAGGTAGTTCTAGATGCAGTTACTTCTGCTACTGTAATAAATAAATCCCCAAATTTCAGTGACTTAACATAGTAACTCTCACCTTCATGCAGGGCAATGGCTGCCGGGGTGGGGCATAGTCACTCGGGGACTCAGGCTAACAGAGGCCCCACTCTCTGAAAACACCTTGCTTCCAAGGTCACCATGATTATTAGCATTCAGCTAGCAGATAGAATAAGCCAATGGTAGACAATTTTTAGGTTCATCCCCGAACATGCAGTATACTCATGCATCACTTAATGATGGGGATATGTTCTGAGAAATGTGTCCTTAGGTGATTTCGTCTTTGTGCCTACACAAACCTAGGTGGCATAGCCTACTACACACCTAGGCTAGATGGTATGGCCTGTTGCTCCTAGGCTACAAAACTGTACAGCATTTGACTGTACTGAATACTATAGGCATTGTAACACAGTGGTAAGCATTTGTGTATCTAAACATAGAAAAGGTACAGTAAAAATACAGTATTATCATCTGATGAAACCACTGTTGTATATGCATCCGCCCATTGACTGAAACGTCGTTATGCAGTGCGTGGTGGTACATCACTTTTGCCTCTGTACAATTCACAGAACTCAGGCATGTGGCCACACCTGGCTTCTAGAAGAGCTGGGAAATGCAGTCTGTTTGCCAACGAGGAAAGGAAAATAATGTGACTCAACCTGTCCAAGCTTCCGTCTACTATCAGACAGGCATCTGCAGGTTGTGTGAGTAATTATGGTGTCAGCCCGTCAGTAGACAAAAGCAAGAGGCCTCTAGGGTCTTTATTTCCTGGAGCGCTCTCTGAAACTCTATTCTGCCAAATGTGCCCATGGATCTCTTAGAATCTTCCTTTGGTCTTCAACCTCCACAAATTCCTAAGACAAACTGAACACTTTTTTGAGGAATTGGTATTGCTACCAATTCCTTTCAAAAGTACCTCATGACATCAATTGTTATTGTTAGACCCTGTGTTTAAGCCAGTTTTATGGTGTTCGCTGTGTATGTCTCTGGGACTGTCAGATACACATTTTCCTGAATCCGAAGACACGAGGGCGGAGTCCCTTACTGTCTTCGTAAGGGAAGCCTTAGTGAAATCAGGTGTCTGATTCCCTCTGTCTAGGAAAGCCCTGGGGTAAGGTACCAGACCTTCTGCATTTCCTCAGCACTTATCTCAGCACTGTCACTTAGCAGGCACCCAATATAAGTATGTTATGTTGAATTCTATTAAATTGCTTCTAGGTTTAACAAGAGTCATTTAATTTTGTAACTCTCTCCAAGTGAGACAGGTTCTCACTCTGTCACCAAGGCTTAAGTATAGTGGTGCAATCACAGCTCACAGCAGCCTAAACCTCCCAGGCCCAAGCGATCCTCCCACCTCCACCTCGTGAGTAGCTGGGACTACAGATGTGTCACTCCACCTGACTAATTTTAAAATTTTTTGTAGGGGCTGGGTCTTGCTATGTTTCTCAGGCTGGTTTCAAACTGCTGGCCTCAAGCAGTCGTCCCACCTTAGCCTCCCAAAGTGCTGGGATTACAGGTATGAGCCACCATGCTTAGCCTCTCTCCAATTTTTAATTGAAATTTTTATTGAGATAGTTGTAGGTTCACATGCAGAAATAATGTAGAAAATCCCCTGTGTATTTGCTTTGTTTCCTCCAATGGTAACATTTTGCAAAAGTATAGTATACAGACAATCAGGATACTGACATAGACACAATCTACCAGTCTTATTCATATTCCTCTTGTTTTACCTGTACGTGTATGTGTGAAAGTGCTATGCAATTTTATCACCTGTGTAGGTTTGCACATCCATCACAACCAAGATGCAAAACAGTTTCAATGCCATAAGGATCTCTAGCGTTGTCCTTTTTTTTTCTTTTTCTTTCTTTTTATTTATTTATTTTTTTGAGTTGGAGTCTCGCTCTGTTGCCCAGGCTGGAGGGCAGTGGTGCGATCTCTGCTCACTACAACTTCCGCCTCCCGGGTTCAAGCAATTTTCCTGCCTCAGCCTCCTGAGTAGCTGGGACTATGGGTGTCTGCCACCAAGCTCGGCTAATTTTTTTTTTTTGTATTTTTAGTAGAGACAGAGTTTCACCATGTTGGTCAGGCTGGTCTCAAACTCCAGACCTCAAATGATCTGCCCACCTTGGCCTCCCAAAGTGCTGGGATTACAGGCATGAGCCATCTTGCCCAGCCCATTGCCCTTTTCTAACCACACTCACCTCCCTCCCACCCTTTCACCCTGAGTCCTTAACTCCTGGCAAACACTAATTCGCCCACCATCTATAACATGTTACCTTTTTAAAATGTTGTATAAATAGAATTACACAGTATGTAAACTTTTGGAATTTTTTTTTTACTCAGTAATTCCCTGGTGAGTCAACCAAGTTGTTTTGTGTACTAATAGCTGGCTCTTTTTATTCTATTGCTGAGTATGCTATGCTATGTATGTACCACAGTTGGTTTAACCACTCACCTGTTGAAAGACATCTAGGCTGATTATAGTTTTGAACTATTACAGATAAAGATATATATTCATGTACAGGTTTCTTCTATTTTTTATAGTTCTAGTTTTTAGGGAAATATTGTGACTGAAACTATCCATCAACCCTCATGGTCTGAAAAGTCCTGGTGCCCTCAGTAATAGCTACTTCTCCTTCCCTTTGCCACTGCCTCACATCCTTTTTTTTGGCAGCACCCTCACTCCACCCTAGCATAGAGTTTAACCTCTCTGGCTTTATCTTCTTCATATGTCTTTTGTTGTGAAACGTTTATTTAGTAGTCCAGTTTTACTTTGTACCTAATAGACTTGGATTTGAACCTTGAATCTCCTTTCTCTTACTCACTGCTTTTTTTCTGGATCCTGAAACTTTTTTGCCCCACCCACTCTCACACTGAGCTCCCTGTGGGCCCCCGAGGTCCTCACCCTGGGCTAGGCCTCACCAAGGGAAAGAAGGTCAGATACATTCTTGACTTTACTTCATATTTACTAGGCAGAAATTCCACTTTAGCCTGTTCATGGACACTCAGGAGACAGCACTTTGCATAAGCCACTAGGTCAAGATTTATTCAGTTTACCAATATTATTTTGTACGTGTACTTATGGAATATCACTGTTTGCTTTGGAAGTAGAGCTGAATTCTGCATGTGCACAAAAAGACCATGATAGAGCAAATATTACCTGTCTTAGTCCATTGGGGCTACTGTGGCAAAATACCATAAACTGAATAGCTTATAAACAACTGAAATTTACTTCTCATAGTTCTGGAGCTTGGGAAGTCCGAGATTAAAGTGCCAGCAGATTTGATGTCTAGTGAGGCCTTATTTCCTGGTTCCATAGATTGTGTCTTCTTGGCATATCTTCAAATGGTGGAAGAGCAAAGGAGGTCCCTGGGGTGTCTTTTGTCAGGGCACTAATCTCATTCATGAAGACCTTGCTCTCATGAGTTAATCATCTCCCAAGAGGGCCCAGTTCCTAAAACCATTACACTGGGGGCCAGGTTTCAACATATGAATCTGCGGGGAGGGTGGAGGTGGTGGGGGGGCAGGTAGGGAGGGAGACACAAACTTTCACACCATAGCAATACCCAAAGTATATAATTAATACTAATATAGCTGGGCTCAGTGGCTCACACCTGTAATCCCAGCACTTTGGGAGGCCAAGGCAGGGGACTTGCTTGAGCCCAGGAGTTTGCGACCAGCCTGGGCCACACATGGCAAAACTCTGTCTCTACTAAAAATACAAAAAAGTTAGCCAGGTGTTAGTTGTGGCATGCACCTGTATTCCCAGCTACTTGGGAGGCTGAGGTGGGAGGATCACTTGCGCCTGTTAGTGAGAGGCTGCAGTGATCCATGATGGTGCTACTGCACTCCAGCCTGAGCAACAGAGTGAGACCCTGTCTCCAAAAAAAATATTTTTTCTAGTACTAATATAAAGGAAGGCTCTAGGGATGTTCCACAGTCTCTATTCTTGTTTTTATACAGGATATAATTCACTTAGTTGCCTATATGAAACCTAGAAGGTAAGGTTACTGAGGGACACCCTGATAGGACAAGATTGTTCTTAGCACCAAAATAACGCAGGGATCTGATATCCAAGCTATGGTAAGAGCCCTGCTCATGTGTCTGCCTGCCTAGTGCATACCTCCAGTCCTTATTGCTGGCCTTCATGTATATATGCTTCTTGGTAGAAGAGCTAAGGCAGAACTGGCTTGTCTGTCATAATATAAAAGAGTCTTGGAAAATGTCCAGGGTGCAGGGTCTAAAACCCCTCGTGGCCTTTGGAACACCAAGCTCTGTGCCAAAGGGTGGAAGGCTGCCCTGCCGCACCACAAATCTAAGCCCAGAGCATAAAACCCCTCCTGGCTTTGATGGAATCCAGGGCTCATGACATAAAGCCCCTCGTGGCTTCTGGAATGTGCACAGACTTGCTGGTTGCTCTCCCAGGCTCGTAAACATGTTCTCCATTGTTTCCAGCAGCAGAGCATATTCTATATGCGTCAAAGAAAACGCTAAACCGTCACAGCTACATTTGATGCACTACTACCTTTCTACCCCCACATCCTCACGTCCTCACCACCTGCTTCTTTGTTTGATCACCAATAAATAGTGTGGGCTCCCAGAGCTCGGGGCCTTTGCAGCTTCCACACCAGCATTGGCCCCCTGGACCCAACTTATGTACTCTTAACCTGTCTTTTCTCATTCCTTTGACTCCGCCAGACTTCAAAGCCCCCATGGCCTGGTGTTGGGTCTGATCACCCCAACATATGCTAGCTTTAGCTTACCTAAGAAATATTATAATTGTTCCAGATGGCCCCTGCATTACATGAGGAGGTAGGGCAAGAAAGAATTGTGTGTACCTACTTTCCCTAAACTACCTCCAATGATTCACTCAACACCCAGCAGTAGAATTCTCTCCTTCAGGATAGATGTGAAGGCTGGATGCAGTAGTGATAACCCAGCTGGCTCCAGCTTCAGTTGCTTGTTCAAGGGGAAAGACCAAGGCATGAAGGTGGCCTCACAGTATCAAGCAGGATGTGCACCCCAGCAGCCTAGCCTGTGGCCAGGGCCATGTCCTTCTGCTGATCAAGTGGAGAGATGGATATAATATTCTAAAGATCTGAAGACAGAGATAGCTGAAATTTGAGAATAAAAAATGTGAAAGTATAGAACAGGAGTCTTGTGGCTTGAGAGCAATTCACATGAAAAAGATCCACGGCTTTTTGTTAACAAAAAGTCCAACATGAACAAATAAAAATTTAAAATTATAATAGTTCCAAATAGAAATGAATTCTCTTGGTCCAGGATGGAAGGCTTCAGCTCAGTCTTGAAGGAAAAATAACATAAGACTTAAATATCTAGACAAAAAGGAACAGAGAGAGCACTCCCAGTGGAGGGAATGACATGACTAAGCTGTGGTGGGATGCCTCTGACATAGACAGGAGAACATAAGAGACCCGCTTGACCAGTTAGGGAAATATCTTCTGGCTATTCCCTCCCCCTGTAACAGATAAAATGAAAATAAACTATTCTCACTGCTATGGTCTGAATGTTTCAATATCCCCCTCTTCCATGCCTCCTCCCCCAAATTCATATCTTGAAACTTTATCCTCAATGGGATAATATTAAGGGTGGAGTCTTTGGGAGGTGATTAGGTCATGATGGCTCCGCCCCCATAAATGCGTTTACTGTCCTTTTAAAAGGGGCACGAGGCTGGGCGTGGTGGCTCACACCTGTAATCCTAGCACTATATATATATATACACTATATATATACACACACACATATATATACTATATATATACATATATAGTATATATACACATATATACTATATATAGTATATATACACATATATACTATATATAGTATATATACACATATATACTATATAGTATATATACACATATATACTATATAGTATATATACACATATATACTATATATATCCTAGCACTATATATATACACATATATATGTGTATATATATGTGTATATATATGTATATGTATGTATATATATACATATATATGTATATATACACATATATATGGTGCTAGGATATATATATTATATATATAATATATGTATATATAAAATATATATATATATTTTAAACAAAACAAAAAGAGGCACAAGGGAGCTTCTACTATGTAAGGACACATAGGAGGCACCATCTGTGAGGAAGGGGTCCTCACCAGACACTCAATCTTTTGGCACCTTGGTCTTGAACTTCCCAGCCTCCAGAACTGTGAGTAGTAAATTTCTATTGTTTATAAATTACCCAGTATAAGCTATTTTGTTTAAAAAAGCCCAAATAGATTGAGACATTCACTACTGAAGGGTCCCTAAACTTGTAGAAATTATTTCCCAATAGTTTTTCTGCATTTTAAAAAATAATGAAATTCTTACAAAAGAGATCCAAGTTGCTTATTTTAGTTTAAACTCACAGTGTTATTTTTATGGCTACAGCAGAGTGACTGTGTGCTTATTCATTAAAATTCCCAGAAAACCTTAAGCCTTGATAAATTTATACTTCAGGCCTTTGGACTTCTCTTTTCTTGCCTTGATTTTAGGTATCGACTGAATGTCAATATCTGAATGTCAATATCTAAATGTCAAGTTGAATATCAGTCAGAGTTGGGGAACATTAAGTTGCTGTTATGCTAAAGGCCTTAGGCTGGGAGAGGGGAGATTAAAAGATGATTTTAGATTATAGGATAGGGGTTCATGAAAGCATCTCTGAAAAAAAGTCCAAATCACCAAAAGCTGGATTATCCGTAAGGAAATCTCATTAGAAATGATTTTAGCTGGTGAGTCTACCAGTCAGGATAGTTGCCAAGTTATTTGCTTCCATGAGCAAGGAGTCTGAAAAATTGACTTTAGATGGTTAGTCAGTCACTGATGCTCATACGGAGATCTGCCAAAGAATCTTTGAGGCACAGAGAGCCACATGGCTGCAGAAGGCCTCAATCCAAATTCTCAAAATATTAGGAAAATACATGAATAGGACTAGTAAAATATACTGTTTATATTCCTTAGAGGTAACATTAACTATTTTTTTTCTGTTGCTTTAGGCAAAGATTTTTGCTTAAGGCAAAAATAAAAGAGATGCCAGAAATGTATTACTGTAAATAAACACCACTGCTATGTGTGAAAAGATCAATCATTCACTCAACAAGCATTTATTAAGCATGAGTGTTAAGTTCTGGAGACACAAAGATGAATAAACCAAAGTTTTTGCCCTCAAACAGCTCATAGCTTAGAGCAGAAGTCAATAATTGCAAAACTTTTATAGGGCAGCAGCCCCCAACCTTGTTGGCACTAGGAACTGGTTTCCTGGAAGACAATTTCTACATGAAAGAATTAGGGGGGAAGGGGTTTTGGGATGAAACTGTTCCACCTTAGATCATCAGGCATTGGATTCTCATAAAGAGAATGCAACCGGCTGGGTGTGGTGGCTCATGCTGTAATCCCAGCACTTTGGGAGGCCAAGGCAGGTGGATCGCCTGAAGTCAGGAGTTCGAGACCAGCCTGGCCAACATGGTGAAACACCGTCTCTACTAAAAATACAAAAATTAGCTGGACGTGGTGGCCTATGCCTGTAATCCCAGCTACCCAGGAGGCTGAGGCAGGAGAATTGCTGGAACCCGGGAGGCAAAGGCTGCAGTGAGCTGAGATCTCACCACTGCACTTCAGCCTGGGCAACAGAGCAAGACTCCATCTCAAAAAAAAAAAGAGAATGCAACCTAGATCCCTTACATGCACAGTTCACAATAGGGTTCCCACTCCTATGAGAATCTAATGCCACTGCTTATCTGACAGGAGGCAGAGCTCAGGCGGTAATGCTCACTTCTGTGACCCTCACCTCCTGCTGCACAGCCCAGCTCCTAACAGGCCATGGACCTGTGCCCAGCTGCAGCCTGGATGTTGGGCACCCCTGTAATATAGGGGCTATAATGGAGGCGAGCATAAAGCATGGAGAAGGCACAGAGAAGGAAGCAAGTTTGGAGAGGATAGTCAGGGAAGGACTGATGGAAAAGACCTTTGGACTGCATCTCAGAAGATGAAGAGGAGTCACCCCATGCAAGCAGTGCATTCTGAACAGGGGAAAAGCATCCCGAAGCATCCCAGAGCATGAAGGTGTGCAACCAATTTCACATCAATTCAGTTAGTAAGCTCTTCATAGCATAACTTTAGCATAACTTTTTTTATTTAGATGTTTCCTTTTTAAATTTACTTTTCTTAATGTTTCAGAGAAAGTGTGTGGGAGTAGGGTTGGGGTGTTACTCAATGAACAGCCAAAGCAATCTACCATTATGGAGTCTAAAGTACTCGCGATGAGATGTTCTGAATGTAATCTGCCAACCTTGTTTCCCTAAGGGAATCTTTGGCAGAACTATATAAATGAGATCATGACCATTAGAAAAATGGCATTTTAAACTCTGGTCTCTATCTCAAAGAAGAAAAATATTCTTTTTGAAAATCACATAGTCAGCTTTTGACTATTCAGAGAAATCAGGCTGAAAATTAGGATGATGAAACCAGGAAAAATAGGGAAAAGGAAAACGGAAACAACAGATAACTTAAATTTTAAAAAAATTAGAATAAAGTAGAAGAATTAAAATCAAGCATATTTTTTACATTAACTGTGAATGGACTGAATTTGCCAATTAAAGTCAGAACTGGGTGATTGAATTTAAGAAATTAAAACTGACCTGGCCAGGCACGGTGGCTCATACCTGTAATCCCAGCACTTTGGGAGGCCGAGGTTGGCGGATCATGAGGTCATGAGATTGAGACCATCCTGGCTAATACCGTGAAACCCCATCTCTACTAAAAAGAAAAAAAAATACAAAAAATTAGCTGGGCACGGTGGCACGCTCCTGTAGTCGCAGCTACTCAGGAGGCTAAGGCAGGAGAACCATTTGAACCCGGGAGGTGGAGGTGGAAGTGAGCAGAGATCATGCCACTGCACTCCAGCCTGGACAACAGAGCAAGACTGCATCTCAAAACAACAACAACAACAACAACAACAAAAACTGACCTAAATGCTATTCCTAAGAAATACTTGAAACACAAGGACACAAAGGAAGTTGGATGTTAATTGAAATGTATGAGTTATCTCAGAATGCACGTTTGCTCATAATTTTAACTTCTTTTCTCCATCAAACTTCTTGCTTAAAATGAAGTTATAAAAATCAAATTAGCAGTTATAAGTACTACTAATACTCATCTACAACAAAATTGTCTAACAGAAATATAAAGACTATGTCTTATATTTAGGGTCTTATATAATAGGGTTTATTGAGGAATATAGAAATTACATTTGATACTTCTACAGAGAAAATTTAATACAAGAAATGGGTTACACAAGTGTTGGAGGGATGAAAGAACAATAAGAGATCAATGAAGTGACGGAGATAATAATGGCAGGAAACAGCTGCCACTGCTATGGTTGGGGAAGCAAGAGAAAAGTTGGGGATCTCAGAATCTACATGTTTGGAAAAGACATCATGGCCTTGGGTCTTGGAAAGGGGGTGCTGCCCAGCTGGTGCTGATGCCTCAGAAGGAGTGAAAGGTAGTTGATCCTGTGCATACCAGAAAAAAGCTAGAGTCTGTAACCAGCTGTCCCTGCTGGGATTAAGGGCTTGTTTCTGGAGTGATAGTGATGAATAGAGCAAACCTAACAGGAAGAAGGAATTCCCTTTTCCTTGTTTTAGTTCATTTGCACTATTATAACAAAATACCCAAGGCTGGGTAATTGATAAAGCACAGAACTTTATTTTCTCGCAGTTCTGGAGGCTGGGACATCCAAGTTCAAGGCACAAGCAGGTTCAGTGTCCAGTGAGAGCCCAGTCTGTGCTTCCAGAATGGTACTTTCTTGCTGCATCCTCTGGAGAGACGAATGCTGTGTCCCTACATGGCAGAAAGTGGAAGAGCAAAGCATGAAGCCTCTTTTATAAGGTCCTTAGCCCATTCGCAAAGCAGGGTAGCCCTCATGACCTAATCTCCTCTTAAAGGACCCATCTCTTAATTCTATCATGTTGAACATTAAGTTTCAACACCTGTATTTGGAGGGGCACATTCAAATCATAGCACCCCTCTTTCTGCCCTTTTTTATAACATCTTCTCTTGGCAGAGTCCAACAAGAAGCCAGCTGGTAAAGAAGGGTGGATTTGGAGTTGAGTTATTATAGGTAAATTACCAGTACCGTCCATCCCTATACGTGTTCACACATGAGAACAAGACACTCCTCTGTATATGTTTGAACTTCCAAATCTCTAACATCTTTATGCCACTAACATCTTTATGCTTCTGCCTGACAAGATGCAAGTACCCTTAGTACAAATGAAGACACTCCAACACCCGTCTCCTCCCCAAAAAAGAAGGCACGAAGTTACAGGAGTCATGATATTCACTTATGGCAGAGGACCACAGTATTTGTGAAGGATGTTAATTCTTCTACTTCAGTCATAATCCCACCTGCCTGTAGAGTATAATACAAAGACTGTATTATAAAGTTACCAGTAAGAGGAAAAAAGGAGGAATAAACAAAGAAAATAGCCAGGAAGAAAATGTACAGAGCTGTGACAATCTTTCACCCCTTCTGAGGCATCAGCACCAGCTGGGCAGCATCCCCTTTCCAAGACCCAAGGCCATGACCTCTTTCCCAATGTGTAGATTCTGAGGGCCCCAACTTTTCTCTTGCTTCCCCAACCATAGCAGTGGCAGCTGTTTCCTGCCATTATTATCTCCGTCACTTCATTGATCTCTTATTGTTCTTTCATCCCTCCAACACTTGTGTGACCAATTTCTTGTATTAAATTTTCTCTGTAGAAGTATCAAATGTAATTTCTATATTCCTCAGTGAATATAGGAATGTGTCTTCTCCAAATTCATCGTCGATATTTTTACCTTATGAAATGGCCCACATTTACTCTCAAAGATCTGAATCCTCAATTGTCCTTTCTTTATTTGATTGCAGCTGTGTTTTTCATCAGCTTTTACTATTGGATAAGTTCTAAGGGGTGCCCCTAGAGACTCCTCTGGCTTCCAGACATAGTTTTCTCTGCCTCACTGCATGGCAGCAACCCAATTTCTCCTGCATAGTTAGGATCCATCTCTCCAGCCAGTTAGGTAACTTCTTTGCCTGTTTACCTAAGATTTTTGAACACTTAATCCGCTGCTAGTCCAGAATTAAATATGTGAAATTTTACTCTATTTATAAGCTAACAAGTTAGCTTACCACAGTTTTGTGGATACTAGCAGAATAAAAGTCTCCTGGATCAGACACAAAGGATTGTAATGAGCAAAGGATTGTTTATTACTCAGAGGAATAGCAGTAGCCAGAGAATCCAGCATTTTTCACCAGTTCTCTGAGCCCTAATTCCCACAGAACAGCATGAAGAAGGCCAGATGACACATGCAAACAAAGTGGGTTTCGTTACAGGAGAGGAACCCTGCATTTAGGTAATTTGAATCTTTTCTAATAGCCAGTGAGCATACCCTTTGTTCTGAAGAAAGACACTATCTCTGCTTTCCAAAGCTGTAAAAAAATGTGATGCTTAGGCCAGGCGCAGCGGCTCATGCCTGTAATCCCAGCACATTAGGAGGCCAAGGTGGGTGGATCACCTGAGGTCAGGAGTTCGAGACCAGCCTGACCAACAAGGTGAAACTCCGTCTCTACTAAAAATACAAAATTAGCCAGGCATGGTGGCAGGCGCCTGTAATCCCGGGTACTCGGGAGGCTGAGGCAGCAGAATCACTTGAACCCGGGAGACGGAGGTTGCAGTGAGCTGAGACTGTACCACTGCACTCCAGTCTGGACAACAAGAGCGAAACTCCATCTCAGAAAAAAAAAAGAAAAAAAAAGTGATTTTTCTTCAAAGGCAGAAACTATATCTTCCAACTGTTCACTATGTAATCATACTTGAGAAGATGGTCTGGAGCAAAGGGCACTCAGTGCCTAACTTGCAATACCTGCAGAAACCAAGAGAACGTTGGAGAATTGTGACTCAGCGCTGCTTACTTTATGTCACTGTTTGGCTCAGGACGAACCACCCTAGAATGTCCTCTTTGGCATATTGATTATTAGCTGTTTATTTTGAGAAACTGCAGAAAGCAGAGTAACTCTGAAAAGCTGCCTTTCTGTAAAAGAAATTTACATCTATAAAGGAAATTTCTATGAGTCAAGGTATCTCTATCAGGAAGAGATTATTTAACCCAAGCTTGCCCAACCCACAGCCCAGGATGGCTTTGAATCCAGCTCAACACAAATTCATAAACTTTCTTAAAACATTATGAGATTTTTTTGCAATTTTTTTTAGCTCATTAGCTATTTTCACTGTTAGCGTATTTTATGTGTGGCCCAAGACAATTCTTTTTCTTCCAATGTGGCCCAGGAAAGCCAAAAGATTAGACACCCCTGATGCAACCTATATCAGGTTACTCTGGAGACAACCTTTATTACCTGATATTTTTTTCTGTACAACAAGGCAAGCCTTATTCGCCATGCATTTCTTACCCTCACTCTCCTGTAACCTATTTCCACCACCCCGTAGAAATCCCAAGCTCCTGTTCCTTTCTGTAGGTCAGATTGTTTTATTATATAAGCTTCAATTATCTAATCCTTTGAGTCTCATATTTCTGTGTGATTCTCATGCATACATAATATAATTGAAATTGTTTTTCTCCTATTAATCTGTCTTATGGCAATTTAATTTGTAGCCCAAAGAACCTGGAAGGGTAGGGAGACACCATTCTCCCAACACCAGCTACATTAGGAAACAGATACATAATAGACTGGCTCCAAGAAAATTCACTCTGTTCATTACCATAGGTTTATCCTTAACCCTAATTGTTTCCTGGTGAAGAGGATGGACCACATGGAACTACAGGGTCTTCTTTATCCTAGAGAAGGTGTCTCTAAGTCTTACAACACTAAAACTTGGCCTAGTAGCCTTCTTTGCACCATCCCTTTAGGACCACACCAAAATTGTAGGTATGGCAAATAGGACGAGGCAAAAACAAAACAAAACAAAGTCCCTCAAAAATCTAACCCAAAAAAGAAAAGAAAGGAATGGAGTAGACCTGCCCAGAGCCAAATCAAAGCCACTTCTCATCACTCCTTAGAAATCAACAACCATAACCTTCTAGTCGGCCATCAGCACTATCTCCTCCCTAGAGAAGACATTTGTGGTTTCTGTGCCACTTTTCCTAGACTCCAGATATTAGAAAATAATCTCCATTTACCCAAATCAGGAAGGGGAAAACATCACCTTATAGAAGAATAAAAGCTTCTTCTATCAGTCATTTTTCACCTTGTAGTTCAAGGACCTTCACTGAAAATAGGACTTCTATCATGTTGCTGAGAGAACATCTGGAGAGATAATTTAAAACTGGGATTGTCAAGATAACACCACCCATGCGTGTACCCTTTTGGACAGGGTTTTAATTCATTGTGGTTGGTCTGAGCCCGCTGGGAGCTGAGTTCTGCACTGAAAGGCACAATAAGATTGCCTGACTTTCTATGTGCCTGTGTCATCAATCAACTCTGTGGTTGATGAAATGACATAAAATAATCAGATAAGCCTCTGATGCAAAGATCACAGTGACAAAAAGTAGTGAGACGAAATAGAGCTAGCACAAATTCATTCCTTTGTTTAAAACTTTAAGCCAGAGAGCTTGTGAACCCAGGGTATTGTCATTCAATATCAGGATTTAACATTTATAACCAAACACTGGATTATAGCCATGCTAAAAGATAAATATTCCAAGAGTCTCACAACTTAGAGTCACCTTAAACATGATTAGTTTCAGGGGTCACAAACTGACCATGGGCCATGTAGTGTGTAGACACATTGTGGGGCCTGCAGTTTGGATTCCTTTTTCAAATGGAATTTGATAGCACGTTTAAGAATCAGAAGGTTTTAGGGGGATGGGGGACGGATAGCATTAGGAGAAATACCTAATGTAAATGATAAGTTAATGGGTGCAGCAAACCAACATGGCACATGTATACATATGTAACAAACCTGCACGTTGTGCACATGTACCCTAGAACCTAAAGTATAATTTAAAAAAAGAAAAATAAATAAACTTACATACATACATACAAAAAAAATCAGAAGTTTTTACATAAAAAAATGAAGATTTCTGGCTTCTCTTGAAAAATCAAAAGATTTTTCAACACAGGACTCACATTCCCGCATGAAAACTGTCTATTGGTCTGAGTAAAAATGCTGCTCTTTAGAAGAAATATGCACAGACGCCCCTCCTCCCTCTTGTGTCTCCAATGCAGAGGCCGAATGCCAGCCACTATTTGTCATGATACTGTCGCTATTTTCCTAGAGCTAAGGGGGAAATGAAGGGCTTCTTACACTTGGCTTCTTCTCTCATTCATATTTTTTTGCCTTGCCTCTGTAGGCATCTGAGTGTAGGGCCTAATTTAGTTGATGGTACCCCATCTTGATGTGTGGGTCCCCATATAACATCTCCAAGTACCACATCTTGATGTGTGGGTCCCCATATAACATCTCCAATCTATGCTTAATGACAGGCACTTAGCCCTTCCTGAGGCAGCCACCTGCATCTTTAGTCAGCTGTGAACATTAGAGAGTTCTTCATATTGAACTCAAACGTGTCTTCCTTTAGCTTCCCCTGGTCCTAGTACTCTTCCTGGAGCCATACACCATAGAGAGCACTAACAAATAACAAATACTGTACTCAAGTTTGTAAAGGACCTAGCTCAGTGCCTGGCATGCCATAGGTGCTCCATGAATGTTGTTGCCTTCCCTCTTCTTTTTTTTTTTCCCATTTCACAACTTTTCAATGAACATTTGTTGAGTGCCTATTTTGAGCAAGACATTGTACTGGGAGCTACAAATAAAAAAAGATGAATAAAACACAGTCCCTGAATCCTAGACATTTATAATCTAGTAGACTGAGACTGATCAGGGTGTATTCTCCTACAATGCTGGGCAAAATAGATGCACAGGACAGGACTCCCAAACTAGGATGGGACATGCTACTCGATTTTTAGAACTTATTTAGTTACATTTATTGTGGGGAAGCAGAGGAGTCCAGGAGTGCAGTATGAATACAGTCTAGTACCTAAAGGCTGGTGTGTCCTTTGGGAACAGAATCACACTGCCCATGGCTCAGTGAAGATATATAATAAATTTGGCTTTGTATCAGGGGATTAAGACCTAAAGAGACTTGGTATCAGTTGGAATACACCTTCTCTAATACTTTCATTTGGAAATCTTAGGAATGTGATACATTCTGAGATAGTAGCAAGCATAGTGAGAAAAAGGACAAAGAGAAAGGGCCCCGACCCTTTTTTAGTTTTGGTAGTTTACAAATAACATGGAAGACGGTTTCGAGGGTAGAGAGGCACCAGAGGCAGAGGCCGAACTTGGGACCAGAGGTCAATGTGCCCGCTGAGTGGGGTCCACGTTGCCCCTCCCCCACCCCAGGCGACCTTGTTTCCTATTAGTTGTGGCCTGGAGGATGACCTCAGTTTGTGACCTGGGCAACTAGAGAACGTGTAAGGTAAGATAGTTTACTTTAAAAGGAGGAATTCTGAGAAGTGGAGGGGATACGAGGGTTTTTGTGGGGGTGTTTACGTCTGTTTGGTCTTTTGTTTTTGTTTTGTTTTGTTTTTGAAATGGAGTCTTGCTCTATCACCCAGGTTGGAGTGCAGTGGCGCGATCTTGGCTCACTGCAGCCTCTGCCTGCCAAGTTCAAGTGATTCTCCTGCCTCAGCCTCCTGAGTAGCTGGGATTACAGGCATGTCCCACCACCCCTGGCTAATTTTTGTATTTTTAGTAGAAACGGGGTTTTGCCTGACATCAGGTGATCCACCCATTTTGGCCTACCAAAGTACTGGGGTTACAGGCGTGAGCCACCATGTCTGGCTTTGTGGGTTTTTGTTTTTGTTTTTGTTTTTTAACATAACTCTGTAGAGAGTGCTTCTGCTCCACTTTACAGGAGGAGAGGAGGAAGCCTCTTGTTTTACTCTGCCCCAATCGCCCTTGCCAAAGATTTCTGGCAAAGGACGCAAAAGAGTGCAAGAGCATAGCCAATCTGAGGAGCGGCACTAGGCAGATGAGCTTCCTGGCGTTGCAGAGGGAGAACCCAGACCAGGCCAGGCGCCACAGCCACACGCTGCACCCAAGGCTGTTTCCCAAAGTGGCACCTGCAAGTCTGCGGGTCCTGGACTGCTGGGCTGTTGAAGTACATTCGTGCACTGATAGAATGACGCCTACAATGGAACAGAGTCGAGCATTCAGGCAGGGGTAGATTGTGTGTCTGTGTGCACACTCTGTCTCCTGCACTCCACGTTTCCATCCTGGATACCTATACCGCATAAAATGGGTAAGTTTTTGAATTTAAAGGTCAAGGTCACAGACTTGCCTAGTCCTAAATATTTTATTCTGTATCTTTTCAGGGTGGATAAACTGCCCAACCTTTGTATTTGAACCATTAAGAAAAATGCATCTCAGGTCTTTTTAGAAATATATATAATTTCAAGAGTCAGGATTAGACTATGAATAAGATTGATGCCCACAAAGTGAACACAAATCTTAGTAATCTCTAAATAAACTAGATTCTACGTTTGGATCTAGAACAGGGAAAGCGAGGAGTCTGGTTACCTGCATCCTCTCCAAACTCCTCCAGAAGCTTATGTTCAAGTGCTACACTTGAAGAGGCATTTTAACTATTATTATTTTTCTTATATCTCTTCCTTTTCCAAATAGGAAAATTTAAGTTACTAATCAAACTGAAACTTGTTTCAAAGCTGGTAAATGGAATAGTGAATTTGCCCAAAACATGTCATGTGGAAAGGGAATGGAAATTTGTTGGTCTTTGTCCTAGGCAGCATATCCTATAAATCTCTCTCACACAACTAAAAGCACGAGCACATGAGGATATATGTACTAGGATATTTTCTGAAGAATTATTTTTTTCTTCTGTTAAAATTGTTAGGCCCGGTGTGGTGGCTCATGCCTGTAATCCCAGCACTTTAGGAGGCCGAGGCAGGCGGATCACCTGAGGTCAGGAGTTCAAGACCAGCCTGGCCAACATGGTGAAACTCCGTCTGTACTAAAAATACAAAAATTAGCCAGGTGTGGTGGCGCGCACCTGTAATCCCAGCTACTTGGGAGGCTGAGGCAGGAGAATCACTTGAACCCAGGAGGTGGCATTTGCAGTGAGCTGACATTGCGCCACTGCACTCCAGCCTGGGTGACAGAGCAAGACATCTCAATAAAAAAAAGTATTATATATGTACATTTCCATAATCAATATATAGTATTGTTTTATATGCTTAATTTTTATATAGTATATAATTTTATTCTGTATATTTTTCACTGAAGATTTTTAATATTGAAACATGTTACATATACATCTAGCCTGTCAGTTTAGTGATGGTATTCCATTATATGACATCACAGTTTACTGATTGATTCTTATAGCATGAAGCATTGTCTTTAATAGCAAAGAACTGAAAAAAGCATGTCTGCAAACAAAGATTAATGAATAAATAATGATATATCTGTATCAGAATATATGTAGCTATTATAAAGAATGAGGGAAAGGCATTAACTTGGAAAGATGTCCATAATAAATTGCTAAGTATATATTTTTTTGTTAAAAAATCTAAAAAACAGAACCTATATTATATACTGTATATGCATATGAGTTCATATAAACATGGAAAAACATTCCCAATGGACAGCCAGTAAAGTGAATACTAACAGATTTACATGGCAGTGGATCTGGATGTGAGAGGAGGAGACCATACCGTGTTACTCTGTATACTTCTCTATCAGCAGTCCCCAACCTTTTTGGCACTAGGGACCAGTTCCGTGGAAGACAGTTTTTCCATGGGGAGGGGCAGTTTGGGGATGAAACTGTTCCACCTCAGATCTTCAGGCATTGGTTAGATTCTCATAAGGAAAAGTACAAAAATTAGCCAGGTGTGGTGGTAGGTGCCTGTAATCCCAGCTACACAGGAGGCTGAGGCAGGAGAATCACTTAAACCCAGGTGGCAGAGGTTGCAGCGAGCCGAGATCGTGCCATTGCGTCCAGCCTGGGAGACAAGAGTGAGACTCCATCTCAAAAAACAAAAAAGGTTCTCATAAGGAGCGCAACCTAGATCCCTCACATGCACAGTTCACAACAAGGCCTGTGCTCCTATGAGAATTAAATGCCACTGCTGATCTGACAGGAGGTGGAGCTCAGAAGGTAATGCTTGCTTGCCTACTGCTTACCTCTTGCTGTTCACTTCCTGCTGTGTGGCTGGTTCCTAACAGGCCATGCACTGGTACCAGTCCATAGCCTGGGGGTTGGGGACCCCGTTCTATATTGTTCAATTTAACATGTATTACTTTTATAGTTTAAAACAGCAATAATAATAAAGCATTAAATTAAAAAAAATTGTGAACAATTTTTGCTTCAGATTCTTCTTTGTAGATGATTGGTCTTAACATAGCATCTCCCAAACATTCCTTCCTTCCCATGCCCACAAAAGTTCCAAGCTAATTCCCCATTCTTGTGCCAGATAATAAACTAATTTACACGAATGTGTGAATGGTTGATGTCATCTTCACTGTTACTCTTCACAGGGACATTTGAATATTTTGAACTGCTCTTGACAGGATGTAAGCTGTAACTTCCTTCATCTGAATGCTTCTCTAATTTCAGACAGAGTTGAGAGACTCTGGGAGCAGCTTTAGGGAAAGGAGTCCTTCTGGTAGCCCTCACTCTTGGACACATCACTGAACGCATACTCCAAGTACATGTGTCCAGCGTCCATCAGGGGAAAGAGTCCCTGTACAGTTCCTTATGATTACAATTTCAGGGGTCCCTGTTTCTTTCCATGTTGAAAAATTAAAAGGAGTTTCTACAGGTGCATCATCCTGTTCCAATGGAATCATCCAAACAGATTCTAGGAGGCCATATTTCATTTTCTGGGCAGCAAAGGCGGGAAGAGGATTTCATTTCTGTTTTCTTCCCCCTCACTACACATAAAGTTCCTGAATCTACAGAGAAATCGATGATTGCATTTTTACATTTCTCCTAGTGGACGGGCCACCTGGATTTATTCTGTGAAAATAGAACTGCTTGGACCATTCTCAACAAGCTGGGGCAAAGTGTCTATTAATAATGTTGGCAATATCTCCTAAGCTGATGTTCATGTCAGTGCTAATCCCCCTGAAAAGGCCCTGACATCCCAGGTCCTGCTTCTGATGGTAATAGTAGATACAGGCATTCATTGAGGCAATTGCACATTCACAATGCCCAAGAACTGCTCCTGGAAATGTTTCTGTTGATAGGTTGGTGTTTTTCAGCAGACTCATTTGGGTACTTTGAGTTGTGGTGAAGATGTGTGAAAATGATTTCATCTACATTTCAGGGTTACTTTAAATTCTGGGGGGAAGTGCCACCAGCAAGATTCTTGTCCCCACCTCACCCTACTGAGACCCTCACTTAAGGTCAAGAAGGCATCTGGTTGGCCCGAGCGGGATCCAGGGATTTGTTCTTATTTCTCTTGAGCTCAGTGCTGTCTTTGGCTCCTCACTGAATGTTGCTGCTTCGTGGATGTCCCCACAACAGAAACCCATTTAACAAAAAGAGACGGCCAAGAATATGAGGGTCATCACAGCACTCTTCACCTATATCCTTTAGAACAGTGTTCTCATCTAGAGCCAATTTTGTCCCCCAGAGAACATTTGGCAATGTCTGGAGACATTTTTGGTCATCAGCACTGGGAGGTGGAGGAGTAGATGCTGCTGATATTTAGTAAATAGAGGTCAGGAATGCTGCTAAACATCCTACAACGTGAGGACAGCTCCCCACAACCAAGAACTATCCAGCCCCAAGTATCAGTGATGACAAAATCGAGACACTTTGCTTTGATTCAGTCTATTGCTGGGGTGTAAGTCAAGTCTCCAGGGGGACTAGAGATTTTCACGTACTTTACTCTCCATTCCAGAAACTAAATGGGACTGAGTGTCTCTTGAGTTCTGTGATACCAAATTAGCATTAGAATAAAATCTTTCACAAGCATTAGATACATCACCTTCAGAGAATATAATGAGACATTTCTGAATCTGAATAAAGACATCTCTTTTGGTGTTATTGCAGCGTTGGACTAAACAAGGTAGAACCGTGTCACAACTCCTCTCAAGGGTTATTTCCTCCTTTCAAGGAGTAATCTGTGGGCCACTTGAATTAGAGTCGCCTGGAAAGCTTATTAAAAATGCTGACTCCTGAGCCCCATCCTCTGCCTACTATATCAGAATCTGAGAGTTCTACATTCTCTCCACCCTCACCTCATCAGCCTCCACCACATAGGAATGAGCAAATGCCTATGTGGTTCTTAGAACACTGCCTGACATCCAACAAATGTTAATGATTAATATTATTTACCATGATCATTGTTGGAGTATAATAAAAAATAAATATGTGGTCTTTATTCCCTCCTAAAACCCTTGGCATTTACTGTTGCTTGTATGCTACTTAGATGACTGCAGAGGCAACCTAGTTAGCTTCAGTATTGGGGCTGGTTGCCAGAAAAACTTTTTGATTAGAAGGTTAGAACTTTCAGCCCCATCTCCCCTCACACCTCTACACACAGGAAAGGGGTTAGAAATTGAGTGCAATTATCAACAGTCAATGATTTAATCAACTATGCCTACATGATGTGTGGTGGACATGGAAGGTATGAGCCTGCCCAGAAAAGACATGGACTCTCAGCATCCCAAGCCTCTATACCTTGCCCTAATGATTATCTCTCTCATTTGGCTTTTCCTGAATTGTACCCTTTATAAGTAAAGCATTTTCCTGAGTTCTCTGAGTCACTAGCGAATTATCAAACCCCAGTTGGTGGGGGGGAGTGCCATAGGAATCCCCAAACCAGTAGTCAGTTGGCCAGAAGTGTGGGTAGCCCTGGGACTTCATTTGTGGCTGACATCTAAAATGGGAGTAGGCTTGTGGTCCTGAGCCCTCAACCTATGAGGTCTGTGCTAACTCTGGGCAGTTAGTGTTAGAACTGGATTGAATTGTTGGGCACCGAGTTGGTGCTGGAGAATTGGAGAATTTGTTGTGTTGAAATGACATATTTGGTATCATAAACACACACACACACACACGCACACACACACACACGCACACACACACATAACTATCTTAGCCTAAGTTACAAAGAAACCATGGGAAGAGAGAATGAATCAGATACCAAGATAATAATACAATAAAATATTTAATAATTTATAATATTAATAAAATCTTAATAGGATAACTTTTCAATAATATCTTCAGCAAGTTAGCATCTGTGTGGTGGCTCACATCTATAATCCCAGCACTTTGGGAGGTCAAGTTGGAAGGACTACTTGAGCCCAGGATTTCAAGACTAGCCTGAGTAGCATAGTAAGATATGCTATCGCGACAAAAAATTAAAAAATAAGCTGTGCATGGTGGTAGATGCCTGTGGACCCAGGCTGAGATCCCAGGTTGAGGATGCAGTGACACTGTCTCAGAAAAAAAAGAAAGAATTTTCTTGTTTTTTTTTTTTTTTTTTTGATGGAGTCTTGCTCTGTCATCCAGGCTGGAGTACAGTGGCGCAATCTCGGCTCACTGCAAGCTCCGCCTCCCAGGTTCATGCCATTCTCCTGCCCCGGCCTCCCGAGTAGCTGGGACTACAGGCGTCCACCACCATGCCAGCTAACTTTTTTGTATTTTTAGTAGAGACGAGGTTTCACCGTGTTAGCCAAGACTGTCTCGATCTCCTGACCTCATGATCCGCCCGCCTTGGCCTCCCAAAGTGCTAGGATTACAGGCATGAGCCACCGCATCTGGCCCTTTTTTTTTTTCTTTCTAATGAGGTCTCACTATGTTGGCCAGGCTGATCTCAACTCCTGGGCTCAAGTGATCCTCCCACCTTGGCCTCCCAAAGTGCTGAGATTACAGGTATGAGCCACCATACCCAGCTCACTTTTATTCTAATTTCTGATTCCATATTGATGTTGTGCTTAGATATATCAACTGTAGAGACCCTATATTCAAAGCAAGATATTTTTAAAATGTCAACCTCCCCCAGAATGTTCCAAGATATTAAAAGAGACATTAACTCAGAATCTTTATTTCATCAGGAAAAATTTCTTCTATAAACAGTTAGTAACTCCCAAGGGCTGTCACTGGTACAATACTAAGAATATTGCCTCTGCAGAAATAAATGAATAACACATTTTTAGATGTTGGAATGATGTTATCTGCACATTATCTGTGGGAGGACAGAAGAGTCTCCATAGTCTCTACACATCATTTGCTGCTGCTTCTTTTTTTTTTTTCTTTTTTGAGATGGAGTTTCCCTCTTGTCACCCAGGCTGGAGTGCAGCGGCATGATTTCAGCTCACTGCAACTTCCGCCCCCTGGGTTCAAGTGATTCTCTTGCCTCAGACTCCCAAGTAGCTGGGATTACAGGTTCCCACCACTATACCCAGCTAATTTTTGTATTTTTAGTAGAGATGGGGTTTCACTATGTTGGCCAGGCTGGTCTTGAACTCCTGATCCACCCGCCTCAGCCTCCCAAAGTTCTGGGATTACAGGTGTGAGCCACCGCACCTGGCCATCATTTGCTTCTCAATGGCAGAACAACAATATGTGAACAGCAAGAGAGAAAATGTAAGACTAATTGCTTCAGGAAAGATAACTTTGGTACTGCAATTTAGCCATGAGGGACAAGTCTTAGTGGACAGCTGGTTCTTCATCCATCGGAAGACTGTGGTCATCTGTTCATTCTACTCTTTCTTCTCTGTGGATGAAGTTTTCCGTCATTGTCTTCACACTACCTTGACTTTCTCTGGATTCTATTGACTTAGACAGATTACTGGCTCCTAGTGGACTACTGCATCTGAGCAAATGCTTACTCCCTATTTAATTGTACCTGTCTTTACCTATTTATTCAGAGGAGCCAGCTGCCCTGGACCCCATCCCAATCTCTGTCAAAGGTCACTCTACCTCCCAACCCAATGTATCCCACATTCCTAGAAGACAGAGGCTAGGGAGAGATTAGAAGAGAGAGGTTAGGATGCCAGGATTAAAAGGCAGCTTGTTTTCTTCTTTTTCACATGTCAAACTGTTAAATGCCATTAGGCCAACTCACTTCCCAGCATGTGACAAGGACACTGCTGGCAGGGAACATCTCCTTTCTCTGACCCTCTTTCGCTCTTCTTAATCCTCAAATATTGAAGTTTTTATCTTCAGCAAATGAAGAGGTAATTTAAACTGCTTACAGAGAGAAACCGAATGGGGGAAAGGGTATATGTTGTTAGTAACCCCCCACAGTTTAAGTGTTTTTAATTGAACATATAGGTTTTCTGTTAGAAAATGACTAGAATTTTCTAAGGCAGCACTGCCTAATAGAAATATAGTGTGAGCCACACAATATAATTTTTAAGTTTTTAGTAGTCATTAAAACAAGTAGAAAGATACCAGTGGAATTTTAATAACTGTATTTCTATACTGCTGCTCCTTCTATTGAATCTAACTTAAAATCCCATGTAACCCTCACATGTGGGTATGAAAAACATTAACAGGAAATGCTAATATAGGGAGTCAGTGAAGCTGGGGTAGGAAATTGATGATGTGATACCGGAAGTGATCTGGCAGGGCTTTAAAGTAATGCCAGAGGTCCTTCCAGGCAGTTCTCAACTTGCTCCTTGGCTGTTCTCCTGACACTTAAGTCAGAGCATTCTGTAGCTGTATTTTACAGAACTGTAATTGCACAGATTGTTCCTCTTACAAGAGAAATATCCAGAGCTCTAAGAAAACAACTGATGAAAACGGTATGTACCCATTTAAGAAAATCTGCCCTCGAGATATGATGTTATGATTTATTTGAATCTTACTGTGAATTAAAGCACTATCTCAGAAGGGTTTGCATTTAGATAATGACTGTGATTGTCATTTGGTTGGCTTGAGGAAATTCAAGAAATTTAAGCCATTTTTGAGCAGAGGAGGAATTAATTTGGGGGGAAGAGTATCTTTCTGTTTCTCTGTTTGCTCTGATAGGGGCCACACAGGTCGTTGCATAAGGTTAACACTAACTGTGGGGCCCATGTGATTTGTTCAGCTTTAGAAAAATAATAAAGGGGCACAGTGAAGCAGAGGTGTGGTGCTGAGCACAGGTGATGGGGTAGAGGATGACAGAGAACAATATTTCAACAAATTGAATTTAAAGATCTCATTAGCTTTTATTAGCAATTATGAGTTGGTCAGCATCCCATTCATAAAATGGAAAGACATTCCTCCAGGGTTGGCAGAACAGTCGATTTCTGTAAGGTAGCTTAAGCAAGAAGGAAATGGTGTCATGCCAAAAGTGGGTTGGTTAACATCAGATGGCTTCAGTTAACTTTCCTTGTATGGGTTAAAGCAGAGGGGCCTTTCATGTTATGTCAGCTCAGGTTGACTTGGTGGCTTTGGATTGGTTGCTGAGAATCTCCTAGATTTTTTTTTTAAATGGCCCATTTCTAAATTCAGTTTAATTATGTGGAAGCTAGAATTTATTTCATTTTGATTTGGTCCCGGCTGATGGAGCCTAGTGCAGGAATCAGTCCAAAACAGTGGCCTCCCATTTTTTTTTTTTTTTTTTTCCTTTTTTTTAGACTGAGTCTCACTCTGTTAGCCAGGCTAGAGTGCAGTGGCATGATCTTGGCTCACTGCAATCTTCACCTCCCGGGTTCAAGCAATTCTCCTGCCTCAGCCTCCCAAGTAGCTGGGACTACAGGTTTATACCACCATGCCTGGCTAATTTTTGTATTTTTAGTAGAGACGGGGTTTCACCATGTTGGCCAGGATGGTCTTGAACTTCCCAGCCTCCAGAACTGTGAGCAACAACTTTCCATTGTTTATAAATTACCCAGTATATACTATTTTGTTATAACAGCCCAAATAGACTGAGTCATTCACTATTTTTTTTGTTTTGTTTTTGAGACGGAGTCTCGCTCTGCTGCCCAGGCTGGAGTGCAGTGGTGCAATCTTGGCTCACTGCAACTCTGCCTCCTGGGTTCAAGTGATCCTCCTGCCTCAGCCTCATGAGTAGCTGGGACTACAGGTGCCTGCCACCACGTCTGGCTAATTTTTGTATTTTTAGTAGAGATGGGGTTTCACCATGTTGGCCAGGCTCGTCTTGAACTCCTGACCTCAAATGAGCCACCCACCTCAGCCTCCCAAAGTGCTGGGATTACAGGCGTGAGCCAATGTGCTCATCCAGCTTCAATTTCCAACCCCTTTCCCTTGCATAGTGATAGGAGTGGTGGATGGGGCTGAAAGTTCTAACATTCTAATCAAAAAGTGCTGGGATTACAGGCACTTTTTGATTAGAAGTGCCCGGACCCATAAATAGTATTTAACAATGGTAACTACGGTAGGCAAACTTCAAAGCACACTGTTGCATTTTTTGGAGATTCTCTAGGTAGGCATCCAACTCTGGGAAAACAGAGGAAGACCATCATCATCAGAAAATAAATGTTCTAAAAAGCTGTCTCTGAAAAATGTTGCTCTTTAGTCCCTTGCTCTCCATGCTGGAGTTAATGAGTGTGAAGTCCTTTGAGAGTTACCTGTGCAGGGGAAATGGAAGGAGGAAAGTGCTCATTTACCTTTAAGGGGACAAAAGTGGAGCTCCACAAACAGATGCAAAGCAGCTTTTGTTTAGAGAGTTTCCTTTTTCCAGATCTACTTTAAGTCTTTAATCCATTTGGAGTTGATATTTGTATATGGTATGAGATAAGGATCTAATTTCATTCTTCTGCATGTGGATATGCAGTTTTTCCAGCACTATTTATTGAAGAGACTCTTCTTTCCCTATTGTGTATTCTTGGCACTGTTGTTAAAGATCAGTTGACTGTAAATACATGGATTTACTTCTGGGATCTCTGTTTCACTGGTCTACATGTCTGTATTTGTGCCAATACCATGCTATTTGGATTACTATAGCTTTGTAGTGTATTTTGATATCAAATAGTATGATGCTTCCAGCTTTTTTTTTTTTCTCTCAATATTGCTTTGACTACTCAGGGTCATTAAGGGTCCCATATGAATTTTAGAATTATTTTTTCTATTTCTGTAAAAAACACTGGAGTTCTGATAGAGATTGCATTGAATCTGTAGATTGCTTTATGTAGATAGTATAAACATTTTAACAATTCTTCCAATCTGTAAACATAGGGTATCTTTCCATTATTTGTGTCTTTGATTTCTTTCATCAGTGTTTCATAATTTTAACTGTACAGATCTTTCATGTCAGTTAAATTTATTCCTAAGTGTTTATTTATATTTTTATTTTTATTTTTATTTTTTTGAGACAGGATCTTGCTCTGTTGCCCAGGCTGGAATGAAGTGGTGCAATCACAGCTCACTGCAGCCTCAATTTCCTGGGCTCAAGCAATCCTCCCACCTCAGCTCCCCAAGAAGCTGTATCTACAAGTGTACACCATCACACCTGGCCAAATTTTAAAATTTTTGTAGAGACAAGGTCTCACTATGTTGCCCAGGCTGGTCTCCTGGGCTCAAGCAATCCTCCTACCTCAGCCTCCCAAAGTGCTGAGATTACAGGTGTGACCCACTCCACCCAGCACTAAGTTTTGTTTTTTTTTTATTAAGGCTATTGTAAACGGGATTCTTTTCTTGATTTCATTTTCAGATAGGCTGTTAGTGTATAGAAATGCAGCTAATTTCTTTATGTTGATTTTGTGTCCTGCAACTTTACTAAATTTATGTATTAGTTCTTATAGATTTTTGGTGGAGTCTTTAGGGTTTTCCATATATAAGATCATGTTATCTTCAGAGGCAATTTCACCTTAATGGAAAAGACCAAAGTAATTTTTACTCTTCCTAACCTTTCATAGTAATAAATGACATTTATCGAGAGCCCACCACATAGCAGGCACTGTTTTAAGCACTTCACAGGGATCATCACATCAAATCCCCACAATAACCCTTGCGGTTAGCACTGCCATTATTATCATTTTGGAGATGAGGATTGCCCACCACTCTACCAGCAAGTGGCAGATCTAGAGTAGATAGGAGTGCTGTATTTGGAAGAGCACGTTCCTGGGGTAAGAGTCACAGTCCTGCCTTGTTCCTGACTAGTAAATGAGACTTTAAGAACCTGGATGGCTTCACACAAAAGTACAGAGTAGGCTGAGGGCTGAAATGCAATCATGGTTGAGATATTCTAGACCCCTTTCATCAAGTTCTTAAAAGCCCGCAGTCTCCTTAGAATAAAAGGAGTTTAAAGGGAGAAACAAGCAATAGAAATATTTTCTTCCATTTTTCTAAAATTTTATTATTTTCTAGATCAATAGTCTTATACTCTCAACTCTTTTAAGGAAAGAGGTTATAGGATATTTTGTATAGGTCAACAATCTCTTGTCAGAAATGGTTTTGGCTGGATAATTCATAATTTAGAATTTTAGAGATTTTTAGAAAGGTTATACATTCATATATTATATTTTACATAATACCATCAGTGGAGTCTGCGGATGATATGGACTGAATTGTATCCCCTCAAAATTCATATGTTGAAGCCCTCAACTCCTGTAATGGTTAATTTTATGGGTCAAACTGACTAGGCTACGGGGTGCCCAGATTAAACATTACTTCTGGGTGTGTCTGTGAGAGTGTTTTCAGATGAGATTAGCATTTGAATTGGTGGACTCAGGAAAGTAGATTGCCCTTGTCAATATGGGGAGGCCTCATTCAACCCGTTGAAAGCTTGATAGAACAAAAGCAGAGGAAGGGATTTGTCCCCTTCCTGCCTGCATGCTGGAGCGGGAACGTCAGTCTTCTGCCTTTGGACTGGGATTCACAGGATCATAAGAAATGATACGGATTAAAAATTATTTTTTTATAAAATTAAATAAAAACCAAACTTTCTCCTGTCATTCGTTTTATTAACATGGATTTTTGTCTAAACAATTTCTGTTTGAGTAAATGTCAACAATCTTTCCATCATCATTGAAAGCATATTACTCCAGGCTAGCTATAAACTACCTCACATTAAGTAACATCACCAGATCATCTGTGGTGTTTTTTTCACCTATATTTATAATATCATCATCATTATCTTCTGTAATCCTCACACTTACTATATTTGCAACATTTCAGCAATCTCCCCATCACTGAAAATATACAACTGCATGACTACCAATGATCAGTATTTCTTTACTATCAGCTTCTTCTAACAACTTCAGCCAATAAAAACTTAGTGTAATAATAAAGATTGACATAATTGTTTTTTCATCAATGGCCCCATATATTTCTAAGTTTGTGTTGGCGGTTTTATTTTCCAACATTGGAGTAGCAAAATTCTGTTCCTAGCATTTGTTGATGTTGACTTAATAATATCATTCTGAGCACTGGCAGCTCTGTAAATGGTATCCTTGAGAATAACCTCTTTAAGGAAGTCTTAGATTCCTGGCTTCTGTTCACTGAAGCAAACATACAGTTTGGAAAGAAGTGCTCAGACTTGCTTTTCAGTCTCTAAAGCTCTTTGGCTCCAAGGCTACACTCCTGATGTCATGTTGCAAGGAAAAGAAAAACTGAAAACATTATGCAAGAAGTTCAAGAGGAGGGTTTGTAAAGCCATGGTCCAGGAGTAATAGAACTTTACATTTTTCTTCTACATCAGCTTGCTGGTAATAAGCCCATATTGCTGGTACTAAGTGGCCATTGAATCATCATAAAGTAGTTCTCTAATTACTCATACTTTCTTGTTTGCACAGGTAATTTGCATATACCTTTCAAATTTCTTGGGTGTAGGCTTTCCTCAGGTACTGTCAATTTTATCTTGTTTTAAAAACACAGTGCTGGCCAGGCACAGTGGCTCATGCCTGTAATCCCAGCACTTTGGGAGGCCAAGGTGGGTGGATCCCAAGGTCAGGAGTTCAAGACCAGCCTGACCAACATGGTGAAACCCCATCTCAACTAAAAATACAAAAATTAGCTGGGTGTGGTGGCGCGTGCCTGTAGTCTCAGCTGCTTGGGAGGCTGAGGCAGGAGAATCGCTTGAACCTGGGAGGCAGAGGTTGCAGTGAGTGGAGATCGTGCCACTGCACTCCAGCCTGGGTGACAGAGTGAGACTCTGTCTCAAAAAAAACAAAACACAGTGCTGCATGCCAAGCACAGTCCATCTGAGTTTAGTGTTATTAAAACCTATAGAAGCTTTCTCATGAGTCAGTACCATGGGAAAACAGTACCAATATAGAGCTTTAATATCAAATTTAGTATCAAAATTATAAATAGGTTCAGGACTAAGGTTTACATCAGACAGTATTTTAACAAGTTTATCAAGATTTTGGCTGTTTCTAAGATATGTTAGTTCTGAATAAAAAAGAACTATTATTTGAATTATCAAATAATTAAAAAATTATTATTAAATAATTAATATTTGAATTATTAAAATTAAATAAATCAAATTAAGTATTATTTATTAATAAATTTAATTAAATAAATTTAAGTTAGTATTTAATAATTTATTACATAAATACTAAATTTATTTAATAAATACATTTGATAAATTTATTTATTTAAATAATTAAAATTATTTAATTTTAATAATTTAATAATTTTAAAAATATCTTTAATTTGTTTCAACATCATCAGGAGTGATTTTATTACATATTTGTAAGGCATTTTACACCATGATGCTCTTAAATTCTGTGTCTTTTTTTCTATTTTACTCTATTAGCATTAAAGCTCTTAAATTGTGTAGGCAGCTGTGATGGTTAAATTTTTGTGTGTCAGATTGGCTAGACCATGACCATGACCACGATCACTGGCATGACCATTTGTTTGGACAAATACCAGTCTAGATGTTGATGTGAGGTATTTCGTAGATGCAGTTAAGATATACCACCAGTTGACTTTAAGTAAAGGAGATTACCCTTGATATTGTTGGTGGACCTCATACAATTAGTTGAGGGCCTTAATAGCAAAAACAGATTGTTTTGGAGAAGGATTTCTACCTTAAGACTGTAACATAGAAACCCTGCCTGAATTTCCAACCTATGGAATTGCCCTACAGATTTCAGATTTACCAGCCCCCCACCACCACAGCCTTCTAAATATTCACATTATTTTCAGTGTTCAATTTTTGCAGTGTATAATAGCTTGCTTCATAACAAACTAGTAGTATATGTTCGCTTCATTGTCAAATCCACTTAATTAACACATCATCATGATTTGCATTCTTTGCCCTTTAAAGTGTTTTCCTATTTTTCATTAGTTCTTAGTCATCGTTGCACAGGAAATCTTCTACAACTTGCCGTTCTGTTTTTTAAGTCATATATTGTTTTGATTCTGATACTGCATTTTTCAAGACAGATAGCAGGATCTATCTTCTGTAATAACTTTACTTATAATATTATTGATTTCAACAGACACTTCCTTTTCTTCCTTTCCCTCTCTTCATTGTTACCTATAAGGGCAGCTTTAACTCTTCTCAAAGAGTGAAATTAACCCCAAATTTCAAAATAACAAAAATGTACACAGTAGACATGATAGTGCTGGGTAGGGGCTCTGAGACATAACCAATGGTCACAACGGTTTTTGCCACTATGTGAGGTTTTTTCCCACACTGATAAAAGAGCTTCTGTTTTTCAGAGCCTTTTAAATTTTATAATTGTGGAGAAAGGATTATGAATCTGTACCTGTCTCCTGCTAAAATGTCACACATTTTGAAATGTACTTGTCCTTGTTTGACTAAGCATTAAGACAAAGTGTTCTCTGAAACGAGAGCTCTTCTTGCCACCCACTTGTGTTACACATAGTACATTAATGAGGTGACTGTGATCTCATCCTCCTGGCTTGCCTTCCTTGGCTCAGATTCCAGAGAAGCAGCCGTCAGGGCCTCCAGATCCTTTGGGCTGAGCTGACTGATGAGCTTACCATGGGACTCACAGCTCCTTGCTGCTCCAACATTTTAAGTTCTGGATAAGCTAGTACCCAAAAGGAGTCCTTTTTACTACCAATACCAAATTCTCCAAGAGCTTCCCTCACTCTCTTAGGGCCTCTACTGCCCAAATGCTGGTTCCCAGTGAATATGCCTTCTCAGTCCCCAACTCTATGCCATCTGGTAGGAATATAGGGAGCTGGAGGGATTTATGGCTAAGGGATCCTGCACACTTGAATTCCATCTGTCCTGCAGTAAACGATATACACAGAAAAGGATGGTGGGCAAAGAGGCATGTTCTATTTAGTTGGGCTCTGGCTCAAGCCCCAGTGTAGACTCTTGTGAACTGGAGTAGACCACACGCAACTTGGTGAATGTATTTTGCCTAGACCAGGCTGAGCTGTTAGGCTTTTGTCTCAGGCTCTGGCCCTGCAAAAGAAAAGGCATCCTGAAGCCTACAGCATGGCCACACCCTTCCCCGTTGGGAGCGAAATGAGAGGAAGTGGAGGGAGCACGAGGAGCTGCTAAAATCTTGTCAACTGCGTCTCTGTTTTTTATCTTTGACCCATTGTTCAATAGGCTTAACATCCAGGCCCATCTTCTCTGATCTCTTAGGATAAAAAGTGCCCAAAGAGTCAGTGTCAGCAGAGCATTTTTCCATGAACTGACTGGTTTAATGTTTTCCACTAAGACTGTAAACCCCAAGAAGGGTTCAGTGACCCTTCTTGCCCTTGATGGTGTTCTTGAGGGAAGAGCAAAGGTAGCAGGAATGTGGAACTCTGAGCTGCTTATGGCCAACCTAGGGGATGCTTTATGAAGTGATGGTTGAATAAATTAAAATGGAACGAGACTTCCTATAATCACAATCATCCTCTATCTCAGAATGTAGCACAAAAGATACCACTGAAGTTATTTGCTTCCTTGCTACCTTGGAGGAGAAACAAAAATCTCTCTAGCTTTGAGCTATGGCTAACTGAGGCAGTAAGAGGTGTAAATGCTGTCTTTGGAAACCTGGGATCCAAATAAATCCCAACTTCCTTTTCACTTGTGTTCTCTTCTCTACTTTGGGAAGCAAATCAGAGACATTGAAGATGGTGGCACTGCCAAATATATCAGACCTCAACATGTACTCTGTAGTAAAGTCTTCAACAAAAAAGAACACTACCACAAGATATTTATTCTTATCTTACTCTCTGAATTAAAATCCTGACCTGAGGCACTTCTCTGTCTGCATTATTTTCAGAAGAGTCTAGATCTGAAATCTAATTATATTGCATATTAGAACACCAATATTGATGTTATTCCATCAAGCCCTGTCATACTTTGCAGGCTACATCCTTTTGGCCCCGATTTGTCTTCATTCATGTTACTTGAATCATCTTGATGAAATGCTCTGAATCTGTCTGGGAGAAAGTTTATTTTGATATGTGATCTGATCCAGACCTATTCTCAAGTCCCTTTGAAAACTCACTGGTAATATGCAGTCATTTGCTAATTGAAATTTGATCAATAATTAGCCAAGGATATTCTTTTGTTCAATTATCTTATGATAGCTGGCCAGATACAATGGCTCACGCCTGTAATCCCAGCACTCTGGGAGGCCAAGGCAGGCGGATCACTTGAGCCCAGAAGTTCAAGACCAGCCTAGGCAACACGGCAAGACCCTGTCTCAAAACCCCCCAAAAAACAAAAACTTGTGATAGTAGTCTGAAAAGCCACCTCTATGTTATTAATACAAAATCTATTTTTGGTATTGGTGTAAGTAAAGGTTTAATACCTTCCGTGAATTACAAGTTCAAGCAAGAGATGCTTTAATTTCAGCTCTTTACCTGGATGCCAAGAAATTGCCAGAATTTTCTCAAGTCTAATTTGATATTATTAATCCCATTTTACAGATGAAGAAACTAAGGCACAAATAGGCATAACACAAGGCTCAAGTTTATGTAAATATTAAAGCTAGTATTTGAACTTATAGAACTCACTGGTGCAAACTATGTTCTTAACCACTGTGCAAAACTGCTTCTCACTAAAACCCTACCTTGCCAAGGGCACTGAGGCCTTCCACAATCTGACCCCTCACATTTCTCTGGTCTCATTTTCTTCTAAGCTCACTCTGTTCCAGTTGAACTGGACTCCTTGCAGTTACTTGAATATTTCCAATACACCCCCACTCCAGGCCTCTGAAACTACTGTCCTCTCCTCTCCTTATCACCAGATATCCTCACAACATCTTCCTCACCTCTTCTGATGTCTAATCAAATGTCACCTCCACAAAGTGGCCTTCCCTGACCTCTCCATCCATAAATGAATCCTTTTTTCCCCTGCTTCCTCACCCGCTACTCTTTCAACCTGCATTATTTACCTTCATAGCACTTATTAAATATTACGTACTTACTGATTTATTTGTTTATTGTATAGACCAGACAATGAACCCATAGTGAAATTTGGTTTGGGTGGAGAATTTGACTGTTGTTTTCACTGCTGTGTTACCAGCTCCTAGAACAGACCTAGCACATAGTAAGCACTCAATAAGTATTTCCTTGATGAAAGAGGGGAGGAAGAAAGGAAGGGAAGAATAGAGTGAGAGTAAGGAGAATTAATTAATTAATGAAGATTATAATATTGGTTGGGTAATCAGTAAGTATTTCCAACCCCAATCACATTAGCATGCAACTTTCATGATTTTCTTACCTGTACCTTGAAAGATTTCCTATGTCATTTCCTGAAGTGGCTATGGATTCTAGCTCTTCCAAAGTGCCTGGGGATGGGGACAATATGGATTAGTTATTTGTTACTACACTCACAAACTTTAGTATTTATTAAGCACTTAACAGGGCCCATGCACTGGGCTAAGCACTTTTCCCAGCTTATCTCACTTTACTGCCACCTTAGGGCTTTTGAATTTTAATAGGAAAGAAGTAAGGACAGTGTCTACATATGTAAGCCCTGGGATCAGCCTGCCCAAACTTAAATCCTGGATGCACCATTGGGTAACTGTATGGCTCCTCTCTGTTTAACATCTATGAAGAAGATATATTAACTATTCATATGTATCAGAGTGGTTCCGAGATTTAAATGAGATTGTGCAGGTGAAGCATTGGCATAGAGTCTGGCACATGGCAAACAGTAAAACATCTCAGCTACCATTATGACCACTTTCCAGAGCAGAAACCAAGGCTGAAAGCCAGTATACACCTTGTCCTAGGTCACAAAAAACTGAAAAATAGGACTGGGATTTAAACCTGCTGTTGTTTAATACCAAAGTTTTTTTTGTATTGTTTTTTGACTAGACTGCTTTTCTGTCTTTTTTAGTCTAGCTCTTTGTTCAAAAGCCCTCCAGGGAAGTTAGTACAGTGTAGAAAATTATATCTCTCACCCAGGCAAACACATGAGTAATGTGAGGCAAACACAGCTCACTGGTGCAGCCTCAGCCTCCCGGGCTCAAGTGATCTTCGCGCCTCAGCCTCCCGAGTAGCTAGGACTACAGATGTACCATCATGCCCGACTAATTTTCTATTTTTGTAGAGACAGGGTCTCTCCATGTTGCCTAGGCTGGTCTTGAACTACTAGCCTCAAGCAATCCACCTGCCTCAGTCTCCCAAAGTGCTGAGGTTACAGGCATGAGCCACCATGTCTGGCCAACTTTCTTGACTAGTATTCTCTTTTAAGATATTAGAGGCAAGTGTTAAGAGGTTACACAGGGGATTGTTATAGATTTGTAAAACGAGGCTGGATGATGGTAACTTTGAGATCTGTAAATATTTACACAGCTGTCTCAAAAAAAATCACTTTTTCTCACATGATGAATTGATTATCTAAATGTGAAAGGGAAAATAATTCTTCTAGAAGAAAATTTAGGAGACACCTTTATGATTTGGAGCTAGGCAAAGATTTCTTAGGACACAAAGAACATAAGCCATAAATAAAATAAGTTGGACTTTATAAAATTAAGAGCTTGTTTTCACCAAAAGATATCATTAAGAGAATGAAAAGGGAAGCCACAGAATAGGAAAAGATATTTGTGGCCAGCAGCAGTGACTCATGCCTGTATTCCCAGCACTTTGGGAGGCTGAGGTGGGCAAATCACTTGAGGCCAGGAGTTCAAGACTAGCCTGGTCAACATGATGAATTCCTATATCTACTAAAAAAAAAAAAAAAAAAAAATTGGCCATGCATGGGTGGTACATGCCTGTGATCCCAGCTACACAGGAGGCTGAGGCATGAGAATTGCTTGAACCCAGGTGGCAGAGGCTGCAATGAGCCAAGATCATGCCACTGCACTCTAGCCTAGGCAACAGAGCAAGATCCTGTCTCAAAAAAAAAAAAAAAAAAGGAAAAGATGTTTGCAACACTCACAACCAACAAAGTTGTCTTAGCCACAATCTATAAAGAAACCTACAAGTCAATAAGAAAAAGCCGGGTGACTCAATAGAAAAGTAGACAAAAGACAGACCTATACTTCAAAAAGAGCTCATTAAGATGACCAATAAACACAATGGTTATTTGTTTTTATTTCCATCAAGCATGTAGAATTCTCAACTAACATCCAAGTTTCAAAAAATCCAGAAAATCAATACTGTGCTGATGCTGTCAGATAATCAACTGTAGACGAGACAGTATTCGTGCCTGCAAGGATCAGCCTATTGAAAGATAATGCAATAAAGTGCAAGGCATTCGCGTAAAGACAAGGTTTAAAGCACATGGTAGTAACATAGCTTAATTCAGAATAAAGGAACAAGGAGTCCACAGAGGAGGTGACAAATGAGCTGTGCCCTGATGGATGGGCATGAGTGGGCTGACAATGTGTACCTCCCGACATGAGGGGCCTTGCAGGTGGTGGAAGTGGAAGGAGGACAATAGGAGCAAGTCTGATAATCCTCCCAAAGTGGCACCTTCTCAATGATTGGTAAGATGTGGGGCTAGAAACATCAGGGGGTCACTCTGACAGCACTCAAAGAGAAAAGAGATGGAAAGATATTTCCCCTGTCATGAACTTACTCCATCCCCCGGTGGGAAAAGACCCCACCCCTGTTCTGACTCTTGCTCTCCCGTCTCTTCTCCCTCCCCTCAGTTTCCAGCTGAAATAGAGACCCCTCTCAATTGTTGTACATTTTCTTCAGGGGTCGGGGTTGAGCTGCTATTATTAAAACTTGTATGAGTTTCCTTCTTACTTCTTCAGTGAATTCACCTCTGTAGGTCATCAGCCTTTAGCCCCTGGGAACCTCAGGACAGGTAGAATATGCACAATTTCAGCTAATTTATCCTGCCAGTGAGACACAACTGCAGCTTCATTAAAAGATCTGTGTCAGGCTTCACAGAAATAATGAAAATACTGTCAACCAGTTGGCAAGAATTTCAAAGCAGCCCTTTTATGTCTGGCGGCGAGGGCACCCGAGGTTGGCCTCCTTTGCTGTCAGCCTTTCAGTTCAAGACAAAGAGCATGACTGTTCTTCTCTAGAAATCAGCAAAACTCTCCTGGAGCCATTTAGTAACAGGATTTCTTTAAAAAACATTGTGTGATTTTCCAGTAGAAATAAATAATTTCCTAGCAAGTCTTAAATGGAATTGCAGGGACACTCAACACAGAACCAAGCACAGGTATGAGACACTCACTAATGTGTTTTGTTCCAGTTCATCTTGGACTGTAAGGATTTGGGTGGGCCATTTTTTTTTTCTATTATTATTTCTTGTCTTTCTTTTTCTTTCTTTATAATTTATTTTCCAAATCATTATAAATTGTAAATAACAGAAACTTCCTTTTCTAAAATTTCATTATGGTCTTACAGAGAGTAGTGAGTAACAGGGGAGAACTACAAAGAATTAGTAAAAATTTGTATTGGATTTTTGAGGGAAAAAAACTGAAAAAGTTCAAGAAAGTGGTCTAAGTTCTTCAACAAACAACAAACTTTATTTTTTTTAGACGGAGTCTCACTCTATCACCCAGGATGGAGTGCAGTGGCCCACCACCACACTGGCTAATTTTTGTACTTTTAGTAGAATCGAGGGGTTTCACCATGTTGGCCAGGCTGATCTCAAACTCCTGGCCTCAAGTGATCTGCCTGCCTCAGCCTGCCAAAATGCTAGGATTACAGGCATGAGCCACTGCACCTGGCCAACAAACTTTCAAAGCAGGTTACACTATACCATATGGGAAATATTAGTGGATATCTGCAATATTAATATTTGCATGAATGATAATTTAGCCTTCATTTTTGCCTCTAGCCTGTGTGCACATTCTTTAGGTGCATAGCTTCAGGCTGTGTTCTATGGGTCCCTAAGGTTTTCCTGGGATTTCATGGAGACAGAGGTGTGCTGTGGTACTGAACTCAGGCCATCAGCTAGGCTCTGAACTCTTATCTTCCACTTCAACCACAACACCTGTGCTAGTATCTGCTTTAATATTGGTGTTTACAGTAAGATATATTTTTAAAATATATTTAAGTCAGAGAGAGAGAGGTTGGACATCTCTATTATGGATTATTTCCCTAAACATCTTCACAGAGTCTCTCAAATGAACCTGCGGCTTTTGAACTCACTGCTCCTTCAAACTGCTAGTACCACTCTTAGACTGGAGCAAGTAGGGCGCCTATCTAAGGCCTTGAAGCAAAAGGGAGCCTTGTGTTTCAGAGTGCTTTCCTCAACATTTTCTTTCTTTCTTTTTTTTTTTTTTTTTTTTTTTGAGATAAGGTCTCACTCTGTCACCCAGGCTGGAGTGGAGTGGTACAATTATAGCCCACTGCAGCCACACCTGCTGGGCTCAAGTGATCCTTCTGTCCCAGCCTCTCAGGTAGCTGGGACTACAGCACGTGCCATCATGCCCAGCTAATTTTTGATTTCTTGTAGAGACAAGGTCTCACTAGGTTGCCTGGGCTGGTCTCAAACTCCTGAGCTCAAGTGATCCCCCTGCCTCAACCTCCCAAAGTGCTGGGATTACAGGCATGAGCCCCTACATTTGGCCCACTCCTCGACATTTTCTAAGTTCTCTCCAGTGTCTGGGACTGGCTGGTCTTTCAGTAGCATCCAGACAGGCCACTCCAGCCCACATGGTTCCTGGTCCTTGTTTCGCTTCTTCAGAGTGTTCCCTGAAACTCTACGTGACATACGTGGTCAACCAGTTGCCCCAAGGAACTCTGAACCATGCTTCTGTGGGGTTGTTCTGGGGTCCTGTGGCTGGGCCCCTGTTCCAGGAGGGAAGCAGATTGCTCCTACTGGCCAGTGTGACATACATGGGCCTGTGCATTGGCACTTGTTACCTTGCAATCCTATCTCTGGTCTCTAGCACCCAAGGGTAAGGAGAGTGTTAACAGAATCTTTTACTACCAGTCCCACCACACCTTTTACAGGCTAGGATAACACATGTCAGGAAGTCCTCTGGGGTGACCCCAGGTCTGTTTCTTCTGAGAGCTTCTGAGGCTGTTGCTGCACAGTGTTGCCTCTGATTGATTGATATGGTGATGCTGTGCTCTCCCAGGTTGGTCTTAAGGTCTGAGAGATGATAGATATTCCTTGGGTGAATGGGATTGTACTTTTCCTGCCAAGCCTAGAGGTTCCTTTCCTCTCTTCCCTACAGAAAGCAGTGTGGGAGGCAGAAGTGTGTCCAAAATTAAAAGAGATGACATTCTAGGAGTGCAATGATTATGGCCTCAAGAGTTCAAAAGAAAACATGATTGGAATATGTGTTAATTTACATTTGTGGTATAAAAGTCTGAACAATAAATTTAACGTGAGCAGAAAATCAGATTATTGCTCACATTTTCCTGCATGCCCTGGGTAACAGGCGCATTTGTGGTCATCATCAAGCAAGCACCATAACAACCTCCGAGAGAGTCACCGGAAATCAGCATTCACAGTCAACATGATGGATGATGTCATGTCACGAGTAAGAATGTAACCAGCACAAAATAACTGGTACTAGGAAACTGGAAGAGGAAAAAGATCTACATTTTTTCTATACAAATAGCTTGCAAAGAGCCATGCCATTGTGAGTAATAACTACAGTGCTACTTTTTTCTTTCAGCGGGAGATATAAATTAGCCAGGAACAGCATATTTAACAATAAAGAGTATGAGGAGATAGTTCCAAGACCTGAACAGGAGCTGATGGGGCCTGGACATTACGAAGAATTTTTCAATGCACTAATTGGATAGAAAATGGCTATGTGTACCCTCTACCCATTTTCTAAATCTTTATCAGTTAATCACCTTTCATAGGTTCATAAATTTTATAATACATTTCAAATCAAATTGATTATACAGACATGCCTCCCCCACCACACTCCAAATTTGCCTATAGACTCACACACCCTAGGGGTGTGGGGCATGCTGAGCTAAGACCTTCACCATGTCTTGCTTAGTCTTTGGTCCTAACTGGTCTACCTCCTTCTTAATCTCTTCACTTTCTAGTGTATTTCCCAAACTGCCAGAGTGTTCTTTCTAAAATGCAAATCTGATCAAGTTTTCCCTGCTTATAACCCTTCAATATCTAGGAAACCAAACTGAAATTCCTTTGGTTGGAATGTAATTTTCTTCATGACCTGGCCCCTCCTTGTCTGTTTTGCCTGACCTTACACAATACCCCAGTAGTTACTCTATGTTCTAACCCTAACAGGATTAGAACTACAACAGGAAGTTTTCCACATCCTCAGTGTTCTTAAACATTCTTCCCTCTCTTAGATTCCCTTAACATTACTAGTCTTCCTAAATGATTCCTATGTGTCGGGGAATACTCAGGTTCCCAGCACCACCTCCCTGAATGCCTTCTTCCAGCCCACAAAAGGAAAACAGACATCAGTATTGCCAGAGAGAGGGGAGGGAGGAAGGGAAGGTGGAGTTGAGGTCAGAGGGTGTGGGGTGCAGTTCACAGAATCCCTGAAAGGATTATATTCTGCGTGAGGTAGAAACACATTTGGTGTCTGCAATGAATTGAGCCTCCCCAAATCCACATGGTTACGTAGTCCTTTCCTAACTCCCAATCGAGGCTGGCTCTATGATCCACTTAACCAACAGAACAACACAGAATTGGCGGAGATGTGTCTGTCTGGGGCCTAAGTCATCAGAAGCCATGACAGTTTCTGCTTTTGTGCTTTGGAGATCCCTGGGTGCCATGTAAGATGTTCAGCTACCCTGCTAGGGAGACCCTGTGAGGAGGCCATATGGAAGAGGAGAGGCCATGAGACTACATAGTGAGAGCAAGAGGCTCAGTCATCAGCAGCCCAGCTGAGCGCAGCTTCCAGCTCTCTTTGCCAAGGGCCAGACATAGGAATGAAGCATCTTGGATGTTCCAGACCCATCCACAGCTGCATAAGTGAGACATCCATCTGAGCCCAGTCAACCCATGGAATCATGAAAAATAATAAAGTTTGTGTCAAGCTACTAAGCTAACTGATGATAACAGAACCAGGACTCAACAGGTGAGACAGGGTCTTGGCATCAAGCATCTACAAGAAAATATTAGGTGGAGGATATGCAGGAACTACTATTTGCAAACTCCAGTCTGGCATCATAAAGCAGAACTCAGAAACTGGATGGACAGGCAGAGTGCACCACTACCAGGCATCCGGCATGACATTACACACGCTTCTTTGTTGACCTAGCCAAACTCTCCCACTCCCTGATCCATTCTCACCCTTGATTGAGAGAGATGAGAAGACAGCTGAAAGATGAACACGTTCAGTGTGACATCTACCCATAGCTGGGACAGGCAGTAAGGCAAGGTGACCATCCAGCGGGCAAGAAGGCTGAGGACAGGAAGCCAATATCTGATTAGATGTTACAGCAGAAATGGCCGAAACTGATTACCAGTTAGTCCTTTGCTCTTTTGGTCAAGGGCACAGATTCCATCCCAGTTAATTTGGCTTTAGTCCATGGCCACAGACTGAACCTTTAACCCAGCCAGCTGTCCTAATTGGATGTCCTCCCTTAGTCTGGGAAAGATAGGACAAGACACAATGTCTTTTGTCGGGGAAAGGCTGTGTGTGAGTGGGTTTGTCTGTAACAGTGCATCATCAAAAAATAACTGGGTTCTAAAATGCATCCACTCATCTCCTTCCTCCCCACCTCCCCACAGGCCAGTCTAAATGTGTTCATTTATTTGAATTCCCTATTTCTGTTCATAGGACCAGCAGTCTTTCCCCAGTCCCTTAGGTTTAAAACTTTGACATCACTTTTGAAGTCTCTCTTCTCTCTGTCCCCTACACCCAAGCTAAACTAATATGGCTCACTTCTGCAACATCTCTTAGCTCTTTCCCTCTTTTCTATTTTCACAGTTCTAGTCAAGGTATGTATGACTCTTAAATGCAGACTTTCAATGCTTCTTAACTAGTATTGCAGCTTCTACCCTTTTTTCTCCTTTCTTCAATCCAACTTTCACATCCCTGCCTAGAATACCTTCTGATAATGTCATTTTCCAACACTCAGTTCATCAGTGTTTTTCTAATACCTGCAGCAGGCTTGCAAACTGGAAGACCATCAGGTGATTTAAATGTGAGACACGACTGAGCGTAAGACACTAGGGTGCTGCATAGCTCCTCCGGCAGGTGCAGAGTGTGAATCCTGCTGAAGGCATTTCCTGTCTTTATTTTTATAGCTAGTGTTCTGACCAGACAAACCACAAAATTCCACAAAATAAAGGCCAAATTCTTCAGTCTAACATTTAAAGCTTTCCGTGATTAGATTCCAACTTACTTTTCCAGACACAGAACTTTTAATGTCAGTATGTAGCTCAGAGATGGTATGTATAGGGTACATGTGCCACCACACTTTCATCCCTGGTCCATGGAAGATATTCCCACTAATCGTAGGACCACTAATCATGGTCCTCTTTCCTGTTGGGCTCAGATACAGCCTCCAGATCATCCCCAAGAGAGCATCTATGAGCCAGAGGTGCTTAATGTATCCATTAAAACCTATTTGCCATTGTGTACAAGCTCACATCTGATCACTTTCAGCCCATGCCGAATCCCCTCGGTCCACTGTACTGTGCTTGTCATGCAGACCAGAGGACTTCAGCATTTTGAAATAAACACCTTGGTTAGCTGGTTCTCTCTGACCCACTCTCAGCTACCACACAGGCTGCTCCACTGTAGGCTCAGTCCCGTTTTAGGTGAGTTGTCCCCTGGTCGCTTCAGGTCATGGCAGGAGACTGATCCTGATCCTGGTAGTTTGCTCCAGAGAGAGAGGCTTGGATGAGGGTCTTATCTTAGCTAAAGCAGATTTCATGACAAGCCTCCCATCCCTGTACCCCTTTCCAACCCCTGCAGTGGCAAATGCTGAGGGCTGATCTCAGGGAGACCCTACCCCACTGACGCTACTGTTTTAGATGAACCAACTCACAAAACAACTGGTGCACAACATCCAGTCTGTTCATGGCCATTGGTGAACGTCATTTGCTTGTGTGTTCAAGCTCCCTAAAAGCCTCATAATCTAGGCTGCTGCTTGGGCTTGGCATGGTAGTGTGTGTGGCTGTGGGAGATGTTCATGCTATACAAAATGCCCAAATGCCCATGCCACACAGAGTGGGTGGCAGGATTTCCCTTTGAGGAGCTCTATGGGCATTCCTTCAATGACTGGGGGTCTACTTCACTTTTTCATATTCCATTGGGGCCTGCACATTCCAAAGAGCCCAGTTCTCCTCTCTGTTTGGCAAGACTTATTCTTTCTCCTAAAGTAACTGACTGTCTTATTTGTTTTAAAAGAGCGAGTAAGACAGATGCTAATAATGTCACATAGACTAACTCAAAAACTCAAGGGAGGGGAAGCGGGGGAAAGAACCATTTATTTTATGGTCGATGGAGTCAGTTTGTCTTATGATCTTATCAAGAGTTCTGCAGCCTGGTACCTGCCACGCTGGCTATCACACCTGCTTTGTGTGGATATCATGCCTTAAAGAAAGGCTTGAATATGGCAAAAATTTAATATGATGGAGGTCTCCTTTATGTGCCACCCTAAGTGCTACTCTGATTGCCTACATAGGTTAACATGCCTCTTGCAAAGCCTTAGAATGATTGAGTCACTGAAGCAACCATGGCTAGTCATGCAGCAGGTGTGATCGTTAATTTTTGGTGTTATCAAATGCTGTACCACAGCTGGCAGCCCTGATCTCACAGACCTCTATGGTCTTAGCCTACTGAGTATCTTTCATCTTTTCAGAATTTCTGGGGTTGATTTTTTTTTAACTTAGGAATAAATTCTGCTATGGACTGAATGTTTGCCCCCTCCCCCGCCAAATTCATACATTGAAGCCCTAATCGCCAGTGAGATGGTATCTGGAGGTAGAGCCTTTGGAACATAATTAGATCATGAGCGTGGATCCCTCATGAATGGGATCAGTGCCCAATAAGCAACATGAGAGAAATGATCTGTCTCCATCATGTGAGGATACAGCAAGAAGGTGGCCATCCGCAAATCAGGAAGAGAACCCTCATCAGACCCCACATCTGCCAGAACTTTGATCTTGAACTTCCAGCTTCCAAAACTGTGAGAAATAAATTGAGTATAAGACACCCAGTCCATAGTAATTTGTTATAGCAGACCAAAACTGACTAAAAGTTTCACACAAGAATTAGTTACATTTGAAGAGAAGGAAAGAGATAAAACCTGTGCTAAGGACCGGTTTTCCAGGAAGAGTGATTATTTCCATCCGTACAGAGGTGGAGGGAGGGCATTATATGCATGACAATTCCCCCTCGGAATGAGGTGTTACTGTTGATGTTTATCTTTAACAAAGACAAAGACATTAGTGAGATGGTGTTTACAACTGAGGTGGCTTCATGGAAAAGGCAGAACTTAGTGGGAATGAACCTCTTTTCACTACAAGCTTGTTCGTCATTGAGGATTCACCTCAACTGAAATTGTAGGGTCAATTCCAGCTTCAGGTAGCCAAGGCCTCCCATCTGATTCCTGCCTGGGCTCAGGACACATGCACTTTCCCCTGGGCTAGGGCCAGGTGGAAGGCGCTCATTTGCCTTGATGTCCCTAGAGTGCAGAGGATTGCATTTTATAAAACTAATGAAGGATTTAAACTAATATACTAATAAACTAATGGAGGATATAGAACTAATGAAGGATCTGATCCCTGCCCTGGTTCAGGACACATGCACTTTCCCCTGGGCTAGGGCCAGGTGGAAGGTGCTCATTAGCCTTGATGTCCCCAGAGTGCAAAGGATTGCATTTTATAAAACTAATAAAGGATTTAAAGGTAATTTTTCATTATTTTTCTCTATTTAATTGATATAATCACTTTTTTTGTGACGAAAATACAGTTTAACCAAAGGCAGATACTATGTCACCCCTACACCTCTACAACTGTTTGATCACCCATAGGGTAACTCAATTAATGTAACAGAGCAGCAGGAAGGAGTCATGCCTGAAACAGCCTCCCAGCCAAGGCTCTGTGGACTAAAGGAGGGGAACAATGGCTGGTGAGGGGGAAACAGATTTGTGCTATTTAACAAGATGTTTGCAAAACAATGATCTAGTAAATACACTGGAAACTTACAAAATTATGTTCCTCTCCTGATCATTGTAGGGATTTTAGGGTGTTTTTTTAAATAGTTAAAATTTTATTAGGAAATAGGAATATTCAGAAAAGACTGAAAAAAATCACAAGATATTATGAAGAATTAATTAGGAAAAAGCCTAGCAAGAAGGCTGTAACATAACAGACATACAGTGGACCCGGGAACAACTTGGGTTTGAATGTGTGCGACCACTTAGACGCAGATTTTCTTCCACCTCTGCCACTCCTGGAACAAGACCAACTCCTTCCTCCTCCTCCTTCTCCTCCTTAGCCTGCTCAACATGAAGACGAGGATGAAGATCTTTCTGATGATTTCTTCCATTTAATAAATAGTAAATATATTCCCTTTTTCTGATTTTTTAAATAATATTTTCTTTCTCTTGCTTATCTTATTTATTGTAAGAATTCAGTATATACTACATATAGCATACAAAATGTGTGTTGTTTATGTTATCAGTAAGACTTCCCGTCAACAGTAGGCTATTAGTAGTCAAGTTTTGGGGGAGTCAAGTTATCTGTGGATTTTCAAGGGCTCAGGGGGTCAGTGCCCCGAATCCCCATGTTGTTAAAGGCTCAATTATGATTTATTTCATGGCATCAGTAGTCAATCTCTTGATACTTCTAGTTTTCTCAAAGCCAGCTTTTATGTTCATCATTATTCAATTTATTTCCCAGCAAATATGTAAATTTCTTATTTATTGCCATATATAAAGTTACAGTGCATCTCCTGTGTTCTGTCTTATCCTTCATCCCCCTAAATGCTGCTTTAAATGGCAGGCCACGGTGTAGGGCGTTTGATGTTCTCTGAGTTAGCATGAGTTCTGAGCTGTAAGTAAATCATAAATGTACTACGTAATTCATGAATTATTTATTTTTGCTTGTGCTTTCTATAGAACACTATGTATCAAAATCAAATTCAAAGTACTTTAATCTTAGGTGATTTCAGATCATTAAAATAACTGGCTATCCAGCCTTGCAGGAAAGTTTTTTTTTTTTAATCTATGTCTCCATAAAGGTTCTGACCAGCTAGAAGAAGTAGCAGTCTTCCCCACATTTACTTATGCCACAGAGGTGATGGATCAGCCACAGAGAACACGAGGAGCTTAAAGAAATCGAGTCCTGGTCAGGCGTAGTGGCTCACGTCTATAATCCCAGCACTTTGGGAGGCCGAGGCAGGCGGATCACCTGAGGTCAGGAGTTCAAGACCAGCCTGGACATCATGGTGAAACCTCGTCTCTACTAAAAATACAAAAATTAGCTGGGTGTGGTGGCACACACATGTAATCCCAGCTACTTGGGAGGCTGAGGCAGGAGAATCGCTTGAACCTAGGAGTCAGAGGTTGCAGTGAGCCAAGATCACATCACTGCACTCCAGCCTGTGTGACAGAGCAAGATTCCTTCTAAAAAATAAAAATAAGGGAAAATGTTCTCCTGCTCTCTGGGTTCCATTAATACCTGACTTTTTTAAACTTTAGTTTCAAAAAATTGACATAAAATGTTATGTACTTATATACAGCTTTAAATCAAAGTTTCTCTCTTCTCTGATACCCTAGGAAACAATACCTCCTGCTGTGGTAGCATTTTCTAATAGACCTTGCTGCGTGTAAAGAAGTGAAAGTTGACCCAGAATTAAAGACTCCTGTCTTCTTTACCACCTTCTCTTTCTCTCTTGCTTTCTAAGTTGTTTCTAAAGGTAAAGATCCTAGAGAGGCCTGATGAACAGAGAACTCCAGTAAGACCCACCTATGCTTCATAGGAACAGGTTCTCATATCCTCTCTGATGTTTGTCCCTTGGTAGGTTTGTGTTGCAATGTACCTGCTGTTCTGTAGGTGGGAGTCTGGGGGTAGGGGGTACCCTAAGGTCTGGAGGATCCGGAAAATGTGGAGGTGAGATAGGAGTTACCCCAGGCAGCCTGGATTAACGCTGCAGACACAGAGACCTCAAACTTTTCATTCATTCATTTATTCCTTCTGTTTACTGATGGACCACCTGTTACATGCTGAGAATTGTGCTCAGCTCTGAGGGGTACAAAAAAGAAAGACCTGGTTCTCTGCTTTAAGGACCAATACTGTGGGAAAATGGACATGCGAATGAACAATTACACATTAAATGCATTTTTATAAAGGAAATCTATACATGAAAGCAAGGATCTAGAAATCCTTCATTCTGTTCAATCATTGTTTTTGTATCATGGGGAAGGGGAGGAATTGGTATGAAATTTTATTTTCAGAGGAGGCAAATTGTAGCCAGAAACACACCAGGATTCTAATCCCAGGGCAAGATACTCTACTCTTTGGTCTCCAATTTCCTTATCCTAACATGATGGCATTGACCAACGCACTTCTGGGGTCATGGTCAGGAAGGAGGGAAGTTAGCCAAACTGACTGAGTCCTTGGCCTGAGTCCTAACCCTGGCCTTTTATTGGGCCTCAGTTTGTCCATCTTTCCTGGGCCACCATTCTCTGACTGTTAAATGGGAAGAATATCTACCTTTCAGGATTGATGGGATAAAGAAGGAATGTATGTTCTCTTTCCTCCTTCTCCTTTTCATTCTTACCTATGATTCTATGCATATGCTACTCCATCATTACGTTTCATGACTCAGAATTGTATACATTTCAGAGCAGTAACGTGGTGCATATACTGCATTTAAAATAGCATACCCAACTGTGTCTGCACTCCATAATCAAAACTTTTATATTTTAGTATCAAAGCATATAAATATTCAATTAGATGGGATAAGTAAATGTCTTAGGTAACCTCATATCATTTTAGGTAAGATTTTGCCACCACGTGTTTTTTTGCAAACTCGTAAGAAAATTTTTTTTGACAGCTCTTTTGATTTTGATAAAGAATTATGGACTTGTAATAACAATTTGGTTCATAAAATAATTTTGCGGGAGAAATAACTCTTTCATTTATGTTTACTTCCAAATGGATGGCTTCCGGTTAATCACTCTTGGCCCTCCCTTTGTAGCCCTGCACACAGCCTGTGAGAAGGGCATGAGGAGAACGGTGATCACCCAGATTGGCAACCTTGACAAAAAATAAACCAGGCATGTTCCCCTCAGCTTCACCGACTTTACTCTTGGAAGGAAATTGGTCATTGGCTCTGCTGTGACTCTCTGCCTAATTTAGCTACAAATCCCTATTCGTGCCTCAGATTTTATCATTACTGGTAATAACAATCATGATATTTATGTCTCTTTCTGTCACCCTTTGTTTTATTTCTCAGTTAAGAACTCAGATGAGAAGAGGCCTGACTCCTCAGAAAATAATTTGGTCCTTGAGCAATTTCATTGTCCACTCAGCATTTAACTGAGCAAGTAAAACAGTGGAATTTTGATTGAAAGAAATATTGTATACCTGTAGAGAGGATTTTGGTGACTCTGGGGCTTGGACTTGGGTGTGAGAGCAGGGCCTTCAATTGTGGCCCTTTGTAATGGTTTGTGTTAGGCCAGGCAAGTTCGTACTGCTGTGCATTTCACCATGGCAGTCAGGACAAGGGAAAGAAGGAGGGAAAGAAGGAGGGAAGGAAGGAAAAGAGGAAGGGAGGAAGAAGGGAAGGGAGGGAGGAAGGGAGGGAGAGAAGAAGGGATATAATTCATATAGTACCTAGCATTAGAATAGGAGTTTTCTCATTATCAGAAGTAAAAACTTTCAAAACAATATAAAACAACCACTACCTCATAAAGGGTAAACAAATGAACATCCTCAGCTGTCTTCAGATACAGCTAACTGATCTCAACCTGGAAGTTGTGGTGTTGATATATAGTTGGTCTACTGGCTGTCTCACCCTTAGAGCTGGACCAACAGGGCCTTGACTCAAAGGGTCCTAGAATTTGGAACTTCTTCCTTGAATTTTTAGTTTACCTCTGGTGATTGGGACCAGCCAGAGCTGGCAGTGACATCTGGACGGGGTACAGCGAACCTGGACTAGACTCATACCTATGGGGACATGTGGAACGCTCTTGCCTGGCCTGTATGCCAGAAGGGCAGCTTGGCCAGCAGATGTTTCTTTAACAGGATCACATGAGATTGGTCCACCAGAATAATGCTGACATGCTGATTTGGAGTGGCTCCAATTGTTAATATAGACAAGAGCTCTGCAAAAAAAAAAAATATTTGTGTAGTTCCACACACAATTACAGTCACCTGCCTACTGGTTCTGTTCTTCCATGATTCTATTATTCCCAAGAAAGAAGACACAGGAAAGTCTACACATTCAGCCAAGGAAGGAATTATTGAAATAAAGGTACCACATTTCACAGAGGACATTAAAGGACTGAAAGTATATCTCAAATTTGGAGCAAAAAGAATTCTGAAATTTCACAGGGAAAGTATTACCGGAGTTGTAGAGTACATCTGAGATCAATCTTGGCCAGACTGTGACTGATTCGGAGAGCAACTTGAGAGACAAATTGCAAAATTTCCCTAAAAATGGAAACTTAGGACTCTGGTTGACTGAACAAAACTATGGTCTCAATGAGTAGGAAGTGGGAGAAATAGAAGACAGAATAAAGAAAAAAGAGTTTAAAAATCAGTAACTAGTAGGGAACAAATATGTCATTGTTCTGGGAAGATGTGCTATCAGGAAGGGTAGGAAGTGGAAATTGGGGGCTTCAGTGGTTTTGTTACAAGTAGACGAACAGCCCTGGACCCAAGACCTCTCCATAGCGTCTCTGCCTGTGAGGAGAGCACAGCCTACAGGGGCTCCCAAGTTTCAGAGGCGGGTGGCTTGTTGGAAACAGAAATGCCAGGGTCCCAGTGCCTCAGTCCTGATTGATAGAATTCTCAGGGGCCCAGTAACCTGCCTTTAAACAAGCTCTCCAGCTGATTCTGATACAGATGGTCTATGGACCACACGCAGAGAACACAGGCATAAAGTCAGGATTCTTTTGTAATGATTACAATAAACACATGTTGCAAATGCAAACACAAGCACTTTCTCTGGTCACAAGGTTAAATTCCAGGCCCCTGCAGAGTCTGCCTTTGGGCCCCACCCACCACTCTCTGCCCAGGCCTGCAACCTAAAGTCTCAACCCTCCTCTTTGATGGGTCCCCAACACCTCAAGCTGCCTGGTTGGTAACAAAGCCTGTGTTTGGGTGGAAAGGCTATTTTTTTCTCATGCTTTTCCAGAACACTACGGGTTGTTTTTTTTTTTCCACCAAGGAAGGGTAGGAAATACATGAAATGTCTTGGTTCACAAAGGCAGAAAATACCAGAAAGTTGACCAGCACTTGAGTATAAGCAGCAGCTTCATTTTTGTACATACACTGCAAAAGATGTTTTAAAAATACCTCCCCCAAGCAGTCAAAATGTCATTCCTTATATACCAGTGTTTGCCTATAACAAACTAAAATGATTATAAAAAGTCCTATAATAATTTTCCTATCATCCTTCCTTTCATCCCTTGTCTTGAATGTGGAGGCATCCCAGGAAAAGGGAACAGTAGTATCAACTGCTCCATGGAGATGGAAAAGCTTTGAGATGGAAGAGTCAGGGGGAAATGATGGTATAGAAGCAGTTTACTGTTGTCATCCATAGAAGATGCTATAGGGATACTGGAGATGTGAAATGAAATTGGGTGAGGCTTGAACATGAGTCAAGCTTTGTATTTACCTTGGTAGTGACAGGAAAACACTGGCAGTTTTTAAGGAGTCATATGACGTGATCAGAGCTGAGCTTTCAAAAAAATTAACCTGGCAAGATATGGAAATGGGATGGACAGAATGAGAGAGTGATTGAGATGGGACAGGAAAGCAAGAGGTCATCGCAGTAATCCAGGTGAGGGGCTATGAAGGCTGTGATGGAGAATTGGTGGTGGCCGTGGATGGTAGGAAAGACTGTGAAGGAAATTAGGGAGTGGTTCCTACAGGGCTTAGACCTGCAACGATGTGAGACAAGAGAGATTTCTGAGGGTCAAGCCTCGCTGACTGGGGAGATCATGATGCCATTGCAGAAATGGGAAATAGTGGAAGAGGAGCTAGTTGAAGACTGACACATTGTAAACTTGAAGTTCAACTTGATATCTGGATTTGCAACTAGATAGCCGTGTCAGGATAGAGGAAGGACCTAGAGATAAAGGGCAAAGTTGCCTATTTCCATTGCTTAGACTGTCCCTTAGTGGAGATCTCAGAAGGTTAGGGGAGGAGAGAGGGGCTGGGCTGTGCCAATAGAGACAGAGAACTGGAGTGTAGAGGGAAGCAGATAATGTGGTTCAGGCCAGATACAAAATCTGAAAAGAACTGGGTTTGAAGAATTTTCTGGTTTACCTGGGACTTTTACCATTTTCTCTAGTACTCTCTTGAGCACTAGGCCACCATATTTTTCCCAGGACCTTTCAAGGTTCCCATCCCATGAACTTTTCTCAAAAACAGGAAGGTGTGCACTTGAGAGCCATGTAAATATCCTGAAATATTCTAGATTTGGAGAGACACTTTAGACTTGGCTGACTTGGGCAGCATTTCTTAATCCTTGATGGTCTCAGTTTTGTAGAAAGAAAGAAAGGGAAGGAAGGGAGGGAGGGAGGGAGGGATGGAGGAGGAAAGAAGAAAAAGAGGAAGAAGGAGAGAGAAAGAAAGGAAATTAAGAGCCACTTCATAGGGTTTTGTGTGGGTGTGTGTGCACACATGTGTGTGCATGTCTGTGCAGAGGAGAAAGGAGATAATACATAATAAAGCATCCATACAGTGACTTGTAAATATTAAGCCTTCAACAATTATTAGTTTCCTTTTCCTCTGCCCTGCATGTGTCAATAGCAATTCCCAGTAGAAATGGGAAACTCTCAGTAGACCAGCACCGAGCTAGAGTGTGAGGGTCTGCTTTCCAGCCCTGTGCCAGCTATTGAGTAGGTTATGACCTTGGGCTAGTTCCTCAGCTAGGGCCTTCTGTCTCAGTTTGCACACCACTAAAATAAGAGAGCTGGCCTAGATTAGTGTTTGCTAATTTCTACCACCAAGTAATTTTAAAAAAAAAATAGTATATATTTCAGGTGTACAACATGATGTCTTGACAAACATACATAATGAAATGGTCACTACAGTCAAGAAGCAAATTAGCATATTCATCATCTCACATAGTTACTTTTTTAGTGTGGGTGGCAAAAGTACATAAGGTCTACTTTCAGTGAATTTTCAGTATAAAATACAATTCTATTAACTATAGGATAGTTATGTTATACACTAGATCTCCAGATTTCTTCATCCTACATAACTAACTTTTTACCCTTTGACTTCTGTCTCTTCATCTCCCCACCCCTGTTCTATTCTGTTTCTATGCATTTGAGCTTTGTTTTTCTTTTTAGATTGCACATAAATGAGATCATATAGTACTTTTCTTTCCATGTCTGGCTTATTTCACTTAGCATAACGTCCTCTAGGTTCAACCATGTCACAAGTGGCAAGATCTCTCTTTTTTAAGGCTGAATCATATTCCATTGTAGACATGTACCATAAATTCTTTATCTATTCATTCATCAATGATGGACACTTAGGTTGTTTCCATATCTTGGTTATTGTTTCCAGATCTTGGATATTGTGAATTATGCTGCAATAAATTATGCTGCATAATTATAATGCATAAACATGGGGGTGGTAATTTCATTTCGTTTGGTTATGCACCCATAGATAGATTGCTGGATATATGGTATTTCTATTTTTAGCTTTGAGGAGCCTCTGTTCTGTTTTCCATATTGATTATACTAATTTACATTCCCACCAACCATGTACAAAGGTCTTTTCTCCACACTCTTGCCAAAAATTGCCTCATCTTTTTGATAATAGCCATTTTAAACAGGTGTGAAATGATATTGCACTGTGGTTTTGATTTGTATATCCTTGATGATTAGTGATGTTACCACCAAGGAATGCTTTTATCCTTTCTCAAACTTGCTATGTCTTGAAAGAATTTTTTTTAATCAACCAGAAGTTGTTAAGTAACTGATTCATTTCTTATGTGAACCCCAGTGTTACTAAACTGGATTAATATAACTATTGCCCAAAGAAGCTTGTACAGACTTTATATAAGAAAATATGCAACAGCTATTAGAGGCTTAAACTAAGAAAAACAGCATGTGGACACTATTATAACCATATTGGAATGTGAAATTCTAGGTTGAACACCACTAGACAAGTTAGTCTTAAGGTTCCCTCTAACACTCTCTGAACCCATAAGGTAGTATAGAGTTTCTACTGTATGACTTTCGGAGGATTCAGCAATTTATTTTGCCTTTAAAGGTAGCAATTCAATGTAGTTAGGAAGATAAAGCTATGACAGGAAGTAATTAGAGACCTATTAAGCACTAAACTGAGCATCAGAATATTTAATACAATAAGCAATCAGAAAAGAGATTTAGTGTGGGCTGGGGTAGTCAGACTCCATCAATGTTGAGAAGAGATAGACTTTCTCTGGTTCTTTAATGATAATTACATTTTAAATAACCTGAAAGGGCAAATGAGGGCATTTAAGGATTGGATAAGAGAAGGACTTTATCATAGGATGCAAAGAAGAGAAGCCAACAGAAGAGAATGAATGCTCTAATTTTTCCTATCTTTTTTTCCCAAGAAAAAAAGTGTCCATTTCTTTGCCTTTACTTCTGGACTCAGAGGATAAAACCCAAAGTGTTTTGTGATTTAAGTCATTCTTTCCTCTCTAGTTTCATTTCCAGCCACACCCTCTCCCAAACTCCATACTCCAGTCATCTCAGAAGATGGTACCTGATCCACCAAGTTTCTCAAGCCCCAAACCCTAAGCATCTTCTTGATTCCTTCCTTCCCCTCCCTCTCCTCTCCTCACCAGCCAATCTTCCAAAGACACCTGTAGACTACATCTCTAAATTTCCACATTGTCTTTATAAAGTGCAAATCCTATTGCCACTTCTCTGCTTAAAATATTTAATGGCTCTTCATAAGCTACAGAATAAAGTCAAAACCTCTTATGGTGCCATAGCAGACTCTTGATTATCTAGTTCCTGATTACTTTTCTAATCTCATCTCCATTGGTTTCCTTCCTCCAAGGCTTGATGGAATGTGTACGAATTCAACTGCTAGAGAAATCATCGGAGGCAGCAAGACTAAGTATTAGAGGATAAGAACTTAAATTAAGGCAATAGGAATGGGGATAGTAATAAGGATATGGATTTGAGAAATATTGAGTAGAACAGAGACAACTTAGTGACTAGTTAAATGTAAGGATAAAAAGAGGCAAAGCAGGGATGATGATGATGACAACGATGATGGCAATAAGTAAATGATACCAAACATTTTTCTGTGCAGTTACAACATATAAAGCTTTGTTTTTGAGTGTTTAGGTGTGTTAACACATTAAAATTTCAAAACGATCCTATGGGATAGAAGCTGTATTTATCCACATTTTACATATAGGAAAACTGAGGCACATAAGTTTAATAGCTCGTTGAAATGCACACTGGGTACTTTCATACAGTCTAGCTTTAAAACCATGCATGATTAAGCACAAAACGGCCTCCTTTGCCTTGTCAAACTGATTGCCGTCTCCTGAACATGCCATACTCCTCTGAAACCGTTGTCTTCCCATTCCTTCTGTGTGAAATACCCTTGTCCCTTCCTTTGAACGGAAACCTTCTTTACGACACATCAAATGTTACCTCCTCTGGGAAGTCCTCTCTGTGCCTTCCTCCAGCAGAGTTCTTTACCCCCTGTTCTATTTATATTATGCCATTTGCATGGTTCTATTGGGGAATATATTATACTATGTACAGATTGGGGACATATAATACACTATGTGCCCATTACTTCTTAGCACATCTATTCCCACCCATGAACTAGACTATGAGCTCTAAAAAGGACAGAATCTCTGTCTCATTTATCTCTCAAGCCCCAGGATCTAGCATATTTCCTGAGCTATAGGAGGTACTCAATGCTTATTGAATGAATGAATGAGTGAATAAATGAATAAAAATATGACCGGGCACAGTGGTTTACACTTGTAATCCCAGCACTTTGGGAGGCCAAAGAGGGTGGGTCACTTGAGGACAGGAGTTCAAGACCAGCCTGACCAACATAGTGAAACTCCATCTCTACTAAAAATACAAAAAAATTAGCCAGGCGTGGTGGTGCGCACCTGTAGTCCCAGCTACTCAGGAGGCTGAGGCATGAGAATTGCTCAAACCCAGGAAATGGAGGTTGCAGTGAGCCAAGATCGCACCACTGCACTCCAGCCTGTGGAGCAACAGAGCAAGACTGTCTCAAAAAAATGAATAAAAATATGGAGGTGGGAATTATCCACTCTGCCATGTTACTAATGGTGATGATGTGAGCTCTTAATGCAGGATTGAGACAGATGAACATCAGTGGAGGGACCAGAAGAATCAAGTGGACAGGTTAGAGATAAACTTGAGACTGGCATGACTGAAGAGGTTAGCAAAATGACACCCAGAATAGCCAAGTAGGGGATGTCAAAAGTCTGAGGATGTAACTGTGGAAGATAGATGCAACAGGAACGTCTTAAGATCAGATCTGAAAGGAATAACAAAAGATGCTACCCTTATTTCTGGGCACTGGTTTCAACAATTCCCCTGCCATTAAATTCCTGGAATATGGCTGCTGTTGACTTATTCCCCTTTTCCTAGAATTTCAGAAAGTATGTGAATTGCAGAATAGACACCATTACCAAAGAGTTTTCTGGAAAAGAAAACAACATTTGCAAGTAGCATGCAACAAAGATCAAGTCAATGTTTTTGTAGAAGCCAAAATTGCTTGAACCCCAAAATGTTATCTGAATACTTATCCCACTCACATGGCTGATCTTTACCCTCCATGTCTCCTCACCCACCATTTATGGAGGGACCTCCCCTGTGTGCTTGGTTGCTGGACTTATTTTGCAATCTGCTTCTTAGAGATCCCAGCCTTCTGATAAAGGGAATGGGTTGGCTTCTTTTCTCTCCATGTGTCAATATAATCTTCCTTTGTCTTTACACATTTTTATGTGCTGGCTGGAGAGCCACTTTGGTTTTTTGTTTTTTCTTTTGGTTTGTTTGTTGTTTGTTTTCTGAGACAGGGTCTAGCTCTGTCACTCAAGCTGGAATGCAGTGGTGCAATCATGGCTTACTGCGGCCTCAACCTCATGGGTGTCAAGCCTCTGAGCCCAAGCCTGCACATATACATCAAGAGGGCCTGAAGCAAGTGAAGAATCACAAAAGAAGTGAAAATGGCTGGTTCCTGCCTTAACTGATGACATTCCACCATTGTGATTTGTTCCTGCCCCACCTTAACTGAGTGATTAACCTTGTGAAATTCCTTCTCCCGGCTCAGAAGCTCCCCCACTGAGCACCTTGTGACCCCCACCCCGCCAATAAGAGAACAACCCCCTTTGACTGTAATTGTCCACTACCCACCCAAATCCTATAAAACAGCCCCACCCCTATCTCCCCTCACTCTCTTTTTGGACTCAGCCCACCTGCACCCAGGTGAAATAAACAGCCTTGTTGCTCACACAAAGCCTGTTTGGTGGTCTCTTCACACAGACATGCATGACATTTGGTGCTGAAGACCAGGGTCAGAGAGACTCCTTTGGGGGACCAGTCCCCTGTCCTTGCCCTCACTCCGTGAGGAGACCCACCTACGACCTCAGGTCCTCAGACCAACCAGCTCAAGGAACATCTCACCAATTTCAAATCGGGTAAGCGGTCTTTTCACTTTTCTCCAGCCTCTCTCACTACCCTTCAATCTTCCTCTCTTGCTACCCTTCAATCTCCCTGTCCTTCCAATTCCAGTTCTTTTTCTTCTCTAGTAGAGACAAGGAGACACATTTTATCCGTGGACCCAAAACTCTGGCGCCAGTCATGGACTTGGGAAGACAGTCTTCCCTTGGTGTTTAATCACTGCGGGGACGCCTGCCTGATTATTCACCCACATTCCATTGGTGTCTGATCACCGCAGGGACGCCTGCCTTGGTCATTCACCCACATTCCCTTGGTGGCAAGTCAATCGCGGGGATGCCTGCTTTGGCTGCTCACCCACATTGCAGCCCAGGGCTGCTTCCCACCCCCCTTCTCCGTGTCTCTACCCTTCTTTTTAAACTTGCCTCCTTCACTATGGGCACGCTTCCACCCTCCATTCCTCTTTCTTCTCCCTTATCCTGTGTTCTCAAGAACTTAAAACCTCTTCAACTCCTGCCTGACCTAAAATCTAAATGTCTTATTTTCTTCTGCAACACTGCTTGGCCCCAATACAAACTTGACAGTGGTTCTAAATGGCCAGAAAATGACCTTTTGATTTCTCCATCCTACGAGACCTAGATAATTTTTGCCAAAAAATGGGCAAATGGTCTGAGGTGCCTGACGTCCAGGCATTCTTTTACACATCGGTCCCTCCCTAGTCTCTGCTCCCAATGCAACTCGTCCCAAATCTTTCTTCTTTCTCTCCTGTCAGTTCCTTCAGTCTCCACCCCAAGCTCTGAGTCATGTGAATCCTCGTTTTCTACAGACACATCTGACCTTTCCCCTCCTCCCCAGGCTGCTCCTTGCCAGGCCGATCCAGGTCCCAACTCTTCTTCAGCCTCCACTCCCCCACCCTATAACCCTTCTATTACCTTCCTTCCTCACGCCTGGTCTGGCTTACAGCTTCGTTCGGCGACTAGCCCTCCACCACCTGCCCAACAATTTCCTCTTAGAGAGGTGGCTGGAGCTGAAGGCATAGCCAAAGTTAATGCTCCTTTTTCTTTATGCAACCTCTCCCAAATCAGTTAGCATTTAGGATCTTTTTCACCAAGTATGAAAACCCAATGCATGGCCCATTTGGCAACAACCCTTAGACACTTTACCGCCCTAGACCCAGAGGGTCCAGAAGGATGTCTTATTCTCAATATGCATTTTATTACCCAATCCCCTCCTGACATTAGAAAAAGCTCCAAAAATTAGATTCTAGCCCTCAAAACCCACAACAGGACCTAATTAACCTCACCTTCAAGGTGTACAATAATAGAGTAGAGGCAGCCAAGTAGCAACATATTTCTGAGTTGCAATTACTTGCCTCTACTGTGAGAGAAACTCTAGCCACATCTCCAGCACACAAGAACTTCAAAACATCTGAACTGCAGTGGCCAGGCGTTCCTCCAGGACCTCCTCCCCAAGGAGCTTGCTTCAAGTGCCAGAAATCTGGCCACTGGGCCAAGGAATGCCCGCAGCCTGGGATTCCTCCTAAGCTATGTCCCATCTGTGCAGGACCCCACTGGAAATTGGACTGTCCAACTCACCCAGCAGCCACTCCCAGAGCCCCTGGAACTCTGGCCCAAGGCTCTCTGACTGACTCCTTCCCAGATCTTCTCGGCTCAGCAGCTGAAGACTGACACTGCTTGATTGCCTGGGAAGCCTATAGGACCATCACAGACACTTTGGATAACTCTTACAGTGAAGGGTAAGTCCGTCCCCTTCGTAATCAATACAGAGGCTACCAACTCCACATTACCCTCTTTTCAAGGGCGTGTTTCCCCTGCCTCCATAACTGTTGTGGGTATTGATGGTCAGGCTTCTAAGTCTCTTAAAACTCCTCAACTCTGGTGCCAACTTGGACAACATTCTTTTATGCTCTCCTTTTTAGTTATCCCCACCTGCCCAGCCCCCTTATTAGGTTGAGACATTTTAACTAAACTGTCTGCTTTCCTGACTATTCCTGGGCTACAGCCACACCTCATTGCTGCCTTTCCCCCCAGTTCAAAGCCTCCTTCACATCCTGTCCTTGCATCTCCCCACCTTAATCCACAAGTATAGGACACCTCTACTCCCTTCTTGGTGATGGATGATGCACCCCTTACCATCACATTAAAACCTTATCACCCTTACCCCACTCACTTTAAAGTATCCCATCCCACAGCACACTTTAAAAGGATTAAAGCCTGTTATCACTCGCCTTTTACCGCATGGCCTTTTAAAGCCTATAAACTCTCCTTACAATTCTCCCACTTTACCTGTTCAAAAACCAGACAAGTCTTACAAGGTTAGTTCAGGATCTGTGCCTTATCAACCAAATTGTTTTGCCTATCCACCCTGTGGTGCCCAACCTGTACACTCTTTTGTCCTCAATACCTTCCTCCATAACTCACTATTCCATTCTTGATGTTAAAGATGCTTTTTTTTCACTATTCCCCTACACCCCTTGTCCTAGCCTCTCTTTGCTTTTACCTGGACTGACCCTGACATCCATCAGTCCCAGCAGCTTACCTGGGCTATGCTGCCGCAAGCCTTCAGGGACAGCCCTCGTTACTTCAGCCAAGCTCTTTCTCATGATTTACTTTCTTTCCACCCCTCCACTTCTCACATTATTCAATATATTGATGACCTTCTACTTTGTAGCCCCTCCTTTGAATCTTCTCAACAAGACACCCTCCTGCTCCTTCAACATTTATTCTCCAAAGGATATCGGGTATCCTCCAAAGCTCAAATTACTTCTCCATCTGTTACCTACCTCAGCATAATTCTTCATAAAAACACACGTGCTCTCCCTGCCAATCATGTCTGACTGATCTCTCAAACCCCAACCCCTTCTACAAAATAACAACTCCTTTCCTTCCTAAGCATGGTTGGATAATTTTGCCTTTGGATACCTGGTTTTGCCTCCTAATGAAACCATTATATAAACTCACAAAAGGAAACCTAGTTGACCCCATAGATCCTAAATCCTTTCCCCACTCCTCTTTCCATTCCTTGAAGACAGCTTTAGAGACTGCTCCCACACTAGCTCTCCCTGACTCATCCCAAACCTTTTCATTATACACAGCCAAAGTGCAGGGCTGTGCAGTCAGAATTCTTACACAAGGACCGGGACAGTGCCCTGTAGCCTTTTTGTCCAAACAACTTGACTTTACCATTTAGGCTGGCCATCATGTCTCTGTGCAGTGGCTGCCGCCACCCTAATACTTTTAGAGGCCCTAAAAATCACAAACTATGCTCAACTCACTCTCTACAGTTCTCATAACTTCCAAAATCTATTTTCTTCCCCTCACCTGATGCATATACTTTCTGTTCCCCAGCTCCTTCAGCTGTACTCACTCTTTGTTGAGTGTCCCACAATTACCATTGTTCCTGGCCCGGACTTCAATCCAGCCTCCCACATTATTCCTGATACCACACCTGACCCCCATGACTGTATCTCTGATCCACCTGACATTCACTCCATTTCCCATATTTCCTCCTTTTCTGTTCCTCATCCTGATCACACTTGGTTTATTGATGGCAGTTCCAGCAGGCCTAATAGCCACTCACCAACAAACGCAGGCTATGCTATAGTGTCTTCCACATCTATCATTGAGGCTACTGCTCTGCTCCCTCCACTACCTCTCAGTAAGCTGAACTCATTGCCTTAACTCAGGCCCTCACTCTTGGAAAGGGACTATGCGTCAATATTTATAATTACTCTAAATATGTCTTCCATATCCTACACCACCATGCTGTTATATGGGCTGAAAGAGGTTTCCTCACTACTCAAGGGTCCTCCATCATTAATGCCTCCTTAATAAAAACTCTTCTCAAGGCCGCTTTACTTCCAAAGGAAGCTGGAGTCATTCACTGCAAAGGCCATCAAAAGGCATCAGATCCCATTGCTCAAGGTAACACTTATGCTGATAAGGTAGCTAAAGAAGCAGCTAGCATTCCAACTTCTGTCCCTCACGGCCAGTTTTTCTCCCTCTCATCAGTCACTCCCACCTACTCCCCCACTGAAACTTCCACCTATCAATCTCTTCCCACACAAGGCAAATGGTTCTTGGACTAAGAAAAATATCTCCTTCCAGCCTCACAGGCCCATTCTATTCTATCATCATTTCATAATCTCTTCCATGTAGGTTACAAGTTGCTAGCCCGCCTCTTAGAACCTCTCATTTCCTTTCCATCTTGGAAATCTATCCTTAAGGAAATCAATTCTCAGTGTTCCATCTGCTATTCTACTACTCCTCAGGGATTGTTCAGGCCCCCTCCCTTCCCCACACATCAAGCTCAGGGATTTGCCCCGGCCCAGGACTGGCAAATTGAATTTTCTCACATGCCTCAAGTCAGGAAACTAAAATAACCTCTTGGTCTGGGTAGACACTTTCACTGGATGGGTAGAGGCCTTTCCTACAGGGTCTGAAAAGGCCACTGCGGTCATAATTCCTTGGTTTGGCCTTCCCACCTCTATACAGTCCGATAACGGACGGGCCTTTACTAGTCATATCACCCGAGCAGTTTCTCAGGCTCTTGGTATTCAGTGAAACCTTCATACCACTTACTGTCCTCAATCTTCATGAAAGGTAGAACAGGCTAATGGTCTTTTAAAAACACACCTCACCAAGCTCAGCCTCCAACTTAACAAAAAGGACTCTGTCAAGAATAGAGCCCAAAAACTCACCAACCAAACAAGTAATTACGCTGAACCCCCTTGGACACTCTCTAATTGGATGTCCAGGGTCCTCCCAATTCTTAGTCCTTTAATACCTGTTTTTCCCCTTTTCTTATTCGGACCTTGTGTCTTCTGTTTAGTTTCTCAATTCATACAAAACTGCATCCAGGCCATCACTAATCTTTGTATATGACAAATGCTCTTTTTAACAACCCCACAATATCGCCCCTTACCACAAAATCTTCCTTCAGCTTAATCTCTCCCACTGTAGGTTCCCACACCGCCCCTAATCCCACTCGAAGCAGCCCTGAGAAACATCACCCATTATCTCTCCATACCACCCCCAAAAAATTTTCACTGCCCCAACACTTCAACATTATTTTGTTTTATTTTTCTTATTAATATAAGAAGACAGGAATGTCAGGCCTCTGAGCCCAAGCCTGCACATACACATCCAGATGGCCTGAAGCAAGTGAAGAATCACAAAAGAAGTGAAAATGGCTGGTTCCTGCCTTAACTGATGACATTCCACCATTGTGATTTGTTCCTGCCCCACCTTAACTGAGTGATTAACCTTGTGAAATTCCTTTCCTGGCTCAGAAGCTCCCCTGCTGAGCACCTTGTGACCCCCGCCCCTGCCCATAAGAGAGCAACCCCCTTTGACTGTAATTGTCCACTACCCACCCAAATCCTGTAAAACAGCCCCACCCCTATCTCCCTTCGGTGACTCTCTTTTTGGACTCAGCCCACCTGCAACCAGGTGAAATAAACAGTCTTGTTGCTCACACAAAGCCTGTTTGGTTGTCTCTTCACACGGACGTGCGTGGCAATGGGCTCAAGTCGTCCTCCCACCTCAGCCTCCTGAATAGCTAGGGACTACAGGCATGCACCACCATGCCTGGCTAATTTTTGTATTTTTTGTAGAGAAAGAGTTTCACCATGTTTCCCAGGCTGGTCTTGAACTCTTGAGCTCAAGCGATCTGTCTGCCTTGGTCTCCCAAAGTGCTGGGATTACAGGGATGAGCCACCATGCCCGGCCTTGAATAGCCACTTTGGATCCCCATTTGAAACTCCCTTCTGTTGGAATTCCAATAACTTTTCTACACAGTCCTCTACCCAAATGCCCTTGTGTAATATACACCTCTGTGTTACAGTCTTGTTGCAGACAAAGTGCAAATACTAGGGTTCAGGTGAGGCCATTCCAAATGATTTTCAAGGAATGAGGTTTGCTTGTAAAGGTGCCTGTTTGAGATGTTTCAGAGCCCACCTTCCTAAAGATGTATATTGGTATCTGATACAATGAACTTTGATGTATACTCATTGATCCAGTACTTAAAGATGGACTATTATTGAATGTTCTTGAGAAGAGAAATGACATTATAGAAGTCTAGAGTTCACCTAGTATGCCAACATGACTATAGCAGTTGTTAGAATTTTGACATATAGCTGACCCTTGAACAATGCAGGGGTTAGGGGTGCTGAGCCTCATGTAGTCAAAAATATGCATATAACTTTTGATTCTCCCAAATCTTAATAGCCTGCTGTTAACCAAAAGTCTCACTGATAACACAGTAATATATGTTAATAATAATTTTTTTTTTTTTTTGAGATGGAGTCTCACTCTGTCACCCAGGCTGGAGTGCAGTGGTGCAATCTCCGCTCACTGCAACCTCCACCTCCCAGATAAAAGTGACTCTCGTCCTTCAGCCTCCCAAGTAGCTGGGATTATAGGCACTCGCCACCACGTCTAGCTAATTTTTGTATTTTTAGTAGAGACGGGGTTTCACCATGTTGGCCAGGCTGGTTTTGAACCCCTGACCTCAGGTGATCCGCCTGCCTTGGCCTTTCAAAATACTGGGATTACAGGTGTGAGCCAACATGCCAGGCCTGTGTTAATAATAATTAAGACATATTTTATGTGTTATATAGATCATATACTGTATTATTACAATAAACTAGAGAAAATAAAGTATTATTAAGAAAATGATGGGCCAGACACAGCGGCTGACATACCAGTTGTTGGTTTTTTTGAATGTCATTCCTGTAGACGTGTGCTTTGGGAAAATTTTGCTGGCAACAGTGTCTAAGGGGTTAGAGAAGGGAAGACCCCAGAGCCAAATAATTCAGCAACAAGTCTGTTGTCTTAATCAGGAGGTCAGGTGGTAAGCGCTTGGTCTAATGTGACAGACGAGAGAACTAATCTGAGCTGCCTGTCATCTTAAGAGGAACAAAGCCTCCTCCAGTGTGTTTAGGACTCAGCCTCTGGAAAGTATGGACAGGTAGAAACCTAGTCCCACTCCCAGGGTAACAAGGCCAGAACAGGACCACCAGCAACATCAGCTTATTACTAAGTTAGAAAATTTATAAATTCAGAAAATTTGTAAATTGTCTAGTTCAGTTCAGTCTGGGATGAATTTGAGCCAACAAGTGAGCCCTTACAGGGCAAAAGGGATACGAGATCACAGAATGAAGAGGGTGCAAGGAAAGGGACCAGCAGGGGAAAGGGTGGGGGATCAAGCCAGAAAAGGACAGTCATCAGGCAAATTATGATAGAATGTCATCAAGAAGAATGAAGACTGGAAATAATTATACATTTTTTGATTGGGGGTGAGTAGAAGTGTCACTGTAGGGATTAAGATGGGAATGGATGAAGAAGCAAATGCATAGTATGCACTGTGGACCACTGACTCCAGATGACCAGGACTGGGAAACATTAACCCATGAGCTGGCTCAAAAACAGCAGAAACCTATGCTGTGGTTTGGTGGCCGTGGTTCTGTGCGAATGAAAGCTCAAGAGAACCCACACTGGGCTGTGACCAGACCTTCTGTTTTATACTTATGTTCTTGATGGTCATCTTTTATAATTATTGACAGCTGGAGGGCAGGGAGAGCATTCTTGCTTTTGTGTCAGAAAACATTCAACATGGAATAGGAGCAGCACTTCATCTGGATGTTAAACCACTGGTTAAGGATTCCATGCAACAACTGGGCTCAACTCTGAATATATCCTGGATATATTAAATATATGTTAAAATATATTAAAAATATATATTTAATATAGATCAGGATCTCAGCCTCCTCCTGAGTGAGGCATCGGAAATGTCTGATCCAGTAAGCAGGCATTGTGTCACACCAGCTGTCACACCGGGACTTCCCCAGCAGGGACAGAATTCCTAAGGGATTATCTCAGAATCACAGAAGTTTCAATTATGTAGGACCTGAAGTTACTCTCCCTCGTTCCTGGAAAATTTTAGGTCCAGGTTTACTAGTTCTATCTCTACAGCTCTAGTCATGATTCTTGGGGGGTTTAGTGTCCATGAAGATGATTCTTCTAGTTCCCTGGCCTTTAAAATTTCCTCAACTTCTTCACCTTTAATGATTTTGTCCTCCACTTCTTAGCCACCCGCTTACTCCCTTAGTCATATACACGTCTAGACTTCATGAATGGCAAGAATTGTATCTACTCCATAGTCTTTAAAATTTTTTTAAGAGACAACAGGGTCTCGCTCTGTCATCCAGGCTGGAGTGCTGTGGTACAGTCATAGCTCATTGCAGCCTTGAACTCCAGGGCGAAAGCAATATTCCTGCCTCAGCCTCCCAAGTAGCTAGGACTACAGGCATGAGCCACTGTGTCCAGCTAATTTTTTATTTTTTATAAAGATTTCATTATGTTGCTCACGTTTACTCCATAGTCTTACACTCAAACATCTAAATCTTAAACTATCTCATATTTTTGAGTCACTTCCTCTAGTACCCCAATTTTAATAATTCTTCAACCCAGTGAGGATCTCTAAACTACTGATCCTATTACCTATTTACTCCCCCAAATGCCCTATGTCCTCACTTCCATGGCCAGGACTAGAGGGAGACAAGGGAGAGCCTAGGGTGCAACATCTAAGGAAACACACACTCTCAGGGTCCTGCGAGAGCAGGTGGGCACTTGCAAATTTTGTCTCTTTAAATGGTGCACCCTAGGCACCTGGCCTGTGCCTCACACTAGCCCCAGTCTCACTTACTTCTTACCTAAGCTAGACAGCATAATCCATTATAATAAATACCCAGTGCCTCTCTCCTGTTTATCTGGCAAAACACCGCTCTGGTTAAATCCATGCCAGTACCTGAGACATTGCACATAGCTGGAGAAAACACCCACGCTTGCTCACAGTTCTCATGGACACTAACCTCACAAGGACTTCTCATGCTCCTCAGGAATCTCTCCACATTTCCTAGTCCAGCGGTTCTCGAAGTGAGGTTCTTGGCCCAGCAGCATCAATATCGCCATGTATTAGTCTATTTCCACACTGCTATAATGAATACTACCTGAGACTGGGTCATTTATAAAGAAAGGAGGTTTAGTTGACTCACAGTTTCAAATGGCTGAGAAGGCCTCAGGAAACTTACAATTATGGTGGAAGGCAAAAGAGAAGCAGGCACTTTCTTCACAAGGCAGCAGGAGGAAAGTGAGAAGAACCAAACCATATCACACCGGGAACTTGTTAGAAAAGCAAATTCTCAGGCTCCACCTCAGACCTCCTGAATTAAAAACTCAGAAGGCGGGGCCTATCAGTCTGCTTTGTCAAGTCCTCCAGGTGATGCTGATGTGCCGTCAAGTTTGAGAGCCACTTCCCTAGTCAACTTATTCTCCCCATCTTGAGACAATTTCATACTTTTCCCCTCTCCTCCAAATTCAGATGGCCCTTCCCCTGTGACACCCACAACCTCCTATCTGAATTTTTTTTTTTTTTTTTTTTTTTTTAGATATGGTCTTGCTCTGTCACCCACGCTGGAGTGCAACGGTAAAGCTCACTGCAGCCTCCACCTTCCAGGCTCAAGTGATCCTCCCACCTCAGCCTTCTGAGTAGCTGAGACTATAGACACGCACCACCACACTTGGTTAATTTTGTTTTTTTACATTTTTTGCAGACAGGGGCTTGCTATGTTGCTCAGTTTGGTCTTGAACTTCTGGCCTCAAGTGATTCTCTTGCCTTGGCCTCCCCAAAGTGCTGGGATTACAGGTGTGAGCCACTGTGCCTAACCTCAAATTCTTAATTTACTGAGAGAATCAGAAGATAACCTTCACCTGCTTCCACCACGGATTCTCCTGAGGAGGCTGTGCCTGTGCCTCACACCTGGCCTTCAACCTTCCTGCTACCATCAACCACTTGGGCTCTCCTTAAAGTCCTGTGAAGTGGGTCCCAGCCCCTCTCACCTACTCAAGCACTCGGCTCTGCAATTGTGCCCTCTTCCTTCCTACTGGGTAATTCCCATCAGTATTTCATATCTCTTAATCTTTTTTTAAAAAGAAAGAAAAAAAAGAGAAATATTCCCTTAAATCCACATCTTCTTCAAGCTACCACCCAATTTCCCTGATCTCCTTTAAGCCAAACTTCACGAGCCATATCTTTAGTTTCTGTCTCCAGCTCCTCTCATGGGTCATTCTCTCATGGATCTACTCCAGCCAGGCCATGATGCCCACAACTTCACTGACAGTGCTATTACCATGTGCTTCCAATTGCTGAGCCCTGTGGTCAATTCCTAGCACTCATCTCACCTCCTTGGGGCCCTTTCTGCAATTTCCCTTTGGGTCGTTGACATGCTTTGGCTACACTCACTTCCAAATCTCATTTCGAATTGTAATCGCCACATGTCAAGGGAGAGACCTGGTGGGAGGTGATTGGATCATAGGGGCTGTTTCCCCCATGCTATCCTCATGATAGTGAAGGAGTTCTCATGAGATGTGTTTTTTTGTTTGTTTTTTGTTTTGTTTTGTTTTTGTTTGTTTTTTTTAAAGTGTCTGGAGTTTCCCCTATGGACGCTCTCTCCTGCCACCATGTAAGTCTTGCCTCACTTTTCGTTTGCCTTCCACCATGATTGTAAGTTTCCTGAGGCCTCCCCAGCTATGTGGAACTGTGAGTCAATTGAACCTCTTTTGTTTATAAATGATCCAGTCTTAGGTAGTATCTTTATCACAGTGTGAAAGTGGACTGATACAGATGTCATGCCACTTTGAGTTCCCTTCTTACTTCATTGGCTGCTTCCTCTCAAACTCCTTTGGTCTGCATCTTCCTGCCATCTGAATATTGGAGCTCCCAGAGCTCCAGCCTTGGCCACTCTCCCTTTCTGGCTACACTCAATTCCTAGGGGTCTCATCCAAGCCCATGGTTTTAATGCTATTTATATACTAATGACTTAGCCCTCCCACGGGTTGTATAGTCAGTCACTCTGCAACATGGCATTGCCAATATATCTGCAAATGAGCTCAATATTCCTTGCCCCACCACCTCAACCCATTCATTCTCCAGCCCTATGCAGCTCTGTCAGTGGCAATGCCAGCCTTTTAGTGGCTCAGGACAAATCTCTGAAGTCATCTTGGATTCCTCTACTTCTCTCACATCCTACATGCATTCCTTTAAGTCCTTTTGGCTCCATCGAAAAAAATGTGTCTGGAGCCTGACCACTTGTCCCCACCTCCACAACACCTCCACACCCAAGCCACCAGTGTCTCTGTCCTAGATTATTTCAGTAGCCTCCGAATGAGCCTGTCAGTCTTCACTCTTACCCCCACAGGCTATTTTTCACACAGCAGCCGAAATAATCCTTATAAAGTATAAACCAGATCATATTACTTTTCTGCTTGGAGCCCTCCAGCGACACATCATCTCAGAATCAATCCAACTGCTTGGCTATGGCTGACAATGGGCATCACTTCCTTTCACTCTCTGAGACCTCTGGCACCTTGCATTGTCTGGATGGGCTTGGTACTTGTATTACCAGAAAGAGGTCCTGATCTAGACCCCAAGAGGCGGCTGTTGGACCTCATGCAAGAAAGAATTCAGGGCAAGTCCATAAAGTGAAAGCAAGTTTATTAAGAAAGTAAAGAAATAAAAGAATGGCTATTCCATAGGCAGAGCAGTGGCCTGGGCTGCTCAACTGAGCATACTTATAGTTATTTCTTGATTATATGCTACACAAGAGGTGGATTAATCATGAGTTTTCTGGGAAAGGGGTGGGCAATTCCTGGAACTGAGGGTTCCTCTCCCTTTTAGACCATAGGGTTAACTTCTTGACGTTGCCATGGCATTTGTAAACTGTCGTGGTGCTGGTGAGAATATCTTTCAGCATGCTAATGCCTTATAATTAGAGTATAGTAAGCAGTGAGGATGACCAGAAGTCACTTTCGTCACCATCTTGGTTATGGTGGGTTTTAGCCAGCTTCTTTACCACATCCTGTTTTATCAGCAAGGTCTTTATCACTTGCACCTTGTGGCCAACCTCCTATCTCATCCCATAACTAAGAAAGCCTAACCTCCTGAGAATGCAGCCCAGTAGGTCTCAGCCTTATTTTACCCAGCCACTTTTCAAGATGGAGTCTGTTTGGTTTAAATGCCTCTGACGCTTGTCGTTCCCTGTGCTGGAATGTTCTTACTCAGATACCCACGCAGCTGCCTTCAAGTCTCTGTTTAAATCGTATTTCATGAGAAAAGCCTTTCACTTCCTTTTAGACAAAAGAGTGCCACCCCAGGGAGGAATGCCAGGGTCCCATAGAGGGAGACCGACAGTGAAGTGGAGCCTGCCATGAATTCACCAAAGGCCATTCTCCCTTTCTTCCAGAGGAATAGCGTTTAGCTGGGCCTACGGCTACCTACCTAAAGACTGCACCTCTTAGTCACCCTTGTGGCTAGGTGTGGCCACGTGACAATGGAATGTAAGTGGAAGTGATGTATGCAACTTGGGTTCATTGGTTTTAAAAAAAATATGACCACCCTACATTTCCACTCTTTGTCTTATCTGTGAATGGGAACATGGCTGTGTCTGCAGCCAGACTTTGTGCAGCAAAGGACAAGGCCCTACGGGAAGGTGGAGAAACAAGATGGAACAACTTGGACCCAACAACTTGGATCCCTATGTGGCCATGTGGAGTCATCTCACCCACCTGGGCCACTCACCCCGAAGACTGTTGTGTGAGGGTGAAATAAACTTCTGTATCACTAGCCCCTGCATTTCAGAAATTCTTTGTTATGGCAGTTTTGCCTTTATCCTAACACAGACAGCAAAGTATCTTCTGTGGCCCCATGACTAATGTCGTTGTTTAAACGCATTATAAAAACTATATAAATAAAATATTAAAAATCAAATAAAATAGCAAGATAACACTGTGTAACTATCTAGTTTGAGATGTTATTAACTTTTTGGCATATTTACCTCATCCATTTTCTCCAAGGGTTTTTTAAGAGTCATGCTTGTTATTTTAAATTATCTGCAGTGCTCCTTGGTCTTGTAAAACTATGGGTTATTTCAAACTTCGGTAAATGTCTGATACACATGAACTTCTTGCATTGTTGAGGAAATCAGAGAAAAATGATGCTGTTTTTCCCTTGTAAGTTGACAATGGATGGAGATGAAACTACCTTTGCAAAATTATGGCAATAAGAGAAATTGGACATGGCAGACTCCATCTTGCTTTTAGCCTCACAGGTTGGCCGTCTTGGCTCATTCCTGGGCATGAGCCAAGTTAACTTTGGCAGAAATTGAGTTTATAGTGTAAACGATAATAGCCTTTCCCCAAAACTAAACTACCCTTGTAAAATTAATGAAAGGCCACCAAGTTAGGAGGATGAGAAGGGCCTGAATTCAGCCATTATTCTGGAAGTCACAAGATGTGCAACCTCCCCAGTTACTCCTGTAAATAACTTCAGTATTGTAGAACCTAAGATTGGCCTTTTGACAGCCTTTTGCATTTCTGACAACTAGATGGCCCCACGCAGACCCGTGACTCAACCAGTCCTATAGCCTTCATCCAAAAATGGACTCAGTGCATGAGGACTGCTTTCCACACCCTTATGATTGCATCCCAAACCAATCAGCAGCACCCATACCCTATCCCCTGCACACCAAACTATCTTTGAGAAACTCCTAACCTCTGATTCTTTGGTGAGATTGATTTAAGTAATAACTCTGTCTCCCACATGGCGTGGCTGGCCTCGTGTCAATTAAACTCTTTCTTTACTGCAATGCCATGGTCTCTATGAATTGATTTTGTTTTGCAGTGGGCAGGAAGAACCCATTGGACAGTAACAGAGAGAAGAGAAGAACCATAAGAAGTGGAATGTGAGGTGGATTGAGAGTTTAGTGGGACCAGGAAATCTAAGCAGGAGTGACCACATCAACAGAGGCACCTTAGGGTTTGCAGAAATCATGGGAAAGGCACTGAACTTTCCACAGTATGTAGGATAAGGACTTGAGTCTTTTTTTTTTTTTTTTTTGAGACATTGAGACAAGGTCTCTTTGTCACTCAGGCTGGAGTGCAGTGGCATAATCATGGTTCACTGCAGCCTCAACTTCCTGTGCTCAAGTGATCTTCCTGCTTCAGCCTCCCAAGCAGCTGGGACGACAGGCAGATACTACTATTCCCGGCTGGGTTTTTTTGTTTTTTGTTTTTTTTTGTTTTTGAGACGGAGTCTTGCTCTTTTGCCCAGGCTGCAGTGCAGTGGCATGATCTTGGCTCACTTCAACCTCTGCCTCTTGGGTTCAAGTGATTCTCCTGCCTCAGCTTCCCAAGTAGCTGGGATAACATGCACCTGCCACCACGCCTGGCTAAATTTTTGTATTTTTAGTAGAGATGGAGTTTTGCCATGTTGGCCAGGCTGGTCTCAAACTCCTGACCTCAAGTGATCCACCTGCCTCGGCCTCCCAAAGTGCTGGGATTACAAGGGTGAACCACCACACCCAGCCCATGCCCAGCTAATTAAAAACAAATTTTTTTTTTGGTAGAGATGGAGTCTAACTATGTTGCCAAGGCCGGTCTCAAATTCTTGGGCTCAAATGATCCTCCTGCCTCAGTCTTCCAAAGTGCTGAGATTACAAGCATGAGCCACCACACCTGGCTGCCATTTTTATTTTAACATTAAATGTATACATATACTACCCAAGGCTGGAAGACATAGGGACACCAAGATGACAGTTAGTGTGCACTTTGTATATGTAGGTATGCCTCAGAGATATTATGGGTTTGGGTCCAGACTACTGCAATAAAGCAGATATCACAATGACGTGAGTCACAAGAATATTTTTGTTTCCTTGTGCACATAAAATTGTGTTTATCCTATACTGTAGTCTATTAAGTGTGCAATAGCATTATGTCTTAAGAAAGCAATGTATATACCTTAATTAAAAAATGGTTTATTGCTGAAAAATTTTCATGATCATCTGAGCCTTCAATGACTTCAGTAATCTTTTTGTGGGTAGAGTCTTGCCTTAATGTTGATGGCTGCTGACTAATCAGGGTGGTGGTTGCCAAAGGATGGGGTAGGTGTGGCAATTTCTTAAAATAAGGCAGCGATGAAGTTCACTGCATCAATTGACTCTCCCTTTTATGAAAGATCTCTCCATAGAATGGAATGCTGTTTGATAGCATTTTATCCACCATAGAGTTCTTTCAAAATTGGAGACAATCCTCTCAAACCTGCTACTGCTTTCTGCTTTATCAACTAAGTTGATGTTATCTTCTAAATCTTTTGTTGTCATTTCAACATTGTACATGGCATCGTCACCAGGAGTAGATACCCTCTCCAGAAAGCACTTTCTTTGCTCATCCATAAGAAGCAACTCCTTGTCCATTCAGGTTTTACCTTGAGATGGCAGCATTCAGTCACATCTTCAGACTCTACTTTTGATTCTAATTTTATTGCTATTTCCACCTCATCTGCCGTGACTTCCTCCAGTGAAGTCTTGAACCTCTGCAAGTCATCCATGAGGGTTGGAACCAACTTATTCCAAACTCCTGCTCATGTTGGTATTTTGACCTCTTCCCATGAATCACAAATATTCTTAGTGGCAACCAGAATGGTAAATTCTTTCCAGAATGTTTTCAATATACATTGCCCAGATCCATCAGAGGAATCCTTAAGTGTGGCAGTTATAGCCTTAAGAAACGTTTTTCTTAAGAATAAGTCTTTAAAGTTGAAACTACTCCTTGATCCATGTGCTACAGAATGGATATTATGTTAGCAAGCATGAAACAACATTAATCTCTTAGTACATCTCCATCAGAACTCTTGGGTGATCAGATGCATTGTTAATGAGCAGAAATATTTTGAAAGAAACCTTTTTTTCTGAGCAATAGGTCTTAAAGGGTGGGCTTGACCAGGCACGGTGGCTCACACTTGTAACCCAATTATTTCAGGAGGCTGAGGCGAGAGGATCACTTGAGCTCGGGAGTTCAAGATCAGCCTGGACAACATAGGGAGACCCCATCTCTACAAAAAACTAAAAAGTAATAAAAATTTTTTAAATTAAAAAAAGAGTGGGCTTAAAATATTCAGTAAAAGATGCTATAAACAGATGTGCTGTCACGCAGGCTCTGTTGTTTCATTTAGAGCACACAGGTAGAGTAGATTTAGCATCATTCTGAAGGACCCTAGGATTTTTTGAATGGTCAATGAGCATTGGCTTCAACTTCAAATCCCCAGCAGCATTATCCCCTAACAAGAGAGCCCATCCTTTAAAACCTGGAAACCAGGCATTAACTTCTCTCCAGCTATGGAATTTCTAGGTGGCATGTTCTTCCAATAGAAGGCTGTTTCATCAGCATTGAAAACCTGTTGTTTAAAGCAGCCACCTTCATCAATGATCTTAGCTAGATCTTTTGGATAACTTGCTGCAGCTTCTGCTTTTGGAGAAAGTGCTTCACCTTGCACTTTGATGTTATAGAGATGGCTTCTTTCCTTAAACCTCATGAACCAACCTTTGCTGGCTTCAAACCTTTCTTCTGCAGCTTCCTCACCTCTCCCAGCCTTCATGGAATGGAAGAGAGTTAGGGCCTTGCTCTGAATTAGGCTTTGGCTTAAGGGAGTGTTGTGGCAGGTTTGAAATTTTATCCTACCACTAAAACTTTCTCCGTATCAGCAAGAAGGCTGTTTTGCTTTCTTATCATTTGTGTGTTCACTGGAGTAGCACTTTTAATTTCCTTCCAGAACTTTTTCTTTGCATTCACAACTTCACCGACCCGTGCAAGAGGCCTAGCTTTTGGCCTATCTCAGCTTTAGACATGCCTTCCTCACTAAGCTTAATCATTTCCAGCTTTTGTTTAAAGTGAAAGACAAGTAACTATTCCTTTCAGTTGAAAACTTGGAGGCCTTTTGTAGGGTTATTAATTGACCTAACTTCAACACTGCTATGTCTCAGAATAGGAGACCCAAGATCAGGGAGAGAGACAGGGAAACAGCCAGTCGGCGGAACAGTCAGAACACATATGACATTTATAAATTAAGTTCACTATCTTCTACGGGCATGGATCATGGCGCCCCAAAACAATTACAATAGTTACATCAAAAATCATTGATCAAAGTCTGGACATAGTGGCTCATACCTGTAATCCCAGCACTTTGGGAGGCTGAGGCAAGAGGATTACCTAAGCCCAGGAGTTCAAGATCAGCCTGGGCAATATGGTGAGACCCCATCTCTACAAAAACAGCTAAAAAATTAGCCGGGCATGTTGATGTGCACCTGTGGTCCTAGCTATTCAGGAGGCTGAGGGAGGCTCTCCTGAGCCCAGGAAGTCAAGGCTACAATAAGCTGTGTTCATGTCACTACACTCCAGCCTGGATGACAGGTAAGACCTTGTCTCAAAAATAAATAAATAAATAAATACATAAATAAATAACTGATCACAGATCTCCATGTATATATAATAATAATGAAAAAGTTAAAAATACTGTGCGAATCACCAAAATGTGACACAGAGACACGAAGTGAGCACGTGCTGTTGAAAATGGAACTGATAGGCTTGCTTAACACAGAGCTACCACAAACCTTCCTTGTTTTTGTTTTTTGTTTTTTGTTTTTTTGCAATGGAGTTTTGCTCTTGTTGCCCAGGCTGGAGTGCAATTACACGATCTCAGCTCACCGCAACCTCCGCCTCCCGGGTTCAATCAGTTCTCCTACCTCACCCTCCTGAGTAGCTGAGATTACAGGCATGCACCACCAAGCCCAGCTAATTTTGTATTTTTAGTAGAGACGGAGTTTCTCCATGCTAGGCAGGCTGGTCTTGAACTCCCGACCTCAGGTGATCCACCCGCCTTGGCCTCCCAAACTGCTGGGATTACAGGCGTGAGCCACCGTGCCCAGCCAAACCTTCCATGTTTTAAAAATGCAGTATCTGAGAAGTGCAATAAAGTGAAAAACAGTAAAACAAGGTATGCCTGTGTGTGAATGAAGAAATGGATAAAAGAATGAACCTAGACTGTACTACCAGGTACAATACCAACTTTGGTATTTAAACCATAGGGGAGCATCCCAAACCATGCCAAATAAATGAGTCATGCTCTATCGACAACAGTAAGAGTCTTTAGACTTGCTCCAGAATTGTAAGTCTACAGTGGCACCCCCTCACTTGGGCCTGTGCTGATCCTTCCTTCGGCTTTGTCTTTGCAATTACTGACTCTCAGGCTCTGTGTCCACCTGTTTCACAGCTATGAATGGGGAAACTATCCAAGGCTGATTCTCTACTTGCTTGTGAGGTGTTCAATTTGCTTTATTTGACCATTTTTTTCTCCTAGTAAGAAGCAAGAAAATCCACCATAAGCTCTGAGGAACAATCACACCAGACTGAGCATTTTTATTTCTTGAGCCTTTGCCTAAGAAAGAGTGTGGATCATACTTTCTAATACAAACAGTCAGGATGGAATATCAAAATGTGAGTATATCATGTCCAAGCAGCAGGTGGGGGCCCCATAAGAGAGTGCTGGTTTAAAATTCTTTCCCTCATGATTTTCAGATTTTCCTAATTGGGGCTACAAGTTCATATTCAGATGTTGTGTTTCTTCTGATTTTGGAATCTGTAAACCTTCCCCCTCTCCCTACAGAAGCCCTAGTTTTTGCAACAGCTCTCCATCTGCACATGCATCTCATTGTGGGGTGCAAAGGGCTGGTGGCGAGATTTTCCAGTGTGCCTGGCTAACCTGTCATAACTAAAATTTATGGGGCAAACTAGAAATGTAGGTGGTTACTGTGTTGTCACAATGACCGTGAATTGAGTTGGGGGACTGTATGAAAATAGAGGAATATTCTTGGTTTGATGGAAATGTATAGTGTATTTTCCGGCAATTTCTCAAATTCAGTTATTCAAATCTCACATCTATTTAAGCCAGTCTATGGATCCTGGGTAGGGGATCAAATTACACAGATTGAATTCTTGACAAAATTTCTGGAAAAAGGACCCTTTCAGGGTTATCAAATTCTACGTGGGTCTGCGTCTTTCATTGTCCTTGACTATTTTGCAAATCTGTAGAAATTGAAGTTAAGTGGTGGAAGGTTGGTGGTGATGTACATGATTCCTGTTCTTAGAAATAAGAATGACTTTTGTCCAATGAAGGTGTATTGATTTCCACTCTATGGAAGAGGCTAGTTTTGCATCTATAGGCAAAATTAATTCAATATTTCTGATTGCCTATATATGTGTTTTGTCCTTGAATTCTCCTTTCAACCAATTTTTACTTCTTACTGATTTCCTTATTAAATAATAAGTGAAATAGGCCGGGCGCGGTGGCTCACGCCTGTAATCCCAGCACTTTGGGAGTCTGGGGCAGGCAGATCACGAGGTCAGGAGATCGAGACCATCCTGGCTAACATGGTGAAACCCTGTCTCTACTAAAAATACAAAAAATTAGCTGGGCGTGGTGGTGGGCACCTGTAGTCCCAGCTGCTTGGGAGGCTGAGGCAAGAGAATGGCGTGAACCCAGGAGGGAGAACTTGCTGTGAGCCGAGATCGTGCCACTGCACTCCAGCCTGGGCGACAGAGCGAGACTCCGTCTCGAAAAAAATAAATAAGTAAAAATAAATAAATAATAAGTGAAACAACATTTTTGGCATTGTGTAATTGCATGTGTTTTTAAAAAATTACTCTTCAACATCCTGATTCTCCAGCAACTTATTCATTCCCAGAAGTGAGGGTGGCATTGAATGAGAGAAGAATCCTGTGTTTCTGACTCATCATTTACCCAGAAGAGAGTGAGCTGACAGAGCTATGTGAAAGGACAAGATAATGTTTACCCTTATTCCTGGACACAGAGGCTCTAAATTCGAATTTCTTTCAGTATACAGTTATAACATTACGTTTGCACAGCCACATTTGAAGATGTTGTGGTGCTCCTTTTGTTAATCTTACATTTTTAACTAATTTACTTACATAACCAAAAATGAGAAGAACAGGGAAGAATCCTGGTCTTAGAGAAGCAAGATGGAAAATTAAACGCGAGGGGATCTCTGTGTCTCTCCCTCTACCACTTATTTCTTAACCTGTTTGCACGTTAATTTCATTCTCCCAGACTGGCTTCTCCACAAGCTGTAGACCTGCTGCTAGCATCTCAACATCTCTTAACTTATATCCTCTGTGGAAAAAACCAAGAGCACCATTAGCATAAGCCTTTCAGTAATGCCGGCGTGAAAAGGAGCGTTCTAACTTGGGAAGGAGGGTGGAATTTTTTATAGGGCTTCAGCAGGCAGGGTCAGCTCAAGTTCACTTTGTTTTAAGAACAAAGATGGTTCCTAGAAAAGGAAGGAATTTTCTTTAGCAGTTAGCGGTCACTGTTTGGACAACTTGGATTTTACCAAGAGGAGTGGGAGGAACAGTCCGGTCATGTGTGAGCGGCGGGGGTGGGGAGGAACAGCTACAGTGGACAAGGACATGGAGGCCTACAGTGGAAAATTTTCATTTCTTCAGAGTCTCTTACATCTTACAGTCTCAGGACCTTTGAGAGCCTTCTCCCCACTTCAGTCAATCTGACTTGCTTATCCCTGGACCACTCACTGTGGTCAAGGAGGCAGAGTCAAAGAAGAGACCGTTTCTGGTCAGACCTGAAAGCTAGAACAGGGGGAGGAGCCACTCTTTAAAAAGAGGGAGCAGCGGGCTGGGCGCGGTGGCTCACGCCTGTAATGCCAGCACTTTGGGAGGCCGAGGCAGGAGGATCACGAGGTCAGGAGATGGAGACCATCCTGGCTAACACGGTGAAACCCCGTCTCTACTAAAAATACAAAAAATTCTCCGGGCGTAGTGGCAGGCCCTGTAGTCCCAGCTACTCCAGAGGCTGAGGCAGGAGAATGGCGTGAACCCGGGAGGCGGAGCTTGCAGTGAGCCGAGATCGCGCCACTGCACTCGAGCCTGGGCGACAGAGAAAGACTCCGTCTCAAAAAAAAAAAAAAAAAAAAAAAAAAAAAAAGGGAGCAGCCCAGACCTGGCTGATGAGGGCATCGCAGTTAACAGGGCAGCCCTCGCCTTCCTCCCCATTTGTGTCTTCGAAACCCTTCTTTTCCTCCTTCCAGGTGAAAGGCTCAATGCTGCCTGTCGGGAGCACTGCTTCGAGGAGACCGATCCAGAGAACTTTCAGCCTAGGGAGTACGGAGCGCAAACCCAGCTGAAGTGAAAGTCTCATTGGGGAGCAGCTCCCAGCACAAACTGCTGAAAGGCTGGCCGCAGCCCTGCTGCCCAGATTTCTTCTTCAGCACTCTCTAACTCCCTAGAGCTTTTAAAATGACCCCCGTGGTCACTCTGTGTACCAGGGAAGACAAACGGGTTTGGCTTCATGCCTGCATTGGCAGTGCTGGGTGCCTCTTCATCCTTTTCTCTCTCCTCTTTTTGGCAGAAAAACCCTTTTCAAATATCCAAGCCCCTTCTTCTCTATAAAAAATAAGACAGATGTGAGCTATGAACATCGTTACTGGTGAAAAAATTAAGATGTAGGAAAGGAAATATCTGTCCTCATCATTTTGCCAGAAGAGCAGAGTAGTTACAGTCATGGACTTTAGAGTCAAAATCCACAGAATTTGAGTCCTGGCTTCCCACTTACTGATTCCGTGACCTTGGGCAAATACCTAACCTCAGTAAGCCCCAGCTTCTTATTTAGGAAATGGGGAATAGCATGTACCTCAAAATTTAAGGGAATAATGCATGTAAAGAATATGCCATTGTGTCTGACATATATTAAAATCCAAAATTACAGTAATTTTTGTGATTATAAAAATGATGGTGATAACATGAAAGTAACTAAATAAAATTATGTATATTAAAAATATAAAAATATGATTTTACCACCATCACCACTCCCACTATTAGCGTTTTTAAAATAGAATTTTACAATTAAGACCTCAGATGATCTCAGGTGGTGGTCAAGCTGTCACTTCTCTAAAGTGGCCTCAATTGCTCCAGGGCCAGAAAGTAGGAAAATTGGAACATAGGAGCGCTGGGCGTGATGTCTCATGCCTGTGATCCCAGCACTTTGGGAGGCTGAGGTGGGCAGATCACTTGAGGTCAGGAGTTCAAGACCAGCCTGGCTAACATGGTGAAACCCTGTCTCTACTAAAAATACAACAATTAGCCAGGGCGTGGTGGCAGGTGCCTGTAATCCCAGCTACTTGGGAGGCTGAAGAAGGAGAGTTGCTTGAACCTGGGAGGCAGAGGTTGCAGTGAGCCGAGATGGCGCCACTGCACTCCAGCCTGGGCAACAGAGTGAGACTCTGTCAAAAAGAAAGATGAAAGAAAGAAGAAAGGAGAGAAGAAAAAGAAAGAAAGAAGAAGGAAAGAAAGAAAGGAAGAAAGAAAGAAAGAAAGAAAGAGAGAGAGAGAGAGAGAAAGAAAGAAAGAAAGAAAGAAAGAAAGAAAGAAAGAAAGAAAGAAAGAAAGAAGGGAGGGAGGGAGGGAGGGAGGGAGGGAGGGAGGGAGGAAGGAAGGAAGGAAGAAAGAGAGAAAAAAAGAAACACCGGAAACCTCTGCCCTGAAGAATGGGGTACGTAGACCAGGGACCAGGTCCCCTCATTTCAGTGTTACCTCCAGGCTCTGTGTGTGTGTGTGTATGTGTGTGTGTGAAGGCAGGGGTGGGGTGAGCATGTGTGCACATGGGGATGTGTATGTGTGTGCATCCATGTGCATCTTTGTGCCTGGATCTGTGTATGTTCATAGGATGTGATGATTAAACAGTATGTGACATCAGAAATTATCAACATTGACACTGATTACAGATGCTGGCAAATTAGCATTGTAGAAAGGGGAAATGAAATTTGGCTTAGCTGTGAAAAAGTAATACTAATTACAGTCATTTACATGAGCCCCTCACCATTTATGCTTAATTACCATGCAGCACAATCATAATCATTTGTATCATTAAATATGTGCCCAGTTAACTTTCATGTACGTTGTCTTGATTAGAATGATGGGCTCTGCTCTACTTAGACGTTCTGCTCAGACTTTATAGTACGTGGAGTGTGCAGCTTGGACACTCGTTGACAGAGACATTGCTTAAAGTCCCTGCTACTTCAGGGGCTATCAAGAGAGACCTGACTCCCCAGATTCCAGAACTGCTTGCCAGGCTGTATTGACAGGTACTGTAGTTTGAGAAAGCCCTCTCAACCGCGTCCCAATGCAGGGAGGCAGAAAGTATTGGACTCTGTCCCTTTTCTTCCTCTCCCATCCCCACAGGATATCAGAGGGCCCAGGGAGCTCACCTCCCACAGCTAAGGGGACATACATAGCTAAAAGGACAGGACACACCTGTACACAATCACTGCCCCCTCCCCCAGCCCCACACACACATCATAAGATAGTAGCAGAGGGATACAGAGAGAAATAGAAAGACATGCAAGCCAAGAGACATGGAGAGAGCAAAAAAGAGATGTAAGCGGCATCAAGAGAGGCAGACAGAAGCAGAGACAAGTAGACAGGCACGCAGACAGAGAGAGAGATATAAAAAGTGGGAGATGTGAGAGCGATCTGGCTGTGACATCTGTCACCCCATTGACTGCCAAGGTTGATTCGGCTGATCTGGCAGTCTGGGTGGGTGTCCCCTTCCTCCCTCATGGCTCCATGTGTGTCTCTCCTGAAGCTGTGCGCTCCCTGGAAGAGGACGACCATCCCCGATAGACCGGTCTTCCGTCAAGGCCAAGAGTAACTGCGCTCCCCTGCTAGAACCTCCAAACAAGCTCCGCAAAAGTGGGATAGAGACACAGCCACAGAGGGAGCCAGTTCAGATGCCTTAACAGGCCTGGTTGTTTTTCTCTGATGCTGCATTAGAGAAAATAATTCCCACAAGCCAACCCAGTGAATTGTAGGGTCCCTCCTTATCCTGAATACTGAAGAAAAAGAAAGAGCGGGTGAAGACAAGGGGAGGAAGGAGAAGATAAGGAGCTAGAATAACAGAAAGACAGAGAGACAAAGAGAGGTCAGGAACAGAGAAGAGCGTCTTAGGCAGGTGAGTGGATCTGCAGGACTCTTGGTCAGGACCCACCTAGTTAAAGGCTGTGGAAACAGAAAAGAAATGTGGTGATATATCCATGTTCCCTCTTTGTTATGATAAAAAGTCCAAGTCCTTTATGGGTTGTGTAGATATGAAACTTTACTGGGCACTTACCATGTACCTGGACCCAGGTTAAATGCTTTCACATATTTGACTCATTCAATTCTCAAAACGACCCTGTCTTGCAGGTACTATCATGATGCTCATTTTATGGGGGGGAGAAAAAAAAACTAGGTGGTAACTTGCAAGTAACTTGCCCAAAGTCACCTAGGTGGTAAATGAGATCAAAATCCTGCAATCTGGCTCCAGAGCGTGTGTTCTCCACTACAACACAATACGCTATAACTGTAGCAAAGCTGGTTATGTAATAACTGATAGTTCAGGGATCCATGATTTCAAAGCATTCTTGTTTAATTATAGTTTATTTCAAATTAATGTAATATGCAATTTAATCAACATTCCCAGGATAAATAATTTTCATTTCAATCAAGACTACCTTGTCAGCTCAGCAAGGGCAGCGGGGGCAGGACTCTCGTGTTGTGGTTAGCAACAGAGAAAGGGACACCCCGCGGGGTTTAGTTACTCTTTATGACTGTCACACAGTGTGGCTGGGCAGACTCCAGTCTTCCACCTCTGTGGTCCCCCTTGCTGCCATGAGTTTGGGTTCTGTTACTTTTCAGCTGAAAGACCTTGAAGAGATTGGGATTTGGTTCTTCAGTAACTCCAATTTCCCCTATGGAAGCTTATGCAAAACTCTCCATCAGCTTTCTAATCTATTAATAAATAATGATAGTTTTTAAAAGAAATCACTTGGTTACCATCCTTGGAGATTAATTACATGATTAATTTAGGTAAGTGCTTATGAAATATAAAGTGCTTCATAAGTCCTAAGGATTTATGCTCCAGCATTCTCATTAGGCCTAGAGGACAAAAATTCTCTGCTGTTTTTCCTTCTCCTCCTCCTCCTCCTATCTTTTTCTTCTTTAATAAAAATAGATTTCACAAAGATTGCTCAAACTGGATCATAGACTTAAATACAAAATGCAACACTATAAAACTTCTGAAAGAAAACATAAGAGAAAATCTGTGTCCTTGGGTATGGTGATGAGTTTTTAGATACAACATCAAAAACACCATCAAGAAAAAAATAATAAATTAGAGTTTATTAATAAAAACTTTAGCTCTGCAAAAGACATTATTAAGAGAATCAAAACACAAGCTACAGATTGGGAAAAGATATTTGCAAAACACATATCATATAAAAGACTTTATCCAAAATATAAAAAGACCTTTTAAAACTCAAAAATCAGAAAGCAAAGAACCCAATTAAAAAAATAGAAGTAGTGCGTACACATGTTACTCAGGGCTTAACATTTCTCCAAGGTTTCTGGGCTTTCTCAGTCAACCCAATCCCTCTACTTTCTCTCCTCCAGCTCTTCCTTACATGTTTGGCCCTCTGAAGACCTTTTCCTAGTCTCCTTTTCCTAGTCTCCAATGAGTTTTCAATGCTATTTATTTATCACTTTAAAATTACTTCTGTCTTTTCAATGGGATCTTGGGAGGGAGAGCAGTTGATGTATCCCCTGTCTGACATCTTGAACATCTTCAACTTGAAACCTGTTGTATTTATGTTATATTTACAATTCAAAAGAGCTGTGAGTTTATGACTTAAGAACTGTAGAAGCAACTTTACAAGAGCCTGAGAGCACCTGCCCATGTGTAAACAAGGTCACAGAATATAAAATCTACAAAGAAAATTGACTACACCAGGAGGTAGTCATTCTATTGCAAGTTTTGCAGGTGCAGTTCCAGGGACTTTTATTTAACCAGTATAGTTCCTGGGCTCCTGGCTACTAAATTTTAAAGCTGCCAATTTAAGACTGGGAGAGGACATACATTTGTGGTTATACGTCTGCAGATATACATTTGAGGTATACATCTGCAGTTTCTTCAACTGCAGGCTAGCTAAAACATATCTGGTGCTAACACAGGTGAAGGGGAGGGATCACTAAGATAAGAGATGACAAGATCTGGTGATGAGCCTTTGGAGGAGAAAACTCCATCCACCATCACATTGCCTGTCCCTTGTCCATCAGAAATAATGTTCCTCTGTGCTTGTACTTCTCTGTGAGAGAAACACCCATGCACTGGCAGGACATCCCAGGAATGGAAAGTGAGATCCCATACCCTTGCAAGTGTGGTACTGACATGAAAGGAGGGCTCTTATACCTATCTAAGTTGGAACTGGGCAAAATCAGCTCAGGGTCTCCTGTGGAAGAATGAGCTGTGGCTATTCCGAATGGAACATCACCACTTGTTACATGGCATTGTGCCCAGAACTCAATGTATATCACCTCCTTTCATCACCCCAAGAATGTACGAAACAACTGCAATTATTATCACCATTGTACAGGTAAGGGAGGTTAAGCAACTCTCCTAGGATCACTGAGCTGGCATTAGAGCCAGGACTGTCTGATATCAGGTCCTCTGCTTCCACCTCCTTTCTCCTGCATCATTGTTCTTTCAGCAAAATGAGAAGCTGAATATCGATGCCTCTCGTCAGTGCTGACTCTCATCATACTGCACCAACTACCCCTTAGAGAACTCACTGGGAACACAGATGATCGTCATGGACATTTTTACTCCCCAGACTGGAACTCAGGGCACTGAAATGAAAATCCAAAGGAACTGGCAAGGAAGGGAATTCAGCTCTCTGGTTACTGAGTCACAGGTCATCCATGCACCACATTAATTTTCAGTAGGGGGAGGCTTTTGGGGGCAATGAGGGTGCAAAGGGCTTCTTATGGTCCATGGAACCCTTGCCAGCCCAAGAGTCTAGTGGATATTGGTGAGACTTAAGCCTATGCTTCCTTTCTACAGCTACTGATTTTTGAACATGTTTAGTAATATTAAAAAGGGTAGATGACAGTACAAGTTAGTGGTTAAGTGCATGACTTTGGAGTCCTACAGTCTGGGTTTGAATCTGGCATAGCTGTTCATACATAGCTACATGTAGGACATCAGGCAAGTCACTTCCCCTTGCTGAGCCTGGGTTTCCTAAAAAATAATTCCACTAGTATCTCATTCATTGGGCCTATTCCTTGCTTAAATGAGATAATGTTTGATAAGTGCCTGCCACATAGATGCACAATAGATTCAATCTATGTATCCATGTATCTATCTTTCTATCTAATCTATTTATCTATCTCCCCACATCATCTCTCTCTCTTTCTCTGTGAGTGTGTGTGTGTGTGTGTGTCAGTCTTAATCTGTCATTATCATCAAGATCCTTATCATCGTCAACATTTTTGTTGCTGGTTAAATTTTTTTTGGGGCGGGGGGAGGAGCCAAGATGGCCGAATAGGAACAGCTCCGGTCTACAGCTCCCAGCGTGAGCGATGCAGAAGACGGGTGATTTCTGCATTTCCATCTGAGGTACCGGGTTCATCTCACTAGGGAGAGCCAGACAGTGGGCGCAGGTCAGTGGGTGCGCGCACCGTGCGCGAGCCGAAGCAGGGCGAGGCATTGCCTCACTCTGGAAGTGCAAGGGTTCAGGGAGTTCCCTTTCCTAGTCAAAGAAAGTGGTGACAGACGGCACCTGGAAAATCGGGTCACTCCCACCCGAATACTGCGCTTTTCCGATGGGCTTAAAAAATGGCACACCAGGAGATGATATCCCGCACATGGCTTGGAGGGTCCTACGCCCACGGAATCTCGCTGATTGCTAGCACAGCAGTCTGAGATCAAACTGCAAGGCGGCAGCGAGGCTGGGGGAGGGGCGCCTGCCATTGCCCAGGCTTGCTTAGGTAAACAAAGCAGCCGGGAAGCTCGAACTGCGTGGAGCCCACCACAGCTCAAGGAGGCCTGCCTGCCTGCCTCTGTAGGCTCCACCTCTGAGGGCAGGGCACAGACAAACAAAAAGACAGCAGTAACCTCTGCAGACTTAAATGTCCCTGTCTGACAGCTTTGAAGAGAGCAGTGGTTCTCCCAGCACGCAGCTGGAGATCTGAGAACGGGCAGACTGCCTCCTCAAGTGGGTCCCTGACCCCTGACCCCCGAGCAGCCTAACTGGGAGGCACCCCCCAGCAGGGGCAGACTGACACCTCACACGGTACTCCAACAGACCTGCAGCTGAGGGTCCTGTCTGTTAGAAGGAAAACTAACAAACAGAAAGGACATCCACACCGAAAACCCATTTGTACATCACCATCATCAAAGACCAAAAGTAGATAAAACCACAAAGATGGGGAAAAAACAGAGGAGAAAAACTGGAAACTCTCAAAAGCAGAGCGCCTCTCCTCCTCCAAAGGAATGCAGCTCCTCACCAGCAACGAAACAAAGCTGGACGGAGAATGACTTTGACGAGCTGAGAAAAGAAGCCTTCAGATGATCAAATTACTCCGAGCTACGGGAGGACATTCAAACCAAAGGCAAAGAAGTTGAAAACTTTGAAAAAAATTTAGAAGAATGTATAACTAGAATAACCAATACAGAGAAGTGCTTAAAGGAGCTGATGGAGCTGAAAACCAAGGCACGAGAACTACGTGAAGAATGCAGAAGCCTCAGGAGCCGATGCCATCAACTGGAAGAAAGGGTATCAGCAATGGAAGATGAAATGAATGAAATGAAGTGAGAAGGGAAGTTTAGAGAAAAAAGAATAAAAAGAAACGAGCAAAGCCTCCAAGAAGTATGGGACTGTGTGAAAAGACCAAATCGACGTCTGATTTGTGTACCTGAAAGTGACGGGGAGAATGGAACCAAGTTGGAAAACACTCTGCAGAATATTATCCAGGAGAACTTCCCCAATCTAGCAAGGCAGGCCAACATTCAGATTCAGGAAATACAGAGAACACCACAAAGATACTCCTTGAGAAGAGCAACACCAAGACACATAATTGTCATATTCACCAAAGTTGAAATGAAGGAAAAAATGTTAAGGGCAGCCAGAGAGAAAGGTCAGGTTACCCTCAAAGGGAAGCCCATCAGGCTAACAGCAGGTCTCTCGGCAGAAACTCTACAAGCCAGAAGAGAGTGGGGGCCAATATTCAACATTCTTAAAGAAAAGAATTTTCAACCCAGAATTTCATATCCAGCCAAACTAAGCTTCATAAGTGAAGGAGAAATAAAATACTTTACAGACAAGCAAATGCTGAGAGATTTTGTCACCACCAGGCCTGCACTAAAAGAGCTCCTGAGGGAAGCGCTAAACATGGAAAGGAATAACTGGTACCAGCCACTGCAAAATCATGCCAAAATGTAAAGACCATCGAGACTAGGAAGAAACTGCATCAACTAACGAGCAAAATAACCAGCTAACATCATCATGACAGGATCAAATTCACACATAACAATATTAACTTTAAATGTAAATGGACTAAATGCTCCAATTAAAAGACACAGACTGGCAAATTGGATAAAGAGTCAAGGCCCATCAGTGTGCTGTATTCAGGAAACACATCTCACAGGCAGAGACACACATAGGCTCAAAATAAAAGGATGGAGGAAGATCTACCAAGCAAATGGAAAACAAAAAAAGGCAGGGGTTGCAATCCTAGTCTGTGATAAAACAGACTTTAAACCAACAAAGATCAAAAGAGACAAAGAAGGCCATTACTTAATGGTAAAGGGATCAATTCAACAAGAAGAGCTAACTATCCTAAATATATATGCACCCAATACAGGAGCACCCCAATTCATAAAGCAAGTCCTGAGTGACCTACAAAGAGACTTAGACTCCCACACATTAATAATGGGAGAATTTAACACCCCACTGTCAACATTAGACAGATCAACAAGACAGAAAGTCAACAAGGATACTCAGGAATTGAACTCAGCTCTGCACCAAGCTGACCTAATAGACATCTACAGAACTCTCCACCCCAAATCAACAGAATATACATTTTTTTCAGCACCACATCACACCTATTCCAAAATTGACCACATACTTGGAAGTAAAGCTCTCCTCAGCAAATGTAAAAGGACAGAAATTATAACAAACTATCTCTCAGACCACAGTGCAATCAAATTAGAACTCAGGATTAGGAATCTCACTCAAAACCGCTCAAATTAGAACTCAGGATTAAGAATCTCACTCAAAACCGCTCAACTACATGGAAACTGAACAACCTGCTCCTGAATGACTACTAGGTACATAATGAAATGAAGGCAGAAATAAAGATGTTCTTTGAAACCAATGAGAACAAAGACACAACATACCAGAATCTCTGGGACACATTCAAAGCAGTGTGTGGAGGGAAATTTATAGCACTAAATGCCCACAAGAGAAAGCAGGAAAGATCCAAAATTGACACCCTAACATCACAATTAAAAGAACTAGAAAAGCAAGAGCAAACACATTCAAAAGCTAGCAGAAGGCAAGAAATAACTAAAATCAGAGCAGAACTGAAAGAAATAGAGACACAAAAAACCCTTCAAAAAATTAACGAGTCCAGGAGCTGGTTTTTTGAAAGGATCAACAAAATTGATAGACCGCTAGCAAGACTAATAAAGAAAAAAAGAGAGAAGAATCAAATAGACACAATAAAAAATGATAAAGGGGATATCACCACCGATCCCACAGAAATACAAACTACCATCAGAGAATACTACAAACACCTCTACGCAAATAAACTAGAAAATCTAGAAGAAATGGATAAATTCCTCGACACATACACCCTCCCAAAACTAAACCAGGAAGAAGTTGAATCTCTGAATAGACCAATAACAGGAGCTGAAATTGTGGCAATAATCAATAGCTTACCAATGAGAAAGAGACCAGGACCAGATGGATTCACAGCCGAATTCTACCAGAGGTACAAGGAGGAACTGGTACCATTCCTTCTGAAACTATTCTAATCAATAGAAAAAGAGGGAATCCTCCCTAACTCATTTTATGAGGCCAGCATCATCCTGATACCAAAGCCAGGCAGAGACACAACCAAAAAAGAGAATTTTAGACCAATATCCTTGATGAACATTGATGCAAAAATCCTCAATAAAATACTGGCAAACTGAATCCAGCAGCACATCAAAAAGCTTATCCACCATGATCAAGTGGGCTTCATCCCTGGGATGCAAGGCTGGTTCAATATACACAAAGCAATAAATGTAATCCAGCATATAAACAGAACCAAAGACAAAAACCACGTGATTATCTCAACAGATGCAGAAAAGGCCTTTGACAAAATTCAACAACCCTTCATGCTAAAAACTCTCAATAAATTAGGTATTGATGGGACATATCTCAAAATAATAAGAGCTATCTATGACAAACCCACAGCCAATATCATACTGAATGGGGAAAAACTGGAAGCATTCCCTTTGAAAACTGGCACAAGACAGGGATGCCCTCTCTCACCACTCCTATTCAATATAATATTGGAAGTTCTGGCCAGGGCAATTAGGCAGGAGAAGGAAATAAAGGGTATTCAGTCAGGAAAAGAGGAAGTCAAATTGTCCCTGTTTGCAGATGACATGATTGTATATCTAGAAAACCCCATTGTCTCAGCCCAAAATCTCCTTAAGCTGATAAGCAACTTCAGCAAAGTCTCAGGATACAAAATCATGTACAAAAATCACAAGCATTCTTACACACTAACAACAGACAAACAGAGAGCCAAATCATGAGTGAACTCCCATTCACAATTGCTTCAAAGAGAATAAAATACCTAGGAATCCAACTTACAAGGGATGTGAAGGACCTCTTCAAGGAGAACTACAAACCACTGCTCAAGGAAATAAAAGAGGATACAAAGAAATGGAAGAACATTCCATGCTCATGGGTAGGAAGAATCAATATTGTGAAAATGGCCATACTGCCCAAGGTAATTTACAGATTCAATGCCATCCCCATCAAGCTACCAATGACTTTCTTCACAGAATTGGAAAAAACTACTTTAAAGTTCATATGGAACCAAAAAAGAGCCCGCATCGCCAAGTCAATCCTGAGCCAAAAGAACAAAGCTGGAGGCATCACACTACCTGACTTCAAACTATACTACAAGGCTACAGTAACCAAAACAGCATTGTACTGGTACCAAAACAGAGATATAGATCAATGGAACAGAACAGAGCCCTCAGAAATAACACCACATATCTACAACTATCTGATCTTTGACAAACCTGAGAAAAACAAGCAATGGGGAAAGGATTTCCTATTTAATAAATGGTGCTGGGAAAACTGGCTAGCCATATGTAGAAAGCTGAAACTGTATCCCTTCCTTACACCTCATACAAAAATCAATTCAAGATGGATTAAAGACTTAAACGTTAGACCTAAAACCATAAAAACCCTAGAAGAAAACCTAGGCATTACCATTCAGGACATAGGCATGGGCAAGGACTTCATGTCTAAAACACCAAAAGCAATGGCAACAAAAGCCAAAATTGAGAGATGGGATCTAATTAAACTAAAGAGCTTCTGCACAGCAAAAGAAACTACCATCAGAGTGAACAGGCAACCTACAAAATGGGAGAAAATTTTCGCAATCTACTCATCTGACAAAGGGCTAATATCCAGAATCTACAATGAACTCAAACAAATTTACAAGAAAAAAACAAACAACCCCATCAAAAAGTGGGCAAAGGACATGAACAGACACTTCTCAAAAGAAGACATTTATGCAGCCAAAAAACACATGAAAGAATGCTCATCATCACTGGCCATCAGAGAAATGCAAATCAAAACCACAATGAGATACCATTTCACACCAGTTAGAATGGCAATCATTAAAAAGTCAGGAAACAACAGGTGCTGGAGAGGATGTGGAGAAATAGGAACACTTTTACACTGTTGGTGGGACTGTAAACTAGTTCAACCATTGTGGAAGTCAGTGTGGCGATTCCTCAGGGATCTAGAATTAGAAATACCATTTGACCCAGCCATCCCATTACTGGGTATATACCCAAAGGACTATAAATCATGCTGCTATAAAGACACATGCACACGTATGTTTATTGCGGCATTATTCACAATAGCAAAGACTTGGAACCAACCCAAATGTCCAACAACGATAGACTGGATTAAGAAAATGTGGCACATATACACCATGGAATACTATGCAGCCATAAAAAATGATGAGTTCATGTCCTTTGTAGGGACATGGATGAAATTGGAAATAAGCATTCTCAGTAAACTATCGCAAGAACAAAAAACCAAACACCGCATATTCTCACTCATAGGTGGGAATTGAACAATGAGAACACATGGACACAGGAAGGGGAACATCACACTCTGGGGACTGTTGTGGGGTGGGGGAAGGGGGGAGGGATAGCATTGGGAGATATACCTAATGCTAGATGACGAGTTAGTGGGTGCAGCACACCAGCATGGCACATGTATACATATGTAACTAACCTGCACATTGTGCACATGTACCCTAAAACTTAAAGTATAATAATAAAAAATAAATAAATAAATAAATAAATAATTTTTTTTTTTTTTGAGACAGAGTCTCGCTCTGTTGCCCAGGCTGGAGTGCAGTGGCATGATCTCGGCTCACTGCAACCTCCGCCTCCCGGGTTCAAGCGATTCTCCTGCCTCAGCCTCCCGAGTAGCTGGGACTACAGGCACATGCCACCACGCCTGGCTAATTTTTTGTATTTTTAGTAGAGACGGGGTTTCACTGTGTTAGCCAGGATGGTCTCGATCTCCTGACCTCGTGATCTGTCCACCTCGGCCTCCCAAAGTGCTGGGATTACAGGTGTGAGCTTAGCTTTTTGTTGCTGTTTTTAATATCAGGTATAGTTTTTGATGTCCAGTCTCCAATTTGATCACTCCTGAGAATACTTAAGTTCCATTCAACAAGTGTCAGGACCTTCAAGGTTCCTGCCCTCTCCATCTAATTGACCACCGTCAAGTCATTTAACATCGTACACAGCCTACTCTGATCTCTTACGCCAGTGTCCAGGCCTCACCACACAGATGCTGTCTTCAGTGTCTGCCTTGTTTCCCACCTGGTCCCTGCTGTCCCTCCAGCCTTGCCTTGTTCCTGTCTCCACCCCACTCCAACTCTGCATACTTCTGCTTGTCCAAGTCTCCTTCCACACAGACTCCTAAGAGCCTGCCTGCAAGAAGTCGCTGTGCCAAGCAGTTATTTCCAGATAGACCCAGACGCTGGGCCGTGTGTGTTCCACATCTAGCCTGTCCTTCACCTAAGCCACAAGCATTTTTTTGAGAGTTTCTCATGCCCCAATTCCTGTAGAAAATCCACATTTACTCCACACTCACTCACCTCACATATTGGACAAATGCATTGAGGGGCCACCATGTCTCCAGAGGTAGGCTGCTGAATTGTGAGTGATACAGTAGAAAAATGATGGATTTTTTTTCTTCATTCAGATCTGGATCTGAATCCTGACTGTGTCACTTATTACCAGAATGATTTCAAAAATTCCTTGCCCTCTGTGAACCGGAGTTTCATCTTGTGTAAAATGGAAATAAAATACTTCCTTTATAGGACTTGTGGGATTATTTTTATTTTTATTTTATTTATTTATTAAAAAACATAGAGATGGGTCTCACTATGTTGCCCAGGCTGGTCTCAAACTCCTGGACTCAAGCCATCCTCCCATCTCAGCCTCCCAAAGTGTGAGAATTAACAGGCATGAGCCACCTCGCCTGGTCGTGATTATTTTTTAAAAAATTTATGAGGGCCAGGCGCAGTGGCTCACACCTGTAATCCTAGCACTTTGGGAGGCCAAGGTGGGCGCATCATGAGGTGAGGAGTTCGAGACCAGCCTGACCAACATGGTGAAACCCCGTCTCTACTAAAAATACAAAAATTAGCTGGGCATGGTGGTGCGTGGCTGTGTCCCAGCTACTTAGGAGGCTGGGGCAGCAGAATCACTTAAACCCAGGAGGCGGAGGTGCAGAGAGCCGAGATCACGCCACTCCACTCCAGCCTGGGCAACAGAGCTAGACTCCGTCTCAAAAAAAAAAAAAATTATATAAGAACACCAAGCTCCAAGCTCCATAAAGAATAGTTCCTTCTTTTCTCCTTCCTGAAGTGAGACTCATCTATTTTCATAGCTTTAACTATTATTTCTATGCAGCTAACTCCTAAATTCAATGGATATTTATTGCATTAAAAATGACTATGCCAGAGAGTTTAGAGAACTTGGTGGCTGCAGTCAACTGAAGTGTGGCCCCCAAAAATATGTCCACACCCGAATCTTTAGAACCTGTGATTATTACCTTATATGGCAAAACATGTGATTAAATTAAGGATTTTTGAGAGGATGAGCTTAGCCTGGATTATCCAGGTAGGCTCTAAATCCAGTGATAAGCGTCCTCATAAGGGTGAGGTCAAGGGAGATTTGACAGGAGAGGAGGACGAGGCGATGTCACCATAGAGACAGAGCTGGACATGATATGATGACAAACTAAGCTGCTCCTGGAGCTCCCAGAAGCTGGGAGAGGTAAGAAACAGATTTTCCTCAAGAGCCTTCTGAGGGAGAACAGCCCTCCAATGCCTTCAGTGAGACTTCTGGCCTTCAGAACTGTGAGAGAATAAGTTTATGTTGTTTTAAGCCATCCAGTTTGTGATCATTTGCTTTTTCATTTTTTTGGCAGGGGATGGGATCTCACTATGTTGCCCAGGGTGGTCTTGAACTCCTGGGCTCAAGCAATTCTCCTGCCTCAGCCTCCCACATAGCTGAAATTACAGGCATGTGCCATCATGCCTGGCCTGATGATTTGTTAAGCAGTCACAGGAAACAAATACAGTGATAGGGAGGACCCTGAGATAACTGCTAATTTGGGGTTTGAGTGATTACAGTAGGAGATGGCGCCCTTTACCAAGTGCGGAAATAGAAGAGCAGGTTGAAGGAAGAAGCTGGTGAATTCAATTTTGGACATGCTGATTGTTGGAACAATCTTCCATGGGTCTCTTGTGATCCTTTACATCTGAATATGCTAAGAATGTAAGGCCTTGACAACTCTTTTGTTTCGTTTTTGAGGCAGGGTCTCACTCTGCCACACAGGCTGGAGTGCAGTGGTATGATGTCAGCTCACTGCAACATCCGCCCTCTGTGTTCAAGCGATTCTTGCACCTCAGCCTCCCGAGAAGCTGGGATTACAGTTGCCCGCCCCCATGCCTGGCTAATTTTTGCATTTTTAATAGAGATGGGGTTTCACCATGTTGGCCAGTCTGGGCTCAAACTCCTGATCTCAAATGATCCGCCTGCCTTGGCCTCCCAAACTGCTGGGATTACAGGCGTGAGCCACTGTGCCCAGCTGGCCTTGACCACTCTTTACCTGGGCCATATCTCAGCCTTCTTTTTGCAGTGAGCAACCTTGAAGGACTCCTTCCAGAACAGGCAGCAAGCTTGCTCATTGCCTGCTATAAAATAGTAGGTTCCTCAAGCTTCCTGTCCTTTCTTGTAACACAATCAACTGCATGTGCAGGCCTCCTTCTGGCCCCCCAGTTCATCTTCATGGGATTTGGGGTGCAAGGGTAATTGATGCCAGCATGCTAATGCTCATGCTGCTTGCTGTGCTGTGAGTAAAAAGGACCTTTGTCTCTGACTCAGTTTCTTCTGTCTGCATCCATAAAATAGTAACAGGCTAACTTATTTGCTTGAAAGTAGTATAACATCAAAAGTCAACTGGACCCTGAGTTGAGGGGCCTTGGGATCTTCCTGTTTCCTGGAAACACCAACTAGGGAGTTGAATAAATAGGTCTGCAGCTCACCAGAGACATTTGGGCTAGAGATAACAGATTTGGAAATTATCAGCTGAGCAGTCATAGTCAAAGCCATGAATTTAAATCCTGCTACCCAGGAAAATTTTATTAAGTGAAAAGAGGAGAAGAAGAGAAGAAGAGAAGAGGAGAGGAGAGAAGAGAAGAGAAGGCTAAAGAAACCTGAGGAACACTGACATTTGCGGGTCAAAAAGAAGAACTCAAAAATTAGACAAAAATGATTCAAATATTTTCCTACTGACTCAGCTTTTGTATCTCAGGAATCCTCCACTTACTGACTTTGACTCCTTCCCCTGCATCTAATCAGTGTCAATTCCAGCTAATCTTTGAGTCACACTTTGTCCCACGCCCATCCCTTCTTCCCATTCCTATCTGACATTCTAGTTTATACTCCACATCTATTGCATCAGTTCTTTGCCATAACCTCTTAATAGGTCTCTTTGCTTCCTGCTAATACCCACTAAAATCCATCCCACACAGTGCTGCCAGGTTAATTTTCTTAAAATATTCCTTGGGTTGACTCACTCTTCCTTGTTAGAAATGGTCAATAGTTCCCTGGTATGTCATGATTCCTATTCTGTCTTTCTCTACACATTGATCCTGATTCTTAATGAAAAACAGGAACTGGCATCATAGGGAATAAAATTTAACTGTGAGAGACAAGAAAAAGGACAGGGGAAGGATAAAAAAGAAAAGGAGAACTTAGGTTGTGAGGAGAGGTTGACTTTGCTGGGGGTATTGGAAATAAATCTTGTTCGGGGATATGCAAACTATGGCCTGTGGGCCAAATGCAGCCTGCCACCTATTATTGCTAATAAAGTTTTATTGAAACACAGCCATATCCATCATTAACATATTGTCTATGGCTGCTTTTGTGGCTACAGCTGCAGAGTGAAATAATTACAACAGATCCTATCCGGCCCGCAAAGACTAAAATATTTACTATCTGGTTCTTTACAGAAAAAATTCGCCAACCCTTGGTCTAGTTATAGCTGCAATATGTGAGAGATATTAGACCTCAAGAAATGTAGAAAAGGATATTATAGGAAATTATGTTTGGGATTACCAATTGGATAGATCCCTGTGGACAGCCTTTGAAAGATTCCAGCAAAGATTTGAATTACTTTTAATTGCTGGACTGTTTCTTTGAATATATTTTCTCAGACTCTGCGCCATGAGGCAATCCCAATTAAATGTCCTTTGTGTATTGATCCCTTAGCATCTTTATTTACATTATTTCTCTCTCTTGAAATTTCCCCTCTAGCTTACTTTCATGTCTAGCTTATTCCTTTACATCCTTTCCTTCAAATTCCAACTCAAGTTTACTTTCCTTTGATAAGCTTTCTCTGTCCTTTATTGCCCACAGTGATAAAACTGTGGCAGGGGATTTCTGCCTTTGCTTCTTCTTTATTTTTCTCTTGCTGCCACCATGTTAGAAGCTCCTTTTTCCTCCCGCCATGCTTCTGAGGCCTCCCCAGGCATATGGAACTGTAAGTCCAATTAAACCTCTTTTTCTTCCTAGTCTTGGTATATCTTTATCAGCAGCGTGAAAATGGACTAATACACCTCTCCTGCATCCAAGTGCAGCCTCCCCTGCCCCAGCCATGCTGGCCTCCTCAGTGCCTTGTCCTCTCCACGCCTCCGCCCACAAGTCTCATGTCTGTTGAATATTTCACCTAGAACTCTCTTCTCTTCCTTCTGCACCTCATCAACTCTTACTCAACCCTGAGATCTCAGTGTCAACATAATTTCCTCAGAGAAACTTTCCTGATTAGATCAAATCCCTCTACTGTGCACCATGCATATACTGAGGCAGCAATTTTACATTTGTTTATGTAACATTTGATTCATGTCAATCTTCCCCATTAAACTGTGAGCTTCATGAGGGCAGGAATTCTATGAGTTTTGCTCATTGTTTAATCCTGAGTGTGCAGCCCAGGAGGGTACTCAATGAAGACTCAGTAAATGCATATATGTTTCCAAGCCAGCATGGTTCTTGATGTTTACCTTTGACCCTTTAAAGTGTAAGATAAGGTCGATATTATTGTTTCTGTTTTACTGACTTAATGATTTTAAACCACATCCATAAATTCTTTGACACTCCTCCCTCTAATAAAGAGTGGAGACTAATTCCCCTCACCTAGAGTGTGAGCTGACTCTGTGACTCACTTCTCATGAATTGAATGCAGCAGGAGTGATGTTAAAAGTCACTGTTCTTATCTGGGCTCGGTGGCTCACGCCTGCAATCCTAGCACTTTGGGAGGCCAAGGCGGGCGCATCACCTGAGGTCAGGAGTTAGAGGCCACCCTGGCCAACATGGTAAAATCCTGTCTCTAATAAGAATACAAAAATTAGCTGGGAGTGGTGGCACGTGCCTGTAATCACAGCTGTTCCAGGAGGCCGAGGCAGGAGAATTGTTTGAACCCAGGAGGCGGAGGTTGCAGTGAGCCGATATTGTGCCACTGCACTCCAGCCTGGGCAACAGAACTATACTCCATCTCAAAAAAAAAAAAAAAAGGCACTATTCTCAGCCAGGCACGGTGGCTCACGCCTGTAATCCCAGAACTTTGGGAGGCTGAGGCGGGCGGATCGACTGAGGCCAGGAGTTTAAGACCACCCTGGCCAACGTGGTGAAACCTCGTCTCTACTACAAATATAAAAATTAGCTGGGCGTGGTCGCGGGTGCCTGTAATCCCAGTTACTCGGGAGGCTGAGGCAGGAGAATCGCTTGAACCTGGGAGGCGGAGGTTGCAGTGAGCCGAGATTGCGCCACTGCACTTCAGCCTAGGCGACAGTAAACTCTGTCTAAAAAGCAAAACAAAACAGGCATTGTTCTCTCGAGTCAGTCACTGTGGGGAAAGCCGGCTGCCATGTCGTTTGAACACATCAAGCAGTCCTATGGAGACGCCCACAGAGCGAGGGACTGAAGCTTCCTGCCAGCAGCTATGTGAATGAGTGAAGTGGATCCTTCAGCCTCTCAGGTCTTCAGTATGTTGACTGCAACCTTATGAAAATCCCTGAGCCAGAACCACCCAGTGAAGTTATTTTCAGATTCCTGACCCATAGAAACTATGTGAGAGAATAAACGCTTGCTATTTCAAGCCACTAAATTTGGGGATAATTTGTTACACAATATAGAACTGAAAGAACCAATGAGGGAAGTATGGCAAATTTGAGAAACTTGTTTAAGGTCCCACAACTAGTAAATGGCAAATCTAGGATCCAAACACCAAGTCAGTGTGTCTCTAAAGCCCATGTTCTCTGTACCGTGCCATACTTAAGTTTTACTTAGTATAGCAGTACTAAGTATGGCATAGTAAAGATGCTTAGTACGGCAAATGTAAAAGTCATTTCACTGTGCTATTATAAAATCTTTGCAGATTGGTTCATGTTACAGTGCCAGGAGGTTGCTTTCTGTATTTCCAAAGAAGCTGCTGACTGGAGGAATTTCTGAGAGAATGGTGAGTAAACCGGCAATTCTAATGAAGCATTTTAATTGTGCTTTACTATTTGAAGCATTTCCATGAAGATGTTTTGTTGGAAGAATAGATCAAATCAAGTTTGTTATGAGTTAGAAAAGAGATAACTTGAAAGTGACTTTTTTCTTCAGTTCATCATTATGGCATTGTAAGATAGTTTTCATAGTGTGAATGGATTATACTAGATTTCTCAGTTTTACATATATTTAATATTTATATGCATTAATATTATGTATTATTTTAAAATATATTTAAATACTTACATTTTGCATTTATGCAGAAATTGCCAAAATTCAGTATTTTTCTTAGATTTCTTAGTTACCATTTCAAAGGCCCAAACTTTGGAGTAGTCAAAGATTTCTTAAACAAAACACAAGACACACCAAACTTAAAACTTCTATTCTCTACCACTACTCTGATCATACATGCCCTTTTTTGGACATATTCAATCGTAATGGAACCTGGCAGCTTTTAACTAATGAGTGTTTTGATGTAGCTTCCAGTCATACATAATGAGCCATTGTAAGCTATTTATATGCTTGGTGCTTAGTGGTTTTCTAATCTACCCTAATTGGACCTAATATCTTCATCCCATCACCCTGGAATAACTCATTTCCACTTTCTTCCCCTCTGTTTACCTAATCAAATTCATAAAATATTCCTTCCATCTAATCTTTCCATCTTTTTACGTTCTTTATTAAAGCATTTTCACTGGTTTCCTTTCTTACAAGTATTAGACTCTGAGATAACTTAAGTAGAGGAATTTCATGGCACCCAAAAGTAGGAATATTGCTGGTCCTTGACAAGCTTTGGGATTGCAACCTGAAGAGATTGTCTCTGATTTCATCTTTCTATGTGTGCAGTAGGTTTAATCAAGGAGTTTTTATTCAGTGGCACAGAACATGGAACACTGGTTCTTTCAATAATTTGGCTTTTTTAGAGTCTTAACTCATCCTGGAGCTGGAAAAAAATTAATATTATGCCAAATAACAGCATTTGGGTCTCTTTGGCTAAATTAAGTCCATGCCAGTGACTGCTTTTAAAACTGGATTGTTGGCTGGGTGCAGCTCACACTTGAGGCCAGGAGTTTGAGGCCAGGCTAGAAAACATGGTGAGACCCTCATCTCTACAAAGAATTAAAAAATTAGCTAGGCATGGTGGTGTGCACTGAGGTGGAGGATCACTTGAGCCCAGAAGTTCAGCCTGCAGTTCAGCCGTGTTTGCGCTCCACTGCAATACAGGCTAGGTGACAGAGTCAGACCCTGTCTCAAAATTAAGGCTGGTGATATCTGTTGATTATGGGATTTTAGAGGAACCAATAAATAACTCTACTCCCATTAGGAGGCAGACAGAGGAGTCAAGCTGAGGGAGTTGGAAAAACTACAGTAACTCTGGATAATGCTTATGCTGAATAGCAGGCCTTAGAGTGCTAAATCGAACAGGCTGGTCCATGCTCCATCTCTAAGTCAGACCAAATGCAGTCATGGTCCTCAACAGCACTGACTCCTGTTCCAGGCCTATGACAGTAAAGCTGACCATGCTTCCCTTCTTTAACTAAGAGAAAGAAAGTGAATGTTGAGCCAAGCATGTGCTGTTCCTCCACCCAACCCAACAAGTAAGTCCCTTTGCCTTCCCTGGGGGGCAGCGAGTGTGACAAGAAGCAAAGAGGAATCTCAACCAAGTAGGACAAAATCAATCCAAATAAACATATATGAATATGTACGCACATGCTTGTATATGATTTTATAAGCAGCATAGTGAAATGTATAGAACAACACCAGGTAGGTATTTCACAAGATTACTTGGGTTAGAGGGTGGTGGCTGGGGCCCAACATGAAGGGAGGAGCAGAAAAGAGTGGGGAGATAAGCAGAAAGGCAAAAGAAAACAAAGCACTGAAAAGTAGTATGTGTAGCATGATCACATAAATGTATTATACACATACACATGTGTGTGCACACATACGCACACTGTATTAAGGAATGATACTCCAAATCCTTAAACCAGTATGGAATGTCTAATACTTTATCAGAGTGGACACCAAAGAACTGAGGCAGAATCCCTGGAAGAACCTCTATTGAGCCAGGCATTAACCTGAATTGTGGGGTAGCCCAAAGGATATGGGGAGAGGAGCTGTAAGGCCAGGATAGCAGGAAAAGATGTGGGAAAGGATGGTGGCACTTGGGAGGCTCAAGACAGTAGCTATTTACAAAACCAATTCGGAAGTATGTCAATGTTTTCACAACATGTGCTGCTCTATCTGTGCATTCCAGCTGAATAACATACTTGCTGACTTACTCATAAGATCAAATTCTTAAAATATAACAGGAAAGTTTTCTTCTTGTACTAATATAATTATTTTAGGTGGGGACAGGCAGAACTCACACGAAGAAAACCTATAAATTCTGGGTGTTGGAGGAGCCACTTCAAAGACTCACTCAAATGACTAGAAAGTTGGTGCTTGGATATTGGTTGGAAATGTTGCCAGGACTGTGAATTGGGACCTTGGTTCCTCTCTACATGGGCCTCTCCTTGGGCTGCTTGAGCTTGCTTACAGCATGGTGGTTGGGTTCCAAAAGTAAGAGGTCAAGAGATGCAGGAGGTTCAATATTCCCATTCATAATCTAAATTACACAGTGTCACTTTCATTATAGTCTAATTGGGCAAGGCTGTCTCAAGGGCTCGTTCAGGTTTAACAGAAGGGGACATAGACTCCACTGCTCTATGGGAGGAGTGTCTAGGTCATACTGTTAAGAAGACCGTGGTGGCAAGGGAAATATGGAGGAAAATAGCCTGCCAAAACACGTTTCTGTGGCAACTGTAACATCCATAGTCCACACTGGCATGGATCTCAAAGGTTTCTACTATTCCCATGATGCCACACTTAGGGCACAGACTAGCTAATGTAACAAAGCCTGGAGGAAGGGGGGTAAAGTTAAAAAAGTATAGTCAACCAAAGGAAGAAATAAAGCTAATATTAAGCTCTTAATAATGTGGCAGGCATTGTGCGAGGCACTTTGTATTAGAGTTCTCTAAGAGGGACAGAACTAATAGGAGATTATATATATATATATATATGAATAGATATAAACATAAAGGGGAGTTTTATATATATACATACACACACACACATATATATATAAAGGGGAATTTATTAAATATTGACTTACATGATCACAAGGTCCCACAATAGGCTGTCTGCAAGCTGAGGAGCAAGGAGAGCCAGTCTGAGTCCCAAAACTGAAGAACTTGGAGTCTGAGGCTCAAGGGTAGGAAACATCCAGCATGTGAGAAAGATGTAGGCTGGGAGGCTGGGCCTGTCTCTCCTTTTCACATTTTTCTGCCTGCTTTACATTTGCTGGGAGCTGATTAGATTGTGTCCACCAGATTAAGAGTGGATCTGCCTTCCCCAGCCCACTGACTCAGATGTTAATCTCTTGGCAACACCCACACAGACACACCCAGGATTAATACTTTGTATCCTTCAATCCAATCAAGTTGATACTCAGTATTAACCATCATACACTTCTTACAAGATATCTTCATTAAATCTTCACCACAGGTATGTAAGGTAGGTACTATCATTGCCATTTCACAGATGAGGAAATAAAGGCAGAAGTATTTAGTAACTTGTCCAAAGCTACAAAACTGGTAACTGGTAGAGCCAGGATGGCAACACTGATCTGTTTGACTTCAAAGACTGTTTTTTTTCACTACACTGTGCTTCAAAGTGTAGAAGATAAACACAATCTGTAAAATGTCCCTCTTTTAACTATGCAGTTCATTCTATTTCATCTGATACATATATAAAAGATCTCTCTCTCTCTCTCTCATTTCTCAAAAGGGTTACAGTAAAATATTGCAAATAATAGAAATTTATTCCCCCAAATAACCAACAAAGTCTTCTCAAGGAGCACATTAGACAACTCCTTTCTCAATTCATGCCCAAGTTATCACTGGTTAATGCTCACATAGGAATTACTATCTGGAAGATTGGTAAGAACCTCAAAATAATTATTAAGACAAACATTGCAAATTAAATTGTAAGACGTATAATACAAATTAGAGGAATTCAGTATGGGAGTTTATTAAGTATAAAAAAGATTGGTAAATTGTGAAGAAAAAACAAGTGAACTCTCAAGAAGTTTGCATAAATATACTCTTCAGAAATGTATGATGATTAAATATACCATGGGAGTTCCCTGCTTAAAAAAAATAGACATTTCTCTTGTCGCAGCCAAGATTTCCCTATATTATAACACAGACAATGTAGTTCATAATGAGAAACCCCCATGAGTAGCTCATAGAGCACACCCAATTGGTAAGTAGGTGTATTTAGTTGAGGCACAAGAACGGTGGCTGCAGTGATCAAGGAGGTTCTCACCCAGATATCTCTTTATAATAAGATCTGCAATTGGTGATGGCAGGGATGAGGATCCCCCACCTCTTTTCCTTGTTGCTAAATACAAGCTTCCAAAAAAATGGTTGTGAATGACAGAGACTGTAAGAATTATGCATATTTTACCATAGCATTAACCTAAGCAAAGCGTGATTCAACCACAATATGCCATCCATACATGGGACTACAGTGATGCTTTTAGCAAAAATTTGGAAATAAAATTTCTTACTGAGAGATACTCTTCAAAATTAACAAATAATTGTTTAGCAACAGAGACATGCTAAGTCACCTGTAGAAGACAGAATGGTTTCAAAGCTGGTGGGACTCTGCAGTGATCTGGTATTTTAAAAAGTTGTGTCCTTCAGAATTTAAGTAGCATTGGAAGTATACATAAATGGAGTCACTGAGGCAAATGTTGGTTGGATCCATCCAATTACTGCTCAGAGAAAGGCAGCTTTAGTCAGGATTTTCAACTGGTCTAGACCTATTAATTCCTTCATTTACTCACTGAACTTTATTGAGTCCTTACTACATCAGGCATTAGCCTACATGCTAGAGATACAGAGGTGAATAAGTCAAAATCCTCATGTTTATATTCTGGTGGGGAAGGCAGTCAATTAAAAAATAAACCATACACCAATAACATCAGGTTTGTGCTTCAAAAAATGCTTAACAAGGTAGGAAGATATAGTGAAGGAGGGAGGTCTTGGGGAGGAAATAAGGTATTATTTTAGATTGGGTGTCAAGGAAGGCACTGCTAAGAATATGATACTTAAGCAGAGATAGCTGCCTAAATTGAGGAAGAGAGCCATACGAAGATCAGAGTTAAAAAAAGAGTTCTAAGCTGACAGAACAGGAAGTGGCAAGTTCAGAGGCTGGAATAAACTTGTGTGTTCAGGGAACAGAAAGGCCAGTTTGGCATTTGTGTGTGTTGTTTGCCAAATGTTCTGGTTCTCCGTCCTTCTGGGCACAAGATAGGATTGCACCACTGGTTCTTCTGTGGATATATATAGGACAATGTGACTAGTTCTGGACAGAGTCATAAGCGAAAATAATATGTTCCATTTACAGACAGAGCCAATGTAAGATGTTCTAGAGCTCTTTTTCCCTCTCTGGTACGATCGATGATTGCTAATGCGTGATAGTGGCTGCTTCATCAGCCTAGATCTAGCAGTAAGGAAGGAAACAGAATCACCAGTTGCCTTCTAGTAGGCATGTAATTTGAGTAACAACTATTTATATTGTGGTTGTTTTTGTTTTGTTTTGTTTGGAAATGGGCTCTCGCTTTGTTGCCTAGGTTGGACTCAAAACTCCTGGGCTCAAGAGATCCTCCTGCTTCAGCCTCTTGAGTAGCTGCGACTACTGCCACACACCACCATACCTGACTGTATTGTTTTAGGCCTGTGAGATTTGGGGATATTTCAGTATGGTGTAACCTATCCAGACAGAAACAGTAAGTGTAACTGGTGGAATGTAAGCTAGAGGGACTGGTAGACTATGAGATCTAAGGAATAGGTGGGGGTCAGGTCATGCTAAGCCTTGTAGACTATGACAAATTTGGATTGCATTCTGTGTGAGGAAAAATCATTGGAGGACTTTGAGCAGGGGAACATGACATGATTTGCCTTTCAAAAGAATCAGTCACGTAGGGGAAACTTCTTATTCATAGGAAACACATACTGAGGTATTGAAAGATAAAGTATAATGCTTTCTACAACTTACTTTCAATTGGTTCAGTAAAATGTGTGTGTGTGTGCACGTGTGTACATGCACAAACGGGCTAAAATCTAGATTACTTGGTGAATCTAGATGAAGGTTTCATTGTACTCTTTCACTTTTTTGTGGGTTTAAATTTTTAAATAAAGTTGGGGTGAATCACTCTAGAGAACTATAAGACCATTATGAGCTAGTGCAGGTGAGATGAAGTGGTTTGGGCTGGAGTGGCAATGGTGGCAGTGGTGAGAAACGGGTGGATCTGAAACCCGTTTTGTATTTGAAGCCAGCAGGATTTGCTGATAGATTGGTTGTGGAGCATGAAGACAAGTCAATGTGTTTCTTAGGTTTTTGTCCTGAGCAGGTGGGAGGTGGGTGGTACCATTAGCTGACATGGGGCGACAGTGGGAGGGCTAGGGTTAGGAAATGGGAAATAGCAATTCTATTTTGGGCACGTTAAGGGTGAGCATCCAAGTGGAGACTGGGTTGGCAGGTGGATAAATGAGTTGAGAATTCAAAGAGGTCTAGGCTGGAAATATATGATTTGGGATTATCAGCATCTATTGGCACCCAAGCCATGAATGGACAGGCTCTCCTAGGAAGCAAGTATAGGTAGAGGAGGGCCAGGACTATGCCATGGGGAACCGGAGCATGAATGGACTGGAAAGAGGACCATATATTTCATTTGATTTCTCTTGTTCTGATTCCACGCTTACTGAGCAAGCACCTGATTATTGTTTGACTTCCCATAGAGATCCACACATAAAGGAAAGATTGGCCAAATGGACTTGGAATATTCTAGTTCCTGGGAGATTTCTCACTGTAAATAAATTTATCACATTCACAAGCTTAGCGTGAGTTAGCCCCTGAGACAAAGCCATAATCAGTGTGCTCACAAAAATCTGATGGTGAGTCTGCATAAGGGAGAGCCAGACCCCGCACTGTGGAAATTCCCCCGAGAATGAAGCACTGCTTGCTGGCACTCTTCCACAGCTCACACCTCTTTGCAGCCTGCCTAGTGAGAATGTTCTCATATTTCCAGAACTGGTGAGACAGTCCTAAGCCAGGTGTAGCTAAGAGAATATTCCTTTTTTTCAGGTGTATATCTTTTATTGTCAAAGTTCTACTTATTTGTCAGGGTGTCTCTCACAGTTTTTCTTCCACGCTGATCTTGCATTTCCTTAGATCAGGGTCCTTATTACTTAATTACTATTTGGAGAGTATTCTCTATGTGCTTGCACTAGATCTATTTTAAAATTTTATTTCATTTTTATATAGGTAATATTCAATTGGTTCAAAAATCAAAATGACATTGAGAAATCTTCCTACCTCCTCCTGATTGATTGGTATCTCCTCCCCCACCCCTCCAAATCATTGCCTCTATCTCTTTGTGAATCCATCTAGCTTTTAGGCTGTTAGCAATCTTTTGCTATGACAAAGTTGCAATTAATAACTGTATATACATACATATACATGGTTTGTGAGCTGTAGTTTTTGTTTTCTCTGCTAAGCTGTGAAGATGAGAAAGACATATTCTACTTCTTTTGGGAGGGGATAGGCAATTTCTGATAAAAGTTCAGGCTCAAACTGCATTCTTCTTCCCCTTCCCTTTTAGTCTGAAATGTGGATAACATGGCAATTCCTGTACAACATGATTAAATAGCATCCCTGGCTGAATCAGTTCAAGGATGTTCAAGTTTAACTATTGCTTTGAAAATAAAAATGGCTCATGCTGGCCCAATGAGAAAAAATAAGAAGGTCTATAAAGGTTATTGGAGAAAATGTGTTTGTGGGAGGTGGATCGACATGTAACTTAATAATAAAAAGAAACGCAGCTGAGAAGTTAATGCGTATTTGTCTTTTCCCTCCCATGGTGTAGCAGATTGTATTTTCCAAAGATAGCTGCCTCAATATATCCCATCCCACATGCTCTTATGATGTGACACTGACACTGTTCCCATTGAGTGGTGGGGCCTGCATTCTTCTCCTTTGAACCTCGGGTAATGCTTATGACTGCTCAAACAACAGAATGCAGTGAAAGTTGTCCAGTTAAGCCCAGTCAACCCCCAGAACCACAAGTAAATAACATAATGATTCAAAAAACTAAGTTTTGGGATTATTCATTATGCAGCAGTAAAAAATAGAAACATGATCTTGATTTTGATTTTAACTGGCCTTTACATTTTCCTTGGTCTTGATTCTTTAATTTTCATTCAGATTTTACTGTAATTTTGTCTGTTCCTTTTCTTGGGTGGGGATGGTCTGTTCTTATTGCAGGTCACTTCACATCCTTTGTGGTAGAGAGTATAAGTATTATGTAATTACATTTTTAAAAGTGCTTTCCTATCTAACTCAGTGTTGTAAACTCTCTAGTGTTATTCTGTAAATAAGGATAAATCCATGAAAGTTTTACCACCATTTTTGAGGGGTTTCTTTTAATGAAAAGAAAAAGGATTACTTTGTGTAGATCTGTTCTACACTTTCTGCTCCTCCCCAAAATAGATCCTTTGCCCATGAAAGTTTATAGAAATTATAATCTCATCTATGAGGACCAAATGACAGATTCATTCAACAAATAGGCCCTCAATAGGCATCTATTGTGTGTAAGATATTAGACCAAGTGCCAAACGTACAAAGACCCAGTCCTACCTCAACAGGGCTCCTGGACTAGTGACTATACCTATTAAATGCTTATCATATGCAAAGCACTGGGCATGTCTGGAAGTCATTAAATGCTTACAGTAATGGAGGAGTGTTTTAAACAACCAAAAAAAAAGCAAAGTGACCAAATGACCTGAAAGGCAATTAAAAAAAAAAATGAAAAAAATTATGCAGCAGTTTTAAAGTTCATTCATCCATGAATTCAGCAAAAGAGCTAATTTATTCTCTCCATATTCACAGAAACAAAATAATGCATCATATAGCATAAAGGTTTAAAAAACCAGAATTACATTTAATATAAAAATTTTGATATTATAGTTTTTAAAATACATCAGTCAACACTTATTCAACTATAATTAAAGTTTTTTTTCTTCAGTCAATCCCAAGTAAGAATCTGTTGAATAAGTAAATTGGAAACATGTATTTAAAGGAATGAATTAAAGATAACACTGTTTTATTCAACAAGCACTTCTGAATACTTGGAGTAAACACAGCACTGTTTTGGGTATTACAGAGAACTGATAAAGGTAGAAAACACTGTCCTTGTCCATGATAAGATGCATCATATTATTTACATTGACAAGTTTTTAAAATATGAACATTTGTAAATGAAATAAATTAGAAATAAAAATTAAAAATAAAACAGAAATAAACATTAGAAATAAAAATTGTCAAATTATTTGTTACTGTGGAACTCTGGCTATGCACCAGATACAAGAAAAACCAGTAAATACATGAAATATCCTTACAAGCTCTTGGGGTCAGGAGAAAATGAAAGTATTAATTGTATATCCTTTCTAGTATTAACCTTTTACTACAGAAATGAAAGAGTTAACAATGCACAGTTATATTTCAGGTAACATATATTCAAAAGTATATCAAAGGTGAAAATCTATCCAAGTTTTCCAAATGAAGTGGCAGTAAACCAATGACCACATAAAAGTAAAAATTAATTTTATGCTTTTTGAAAAAAAATTTGAGCCTTTTACTCACTGCTAATTTAATTTTATGCTTTTTGAAAAAATAATTTGAGCCTTTTACTCAGCTTTACAAAGTATGAGTAGGGAAAATTAACGCAAATAATGTATTCAATATTAAAAACAATTAGAATAAGCCCACCCAAATCAGAGATTAAATGATTCTATGAACTAAACATGTAACGATGAAGGAGGGCTGGAGTGAAAAAGATACAGAAGAGTAAAAAGGAGCTATAAAGAAAAACCCTCCCCTAAACACACAGGCTAACACAGAGCTGAGACACAGAGGCATAAAATAGGGAAAAAACAGACACACTTAGCCAAATCTTGGCTTCCCCTCTAGATTTGTTCCATAAAGTAATTTAATATTTGTATCTGGTCTGGTGACCTTAGTGTGCTTCTTCTAAAGACTTTTAAAGTTACGCTATTTTCCTAAGTAGACTGAACTGACTTTAGAACCACTGGTCACATGACTGCTTTACTTGGCTTGAGTTAGATGAAAAGTTTGGTTAATTAAAAACTTCTGATGTTATAGTTCATCTTCTGAATCTTGATTGTGAACTTTCTGAGGGTGTCTCTTAACAGTGATTACCACGTCAATGGTTAATATTTTTGTCAAACACTGAAGAACTGAAGTTAGTAGCTGGTATTTACCCGTTACTGATTCCAAACCTGTCTGACTGCTTACTAAGGGTTGATTGGTTTGCAGTGCATGGACAGCTCTTATATATGTATGTGGAAAGCTGTACTTTCCTGTTTTAGATTTATAAAGGACTTTGGGAATGCCTAAAAGTGCATTAGCTATTATCATACTAACCATGGTTTCTTCTGATTGATGGCATTTTTTGGCATAATTGAGAAGATAGTAATGTAACAAGATCTCAAAATTACCACCTACTGGCAAAACACAACCAGCTGGCATAGATGAGGAAAGGTAACTCTGGGAAGTACCCATATTCGGTAACTTACAGCTCACTGGTAACATGCTTCCCTTTCTAGTAATATTTGTGACCTGTAAATTTTCGTAAGAAATTTCTATTCTATTTCCCCTTGTTGAGTAAGCAGTGGAATTGTTCTTGAGTAATGGTTCATAATAATCAGTTAGCCTGTTTCTTTCCAAAGACAAACATGTCAGCGTTTCAACTGTTTGGAATGTATCTGTTGGTGTCAGTGTGGGGGTTGAATACGGAATATATGTTTCTAATTCTACATCTGGAATTACCAAATTAGAATGTACTTTTAAATATGTTTGAGTTTTTTCCAATGCATCTTTGTTCTCTACAACTGTGTCCTGATAAGGCCTTTGTATTGAGCCATTACCAGTATCTGGTGCTTGATAACTTTCTCCACTGTTCTTATAAATAAAAAGACTTGAAGTGCCATTTTGGTTACTGGTTTGTGTCACGTAATTTAGATCAAGGTCTTTAAATAATTGCCGAAGCATTTTAAGTGCTCCATGTAAAGCATCCTCATGTTGTTCAATGAGACCCTGCACTGGTCCACAAAGAACTATAGAGTGTGGTATAAATGCACATGTGCTTATCAAGCCTAGATGAACATATCTTTTGGATCTAAGGATAAGAGGTTTACAAAATTTCACCAAAGCAGTGTTAGGTATTTCACACTGCGAAAAGGCCTGTGGTGGTACAAATGGAGAAAGACCAATGATCCTCCGGATAAGAGAAACTTCTTCTGATGATAAACACTCAACCACTGATATGCCGTTCACCCCTGCATAATAAATAACTAAATCTGGTTGTTTCACACTAGATATGAGCAATTTTACATTCTGACTGTGTAGATGTTTCATTATTGCTTTTGTCTTTTCCATAATCCAAAATTGAGATGTCTGAAACTGTGCTTCTGAATTTAGAATAAACTCTGATCCAGAAGTGGAAAAAAGAGGCTGAATGGTTTCTGTTACTATCACCATTCGCATGTCACCATCTGCTGGGCAGTATACAGAAAAATCTTTCTGAAGCACAAGACCAGCTATGATCCTGGAATCTGAAACAGGAAGGCCAGTGACACCAACATTCAACTCTACAAAATGGTCATCCACTAACTCAAATACACCAATCCCACTTTTACAAGTCATACACTTGAAAAAGTAGTCACACATCAACTGTGAAATAAATTTATGATTATTTCTTCCCACTCTTCCACAAAAGTATGCTTCTAAGAGCAACTCTAGAGAGTTCCTACACAATGTTCTCTCTTTAGCAGACGAAAAGATAGACAAAAAGTGTCTACTTAGGTACTGGTCCATAATACCGTCTAATATTTGTGTCTGAAACGTTAGGAGAGCCTGGGAAATAAATTTCCACTGAGAACAATTTTTCCAATGCCTTCCATGGGTTTGAATGTTTTCACACATCAAAGGATCCTTTTCTCTGTCTGTGATTGCATGAAGTCCTCTAAGCAAATGGCAAAGAAAGATAATAAATGTTTTTGCACCATCTCCTGTTTTTTTGAGATGACTGGAAACACAGTCCACTATCATCCTGTATAAAAAAGAAATAAAGCAACTCATTTTCAGAAGGCTGGCTTCCCACATCTTAAAACCATGTTTACACAGCCATAAGCATAAAATGAGAATATTGCTCCTTTGATACATCCTTAGTTTTTTCCTTTCTTGGAAAAAACTCTGCTCTATTCCAAGATTCCACCGTTGGGTGGAGTGGGGAGAAGTGGTCTTGGGAGTTGGTAAGATTTGGGGTGCAGGAGTGTTCCCTTGGGCAGGGCTCTAATTCCGAGCATACAGCGGTTTCACCCGAGGTCAGTCTTTCTAAGTACGTATCGCCTCAGGATGGGACAAGAGCTCCACAGAGGCTGCCTGGGGTGCCCGGCTACGGGTTAGCGTGTGGGACGCGGGTACCTGGCTATGGGATGCTGTAAGTGTAGTGCCTCCAGGAGGCGGCCTCCATTCCGGCTGAGAAGCACCTCGCCAGTGGGCTTCGTACACAAAACTTGCCGTCCCTCGGGCCCCACGCAGCAGCTCACGATGGCTTCCAGCACCTCGGCCACCTGCAACGCCGCCTTCACAGACCCTGCGGCGGCCATAGAACTTAACATCTGGGCCGCTTCCCCTTTTTGGCCAGCTTGCAGAACACCCGGGCCGACCGAAAACAGGGGTGGGAACGGCCGGAAACGGAATAGGCGGGGAGAAAACCCGGAAGCCAGGAGCCGAAGCCGGGGTAGCACGGCTTCTTGGTTGGGCGAGAGGGCTGCCCTTCTGTCCGCTTCGTGGAAAAGCCCTGCAGCTTTGCCAGGTGGGGTGAGCTGGCCCGTTGTACGCGAAGACAGAAAAAACAGACTAGGATTTCCAGCAGCTGTGCCTGGAGCGGCAACCCTAAGCCCCTCCCCGGCTCCCTAGGTGAATTCATCTCCCTCCAGTGGCGTCCGCTGCCCCCAAATCCCTTAGTCTCCCGAGAAACTTTCTTCCTAAGTCAACACGGTAGTGGGGCCTGCGTGAAGGAGAGGGCACCCCGGTTGGAACTCTGCTGGCTTTCATCCCCTGCCAGAAGCTGCTTGTTCCGGGGCAAAACCTCTGCCTTGGATTCACGCATGTTCCTGTCCACATTCTCCACGAGTTGCTCTCCTTACCATAACGGAAATAATTTGTAGATGCAGGACAGGTGAGGAGAGCCTGGCCACAGCCATGAATTGCAGGCTTTATGTCTGCTGCAGAGGCTTTACCACATTTCCTAGACTCAGGTATCACAATAAAACTCTAGACACCACAAATATATTAAGCAGAAATGATGCGAAGTCTCTCTTTATTTATTTTTTGAGATGGACTCTCGCTCTGTCGCCCAGGCTGGAGTGCAGTGGCGCAATCTCGGCTGACTGCAACCTCCGCCTCCCGGGCTCAAGCGATTCCCGTGCCTCAGCCTCCCAAGTAGCTGGGATTACAGGCATACGCCACTGTGCCCCGCCAATATTTGTATTTTTAGTAGAGATGGGGATGTCACCATGTTGACCAGGCTGGTCTCGAACTCCTGACCTGAATGATCCACCTGCCACAGCCTTTCAGAGTGTTGGGATTACAGGCATGAGCCGCTGTGCAGCTTTAAATCCATTAATCACGTTGGTGATCAACAGTATGCTTTAAAACACATGGCCAAGGATTACTGTATATAATCCAAAGACAGAAAATACCGTCTCTTATAACATTTTTTTCTTTTTTAAGAGATGAAGTTTCACTCTGCCACCCAGGCTGGAGTGCAGTGGCGAGATCATAGCTTACTGCAGCTCCGCATTCCTGAGCTCGTGATCCTCCTGTCTTAGCCTTCAAGTCGCTTTGTGCCTCACTACACCTGGTTATTTTCTCTTTTAGTAGAGACAGGGTCTCCCTGTGTTGCCCAGGCTGATCTTGAATTCCTGGCCTCAAGTGATCCTCCCAACTTGGCCTTCCAAAGTTTTAGGATTACAGGCATGAGCCACCTTGCCTGGCCTAAAACACAGGCTTTGGATTCAGACCTGGGTTTGCTCTGTCATTTCCTTACCTGTGGCATTCACCAAGTAACCTCTTTGATCTCTGCTTTTCTCATCTTTAAAAACAATGGGCCTGCTGCAGTGGCTCATGGCTGTAATTCCAGGACTTTGGGAGGCCGAGGTGGGCGATCACAGGAGGCCGAGAGTTCAAGACCAGCATGGCCAACATAGCAAAATCCCGTCTCTACTAAAAATACAAAAATTAGGTGGGCATGGTGGTGCATGCTTGTAATCCCAGCTACTCTAGAGGCTGAGGTATGAGAATCACTTGAACTCGGGAAGGGAGGTTGCAGTGAGCCAAGATCACACCACTGCACTCCAGCCTGGGCGACAGAGCGAGACCTTGTCTCAAAACAAAACAATCCCTGCCAAAAAAACCAGTGGAGATAACATATATAAAATAAAAATCTCAAGAGGTTTTGAGTAGGTGGAGAATGTTCACTAAACACTTTGCATAGTGCCTGGCATAGTTAGCACTCAACAAATATTTATATTACACCTGTTAGAGGAAAAGGGTCCCAATCCAGACCCCAAGAGAGGGTTCTTGGATCTCATGCAAGAAAGAATTCAGGGCGAGTCCATAAAGTGAAAGCAAGTTTATTAAGAAAGAGGAATAAAAGAATGGTTACTCCATAGGCAGAGCAGCCCCAAGGGCTGCTGGTTGCTGATTTTTATGGTTATTTCTTGATGATATGCTAAACAAGGAGTGGATTATTTATGCCTCCCCTCTTTAGGCCATATAGGGTAACTTCCTGACATTGCCATGGCATTTGTAAACTGTCTTTGGTGCTGGTGGGAGTATAGCAGTGAGGACAACCAGAGGTCACTCTCGTGGCCATCTTGGTTTTGGTGGGTTTTGGCTGGCTTCTTTACTGCAACCTGTTTTATCAGCAAGGTCTTTATGACCTGTATCTTGTGCCAACCTCCTATCTCATCCTGTGACTTAGAATGCCTTAATCATCTGGGAATGCAGCCTAGTAGATCTTAGCCTCATTTTACCCAGCTCCTATTCAAGATGGAGTTGCTCTGGTTCAGATGCCTCTGACGCACCCACCAAATTACTGTGGTAGGTCACCACTCTCCTGGTTTATTATTCCCACAAGTGATATTTTGTGAGATGCAGAAGATTCAACTAGCATAATGGCACAACATACATCATCTAGAGTTGAAGCATGCCAATATTAGCAAGAAAATGATCTTGTGGATGTTTCACGAGGTTGGACAATGAGGGGCCGTTTTCCTTAATCCTTATTGCTATGAACAAGATAGGAGGAACCGGCAGGCCCTCCCATCTTTTTCTCCCCAATTAATAAAACCAAACCAAATGACAGCCAGAAGCAACTGGACCCTGAGCAGAGAGCAAAAATGGGAAGAAAGGAGGGTGGGGGAAAACCAGAGAGGAATGATGTCTCGGAACTCATCTGATGTTGACTCAGGTGATCTGAGGGGGGAAAAAACCCCTTTCATATGGATTTCGTATATGTTTAATAGTAGGGTTTTTTTGTGGTGCTACTTATAACAAAGGGGTTACATTACTCAATATAGATTCAAGCAGTGGATTATATTCCTGACATTCAGAAGTGAAGTGCTATTAGAGTTCTATTTAAGTGTACCACGGAGATACAGATTCAAACTTGTGCTTTTACTCTTAAAGTAAGAGTCGGCTACCACTCTTACTCTGCAGCTTTTGGAGACTTTCAACTTCTCTGAGCCTCAGCATCTTCACGTATAAAATCTGGCTGATGTCCACTTAAGGTTCTCATAGAGGATTCGAGAAGAATGAATATAAAGCACCAAGCAAAGCATACTTCAGGGATTCTCACTGTTGAATCCCTTTCAAGCCTTTTGCCATCCTTTGCAGCTATCCCTATCCCCACAAAAGGGGGGATTAAAACAAATTAGCAATAATTTAGTCATCATATTGTATTAAAAGTCACTTGATCACCGTTTGCTCTTTTTAAAAATTTTATTTAGAAGCCTACTTATAGAAGTTAGCATAATTTTACAGATTATTAGAAAAATTCTTTTCTTTCTGCAAACAGTTATAATAGGTTAGGAATAATAGATTAGAAATGTACTGCATTACAAAACAGTGGCCTATAACTATCTGTACATTTACTGTGCACCTTAAGGAAAAGAATTTGACAGTGTGCTGTACTTACACTGCAGGTAACATATTTTTATTCTATCACACAAAACTGACCAGTGGTAGTGCTTGAATTTATGAATGGCCATTAAACAGAACATTTAAACTCAGATGTATATTTAGCATGCTAAAAAGTGAAAAAAATTTCAACTGAAGTTCTGTGGCTCATCAGTTCAAATGTTTCATGGCATTTTTTTCTTTAAGTGAAAAATTTTGATACTGTAAAACAATTTTACATAATAAATGCAAAAAGAACATTTTCTAAATTTTTAGAAAGAATATTCACATTCATTTTGTCATGGGTTTCATGTGGCTCTTCTAAATATATTAATCATATTAATAAGACACTGGTCCTATACAATTTCAACAGTCCATCTTCAATTAAAAACTAACAAAAATAAACAGTATGTAAAGAGTAACAAAAAGTAAATTAAATATACTAAACTCACACAACAGGTAGAATAAAATGAAACCAAATTACATAATGGCAGGTTATACATTTTAAAGAATCTCTTTCCACTTAGTCAAATAAGATAGAAATTGAAATGTAAACTTACTGATTTCTGTGGGATTTTCCCCACTGGTTCAAATTGGAAAATTTGATATAAATCTAATATTTTATTTCTGTACATTTAATATGATTCAATATAATCTGCAGTCTCATGATGGCTTATCAATAATGCCATCATCACTGTATGTCAAACAACCTCACTGCTTACTAGAAATGCTAAACACTGGAAAAAATGGAATTTTATACATTTGTTTTCTTAAATTTTGACAGATATTCTTCAGAAAGTTAAAACTGCCTTCCACAAAATTTTGTGTGTATATGGCACAAGGTGACAGCCAAAAAGTGTGATTCCATCGAAAAGGCACTGTTAACAATACTCAGAATAATCTGACAAGTCTACATCAATGTCTGAGTAAAGAACAGGTAAATAGACAAACCCCTATAAAAGACAGCATTATTGTTTAAATATACTATAGCTATATAAAAAGAAAGTAACACATAGAAATGACCCTTTTATGACAAGCCTATAAACACCTTGAATCACATTATAGTTCTGTAACATAAAAAATGACAAAAAATATTTTCTTAAAGGCACAAAAGCATGAATATTAAATGAGAGTTGTATTTTACAAGGCCAACTTTTCAATGGAATGCAGTTACCAACTGAGCTGTGACAAAGAGTACACTGTACCTTTATAAGTGATATAAAACAAAAAAGTACTAACATGAAATACAAATAAAATATCTATTGCTGTAACTTAACATTTCACATGCCCTATTTATTGTTGTTGTTGTTGTTTTTTTACATGTCCTGGGCCAGCTACATCTTACTAAATGGTGGATGATGGCATAGTACATTTAACAGCTAAAAAGAAAATGCACATGTGAATAATTATTACTCAATTAAATTTTCATGTAGGAAAATAAAATCTTGGTAAATGAAAAAAACTGGTCATAAGGTCATAAATCCTAGAAACCCTCATGAGGCTCTCAGACAACTGGGAACCGTAAATCACATTATGAATCCATGTGTGAAGGAAGATTAATTTCAGGTAAATAACATTCAAAGTCAATTACATATATGGCTACAAAGTTAGTAATTATGTGTTATAAAGATTCATATAACTAAGCCTAGTACAAGCACTGATCTAAAATTAAGCCACCAATTCCTGAGTTTTGTGTTCAGTTCATAGAAAGAGACTCATACAACTAAAAGCATAATAAGAGGACTATTAGATTAGATGCATGCTTTTAGTGTATAAAGAACAGTCATGAATAACCCTGCTCTTTCTTAAGAAATAGTTTTTGACTCTTTGGGTAAGAACCCATAACATCTGCTCTAAAAAGAAATTTTAAAAATAAAGAACACAACTACCTATTTAGTCTTAGAAGATACCCATACAAATAAAATATTATTTGGACCAAATGAAAACAACATACACGTGGATAAGACCAAAGTCCTAAGAGGTGGGTCACCAATACAAAATGTTAACAAGGTTTACTGATGAAATGATTTTTGTGATAAGCCAATCAATTTGTATGTAATTAACTAATTTAAACCATAAAAAAGATCAAATTGTACAATATTTACAGAATATCATATATCAATGAATAGGCAGAGTGTAACAGAATGTGAATACAAAAATTATATTGACAAATATAAAATATAACCAAAAACCCATTTGTTCTAATATCATGAAAATACTGGGTATAGGTAGATCTTATTTATGCTTTTATCAATTTAAAACATCATTTCACATGTACATATGGAATACAGCATTATTTTGCCAACAAAACATGGGAAATGGTTCTTCATAGAAACCTAAGGATACTTAAGATAGCTATATTGGTTAGGGAAAAAAGCAGGCTCTTTTTATCATTCTGATTCTCATAATTTACCAATCAATGTATTTATTTACCAATCTTGTATTTATCATGGCATAAACGATTATAATTTTACTATTTCACAGCCTCCTCCTACTGAAAGGCAAATGTGGTCAGGGCAATTATTCTCTCTGACCTTCATTTTAACATTTCAAAATCTATGCTTTCAGGATTCTAAGACATATTTTAGAACAACATATTCCTAAACTGAACTACCTTGGCAAAAATTGCTCTCAAGGAATATAAATATTTACGTAAAAACACAAAGTCAAAATATTAAACTGAAGAAACAAACAAAAAAATTTGCCTTAGCCTGAACAATAGGAATCTTAAAGAATTGTGGTTTTGCCACAGAAAGAAGTTACTAAGAAGAGAGGAGGATAATAAAAAAAATAAACTTCAGAACTTGATACTCTTCGTAGATACTCAACTTATTGCACGTTTTACAGAAACCAATTTTAATGTACACATAAAGGCCACCACAAAGTGTCTTTTCTTATTGCCTCTTTTTGGCTTTTGAAGTAAAATACTGGTTATATTTTTTTATATTCTACTTATTCACTGAACACACTAGAGTCTAAAGCTAAAATAAGTTTTCATAATGAAAAAACATGAATTATCAGCACTTCAAATGCCCTATAAACATCTCTAGAATTTGGCCTATGTTATGAACCAGCTGACTTAAGAAAAACAAAAATAAGACAAAAGGACAGCAATCAATTTTGACCACATTTTTTTCAGCAAGTGCTTAAGGTGGTATTATAATCAATCCAATTAATTGCACACCAGTGTTTTTATACTGATATACACGTAAGTATATATATTTACCTGGATCTACAAATATTAAATTCTAGGGGTTAAAAAAAAGTATGTAAACTTTTAAAAAAGCAATTTGCCATTTATCTCTCTCGATGTATTCGTTTTGACCATTCATACTTTTTCTTTCTAAGAAGATAATTGAGCTGAGTGCTTTGCAAATGATTTTAACAGTAGTGTATTGAATTAATTATGTCTATTATTCCATCATTTCTCAATCTGTAATTCCTTACTGATAAAACTTTTGTGCCTGTTTTACGAAGAAAATAGATTACATATATTTATAAGATGATAGTATTTTTTGTTATGAACGATGTTAACATTATATCTCAGAACATACTATAGAATACAAAGACTACTGTCAGGTAGGAGTACATAAGAGCCAATTGTGTATACATGTGGGTTTATTATACTCACATGTAGACACATTCTCACAAAAGCTAGAAATGTCCTGGCACTTAACACATAGCTCACTTTAATAATCAAATAGGATAGCTCTTGTTTCAGTGTGAAGATAAAAGATACGAAAAGTCAATACCTCTACATTTATCTCCTAGGTTTTTTTGTTTTCGGAATATTGTGATTTTTAATAAAGACCAAACCAACTTGAACACTGGTCCCAGGCCAAATCAGATCTTTCTAGTTCACTGATTCAATGGTAAAGAACTTCTACTTGAACATGAAGTTTATTATGACTTGAAGCAAAATCAGGAGGAAAATGATGAAGTAGTCTTTTTGTTGCAGAAAATAATCCGTGGCAGGTGTGCTTGAAACTAAATGATTTCGAAGAGCCATAATATTTCTATAAAAATAAGCAACAACAAATTTTGTAATGATTTGCCAGAAATGTTGGCATACAGCCCACAATTTGATATTAAACAGTCACAGAGCATTTAATGTTAATAATTTTTAGTTGCTGGGTCATGGGGTGGTATGTAGGGGTGGGGGGGGCGGGGTCTGGGACTGCAAAGAGGAATACTTAAGGGCTCAGGGAGTAAATATTTACCCAATGTTATGGATGTATTTCAATATTTCAACTGATGCATTCCAATGAAATAACAGCCATGCACAGAGGGGACTATAGAGGCCTTTGTTAACTGACTTTCTCAGAAACAATCCCACCTCCACACGCAACCCAGCTACATTCCTAGCATGCTACAGGAGTAAAATAAAGTGATTCCAATTCTACCCTCACAGAGAAAAAACAACCTCTCCTTCCTTCCCAAGTATTTTAGTGCTGGAGGAATTTCGTAAGTGTCAAACATCAGGTGATAGAGGCTAAACATTGTATTTTAGCTTAGCTAAATGTTATAAAAATATGAAGTCTGCATACGATTTCCCATATAACAGGATTCTTAACTACTCCTTGGTCTCAAATGAAGAGTCAGTGTCATTATATTATTACCTTTTAATTTCTTCCTGTGTTTGTTTTATAGATTCGATGGAACTCTGAATGTCTCCCAGTTCTATTCCTTTCTTTCTTCTTGTACTTGGTTTTACTGATTGAGCTAAAAAGACATTTAGAATGAAGTTGAAACTATAAAAATAATCTACAGTTCAATTTAATGTGTCTCATGTAATAAAAATTTTCCTGGGCATTTGTTTTTGCAGCCTAGAGATTAGCATAGTAATATGAATACTCTGCACTTTTGAAGTTTCAAACACATCAATGCAATACTAGAACACTACAAATATATTTAAAGTACTACACATTAGTTGAATTTTGGATGGCACCAGTTTTTTTAACTAATTAAAACAGAAATAATTCATTAGAAATACATATTAACTTGAGGAAGGTATTACTCTCTTCTGTTCCTTGCCCATTTGCCTACCTCTGAAGTCAGCTTCTTGAGCCCTTTTTTCCAATTTTTTATTGTTAGTGTTTAGTTACCTAAACTTTAAATCCCTTTCGACACCACTTCTGCAAATTTTTACTGCCAATCAGCAAGCTGTACATGTTTTTCCAAATTTCCTGCATATGCATTCCTTCCTTTCCATTTTTGTTCAGATCCTACTTAACCTCTCTACAAGTCTCAGCTTTCTCATTTTAAAAATAGGGATAATAATACCAGACTTCACAGGGTTGTTGTAAGGTGTATTTAACATACAGTCTGGCACAAATTAATTACTCAATAAATGTCTGCTGATACATTATAGTAATATAGTAAAGTGGATGACAGGGTGAATTAAGGAGCCAAAAAATCTGCATATATAACATACATGTACCTACTTATGGGGAATGTGACCTTAGGCAGGTTAACTTGTGTCTCAGTTTCTTTTCTCGTAAAATGGGAATAACAACAATACAACCAATACTCTCTTCTAACACACTGGTATGCCACATGACTCCTGCTTTTAAACCTTTATTCGGTTCATTCCTCTAACTACTCTAGTATGTTACCCCTACACCCCACTCCCCAAGCCTAGATTGCTATAATCCATTAGAAATCTTAATAATTCATCAGGATTCTAAGAACTTTCCCTCAAACTGAATTGAGCTCCCTCTCCTTTAAACTCTTTATCACTTGTCATCTAATTTCTTAGTAATCTACCATTTATTCACCTCTAGTGTTATCTTTATAGGTTAAAATGAGCTCCCTAGTTCAGTGTAAACTCAGTAGAGATTATGGCTTAAAGTTTTTTTTTTTTTTTTGTCATGTCACAAACATCACTTTAATCCTTTCATGATTATATCTCAATGTAGTTCAAGATACTTGAACTCGAATTATCTGACTCGAATAAGAATGGAGTACAATTTAAGCTAGCAGTTGGTAAGTTTTATATTTTTATTGTCTGTCACTTCCAAACACTACATAATTTATTCTGGAAATGAAAAACATTTTTGAAGCATGGAACTGAGTTCAAAGCTCAAAAAATGCTTCTGAATTCAATCTAGGGAACCATCAGCAAGTTTTCAGAGGTTAACAAGGCATAAGAGGTAACTACTACTAGAGTGTGGTTCTTTTTTTTTTTTGAGACAGGGTCTCACTTTGTCACCCAGGCACCAGGAGTGCAGTAGTGTGATCTCGGTTCAGTGCATCTTCCACCTCCGGGGTTCAAGCAATTCTCGTGTCTCAGCCTCCCAAGTAGCTGGGATTACAGGTGTGCACCACCGCACCTGGCTAATTTTTTCATATTTTTAGTAGAGACGAAGTTTCCCCATGTTGGCCAGGCTGGTCTTGAACTTTTGGCCTCAAGTGATCTGCCCACCTCGGCGTCCCAAAGTACTGGGATTACAGGCGTGAGCCACCACGCCCTGCCTAGAGTGTGGTTTTTATTTAGATGTCTCCCCTTTTTCATTTTGTTTCTTTACCTTGCGTCCTGGTCTCACAACTTATCTATGATCTAGAATTGCTTTTGTATCTCAACCCTGCCCCGACCAAAACTCACATAACTTGAGTTAATGTGAAAAACCATATTCATATCAAATTGTGTAGTAATTAAAAAGTTAGACTCTCATTAGTCTGCAATAAATATTTTTACCTTCACTTCCAGAGGAGTCTTGAATGTCAGGTTCTGGGGAGGAATAGCCTTTTGCTACTTTCTTCTGTTGCCTGGTTGGCTTATGTTTCATTTTGGGGACGCTAACCTAAAGAAAAAAATAACTATTTTGTGAATTTGCACTGTATTTTGGACTAAAGACCAATTGTGTACAACTGTCAAAATTATCTGCACCATAGGCATGATATTCAGAAATAAAGACAATGATGAAATAGTCTAATTCAAATTTAACAAATGTGATGCACTTATGCAATCAAATGATCTTATTTTAATAGGAAGTACTTTGGCACAAATGTCAAAAAGTAAAATACACAATGAAGAGTATACCCAGTCTCTCTCCCACTAAATAGGTACTCATCACTATTAGTTTATATCCAGGGATATTATTATGTATACATAAACAAATATGAATGTAGATCCCCCTACCTCTGACTGCACCAGCTATTATTATTCTCTAGTAGAATGTTAAATAATAGAATGTTAAATAATAGTGTGTATAAATCATATTTATTTTGTTCCCAATGTTAGAAACATTCCCATTGAACAATGCTGGGTTTCCAGTAAAATGGTTTATTTACTTTTAATCACATCTGGGTAGTACAGAAAGTATCTTATAATAAATAAAAATGATACCATTATTTTGTAGAGCATTATTTAAACTTACTGAAAGCATTGAAGTGGATGCACAAGATTCAAAAGTATATGAAACCATCAACTATGACTAAATTTTCCTTAGAATAATAACTTTGGACTCTATCCTATTAATAGATTTGTAATTTTGGTGTTCAGTATTAAACTTAAAAACCTAAATGCAAGAGAAGAAACTAGAATCAGAAAGACAAGATGTATTAGTCCGTTTTTATGCTCCTGATAAAGACATTCCCAAGACTGGGATGAAAAGGAGGTTTAATTTGACTTATGGTTCCACATGTCTGCGGAGGTCGCAAAATCATGGCAGATGGCAAAAGGCACTTCTTACATCGTGGCAGCAAGAGAGAATGAGGAAGATGCAAAAGTGGAAACCTCTGATAAAACCATCAGATCTCGTGAGACTTATTCACTACCAGGAGAACAATATGGGGGAAACTGCCCCTATGATTCAAATGATCTCCCACTAAGTCCCTCCCACAGCACGTGGTAATTATGGGAGTACAATTCAAGATGAGATTTGGGTGAGGACACAGAGCCAAATCGTATCATTCTACCCTGGCCCCTCCAAATCTCATGTCCTCACATCTCAAAACCAATCATGCCTTCCCAACAGTCCCCCAAAGTCTTAATTCATTTCAGCATTAACCCAAAAGTCCACAGTCCAAAGTCTCATCTGAGACAAGGCAAGTCCCTTCTGCCTATGAGCCTGTAAAATGAAAAGCAAGCTAGTTACTTTCTAGATACAATGGGGGTACAGGCATTGGGTAAATACAACTGTTCCAAATGGGAGAAATTTGGAAACAAAGGGGTCATAGGGCCCATGCAAGTCTGAGATCCAGTGGGGCAGTCAAATTTTAAAGCTCCAAAATTTTAAAGCTCCAAAATGATCTCCTTTGACTCCACGTTTCATATCCAGATCATGCTGATGCAAGAGGTAGGTTCCCATAGTCTTGGGCAGCTCCACTCTTGTGGCTCTGCAGGGTATCCCCTCCTGGCTGCTTTCATGGGCTGGCGCTGAGTGTCTGCGGCTTTTCCAGGTGCACAGTGCAAGCTCTTGGTGGATCTACCATTCTGGGGTCTAGATGACGGTGGCCCGCTTCTCACAGCTCCACTAGGCAGTGCCCCAGTAGGGACTCTGTGGGGGGCTCCGACCCCAGATTTCCCTTCTGCACTGTGCTAGCAGAGGTTCTTCATGAGGGCCGCGCCCCTGCAGCAATCTTTTTCCTGGGCATCCAGGCGTTTCCATACATCTTCTGAAATCGAGGCGGAGGTTCCCAAACCTCAATTCTTGACTTCTGTGCACCACAGGCTCAACACCATGTGGAAGCTGCCAAGGTTTGGGGCTTGCACCCTCTGAAACCATGGGCAGAGCTGTAACTTGGCCCCTTTTTAGCAATGGCTGAAGCGGCTGGGACGTAGGGCACCAAGTCCCTAGGCTGCACACAGCATGGGAACCCTGGGCCCAGCCCATGAAACCATTTTTTCCTCCTAGGCTTCCAGGTTGGTGAAGGGTGGGGCTGCCATGAAGACCTGTGACATGCCCTGGAGACATTTTCCCCATTTTCTTGGGGATTAACATTCGGCTCCTTGTTACTAATGCAAATTTCTGCAGCCAGCTGAATTTCTCCTGAAAAAATGGGTTTTTCTTTTCTACTGCATCGTCAGGCTGCAAATTTTCCAAACTTCTATGTTCTGTTTCCCTTTTAAAACAGATTGCTTTTAACAGCACCCAAATCACCTCTTCAATGTCTTGCTGCTTAGAAATTTCTTCTGCCAGATACCCTAAATCATCTCCTTCAGGTTCAAAGTTCCACAAATCTCTATGTCAGGGACAAAATGCCACCAGCCTCTTTGCTAAAGCATAACAAGAGTCACCTTTGCTCCAGTTCCCAACAAGTTCCTCATCTCCATCTGAGACCACCTCAGCCTGGACCTTGTTTTTCACATCACTATCAACATTTTTGTCAAAGCCAGTCAACAAGTCTCTAGGAGGTTCCAAACTTTCCCACATTTTCCTGTCTTCTTCTGAGCCCTCCAAACTGTTGCAACCTCTGCCTGATACCCAGTTCCAAAGTCGCTTCCACATTTCTGGGTATCTTTTCAGCAGCATCCCACTCTAATTTACTATATTAGTCCATATTTACGCTGCTGATAAAGATATACCCGAGATGGGAAGAAAAGGAGGCTTAATTTGACGTTCAGTTCCACATGACTCGGGAGGCCTATAATCATGGCAGAGGGCGAAAGGCCCCCTTTCTTACATGGCAGCAGCAAAAGAGAATGAGAAAGATGCAAAAGCGGAAACCCCCGATAAAACCAGCAGATCTCATGAGACTTATTCACTACCATGAGAACAGCATGGGGGAAACCACCCCCTTGATTCAAATTATCTCCCTCCGGGTCCCTCCCACAGCATGTGGAAATTATGGGAGTACAATTCAAGATGAGATTTGGATGGGAACATAGAGCCAAACCCTATCACAAGGTAATGTTCATGCTTGGAAAAACAGAGAACCAGTGGTCAACAACTCGTTCTTTCTTGTTCAGCATTGTAACAAGAAGTATTCCCAATTACTTATTTCTTGAAATAATTTTGAAAAATCTTATTCAGGTATTCAAAATTAAAATTTCTATAATATGTAATAAGCAGGCAGGTTTGGCCCATACTCCTACTTCAAATGCTGGAGGCTTAAAATTTTGTAACATTTAAAATAGAAATCCACATTTCTAGAGTAGGTTCAAATTGGAGACTGATGAACACTAGTGAGAAGCTTATTTAAAATAACAAGGCAGAGACACAACAAAAAAAATTTCAGGCCAATATTCCTGATGAACATCGATGCAAAAATCCTCAATAAAATGCTGTCAAACCGAATCCAGCAGCACATCAAAAAGCTGATCCACCAAGATCAAGTCGGTTTCATCCTTGGGATGCAAGGCGGGTTCAACATATGTAAATCAATAAACGTAATCCATCACATAAACAGAACCAATGACAAAAACCACATGATTATCTCAACAGATGCCGAAAAGGCCTTTAATAAAATTCAACACCCTTCATGCTAAAAACTCTCAATAAACTAGTTATCTATGGAACGTATCTCAAAATAATAAGAGCTATTTATGACAAACCCACAGCCTATATCATACTGAGTGGGTAAAAGCTGCAAGCATTCTCTTTGAAAACCAGCACAAGACAAGGATGCCCTCTCTCACCACTCCTATTCAACATAGTACTGGAAGTTCTGGCCAGGGCAATCAGGCAAGAGAAAGAAATAAAGGGTATTCAAATAGGAGAAGAGGAAGTCAAATTGTCTCTGTTTGCAGATGACATGATTGTATATTTAGAAAACCCCATCGTCTCAGCCCCAAATCTGCTTAAGGTGATAAGCAACTTCAGCAAAGTCTCAGGATACAAAAAAATCAATGTGCAAAAATCACAAGCATTCTTATACACCAATAATAGACAGAGAGCCAAATCATGAGTGAACTCCCATTTACAATTGCTACAAAGAGAATAAAATACCTGGGAATACAACTTACAAGGGATGTGAAGGACCTGTTCAAGGATAACTACAAACCACTACTCAGGGAAATAAGAGAGGACACAAACAAATGGAAAAACATTCCATGCTCATGGATAGGAAGAATCAATATTGTGAAAATGGCCATACGGCCATAAGTAATTTACAGATTCAGTGCTATACCCCTCAAGCTACCACTGACTTTCTTCACAGAATTAGAAAAAACTACTTTAAATTTCACATGGAACCAAAAAAGAGCCCATATAGCCAAGGCAATCTTAAGCAAAACGAACAAAGCTGTAGGCATCATGCTACCTGATTTCAAACTATACTACAGGGCTACAGTAACCAAAACAGATATATAGACCGATGGAACAGAACAGAGGCCTCAGATATAACGCCACACATCTACAACCATCTGATCTTGGACAAACCTGACACAAACTAACAATGGGGAAAGGATTCCCTATTTAATAAACAGGGTTGGGAAAACTGGCTAGCCATATGCAGAAAACTGAAACTGGTTTCCTTCCTTACACCTTATACAAAAATTAACTCAAGATGGATTAAAGACTTAAACATAAGACCTAAAACCATAAAAACGCAGAAGAAAACCTAGGAAATGCCATTCAGGACACAGGCATGGGCAAAGACTTCATGACTAAAACACCAAAAGCAACAGCAACAAAAGCCAAAATTGACAAATGGGATCTAATTAAACTAAAGAGCTTCTGCACAGCAAAAGAGTCTGTCATCAGAGTGAACAGGCAACCTACAGAATGGGAGAAAATTTTTGCCATCTATCCATCTGACAAAGGCTAATATCCAGAATCTACAAGGAATTTAAACAAACTTACGAGAAAAAAACAACGCCATCGAAAAGTGGGCAAAGGATATGAACAGACACTTTTCAAAAGAAGACATTTATGTGGCCAACAAACACATGAAAAAAAATAATCACTGGTCATTAGAGCAATGCAAATCAAAACCACAATGAGATACCATCTCATGCCAGTCAGAATGGCAATTATTAAGAAGTCAGGAAACAACAGATGCTGGAGAGGATGTGGAGAAATAGGAACACTTTTACACTGTTGGTGGGAGTGTAAATTAGTTCAACCATTGTGGAAGACAGTGTGGTGATTCCTCAAGGATCTAGAACTGGAAATAACATTTGACCCAGTGATCCCATTACTGGGTATATACCGAAGGATTATAAATCATTCTACTATAAAGACACATGCACACGTATGTTTATTTTGGCACTATTCACAATAGCAAAGACTTGGAACCAACCCAAATGCCCATCAGTGATAGACTGGATAAAGAAAATCTGGCACATATACACCATGGAATACTATGCAGCCATAAAAAAGGATGAGTTAATGTCCTTTGCAGGGACATGGATGAAGCTGGAAACCATCATTCTCAGCAAACTAACACAGGAACAGAAAACCAAATATCGCATGTTCTTACTCATAAGTGGGAGCTGAACAATGAGAACACATGGACACAGGGAGGGGAACATCACATACCGGGACCTGTCGGTGGGTGGGAGGCTAGGGGAGGGATAGCATTAGGAGAAATACCTAATGTAGACGACAGGTTGATGGGTGCAGCAAACCACCATGGCACGTGTCTACCTATGTAACAAAACTGCACATTCTGTGCTTGTATCCCAGAACTTAAAGTATAATTAAAATAAATTAATTAATTAATTGACCATGGATGTCTGGCTTGACATTTAGACACTCAATTCTACTCCATTGGTCAATATGCCTGTTCTTACATAAGTACCATGTTCCTTTGATTACTGTAGCTTTATAGTAAGTTTTGAAATCGAAAAGTGAGAGTCCTCTTTATACTTCTTTTTCAAAATTGTTTTGACTATTTGTGGCCCCTTGCAATTCCATGTGAATTTGAAAATCTGCTTTCCCATTTTTGCAAAAAAAATAAGGCTTGGAATATTGACATGGATTGTGGCGAATCTGTAGGTTGCTTTTAGTAGTACTGTTATGTCCTTATTTTTTTGAGACAGGGTCTCACTCTGTCTCCCAGGCTGGAGTATAGTAGTGCTGTCACGACATTTGACCTCTCTGGGCTCAGGTGATCCTCCCATCTCAGCTTCCCAAGTAGCTGAGACTACAGGCGTGTGCCACCATGCCCAGCTGATTTTTCTATTTTTTGTAGAGACAGAGTTTTGCCATGTTGTCCAGTCTGGTCTCAAACTCCTGGGCTCAAGCAGTCCCTCTGCCTCGGCCTCCCAAAGTGCTGAGGTTACAGGCATGAGCCACTGTGCCTGGCCAAAATCTTAACAATATTAACCTTTTCTACCTGAGAACATGAGGTGTCTTTCCCTTTATTTAGATGTTCTTTAATTTCTTTAGCAATGTTTTATAGTTTTCACTGTAGAAGTCTTTCAGCTTCTTGGTTAAATTTGTTCTTTTAGATGCTATTATTGAATTGCTTTCTTAATTTCAAGAGTGTTCACTGTTAGAAACACAACTGATTTTTGTGTGTTGATCTTATACCCTGCAATTTTTCTTAAGTTCATTAGCTCTAGTAGCTTTCTATGGATTCTTTGGGATTTTCTATATATAGGATAATGTCACCTGTTAATTAGAGATAGTTTTACTTCCTTGTTTCCAATTTTGATGACTTCTCTTTTTTTCTTGCTCTGGCTAGAACTTCCAGTACAATGGTAAGTAGGAGTGGTGAAAGTGGGAATGTTTGTCTTGTTCCTGATGTTACGGGGAAGGTTTTCAACCTGTCACCACTGAATCTACTATTTGTGGGTTTTTCATAAATGCCCTTAATCATGTTGAGGAAGTCTCTTCTCTTCCTAGTTTTATGAGGTCTTTCTTTTGATTATGAAAGGGTGATGGATTTTGTCAAATGCCTTTTCTATGACAATTGAAATGACCATGTGATTTTCCCCCCTCTTAATGTGATATATTACATTGATTTTCTTACGTGGAACCAACCTTGCATTTCTGGAATAAATTCCACTTGGTCATGGTGTATAATCTTTCTAATATGCTACTGAATTTTGTTTGCTAGTATTTTGTTAAGGATGTATGAATCTTATTTATAAAGGTTATTGTTTGTAACTTTATTTTCTTGTGATGTCTTTATCTGGCTTTGGCATTAGGGTAATGTTAGCCTCAGAGAATAAGTTAGGAAATGTTCCCATCTCTTCTATTTTTTAGAGTTTGAGAAGGATTTGTGCTTGTTCTTTAAAGTTTTGTAGAATTCACCAGTGCAGCCACCTGAACTTGAATTTTTCTTTGGAGGTTTTTGGTTACTGATTCAATCTCTTTATTGTTACAGCTCTATTGAGATTTTCTATTTCTTTTTGAGTCAGTTTATGTAATTTGTGAGTTTCTAGGGATTTGTTGGCATACAATTATTCATAGCATTCTCTCATAATCCTTTCTATTTCTTTATGATTGGTAGTAACATCCCCACTTTAATTTCTGATTTTAGTCATTTGTGTCTTCTTTCTTGCTTCCTTAGCCTAGCTGATGGTTTATCGATTTTGTTGATTTTTATCAAAGAGCAACTTTTGGTTTGGTTTCACAAATTCTATTTTTTTCCTACTCTCTATTTTGTTTATCTGTACTCTAATCTTCATTATTTTCTTCTTCTGCTAGCTTTGGGTTTAGTTTTTTCTTCTTTTTCCAGTTTCTCACGGAATGAAGTAAGGTTATTGATTTGAGATCTCTCTTAATGTAGATGTTCACAGATATATATTTTCCTTACCTTTGCTGCATCTCGTAAGTTTTGTTATACTACATATTTGTTTTCACTTGTCTAAGTATTATCTAATTTCCCTTGTGTTTTTCTTTGACCCATTGAGTTTTTTTTGTTTTGTTTTGTTTTGTTTTGTTTGTTTCTGAGACAAAGTCTCACTCTGTTGCCCAGGCTGGAGTGCAATGGTGTGATCTTGGCTCACTACAACCTCCGTCTCCCAGGTTCACATGATTCTCATGCCTCAACCAACTGAGTAGCTGGGATTTACTGAGACACGTCATATGGCGTAACATATGGTCTATCCTGGAGAATGTTCCACGTACACTTGAGAAGAATGTGTATTCTTCCATGGTTGGGTGGACTGTTCTATGTGTCTGCTAGGTCAAGTTGGTTTACAGTGTGGTTCAAGTTAATCCTTTTCCTCCTTATTGATCTTCTATCTAGAGGTTCTACCCATTATTAAAAGTAGTTTACTGAATTCTTCATCTATTGTTATAGAGCTGTTTCTATCTTCCAATTCTGTCAGTTTGCTTTGTATATTTTGGGGCTCTGTTGATTGGTGTGTGTGTGTGTGTGTATATATATATATATATATATATATATATGAATTGACCCTTTTATCAATATGCCATGTTCTTTTTGTCTCTTGTAACAATTTTTGACTTAAAGTCTATTTAGTCTGACATTAGTATAACCACCTCAGTTTTCCTTTGGTTACTACTGGCCACTTCATTTTTCCTTTGGTTACTATTTGCACATAATATTTTTTTCCAACCTTTCATTTTACTCTATTTCTGCCTATGGATCTAAAGTGAATCTCTTGTACACAGCAAATAGTTGGGTCATGTTTATTTTAATCAATTTTTACAATCTGTCTTTTGCTCAGAGAGTTTAATCTATTTACATTTTAAAGTAACTACTGATAAGAACTTACCTCTGATTTTGCTATTTTCTATATGTCATATACGTTTTTTGTTTCTTATTTACTCCATTACTGCCTGCTTTTGTGTTTGCTTCCTGTGTAAACTGTTTCAATTCCCTTCTCATTTTCTTTTGTGTGTATTTTTTTAGATATTTTATTTGTGGTTACTATGGGGATGACATTTACACCTACCTCTACAACAATCTAGTTTGAGTTGATACCAACTTAACTTCAGTAGTACATAAAAACTTTCCTCCTATACAGCTCCATCCTCTCTGCTTTTATGTTGTAATGAACTATATCTTTACACATTGTATGTCTGATAACAAAGATATGTAATTAAATTATTTTTCATTCATTTTTTTAAGTCTTGCAGGAAATAAAAAGTGGACTTACAAACTAAAATTACAATAGCACTAGCTTTTATATTTGTCCAACTATTTACTAAAAATCTTTATTTCTTCATACAGCTTTGAGTTTCATTTTATTACATATTTACCTTAGCATTTTTTTGTAAGGCAGGTCTAGTGGTAATGAACTCCCTCAGCTTTTACCTGGGAATGTCTTAATTTCTCCCCCATTTTCGAATGACAGTTTTGCCAGATACAGAATTCTTGATTGACAAGTTTTTTCTTCTACCACTTTAAATATGTCATCTCATTGCCTTCTGGCCCCCATGGTTTCTATAAGAAATTGGTTGTTAATCCTATGGATGATCCCCAGTGTATGTGATAAGTTGTTTCTCTCTGCTGATTTTAAGACTCTCTTCGGCTTTTGACAGTTTGTTGTGGTGTGGGTCTCTCTGAGATCATCCTACTTGGAGTTTGTTGAGCTTCTTGAATTTGTAGATTTATATCTTCCACCAAATTTGGGGATTGGGGGGTCTTCTTTCCTTAAATATTCTTCATTCATTTCTCTGTCTTCTCTTTGTGGAACTCCCATAATGCAATGATAACCCACTTGATGGTGTCCCACGGGTCCTTTAGGCTCTGTTCACCTCACTTCATTCATTTTTCTTTCTCCTCCTCAGACTGGATAATTTTTAGGGTCTTATCTCTAAGTTTCCTGATCCTGTCTTATGCTTGCTCATATCTGCTTTTGAATACCTCTAGTGAATTTTCATTTTTGTTATACTTCTCAGCTCCAGAATTTGTTTGGCTCCCTTGAATAATTTGTCTTTATTGATTTTCTCAGAGATGAGTGCCTGTGTAAGTCCTTCAGGTAGTATCCTGACAGGTTAGGACAGACATACACAATTGTGTATGAGGTCCACTCTGCTCCTTCTGGAACTAGGGACTTACACTGGCAACGCAGGGGCTCTTCAAGACTGCTACTGCACTGGGATGGACCTGGGGCAAGGGCAGGTAAAATGCCACAAAGCTTTCCTCTCTTTGCACTTTCTTGACCAGTGTTTACTTGGTTGCTGAACACCTCTGACTGTTTTCCAGAGTTCTGGCAAATTGAGTTGACAGTTTTTGCTTGTTTTCTGATGTTTCTTTGGGGTAAGAAGAGTTCAGAGCTGCATATTTTGCTCACCCAAAATTTTAAATTTTGAAATCAAATTTTAAATGTTGGTTGCTATAGATACTAAAGATTTAACAGATTTATATACCTAGTGTACCTAGTTTTTTATTACATACCATTGGAGTACGATGTTTCACTTTGGTCTGAATAACACCATCTTTTTCAAACTGTATCATATCATTAAGTGGGTCCCATGGTCGGGTACTACATAAATGAAAAAAAAAACAAAACCATTTGCTCAATGACTAAACAAAGAACTTTAAAACTTTCTATTCTATGATCCAATTTTATTAATAATTATATACATAGTTCTAATAATGAGATTTCCCCATACCTAATCTTCAGATCCTCAACTTATTTTATAGGCTAACTTCTATCATAGAGTCAAGCTTATAATGAATGCAAAACCAAGTTTAAAAATCTCACACTGATATACATGGTTTAATTAAATAAAAACTACTCCAGCAACAAATATTCTAGAAATAAAGGCAACAAACCATGCTAATACATTGTTTGAAATAAACTATTTTAAGTTACTTACTCTGCAAACTTGTAATGCCATTCTCCTGTGAGTGGATCAAGTTCAAATAATTTGCAAGACCACTCTTCATTTTTTGTTTTCCGATCCCTGGCAGCTTGTCTTTGAGCTTCTTCCAAAACATACTTCTCTTGGGTAGCTTCAGTTTGGTCTTTGGCATTTATGGCTCGAGTTACCCGTTGCCAGAGTCTAATACATGTGCAAAAATATTAAAAGTATTAAAAATGCAACAGAAAATAAAATCTATATAGAATAGGCTTCAAATCCCTTGTAGAGAAAATAATGCTCACATGAATTTCTGGCTTTGACAACACTTACGCTCATAGGCTTAGAAATGAGTCAAGATATAAATCCAGTCCCTTGAGTAGAGAGAGACCTGTTCGTAAGTGGAGACTAATTTTTTTTACTTGGCAAGAGAAACTTACTACATAGACTCTTAAACTCATGGTAGTAAGTGTTGCTGGCTCAAGATGATAGGAATGTAATGAAGGTAAAGCTCAGGAATCTACGCTTTTAGCAAGCTTCCTAGATGCGTCTTACACTGTTTAAGATTCACTGGCTTCATAAAGATCCATTAATGTAATGCAGTGCTTCCGAAGTTTGGATCCATGAATTATCAGAGAATTTTTATAATCAGAATCTCTGGGGTCAGGCTCAAGTATTGATATATTTTTTAAATGTTTCCCCAAAATATTTTAATGTATTGCTAGTGTTGAGAACCACTGGTTTAACAGAAAAGACTACTGAGGTAAAATGATTTCCCCTACTAGTTCTTTCTTCTGTTAAATAAAAGTATATCTATATCCTACCCATCTAGAAAGGCAGCATGTTAAAACCAGAAAAGGCTTTGGGATCAGATAGATGTGAGTCAAGTCCTAGAGCTGCCACTTCTTAGCTGGTGCACTTAAAGTTATTTATCCTAAGTCTCATTTCCTCATCTTCAAATATGCTGAATTATATACTCTCACAAATTATCATATGTATGCCTTGGCAAAGCTTATCTCTGGAAAAAGAACATCAAATGGTTATGGCTGAGACAGAATTTTTAGAACTGGTACACATACATTCTTCCATCTTTGACAACCTCAATTTTGAGTGTAGAAGGGAAGGTACACACAGACTTGAATTCCCATGACAGAGAATGATATGTATGTGCAAACATGTAGAGAGGACAAAGTTGCATAATAAGTACTAAGTGCCTAGCAAAATATCTCATACATAAGTCTCTTTCTCTTAACACAAAGATATAATAACAATAAAATGGGGAATGTGTATACAATATTTCTGATTCAAAAATATAAGCCATCTAGCAAGAAGTTCATGACTTAAGAACAGAAATGATAGCCTTAGTTATTACCCAACTAATAAATCCTATAGAAGCCAGTCCATCCAGTAACTTTACTTTTGTTTCAGAGAATGGAACAGAAGTAGATTCTGCACCACTCCCTTTACCTATAGTTCTCATGCTTAAATCAGGTTAGAAAACTGTTGCCAGGTAGAAACTAAGAGTCATTAATTAGTCCCGTAATCTTATTTAAACAAAAACGTTCTTTCTTTCTTTTTTTTTAAGGTGCTGGAACAATTGAGAAAGAAAAAAATGAGTAGTTTTGAGCTACAGAAAAGCAAGACGATTTATATTATATTTGACATTCATATACACAAAAACAGAATACTGTCACATTCCACAAATGATAAACTATTTTGCTGAATTAAGATATGACAGAAGGTGACAAAATGACCATATCATTAAGGAATTGAAAAACTACTCTCTGATCCTCATGAAGTTAGCTGTAAAACAGTATACTTACTTCTCTGATTCAAAATCTCCCTGTTCTTCAAATTTTACAGTGTGCCTTATTAATCTCCATTGCTTAATGTCAGGTGTTGGATTCCAGAAAACCTCTGAATTATCAGTCTTTTTATCAGTAATAAAAACTTCACTATCCTATATTTAAAAAAATTCAAAATTAATGTAAAGAATTATACTTAGAAGGCAATTATATAGTATAGTAATATGATGGTGATAATTTCTTCTGGTTAATCCTCCAGTTAAAAGCATTTTTAAAACAAATATAACTAGCACTTTTCCAAAAACTCCAAGTTTCTTATCATTTTTATAAAAACATTAAGATTGACTACGTAATACTAGTTAATTAAAAAGAATTTGGTTGAATATCCAGTTTGTGAAATTTCATAAGTTTTACTTAATAAATTTCAAACATTACATGCAAAGCCTCAATAACCATCTCCAAACTGTCCAAGTAGAGCCTAGTATTTGTTGCAGCTACAATGAGATGCTGTTGACTATCCATGGATTCAATATACTCAAACATACACACACACATCCCTCTGAAAGAGCCTTTCCTAGCATTAAAAATTTGAGGTCTATCTCTATCGAATAATCTTTCTATCTAAGACATGGACGGTCTTGCTCTCTCGTGTAGGCTGGAGTGCAGCGGTGCTATCTACTTTATCTATCTAATCTATTTTGCCTATCTGATTTATCTATCTGTTTATCCATCCTTCTTCTTCTCTCTCTCTCTGTCATCTCTCACTCTCATCTCTATCTTATCTATCTGTCTGAGACAGGGTCTTGCTCTCTCGCCCAGGCTGGAGTGCAGTAGCACAATCATGGCCCACTGCAGCTTCCACCTCCCAGGCTCAAGCAATCTTCCTGCCTTAGCTTCCTGAGTAGCTGGGACAGGCATGTGCCATCATGCCCATCTAATTTTTTTATTTTTATTTTTAGTAGAGAAGAGGTCTCGTTATGTCACCCAGGCTGATCTCAAACTCCTGAGCTTTCCGAAGTGCTGGAATTATAGGTGTGAGCCACCCCACCCAGACAGAAATTTCATTTTTTAAAAATGACTGCTGCTTTATCTTTTTTCCAGAAGACTCTCAGATTTAAGGCAATTAAAAAAAATTTTCAGAATGTATGTGGCCACTTAACGAAGTCCCTAACTTCACTTTCTCATATTTCTCAACATTTTCTGCTTACTGCATGCAGAAAGGAGCATATACTCAGTGCTCATAGTATGGTATATTCATGCAGTACCATGATTCTTTTTATTCATTTAAGCGTCTCTTAACAAAATTACATAAATATGAATTTAGGTTAGCAGAGAAGTAAATAAAAGCCATTGCTCTCACACACCACTATATCCTTTCCACGTTCCACTGAAAGGAATATAACTCTAATTGGAACTATGCCTCTTGCTTCTATGTGAGTAGAGTGCTGTGCATAAAAGCACAGTCCTGGGGCCAGGGTTCCTGGGCTTTAATTCTTGTTCCACCACCTACTTTGAGCAAATTATGTGAACTCTCTGTGCCTCAGTGTCCTCTTCTGTAAAATGGGGACAATAATAAACAATAATAAAATGGGCATGGCACCTATATACTCACCTCACAGCATTATATGTTATAAATATTAAATCAGTTAATATGAGTAACATTCTTAAATAATGCAGTAAGTCATATATAAGTGTTAGCTATTTCTACTGATTTTAAGTTTTGGAAATAAAATATTACACAAAATTAACTACTGTTGATAACAGATCAACACCAAAATATCTGCTATTAAGATGAAGCTTATGTTAAATAGTGATGTTTTCAGCAACGGAATAAGTTTTAAATTTTAAATGTGATTTTTTTTTTTTCCCACAGAATAAAATTCTTTTTGTAAAGCTCATATACAAAATACTTACCCAATGACCTTCCAAAGTAGCTAGGACTTCTTTTCCCAGTTTAAGTTTCCCTGATATTTGATTAACACAGTCACTACTCCCTAGGAATGGCTTTTAAACGAGAAAATGTTAAACATTTTACTTTTCACTTATATTTACATATAATGTAAAACCAAAACAAAAAACCCAACAAAAATTACTTGTATAGTTACAGTACTCTTGAATGCACAAGCAGTAAAAAAATACTGACTCAAATTTTAGTTAGAAATGTTTAATAAGAAATCTGAATTGCTGCTATAAAAAAAGGATAAAACAAGCAGACTATATTAAATCAAAATAAACATATTAAGAAAGATCACACTGATATAACTGACTCATGTTCCATGTATGCTCAAATCCTGTGTCCTCCCCTAACTGTCAAGACTGTGCCCTATCAATGTGACGTTATCTTAAGCAATAACAACTCAATAAACCTAAGGGAATTAACGATCCATTGAAATAAATAACACCCCTTCCTTAAAAAACAAACAAACAAAAGTAAAATATATAGCTAAGAAAAGCCTCCAAAAAATAAAATTAGAAGGAATATATTGAGTTACTATAATGCCTTACTAACATCTCTCCTTAGAGACAAAATTTTGATGCTCCAATGTCATACTTAAAGGCATCATATATACTTAAGAACTCATTCATCATGATCTTCAAACATTATCATCACCATACAAGCAAAATTTTGCCAAGGTGAAAGAAAAATAAAATAAAAGACATTGTATCAAATAATACTTAAGAGGTCTTTTTTATCAGAGCAAAATTGCTTATCAGCTGGATATCAACATAGCAGCAATTTAGTAATAAATATTACTAGTTCACAGAAATATTTTTATCTGAATATACTATTGTTCAAGAACAATTAATTCACATTAAGTTCTCAAATTTCCCTTTCATTTTGAGGCAGACAAAAATTTCCAAAGATGGCCTTGACAATACGTACCCTCTCCCCTTCAGCCCACATACTCTTCCTCAAGGAGACCTTGCCACTCTCCCAATGAGAAGTGGGGTCTATATTTCTTCTCCTTGAATTTGGGTGGTCTTACAATTCTCCAAATAATAGAAGATGGTGGAAGTGATATAATTTGGCTTCTCAGGCTAGGTCATGGAAAGGAAATGCAGTTTCTGCCTTGCTCACTGGGGCACTTGCACTTTGAAACCCTCAACTGCCAAGTAAGAAGTCTACTTTGAGGCTGTCATGCTGTCAGGAAACCAAGTCACATGGAAAGGCCATGTATACAGGTGCTCAGATTAGCAGTTCTAGTCCTTCGGTCACCCTAGACCAGGTATCAGATATGTAAGTGATAAGCCTTCAGGTGATTACAGTCCCTAACTATTGAGTCACCCATGGCCTACAAAGTCTTTCTGAGACCCCAGACATTATGAAGCAGAGATAAGCTATCCCCAATATACCCTGTCCAAATTTTTGACCCACAGAACTCATGAGGAACAGCACATAGTTATTAAGTCTGTGAGTTTTAGAGTAACTTATTACACAGAAATAGTGACTAATACAACTGTGCCTTGGTTTACACAGCTAGACTGCAAGATGACACATATCTTCTGGTATTTGGTAAAAACAATCCTTTAATTTACTAAGAAATTTCTATCCAATCACTTCTTAAATCTCATCTTCTATATAATACCCACAGTTTTATTAATTAAGATGAAAAACAAAAAATGTCTTTTGTGTTAATTTGAATTTTCCAAGGCTGCTATCTTAGGCTACCCGAAGATACTCACCCAGCCTTGCCCTTATTCCTTAGATGCACTTATCCTTGACATGACATAAATTGTGTTCTTACATTTAGTCCTTAATTAGGAAATACATGGTGCCCTTTATTCAATATTTATTGTATGGCTCTCCTTTAGCTAGGTGATACCTACTGTATTGTCTACTAACCTTTAGTTTAAATTCAAGTATTGCACTGTATCCAGTTTTTTGACATGTAATATTGACTGTTCCACCAAGCTCCAGTGTCATTGTACCATAAAGAATTCCTAAAGGAAAAAGATTTGACAAAAAATTGAAGAGAGAGTATAGTATATGGCTCACAATAAACAGTTTAGTAATCTAATCTTTTAGGAGAAACATAATTCAAAATCACTCTGTCCCACTCAAATGAAAAACTATAACATAGACATAAAGTTGGTTCTGTAGGATATAAATAGATAACAGCTGATTCACATTATGTGCAGATTCCCTATCTGTAAATTCACCTACTCAGTAAAATATCAATACCCACAGTACTTCTGTAGTCATTTGGAGACATGTGCAGAGTAGCGAAAAATTTGAGTCACCCAATGCACACATTCTGAGCTGAGGCTGAGCAAGACAAACACTCTTGTTGCAGCTCCCACATTGTTAAAAAAAAAAAAAAAAAGTGTCCCTTTTGCAGTGTATTTAGTATCATGTTTTCACATTTTGTGCTTTTCACTGGTGGTTTTGCTGTTTAAAATGGACCCACATGTAGTGTTGCAGTGCTGTCTAGTGTTCCTAAGTGCAAGAAAGCTATACTGTATCTTACAGGGAAAATGTGTGTTAAAAGCTACGTTTAGGCTTTAGTTCTGTTGGCTGTTAGTTCAATGTTAATGAATCAATAATATGTAATTAATGTTATAATTACATCAGGTTTCTTTAAATAGAAGCATACATAAAACAAGGTTATGTACTGATTAATTGGCTGATGAAAATGTTAGGACAAGAGGCTCACAGGAATCCAATCTCATACTCCCCCAGGAGCAATGGCTCAGTATTTGCTAACTCAGTGGTGACTTTATGTAACATAACTACTGCAAATAACAAGAATCAAATGCATAAGCAAAGCAAACAAAAAACTACAAAATAAGTTCTGTGTTTAAAAGCTGGGGAAACTCTGGGTTTAACAAAGCTAAACAGGTTGTGTGTGTATCTGCTGTTGGTCTAAGATGTTAAGGCAGCCTTTAACATGCAATCTACAATATTATCTTTTGAGAGGGGAACAGACTATGCAATGTTTCTCATACTTATTTGGCTATGGAACTCTTATTTTACAAAACAATTTGTGAGACTAGTGACTTGGGGGAACACATCTTAGAAAAACATACAGGGTGAAACATCTTATAAAAATCATTTCATATGCTCATTCGCAAGTGGTTATAACTTCTTTTCTTTTTCCATGCATTGCTATAAAAAATTTTCCCTATTGTAAGCTAACTAGCGCATGGATATCTACATGGAATATAGTTTTATTTTTTCTAAATGATAGAAAATTTAAAAATATGTGTTCTTATCAATTCATAATTAAAGATATTTCACTCCATGCTTACTTTAAGAACTATACTTGAAGCTCTAAGAATAATCTAGACTGAGGCCATAAGTTAGCCTCTTTTGTACATGCTGGGTTGGCCTTCGATAAGATTCAGCCCTCCGAGATTTCTCAACTGTGAAATAAGGCCATATCAAATAATTCCTTTTTTAAAAAATCATACTTTAAGTTCTGGGATACATGTACAGAACGTGCAGCTTTATTATATAGGTATACACGTGCCATGGTGGTTTGCTGCACCTATCAACCCATCATCTACTTTAGGTATTTCTCCTAATGCTATCCCTCCCCTTGCCCCCCACCTCCCAATAGGTCCCAGTGTATGATGTTCCCCTCCCTGTGCCCATGTGTTCTCATTGTTCACCTTCCACTTATGAGTGAGATCATGTGGTGTTTGGTTTTCTGTTTCTGTGTTAGTTTGCTGAGAATGATGGTTTCCAGCTTCATCCATGTCCCTGCAAAGGACATAAACTCATCCTTTTTTATGGCTGCATAGTGTTCCATGGTGTGTATGTGCCACATTTTCTTTATCCAGTTTATCACCGATGGGCATTTGGGTTGGTCCCAAGTCTTTGCTATTGTGAATAGTGCTGCAATAAACATTATGTGTACATGTGTCTTTATAGCAGAATAATTTATAACCCTTTGGGTATATACCCAGTAATGTGATTGCTGGGTCAAATGGTATTTCTAGTTCTAGATCCTTGAGGGATAGCCACACTGTCTTCCACAATAGTTGAACTAATTTACACTCCAACAGTGTAAAAGCGTTCCTATTTCTGCACATCCTCTCCAGCATCTGTTATTTCCTGACTTTTTAATGATCACCATTCTAACTGGCATGAGATGCTATCTCATTGTGGTTTGATTTGCATTTCTCTAATGATCAGTGATAATGAGCTTTTTTTCATTTTGGTCACATAAATGTCTTCTTTTGAAAAGTGTCTGTTCGTATCCTTTGCCCACTTTTCATATTGAATAATTTATATGGTTTCATGAATCAGTTCCCAAAATAGAGGATAATTACCAAAAAAGTTATTTTTAAGATTTTAAGAAACCAGTTGGAAGGGAGGATACACATCATGACCACACTAAACTGATGCAAAATAGTTGAAAGTTCAGAGTGCAGAGGTAAACCACCTGGGTTCAGATCCTGACTTGCCACATTTTAGCTGTATGATCTCAGGCATATTAACCTCTCTGTGCTTCATTTTTCCTCTTCTAAAAAAGGGAATAATAATATTTCTATTTTATAGGAGCTGCTGAAATGAATAAATAAATGCATTGAACAGTTGGGTGCCTAGCATGTTGTAATGTTATAGATGACAATTATTATGTAATACCCTTATCTGTATTTTAAATAATGGGGCAAAAAGCATAATACATTAAGAAATTGCCAAATGAGGGTGAGAAAAATCTTTAAAAAACTTGGTACATTAAAAAATAGTAAATTAAAATTTTAAAAAAGCATGGTGGTGCAAAAAGATGAAAATCATCTTTACAGATTCTGAAATAATAGACGGTTTTGTCAAATTTGAAAATTTGCACATCAGGCAAGTGCAAAGAAATTCCATTATGATAAATCAGTCTCTTCTGACTAAAGTACACATCACAAAAAGTCCATTACAGGTGAATTAATTCACCGCAGAAATATTCAGCAAATGATAGCAATAATCTTAAATATCTGTAAACCAAGGGTGCTTTCAAACAAAGTGTAAGTCTGACTCCATCAATCACAAAGCGTAACAAATCACAGCTACAAACATTTACTTAAAAGGAAAGCTTAATATCTAATTCAAGTATAGAAAATATTTACCTTTACAATGAGCGTATGGCATTGTCATTACATAATCTTCACCTCTATTCAAGAAAGTTAATCGTGCTTCTCCCTCTAATATTGCAGATAATGAGTTTCCTGAAATAAAATGTTGTTCGTTAAATTTCACAAAACTTATTCAACCAATTCAAAACAAACAAAATATATTTAGAACACCTACCAGACATCTACAGTAGAAAGTCTTAAAAATGTCTCAATCTCAATGTGCCCAAACATGTATTCATTACCTTATATCCAAAACATATTTCATCCATATTCTCATTTTTACATAATGACTACTTTTAAAAGATACAGTTATGTGCTTCTTTTTTTTTTGAGATGGAGTCTCTGTCACTCTGTTGCCCAGGCTGGAGTGCAGTGGAGTGATCTCGACTCACTGTAATCTCCACCTCCAGGGTTCAGCAATTCTCCTGTCTCAGCCTCCTGAGTGGCTGGGATTACAGGCGTGCACCACCATACCCAGCTAATTTTTATATTTGTAGTAAAGACAGGGTTTCCCCATGTTGGCCAAGCTGATTTTAACTCCTGACCTTGGGTGATCTGCCCACCTCGGCCTCCCAAAGTGCTGGGATTACAGGCATGAGCCACTGCACCCGGCCTGTTTCATGAGAGTTACAAGAAAATGAGAAAACATGTAGAATACTTAATCTTAATAAAACACTGTTTCACTGTATAGCCTAATTTTCTTTTTTGAATAAAACCATTATTTTTTAGCTGTAAGTCACATTACTTACAAATCTCAAGCTTTAAATGCTTATAATTAATCCTATAGACAATTTAGAAAAATAAAAAATATATATAAAGCACCAAAATGCAGTCAACGATAAAATACTATGGTAATTTCTTCTAAGTTTTCTCCTGTATGCATTTTCTCTCCTTCTATTCTCAGCTTTACTGAAGTATAAATTTACATACAGTAACTAACCCATTTTAAGTGTGAAATTTGAGTTTTGGAAATTGCAGAGTCATATAACCACCACCACAATCAAGATATAGAACTTCCCATTATCCCCAAAAAGTTCCTCCTTGCCCCTGAGCAGTCAATCCTTCCCCTTAGCCCCAGGACACCAATGGTGTATTTTAAATCACTGGCTTTACCTATTCTAGAATTCTGTACAGATGGCATTATAGAATATGTAGCTTGCTGTGTTTTACTTCCTTCAATCAGCACAATGTCTTTCAGGTTCATCCACATTGTTGTATAAGAATTCTATTCCTTTTTATTGCTAGTTAGCAGTCTGTAGTTGTGATTATTTCCTTACTAGTTGATGGTCCTTAAGTTGTGTTTAGTCCTGGATTGTTAGGAATAATGTTGTGTATACTTAAGAACATTTACGTACAAGTCTTTATGTAGACATCTATTTTCATTTTTCATGGGCAAATACCTAGGAGTGGAATTTCTGAGTTCATGGTAAATGTATGTTTAACTATGGACAATCATTTCTCCCATGTCAAAAAACATTTGACCATGTGTACAGGTCTACATCTGAACTCTATTGCATCCCATTAATTTATATATCTACCATTACGTCAATTCCACACTGTAATGATTACCTTAGGTTTATTCTAAAATCAGGCAGTGAAAGACCTTTCTTGTTCTTTTTCAAAATTGTTTGGCTGTTTTGGGTCCTTGACTTTTGAATGTAATTTGAGAGCCAACTTTCCAATATCTTCAAAAAAGCCTGCTTAGATTATGATTAGGATTGCACTGAGTCTATGGCTCAATTAAGGGAGCTCTATTATCTTAACACTATTAAATATCTCAATATATAAACATAGTCTATCTATCCATTTATTTGGATCTTCTTTAATTTTCCTCAGCAATGTTTTAGTCTTCAGTATACACGACTTACACATCTTTTATTAAATTTATTTTTAAATACATTATTTGGATGCTATTATAATTGGAGTTGTTTTTAAATTTCATTCTGAGCCAGGCATGGTGATGTGTGCCTGTAATCCCAGCTACTCAGGAGGCTGAGGCGAGAGGATCCCTTGAGCTCAGGAGTTTGAGACCAGCAACATAGTGAGACACTGTCCCAAAAAAAAAAAAAAAAAAAAATCCCTCTGCAAGTATTCATTTCTAGTATATAGAAATACAACTGATTTTTCTTTTTTGACCATGCATCTTGAGACCTTACTAAATTCACTTATTAGTTGTATGAGCTTTTTTTGTATATTCTTGAAGATTTTCTATGTAATCTGGTATATAAATAGCTTATCTTCTTCCTTTCAATCTGTATGCTATTTTTCCCTTTAATTTGCCTACTGCATTGGCTAGGACCTCTAATACAATTTTGTATAGAAGTAATGAGAGTAAACATCCTTGCCTTGTTTTTGATCTTAGGTAGGAATTATTCAATTTTCACCTTAAAAGTATGAAGTTGGCTATATATTTTTCATAGATGCCTTTAATCTAGTCCTAGTTCCTTGAGGACTAAGAAATAAATAGGTGTTGAATTCTGTCAAATCATTTTTCCATATCTATCGAAATCACACTTTTCTTCTCTGTTATTCTATTAATATGGTAAATTACATTGTTTATCAGATGGTAAACCAACCTTGTATTCCTGAGATAAAATCCATTTCATCATGATATATTATTCTTTTAATATACTGATCATGATACCTTTATTTATATGTCCATATATTATTCTCCCTATCTGTTGATTTGTTACTACTTAAGAATTTTTACATGTATATTCATAAAGGATATTAGATCTGTAGTTTATTTTCTTGTAATCTCTGGTTTGGGGATCAGAATAATCCTGGCCTCATAAAATGATCTGAGGAGTGTTTTTTCTCTTCTATTTTCTGCCAAAAATTGTGTAGAACTGTTATTTCTGCCTTAAATCTTTAGAAGAACTCAAGACATCTGGGCCTGGAGTATATCCTTGAAGAAATATTTTACATTACTAAATCAATTTATCTGATATAAAGCTATTACAATTTTACACCACTTCTTGGGTCAGCTGTGGTAATTTGTGTCTCTTAAGAAATTCGTCCATTTCAAATTTCTGCCTCTTTTAATTCTATTTTTGCTTCATTGAAGTTCTGTGATTAGATACACAGGCATTTATGATTATTATGTTATCCTGACGTACTGTACCTTTTTATTTCATTATGAAATGTTCTTTATCTCTATTAACACTTTTTGTTTTGAAATCTATTTTATTAATATACTCACTCAACCCTACTTGTACTTAATACTTGCATAGTTTAGCTTTTAACTTTTACTTTCCATTTACTTTCTTTTTTTTTCCTTTCTTGAGACACAGTCTTGCTCTTGTTGCCCAGGCTGGAGTGCAGTGGCATGATCTCAGCTCATTGCAACCTCTGCCTCCCGGGTTCAAGTGATTCTCCTGCCTTAGCACTCCAAGTAGCTGGGATTACAGGTGTACACCACCATGCCCAGCTAATTTTTGTATTTTTAGTAGAGACAGGGTTTCACCATTTTGGCCTGGCTAGTATCGAACTCTTGACCTCAGGTGATCCACCCACCTTGGTCTCCCAAAGTGCTGGGATTACATGCCTGAGCCACCATGTGCGGCCTACTTTCCACTTACTTTCAGCCTATTTGTGTGTCTACATTTAAGGTATGTTGGTCCTTGCTGTTTTAGCTAATCTGATAATCACTGTCTTTAAATGAGATTATTTGGGTCATTAAGACTGATATAATCATATTATTGGGTTTTGGTCTATCATTTTGCTATGTGTTTTCTATCTGTCCCCTCTGATTTTTGTTCCTTGATTGGGCTTTCCTGTTTCTTTTATACATTATTTAAATTATTGTTTAAATTTTTTAAAGAATTTCATTTTAATTTTCTTACTGACTTTTTACCTATACTTTTTGGTGGCGATTTTTCTTTGTGTGTGTGTGTGTTTGCTCTAGTGTAGGGCTTCTCAATGGTAGCACTACTGACATTTAGGGGACTGGATAATTATTTGTTGTAGGGGGTTGTTCTGTGCATTGCAGGATGTTTAGCAGCATTCCTGGCATCTACCTACTGGATCTCCCAACTGTGAGAACCCAAAATGTCTTCAGACATTGCCAAATGTCTCCTGAGGAGAACCACTGCTTTAGGGATTACAATATTAATCTTCAAAATGTCACAGTCGGCTGGGTGCAGTGGCTCACGCCTGTAATCCCAGCACTTTGGGAGGCTGAGGCGGGTGGATCACTTGAGGTCAGGAGTTCGAGACCAGCCTGACCAACATGGTGAAACCCCATCTCTACTAAAAATACAAAAATCAGCTGGGTGTGGTGGTGGGTGCCTGTAATCCCAGGTACTTGGGAGGCTGAGGCAGGAGAATAGCTTGAACCCGGGAGGCAGAGGTTGCAGTGAGCCGAGATTGTGCCATTGCACTCACAGTTAATCTTTGACCACTTTATATAGAATAGAAAATTTTGCTATCTCTAGGTCCATTCTCTTCCAGGGTTGTGTACTGTAGTTACATGCGTTAAATCTGCACGTTATAAAAGTCACAAGATAATGCTGACATTTCTGTTTTGAACGGTTACATGTATTAAAAGGAAAAAATAAGAAAAAATGTCTTTTGAATTTACCCATATGTTTACCAATTCTGACGATCTTAAATTCATTCTGGATTTAATAGATTCTTTCAAATTATAAAGGAACAGATAGCTCTGATGTATATAAATTGTACTATAACACAGAAGAAAGGACCACTGATGAAGTAATCCCAGAAAGTGAGCTATGCACCTCGTACTCAATAAAAATTTCTATAAGGGTAGAACACACACTCAGAAAAGCCATTTATACTATAGTCAGGGTAGAAGAATGGAGGGATGAAAGGTGAAGTAGGTAAGAAATATATCAAATATGAAATATAGATAAACTTAAGGGGAAAAAAACAAGCAATCACCATCTTAAACAAAACAAGGTTAAAAAAAAAAAAAAACCCAAAACCAAACCAAAACGAACATCAAGGGAAATAAAAGACACCTTGAAGAAATATAACAATACACACCAGGTTCCTGATCAAAAACTACTCTTAGATATCCCTGTTGCAGACTGAACTATGGCTCACCACACGCTCAGGTAACCAGACCTTGGATTTCTGTTTACATACTTTATTTTTCCTTTTTTATCATAATGATTTTTTTCACTCAGGTTTAAAATTCTTTGGTTGAAATTTAATTGTTCTTCTTCATTTAAATATTTTTTAAAACTATATAAAAGCATTTTAAGGTTATATATGTTTTACTGGCATATAGCTTTGGCAATGATTTGTTTGAACTATCAAAGCTTTTATATTAATGTTTCCTACTATAACCATTTCTCTATTTTCCCTTGTACTTGCAAACAGTTTTTTTAGTATGTTATTTAGTCCAAAGTTAAATATATTTACTGACTGACCCTGCGCCAGGTATCGTAACCATACTTGGATTCTTCCTCTCTGTTCAAAGACTAAAATAGAAAGACTATCCCTTAGATACACTGAGATGAAACACAAAAAACTGGCCTAAAGGCAAAAGAAACACTTTATGCACTAAAGGGCTATAATGGGCAATCATTCTGTCTTTTCATAAGTAATGTTTGTGATATATTTACATATATGTGATGAATACATAAGCCACACCTTTATTTATGAGTGGGCAGAAAAAAGCCATTATTCAAGGAAAGATGATACTTAAAATGACAAACTCCTTGTTGAAAATAGCCCATGACACTGCCTAAATAAAAGCTCACCAGAAAATAATACCTCCCAGGAGAGGGTGCAAGTTGGGACGGGAAAACTCACCATAAAACTTAGACTTAGCCAGGATACTACCACTAAGGCAAAATCCATCTTTTCGATTACTAACATAAAAGGCAGATATTGGTGGATGATGGGACACCTATTAAACATAAGAAAAACATGCATATATAAAATATAAAAACATGTTTATATAAAATATAAAAAGATAAGCATATTATTGTGCCATTATCAAAAGTTCAAGTCTTATAATGAGTAAGAAAAAACATTTAATAAGTAGTAAAATTAAATATTGATGGTTATAGTAACCAGCCTCCTGTCTCCTAATGAGACCCACCCTCCTGGTAGTCACATAGGCCCCTCTTATATTGTACTGAAGTTGGTTTGTGTGGAAGTGACACTATGTAATTTCTGAGATTAGGTTACAAAGCACCTTCCATGCTGGGGGCTGTCTCTCTGCCTATCTCTCAATCATTAGTTCTGAAAAGCCAGCTTTGAGATTGTGAAAAACCCTACAGAGAGGGCTATGTGGTGAGGAACTGAGTTCTTCTGTCAACAGCCAGGTGATGAACCTGGACGTGAATCTTCCAGCCCAGTCAAGCCTGTAGATGACTGCAAAGCTGGCTGACAGTTTGACTGCAAGCTCATTAGAAATCCTGAGCAGGAACCACCCAACTAAGCAGCTCTCAGATTCCTGTACCTCATCATATGAGATAATAAATACTGCTTTAACCCATTCAGTTTTGGCACTAATTTTTTAGACAGCAATGGATAACTAATACAGTGATTAGTCTTCATATGGATTACTGAAATGACTATAGGAAACAAAAACAAAAAACATGTTATTTAACAATCTAATGCCTTCAACAATATATTTACTTCTAATGTTCTCTTACATGAGACAAACTAAAATCAGCATTTCAAGCTTCTTAATTTCATGAAGAATTCAATCATTGAGTTTTAAAAAATTAATATAGATAAGTGGTTTTGACTTGAGGGGGTTATCAAAACCTCTAGGAGAAGAAGGTTTTTCAAAGAACACATGGTCTTTTCATTCTCCTTACACTCAAAGTGAGAATTACCATAATAAGGAGCCACTGTTATTGAAAGAGAATGTCGTATTCCTCAAGTTTATGCAGACAGAAGACTGAAAATCATGATTACGGATGTATATGAGTTCAAATTAATGAAAGTTTAAAAATTAAAATATTTTCTGTCTGTATACAACAAAAAGAGAGGTATCATAGGGGAGAAGAGGGAATTAAAGAAGCTAACAATTCAATTAGGAAAATAAATATTCTGTAAAAAGGTAAACGATACAAATGTTAAAATAGGAGCTTAACGGATAATCACAAAAAACAATACAGAAGTTTGAGAAGGGGAAAATCACTGGGAGCTGCAGTCATGTGCATCATGAAGGATAAGCGGGTCAGGGTTTGTTTAGATAAAGAATAGCTAAGAAGAAATACTGGAGTGCGAGAATTAAATTTAAAAATGAGGAAAGAAAGTGCTAGATCAGGTTACCTAGTCATGAACTGCACAGGTTTGACTACTGTGGAGAACTAGAAAGGTATTAATTTGAGATAAATTTGGAAAAGATATAGAGGACTTTGAATGCCAGACAAATGAATGCCACACCACTGAATAATTTTGAGCATGATCAAAAGTTGTTTAGGAAATATGAGCTCAGCCAAAAAAAAAAAAAAAATTAAAAAAAGGGCAGGGGGCATAGCAAAGGAAAAATAAAGATTTATTTTTGGTCAAAGGATTCCATGACTGTAATAATAGTACCTATGAATATGATAGTTAGTAGTACTTTAGTAGTATTTAATACTAAAAGGTTAAATGTTTACCAAATGTTCACAAATAAGAAAGGCTAAATAATATTGAGTTTACTGGGTAAATATTTTCTATAAAAATATTCCAATAACTTCCAGATCAGTTTTGTTTCCATACATGCATTTCTAATACCTGTTCAGCAATATAAAAAGTTTTGCTGTTTGTTCTGGGATGAATCCATAAACAACGGAAAGTCTCGCCAAGTATAGGATTATAAGGTTTCTTCAGTCCCTGGTTAAAAAAAAAAAATGCAATTTCAAATTACAAATACGAAGGATTCAAAATAGTTTAAACTAGTCAAAATGGGTTTAACTCTACCATCTGGGAACCATCCTTATAAAATTTCAAAGTAAATAAAATTTACATTAAATAAAATTAAATGACTTCAATCATAATACATGTCTAAATGATCAGGTATTTTGCAATTTTGCTACGTCAAAGAAGCCCAGTAATGTAACTGTTAACAAACAATCTACAGATTACATAAAATATAAAGAATTCATAAAACACTAAAGACAATAAAATGTAAACAAACATTATTACCTTTGGCTTTTTATAGAATCCTGACAAATACCATTTCACTACTTTCTTCAAACGGAAATAAGGATTTTCTTCAAGAGCTGCCCTAAAACACAAAACGGTAAACAAAAATTTTAAAAAACGTATCACAAATTCTCTCTCACATTTATTAACCAATAACCGAGTATGAAACATGATTGGAAAACATAATTCTTATTTTAAATGGATGACAAAACAACCATGTAGTCAATTTTCAACCATGTAAATCAATTTCTGTTTTTCTTAACCTGGTCACATTTTCCCCCATTTTCCTATTCTTCGATACACTGCCTGGGTCTTTGCTAAAGTAGTTTTTGGAAACTCTCCAAACCAAGGTTTCTGAATTGGGATTCTGCAGAACCTGAGATGTTGTTAGGGGCTCTGTGAAAATTGTGATTGAAAAAAATAAACATGGATTTTGGATTCAGGCACTGTGTGATTTCTAGCATTTGCAATGTTAGGCAGTGGCCAAGCAGCCTCATTAACAATTTTGTCAGAAGTCTTCAGCCTCATATGTCGCTGAAGGACCAATATTTACTTGGTCAAGTCCATTCTCAGTTGTTGATGTTAGAGGAGATCAATGGTAAACTGGTGGATGCTGTAGTACATGGAGGGGAGGACATAGGTTGACGATAGCCTCTTTTGTGCAAAGTACCTATCTAAATATAGGATTTTATGGGTATGCAGTCCTTAGTACAAAACACAGAAGTTTCAAATTACAAATATGATGCAGAGCCAAAATAATTAAATCAACACGGAAGGTTTTAACCTATTTTTATTCTTCAACCTGCTCTTGTGTGCTATCAACTGATTTTCCAGAATTAATAAAAACTCAACCAGAACAATGGGTAATCAAAGAGTAATTTTCATTTTAAAGAAGAAATTTGTAGGAGCCATGACTCAGCTGCCCTCCATACAATTCTGCTGTTGCTGCAATCATTGCAAAAACCTGATTGTGTATGTCTGAAGTAAATTTTACTGAGAAGTTGATTTTGTTATTGTTGTTTTCTGTTTGTAATGTAGCTACTATGCCCTTATTTACAAAAAGGCATTTACGTTTCACAAGCATGTCTGACAGTCCAATGTGGTGATTTTTTAAGATGAGATGTGAGACAGAAGAGCACAGACCTAGGCTTATTGACAATCGTGCTAAGTTGAAAGCTTGTGCTTTTCTGGAGTAACAACCCTCTGATTGCTCTCTTTCCATCTTGGTTTAAATTCCCTTACTATGCAATTTTATTTTAAAATTAAATATATATAGTTCAAAAGTCAAAGCAATATAAAGAGGTACACATGTCTTGTTACTGCCCCGTCTCTCCACACTGTTCCTACTTACCCTCTATAGGTAACTTTTTAAAAAAGCTTCCTTTTAAGTTTTCTTTAGGCATAAACAAGCATATATAAATAAACAGTCTTGTTTTTCTTAAAAAAGGGTTGCAAACTATACATACTCTTCTGTACACCTTGCTTTTTTCACACACAATTCTGGAGGTCCCTACAGATCAGTTTATGGAATTCTTCCTTATATGGGTGGATGTGTCACACACTGTTTAACCAGTACACTGTGCTGGACACTGGAGTTATATCTAATGTTTTATTATTACAAACCCTGCTGCAACAATCTTGTATATATGCAATTCTGTATATGTGGCATTATATCTGTAGGAGTTATTCCGAGAAGTGAGATTAGTGGATCAAATGATGAATGCATCTATACTTTTGGTAAATACTGCCAGATTACCTTCAGGGTGCTGTGCTAGTCTGCACTGCCCACGGTAGTGTATGATAGTCCCTGGTTGCCAACAGAATCTTGGCAACAGTGTGTAATGCCAGAAAAGTACAATCTTTCTATTTGAGACAGGGGGCATCTCTCAAGAAAATCTTGTGATTCACAGGAATTTGCCTTACATTCTGAGAGAAATGAATTTCTAGATGGACAAAAGTGCAGAAAATATTAGAACGAGGATATAAAAGCTTTTTGACTTTTTGTCAATGTGGTGGATAAACAACAACTTACTATAATTCAAATGTACATTTTCCTTATTTTGCATGAGGTTTTTACATGTTTAAGGACTGTTCCTATTTCTTCATTTTCCAACTGCCCAGTAATTTCTTCCACTCCTTTTTCTGTAAGTTTCCTTTTCTATAGAATCATTTTCATTCAATTTTTAAGAGCTTTTTTTAGGGAGGTTAACATTTTGTCTACGATGAAATTTGCAAAAATTTCCCAGTTTACCAATTATTTTTTGACTCAGCTTATTTTTTTCAATGTTCGCTCATGCCATTTATAGACAAAAACTGAAAATAAGTCTTGATAAAGATTCTAAAAATCAGGTCGCAGGGCCAGATATCAGTGGCACAGAAAGCACAGTGCCTTGAAACACCATTATTGCTGGAATAGGGGCAGCAGGTAAGAATTGGAAGCATGGACACAAAGTTGCTGTTCCTTGCAAAGTTTACTGGTTTTGCAAGAAATTGCTGGGACAGAGGTGGATAGCACCTCCTCTGCCTCCTTTAGGTGTGCCTTCTTCAAAATTACACCCAGGATCAGCTGGCGGCTTCAGAAGAAAAGCAAAGAAAACAAGGATTTGTTCCAAAAGCTAGCAACTGGCAGGGCATTCTAGTTCTGGTAAGCCATACATACCTCACAAGCATGCAGACAGACAATTATGAGCAAAAACAGATGCCCCAGGATGGGACTGAACAAGTGCTTTTGTAGAGGAGAGCAAATGATGCCAATCACCTCTCTCTCTCTCTCTGTTAGGTTAGTGAACTGAGGTTAAGGAGCCTGTAACGGCAGTGTTGTTGAGTAAAGGGTAGAATTCTTGTTTTCCTCGAGCTTATGATATCTCAATTTAACTTCATAAATGGCAACATTATAGCAAAGTATTAAACATGCTTCTTACTAAGGGTCAACCACAGAAGTGGTAGAGAACAGAGAGTGATGTCTCATTAGAGCCTGATTTTGGAAATGAACGATAATTGAAAATAGCATTCTTGAGAATTTCTAAAATCATGAAGTATTGTCTATTTTAAGAAATAAGAATCTACTTACTCAGATAGGAAATCTGCATGATAGTAGTAATCTGAAAGTTTATCCAGGAAAGAACGGGGTTCCAAAATAAATGTAGGCAGAACCACCTTGGATAGGTCCATGCCAGGACGGACTTGTTTCAATAGTGTCCAGATAAGGCTTTTGTTTTCTTCAGATACAGTTTCTGTTTGAGAAGCCTCACCTGCCTTTATCAATTAATGAAAATTACCAAAACATTATATTTATTTCAGACAGATATGTAAACAAGCCAGCTAATGTTGAAAATATGAACTCTTTTCAGGACTACTCCAAGCATTCTTTAAATGTGGAAACAAAAAATAATAATAAAATCTATAGCTATAAAACTTAGGTAAAAAAGGGTAGCTGAAAAAGACATCAAAGTGAACAATATATACAAGAGATCCACTACAAAAATATTATAGCCTATTATTTTATACTACATTTACTTCTATGATGCACTGGCAATAACAAAGTTATAAACTCATGTTTCCTTGCAAGTTTGCACCTGGCAATGACATCAAGCAATATCCTACTTCAAAATCAAGCTTGAAGAAAATGTAAACTTTAAATTTAATAGAATATATTGGTATTTATGTGAGTATATGTGTTTAGTTGTTTGTAAATCCCAATATATTTCATATGTATGCAACTTTTAAAATATCACATTCTATCACAGAAAAATAGGCAATAGATCGAGCAAATAATATCTTCAATTTCATTTAAGAATTCCCAAGAATATGAAAATCCAGAACCTCTAAAAATAGCAGACTTTTACCTCTCCAAGTTCTTCATGGCTCTGTTCAGTGTAGGTAGTCTCCTTTAAAGGCTCAACAGGCTCAGGTTCGATATATGAGTCATCTTGTCTTTCTGATGTATCTGTGTCACTTTCTTCACTTTTCCCCATCACCTCATTATCAGACTCATCATGTTCTTGATCATTTTCTTTATCAGATTTATCAGAATACATATCTTGGTCCTTAAAATGTTGTCGTTCAATTTCACTATCATTTAACCTTAAGGGAAAGAATTTTTAGGAGGAAGAATAAAGGATGTTAAGAATGCTCAATTCATAAATAATAATTATATACAACATTTATTGAGAATTTACTATGTGCCAGACAGTGTTCTAAGTGTTTTACATAGTGTTAATTCACTTAATCTTCAAAATAACCCTATGAGATAGGTAGTATTATTATTCTCATTTTACAGATTAGTAAACAGAGGCATAGAAAAATTAAAAACCTAGAGAAATGCAAAAAGATGACACTCTGAGCTCTTTGCCTCTCTACCACTTGGGGCTAAAATCCTCCAAAACCAAGAGTTTAGACTTCTTGTTAGATATTTTTCTTAGTTTTTCAAACAGCATCACTTGCATCAATCTCACTGTCACTTATGGTATGAAGAAAAAATGCAGGTCCAGATAATCAGATTCTCAACTGAACTCAAATAAATTATGACTTTCCACCTGTATAAGGTTTCCAAAGTCACCTCACATGAGTCCAAGAAAAATATATGAAAATGGTAAATGATAAACAATTATATTAAATTATATTCATCTGAAAGGTTTAATCCTGAGCCAAAATCCAGAGAGAATTAAAAATGAAAATTTCAGCTGAAAGAAATTAACCTACGGACTAAAATCAAGTAAGTTTTGCTTAACCTACCCTATTCTCACTTAAAGTGATTAGGGCAAATAATCTGTACAAAAGGGGGAAAGTCTTGGAAAGAGGTTCCAACAAATACCCATTCCTCTATCAGTAGCCCACCCCATTCCATCCTATCTCATTCGGGCACCAGGTACTTGGGATTAAGATAAAGCTCCAGATCGTAGGTCTGCAAAGAAATAACATAAAAGGTCAGGTAATGGAGATTTTAAAGAGAGTGGGGAAAAAAAGAAAAAAAAAAAAACCTGGGCAACATAGTGAGACTATGTCTCAATAAATAAATAAACAGATAAGCCAGCCAGCCAGCCCAGTGTGGTAATACAGGCCTGTAGTTCTCACTACTGGGCAGGTTGAGACTGGAAGATGGCTTGAGCCCAGGAGTTCCAGGTTACAGTGAGCTATGATTGTGCCACTGCACTGCAGCCTGGGCAACAGAGTGAGTCCCTGGCTCTAAAAAATTTTTTAAAGTAATACAGACAGAAAAAAAAAAAGAAACAGGCAAAATGATAGGGAAGAAATGTCTAAATCAGGCTATATGAAGAAGAGGAGAATAGCAGTCTAACTTTGAGAAGAGCAACCTCAATGCTGATGAAAGTGGTTACAGAGCAGAAGCCAAGGGGTGGGGAAAGGGAGGAAATAGAAAAGTCTAATGTTTTTCCTGCAAAGCAACAAAAAGACCTGAATCTCAAGAAAGTCTTTGCACTACTGCCCAGTTTCCCTGGAGAAATGCTTTTTTACCGTTAACTACAATAAATGCTTCAGGGAATAAAACCACAAATAGGATACAGTTCCATTCCAAACAGAATATAAATGAATTTCACAAATACCAGGTAGAGTAAGTCCAGTGCCATTACTAAAAACATGTTACTCTACAGAAAGACAGATTATGTCTCATAGTTATAAGGTTTCACACATGATGTAATATTTGAGACTGATCTTGAAGAATATATGGACAGGAGAAAAGAGCAAGGAGGAGTAGGCAGAAATCATTCTTAATAGAAGGGACATCATGCACAGACAAGGTGAATAATTAGCATGGCTATATTTGGGAAAGATAAAGTAAATCACGTTGGCTGGAATCAAGGAAATACATTTCTACACCTGATTATAGCAGCTAAACAAATTTTAAGCCGGTTCTTAGGCCATATAATGGGAAGATATGCAAATTTCAGTCCTAGATACACTACTAAAATTCTAGGCCTGCCAACTAATTTTGTGAACAGTATGGTCTCTGAAACATTACCAACTCAGCGGCAATATCTACTTACTGGAAGTTATCACCACTGTGGAGATTGTTAGCACGTAGTAAGCCATAGAAAGTCACATGTGTGCTATCTGATGAAACACTCAGGTCATGTTCCTTTCCTTCTCTGATCATTGTACGTTTAAGAAGACTAGAACATTTCAAAGCCAACTCCAAAGCATCCATCCAGCACCTTCCTAAAAGAACACAGATTCATAAGCACTATAATTTTTAAAACTATGAAACTAGCATGCATCTTAACTTACCCTGTTACCACTATTTCTTTGAGAAACATGCACTGGAAAAGTTAATCTGAACATAACATCTTGCTAGAATTTAATGAAATCTTTCCGTTTTTCAAATGCTTTTCACATACTAAGCACACCACTGATAAATGAATAGTATACAGCATGCATTAGAAACTATACCCAATCTAAAATAAACATACTTTATTTTTCAAACCTTAGAACATTAACATGCAGTATAATTTGAAGGTATCAAGCAAGGTACATAAAATACACTTGAGGATTTATGATTCTACTATAAACAAACTATCTGAAGTAACTGTTTTTGTTAATAGGAGGTCTATCCTCAAGATTAACAACCATTCTGCTTGTATGTATGAAACTTTTTAAGACAGGAAAATGCCTATATAATGCTACCATTAACTGCCATATTAGTTAAGAGAAACATTAATAGTTTTATTTTTTAAGTAAAAATTTAAAAGTGAATTAGCAGAAAACTTTTCATTTATATTTGTTTAGGGCTCTTAATTTTCATATATATCACTTCAAGATTTGCTGGGAATATCAGCCAAGTAAAGCATCTTCATATTGAAAGCTCATACCTATATTTTAATTTAAAAAAACCATGGGGCAGGTGCAGTGGCTCACGCCTGTAATCCCAGCACTTTGGGAGGCCGAGGCAGGCGGATCACGAGGTCAGGAGATCGAGACCATCCTGGCTAACACAGTGAAACCCTGTCTCTACTGAAAATACAAAAAAATTAGCCAGGTGTGGTGGCAGGCGCCTGTAGTCCCAGCCACTCGGGAGACTGAGGCAGGAGAATGGCATGAACCCGGGAGACGGAGCTTGCAGTGAGCCGAGATCACATCACTGCACTCCAGCCTGGGCGACAGAGCGAGACTCCATCTCAAAAAAAAAAAAAAAAAAAAAATCTGAGGCCAGGTGCGATGGCTCACGCCTGTAATCCCAGCACTTTGGGAGGCCGAGGCAAGCGAATCATGAGGTCAAGAGTGTGAGACCATCCTGACCAACATGGTGAAACCCCGTCTCTACTAAAAATACAACAATTAGCTGGGCGTGGTGGCATGTGCCTGTAATCCCAGCTACCCGGGAGGCTGAGGCAGGAGAGTCACTTATACCAGGGAGTCAGAGGTTGCAGTGAGCCGAGATCGTGCCACTGCACTCCAGCCTGGCAACAGAGCGAGACTCCATCTCAAAAAAAAAAAAAACAAAAACAAAACAAAACAAAAAAAATCAGATAAAAGTAAACTTTGGAAGGTTAGAAGATTCCCTATACCAACCTTGTCTAAACTATGAAACATGAAAGCATGAAAGTGAGGACAAAATCCATTATTAATTATTAAGATTTTAAAGTTACCTTGATATCATTTAAGTTTTTCTCTCTCCATATTTGCTTCATGAATTAAGTGTTAAAGGAGGAATAAAAAAGGTTGTACTCGAATCTCTTACGTAAAAAAAAACAAAACCAAAACAATGTATACGTCTCATAAACGGTAACATTTAGTAGTAAAATATAAAAAGTATTAAATGTATCTTTAAGAGTACCATAAAGACCACTAACAAATAAAAAGGTGTTAATATGTCCATGGAGGATGAAGAAGAAAACTCTGAACTTCTAACTCTTCAGTAAATCACACAATGCTTCCTTTCTATCAGATTTCTGTCTACTAAGTTACTCATATATTTAGCATTCAAAACAATTTATGATTACCATGCTTCTGCTGCAAATGCCATACTAAAAATATATTTCCCCAGAATAATACAAAGTGGCATAAAAAAAACTCTTAAAAATGAAGACCAAAATCCAATCCATCAAAAACTATACTTACCATCTGACTCTGAAGTAGCTCGGATGATCAAATAACTGCTAGGTAAGGGTTGAGTAATGGATCCAACCGCTTCACCTTTTGGACCCTTAATAACAAAATAAACAAAATAAATGGTATAGAGTAATTATTATGAGATCTCATCTTTAAACTATCCAATATTATCTGTAATAATCTAAATCAGGTATGGATTATAATCTAAAAGCAAACGAGCTTTAATTTCATTATTCTTGAGAATGCAAATGTTAAGTATTAAGAAAAATTTTCTAACAAATATATCTCCTTAGCAGAAAACTGAACAAATGAATTATCACTTAAATATTATCTCTACATACTGCTTACATACTAAAGAGAACCTAAAGTTTACCATATTAAACCAAATTTTAACAATGTCCATCCCATGGATACAACTAATGAGATAAGAAATACTAAATTTCTAGAAGGCTAAAGAAAGCATGTGGAAATAGAATTAAAATTAAAAAAAAGAGAAATGAATTTTAACTTGGTCTAGGGAAAAATAAATCACTGTATAACCAATGACATACACCTGTTTTTAAACACCAACTATATAAGCTGATTTTATTTTTCCAGAAACATGAAAGAAAAAGAAATTCTGTCGTTGTTGTTGGCTAGGGTTGTTTGTTTTAGAAGTATACAATACCAACACTAATTAGTATCACCAATGCTAAACTTAGGTAGACACGAATCTGGAAAGAAAACTAAGTATTGAATTTAAAGTATAATTTTGATACAAAAGCATAATTTTTAAGTTGTTTTCAAAGGGTTCTTTAAAGTTATTAGGTCAAAAAACGAAATAAATTTCCAAAAAAGCATAAAACATTAGAAAGTAAAGATGTAGATTCAAAATGAAAACAGAAAAAAAATTAATATGACTTTAACAAATACCATAATAATCTGCATTTTCAAATAGCTTTACAATTTATGGGCCAGTTCCTAAAACCAGTATATAGTGGGACATGGAATCAGACTGCCTGGGTTTCAATCATGGCTCCATGCTAGAAAAACAGGGTTCAATCTCTTTATGTGTACAATGGGAAGAAACTGTATCCTCCTTATAGGTATGAGAATTAAATAAATGATTTCATGTAAAATATTCAAGTACCTGACACAAAGAACTCACAGCTGTTACTATTTCTTAATCACAAACACTGGCTTCTAAAATATTTAAACAATATCCTAAGTTGGTTTTGCTTGTGGGAAGTATTTATATAATTATACAGATTTCTCTCTTCTTCCAATATTAAGAATGAAACATTATAAATTTGACACTAAAATCATTAATGGCTTAAAAATTTATTTTAATGCTTGCAATTCTTAAGAGTAGTAGAATACTATATATATATATACATATATGTGTGTATATATAGTATTTTTGTATATGTATATATATGGTATTTATATATATGTTTATATATATATTTTTTGTTGTTTAAAAAGGTTTTGAAAGTCATTTTCTCCACTTGAGAATCGCTTAATATATAAATGTCAGAGGTTCGGGGGGTTAAATTCTTTCCCCTGCAGGAAGCACCTAACCTCAGAACGGAACTAACTCGGTGATCTCAAATTTATTCTCGCTGTGACTCCAGACTACTGAAATAATGATTAAAAAGTCCAAGTCTTTTCCTAGGTGTATGTGTATTACGTTATTAAGCAATACCCTCCCCGCCCACGAAAAAAGGATTAAGCTACTTTTAGTTAACCGTAATCTCAATTAGGTGGTTTTCCCTAAAGGAGAAATTCTACCTTCTTTATTCTACGATAGCTGGCCTTCTTAGAAACTAAAGCAATGATCATTTTGTAAAAACTTAAACTAGGCTAGGCATGGTGGCTCACATCTGTAATCCCAGCACTTTGGGAGGCTGAGGCAGGAGGGCCCAGGAATTCAAGACCAGCCTGGGCAACACAGAAAGACCCCATCTCTACAAAAAATGTTTTAAAAAATTAGCTGAGCATGGTGATATGTGCCTGTGGTCCTAGCTACTTGCGGGGCTGCAGTGGGAGAACTGCTTAAGCATGGGAGGTTGAGGCTGCAGTGAGCAGTGATCATGCCACTGCAGTCCAGCCTAGGTGACAGCAAAACCTTGCCTTAAAAACACACATACATACACAAAACCACTTAAACTTGATTCATTTATTCAGTTAGTATAATGCTTGTTTGTTTTTTTGAGACAGGGTCTTGTTCTGTTGCCCAGGCTGAAGTGTAGTGGCACGCTCATGGCTCACTGAAGCCTCCTCGACCTCCCAAGCTTAAGTGATCCTCCCACCACAGACTCCTGAATAGCTGGGACTACAGGTACATGCCACCATACTTGGTTAATTTTTGTATTTTTTGTAGAGACGGGGTTTCGCTATGTTGCCCAGGCTGGTCTCGAACTCCTGAGCTCAAGCGATCCAACTGCCCTGGCCTACCAAAGTGCTGGGATTACAGGAATGAGCCACTGCACCCAGCCACAGTAATGCTTTTCAGTTATAAAAAACATTAATGCTTCATCTTTAAAGAAACCTGCCTCTTTCTCAAGAGTAAGTAATTTAAAAAAAATTTTTTTTTTTTAAGAGTAAGAAAGATTGCTTCTGCTTATAGGCTTCCCATCACACCTTTACATCACTACAGGAAAGACCATAAAAATAAATGGCAGTTTCTGTTCCAGGGAATCCTACTTATCATTTTGACAAAGAGAAAAATCACAGGGGGTGGGGAGGGGGGGTGGGGACAGGTGGGTGGGGAAAAAAAAACCAACAACAATAAATATAATACAATGTTACAAAGCCAAGTTAGTAATTAGAAACTGAAAAAAACAGTACAAATTGAATCCCCAAGGGCAAAAGAGATAAAAAGATGCAATATAAAAAGTTAGACCTCAAAGGTAAAGCTTTTTGGTGCACATTTTGTTGTGGGTAGAGGCAGAATGGGGGAATAATGCACTGGAAAGCAGAACAGATTTATAAGTCCTGGCAGAGGACTAAACTCATTTGATTGATGTATCTCAGTTCTATTCATGGATTATCATCTTTACCTTTCACCTATATAACAAGGGCTTACATACCTTCACTGCCCAAATAGATTGCTCCAAAGGATGGAAAAGTTTGAAACAAAAGCCATCCTTTTTTGATGGACGTTCAATGATTTCACAGGCATTCAGAAGAACTGTTCCTACCCACTGACCATTTTTTTGGGTTTTATAGATCAGTAGCACCCCAGGTTTCAACACACACCATAACTTGGTCCAGCTCTTCAGAGTACCACGAATCTACAGAAAGATAAATTTATTTTAAAAAGGAAGATCTGTTCTCCAAGGTCCAAACGAAAAAACTGCAAATAAGATGTTTTAATCTAAAATTTCCATAACACGTACACTTTAAATATTTTATTTAAAAGCTACTACATGGCAAGCACAGCAAACAGACATGAAAATGACATGGCTCTTATTTCTAAGAAACTTAAATTTTAGTGGGAGACACGCCAACAGTTTCAAAGTAGTGTACTAAGTAGGATAATTTTCCTAATCTCCCTGACCAGGTCAGGGGCCATTAAAATATGCTTTCTTAGTACTGATATTCTTCTTTTTCTAACACTGATCATGGCTGTAATCTTATTTGTGTGCATATGATGATTCTGCTTAAAACAATTTTTCCCCTTCACCACATCAACAGTGCTGAAAACACCGCTGGCACACACTAGGCATTCCCTAAGTATTTGGTGAGTGGTAGGAAGAGAAAATAACTTCCTCCTAGCCCCTAAAATTACCTTATTCAAATTACTTTGTTCCTAGTAATTACATAAAGTATGCCATTTAAATTTATTGGAGGATATTTTAAAATCAAGTTACATGAATCCCTATACTCTCATAAAATGTTCTTCATCCTAGGGTTTAATGCTATGTCAATAGTAAGTCTAAAACTACTTTTTCTATAAATTTCTATTTCCATCATCTATTAAAATTGTGTCTATGCAATTCAGTGAATTCAAAATAGTGAAAGGATGTTAATATTTAGATCAAAAATAAGAATTATACTTGTATTTACTGTAAAACATCTGTTATTTCAATGCACCTACATGAAGTACGAAATAATACAGGATTCCTTAATCCCCCAAATAGGCATATCACAGTAACTCTCAACAAGAAACATTTAGAAAGAAGGAGTTTGGAGCCAGGCATGAAGAAAAGAGAAAATCTAAGATACATGTATATGTAAAAGAATGGTAAGACAAGAGAGGCGAAAGGAAGATAGGTACCCTGAAATAACATTTTGGATCATGGAGATGCAACAGAACATGGAGGACAAATTATCAGAAGGAAGGTAAGGCAGAGAAAGTCAGCCAGGCCAGGGGATGTGTTGGGGACTTAACAGAGGGCAGCTTTAACTCTGAAAAACCTAAGTGAGATCTTGAGCTAATGCACTCCTAAGTAGAGTCAAAACAAGCTGGAAGGTGTTATTAGCACAAGATGGAAAACCCTAGAATTAGTTAACTGAATTGTCAGGGAAACTATCACTAGACTCTCATTTTAGTGAGGGGAGTCCTATGACAGATTTCATAAGGATTATGAGGTCAGAGGCCTTAGTAAGTCTTGGCAAAAGTGGGTTGGGGTGATTCTCAGGTACATGCCAAGTACTAAAATTTTCTGTGAGTCAGAGTCCTACGAGATCACTCTTAAACTCAGGATTCCTACAGCTGTCTTTCAGATAAGAATGAGAAAGAGGATAGAGTGACCAGGATGAAAGAAAAGGAAAGAAAAATAACCAGAGGCCAAAAGAATAGGGTCTGGAAACAGCAATGTGTGCTTGTCTGATAATTAAGAATTTTCATTTTTTAAAAATATATTATGTATCCAACTGATTATTTTAAAATAGCTTTTATATTAAGTTTGTCTCATCTTTTCAATAATATACCAAGTATATGGAATACTTAACAATAACTGGAATAGCAAGCAATGTATTTTTTACAGCATATTGTATTAGACAACGTATCACACAAACCAAAAAGTTTTAAAAGAACTATACTGTATGTAATTGATGCTATTGTTAAGAAAGACATTAAGATTCCTTCTCTTCATTAAGATGGGAACACAGAACCTCCGGGAATACAATAATAGTTTCTTTGCCAGTGAAAAACAATCATTTTAGGAGCTGTTTTTGTCTTGTAGGCATTAGGTATACTCCAGGCTTTTCCATTCCAGTAGGTAAACATCCAGCAATCTGAATTCATGATTCAAAACACACTGACCTTTAACCAATCAGCCATAACAATAACAGAAGGATCTGTGATTGTACTGAGCAGCTCCTTTGTGGCTCTTTTCTTTTCTTCTCGGTAATTTTTCTTTTGTACCTATTTTATAGAAATAATAGAAAAGATAAAAACTCAACAGAAATGAGCAATTTATTTTAAGTTCAGGGGTACAAATTCAGGTTTGTTATATAGGTAAACCTGTGTCATGGGGTTTTGTTGTACATATTTTATCATTCAGGTATTAAGCCTAGTACCCATTACTTACTTTTCCTGATCCTCTCCCTCCTCCCACCCTCACCCTCTGAAAGGCTCCAGTGTGTGTTGTGTCCCTCTGTGTGTCCATGTGTTCTCATCATTTTGCTTCCACTTCTAAGTGAGAACATGCAGTATTGGTTTCTGAGTTAGTCTGCTAAGGATAATGCCCTCCAGCTCCATGCATGTCTTTGTAAAAGACATGATGTCATTCTTTATTATGGCCACATAGTATTCCATGGTGTATCACGTTTTCTTTATCCAGTCTCTCATTGATGGGCATTTAGGTTGATTCCATGTCTTTGCTATTGTGAACAGTGCTGCAATGAACATATACATGCAGGTGTCTTTATAACAGAATGATTACATTCCCTAGGTTATATACCCAGTAATGGGATTGCTAGGTCGAATGGTAGTTCTGTCTTTAGGTCTTTGTGGAATCACTACACTGTCTTTTATCCTAATCTAGTATTCTAAAGAGGTTTAGAATTTCATACTATAATGGTGGGAGTAGAAAAGTCTAAACCGCTTTAGAATTCCAGAATCTTACAATAAAAATACTGTATTTTTTTTTTTTTTTTGAGCAGGAGTTAGTCTTAGACAACCAAGGTTAGAATCTAGTTTTTCTGATCACTAGTCCAGTTCTATGTATCTTTTAAATAATTTTACCTTTTTTTTTTTTTTGAGACAGTCTCACTCTGTAACCCAGGCTGGAGTGCAGTGGCGGAATCTCAGCTCACTACAACCTCCGCCTCCTGGGTCAACGCAATTCTTGTGCCTCAGCCTCCCAAGCAGCTGGGATTACAGGCATATGCCACCATGCCTGGCTAAGTTTTGCATTTTTTGTAGAGATGGGGTTTCACTATGTTGGCCAGAATAGTCTTGAACTCCTGGCCTCAAGTGATCCGCCCGCCTCTCAAAGTGCTGGGATTACAGGCATGAGCCACCACACCTGGCCAATTTTACCTCTTTTTAATTACACAATGCATAAACACAGCCTCACAATAAAAATTTCAAACATAAAGCTAGAAGCCATTTTTATTATACCCCCAACCTATTCCAATCCTCTGAATTGATGACTGTTAACCTTCTGGAAAACACTGTCTTTTCAGACCTTTTCTAAGTAACAACCTATAGAAACATGTAGATTTTGTGTTTAGCATGCAAAAAGTTTCCCCAATAAACATTTTTTGAAGAGTATTCATGTCTGTATCATTCTCATTATTTTAAATGTTACATAGGATTCCCACTGCAAATTAAAATAATAAGAGAGCTAACCCTGAGGGCATTCTGTGAACCAGCCACAGTTCTAAGCACTTTACTTGTATTGTCATTATGTCATTTAATCCTCACAACAACCTTGTGAAGTAGAAGTATTATTATCCTTATTTTACAGACACGAAAACTGAGGCAGAGACAGTAACCTGCTCAGAATCATACATTTAGTAAACTGTAGAGTCAGGATTCAAACAGGGGCAAACTAGCTCCCAAAGCTATTTTTTTAACCACTGGCCTATACTGCTTCTATAATATTTATTAATATATTCTCTTACTGATAGAAACCTTCTCTGTTACCAATTTTTTCAGATAACAAAGAATGCCACAACTGTTTGCAATTGGAAGTTTTGCTCTCTTTCCCAATACTAATATGTAAGTTATAAATAATTAAGAAACCATAACTATAAAATTAATTTATCCAAAATATGAAAGTTTCACCTTCATAAGTTAATTCTGATAATTTGAGGAATCAGCAGTGAACTAATGAGGTCTTATTGTTGCTTTGTTGTTATAATTTGGATGGGAAAAGAGTGATGATAACCTATTAGTGACTACATTTTTAAAAACTAACAAAATCTTCCACCAGAAAAGTTGCATTTAATGATAAACAGACTAGACATAATACAATCTTAATAATTCTATACCCTCAAAACTTTAGATTTTGGTCTTTATTAATCTATCTGATTTAATATGGGATGCAAATACAAATATATATAGGACCAGGCATGGAACACAAATGGTAAAAGAGACTAGTCAGGAACCAGAGCCAGTTGGAAAGCATGTGTTTCTTAAGCTCCAGATTCTATGGCCACTCAGGAAGGTAAGCCCAGTGCTACATATTTCTCAGAGAAATTGGAAATCTGGACTTTTAATTAACTGTTGGGTCAAAATTTTAAAACATTATGCAGGTCAAGTTCAGGCCATGACCCAGGAGTTAGCAATCTCTAATTTCAATGGGTGCCAGAGTTCCCACTAGGAGTTCCACAACATAGTGATAATATACCTAGTTTGGATACAGCTGTATAGAGATAACACGTCCTCAGCCTCTGCAGTTGCCATTTGAGGCCTAAAGCAGTCTGCTCTGTGACAGTCATCAATCAATCTTATCAGTTGACCACAGTGTACCATACAAATATTAACATTTTCTATGTGTGCCTGCCTGTACCACTGGATGTTTTTTCTTTCTTTAGGAACACACATATATATTTATCCTATTAGTCTACTTCCAAACACACATGCAAAGCACAATGTAAATTACCTTTCAGAAACAACTGGAAACTAACCTTAAGAGATTCTTTTTTTGTGAGTTTGCTTGAAGTTGAACTGTCCTTCTCTGAGCCATTATAAAGTTTAGATTCAGACTGAAATCATACAGAAACAAGAGAAATTAAATCCTTCAGATTTTCTACAAGTCGCATAAAAATTCATGTTAAAACTATGTGACATTTTTCTCATTTATTGCTATGATTTAAGCAAATGTCAATTTTCAATAGAATTTTTCCCTATATGTCTTTAAAAATGAATCCATGTTAAATCCATAAATATAAAAAAGTTAAAACTAATCAGTATACAAACCTACAATGTGAAGTTAAATAAGATCATCTGTAGATTTTACATTCTATTTTTTTAAGAGTATTTCTAAGAACATATATAATTATTTAGTTATTCTTAGCACAAAAGTAGCCAAAGCAATGTTATCTTTTAACAGTTGAAATATTCTAAAAACAAACAAAGACACAAATTCTAACAAGCTGATGCACATATTGCCCTGCTTCTACTCCTCCTTCAATAGGAAGAAATACAAACACCTTTAGAAACTAGTATTAAGCCACTCTATCTAATTCGTACAGCGTGTAAACACCAATATTTCTAGGATCTACTACTTCCTACCTATTAAGTGAGTAGGATTTCCTCACTAAATTATTCATGTGTTAAATTTCTTTCCAGACTTTCAGTTTACACTTCACATTTTTATTTAATCTTCACAAGAATCTTGAAAAATAGGCACAACAGATTGTTTAATCTCCATTTTACAAATCACGAAAGGGAGGCTCAGGAAGGTTGATTTTCCAAACTAACAATCATTAACATTGCGGAGATCAGAACCCAGGTTTCCTAATGCAATGCTTGTTTAAAGAGACCACATAGGTTTATCAGAGTAGAAAAGCACAAAAGTTAAAAGCTCTATTTATTTTGGAAAAACAAATTAAACATACTCCTTCAATGTCCATAAGTTTTATTTTTATCTATTGTTAGACATAGGAAAAGGCACTAAAGTTCTTAGCAGTACTCCTAAGCAGTGCCAAGAAAGTATACAGAACTTGATTCAAATGGTGGCTTTCAAATGTTGAGCAGCCAGATGTGCATAATACCACTAGATATCATCAAGGATACACACCTTTGTATACAATTCCCTCAATTTTTAGATTAATAAGAACAGATAACACATTTATTTGTCAATGATACCCAGTGTGTATCACCCGAAGAAAAGAATGAACTTAGTAAATATCTAACGAATTAATAAAATGAAAATAAAATAGGTACTTGCAGCTCATTTCTCTCATCTCTCCTAAAAACACTTCTGCTACTTGGTATGAAAGATGGGCTATTAAGGTGATGGTATTAACTGGCTGAACCAGAAGGGAAATGCAAACAATTCTCAATGTAGAAATCAACCTAGTTAAACTTTTGGGAAAGTTACTCCTTTAAGAATTGGAGTTGAAACATCACATTAATTACTCCAATGATGATCGCATATATTGTGATACCAAAACAATTTCATAACATTCCTCAAGCCAAACAGGTTTCTGTCTTCTCCTTGGCCCTGGGAACACAAAATGGCATGGCTATTGTCAGAAGAATATGATGGCTTAAAATTATTAGGAGATTCTACTTCCCACAACTTAATAGGACAATGTTTAGTGTACTTTTTAGAAACTATTAAATAAAAAATACTGATAGTATTAGCTTAAAAGTTAATGAACATTCATGGTTGTTTACTATCTACCAAGTACAGTTAACTCTTGAACAACACAGGTTTGAACTGCGTGGGTCACTTATAGGCAGATTTTTTTTCTACGGAAGTTACATTGAGTGTACCTGCCTTTCTTGCTTCCTCTACCACCTTCTCCGCCTCTTCTGCCTCTGCCACCTGAGACAGCAAGACTAACTCTTCCTCGTCAGCCTACTCAATGTGAAGATAATAAAGATAGACCTTTCTGATGATCCACTTCCACTTAATAAACAGTAAATATACTTTCTCTTATGATTTTTTAAATAACATATTCTTTCCTCTAGCTTACTTTATTGTAAGAATACAGTATACAATACATATACAAAATATGTGTTAATTGACTATGTTATCAGTAAGGCTTCTGGTCAACAGTACACAATTACAGTAGTTAAGTTTTTAGGGAGTCAAAAGTTATATGCAGATTTTTATATGCACAGGGGAGGGCAGGGTCAGTGCCCCTAACTTCCATGTTGTTCGAGGATCAACTGTATATACGAAATATTTATATACTCAAAGCAAACTTAGGAGATAGTAGTTGTATCCCTCTTTTACTAATGAGGACACTAAAACTAACAGATTAATATCTTTCCAAAGTCACAAAGCTACAAAGTGGATGAGCTGGGATTTGTACCCTACTCTAATTCCCAGCTTCATGTTCTTAGTTATCTCACTATATTAATTTCTTATCTTTTAAAACTGTTCTTATGGTATCTTAAAGTTAAGATCTATCTTTATGAACAAGGAGAAATCTGTGGCCGGGCGTGGTGACTCATGCTGGTAATCCCAGCACTTTGGGAGGCTAAGGCGGGAGGATTGCTTGAGCCCAGGAGTTCAAAACCGGCCTGGGCAACATGGTGAGACACCGTCTCTATGAAAAATAAAAAAATTAGCTGGGCATAGTGGTGTGTCCCTGTAGTCCCAGCTATTCGGGAGGTTGAGACAGGAGAATCACCCGAGCCTAGGAGTTTGAAGCTGCAGTGAGCACTGATTGCACCACTGCACTCCAGCCCAGATGATAAAGTGAGACCTTGTCTTGAAAAAAATCAAATTTGTTTCCCTAACAATTCTATATGATAAGCTCTAGCGTGGTTATTCCTAAAAGATTACTGTACATAGGGGACCAGCAGGTCAGAAGGGTGTCACATGAGCTTGGTAAACCGACCTCAAGGAATCTTTAACTCACATATCTCAAGGAATCTCTGCCATAACGTGCAGTCTAGTTCTGTAATACAAAAAGGAATGACCAAGTTCCACAGTCTTTTCTAAATTACTACCTCGGTTTTCTGAATCAAAACACCTTTCAAATGCCAAAAATGTAAACGATTTTTTTGTTGGGGATAGTTTACTAAACTAAGTTTCCCTTCCTTCATAAACTTTATTGACCACTTTCTAAATGATGACCATCAAGATAGGCAGGTTTAACGTATATTACTGCTTGCCTCTTTGTTAAATGGCATTAGAATGCTTAGCATGTTATATATTTTTTACTTCTTTCCTTCTCTTTTTCTTCTTTCTTTTCCCCTTTAACTGCTATCCCCTTATAGGCTCTGTGACTTTGAGAAGTTAATCTGTCAGTCTTAGTTTCTTCATCTGTAAAATGAAGATACTACTACTAATTTATAGGGTTGCTTTGAGGGTTAAATGATACTTAAAGTGTTTAACTTAGTACTTGGTAATATATTGTTTCAGGTTTATGACTATATCTCAGATTGCAGGTGCTATCAAAAATCTGACCTTTAGAGATTTAAATAATGGGGCATTTATTTATGAAAATACTTTGCAATTTGCTTTGAAAATTACAAAATGCTACAGATACAAGGAACAACAAGGATAATGATAAGTTACTGTGATCACATCAGACATTTTGGTTTAGAAAGGTTTGTTAACTATCCAGGTAAATGTACATTTTAAAGCAAGTAAAAGATGATTTAGCAAACCTACAAGGCAAACAGTTAAACGGTTGAAAAATCAACTTAAAGAGATGTGAGCTCAAAAACTCCTTATCCTTTTAACAGAATTCCTTTTATCCCACTAGACACATTAGTTATGTTGTAATTCCTTTTGTTGAGATGGATAATTAAAAATTCATTTTAAAATGCTACTTTGTTTGGGATAATCTGATTAACCGACTTTTCCAATTCACTCATTCATACAATGAAAAAGCCTAGGAAAAGGTGCATGAGAAAGAGGAACTGCCTTATTTTTTGAGACAGGTCTCACTCTGTCACCCAGTCTGGAGTGCAGTGGTGTGATCACAGCTCACTGCAGCCTCCAACTCCTGGGCTCAAGTGATCCTCCCACCTTAGCTTCCTGAGTAGCTGGGACCACAGGAACATGCCACCACGTGTGGCTAATTTTTTGATTTGTAGAGTCAAGGTCTCGCTAGGTTGCCCAGGCTGGTCTCGAACTCCTGGGCTCATGCAATTCTTCCACCTCAGCCTCCCAAAATGCTGGGATTACAAGCACAAGCCACTGTGCCCAGCTCCTTTATTTTTAAATAATGTCTCGGGGATGAGGCAGGTGTAATTCATTGTGTTAATCAGGCTCAATCATGAATTTTAAGAAATAACATTTAACCTAAAATCCTGTGACCAAAATGAGAGTATTCATATTTTTTGCATCAAGTTGGGAAAAGTTAAAATTGATGTCCTCAGTTACACAACTTAATCATGAAAGGAATAATAAATCTTGTTTTCCAAAATTACTCAGATAAGAATAAAAATCTTCAGAATTCCACAAGTATGAGATTTAATGATAAATGTATAAATTTTACAACTGTTCTGAAAAACAAGAGAGTTGGTTGCATGCTCATATATATACACAAATTTATATATTTGAGACAAGGTCTCACTTTGTCTCTCAGGCCAGAGTGCAGTGGCGCAAACATGGCTCACTTGCAGCGTCAACCTCCTGGGCTCAAGCATCTCCTGCCTTAGCCCCCCAGGTAGCTGGGATCACAGGCATGTGCCACCACACCCGGCTAATTTTTGTATTTTTTGTAGAGACAGGGTCTTGTCATGTCTAGGCTGGTCTTAAACTCCTGAGCTCAAGCAATCTTCCCATCTCAGCCTCCCCAAGTGCTGGGATTATAGGCATGAAACATTGCACCCAGCAGAATGTTAAAATATTTAAAGACAATGTAGCAACTATAGACATCTTAAGCTAATAGAATAAACTAAGATTAAATCTAAATTATGAGAAAATCAGTAAGTTTCAGCTCTTGGAAAATAATATGATGAGTATAATTTTACTTATATACCAAATAGTTATGTTAAGAATCCCATTCATTTACTCTAATGCTTTATTCGTAAGAAAATAAATTCTTAACTATCTACTGTTAACCAGCTATTTTGTCAGGTACTTTCTGCACCACAGTCTGGGAGGTAAGATCTTACCTCCCGTGAACAAAAAAGAAAACTGAAGCCACTGTGAATTCTAGTTTTAAGACTTACTATTTTGAGTCTTGGGGAATTAATTTGTCTGAGCCTCAGTTTGTTCATTCATAAAATGGGGCCAATAATACCTGTCTTCTAGTATTGTTATGAACGTTAAAATGGCCCAAGTAAACTCTCAACAAAAAGTAGTTATTAAGTTGGGCATGATGGCAATGTGCCTGCAGTCCCAGCTACTTGGGAGGCTGAGGTGGGAGGACTGATTGAGCCCAGGAGTTCGAATCCAGCTTGGGCAATATAGTGAGGCCCTCATCTCTTAAAAAAAAAAAAAAAAAAAGGTAGCTATTAATGGCCGGGCACGGTGGCTCACGCCTGTAATCTCAGCACTTTGGGAGGCCGAGGCGGGCAGATCACAAGGTCAGGAGATCGAGACCATCCTGGCTAACACGGTGAAACCCCGTCTCTACTAAAAATACAAAAAAATTAGCCAGCTGTGGTGGCGGGCGCCTGTAGTCCCAGCTACTCGGGAGGCTGAGGCAGAAGAATGGCGTGAACCCAGGAGGCAGAGCTTGCAGTGAGCCGAGATCGCACCACTGTACTCCAGCCTGGGTGACAGAGCGAGACTCCTCAAAAAAAAAAAAAAAAAAAGTAGCTATTAATATCATTGTAACTAGCAGCTAAAAACTTATAGGTAATAGGAGAGTCAAGATTCAAATTGACTCTTCACTTGAAAGCAGTGCTGCCCAGTAGAATGTTCTAAATGACAGATGTCCTATATCTGAGCTGTCCAGTGTGGCAGCCACTAGCCATATGTGGTTACTGAGCATTTAAGGTGTGACTAGTATAATTGAGGAGCTGGATTTCTAATTTTATTTAATTTTAATTAATTTAAAGATCCACATATGACTAGATGCTACTGTACCCAAAGCATAGTTCTAAAGCTTGTGGGTTCCTCCCCGCCCCCCATTAAGGCACACAGCTTCATTTAAGGTATGCAAAGTTCCTTTTCAGGCCTCCCCTCTTAAAGGGTACATATAGATGGCAAATAGGTAGCTGTGGTATGTAGGTCTTTGTGTTTAGGTGTTTAGGCTTTTGAGTAGGAATACCATTATACCATGTATTCACCAATTCTGGTATTAATTGCTTGAAAATAGATCTTTTTAAAAAAAACTCTATAAATCTCATTGTATTTCTAGCTGTGGCAGACCTAAGATAAATTATTTCCTACTTTCTTTAATAATACAGATCATGTAAAATGATTGACAGGGCTCAAAACTCACTACCCCAAAATATAGGGGCATACTGACTCTTCTAAGCTGAAGGAAACTGAGACAACTTGAAAAGCAGAAAGGTCACTCTCTGACCTTCTGCCTTTCTGCTCTGAAGCAGGCCACAATATAATTCTCTGACCTTGCCCTGAAGCAGGTGCTCTACCTATCCTTAGAAGAAAGAATCCAAACACACAGAGATACCAAGAAGAAGCTGAACAAACAGAACTTGCTAAATTCCCCTCAGTGTATTAGCATCATATAATACCCCTCAACCTTTGTCCAATCATACTTCTGTGACTGTCTGCTCTTCATCAAACCAAAGCATAAAAATACACAGATTTCCCTGTTCTTTTGGGTCTTCATTTCTGAAAGCTCCTGTGTCACACAGAGCTTATGTTAAATAAATGTGTATGCTTTTCTCTTGTTCATCTTTCTTTTGTTACGGGGATCTCAGCCATGAACCTTGCAATGGGGAAAGAAATATTTTCTCCCATTGGTGATCCAGGCATTTCTCATACATGTTATATAAATACAAAGTACTTTTAAACTTCTAGCCTAAGTACTTTACACTAATATGATAGATGAACTTTTGTGTAATGTATACATAAAAAGTGGGAATAATATTTATGTAAAATCATACATAAAAACGTACTGTGCAAGCCTCTCAACCACTCTCAAGAACAGGAGCAAAAAATGTGGGTTGTAAGAGCAAGCCCAACTGCTGAGAATAACAGAGAATTCCGTTTTTAGAAACAGTTATCTTACAGTCATTGAAGTTTGATTCCATAAACATAAAAGCTCCCCTGCTACATATCTTACCAGAAAGAACAGCCAAAAGCTGAATTCCTTCACAAATTATAGAAAATCTAGTGAACTAAAAACCCATAGGGAAACTGGTTACTGCATCACATGGCGTTTCTCAAATCTGAATTTTCTTAAAGAAAAAAATGCTTAACAGGCCTAAGAATGTGTCTAAGTATCCCAGTTTCAGAAATACTGATTCATAAACTATGTTTTATTCTAAGAAAATGTCTGTCAATAGTAGGCAATTACTACTGCAAAGCTCTGGCTTTTAACTGGTAAAATATATGTATTTTGATTGTCATCTGAATGAACTCAAAACACTTAAGATTTTTTTTTTTAAAGCCATAAACCCTGAGAATATATCTGAATGCAATCCTCAGACTCAAGTTTGAGAAGTGCTGCTATAGCAGAGATACCAGAAACAGTATTACTCTGGCAGGAAAACTGGTTACCAATCAGCTGTATTTCTAAGTAACCAACAATACTTATATTAGCCCCAATGGAACTTCACTCTTTTAATACACACTACATGGTTCAGATGTATCAACATAAAAACATGACAAAAAAGCTTCATAGGATTTCAGTGTTAGTTCCCTCATCTCAAATATTAAGAATATGTCATAATCATGTATTTGCTTATATATGCTTACCTTGCTCTTTGACATAGAAAGTGAAGATTCATCTTTATTTTGAGAAATATCTTCCTTCCCTCTTTCAAAACCTTAAAAAAATAGTCAGCATATCAGTATTACTACTTTTGAACATGTATAATAAGTCATTCATTTTCAAGTATAGACTATATTTGATATAAATCAGTGCACGAAGCCTGTACACACAGCTTTAAACTATTAAAGATCTCTAGAGGGTCATATCTAGTATAATCCTTTAGAATTAAGGCTTAGAAACAATGAAGTATTTCCCTGAACCCACCAACATCGTGAAATATCTCTTCTTTGCTCCTGCAGAACTTTGCATAAATTCAGCGCTTATAGAGCTTTTATTCTAGTGAGCTGGTTTCCAGCAACAAATTCTAACTCACGGAACCAACTCAACATACTTTTCATACCTCTGGTCAAAATGGAGAACAATTTCAGATGAGGTGATGAAAGACTGTGGAAATAAATCTGGACTGACTTTTTAAAAATCTTATAATGTGCATATGGTGAGAATTAGATGAAGATACATACAAAGCACTTAGCATAGTGTTTTTGCACATAGCATACATTCAATTAATGTTCATCTTTATTATCATTTTCTATTCTTATTCTAAAAGGATGAATCTTAAATACAAGAGTGCAGTGAGACAAACATGCATATACTCCTGCAATCATATAACACTTTAATATAGCACTATGCATAAACCAATTAACAAATTACTATTACAAAGGTACAATTATATTGAGACTTGTGTGGCAGGTATAAAAGGAGCAGTACACATTTTAATTTTAATGAGGTTTTTCTATTTTTGAGGACAGGTACTATTAACTCTTCCCTATAATTATTTGTTCAGAGTCCAATAAAAGCCTATATTTAAAAATATGTATAATCATTCATAAAGCAGCATTTTTTAAAAAGTCAAGTAGTACCAGTGCCTAAAGTATTTTAAAAACACTTCTAGCACATCAAGGATAATACCATTGATTCTGTATTTGGTTTATTAATGTAGCAGCTAAAAAAACTGTTCCATTTTCTTAATCAGATATTTTACTGAAAATTTTATATGATATAAAAAAAGGGATCTTTTTTCCTTCTCTGGTAAGAAAAAAGATCACTCAATCTCAATACTGAAAATAAAATGTAAAAAAAATGAAACTTTCATAAATGCAACATGGAATTTTAAATGAAACTAGTTAGTGATTTGGGGTAGTGGTCTCTTCCAAGTATCCTCCCCACTCCTACAATGAGACAGAAACCTACATCCCTATTAGAATGGCTAAAATTAAAAGGACTAACACCATCCAGGTACAGGTGAAAACATTGAGCAACTGAAACTCTGTTCACTACTGGTGAGAACATAGAGTGGCATAACAACTTTGAAAAACTACTTGACTGTATCTATTAAAGTTAAATGTACAAACATTCTACACGGAGGAATTCTAATCCTAGATATACCCAACAGAAATGAGTGTGTACATCCATCAAAAGAGAGGCACAAGAATGTTCACAGAAGCTTTATTCATAATAGCCAAAATCTGGAACCACTTCAAATGGCTATTAAGAGTAAAATTAATGAATTCACTATAGTATGGTCACACTATGGAAAATTAGACAGCAACAAAAAAGAACAACAAATATTGAGTGAGAAGCCAACTCTCCCCATTAAAAAAAAGTACGTACCATATGATTCTATTTACAAATAATCTACGGCGTTAGATGTTGGAACAGTAGTTTACCTTTTGGAGGAAATACTGACTCGGAGGGGTGTGAGAGAGCCTTCTGCTATGGGAAGTGATTACACGTGTCTATACGTAACTAAAAATTCAAAAGCTGCACACTTAATTACATGTAAATTATACCTCAATAAAAATAATTTTAAAACACACCCTTTCCCTACTCTTCCATTTTATTGCGTTTCTCTTGCTTTGACATCCTATGCCACCTAGTCTATATCCCTTTAACTTGTTCTGTATCTGGCTAATTCTGATTCATTTATCAGCAATAATGATATTTATACTAATTAACACAATAATATTAATAAAAGCAATAATAAAGCAACCAATATCTATTTGTGAGAACCCGAGTGTGACACACTATGCTATAGGTTTCATTTTTTTCTAATCTTTAAAACAATGCCACACACACAAAAAAATTAACCATATTTTACAGTTGAAAAAACTGAAGCTCACAGAAATTACGTTGACCAACATCAACAAGTGACTATCAGAGCTGATTTAAACTTAGGTCTACATTTAAAACTCATGCTGTTTCTACAATGCCATGGTGCCTCTCAAGACGCAAGGCCACCCCTTCAGGGAGGCCTTGTTTTGACTTTGCAGGCATAGTTAGCTGTTCCTTTCTATGACACAAACAGCACTTCACACATACTTGTACTACAGTATTTACTGCAGTATACTCCAATTATCTTTATGCTCATGTTGACCGTTGAGTTCCTGAAAAGGGTCTAATCTTTGTATATTCTCTGAAACTTAAAAATTTCATAAATTAATCAAAAATTTAATAGAAAGAACTCCATTTTTACTTCTAAAGGTTTTAGAAAATGTGAAATACAGCACATCTTCAGAAAAATGCCTAAAACATAAATGTATAACAGAGAGAATACTTACTTAACAACCTCCCAGATCAAGAAATAGAGAATTGCTAACATTTCATAAGATTCCTCCTCAGTGCAATTCTTAATCACAATCCACCCTTTGTCTTCACAAGTAATTCGACTTGTGCAATAATTATTTACTAGCGTGTCACAGCAGGTACTTCATTCGTTTTCACTGCTGATTAGAACCCTACTGCATGACTATACCACTATTTATCCATTCCACCATTATCAGACACTTGGATTGTTCGTAATTTTCCCCTGATGAACAATAGTGCTATGAATATTCTTGGAAATGTATCGTGGTAGACACCTCTAAGTTTCTCTAAGGTTTAAATCTAGAAGGAGGAATCCTGGGTCACAGAGCATGTGTAACTTAAACTTTATACCAAACTATGCAAAAGTTCTCTTTTCTCCATAACCGTAGTAACTTCAGTATTGAAAAACTTTTAATATTTTTGGCAGTCTGGTGGGTGCACAGTAGTTTGTCAGTGAAGTTTTAGTTTGCGTGTCCCTGATTACTAATGGTGTTGAGAACTTTCTCATGTTAATTGGCTAATTTCGTCTTTGTGAAGAACGTCTTCAGATCTTTTGTATATTAAAAAAAATCGCCTATCTTTTCTTATTAGGTAAGAATTCTTGATATAGTCTAGATACTAGTCCTTTGCCAAATGTATTTGTTGTCAACATCTCCTTATTCTGTGGCTTTTTACAGGCTATATGGTTTCTTTTGGTGAAGAGCTTTTAATTTTCATGTAGTCAAATTTAGCAATCTCTTTCTTTAAAGGTTAATGCTTTGGGGTCTTAAACTCTTCCCTAAATCTGCAGTCATAAAAATATTTTCCAATAATGTAGTTTCACTTTTTGCATCTACATCTACAATCCACCTGGAATTGACATTTGAGTACAGTGTGATATACGGGTACAATTTCACTTTCTTTGCATTTAGACACCAACTGACCTGCCACCGTTTATTGAAAAGAACTTCTTTTATCCATATGTGTCAAATGTTCACAAATGTGTAGGTCTGTTTCTGCACACCCTATCTGTTCTGTTCATCTAGCACTTAAAGTACAATATTGCCTAGAAATGGTGAATGCAGGCATTCTTGTTTCTAATCTCAAAACTGTCAATATTTAACCATTAAGTACAATGTTTAATGTAGATTTTTGATATATTTTTATATGTGTATTTTTATATATATTTGGATATAGATATTGATATTGGTACATATATTAATACATATATTTAAGGAACAGGGTTTATTTTTCTGTTTTTTTTGTTTTTTGTTTTTTTTGAGACAGGGTCTTGCTCTGTTGCCTAGGCTGGAGTGCAGTGGTGTGATCTCAGCTCACTGCAGCCTCGACCTCCTGTAACAGGCAATCCTTCAACCTCAGCCTCCTGAGTAGCTGAGACAAGAGACACATGTCACTAGGCCTGACTTTTTTGTTGTTGTTGTTGTTGAGATGAGGTCTCATCATGTTGCCCAGGCTGGTCTTCAAATCCTGGGCTCAAGCAATCCTCCCACCTCAACCTCCCAAAGTGCTGGAATTACAGGTATAAGCCACCATGTCCAGCTGGAACAGGTACTGATACAGATATTTAAGGAAGTTCACTCCTTCTAGTTTTCTAAGAGTTAACAAAACGAAATTTGGATTTCATCAAAACTTTTCCCACATCTATTAAGATAACCATATTATTTTTTCTGCTTTTAATCTGTTAGTGTAGTGAACCACATTTATTTCTAATGTTAAGTCAATCCTGCGTTCTTAGATTTTCATCCAACTTAGTCATAACACATTGTCCTCTTTATAAAAAGATATTGCTACTACCATTAAGGAGTGTTGTAATCCATATTCATTACTGATTGGAAAAATTATAGGACAATCTCTTTCAGTTGAATTTCATGTCAAAGTTATACTAATACTAGTGTTCTTCTCCTCACTCTCCACTTCCATCCTCTGAAAGCAGTTGTGCAAGACTAGAATTATTCTTTCATTTAATGGTTGGCAGAACTCGGTATCTACTTGAATCTGGAGCTTTCTAGTTTAATTTCTGTTTTTCTTTTTTTTAATTTCCCTTTTTTTTTTTTGAGATGGAGTCTCGCTCTGTCACCCAGGCTGCTGGAGTGCAGTGGCATGATCTCGGCTCACTGCAACCTCTGCCTCCCGGGTTCAAGCGACTCTCCTGCCTCAGCCTCCTGAGTAGCTGGGATTACAGGTGCATGCCACCATGCCCGGCTAATTTTTGTATTTTTAGTAAAGACGGGGTTTCACCATGTTGGCCAGGCCGGTCTCGAACTCCTGACCTCAAGTGATCCACCCACCTTGGCCTCCCAAAGTCCTGGGATTACTGGCATGAGCCACCGTGCCCGTGCCCAGCCTCTGATTTAATTTCTTAATGGTTATTAGGACTATTCAGATATTCCGTTTCTTTTAAGAACAATTTTAGTAAACTATATTTACTAAGAATTTATTTCATTTGAACTTTTGAGTACATCAGCATACAAAAGTTCACAATATTCTCTTACATGTTTAATACATGGCTCCAACTATAGTTGTATCTCTTTATTTTTGATACTGGCTAATTGTATCAGAGTTACAGTTTTAAAAAAACACCTTTTGTCTACTGATTTGCAGTGACGCTCTTTTTCATAATCAATCATACCACAGGTTTGTCTATCAGTCTTTTTCCAAGAATTTAAGGCTTTACTGAAACTCTCTAGTGTGTGTATTTTCTGTTCCATTAATTCTTAGTCTTACATTTATTATAGTCTTTTTTTCTTTTTGGAGATTTTGCTCTTATTTTTTGAAGTTAAGAAAGATACTTAGCTCATTAATTTTTCTTCTCCCTTCTGTTTCTAAAATATGCACTTAAGGCTAAACATTTCCTCTTAATCACGATTTTAAAGCTATATTCCACAAATTTCGATATGTAATGCTTTCATAATTGTTCAAGTCAGTTATTTTTCCAATTCCTATTTTGATTTCTTCTTTGATCCATGAGGCATTTAGAAATATATTTTTGAATTTTAAACATAACAGAATTTTTATTGAACTTTTTGTTATAGATTTCTAACATAAAAAATAAGGTCAGATAATGTTCTGAATACTTTTAATAATTTAAAATTTGTTGAAACTTACTTTATGGCACAGCATATGAGCAATTTTTATAAATATACCATATTATATTAGATAAGAAGGTATATTCTATAGTTGTTGGGTATAAAGTTCTATATTTGTCCATTAACACAAATTTCTTAGTAGAGAAGTTCTATTTTGATATGTATTTACTGATTTTTGTCCTTTTCTCCCTCAATTACAAAGAGAAGAATATAAGTACAGATTTATCTAGTTTCCATGTTGTTCTCTATAAAATTTCCTTATATATTTTGAGGGCATATAATGTACTCATGCTTTTTGCCTCAAAATTTATTCTGTCTGGTATCAATAGATACAGGAACTTTCTTTTCAGTAGTGTTTGCAGTGCTTTTTATCCCTAGTCCTTCCCTACCCCAACTTTTCTTTATTCTTTTATATGTAGATATGTCACTTGTAACAGCAGGTACTGGATTATTTTTAATACTAATCTTTAGATCATTAGTACTCAATATAATTGCTGACTTACCTAGATTTATATTTATCTTATTTTGGACTTTCTATTTGTTTCTCCCATACTCTATTGTCCTCTACTATCTTGTCTTCTATTTATTATAAACTAGTCAAGATTTAAAAACATAAATTAATCATTGTGTTTAGTGGTTACACTCAGAAATTAAAATATGTATACTTAACTTTTCAAAGTTTAAAATTAATTATTAATTTACTCTCCTTCTGGGAAATACAAAGGCCTTGGAAGAACTTATTTACCTCCCTTCCAGCTTATACACAATAACTGTCATATATTGCAAATCTCTCTTCTTAACTCCAAAAGACATTATTTGTATTGGCTTTAGAATCAGTATGCATTAAATTTGCCCATATAGCCCTTGCTATTTGTTTATCCTTACAACTTAAGACTTTCCATCTGAAATCACTCTCCTTTTGCCTGAAGTACACCTGTAGCTTCTACTGTTTCAGTGAAGAAGTCAAACAGGTGTGAGTTTAACTGCTGTTATTCTTGTGAAGGAAATCTGGGTGTTTTCACCCTCTGTCTTTGATGGTCTGTAGTTTCACTATGATGTGTTTAGGTTTAAGTTTCTTTTTAATTTGTTTTCTTGAGAATTTGTGGTTAGTATCTTTGATCAGTTCAATTATAGCCATTATACTTAAAGACTTTTTATCCTATTTTCTCTATTTCTTTTATTTATGACCAAAAAAAGACAGCTTTTTTCCTTTTATTCTGCGTGCCTCAACTTCTTTATTTTTCATCTTTTCCCTCCCTGCTGTATCCGAATAATTCTTCTGACTTACCTTCCTCTTCACTAATTCTATCTTCATCTGTATGTCCAATGTACTACTAGTATGTACACCAAGTTTTAAATTTTGGTTATGTTTAATTTCATTTCTAAAATTTATATCCTAATATTTCACAAATCTACAGGCTATTTTAAATAATTCCATTTTGAAAGTTTGCATTTATGTTTTTAAAAACCGTAAACAGAGCTTTAAAAACATTAGTTTGTATCAGATCACTCTAATATCCAAGAAGCCTTACCAGCCCAGGCTATTTTAAATAATTCCATTTTGAAAGTTTGCATTTATGTTTTTAAAAACCGTAAACAGAGCTTTAAAAACATTAGTTTGTATCAGATCACTCTAATATCCAAGAAGCCTTACCAGCCTCTTTCTACTGTTTGTTTCAGTTACTTCCCATTCATGTCATATTTTCTTATGTATCTGGCCATCTCTGACTTGTGTACTAATTGCTGACTTTGAAAAAATTATTTGTAATAATAATTAGAGACCTGGAATGAAAACCCTCTCTCCAGAAAATTATATGATTTTCACTACTTTTTTTTTTTTTTTTTTTTGAGATGGAGTTTCATTCTTATTGCCCAGGCTGCTGTGCAATGGCACAATCTCAGCTCACCACAACCTCCGCCTCCCGGGTTCAAGCAATTAGCCTCCCGAGTAGCTGGGATTACAGGCACACACCACCACGTCCAGCTCATTTTGTATTTTTAGTAGAGATGGGGTTTCTCCATGTTGGTCAGGCTGGTCTTGAACTCTCGACTTCAGGTGATCTGCCCACCTCGGCTTCCCAATGTGCTGGGATTACAGGTGTGAGCCACTGTGCCAGGCCGATTTTCACTACTTTCTTAATAGCCTTTCTCCGAAGTATTCTGTCTCTTGTTTAACTTACATAAAGTAATAAGAGTATCTCTGGGGTACTTTATGGAAGCCAAATTCCTTCCAAATGGTCATTAAGTAGCTAAGTGAGGATTAGAAACCAGGTAGTCTTGCTCCATTTTCACTCTGCAACATACATCCAGGCTGACTTCCACATTTTCTGAGGTTATAGAACCTATAACAACAGCACATATTCAGGTCAGATGAGGTGGCTCATGCCTGTAATCTCAGCGCTTCAGGAGGCTGAAGTGGGCAGATCACTTGAAGTCAGGAGTTCGAGACCAGCCTGGCCAACATGGTGAAACCCCCATCTCTACTAAAAATACAAAAATTAGCCGGGTGTGGTAGCACATGCCTGTAATCCCAGCTACTTGGGAGGCTGAGGTGAGAGGATCACTTGAACCCCAGGAGGCGGAGGTTGCTGTGAGCCAAGATGGTGCCTCTGTGCTCCAGCCTGGGCGACAGAGTGAGACTCCATCTCAAAACAAAAACAAACAAAAAAGCAGATATTCAGAATGATTACTATTTAGATTGACAGATGGCAATCCTTTCAATCAATTAAGAAATAATAATGGATTCACCTCTTATAAATATAAATATTAGGCTGGACATGATGGCTCATGCCTATAATCCCAGAACTTTGGGAGGCTGAGGCAGGCAGATCACTTGAGGCCAGGAATTTGAGACCAACCTGGCTAACATGGTGAAACCCTGTCTCTACTAAAAATACAAAAATTAGCTGGGCGTGGTGATACATGCCTGTAGTCTCAGCTAGTTGGGAGGTGGAAGCAGGTGAATCCCTTGAACCTAGGAGGCAGAGGCTGCAGTGTGCCGAGATCACACCACTGCACTCCAGCCTGGGAGACAGAGCGAGACTCCATCTCAAAACAAAAACAAGAACAAAAACTAAGTGCATATATATATATATATGTATGTATGTATAATATAAATACTTATAGTGTACCTACCTGTTACATAACACATTGCATTTAGGGATAAAAACATGAAAAGACATTGTTCCCTATCATTCCTTTCTTTTAAAAAGGCTACTGTCTAAAGAGAAGCCAGGTATTCAAACAAAAATTATAATATAGTAAAATAACTGCTTATAATAAAGGCAGAGGGATACCTGTGAATAAGCTATGGGGTCGGACTATCTATCAACCCTGGCGCCACCATTTACTAGCTGTATGACACTGGGCACAATACTTAACTTCCAATGGTTCAGTTTCTCCAGTGGGGAAAGGCTTGAAAGTGATAAAGTACTTAAGACTGAAGCAAGAGAGTGCTATAATATTCTCCTCATATGAAAAGAAAAAAACATACTAATGAGTTTCAGAAATGCTTTTAGCTATCAAAGCAAATAAAAAAGAATTTCCTAAAGCTCAACCCCAAAACAAAAATTAATGACATTCAAACCCGGTTGAAAAAAGTCTGTCATATCTTTCTTCTAATCTTTTCGTTTTGGAAGTAGTTACAGACTCATAATAATTCCAGTGAATATAATAACTCTTCCATCAAGTAATTATATAACCATGGTAAGTTCCTTAAATTCCAGAGACTTCAGTTTCCCATCTACAGTAAATTTTACATTAGACAATCTCTAGTGTAAGTACATAGGTTTACTTTTTCCTGCTAATGCAATGGAATATTATCGCTGAATAAATTAGCATTCTGCCCTTAACCTCTAATTTGTCCACAAAATGCAAGTACTATCATCACTGATAAGGCGTTATCTTTTTGATATACCTGGTTCATTAATACTGTGATATAATAAAGCAAATTTTATGTTGCTTCAGTCTTATTAAAATGAAATTACATAAATAAATCTACAAATAAAGATTTTATAAGTATCTACAAAATAAATACAGAATTGCTACATTAACTATATTGAATACAGCCAAGAGCCAAGAAAAAAATCTGAGAAGTCAAAATATACAAAACAACTATGTACTAAAATGTACAATCTATAGATGTCTATAGATGCTTCCTTTGTTCAAAGTTTATTTACTCCAATTTGTACGTACTGTTCTAGGGATTAGTAAAACGAGCATACCTAGAAGTAACAGCTGAGATCAAGAGATAGATAATCAGATATGAACTAAATAGAACAAACACATTGCATCATGGCACCACTATGGGTACCGGGGCAGGGGTGTCACATCCATGTTATAGCTAATCATAAAGAAAAAGGTTATGCTGACGTATTTATTAAGGCAGAAGTGGCTAAAAGAAAAAAATATTTTTTTCAGGAAAATTAAAATTAAAAAAGGGTTATGCTCAAAGCAGTAAGAAAAAGTTATCTTTAAATATCACTAATGAAGAACAAATCTTTCCTTCTCTAGTTTTGTCAGATAAAAGCAAATGCATCTAAAATAATTTTTTCAATACAACAATGAAGTATATCAGGAGATTTCAGATGTACTTTTTACTTTTACCTTAAGTCACAACAAAAAGCCACTTCTTTGAAGTACTTAATTCCATTCTACTTCTTAGTTGATAAAAGCAGATATTTTATAGAGCTTTTTATCGCAGCTGGTTGTATTAAGGAGATGATGGAATCATTCCTATGAATATGATTTTCTCTATTTCAAGAATTAGAAAACAAAGCAAACCATTTACTTTTCTATAGAAACAAATCCATCCAAGATGGCTTTTAATATTTCTTTGACAAGATAAACTGATAATTTTGCCTTTAACTGCCTAATTAAATAAGTACCAAACTTAAAAGCTAAGTTTTCTATTGTTCATCAGGGTCACATGATTATTCTGTAAAGCTAAGTGGACTTGTGGCATGAAGGTCAGCAAACAATATATACTAGCAAGCTTGTTGGCTTAAAAAATGCAAACAAAGAGACAGAAACAAATACAGAAATGAAACTCATTTTAAAATAAAAAATATCTAACATTAAAAAAATCTCAGTATTTTGTATTTGCAAAGCCACTTCTGAATGACAAACGACTAAAATTTACACCATTTAAAACATAAGAAAGACGCATGAGAGTAACCATGCTACACTAAGACGACTTAATATGGATTGAGTGCTATTTAAAGCTTATACTACTTAGGGAGAGTTCAGGACTATGGTTTCCAATTCTTTTGTGAAACACTGTTAGAAAAGAATGAAATCAGTCAATTTATAATTTATTTAATTGCCCAGGTGAACACTTTCTATGAGGCGTTTCACTATCTCAAAAGAACACATATACCACTTATCAACATGAATATTCAGAAAGCCAAGAATAAAGGTTATTGTGAAAATAGGGAATTTAATTCAACAAAATCTAAGTGTCAGAAAAAATATATAAATACAAGTTTCAGTTTCAGTCAATATTTCTTTGCCATCATTATTAAATAGTACTTTTATTTTAAAAGAAAATATAACCCTAAAAGAGTAGACATAATTATATAGTGTTTAAAAATCTGAAAGGAAAAGATTATTTAAACATATTCAAATATTTGCTACAATTTCAAACAATAAAAGATCAATTTATGTCTACATCTCATTGACCAATTGTTTAATGCCTAAATCATAGCTGTCAAATGCCTAATTTAATAAATATAACCCTAAAATATCATAAATTTTCATGATAAAAATTAATCACACACAAATACATCTAACAACAAGAGGAAGCTAAGGTATTTCAAAAAACATACTTGAGTAGAAAGCTTCACTTTAGTCAGAATTTAAGATAAATTTGAGAATTTAAGATAAAAAGATTAAGATAATAAAGTGGTAAGATTAAAGCTTACATTAAACATCAACTTTAATATAGTTACCATTCTGCAAAAAAATGAACAAATATCAATATTAATATCTGGGTTTCATTTGGTAAACCCTCAGAGCAATGTGTTTATTTATATAATTTTGTGTTTATCTCAAGTCTAGAAGGGCTTTAATTTTATCAAAGGGTCATAATATTTCTATAATTAAAGCAAAAATTTATGCCGTAAGCACTCAAGATTCCTACTTTACTGAATCATTACTTCTGAAGTTTTAACTGAAGAGACTCTAAGAGAAAATATGGAAAAGCCAAGCTGTTTAGCAGCAGTTACTGAAACCTAAGCTTTCACTACAGAATTGTTTTGTTTAAATGAAAGCAGCTTTAAAATGTTAAAATGCCTGGTTTATTTTAATTAAAAGTCTGCAAGAAATTAGGAATGCAAGATTAAACACACAAACCTGGCAATGAAGGAGAAAGTTCATTGTATCCTCCAAATGAAGCATTCCGAACAAGCTTTCGGCCATCAATCCGGGGAGGAAATAAAACAGGCGAAACCCCAGTACAGGAAGAAAATCTACGTTGTGAGCTCTCTTCTTTCATAGCTCAGAAGGTCTATTTAATGTATATGCTCACCCAAAGGCTAATTAGACCAATATGGCAAAGACAGGCTTTTCTCTCACATCCAACTGTAGCAAAACCCACCAGCACAAACAAAGAACACACACATTTAACAGCAAAGGAGAAGGACCAAAGACTGTCAAATCAGCAATAAACAGATAGGGAAAGCCTGACAGAAAAAGCATTAAACCATGCTGCTGATTTTTTAAAAAAAGGAACTGATAAACATGAAAGGCTATTCTACTAATGTTTTACCTTTTTATCAAACCACCCTGCACTGAATTGCTGCTTTAGGAAAACAAAACAAGATCAATACTTAGCAATTCAAGATGAAGCAATAAAGTCATTTTCTCTTCTCAGAAATGCAATCCTTTTATCATATCCATTATGTTTCTGTAGTATCCGGCCACACTTCCCACCTCTTCCGACTCCTTCCTTCCCAGCTTTTACTTACTTCAAAGATGGATATAAACATAATGCTTTTTATCTTCCCTGAAGCTTCTGGATTTATATCTAATCTACAGCTTGCCTCAGCCATGATTAAACATTCATAAGGAAAGATACTCTTTCAAGCACAACGTTGATGGATTCCAACAGTTAAAGCAGAGAATAAACATTTAAGTTTTGCCTCCAGCAGGGATATATGAGTCATTAAGACAGTGTTAGCGCAAACCAATCAACAGAGGAGATTAAAACGACACCATAATGCTGTATGCTCTAACGTTCCTTGAAGAAAATATGAGCTGCTACTGTTCCTCTTAATTACATTTAAACTGTTCAAAATTTAATTTGAACAGTTTCATTATATCTAAACTGTTCAGTCTATCAATGAGTCTTTCCTGCTTAAAAAAAAATTTTTTTAAAAGCAACTTTATTATCACAGTGACAAATGTACTATGTTTAAAACTAAGTGACTAGTATTGACTCCACGTCATTAAATCTAACAGGTACTTTCCTATCCTTATAATGATACCATCTGTTTATACCTAATCTTTAAAATTCCAAAGAATTCTCTCCCAATTATACTAAAATCCATATACCTTACCCTACCTTAATTCAGATTTAAAAGCTCTAGTCAGATGCTCTCTATATATACTGTAGATTGATTTTTTTGGTTATAATTCTTTCTTTCAATCTGAAAATACACCCACTCAGCTAGACAATAACCATCTGGGTTAAAATTTATTAGTGGCTCATTTTTATAGGTATCTTACCATAAGATCTCAGTATCCTTCCTTACTATGCATTCACTTCAATGCTGGTTCTCTATTCATGCACAACATCTCATATAATCTAAGACTTTGTCCTTACTAGAAAGGACACATGAAAAAGCAAAACTCAATTTCTTTTTTGTTTTTTGGGTTTTTTTTGAGATGGAGTCTCACTGTTGCCCAGGCTAGAGTGCAGTGGCACAATCTCGGCTTGCTGCCACCTCTACCTCTCGGGTTCAAGTGATTCTCCTGCCTCAGCCTCCCAAGTAGCTGGAACTACAGGCACCTGCCACCATGCCTGGCTAATTTTTGTATTTTTAGTAGAGATGGGGTTTCGCCATGTTGGGCAGACTGGTCTCAAACTCCTGACCTCAGGTGATCCGCCCACCTTGGTGTCCCAAAGTGCTAGGATTGTAGGTGTGAGCCACCGCACCAGGCAAAACTCAGTTTCTTGTATGTGACATATTCTTTCTTGGGCAAAGGCATTTCAAAATCAATTAATGGAGAATAAGTTTACCACTAATACCCATAACTGCAACAAGTTTGTGGGTTTTAGGGGTTGGTTTGGTTATTATTATTTTTTGCTTTTCTCCATATCATAAAATGTACATTATTATTAACTGTAGACAACAAATAATTATAATTCATGTAATGGTGCTTGCCTTTAAAGGCATAAAGAACATCACAAACAGCATTATGCTAGTATAATAGTTAAGCAGGATTTGAAATTAAACTGCATTCAAATCTCTGTTTTATCTTTCCTAGAAATACTTAAACAGTTTAATTTCTCTGAGTCTTTGTTTTCTCACGTATACAATGCTAATAGTAGTACTGATATTATAGGATTGTTATGAGGATTAAATCAGATGATACACAAAGTCTTAAAAGAGTCTAGGTTAAAATGGCAAAATGAAGATACTGAACAAATGCGTTCCCTCCTAAAACTCAAGTAAAATCAAGAAAAGGGGTATTTTAAAAAAATAAACAAATATCTATATATATCCCAAAAGTACGTATCCAGGAGAGGATATATTAACAACATAAATTTGACACTGCAAAGCTCGAGATGAACAAGTAGTCATGGTCTTGCAGATCCAAGAAAGCCAAATCACAACAGCAGTAATAAAACCTGAAAGTCAACCCTATTTACACCAAATAACCCTTTTGCACATAATTCACAGCACCAAGTTCCTCTGGATCATGAATCAGATAGGCTATTTATGTCAACAACAATACTGGAAGCAGGCCAAAAAATAACCAAAATCTTCAAAATATGAAAGAAAACAAGTTTCAATTTAGAATTCCATACCCAGCCAAACTATCAATTACATATTAGAGTAAAATAAAGATACCTTTAGACATGCAAGGTCTCAAAATTTTATTTTCTATGTACCATTTAAAATAATTTACTACAGTAGCCCTTCTCAGCTGGGGTTCTGCAATAGAATTAAGCCTAATGTACTAAGGCATCCACTGTTCAAGATGAATTAAATTTATCTCCCATGCATCTATAATGTTTCCAACAATGCCCTATATCTTTGAGAAACAGAGAAAATATTCCTATAGGACTTACTTCTGTCATAAGACTCCAGTTAAGAAAGGCTGTACTGGAAGATAAAACTGTACCAAAATGTGATAAATCAAGAATGCATGGGGTACAGAAACAGGACATCCAATATAAAAGAGATGTCATTACCAAAAAGTCCCCCTGCCACTGCACCATCTTTTTTGACACATGGGCAAACTGCTTGGGTGAGCTTTGCCCAAGTTCTTTGTTGACACTGGCTTGTCTGTCTGACTGTATGCTGATAAAACTTCTTCTCTGTTCCTTCAAGCTGATGTTTGGATCAGCTGAGAATACTTCCAAAAACAATGAAGCATTCTACTTTTTACCTAATCCTGGTTGAACATGGTGAGCTAAAAAAGCAGAATATACCTCTCCTGGTCATATTCCTGCCAGGTATCCAGTAATTAAACCACAAGCAATAATGAATCTTGTGTTTCCCAAGACCCACTAATTATCTTGCCGAATGCTTTCTTCAGTTGTTAAACTCTCAAAGAAATCATAACCAAACTATGGCTCAGAGACTCTTGCTCAGTTTATCTTCCAGCAATGTTGCCCTTTCCTTACCCAACTAGGTTTGTGCTTGCTACTGTTAGATAAGCAGGAGGCCAATGGCCTGAGGCTGTCTCTGTATTTTTAGTTCCTAATAATGAACTGCAAGCTAACTTTGGTATGTAAATGAACAGAAACCTAACTTAGGAGTCTAATATTTGTAACAAATAGGCTGATCTCAGCCAATCACTGCAGCTGAGCTTCAGACAATCACAGGCAACAAACTAATCAGATCATGTTCAAATAAGGCAGAAGCCCAGCTGTAGCCAATCATGCTACTTCTGTATTTCTGAGTTCTGTCTATAAATATTCACTGCTTATGTTTCAGAGTGGTGCTCTCTGGACCTCTTCTGGTTTTGAGTGTTGCCCAATCCATGAATCGTTCTCACTCAAAAACACTCAGTTAAATTTAATTTGTCTGAAGTTTTTCTTCAAACACACTCTCAACAGTGTTTAAAGAAATAACCATAAATTGTCTAGATATGCATACATGATGGTAACATTACCAGAAAAAAAGAAAAGGCACAAAAAAGTGAGGATTCTGGTTACCTGGAGCACGTAGAAGGCATGTAAAGGGGAAGAGATAAGGATCAGGAGATACATATAAGAACTTCTAAAGTACTAGCAATGATTTCTTCTAAACCTGGTATGCTGGGTACGTAAGTATTGGTTTTATTATTATTATATTAACTGTAAATGCATTTCATGTAGTCTTCAGACTGCATGAAACATTTCACAGTACATATACATATAAATGTTTTTTTCTTAAAACAAAGTTCTCAGATTGTTGCTGGATACATAGAAAACATTTCATTGTAAGCTATTATTATGTCCAGGATCTTAATTCAACAGTTCAGAAAAGGCAGATAAGAAAAACAAAATATTACTAAATACCATAATAGCAGGATTTATTTTCCCTTCCCTGTTAGCCACCTGTTACCACTTTATCCTTCCTTCTACTCTTTGAGTAATCCTAACTCAAACCAGTCATCTGCACTCCTTCTCCCACAAGATGTAATCACTGGTGTTTAATTATTTAGAAATTCAAATAAGAAGGCCATCTTTCCTACTTCATCTGAATGGTGGTAAAATAAATGTGGTTTAGCCAAAGATGTACCATAGTTAACACCAACTTCATAAAGCTTCCATTAACATTCTTTACGTTAAAGGTTTTAAAATACTTGGTAAGCTCAAAATGCCTGAGAAACTACTTGGCAAACTAAAAAAGTATTATTTCAAGAGAAGCAGTGGAAACAACATTATATGATAGAATATTTCTGGATCCTAAATCTGTTCAATTATTCTCTACAACCTACCTTGCCTATACATCATAGACTTATGAGGATGAAATTATATATGTATACTCGCACATATGTGTATATGTGTATTGTTTTGATCAATTTGATCATTTATGTTACATAAATGTAAAGTAGTAATAAAATAATAACATTACATTTCACATCTATAATTAAAAGAAAACCATTATATTACAATAATCTGAAGACAAGATGTAACTGCTATAGACTAATTTCACAAGGGAAACACAAATACTCTTTTCTTCAATAATTAAAAAAAAACTACTAAAAATTTTAATGGCAACTGTTCCTTCAAAACCAAAATCTAGATTATTCTAAAAAGCTAAAGATGTATTTTTAAAACATTATATATACCTTTGTGATTTCAATTTAATTTAAGAATTACTTATAATCACTACAGATTTTTGTAATTTTAAAGTAATACTAAGGACAAAAGAGCATCAACATTGCAAGATCATCATGATAGTTTTAAGTTATGTGAGGCATTTATGTTAGAAACAGATTCTGGTCTATGGATAAACATATACTTATTTAAAAGTGTTTTTCAGGATACAAGTCACCACACATTGTTAAGTTGAAAAATCAGTTTGGTGGGTCACAAACAGTGCTTCTAAAAATTAAATAGGTCAGGATAGAAAATATCAAAGTGCATCCTACTCTGACATTAAAGGGCAAGTTGTTTCATTTTGTTTTGGGCTTTTTACATAATTATTTACTATGTTTTGGGTAGTGATATAAAATGTATTTCTTATAAGAGACCATGGTCCAAATTAGAAAACACTGATGTAAATGATATCTTTCTTCTGAAATTCCTTAACATTAAAAAATAAATAATTATAAAATGTTATTACCACCTTGCCACTGAAGAGACCAACTACATATACCATATATGGTCTAGTGGCTCTTTCCATTTGAAAATGGTAGACAAACAGAGGCAAATACCATAAAAGGTCATAAGAGTCTCTGGAATCTGCTAAATGCCCAGAGAAAATGCCCAGCCTACATTTCTTTCTATTGAGATAAAAGATTCAGACTGGGGAAGATAGCTCATTGGAAAATTAGAATTTTAATGAGTTGTCTGGACAAATTCCAGACCATCTCTATTTAAGAAAAAAAAAATGAATGGCAAACATAGCAGATATTCTGAAATAACCTAATTAGTATTTGGAAAAACCCCTTTCAATTCTATAAAATTCTATGTGCACACTCATGATAAAAAACATTGAATTACATTAGGATGAAAGCACTGTAAGAGTTACATTACACATTTTATCTTGAATCTCAAGATAATAAACCTAGGCTTTAAGAGATTTTAAAATCCTTAAAGCAGCAGGATGAGTTCGAGAAAGATCAAAACATTAAGAACAAAAATCAACCAACACGAATTTAAGAAAGTACTATGTCCAGACACATAGAGAACCACTACTCTATGAAATGAGTATCTGAAGACTGTAGTATACAAATTCAGCAGTAAGTTTCCTTATAGAACATGTGAGTCAAATAAGAATATAGTTGATACATTAGAGCAGCTCAGACTTAGTAAACAAGTCTATTCATAACATTAAAATTATCTATAAATCAAGATGCAGCACATAAACCAAAATGGGAGCATATAAATCAAGATGGAAGATAATGAACTTTGCTTTAAAATAGAAAACACAATGATAAGCCTCTCTGTCAATTTCTATCCTCTAATAGAGCAAAGTAGTTTCTTAGCTGTAGTTAGTAAAATCTTACTAATCTTACTAATAATTACATGGCTGCAAATTATACCAAGCAATCTTATTATCCTACATTTCCTCAGAAAACATTGCTGTAGATTCTCCATTATCAGCATTAAATATGTCTCAACATGAAAGCACATGTAAATACACATACAAAAATAAAAGGATAGCTTAAAACAATTTTAGATTAGATAGCATTCTTATCCGTGTACATATATTCATTGCAAGAAGTATAAGACCGTACTTTCCTCTGGATAAAAAGTTCTTTATAATTTCATATATATAATTAAAATCATCCAATAAAAATTTAGTGAGCACCTACCATGTGTTGGGAACTATGTTAGGCACCTTAGTTTCCGCTCTTACTGAGCTTTCAATATGAATGAGTACATGTTCATTGTATGTTGACTGAAACACAGAGACATTATTCCTACAAAGTATTAAATGTTATACGAAATGCTTAGGTTTCATATAACAACAATCCATTCACAGGTTTGTGAATAGACTATTCACAAAAATCTATTTAACTAAAAATGTACTAAACTAATAGTACTTATCCATGTAACCATCACAATACTACCTCATAATTAAATAATATAATTTTATAATTTTCATGAGTGTTTTTGTGTATGTTCTCAATAAATTCAAACAACAATGTGACATATAAAAGGAGTATTCTTGTTTTTATGTATAAGGTAATCTGGATGAGAGGCACATATTCAAGGTCACACAGCAAATGAGCGACAGAGACAAGATTAGAATTCAGCCATGGGAATAATGCTTACTGTCTCTCTCCTTTCCCTAAGTCAGCCAACACAAATGCCAGTATCAAGCATTTTTTTGTAAGGTGAGACTCACAGACAAGGGTTTTAAAAAAAAAAAAAGATGGTACCAGCTGTGACCTGGCTGTAGCCTTACTGATTCATGGTCTAGAAGGAGTCGTGCCTGCTCAGAAACTCACTTGGTAGAAACCATGCCCACTAGCACCCCTGGTAAGAGGCCTGCTGACTTCCAACACAACTACAGCTCCTCAAACAGCCATGACCCAGCTCCAGCCCCACTCTAGACCTCAAAGACAATCCTGTCCGCTGAGTGACCTCTCTGGGGAACACAGTGGTAATACACTCAACCACATTCTTCTTAATGGACCTACCATCTACAGAATTGACTGAGGCCCTTCTGAATGTGGCCCTATATCATGATTCCACCCCTGCTGAACTGCAGTTCAGAGATAGGCTTGCTTGACCAAGAACCAGGCAGGAACCACATCCACCAATGCCCCAGGTAACAGGCTCACCAATAGCAGATCCGACAGAACCAGCTCCACTCCCACTCAATCACAATGTCAGAGGTAGTACCACGGGTCCAGAAAAATGGCAAAAGGAGGTCTTTATCTGTTGAATTCAGTCTCTAAGGACTGGAGGAGGTATTTGCTCCTTCAAATGCAGACACTAACATCAGTCTACATGAATCACAAAGAATCAGAAAAACAGGACATCACCAAAAGAGGCAAATAAAGCTCTGTAACCAATTCTAAATAAACATCATGAACTGCTTCACAAATAATTCAAAAGGATTTTCTTAAGGAAGCTGAATGAGCTACAAGAGAATACAGACAGAAAATCTAACAAAATCAGGAAAACACTGTAAGACTATCTACAACATTTTTCAATGGAAACCTGCAGGCCAGAAGAGAGTAGAATGATATATTCAATGTACTGAAAGAAAATGTTGCCAGCCAAGAACACTTTAAAATGTGAAACTGTCCTTTAAGAATGAAAGGTAAAGACTTTCCTAGACAAACAAAAAATGAGGGGAGCTCATCCCCACTAGACCTGCCTTACAGTAAGTGCCAGAGTTCTTCAAGTTAGAATGAGAAGATGCTGAACAACAACATAAAAGCATATGAAAGTATAAATCTGAATGCTAAAGGTAAACATAAAGACAAACACAGAACATTATAATTCTGTAATGGTAGTAAATAAATCACTTTTATTACTAGTATATAAATTAGAAGACAGAAGTAGTCAGAATAACTATAAAGACAAACTTATTGATAGGAACACAATACAGAAAGTAAAATGTGACATCAATTACATAAGTATGAGGTGGGGGGAGGTAAAATGTGGAGTATCTAAAGACAGCCGAAGTTTGTTATTAGCTTAAAATAGACTGCTATAACTATAAAATGTTTTATGTGAATACCACAATAATCACCCACAAAAAATGCACAATAGATTAAAAAGCTAAAGAGAAAGGAAAGCACACCACTGCCAAAAAAAGAAAAAAAAAAACACAAAAAAAAAAACCCACAAAGAAAGAAAATGAGAGAAAGGAAGAAGAGAACTACAAAACACACAGAAATCAATGAACAATATGGCAAGAATAAGTTCTTACTTATCAATAATTATTTTAAAGTTAAATGGACTAAAATTCCTAATCAAAAGAAATAGAGTCACTGAATGAATTAGGGGAAACAAGACTCAACTATATGCTGTTTACAAGAAAATCAATTTAGATTTTAAAATATGCCTGGGCTTTCTGAAAGGGCAGTGGTGGAGAAAGATATTCTATGCAAAGAGTAGAAGTGGCTATACATGTATCAGGAAAAATGGACTATAAGTCAAAAACTGTCACAAGAGACAAAGGCCATTACAATAAAATGGCTAATTCAATAGGAAGACAGAACAACTACACATATATATGCACCCAACTTCAATGCACCTAAATATATAAAGCAAACATGGACAGATATGAAGAAAGAAATAGACAGCAATATGATAATAGCAATTCAATACTCCACTTTTTTTTAGTGGATAGATCAACCAAACAGAAAATGAAAAGAAGTGAACAACATTACAGACCAAATGGACCCAACAGACACACAGAATTTCCCCAACAGCAGAAGAATACATGTTCTTCTCAAGTGAAAATGAAGCACTCTTCAGGATAGATCCTATGTTAGGTAACCAAAAAAGTCTTAAAAAATTTAAAAGATCAAAATAATATCAAGTATCTTTATCACAAAGGAATGAAACAGTAAGTAATCAAGTAAAAGTATCAACTACTTACTGTTAAGTAATCGATAACAGTAAGAAAACAGAAAAATCACAAATAGATAAAAACTAAACACACTCGAACAATCATTAGGTCAAAAAGGAATTAAAAGAGAAATTTTAAAAACAAGACAAACAAAAAACAGAAATTACTAAAATTTGTGGAATGTAGCAAGAGCAGTACAAAAAGAGAAGTTCATGGTGATAATGCCTACATTTAAAAAGGAATACACTGGCTGGGTACAGTGGCTTATGACTATAATCCCAGCACTTCGGGAGGCAGGAGAATTGCTTGAGCTCAGGAGTTCAAAATCAGCCAGGGCAACCCAGCGGGACCGTGTGTCTACAAAAAATTTTAAAAATTAGCCGGGTGTGGTGGCACATGCCTGTAGTCTCAGCTACCTGGGACGTTGAAGCAGAAAGAGTGCTTGATCCCAGGAGTTTAAAGAAGCAGTGAGATGTGATCATGCCACTGCATTCCAGCCTGGGCAACAGAATGAGACCTTGTCTTAAAAAATAAGAAAAAGAAAGAAAACTCAAATAACCTACCATTATACTTCAAGTAACTAGAAAAAGAACAACAAACTAAGCCCAAAATTAGCAGAAGGAAAGAATAAAAATTAGAGCAGAAATAAATAAAAGGGAGAATAGAAAAACAATACAAAAAGGAGTTTTTTGAAAAGATAAAATCAACAAACTCTTAGCTAGACTAAGAAAAAAGAAGATTCACATAAAATCAGAAAAAATAGATATTACAACTATGAACAACTATACACATGATGTATACTTAATAAAATATTGGCAAACAGAATTCAACAGCACACTGAAAGAATCATACACTATGGTCAAATGGCATGCAAGGATGGTTCAACATATACAAATCAATCAACAGGATGAAAGATAAAACCACATGATCACTTTAGTAAACGTGGAAAAAGCATCCGAAAAAATTCAACATCTATTCATAACAAAAACTCTCAACAAAATAGGTATAGAAGAAACTTATATAAACACAATAAAGACCACATATGAAATGCCCACTGCTAACATAATAAGCAATAGAGAAAAGCCAAAAACACTTTCTCTAAGATCCAGAACAAGGCAAGGATGCCCACTCTCACCACTTCCATTCAACCTAGTATTGGAAGTCCTAGCCAGAAGAATTAGAAAGAAAAAGAAATAAAAGGTGTCCAACAGGAAAGGAAAAAATAAAACTCTCCCTGTTTGCAGATGACATAATCATACACATAGAAAACCCTACAGGTTCCACAAAAAAGTTTTAAAACTAATAAACAAATTCAGTAAAGTTGCAGGATACAAAAATTAGTGGTGTTTCTATACATAATGAGCTACTCAAAAAGGAAATTATAAAAACAATCCCAGTTACAATAGCAAAAAAAAAGAATACTTAGAAATAAACAAAAAGAGGTGAAAGATTTATACACTGAAAATTAATAGTGATGAAGGAAATGAAAGAAGACACAGATAAATGGAAAGACATCCCATTTTTGTGGATCAGAAGAATTAATATTGTTAAAATGTCCATCCTATCCAAAAGATCCACAGATTCAAAGCCATCACTATCAAAATCCCAATGCCATTCCTTAAAAAATTACCAAAAAAGGCTGGGCATGGTGGCTCACACCTGTAATCCCAGCACTTTGGGAGGCCAAGGCGGGTGGATCATGAGGTCAGGAGTTCAAGACTAGCCTGACCAACATTGTGAAATGCCATCTCTACTAAAAATACAAAAAAAATTAGCCAGGCATAGTGATGTGCACCTGTAATCCAGCTACTCAGGAGGCTGACACAGGATAATCGCTTGAACCCAGGAGGCGGAGGTTGCAGTGAGCCAAGATCATGCCACTGCACTCCAGCTTGGGCAACAGAGTGAGACTCCATCTCAAAAAAAAAAAAAAAAATCCTAAAACTCATATGAAATCACAAAGACCCAGAATAGCTAAAGAAATCTTGATCAAGAAGAAGAAAGAACAAAGCTGGAGGTATCACATTTGCTTATTTCAAAATATATTACAAAACAACAGTAATCAAAATGGTATAGCATTGGCATACAGACAGACATATCGACCAGTGGAACAGAATAGAGAGCCCAGAAATAAGCCCACACATTATGGTCAACTGATCTTCAACCAGTGTGCCAAGAACATACAATGAGGAAAAGATATTCTCTTCAATAAATGGTGGTGGACAAACTGGATACCCACATGCAGAAGAAAGAAATTTGTCCCTTATCTCACACCATATGCAGAAGTCAACTCAAAATGAATTAAAGACTTAAATGTAAGAGCTCAAACCATAAAACTACCAGAAGGAAAAAGGAAAAAAAGTTTCTTGACATTGGTCAGGGCAATGACTTTTGGGATATGACACCAAAAACCAAGGCAACAAAAGCAAAAATAGGTAAGACTATATCAATCTAGAAAGATTCTGCACAGCAAAGGAAACAATCAACATAGTGAAATGGCAACTGACAGAATAGAAGAAAATACTTACAAACCATGTATCTAATATGGGGCTAATATACAAAATATATTAAAAACTCAGTAACAAAAATTTAAAAAATGAAAACAAACAAAATAACCTAATTAAAAAGTGAGCAAGAGACCTGAACAGGCATTTCTCAAAAGAAGATATACAAATGGCCATCAGGTATATAAAAAATGTTCAACATCACTAATCATCAGGGAAACACAAGTCAAAACCTCAATGAGGTATCACTTCATACCTGCCAGAATGGCCATTATCAATAAAACGTAAGTTAACTTTTCACTAGGATGCAGGGAAAAAGGGACTCTGTACACAGAAAATAAATTGGTACATCTATTATGGAAAGCAGTATGAAGGTTCTTCAAAAGATTCAAAATAGAATTACTGTATGATCCAACAACACCACTTCAGAGTATATATCCAAAGGAAATGAAACCTGTATCTCAAAGAGATATCTGTACTCCCATGCTCACTATAGCATTACTCACAATAGCGAAGATATGGAAACAACCTAAATGTCCACTGCAGAGAATGGATAAACTGAGGTGTTTGTGTATATATATACGTGTGTGTGTGTGTGTGTGTGCATATATATATAAATAGAATATTATTCAGCTTTGAAAAAGAAGGAAATCTTGCCATTTGTGACAACACAGACAATGCTGGAGGACATTACGCTAAGTGAAATAAGCCAGACATGGAAAGACAAATACTGCATGATCTCTCTTATATGTAGAATTTAAAATAGTTGAACTCGTAGATGCACAGAATTAGAATAGTGGTTGCTAGAGGTTGGGGAGTGGAGGAAATGGGGAGATATTAGTCAAAGGGTACAAGTTTCAGGTATGCAGTATGAATAAGTTCTGGGGATCTAATGTACGTATAGTTAATACTGTATTAAATACTTGAAATTTGCTTAGAGGGGAGATATTAACTGATCTCACAACACATGCCAAAAAATGGTAATGGTGAGGTGATAGAAATGTTAAGTAGCTTGATTGTGGTGATAATTTCACAAAACACCAAGTTGTACAAGAAATATATATTATTGATATTTGTCAATTACATGCCAATAAAGCTAAAAAATAAAAAGATCGTTCCAGGCAACAATACGATTTGTGGTGGGAAGGGAAAAAAATGAGTGACATCACAATGATGGTAAAGAAAGGAGAGCCTATAGAACCTAAATCACCTTAGTGGGTCTTCCTTTACATATAAGGGCAGTTTGCAAATCAGGGACTCAACCCAAAACTTTCAAAACATCAACTGTTTAAAGAATTCTACCACTAGAAATCTATGCAAATATCATATTAGAAAGGGCCTACTACTCTTTCCAGGCACTATTTCTTCTCTATAACTAAGCTCTCAAAACATAAAGAAAATCTTACTCCCCACCATACATATTCAAATGCTCCAAAGGTAACTGGAGTCTTGCAGCCATTCTCTGTAAGCATGAAAACCAAGCTATGAGAGAATATTGAGAGAATATTGCTTATTCTAGAACGGCAAGCCTGAATACTGGTGTCTCCACTCCCTTTCCTAGCTGATGTTTATATATTGGTGCCAATGCTTGCATCTTTTTACTTACCCACCAGAGACTCTATCCAACCTTATGGGCTTTGTATTTGGATATAAATTACTGGCTGCCACACTCCAAAAATTTCCTGAATGATGAGCCTAACATTGTCCTTAAGAAGCTCTTTTGGATCCATGGTTGTAACCATGTTCCAAACTAACTTCATGGTTCATAACTTCATCTAAAAATGTAAGAATTTTCACATCTCTAGCATGTACCCACAATCCTCTCATATGGTAAATAACATAAACCAGTGGTCCCTAAATTTTGAAATTTGTGGACCAGTAAAATTCCACCCCCCCGCCCAATATCTATCTGCATTTTCGTCTTGATAAGACACATTCAAAAAAAAAAAAAAAAACAAACCTGTAACTACTCACATTCTCCATCAATTCATAAAGGGACATTAAATACCATACATTGGAAAAACTATAATCTTATAATAAAGGACAATGTTTTGAATTGAAGGAATTTAACTTAATAAAAAACTCATGGTAGTATACTCATTTTTTTCATCTACTTACAGAACTAGGAAAACACGACAGAAACCAGTAACAGTCCACAAACTATACATTTGAAAAGAATAAACATTTATTTTAAACATGATATACACAAGTTTATATAACACATGTGTATTATAAATACCTCCCACTCTTCCAGCCAGAGTTCACCATTTTCCCCAATTCTGTTTACTCATTCCATTGTTTTATCACATATCTATCCCTATTGCCTATAATGCATTGGTAAGTTTTACTTGTTTTTAAACTTTACATAAATGTCTTAACTTTAATTTGTTTCATAAATTCTTCCATGTTGATTCCTGTAGCTTTAAGGCATTCATTTCATTACTGTATGGTATTCTATTGTATGAATATATTGTAATATTTATTCATTCCACTCATGACAAACATTTAGGTTTAGGTTTTTTCAGGTGTTTTTCTTCTATTACCAACAATTCTGCTGGTACATGTGTGAGAGTATTCCTAGAAGCATAAAAACAAAGGATTAGAGTTTATCTTTAACTTTGCTACGTAATGCCAAACTATTTTTCAAAAATGGTTCTACAATTATGCTTCCATCCGTTGTAAATGGGAATTCATATGGTTTCATATCCTTACTGACACCTGTAATTATCAGACTTGAAAAATTTTTTTGATGTGGTGGGTGGGTATGAAATAGCAATTCATTACTATTTGGTGATTAACTACATTTGGTGATTCTTAATGATGTTGAGCATCATTTCACATTTATTGGCCATCCGTGTTACCTCTTCTGTGAGGTATCTATTCATGTCTTTTGGACATCTTTCTGGTGAACTTTTTGGTCTTTTTGGTTAATCCATAGGAGTACTTAACTTTCTCTGGATATTAATCCTTTGTTAGTTACATGCACTGCAACGCATCTCTACTCCCACCCTTGCCTGGTTCTGCTTTTCTTCAAGAGTATCTTGACTCTTCTTTGCTCTTTGCTTTCCCTAAAGAGTTAAGAATGGTCTTATCAAGTACTTTGAAAAAATCCTGTTGAGATATGGATTCAAAATGCATTGAACCTATAAAATCAATTAGAAGTGATGTCATGCTGGAAAAATGTTGAATTTTCCTATCATAAACATGGTCTATTTATTTAGAATACATAATCTTAGTGTTACACTTTCCCACATAAGATAATTTCATGTCTCTTATTAGATTTACTGTTGTGTATCTTATTTTCTGTTATTTTAAGTAGGGTATCTTGAATCACATTTTGCTAACCGCTTGTTATAGGCACACAGAACTGCAGTTAACATAAATTAAGTAAAACTTCTTTTTTTATATTTATTTTTTTTTGAGACGGAGTCTTGCTCTGTCGCCCGGGCTGGAGTGCAGTGGTGCGATCTCGGCTCACTGCAAGCTCTGCCTCCTGGGTTCACGCTATTCTCCTGCCTCAGCCTTTCGGGTAGCTGGGACTACAGGCACGCACCAAATTTTTTGTATTTTTAGTAGAGACGGGGTTTCACCGTGTTAGCCAGGATGGTCTCGATCTCCTGACCTCGTGATCCGCCCACCTCGGCCTCCCAAAGTGCTGGGATTACAGGCATGAGCCACTGCGCCCGGCCCAGTAACTTCTTAATAACTTTATTTTTTTTGAGGCAGGGTCTCACTCTGTCGCTCACGCTGGAGGGCAGTGGTGCGATTACGGCTCACTGCAACATCGACCTTCCTGTACTCAAGCAATTCTCCCACCTTAGCCTCCCAAGTAGCTGAGACTACAGGTGTGTGCCACCATGCCCGGCTAACTTCTTAATAATTTTAATGATTTCTGTGTCAATTAGGGGGTCTGTATAGAACAGTTATCAGTTTGTTTCTTCCTTTACTTTTTATTCACTGGCAAAATTTGAAATATTTGAGATGAAGTGTAAATAGTCCACATCTTTTTCTCCTTCTAGATTCTAACTTCACATGGTTAGGAAAGATCAAGTCTATTCCTAGTTTGCTAAGAGGTTTTATCGTGAGTAGATGTTAAAATTTTCAAATATGTTTTCTTTATTAGTAGGATGATAACAGTTTTCCTTCTTTGTTAAAGTGTTAAGTGGAAATCATAGATTTTCTAATATCAAACCCATCCTTGCACTCCTGGAACAACCCTGATGTGAGTACAATGTTTACCTTGCTAGATTCAGTTTGCTAATAATTTTTGAACTTCTGCATCTAGGTTCATGAACAAGAAATGTCTTATAATTTTTTTCTCTTGCAATGTCCTTGCCTGCTTCTCATATAAAAGCCTGATTTAAGGAATGTTTCTTTTTTCATTTTATCAGTTCTAAGATTTCACCAACTACAGGCTATATTCCTGACTTCAGGGAGCTCATAAAATACAGGGGGAGGTAGAGAGATTGATGGCAATTATAAGATGTATAGCACACAGGCCGGACGCGGTGGCTCACGCCTGTAATCCTAGCACTTTGGGAGGCCGAGGCGTGCAGATCACGAGGTCAGGAGTTCGAGACCAGCCTGGCCAATATGGTGAAACCCCATCTTTACTAAAAATACAAAAATTAGCTGGGCATGGTGGCGCACGCCTGTAATCCCAGCTACTCAGGATGCTGAGGCTGGAGAATCGCTTGAACCCAGGAGGCGGAGGTTGCAGTGACCCAAGATCATGCCACTGCATTCCAGCCTGGGTGACAGAGTGAGACTCCATCTCCAAAAAAAAAAAGATATACAGCACACATTCCAAACTCAGAATGATTTAAAAAAACTGTTTAACAATGACAATGACCAAGAGAGATTGTAAAACACCATCAATTTAAGATTCAACTCAATTTCAGAGATGACAGAATATGTATGTGCTGGGGGGGAGAGTGTTTTTATAATCAATGAAATGCAGTACTAATGTGAAATTAACTTTTTTTTTCCCTAAAGGCTTGGTAGGATTTCTTTGTAAACCTGAGTTTCATGTTTTCTTTGTAAAAGTAATCTGTATTACTAATTAGGTTACTTTAAAGATTATAAAAATCACTAGAATTTTCTAATTATGGAGTCAGTTTTGGGAAATCATCTTTCCAGAAATCTGTTCATTTCATTAAGTTTTTGAAATTTATTGGCTTAAAGTTGTTTATAATATCTTTTAAACATCTACTTGTATTTTTAGTAGTGTCCCCTTTCATTCCTAATGTTTCTTTTTCCCCTTAAGCTTGCCAAAGGTTTGGCAATTTTATTAGCCTTTACAAACAACCATCATCTTTCCTGATCTCAACCGTGTCTTGCCTTCTATTTAACTTATTATCTTTATTATTATTTCCTTCCCTGTTTACTTTGGGTTTATTCTATTATTCTTTTTCTAGTTCATTACTTCTGAGCCTTTCTTCTTGCCAAATATCAGCATTAAGGCTATTATTTTTTAGATTTCCTGCTTGGGAATTGTGGGGCCTCCTTAATCAGACAGTTGTTGTCTTTCAAGAATTCTGAAAGATCCTCAGCATTATCTCTTTTAAAAATGACTCTCACCCATTAAATTTCATTCTGTAACTGATAGTTCCAACTGATGCAGACTTTATACAGCTGCACAGTAGGTACCTCATGTGGATTCTCTCTGATAATGGTTCGTTATCCCATGTATTGATGATTTTTTTTTCACATCACCGCCAGCATCTGGTGGTGACGGTATTTTAGATTTTAAGCTACTCTTTCTTACAGGTGCACAATGGCATCTCATTTTAATTTTTTATTGATTTTAAATTATGAGCTCATATACACTTTTTTGAAGTCTGTGTTTAAAATACTCTTCTCTAAAGAAGATTTGTGTCAGTTCTTCCAGGCACTTGTGTATACTAATAACCCAAACTGTTTTAAACTAAACTGAAGGGTGTTTCTGCCACAGAGATAATATGAATTTTGACCCCAAACTCATATAGATATGTGCTTGTGTTTAGAATTCCTTAAGGAAGACTCTCCCCTCCCATCATTCACCTAGAATCAAGACCAAGACAGGCAAACATAGTCTTCCTCTGTGGGTATGTTATCCAGTTCATTAACTAAGTATGTTACCCTTCAGGACCTCTAATTTTATGAGGAGAATCTTCAATCCAAATTTCCATCATGAATGGGCCACAGTCTTTTACTCCTTTCTCTTGCTAAAACTCAAGCTTTAGACCTTCAGAAATTAGCAGATGCTGGCTCCAGAGCTCATCACCTCTAGAGTCCCACTTTCTCAATAATTCTGCCCCTCCTGTTAATTCCCTTATTTTACTGACAATTCACATTGTAAATTTCTAAGACATTTTACTTCGTATTTTGATGTTCTTACTAGAAGGATTTTCTCTGAACATCTACTTTGCTATGTTACCGGAACTGAAAGTTCACTTACATTAAGCTTTCATATTTCCTTATAATGTTTCCCTACTTCTTTCCCCTATATTCCCAATTACAAATTAAACTCATGTGGGCAGGAGCTGCGAAAATCATCTTTGCACTTGCTTTCTACTACAGGACTATTTACAAGCAGGCTAAATGAAAGCCAGCTTGAAAGAGGAGACTCGGAAAATACTGAATTCCCCAGGGGATATTGGGCCATCTGTCAAAAACAACCTTCCTTTACCTGGAAAGAGATCAACTTGCTAAGATTTCATTGTTTCATTCTTAAATAAAATTTATGTATGTTCAAAGTTACAACAACCAAAAAAAAGAAAAAATTCTATGAAGCTGTTTACTTTCTCTCAAAAATTATACAAATATTACTTAACAATTCTACTGATATTACTTGGCTACATATTTATTAAAAATACAGAAAGTCCTCTCTAGGCCTCAGGTAACAAAAACAAAATTGTAGTAGTCACTCTACAGATAAAACTTTTACCACTCTTGCTAAAAAGGAGATTTCAATCTGTCCGACTTGCAAAACATAGAAGGCTAAATCCCAACAGAAAAGAGCTAAGAAACGAATACAGGTAATAGTTGATCATTTTTTAATGTTATATTAAGTTAGAAAATATATAAAAGAACATTTTTTCAAGGAAAAAATACTCCTTATTTGTGACATCTTAAAATCAAAACGATTGAACCCATGGAGATACAGAGTAGAAGGATGGTTACTGGAGGCTGGGAAGAGTAGTGAGAGGGTGGGGTGGGGAAAGCTGGGTACAATTAATAGGTACAAAAAAATAGCATGAATGAATACAGCCTAGTATTTGATAGCATAACAGGGTGACTATATTCAATAATAATTTAATTGTACATTTTAAAGTAACTAAAACAGTATAATTGTCTGTAACACAAAGGATAAATGCTCGAGGAAATGCATAACATATTTTCCATGATGTGATTATTAGGCATTGCATGCCCGTATAAAAACATCTAATGTACTCCATAAATATTTATACCTACGGTGTACCCACAAAAATTAAAAATTATAAAAAAAATTCTTTGGTGTTCTTAATGTTCACCTTTCTGCTTTGTTAAAGAAGCAATTAATAAGGCCTGGCAAGAATAAGACAGCTGCCCCCCATCTTTGTAAAGATACTTAAAGCTGAATTATTCATTCTTACTTTTCAATAAATGCTTTCAAAGTATTTCAGTTTCTCCTGTAGGAATATAGGGACAGTTGAACAAAGATACCATAACATTTTATAAGAGGTTTAAAAAAAGATTTTATTTTTATATCCTGAATTTGCCAAATATTATATTCTCTTTCATTATTCAATAGGTATTTTCATAGTTCTATGAAGCAACTACCCAAAGACAAGGAACTTCAAAACAGAAAACAACCTATTTTAAAAAATAACTTGAAATCTAAATTACAGATATTTAATGCATTAAGGATTTTAAAACTCAGAAGAAAATTAGCATAATCTGTAACTATACTATTTCTAAAGAAAACAACCTCTGGCTACAAACCAAAGCGCAGCATTTTGCGGGGAAATTAAAGATAATGGAGGGGTGGGTCTAACTACAAGCCCTCCTTCAGGTAAAACAATTTTCCAAAATATAACATATTCAAGAACACATTTGTTATATGTGTACAGTCCCACATATGTTCAGAATTGATACTAGAAATGTCTTAAAAAGACAGGAGGAACTGCTTCAATTCATGGAGGAAAGTGATTTCTAGGTCTTTCTTATCTGTGAACCACTTAAATGAAGGTACTCCATGTTAGTCACCTGAGATTATACCAGTAATGTGTAAACGCTGTCACCCTGGGAAATCTGGTACAGTTATCTTCACATTAGTAAATTGTATGAAAGAAAATCTCCTTTGAAGTTTTCTATGAAGTAGTGGATATTGACATCATATTTTTAGTGCTGCTAGAGCATTTAAAGTGAAGGGACTTTGCAGGTTTAAGAGAACGTACTAAGGGATAAGAGACACAAAACTAAAAATAGATATTTTAATTTGAGCCTAGCTAAACCAAGCATAGTCTGTTAATTTTGATAAAACTGATTAAGCAGTTTAAAGTTTTTGTTTTAAAAGTTTTAAAATTTTAAACATTTAAAAATTAGTTTGAAATGGACTCATTTGTAAGTTTTAGTAAAGCAATATTATATATTCTCTCACAAAGCACTATAACTGAAAGATGGTTTTTTAAAAATAAAAACATACAAAATAGCTTTTTACAACCAAGAATGAGAGTAGCTACAAGGTAAGTTATAGTATTTCATTAAGCTTTGATAATAATCTCAAACATGACACAGAAGAATGTGTGTCATGTTTGCCTATATGCCCATGAGATGAGCTATAGTTTAGTCTCCAGGCTCCTTTGGCATTGTCCTTAATTAAAAGCAGAGGAGGAAAGGGTAACGAGCCTAATTAATCTACATTTCTGTCTTCTTTTTCATTTTTTTGAGACAGAGTCTTGCTCTGTCACCCAGGCTGGAGTGCAGTGGCGCGATCTTGGCTCACTGCAACCTCTGCCTTCCAAGTTCAAGTGATTCTCCTGCCTCAGTCTCCCCAGTAGCTGGGACTATGGGCATGCACCATCATGCCTGGCTAATTTTAATATTTTTAGTAGAGATGGTTTCACCATGTTGGCCAGGCTGGTCTCAAATTCCTGACCTCAGGTGATCTGCCCGCCTTGGCCTCCCAAAGTTCTGCTATTATAGGCATGAGACACTGCACCCGGCCCTTACATATCTTTCTTAATAAACAATTGAAATACGTTCGGCTCAAATAAATCAAAACAAATACCATCCTCTTTAAGAGACTATAATTTTACTTAAGGTAAAATTATTTTAAAGTAAACTGATACTAAGCCTTTGAATAAGGAACACAATCTGGAAAATACATAATTTTTTGAATAATCTAATTCACCATAATCTAAACATAAAACAAACAAAAATGTATTTTGATGTGTGTGGGGTAAGGAGAGTCAGTCTCCCCAGCTCTTAAAAAAAATCCTAAAACAACAGAACAAAACCAGAGTGCAAAAAACTTTAGAACAGCTTTTAAAGAATGATGAGCTACATTAAGTTGGTATGAGTCAATATACATAACAGAGATTCAGCCAGAAACATGAATGAGAATAGATGAAATTCTTAAATTGATGGTAAGCAATCATTCATTTATTATGCATGTAATTTAAGGCATTTAACTCTCTTTACAACACTGCTTGAAGAAATCAAACATACCTATTATAATAACAATATAAAGCAGCACATCGTGAAATCCCCAAAGCAGTGATATAAGAATTTTGAAAACTGAGATAACAGTATCACCTAAGAAAGCCTTACAAAAGAGAACAGATTTAAACTACACCTTCTAGAATGAGAACTATTTGGATAAGCAAGTAGAAAGGAGAAGCATATTCCACAATAGAAGACCAGCACAAATAAAAGTACAGTCTCACTGGGAAACAGTGAAGAAAGCTATCTAGCTGGGTCCATGATGATGAGAAACACAAGATGAAATTGGAAGAGTACAGTAAAATCAGACATACTAAGAACCTTGACTACCAAAGATATGGAAGCCTAAATTTATGCTCTCAATTGCTGGTTTCCACTTGCTGGTCCAGATGTTGCTACATCAGACACACTTGGAGAGCTTTATAAACACATTATGTTACTGAGCCTCACCCTTAGAGATTCTGAAAGAGTGGAGTGAAATCTATATCTAAGCAAAGCTTCCAGGTGACTCAGATACAGCCAGATGTAGGTGCTACTGCTCTAAGCAACAGTAAGCCACTGCCTTTTTGAGAATGAGAGGGACATAAATGTAGCCATCTCACTAGATTTTTTATAGTTAAAAGCTTTAATAATAAAAAGTGGTACTTTCACTTAAAATTTTATATTTCTCTTTTATTCATATTATTCCCCTCAGAGATCTACTTCATAGGATCCATGTGTTCTCTGGTCATACACACCTATAAGAACCCTGAACCCATCATAATCTCACCAAAATATGTAAAAAATAATTTTTTGTTTGGTTGTTTTGTTAAGAAAGATGAACTGGTATGTTGGAGGGCAAGGTTCTAATAGCAGTTAGGAGGCTGTGGTACTACTCAGTAATGCAGGCATAAAATGATAGAGATCTAACCAAGATGGTAAAAGCAAGAATAAAAATCAAGAGATAAATCAGAGCCTTGACACTTTATAACTTCTAAAAGAAAACACAGAAAGTATCCTTTGCAACTTTAGAGTAGGCAAAACTTTAATAGGAAAAAAGTTTGAATCATAGAAAAAACTGATAAATTGGGCATCAATGAAATTAAAAACATCTGCTCTTAGAAAGAAAGCATTAAGAAAATAAGAAAGCATGCCAAGACTGGAAGAAAGTACTCTCAATACACATGGCTATCAAAATGATATTAAAATGTATTAAAGAACCTTTAAAACATAATAATACAAACAAGACAATTTTCAAATGGGCAAACATATGAAATGATACTTTGCAAAAAGAAGATGTAAAAGACAGCCAATGAGCATATGAGATGCTCAAACATCATCAGTAATGAGGGAAATGTAAACTGAAACCACAATATACCACTAAACACCTACTGGAATGACTAAAATAAAAAAGATCAAGGATGTAGAGCCACTGGACTGCTCACACACTGCCTAAGAGGAATGTAAGAACGGTCCAACTACTTTGGAAAATGGCTTGGCCATTTCTTATAAAGTGAAACAAACACTCGCCATATGATTCAGCAATTGCACTCCTAGGTACTACCCCCAAAAAATATATATCTCCAAAGCATTGTATACATAATGGAATTCTATCAAAATACTCGAGTCAAAGTTTGAAAAACTTGAACCTCCAAAAATATGACAAAATTGACTGGAACTTAAAAAGTCTGAGTTTAAGTTCAAATTTTAGCTCTATTACATACTATATAGACTTGTAAACCTTACCAACTGCTCAGTTTCCTCATTTGTAAATGGGGGGAATAATGATTTATATACCATAAAGTCCTCGTAAGAATTCCATGAGCTAATGCATATAAAAGCCCTCAGAGACATGAGGACCTTTAAATGTTATACACTATATTATCAATAAGCTTTTGGAACTCTAATTCTTTCCATTCAGAAGCTAAAATGCTGATCATGAGTACTTGAGATAAGGCAGATACATCAGAGGTTTTCTGGACATTGGTTTATCTCCTCCAGCAGTTAATCTTCACCATGACCAAAAGCTAACAGATAATCTTATTTCAAACAAACCTCCTACACATGAAAACTGTGATATGGAATTTCAGTGGATAAACCAGAGGAAGGTATTTTGCTTTACAAAAAGCCAATGACTTTAACAAAGAAGTACATCTATTATGTAATTTACTCTAAAAATATTAATTTATTCATAAACTTACCTAGGAACATTTAAGTGCAAATACAGATATGACTAACACCGTGGCTGCTTTAAATTAGAGGGTTATACATGGGCCATCCATACTAAAAGAAGTTCTAAATGAGCCTCTAAAAGATACTGAAGTATAGCAAAGCCTAAAATGTCAGCCTTCAACCCAAATGGAATCATTTTTTATTTAAAATACTGATGACAGTAATGATAATAATTATTATTATTATATCAGCTATCATGTGTGGTTATCATCTACCAGGTGCTAGGCTTTATATACATATTAATTCATTTTAAACCTTAATAAAATCCTATGTGCTAAATACTATTATCTTCACTTTACCAATGACTGAAACACAATGAATATATTAAAATCCATGAGTTCCTCATGATATTAAAAAAACTTAAAAGGCAAAAAGAATTTGTCACCACTGGAAGTAGACTTCACATTACGCCTTCAATCAAAAAATTAATACTTTGCAGTAAACAAATACCCACACAGCCTACCTTTTCTGTAGGAACTAACTATATTTCACATTTACCAAGTAACCCTAAGTGATGATCTCATCTTTAAAGATTTCATTAACACATATAACAAGAATGACAGAATTATAAAATCACCATTTTTCAACTCCTAATATTGTAACTGATTCAGTTAATGATCATCAAAGGATTCAAACATCTTTCAGTAAAAAGTTGATGGGGGACACGATTTTTGCAAGGTGCCAAATATATCATCTTTATCTTCACTTTCAAGTCACAAAGAATGAAAAGATGCAACTTTCAATGAAGAGAATCAGGCTATCCTCACCTAAATCTACCAATCTTGTATCACTAGCAGCAGGAAAATCAGATATTAAGTGAATTCTTATGTGATGCAGCATGAAGTACTACACACTCCCTACAAAGCATTCTTGCCAAAAATGCTCTAGCTAGATATAATCGAGCCTTTGCATTTAACTTCTAGTTTACAGAAAATATAGAAGATACAGAAACAAATTAAGTAATACCGCAAAGATGTAATCAAACAATCTAAAAAAGTCAAACACTCTATAGGACATTGGCCTAGATCCATTTTTTTTTTTTCCTGAGATGGAGTTTCACTCTTATTGCCCAGGCTGGAGTGCAATGGCGCGATCTCGGCTCACTGCAACCTCCGCCTCCCAGGTTCAAGTGATTCCCCTGCCTCAGCCTCTCGAATAGCTAGGATTACAGGTGCCCACCACCACACCTGGCTAATTTTTTTGTATTTTTAGTAGAGATGGGGTTTCACCATGTTGGCCAGGCTGGTCTCGAACTCCTGACCTCAGGTAATCCACCCACCTTGGCCTCCCAAAGTGCTGGGATTACAGGCATGAGCCACTGCACCCGCTCAGCCAAGTTTCTTAAAACCGTCAAAGACACAAAAGAAAACAAAAGTAAACAAGGAGACTCTTTAGGATTAAGGACGTAATGACATAACCAAATAAGATGTATGGACTTTATTTGGTTTCAGCAAGCCTACTGTAGAAAGATTTGGGGAAAACTAGGCAAAATTTAAATACAGACTAGGTGTTAGGTTATGTTAAGCAATTATCATCAGTTTTGTTAGATGTAATAAAGGTTTTATGGTTACATAAGAAAATGTGCTCATTTTTTAGAGACACATTAAGTATTTTGGGGTACGTCATGAAGTCTGTAATTTACTCTAAATATTCACGCTGTACTCTAAATAAATGAAACAAACAAAACAAAAGGTTAATAACTCCTTACATCTACACAGTGGGTATATTAGTGTTCACTGTACTCTTTTTTTAGCTTCCCTGTTTGCCTGAAAACATTCATAATAAATATAAACAAGTGTAGTTTTAATTATTAGTAACTAACCCTTTTGTTGGTTCATTAACTCCTAAGTTAAAGAATTCCTCTAAATATTCTAGTGCACAGATACATGCACTAGAGAAACCATGCAGAGAAACCATATCTATTATAGCCAAAATTCTGATGTATAGTGCAAAAAAAAACCAGGTCGGTTGCATTGTTTCAGAATTTTATCTTAATGAAGCTTGTTTATACCAGAGTGTGTATCATATATTGTTTTTCAGGTCTTCCAAAAAGCATTTTGGCAACAAAAATGCTAACTTTTCAAAAATGCAATCGACAACTAAGCAATATATGTTATAGTAATTATTTTCATCTTGTTACATAAATTTTTATAGTTCCTACCACGCTATATGAAAGTGTTTCCATCTAACATATGACTAGATAAACATTTTCTATTGAAGTAAAGTAGAGGACGGGTGCGGTGGCTCACGCCTGTAATCCCAGCACTTTGGGAGGCCAAGGTGGGCGGATCACAAGGTCAAGAGATCAAGACCATCCTGGCCAACATGGTGAAATCCCGTCTCTACTAAAAATACAAAAATTAGCTGGGCATGGTGGCATGCGCCTGTAATTCCAGCTACTCAGGAGGCTGAGGCAGGAGAATCGCTTGAACCCAGGAGACGGAGGTTGCAGTGAGCTGAGATCGCGCCACTGCACTCTAGCCTGGCGACAGAGCAAGACTCTGTCTCAAAAAATAAAGAAAGAAAGTAGAAAATGATCATGTAACTTACTATTTACAAGGTAGTACTCATTTGAAAAGTTACTAAAGCCAAATTTCAAAAGATAATTCATAAAGTTACATCAAAACTGACTAATTACAAAATATGATAGAACTCTAAATTTAATTTTTTAAAATACTCAATAACCTAAGTATACATTAACTTTCAAAACACCAAATTTCATTTCTCAGTTTTAAAAGCAGAAGTCCTTCCACCACAGCTATGAGTAGTACCACAGGAGATTTCCGTACATTTGATTAAATAAACTTCAGCTGAGGAGCAGAATCCATTATACAAAACTTATCAATTATGAATTAGAAACTGTGATCCCTGAACTTCTGGGAGTACCCAAAGACCCTTCTAGAGGGTCTGCAAGGTGAAAACTAGTTTCATAATACTTTTTCATTATGTTGCCATTTTCATTGATGGCACAAAAGCAATCTTGGGTAAAACTGCTGGCAACTTAGCACAAATCAAGGCAGAGGCACCAAACTGTAGTAGTAGGCACTGAATTCTTCAGTCATGCACTCACAGAAGAATGACAGTTTCACTTACAGATGTCCTTGATGAAGAAGTAAAAATTATTGCTCTTGAACCTTTAGCACGTAAGATTTTAATATTCTGTGCAACAGAATGAGAAGCGTACATAAAGCCCTTCTCTGTACTATATTTTTTAATGTGTCAACACTTGGAAGATCTGCATAATTCAGTGAGCAAATATTTTCCAAATGACTAATGCATGATGTTACAAAATCATGCATGAGTAAAGAGCCATTCAAAATTCAAGAGTGAATTTTAACAGAGTATGAAAAGTGTACTGATAGCGTTTCAGATTCCAGATTGCAATTAACATTAAGAAAATTACTACTAGTCAAGTTTTGGCATATTATCAAAGAATATCTATAATTATGTATAACCCCCCCATATATATATATGCATGAGAGCAGATTTTATTCATATACTTCAATCGGATCATCACATCACAACAGACTGCAGAAGCAGATACAAAAATGCAGGTGTCTTTTAAGCTAGACATTAAAGTCATTTGCAAAAACCGCCAAAAAGCAGTTCTTAATCATGGATGATTTTGTCCCTCAAGGGATACTTGGCAACATCTGGAAACATTTCTGGTTGTCACAACTGGGGTAACTGCTACTGACATTTTCTGGGTAGAGGCCAGGGATACTGCTAAACATCATATAATGCATACGACAGCCCTCCACAACAAAGAACTGTCCAGGCCAAAACAGTGCCAAGGTTGAGAAGTCCTGAAAATAGTTCCAAGGTTGAGAAGTCCTGGGATAAACCAATACCAATCTTCTCAATCAACTTTTTGGGGAGTAGAGGGAAAGAAAACACTGTAGTTCTTAATAAAAATGTTACTTACATTAACATGTAATGGGTTTATTACTTTAAATGAATTAAATTTTTAAATTTCTAGTTTTAATTTATAATATAATAAATATAAATAGATATAACTCACATAAACAAAAGCACTTCACAGTTTTCAATAATTTTTAAGACTACAAAGGAACCATGAGACCACAAAGTGTGAGAATCGCCAAATTAGATGAATGATATAACTAATGAAGTATGTTGGAGAATATTAAAAAAATTAAAAGTCTAAAGGAAAGTGTACTCATTTCAAGAGTATTATAGATGACCTAAACAAAACAAACAAAACCCCTTACAAAACCAAATAGTTAAAAAGAAAAAAAATATGATAGTCCCCAAATGTCATTCTCCCCTTCTCCCCTCCAAAAACAAAAACAAAAACAAGACAAAACATGAAAACCACAACTTCCTACCCTGGCTATGAGGACTTGCTGGACTAAGAGATGGCTGATGCAAATCTTTGGTTGGCGTTGGATAAGCTTCTTTTCCTTGGCGCTGACTCATCTTTCCTGGTGTCAGAAGTTGAGACTCGTCACTGTTTGCTACAACAGCTCAAGGAAAGAAGGGAAAAATAATTAGTACTGAAGTCACAGATTTACATAATAGTATAGTTAATAACACGGAATAAGATCAAAACTGAAATGGCCTTGGTGGTTATATTCATTTTACCAACTCAATACTTTAATAAATTCTCATAGTCATCTTGTTTTCATGTTGGTTTGTTATTGATCCAAGAAGAACTGACAGGTATGTCTGAGTCAAATATACAAATTATAGACATTATAATAATGAAAATACATATCCAACTGATAATGAAAGGCCTAAGGTTTACTGTGTGCCTTTCATTGTGCTATTTACTCTTTATATTTACCAACAAAACAATAAGCCAAAGACAGTCATTTCCCAAAAAAAAATACAAATCGTCAATAAACATATAAAGATACTCAGCCTCATTAGTAATCAGAAAAACTACAAATTACTAGCAGTATAAAATAATATTTGACATTCGCTAGAATTTCTACTCTAATTTCTAATTTTCATGAAAAGTCGGTATGGTAACTGCTTTAGAGTGGAGGAAACTTGGTCAGAGATTGCCTTGCCTGAGGCTAAACAGTAATAGAGGCAAGATTCTAACTCAGAACCATCTGGTTCCAAAGTCTGTCTCTTACAGCTTGCTGCCCCAATAAACAATTTAAGTCGTGCTTTGAAGTTGCTTCTCACCCATTTGGCCATCCTACTATCTATCGCTCAGTAATAGCGAGCCATGCCCAGTTTCAGAGAGCAGAAACAAAGTGAAAACACTCAATGAAGAAACAGGGCAAACTGCCAAGTCCAAAGTACCTGAGGATCTCCACATTCTTTCATTTTATATTCCTGTGCTTTCAGCCTATAAAAACTCGAGTTTCATCTTAAGAAAGGATGATTTACTAGCACTTTGGGAAGTCGAGGTAGGTGGATCACCTGAGGCCAGGAGTTCGAGACCATCCTGGCCAACGTGGCGAAACCCCGTCTCTACTAAAAATACAAAAATTAGGCAGACGTGTTGGCGCGCCTGTAATCCCAGCTACTAGGGAGGCTGAGGCAGGAGAATCGCTTGAACCTGGGGGGCAGAGGTTGCAGTGAGCAGAGATCATGCCATTGCACTCCAGCCTGGGCAACAAGGGCGAAACTCCATCTCAAAAAAAAAAAAGACGGTTTAGTCTCCACCATAGGTTTTCTTTTTCAATACAGACATTCAGAATTTCACATTCACCTTTTTATCATCACGTCCTTTAAATCTAATTGGTTTAAAATGTTTTCTGTTGCGATAGTTTTCAAAATTTTATTTCAGCTCCTTAGATTCCAAAGTAAAAATACAAAAACACTTGCACTTTTCATCCAAAATATAAAAAATTATTTTTCCAAGTCAATTAAAAAAATGTATAGACTGGTGACTCCCAACTTCATATCTCCCCCTAAACTCAAACTTACATACCCAACTGCCTGCCTTATAATCACCTCTTAATTATTTACAGGCATCTCAAATTTATCTAGAATGTAATTTTTGATTCTGCTCATCCTTCAAACCTCCCTCTCCCCAATCTCAGTTCATGCCATCACTACTCCCCTCCCACTACTTTCTCAGGCCAAAACCTTCGATGTGTTTTTATTTTTCTCTTTCTCTTACCGAGTAATCTTTTAAAATCATAAATTAGATTTCCAGTATGCAGAAATATCCTCACTGGCTTCCCATTACATTTACAATATAATCCATAACCTGGAAATTCAACACAGTCTGGCCTGCTACTTGTTCCAACCTCATTCTCTACTACTCTCCTGTCACTCACTTGGCTCCTGCCGTAATAGTCTTCTTGGTATTTCCTCAAGAAAGGCCATCTTTTGCCCAGTCACAGGGCTTTTATCTCTTGCTCTTTCCACCTGGAATATTCCTACCCCAGATCATCACATTATTAGCTCCTCTCCTTTGTTGTCTGGGCTCAAAGGCCATCTCTTCAGAAAAGCCCTTTGGTTTCTTCATGGTACTTTTTGATACGTTCTTAATTTCAACATGGCACAATCTGGCATTTTTTTTTTAGGGTTAGTACCCACCACTTCACAGTTATACTCTTATCACTTTACCTTACATGATTTTCATTGTAGCTCCTATCATTATCTGAAAAATATAGTTTATTGCTTTTCTTCCTCCATTAGACATTAAATTCCGTGAGAGAAGGAAGTTTTGTCTGCCTTATTTTTCCATAAATTCTCAGGTCCTGGTAAACTTCCTGCCCTATTGAAGGTGTCGCATCCTACCATACTAAAGATGTTCAATAAATTTATGTTGAATGAGTCAATAAACCAACTTTATATTTTTATAAAACATCATAAAGTATATGGTGTCTCTTTCAGTTACTAAATCCAAGATTCATTTGATTCCTAAAAATAATTTTAAATGTATGGTACTGATGCAGAGAGATAAACTGACCTAAAGAACATAGCAGATAGCTTTCAGAAACAGACACATACATACATGGAGCTCAGATATACAACAGAAATAGGGAAAATAAATTACTCAGTTAACAATATGAGGTTATCAACTGGTCATCAATATTGGAAAAGTAGAGAGAACTCTACTTCTTACCACACACAAAGAATAGTTCTATGAAGACTACAGACATAATGTAAAAAAGCAAAACTGGAAAATCTTTAGAATAAGAGAATATCTTCATAAACTTGGGACAGAGATTCCTTTAAAAAGACACAAAAAAGCACTAACCCAAAAATTAAAAAATCAGTAAGTTCAATATTAAAAGTATAAATTTACTTAAAGGTATCATAAACTGAAAAGGCACAAAATAAGATATTTGCAACACCCATAATTAACAAAAGGTTGGTACCTAGAATGTTCTTAAAAAAAAACTTCAATAAATCATTAGAAAAAGAACATCATAATAGCAAAATAGGGCAAAGACTTGGACAGTGATTCACAGAAGAAGAATGCAAATGGGCAATAAATGTATGAAAAGATGTTCATCCTTTTTTAGTAATGAGCAAATACGAATCAAAATAATAAATATTTTATACTCAGTAAAATTAACAAAAATTAATGTCTGATAATACCAAATACTGATGAGGATGGGATCATCGAGATGTCTTAAGCACTGTTAATGGAGTATAAGTTGATACAAGCACTTTGGAAAACAATGTGAGCTTCTTATATAAAACTGAATACCCTGTGGGTCCAACAATTCCACTCTTGGATCTAGAAAAACTTTTACAGGTATATACCAAGAGACAAGAATAAGAATGTTCATAGCAACACTGTTCGTAATAGCAAAAACCAAAACAACATATTCATCAATTGAAAAATGAATTTTAATAAATTGTGGCATATGCATATAATGAAATAGTATATAGCACTAAAAAGGAATGATCTAGTTCTATAACAAACGACATGATTGAATATTAAAAGTAAAATGTTAATTACAGCCAGGCACAACGGCTTGCATCTATAATCCCAGCTACTCAGGAGGCTGAGGTGGGAGGATTGCTTGAGGCCAGGAGTTCAAGACCAGCCTAGACAACATAGCAAGACCTATCTCTAAAAGAAATAAAAATAAAAAAAGTTAGCTGGGCGTGGTAGCTCACACTGTAATCCTAGCATAGCAGGCATCTGTAGTCCCAGCTACTAGGGAGGCTGAGGTGGGAGCATCACTTGAGCCCAGGTGTTTAAAGCTGCAGTAAGCTGTGATAACACCAATGCACCCTAGTGTGGGCAACACAGCAAGACCCTGCCTCTTTAAAAAATTAAAAAAAAAAAAAAAAGGTAACTACAAACAGCAAGTCCTAGAAAATTATATAAACCATGACACCATTCTTTTAAAATTGAAAACCAAGCAAAATCTAGTGATACATACGTGAGTAAAAAACAACAAAAAAAAGACTTTTTAAAAAGCAAAGAATAATAAAAAGAAAAAAATACAACCTAGTCATGCCCTCTTGGGGCAGGCTCAGGGATAAAAAAGCAGCAGAGGCCGGGCGCGGTGGCTCACGCCTGTAATCCCAGCACTCTGGGAGGCCGAGGCTCGTGGATCGCGAGGTCAGGAGATTGAGACCATCCTGGCTAACACGGTGAAACCTCGTCTCCACTAAAAAATACAAAAAAAAAAAAAAAAAAAAAATTAGCTGGGCGTGTTGGTGGGCGCCTGTAGTCCCAGCTACTTCGGAGGCTGAGGCAAGAGAATGGCTTGAACCCGGGAGGCGGAGCTTGCAGTGAGCCGAGATCGCACCACTGCACTCCAGTCTGGGCGACAGAGCGAGACTCCATCTAAAAAAATAAAAAGCAGCAGAAAGACCTAAGGTACATGGAAGATTCTAGTTCTTAAGCTGAGTGATAGCTCAATAAGGGCTCACTGTATAATTATGCTCTCATTTACATATGACACATATTCTTTTGTATGTATCAGACAGAACATTTAATGCTAATTTAAAATACTTTATAAGAACCACTAGCAGAATTAATGTAGGTTTTAGCATTCTGTCAGTAAAACATAGGTGTCTATGTCTTGAATAACTTTAAAGCAGCCTGAACTGTAAAGTTAGCTCTATTCACCCTTTCTAATCCATTTTCGATGGAAGTATTACTACATGATTTTGATAGCCGTGAAGTAACAAGAATATGCAGAAACAGCAGTATACAGAGTGCACATTTTTACCAAAAAAACCAGAAAGCCCATGTTTCTATTTATTTTCCCTCACCCCATTCACAAGCATTAACAACTATACAGACAAAAGAGGCTAGGGAATATAAAAATCATTATGATTTCCTACATCAGTTACATAATAGTAGACTATTCAAACATAAGTTTAAGAGGGACAGTGGCTTTTTTTCTGTATCCCTTGGCATATAACTGATACTCACTAAACACTCTCTAAATGACTGAATAGATATTTGGCAAATGAATCATTGTGTGACTCCAGTGCAGTTTCACCGTCTCACCTACCAAAGATAACATTACAGTGCCCTCTGCTGTTTCTACTTCAAGTGGAAGTAAAGCAACCTGCTTTGCTACTCACATTACTCATCTTTAGTAGAAATCACACTGAAATAGTTAATATAATTAACATATCTGCTGCATCTAAGGAGAACATGAATCAAAAACATTTTTACCTTCTGAATTCAACTCATCAATATAAAATTTGAAGAATTTTACAAGTTTCAAAGTTTGCCTTTAATCTAAGTGGAAGCTAAAATAAGATGAAGTAATTTTTTAAAGTCATAAATAATAATCTGTATGTAAATCCTATATCTCCTTTTCTTCTAAGGTATACATTTCTTAAATACTCCAATAATTTAAATGTCAGTATAGATCACGTACTTTTTTCATTCTATAGTACATGATACTAATCAAGTACCAAGAAATTACAGCTGACGTTTACGCAGTCAAAAATGTGTATTTAGGGACTGGGAGTGGTAGCTCACACCTGTAATCCCAGCACTTTGGGAGGCAGGCAGATTATTTGAGGTCAGGAGTTTGAGACTAGCCTGGCCAACATGGTGAAACCCCATCTCTACTAAAAATACAAAATTGGCTGGGCATGGTGGTGCACGCCTGTAATCCCAGCTACTCAGGAGGCTGAGGCAGGAAAATTGCTTGAACCCGGGAGACAGAGGCTGCAGTGAGCCCAGGTTGTGTCCCTGCACTAGGTGACAGAGCAAGACTCCGTGTCAAAAAAAAAAGTGCATTTAACTTTTGACCCTCCAAAAACTTAAGTACTAATAGCCTACTGTTTGCTGTTGACTGGAAGCCTTATACATAATACGAAGAGTCAACACATATTGTATATGTTGTATGTATTACATATTGTATTATGTAATACAATATATACATAAGCTAAAGAAAATGTTATTAAGAAAATCATAAGAGAAAATACAATTACAGTACTATACCGTATTTATTGATACCATAAGTTTATGCCATCTGTTTACAAGATGAATCATCAGTTTGAAATAGCAGCAACCACAGCTGCAGACCTCAATCTAGAGCTAAATATTAAGCAATTAAACTTTTTCTTGTAATGTCATGGCCTTTGTCTGCTTCTTGGGAGCAACCGAAGCATCAACAGTGGTACTTCACATGGGTCCCATAGCATTATTCAAGGTTTACAATATTGCACGAAACATGATGAAAATAGGCAAGAATGGTGAGAAATGACTTTTTAAAGCAATATGCAATTTACTGGAGCAAATAACTTCATACAGAGATGATTAGCATCACACAGCATTTTAAGTAGATATTCGCAACACCTGAGCTCATTGTAATAACAGGAAGTGGCTAGAAAATTATTACAGTAGTACAGTATGTACTAGTTAATGTTATGTAGTTATGATTTAATATTGTACCTTTATGTTTGTTTACATTTTTCTCAACTGGGAATGGCAACGTGTACGGTGTGTGTGAAAAGTTTTGATAACTTTTTACTTTTGTAATAGATTTGTGTATATTTTAAAGTAGTAAGAAAATAAACTAGTACCTACATATATTTTATGTATTCATGATATACCTAACCTTCCCTTTATTTTTTCTATGTTTCTAAGGTACAGTTCATCTGTGAGTTTTAAATTGTCACAAACCTCAGAAAAATTTTCCAATATATTTATAGATTTGTGTATATTTTAAAGTAGTAAGAAAATAAACTAGTACCTACATATATTTTATGTATTCATGATATACCTAACCTTTCCTTTATTTTTTCTATGTTTCTAAGGTACAGTTCATCTGTGAGTTTTAAATTGTCACAAACCTCAGAAAAATTTTCCAATATATTTATTTTTAAAAATACACATAGAAGTGGACTTGTGCAGTTAAAAGTTGTCTTGTTCAAGGGTCAACTGTACTTCACTTTAAAAGATATATGGTCTCTAACAAATGATTATACAGACCCAGCCTTTTAATACTTGGCAGAGTACATTATAAAGTCATCTCTAATATTATGTTGTATATTTTTACTTATATATATGCTTGAAATATAAAACCTTAAGTAAATTTCTTCTATTCGAAGTAAAAAAGATCTCCATTTGTAAAAACCCAGTTCCTAAGATAAAATATTTCAGTTAATATTTAAAATGCTATTCTATTTATAAAGCTCAGCAGTGCCATTCAGTTCACCTGAGTCCATGTCTAAATATATGAGGTAATTAAAGAAACTGAAGAATCCATTGAAATTAAATGCCAAGTAAGTATCACAAGGCTGAACAACAAAACATAAAAATATTTTGAAGCTTGGTGCAGTGGCTCACACCTGCAATGTCAGCATTTTGGGAAGCCAAGGCAGGAGGATTGGATCGCTTGAGTCCAGGAGTTTAAGACCAGCCTCGGCAATGTAGGAAAACCCTGTGTCTACAAAAAATAAAAATAAAAAAAATTTAGCTGGGCACACGCTTGTAGTCCCAGCTACTCAGGAGACTGAGGTGGGAAGATCGCTTGAGTCTAGGAGAAGTTGTGGCTGCAGTAAGCTGTGATTGTGCCACTGCACTCCAGCCTGGGTGTCAGAGTAAAACCCTGTCTCAAGAAAATCAAAAACAACATTTTGAGATTTGTGTTCTTTTTTCTATTTTTAAGATTTCTACCTCCTAATGATGATTGTATAATAAATAATGTTTATAAAATATTTTGAGTTATTGCATTTAAGAATGAAAAAAGGGCTAGGCACGGTGGCTCACACCTGTAATCCCAACACTCTGGGAGGCCAAGGCAGGAGGATCACTTGAGACCAGGAGTTCAAGACCAGCCTGGGCAACATAGTGAGACCACATCTTTACAAAAAATTTCAAAAATTAATTGGGTGTGGTGGCACAAGCCTGGAGTCCTAGCTACTCAGTGGCAGGAAGATCCCTTGAGCCCAGAAGTTCAAGGTTGTATGAGTTATGATCGTGCTACTGTACTCCAGCCTGGGTGACAGAGTGAGTCCCCTGTCTCTAAAAAATAAGAATTAAAAAAAAAAAAGGATTTAGCATATTACTTTAAATCCTCTCTTTAGAAAAAAAATTACATACATACTATAACCAGTTAGAGATAAACAGCAACTGATCTAGACTAAAAAAGTTTATAGTTAGAAGAAACCTTTACCATTATCTCATTCAGTTCCTTTCCTAGGTCAATGAAATATGAGTCCCAGAACAGTAAACTGACTTGCAATAATCAGATAATTGTTTAGGAATCAATAATAAAACTTCCTAAATCAATATAATTTTCTATATTATTCATCAATGAAGTTAAAAATCTTCATCTATGATGCAGTAAAATTTTAATTGTTTAGTTATACTTGAATGCAGCAAACAGTTTCCTTCTATCTTTGAATAACAGTAGAAGGAAGACACACTGGACTAGTAACCAATTCTAACTTCTCGGATATTTGTGCTATCTTAACTTCAGGCTCTCCTCTATAAAATTAATGCTTCATTAGATAATTTCTGAAGTTCCTTTCACCTCAGCAATTCTATGATTTTTAATATAAAAATTGCCCCTCTTACTCCCTAGCTAGACTATAAAAATTTTTAGGGGCAGGAATCATGTTTTATTCATTATGTACCTCCAAAAGTTGGCAGTGTCTGCCACTCCCTGCCCCAAAAAACTCTCAGTAAAATGTGTTGAGGTGAATTGGATATAATTTTCAAGGATACATCTTCTAAATTCCTAAGGTAAAACATGTTTCACTTATAAAATACCCAAAGTATAAAACAATTTTCATAATCAAATTATTATGTAAAAATTCTGACAAAATAAAAGTGTTTCTCCCTTTCACATGGCAGTGAAATCCTTGTGCTAGATCTATGCCATGTGATAACTGTAGAAAGAAATACTATGAAGAAGAGGTCCCAAATTATGAGTTAGATAATTAAGTAAATAATGCATCTTTAGATAAGATGTAAATATACAAACACTGCCTATGAATCTCAGTTGGACAATGAGAACAGATGGGGCACTGGGTACTAAATGACCATTTATATTCTTTACTTTATATTTCAATTCCTGGAAAGAAAAGTAGAAGACTTAATAATTCAAAATTGAAACACCATTTGCCTTTCATAATAATCACACATCAAAATATTATCATGTCCCCAAACATGCCGTTCAAGCTTCAGCTACTTACTTGATGGCCCAAGGACATCTTTGCTATCACCAAGAAGCTTTTAAGGCAGGGTAATTGAGCAGCAAACAAATACAGTCCAAATCAGGAAGAAGCAAAATGCATCAGGACGGAAACAGCAGTGAAACAAAAGGACAAGGAAAATAGCATTAGTTTATAAGTAGAAAGCACATGCACATCAATAGTAATAACCGTAATAATTTACAAGAAACTTCCTTTTCCACACACAAAAAAAGATCTTGGATTAAGCAGTATCAAATATTTGTTTTGTCTTTAGAAAATGAAGGTGGTAAGAGAAAAATGGATCACCTAAGTATTTTGTTTTGAAAATTAAGTCAAAAATTACTTTCAATTACAATTCAAGATATAAGTTAGTAAAGGTAAAAATTACATAGAAATTTAAGAGACAGCCAAGTTATGCATTCCCTAAATTTAAGGTGGTTTAAAACTATATAACACCCATGCACTATTAAAGATTAGTTCTGCATGCCATGAAAGCACGTAACACTACAAAGAGATTTAGTATGTTTCTTCTACAAAAGAGTAAGGAACATTTATTGAGTGCTTGTTACATGCCAAGCATTGTGTGAAGAGCATCCACAGAGGCATCAACAAAGTAGAACAAATTCTTTCTCAAATGGCAAAAAAAAAAAAGAGAAACATTAATTAGAAAGAAGTTTTACTAAGTCAGACAAACTTTTCTTAGGGCCCACTAAAAATCAAGCATAATATTTGGAGCTAATGGTCTTTGGGAAGTCAGAAGACCCAACCCTTGAATGAAGAACTTGCAATCAACTAAAAGAAACAGGAAAAAGTCTGCTGACCTTTTGTTTAGTAACTATTTTAACATAAATTACTCTAAATGTTGCCCATGGACAAGTGCTTTGGTTCTGGTAGAAACAGAGTTCTCAGCTCTCCTTCATTTTAAATACCAAATGCAGTAACATACCAAAACAAATGCAGTAACAGAAACAAAAAATTCCCAATAATTACATTATTTGTTGGTCTTAAAGAGACCTGAGGATCTTAATTGGCTGTGACAAAACAAGTTAGCAGTTGTTTGCTTTGGGCTTTTGTCACCTCCTTGAATAAAATCTTGGACCTATTCCTTCCCTAAGTGATGGCTTTTTACAATACTTGAAATGATCTTCTAACGCCTTGAAGGCATTTGCTCTATTCATGTTTGTGCAGTTTCCCATTTAATCTCATTCTTCTGGTTTTACAAACAAACTAAAGTTGGCAAAGTTATATTCTCCTGGGCTGAAGCAATCCTCCAGCCTCTGCCTCCCAAAATGCTGGAATTACTGATGTGAGCCACCACACCAGGCCCTAAATCACTTCTAATGAACAGAATACAGCCAAAGTGATGGGATGTCTCTTCTGGGATTAGATTATAAAGAGACTGTGACTCCCATCTTGCATGCAGTTTCTCAATCTCTTATAGATTACCCTGGGGAAAGCCAACTGTCACTTCATATGTCAGCCTTGTAGAGAGGCCCACTAGGTGAAAGAACTATGGTGTTAGTGAGGTCGGCAAACACCACTAAGTGAACTTGGAAGCAGATCTCCCACTCCACCCTCCATCCCCAGTCTTTCGTTTTTTGTTTTTTGAGGTAGAGTCTCGCTCTGTTGCCCAGGCTGGAGTGCAGTGGTGTGATCTCGGCTCACTGCAATCTCCGCCTCCCAGGTTCAAGCGATTCTTCTGCCTCAGCCTCCTGAGTAGATGGGTCTACAGGCACGTGCCACCACACCCAGCTAATTTTTGTATTTTTAGTAGAGACGGGGTTTCACCATGTTAGCCAGGCCAGTCTCGAACTCCTGACCTTCTGATCCATCCACCTCACCCTCCCAAAGTGCTGGGATTACAGGCATGAGCCACCGTGCCCAGCATAGTCAGTCTTTCACAGTTGAGACTGCAGCAATGCCCAATCCCCACTATCCTGACTGCAACCACATGAGAGACTGAGTGAGAGACTTCTAGCTAAGCTACTCTTGGATTTTGATCCACGGAAATCTGAGATAATAAATGCTTGTTGTTTTATGCCACTTAATTTTTAGATAGCTTGTTGTGTACCAATAAATAACATAACACTGGAAAACTGGAAAAAAGTTAAGCTGACAGAAACAACTGTGGCAAACTTTACAAATGCTTCATAGACATCTTCTAAGATCTTCCTGAATTGATATAAATGATTGCATCATTTCCCTAGATTTATCAGTAACTTCCTAAAGGAAAGCAGTGGTTCTAATCGTGTGTATACATGGCTGAGAGTATTTAATTTCACAAGGCCAGTCATGTTTGAAGGTTTTACAGTTCATCTTCTATTTAAAGATTAATAAGCTCAACTTTCATTGTACAGTTCTGTTATATTCTCATATTTTGTCAATTAACAGCACTATGTCAACTGCTATACAGCTGTACTCCTTACTTTTTTACTCCCAGAAAATAATCCTTAGCATATACAACTACTAAATATTTGCTCCAAAAACGTACAAGCATGGTTAGTCTCGACATTATCCTCAAGCATGTCTGTGTCATACAAATCTGATTCTATTGGATCAATCCTATTTTTTTCAAGTTGAGGCACTGAACAATAATCAAAACAAACATCATCTTTTCCAATCATCCATTCATCCATTTAACAAATATTTACTTAGTAACTACTGCTGACATGTATCACTTAGACACCAAGGGACATAGCAGTAAGCAAAACAGACAAAAATCCTGCCCTTGGTACTCATGTCCTAGTAAGACAGATGAACAGTAACATAAAAAATGTTAAGTAAAAATTCATGGTATAATATATAGCATAAAAACTAGGGGGGAAAATAAGTAACAAATGGGGACACAAAAAATATTAGGGAAAGGGAGTTAAAATTTTAGATAGGTTGGCCTAAGAAGGCTTCAATACAGAGTTGACTGAATAAGATGAAGGAACCTGGCATAACAACATACAGGGTGAAAGTATTAAAGACAGAGGGAAGAGCAAGTGTACAGCATTATGATGCAAGCAAGTCTGGAATGTTTATGGAAGAGCACGAAGGCCAATGAGGCTGGAATGCAATGCAAAAATAGGAAAGTAGTAGGAGATGAGGTCAGAGGGGTAAACAGATGTCAGAGTGTATAGGACTTTGTAGGGTCTAGTCAAAACTTTGGTTTTATTTTGAATAAGATGGGGAACCACTGGATGGTTTTGAGAAGAGAATTGACACAGTCTGATTATGTTTTAACACAATCACTCTGATTGCTATGTTGATAACAGACTAGAGAGACAAGGGTATAATCACTTAGGAGGTTACCGCTATAATCTAGGAGAGGGGGAATCGTGGACCAAAGTGTTAGCAGTGAAGGTGATGAGAAGTAGCTGAGTTCCAAATATATTTTGAAAATAGAGCAAACAAGATTTCCAAATAGACCAAATGTGAGATAAAAAAGGCAGGAACAAAATGATGTCAAGTGTTGGGGTTTGAGCACCTGGAAGGATGGGACTGCCATTATCTGAGACAGAAAAGATAGTGAGAGCAGCTAGTTTACAGGAAGAAATATAAGGAGCTCAGTTTGGGTCAAATTAAGTTTGAAATGCATGTCAGACATTCATCCAAGTGGAAATGTCAAGTAAGCAGTTGGATATATAAATCTGTATAGGGAAAGGTTCAAGCTGGTAAGAAAAATATAAATTATGTATGAGAGTTATGTTATATGACCTGAATGGCTTAATCATAAGAGATTAAAAAATGCCATGGGATAAAAGAACAGGCCCTAGAAAAACATATATTATAATGGACAACACAACTAAGAATCACACTCAAACACTGCAAATGCAAAGCTGAAACACAATGAAAAATAAGCATGGCTTCAGAAAACTTCCTCAAAAGGATATGGATACAAAAGCACTGAACTGGGAGTCAAGTGAAATCATCCTTCCAGAGTTGCTTGTAAGTGATGCCAATGGGAAACAGGATATAAGTAATTGAGGATTACATATCAAATTTACAAAGTGACGTATACCACTGAAGTCTTCTGCACATGGCTAAACTGCACACTACTAATTTCTTATTCTTACCACTTCTAGGACCTGGGTCAAATTTGTATAGTATCATGTTGTATAACACATGAATAAAAACAATGTGAAATTATTGATGTGGAACCACTCTACACAATTAACTTGTACAATATTTAAAAAGTAAAATGCTAGGCGTTCTTCTTGGTTTTTGTTAAAGAACCTAAATAGAGCTAGAATCTCAGAGAATCCAAGAACAGCTTCTCAGTTTATTCAGAAAAAGGTCATCATGGGCGCCTTGTAGCCCCAGCTACATGGGAGGCTGAGGCAGGAGGACTGCTTGAGCCCAGGAGTTCAAGGCTGCAGTGTACCATGATCCATGATCGCACCTGTGAACAGCCACTGCACTCCAGCCTGAGCAACATAGTGAGACCATGTCTCTAAAAAGCAACAGTTTCTCTAATTGACTCTATTTGAGTATGTTATTGTTTACCATTGTCCCACAATGTCCACACAGTTATCTAATTTTGTTATAAGTACATCGATAAGATATATCAATAATAAAAGTTTCAGACATACTATCAAAGTATTTAAAAGCAAGAAATATTTATAGCCATTACCCAAATATTTACTAATTTTAGTCTATAAATCTCAGAAATAGTGCACAATGCAAAAAAAAAGTGATTTTATTTTATTGTATGTCTAAATATTTGCCACCTCATCTATAATTAGCATTAAACAAGCAATCTTGAGGGTATATAAACATCTTCATCCTGGGAAACTTCTCAGTCTCAAATAAACCACGATGGAAGGCCACCCTAATAATAAAGAAGTAATCCCACACAATCTATAGTTTTGATTCCATCCCTTTGGCACAGTACTTCCCTCTTAATATACATCACGGCTTGATTTAAGTCATCTGACTCATGACAAAGAGCTCATCAAGCACTGATGTAGCTGGTGGCACCTCTTCACCCAATAAAGTTGATCAAGTTGTTACAGAAGCAATCCTACTGCAGCTGGCTCCGAGAAACTACAATTCAGAAAGAGTATACAAAACATCTGAAGAGTGCTCTATTTAGCGTTATCATAGGCCCTTAGAATAAGAAACTTCAGAGAGAGCTATATAGTGCAGCTGAGAACTGTCTGTTCTTTGAACAGGAGTCATCACTCTACACTTAGCTGAATTTTTAATATTCCTGTAATCATCTGCAAAATATACTTGTGCACATTTTACCCTTGAGTTTCATGGGAGAGATTTTAAAGGAGTATTTGTCTCGGAACTACAGCTTATCACTGTTGGATAAAGAATATTATCTGGCCTGCCAAGCAGGTATTTAAAAATAACCTAATCGCACTTTTGATCCAGCAATTCCCCTTCTAGGAATATTAATAAGGGGATCATACAAAATGTTCAAAAAGCTGTGTCTGGCCAGGTGCAGTGGCTCACGCCTGTAATCCCAGCACTTTGGGAGGCTGAGGCAGGCGGTTCACAAGGTCAGGAGATTGAGACTTTCCTGGCTAACAAGGTGAAACTCCGTCTCTACTAAAAATACAAAAAATTAGCCGGGTGTGGCGGAGGGTGCCTATAGTCCTAGCTACTCGGGAGGCTTAGGCAGGAGAATGGCATGAACCCGGGAGGCGGAGCTTACAGTGAGCCAAGATCGCGCCACTGCACTCCAGCCTGGGCGACAGAGCAACACTCCGTCTCAAAAAAATAAAATAAAATAAAATAAAATAAAAATAAAAAGATGTGTCCACGGATATTTACCACAACACCATTTACAGTAATCTAAAGAAGTAACCTGTTTTAAACAGGGTAATAAAATACCTTCACACAATGAAATAGCAAGCATGTAGTCATTAAAGTTTCTTTTTCCAGCCAGGTGCAGTGGCTCACACCTGTAATCCCAGCACTTTGGGAGGCCAAGGTGGGAGGATCACTTGAGGTCAAGAGTTTGGGACCAGCCTGGCCAACATGGTGAAACCCCGTCTCTACTAAAAATATAAAAATTAGCTGGGTGTGGTGGTACACGCCTGTAATCCCAGATACTCTGGAGGCTGAGGCAGGAGAATTTCTTGAACCCGGGAGGTGAAGGTTGCAGTAAGCCGAGATCACACCACTGCACTACTGGGCAAAAGAGCAAGACTCTGTCTCAAAAAAGAAAAAAAAAAAAGTTTATTTTTCCACCTACTAAAAAAATCCATTATATATTGGCTTTTAAAAGTAGGTTATAAAGAACCTTGTATGATATGACCCTACTTTTATAAATTTTCTTATACACATACAAACTTAGGAAAGATGCCACCAAAATATCAACAGTAGTTAACTTTAGGAGGTATGATTTTACTTATATTTTTCTGTATTTTTTAAATATGGCATACTAGTATGCATTACTTTTACAGTCAAAAAAGAACTTATTTACATTTTGGAAAAAAATATAAACAGTTTTTAACTGATATTTTTCAATCTACACTAGCTTATTTCTTATTATGACATAATTATCTATGATTAAGTATAGTGGGAAGTACATTTTAAGAATCCAACTTGAAATCCTAAAAAGATGCAAAAATGTTAACATGTCCCACACAGCACCACATATTACTCACTGTCTCTTGAACTTCAGCAACTTCTGAATATGGCAATATCTAAAAAGAAAACAAATTTTCTTGGGAGTGATTTAATCTCATATACTTAAATCTGAATCTAGAGAGCACCCAGAATTTATCAAATAAATTAAGCGGTGCAATAATCTTTTAAGTAATAGTTATTTTTCAAAAGGTGCAATATTACTTCTACACTGAAAATTGAACCCTTCTTTAAAAATCTTTTTCCAGGCTGGGCGCGGTGGCTCATGCCTGTAATCCCAGCACTTTGGGAGGCCGAAGCGGGTGGATCATTTGAGGTCAGGAGTTCGAGAACAGCCTGGCCAACCTGGTGAAACGCCGTATCTACTAAAAATACAAAAAATTAGCCAGGCATGGTGGCAGGTGCCTGTAATCCCAGCTACTTGGGAGGTTGAGGCAGGAGAATCGCTTGAACCCGGGGGAGGGGGCGGAGGTTGCAGTGAGCCAAGATTGCGCCACTGCGCTCCAGCCTGGACAAGAACGAAATTCTGTCTCAAAAAAAAAAAAAAAATCTTTTTTTAATCCTGAGTCATCTGGAAATTACAGTTAATTTGCCAACTTGTGGAGTCCTCTCTGGCATTGGCCTGGTAGTTTTTCACACTTTATATCCTTCCTTTATGTATTTAAAGTCTTCTTTAAATGTATGTATCAGTCTTCTTTATGTATGTATCAGTCTTCTCATGTAAGCCTCTTTTGGTTTCTAAGAATACTCCTCTGCTCTGGCTTCCCTTCTATTTTCCTGCCTCCACACTTTGTCCTCCCATTCAGTAAGTGAATGGCCATTACCAGTGCTCAGCTTCAACTATTTGTTGTTCTTCCTCTACCTGCTCTTTTCCTGCAGGTTCCATTGATGCTCAAGGCTCATTTATCACCTATATTCAGATAACTTCCTAGTTTCTTCTTCATACCTAGCATATCTCCAAAACTTCAAAACATTTCTACCTATATGTTTGGACATTATTGCATATTAACTTCTAGTTCTAAAATTATGTTAACAAAGGAAGGGCTTTACATCTTTGTATCAGAGATAGTACTCAGCTTTCTCTCAGAAACCAGCTTCCACACTGATTTGCCCATCTTTCTTTCAAACACTCAGGCATAAACCCTTGATTCCTCTGAGACATTTCCCCCAACATCTGATTAAATTATTAAATTCTGATTTTTTTTGCCTCTATGGTGCCTATTTCACATTCAGTTTTTTTTTTTTTTTTCACTTCCCATTAGTGCCCCCTATGTCAGACCCACATCACCTCATGTGTCAACTTCTGCGTCTCCCTTTTGGTAGATGTCCCTGCATGCAGTCTCAGCCCACTCATTCATTTACTATGCTACATACCAGAATTTAAAAACATGATAAAAACATAGTCCCTACTGCCAAGATCACCATACACAGAAGACAGTATGTATTACGGTTTATTCAACACTAAGATAAGTGATCTCCAGTCTACCCAATATTACCCATTCTTCAGGCTATCCCATCATTAGCATGCCACTTAACTTCTTTCTGTGAGGTTTCTTTTTCTCCTTTGTAAATGCACTAATTATTAAACCTTACAAATTTCTAGAATTGTTATGAGGCTTAATAATAGTTTACCTGAGTATTGTATATAAATTTGTTTTGAAAATCAGTATATAGACATAAGGCAGAATTACTTATTATTAAAACAAATGACAAAGACTAAGAAAGGACCCAGAAAAAAGTGATTAATTTACCAACTTAATTTTCTAGGCAGTCACTCTGGCCTCATTTCTCCTCCACTAAAGAACATCTGGTGGCACCCTATTCTTTTAAAAATAAGCCCCAAACACTGATAGTTAAAATATTTTACAATTTGGCCCAATTATCCATCCCACAGAAATAATGATTTTCTATGAGATGGTCTCACATCTCCACTTAACTCAAACTCCACTTAGCTAAAATTCTGTCTAGTAAAACTGATTGCTTAAAGTGATCTGTAATTTTCTCCCTACTTTGTTTCTGCTTTCCTACTCAATAGCTTGAAATTTTTATATGTATTTTCTGTCTTTCTCCACTCAAATGTTAGCTCCACTGGAGTGGGAATTTTGTCTATTTTGTTCACTGCAATATCTCTTAAAACTAGAACAGAGCTTTGCGCCATAGCACTCAACAAACCCCTCACCTTGAGAGCTCAAATTGCCAATTCTGCTACCTATGTTCAAGCTAAAGTTATCGTTCTCCAACTCTGACTTTCTAATGTGAATTCTTTGACAATTCATAATTATCTCACAGTATTGTCTCTCTTGCCATATAAATAAATAAATAATTCAATTGTTATTTAACTTTTCTCCACCATTATAATGGTCTAGTACAGTGCTGTCAAATAGAACTTTCTACGACGACAGAAATAGTGTGTATCTGTAATGTCCAACAGGGTAGCTACTACCTACATGTAGCTATTGAAATCTTGAAATGTGGCTAGTAAAACTAAGGAACAACTTTTAATTTAATTAGGTTAACTTTAAATTAGTCACATGTGGGAAGTGGCTACACTATTAGACAACTCAGGTCTAGCACAACCTTACCTTTCCCTAGCTCACCTAACACTGACCACACCTCTAGCATTTGCCACTGCTGACCACTCCTTTTCTGAAAACTCTGCCCTCTCTTAGTTTCCAACCTATTTTCTCTTTCTCCTCCCTCTCTCTGCATCCTAGAATCTCTTATTTCCATTCAACATGATTTCCCCATGTGGTTCCATTGACTTGATTTTTTAAAGAGCTCAGTTCACTAACTCCCCAAATCAGTTTCCTACCTTAACCACTCCTGAGCTGCAGACCCTCAAGGTCATTCCAATGATTCTCCTGGTGAATTCATTCTTCTTATATAAAGCATGACATCCTTGATAAGGGATTTCCTGACCTCCCACTGCAGGCATAACAAATAGATATTCCATCTGTCTTGTCACTGCATCCTTCTATTATCAGGTCGGATTGCAGGGGAGAGCCCACAGAGCTCCATGTGTTCCTAGCAACACTGACCCTGTACCTCCACCTTCCTGAGTAGGAGGAAAGACCCTTCACTCACCCTTTCCCACAACCCCAAACGCTTACAGACTAACCACCACTGTCTGCCCAATAGATATGCAAGCTTTACACTCAGTTCTTATTTTTTGCCTAGAAAACTTCCTTTAGGGTTCTGCTCAAAAGCTACTTCATCACAATACTTCCATAATATTCCCAAAACAGCAATCATCCCCTATTTTGTTACTCTCTATCCTTCTTACCCTGCTTTATTTTTCATCACAGCAATCATCTCATAACACAGTTCATATTTATATATTTTTTCTTTCTCTACTGAAATGTTAGCTCCACTGGAGTGGGAATTTTGTCTATTTTGTTCACTGCTATATTCCTTAAAACTAGAACAGAGCCTGGCACCATTGTGGACACTCAGCAAATACTGAATGAATAAAGACAAGAAAAGAAAAAAAAAAGGCTTAGTGATTATAACCCTAATACCTAGCAAAGTCTTTGGCCATCTGATAAGCCCAAATTCCATCACTAAGAATTCCCTCATTCTTTTCCTTAAATAGTTCTGTCCTGCATAAAATAACATTGTTACAGATTCACTATCAGTTTTTGGTAATGAAACATGAATTACATTTCTTCTGGCACTGGTGGTCTCTTGCCATGATTAATCCAACCTCCTTTATCAAGGTCTTCACATACAAGAGAAGCTCAAAATTAACCAATATGATTTTCACTTGTAACTAATGGCATGCATCTGGTGAGACTGCTGGCAGACTCTGTGGTTAGGAAACCAGAAAAACTTTACTGCCCACTAAAAGAATTAAAGCTATAACCTTGAGCTTTGACTTCATTAACATTTTCCTCTAAATCTGGCCTAACGAGCCACAGTTGCCTGAAAAGGTTATGAAATAGCACAACCTAAACCATATTATCACATCATAATCATGCCAGGTGATATGAGAACTGGTTATATGAGACAGCATATACGTGAACATTTCAGTGTCTGATGCTTCATCTTACGACCCGTTTCACGCATTTCAATTGTCAATCTGAAATAAAAGCATCTTACTTGAAATTTCATTTTGGCCAATTCTTTGCATGCTTATATAGAGATATGTGAGCCTACATTCTAGATTAAATCATGACTGAGATCTAAATTAAGACATAAGAGCTGCAAAAAAATACCTTCATTCCTTCTAGATTTCTATTCCATTTCTAACAAATCACTGATTAGTATATCACACTGCACAGCATCAAGCCACAGGCAAGACTGCTAATAATAACATGGAAACGTCAACCCCCATGACTCATCAATCTACCACACATAAGAATGCAGTTAGCAACTGTTCCTCATGTCTCTGCAACTACATGGTGCTCAAATGTCAAAATATTCAGCCTAGATAAAAAAGTCAAAATTATTAATAGTTACAGGAAAATAAAGCTTTGGATTAAATAAAACAGATCATGTATCACATATTTTTCAATGTATACCAAAAATTATATTAGGTAATGAATATAAAAACTAATGAATATAAAAACTTTAAAAAGATGCTTAAAAGTCTAGGTGTAATATAGATGAGTTTATAACCCAAAAAAGCCCTCTCTTTCGATAAGAATAAGAGAATTAGAATATTTACATTTAGATCCTAGTGCTGCCCACTGTCTGGCTAACTGACTTTATGCAAATTACCCTTTCAGAGCCTCGGTTTCTTCACCTCTTAAAAACAGAGTAACATCTACCTTACAGTATTATAGAAAGGATTAAATGAGAAACTGTATGGGACACCAAGCCTCTGTACACCTCCACTTGGATACACATCTCAAACTCAGTATGTCCAAAACCGACTTCATCTTCCCTTTCTCTGCCCCTGCTCTTCTTCCTATATTTTCTCCCTTAATGAATGGTACCTCCCACCAAATCACACAACACAGAAACCTGTAGGTCGCTCTAAATTTCTCCTTCACTTTTATTTTCCTCATCTATATTCTCCTCCACTCCTAATATTAAGTCCAGGACAAGGTCCTAAAGCTCTACATAGTCTCTCATATTTACCCTTTATTTCTCATATCCACAGTTACTGCTACTACCTGCCACCTGAATTTCTTACACTTAAGCAATTTATCTTCCATACCGATATCATAGAGCGCCTTCTAAAGTTGTTCAACAACATGGTTGAACCACTTCAATGATTCTGCACTCCCACAGCCTACCAAAATTGGAGAGAAAAACATTTAACCCCATCTTCAAGGCTCTTCACAATTCTGTCAATCTTATGTCATGCATTCCTCCAAACACCCAACAATCCTACACTTCACAAATGTGACGAACTGAAAATTACTTTCACTTCTTCAAACATACCATGTTGTTGAACAATTTACTTGTTACTCTCACAGCTCCTTTTGCCTACAATGCCATTCTCACCTTCACCAGGCAAATACCTAAGTTCCTTTCAACACTCAGGTTAAGCATTACCTTGTCTTAAAAAACTTTTTTGATACTGACTTTTCAACTCCACTAAAATAACTGACTCTTCTGATCCCCTCTGCATCATATATGGTCATCTATAACAATGTTATCTCATCCAGTATGAATTAATGCTAAACACATTAATGCCCTAAAACTCATAGAAAGAAAATGTAATTCGATCTGCAAAGGCCTGAGTTCAAGTCCTGACTCCATCGTCTACTTGTCGTATAGCTCGGGAAAAGCTATATAATTTCTCTTTATCCCAGTTTCTGCATCTGTAAGATGAGGATACCACCATCTTAACATCATTTTTAAGATTCTACATGTTTAATATATGTAAAATTGGTCTTTAGTATCTTCCTGAAACCACACATCCAATCAATCACCAGGTCCTGCTGATTTGCATCTCTAATTCCTTCCACATATTTTCTATTCTGCTACCACTACTGTAGGGACCAGCCCCACAGGGTCGGTGGGTTTTTCTCCCTGTGTGTGGAGACAAGATATTGTAGAAATAAAGACACTAGACAAAGAGATAAGAGAAAAGACAGCTGGGCCCGGGGGACCACTACCACCAAGACGCGGAGACTGGTAGTGGCCCCGAATGCCAGGCTGTGCTGATATTTATTGGATACAAGACAAAGGGGCAGGGTAAGGAGTGTGAGCCATCTCCAATGATAGGTAAGGTCACGTGGGTCACGTGTCCACTGGACAGGGGGCCCTTCCCTGCCTGGCAGCCGAGGCAGAGAGAGACAGGGAGAGAGAGAGACAGCTTACACCATTATTTCTGTATATCAGAGACTTTTAGTATTTTCACTAATTTTGCTAATATTATCTAAAAGGCAGAGCCAGGTGTACAGGATGGAACATGAAAGTGGACTAGGAGCATGACCACTGAAGCACAGCATCACAGGGAGACGGTTAGGCCTCCAGATAACTGCAGGCAGGCCTGACTGATGTCAGGCCCTCCACAAGAGGTGGAGGAGTAGAGTCTTCTCTAAACTCCCCCGGGGAAAGGGAGACTCCCTTTCCTGGTCTGCTAAGTAGCAGGTGTTTTTCCTTGACACTGATGCCACCGCTAGACCATGGTCTGCTTGGCAACGGGTGTCTTTCCAGATGCTGGCGTTACCACTAGACCAAGGAGCCCTCTGGTGGCCCTGTCCGGGCATAACAGAAGGCTCGCACTCTTGTCTTCTGGTCACTTCTCACTATGTCCCCTCAGCTCCTATCTCTCTGTGTGGCCTGGTTTTTCCTAGGTTATGATTATAGAGCGAGGATTATTATAATATTGGAATAAAGAGTAATTGCTACAAACTAATGATTAATGATATTCATATATAATTATGTCTACGCTCTAGATCTAGTATAACTCTTATTGTTTTATATATTTTATTATACTGGAACAGCTTGTGCCCTCGGTCTCTTGCCTGGGCACCTAGGTGGCTTGCCACCCACACACTACCATAGAAATTGTAATTGCCTTTTATCTAGATTTCACAACAGCATGCTAACTTGTTCCCTGAACTAACCACCTCTATTTCTATGGTTTTCAACCTTAGATGCACATCGAAATCAACTAAGGGACTTTAAAAGGTACTAATACACGCAACTCACCCTCTGAGATTCTAATTCAATTGAATAGGAATGTAGCTGTACATCAGTTTTTCTTTTTTTTTTTTTTTTGAGACGGAGTCTCGCTCTGTCGCCCAGGCTGGAGTGCAGTGGTGCAATCTCGGCTCACTGCAAGCTCCACCTCCCGGGTTCACGCCATTCTCCTGCCTCAGCCTCCCGAGTAGCTGGGACTACAGGCGCCCGCCACTGCGCCCGGCTAATTTTTTGTATTTTTAGTAGAGATGGGGTTTCACCGTGGTCTCGATCTCCTGACCTCGTGATCTGCCCACCTCGGCCTCCCAAACATCAGTTTTTCAAAACATCCCAGATAACTCTAACGTTCAACTGGTTGCCCCCACCAATACTCCACAATTTTGCCATGCTGATATTCCTAAACCACAACTCTGAACAGGTTGGTTCCCTGCTCCAAAATCTTCAACAATTTCATACTGTGTTAACAACAAAGATCCCAAACAGTAAAAGTAGTATTCAAGGCCCTGTATGATCTGATTCAAAGAGACGCAATATAGGAAAGTGATTAAAGGTTCACCCCTGGAGCCAAAATGTATCCCAGCTCTGCTACTTACTAGATGTGTGTCCTTGTCTCTGTATCCTTGTAATTCTATCTATCTCATAGGGTTATTTTAAAGATTAAATGAGTTTATGGGCAAGGCATTTTGAATAGCTGGTGGCACACAGTAGAAATTTAATAAACATTAGTCATTATTCATTTCTAATAGCTTTATTTCCTACTAATTCCCCTAATGCAGCCAACAGTTTTACCCATAAGACCTAAATAAAACCTGCTCTAAACACAGTATAGGCATGAACCTAGGAAGGTACTATGTGTAGAATGTGCTTAATGAAGGTAGGTTAGTTTGCTGAACCCAATAAATGTTTAAATAAAATAAAATAAATTTAAAAAACATAAAAATTTTTTAAGTATTTTGATTTAACGTCCAACCAAATCTCCACTTGTCTGTCTAGTGACAGTAGAACAATGAAGGGATTTTTATCCATACCTCAACTTAGTAGGTTTTCATTAACTTGTGACTGCTTCAGAAGTCAACTTAAGTTTAATAGGGTGAAAACAGCAGCAATGGAGCAAGAGCAAGCTTGGGATGGGGCGATAAATTTATATATACGCATTTGTGTATGTACACACATACATATATATATAAAATTTAATTTTGTGTGTATATGTATAAAAATAATATTAATTTTTTTGGGGGGAGGCAGAGTCTCACTCTGTTGCCCAAGCTGGAGTGCAGTGGCATGATCTTGGCTCACTGCAGCCTCAACCGCCAGGGCTCTAGTGATCCTCCCACCTCAGCCTCTTGAGTAGCTGGGACCACAGGCACATGCCACCACGACTGACTAATGTTTTTTATTATTTGTAGAAACAAGGTCTCACTATGTTGCCCAGGCTAGTCTTGAACTCCCAGGCTCAAGCAATCCTCCTGCCTCAGCCTCCCAAAGTGCTGGGATTACAGGCGTGAGCCACTGCACCCAGCCCAAAATTAAATTTTATGTCTATATGTATGTGTGTACACAGACAAACACACGCATATAAATTCATCACCCAATCCCCAAGCTTGCTCTTGCTCCATTGCTGCTATTTTCACCCTATTAAACTTAAGTTGACTTCTGAACCAGTGACTTTTGAAGCAGTCACAACTTAATGAAAACCTACTAAGCTGACGTACGGATAAAAATCTCTTTATTGTTCTACTGTCACTAGAAAGACAGGTAGAGATTTGGTTGGACTTTTAACCAAATTTTATCTTCACATATCTCCAATATGCTGAAATTTGAATCCTTCACATTTCTTTCTGAGGTTTTATGGGACTCCCATGAATTTTTTTTATTTTAATCTTAAATTTAAGATTCTTAACATACACCATTTTAATTAAGAGTTAAATGTGGAGCTGTGGGTGTCTAAGCTTTAATTATATCCTACTTATGAGAAGCTCTGGCATGTCTTAAAACTTGGGAGAAAGAGCAAATGACAATACTTTTTAAAAATCTTCATATGTTTAAAAGCTAAGTAGTTGCATTATTTATGGATACTGAAGGAAATAATAAGTATTTAAAGCCAGTTCTCCTCCCAAAGTCTAGATTAGCAAAACAAATAGCTTTGGCTATTCTCCTGTTAAATAATTTCACTGTCTACACTGAGTAAATGACACAGTCTGTTTTTTCAGGTGGTCCCTTAATAGTTCTATTTTTTAATTTTTAAACTGTGTATCACATGTGACAAAGATCTTAATATGAATTAACTGTGCAACAGTTCTGCTGTTCTTTTAAATCTCTGGTCCACTTTCAGCCTCTCTATATACAGAGAATGCAAAGCCAATAAAGAAGAAGCCAATTGCTTTTGCAAGTAAGAACTGAATTACTAGTGAAGTAACAAGTCCCCACCCGACCCTAGCCCCTGAACCCGTCCCTGGAGATGGAGAAAGTGGAGTATCACAGATAAAGGAAAGGCCAGGAGAAGGGAAGAGGAGGAAGGGTTGGAAGCCAGCCATCTTTCTATGCTCTTTTCTCTCTAATCATTGAACACCCTGTTTTTACTATGAGCACAAAACATGATTTAATTCCAAACAGAGGCATTAAACACAGTCCTAAGTAAGCATTTTTGCTTTTAAACTGTGCGTGTACACACATGCAGTACTGTTGCAGTACACACATACCAAATACAGGCAGAGAGTCCAACTACTACTGTCCACTGCGCTTTCTCTCAAATGGGCTGTTTACAACTGAGGAGACAGTTTATGGATAAGAAGTGTGCTCAGAACAGAGATACAGAAAAGTTCCGTAAGAAACAGAATATATAAGCAACTGGGGAAATGAGGTGGAAGCTATGATTTTAATAAAAAAGATTCTCTACCCTAAGACATGTATTCTCTAGATTGACCAAAATGGTGAAAAGTTAGTCCCTGGGCTCTTACCTTTCTATGTAGGACAGTATCAGACAAGGCAGTAATATTCCCAGAAGAATATTATTAAGAGAATATAAGCTCACAAACAAAAATAATATTCTAAGGAGCCCAAGTGCTGTGAAAGACAACAAACTGAACAATCTTGGTGAAAGAAAAGAAAATCAGTGAACCAAACTAATCAAAAACTTAATAAACATGTTTAAAAAGATAAATGAGGATATTATAATATAAAACTGAAGCATGAACAAGCAAATATTTTTAAAGCCGATAATACTGGGTATAAAAATATTAGAGAAATAAAATATAGTAGGCTTGAAAAGCAAAATGAATATGATCCAATAATAAATTAATGAGCTAGAAGAATGATCAGTAATTCAAAAAGAAGTCATCAGGAAGAAAAAAGATGGAAAATATACAAAAGTTAAGCAAGATGAAAGAATGAAACAGAAGTGCCACATTCACAAAATAAGAGATGCAAAAGGAAGGCATAAAAGATTTAAATAGTAACAGAACACTAAATTTTAAATAATTCTGAAAACCTACACAGAATGAATACCTTTCTAGAAAAGACTTTCCAAGTTTCATCGCCAGACATACATTCATAAAACCAGCCTCAACTGTATAAGGAATGGAAGAAAAAGGGAAAAAAACCTATTATTTGCAGATGATATGAATCAGACAAAATATTAAAACTAATGAAAAGTAAGCAGACATTCAACAAATATCTGTTAAATGACCAAATGAGAAAAGAAAGAAACAAAGTCAAAAAACTGCTGAAAGGTAGAGGTCCTGTCTCAACATAAAGCAGAGTTATAAAAAAGCCAGAGTTTATCTTGGTATCACTCCCTTATTCTTAAAGGCCCTGTCAATTCTTTCTTCTACTCTCCCACCCCCAAACCTCATCTTCTTGGTTCCTTTTGTCATACCAGGCAGCTGTCAATTATTCTTTCTTAAAGTGTTAGTTGCTTAAGGCTTAGATGACCAACTCAAACTTTTGGGTCTCGAGTTTCCTTTATACTCTTAGAAACTGTTGAAGACTCCAAAGAGCTATTGTATATGTGGATTATGCCTAGTAATATTTTCTGACTTAAAAACAAATTTAATGGGAAATTTACTAACCACCTCAGCCAGGTGATCACGGTCAACAGCAAAAATAAGTTATGCTGACAGAATATACCCTTGGTATGATGTGATGAAAACGGCACTTTATCTCTGTGGTCTTCCTTCTCAAAATCCATTAAACTTAGTCTAATCATGAAAAACATATCAAACAAATTCCAGTTCAGGGATACTATGTAAAATAACTAACCAGCAGCCCTCAAAACGGTCAAGGTTCATTCAAAACAAAGAAAGTCTGACACACGGTCATAACCAAGAAGAACACGAGGAAACACGAGAACTAAATGTAACGTGACGTCCTGAATTGGATCCTGGAACATAAAAAGGACATTACATAAAAACTAAGTAAATCTGAATCAAGTATGGATTTCTGTTAATAATGTATCAACATGAGTTCATCAATTATATCACATGTACCACACTAATATAAGATGTTCCTAATAGGCAAAGGGGGGGTACAACATATATGGGAACTCTATTATCTTTACAATTTTTCTGTAAACCTAATACTGTTCTAAAACAAAGTTTATTTAAAAATATATATATCTTAGAAAAAATTAAACTAAAAAAAAAAATTGAAAACAAAAGAATTCATGGCCGGGAGTGGTGGCTCACACCTGTAATCCCAGCATTTTGGGAGGCTGAGGAGGGTGGATCACCTGAGGTCAGGAGTTTGGGATCAGCCTGGCCAACATGGTGAAACTCCATCTCTACTAAAAATACAAAACTTAGCCAGGCATGGTGGTGCGCCTGTAATCCCAGCTACTCCGAAGGCTGAGGTAGAAGAATTGCTTGAACCTGGGAGGCAGAGGCTTCAGTGAGCTGAGATTGCGCCTCTGCACTCCAGCCTAGGCAACAGAGCGAGACTCCATCTAAAAAAAAAAGAATTCACAAACACACCCTCCAGTGGCCACCAGAGCAATGACATCATGTTTTATGTGGTGTCTGGAAAGTTCTACTGTGCCCTTATGAGGATAAAAAAGACAAATAATATAAAGTACCATGGTATTATTACAAAAAAAAAATAATTTTTACCCCTCACAGATTCCCTGAAAGGGTCTTAGAGAGTCTCAGAGTCCTGGGAACCCACTTTAAGAAAATCTCCAAGAATAACAGAAACACAAAAGATGTGTGGCTGGGAATTCTGCTGTTACATTCTGTATGCCACTGGTTATTTCTCTTTCTTTTAAAAAGCTAACGCTTTCTCCAACGAGGCTCCCCAAATTTACTACAGAGTCCAATTATATACCTGAATGATTTTTACATTATTCAAGCCTCTAACAAGAATAACCATCTAATAAGGTAAGAAAAAAAAAAAAAAGAAAAACGATATAATGAGATGGAATCTTTAGTACTCACACAATAGGTAATACTGAGCAATATATTCACACTTAGGAAGTTCAAACAATTACAAATATTTAAGTACTGCTAACAAAACTTTCAGAAGTTAAAGTAATGGAGATGTAAACAAAAGTGTAACAGGCCGGGCACAGTGGCTCACACCTGTAATCCCAGCACTTTGGGAGGCCGAGGTGGGTGGATCACGAGGTCAGGAGATGGAGACCATCCTGGCTAACAGGGTGAAACTCCGTCTCTACTAAAAATACAAAAAATTAGCCGGGTGTGATGGCAGGCGCCTGTAGTCCCAGCTGCTCGGGAGGCTGAGGCAGGAGAATGGCATGAACCCAGGATCATGCCACTGCACTCCAGCCTGGGCGACAGAGTGAGACTCTGTCTCAGTATAACAAAGTATACCTATCAAATTATTTTGACCTTTTCTAAATGTCTCCCTTTAATAGAAGTTTCAATAAAGCTATAAAGTGGCAAAAGACAAAATACCTAACAAAATGTAGATTGGACTGTACATTTTAAAATAACTAAACGAGTATAATTGGATTGTAACACAAAGGATAAAAGCCTAAAGGGATGGATACCCCATCATCCATGTGATCATTACGCACTACACGCCCGTATCAAAACATCCCATATATCCCATAAATATATCCACCCACTACATACACACAAAATTTTTTTAAAAATTAAAATAGATTTTTATTGCATTAAAAAAATGTACGTTGATTGGTTTGCTTGCTCAAAAGGTACAGACTAGTCATAATCATTCTTTCCAGCCTCCACTTTTCTAACGCAATTAGAATTCTAATGTATACCACTATCGAACTAACAGATCTAGGCAATGATCATTAATGGTTGCTATTACCACATAAAGAGAGAATCAGACATTATGTGCCTCCTGACAGTTACATACAACACCATTTATACATCATTATTGTCAAAAAAAATTTGAACCTTGATCTGTGCAAGCCTCTAATTCTAACAACCAACTTGCAGGAAATGTAAGGGACTGATGAACACCTTAAACATCACCATGAGGGGAAAACTCATATTGTAGAAAACTCCACAGAATAAATTATCTTGTTTTTTCAATAAATTGAAAGGTAAAAATTAACAGATATCAGAGAGATTTAAAAGATTCAAAAAGACTTGTGACTTATCAACTAAGTCCAACACAACAACCTACTATAAAAAGAATATGAGAGGTCGGGCGCGGTGGCTCATGCCTGTAATCCCAGCACTTTGGGAAGCCGAGGCTGGCGGATCACCTGAAGTCGGGAGTTCAAGACCAGCATAAGCAACACAGAGAAACTCTGTCTCTACTAAAAATACAAAAATTAGCCGGGCATGGTGGTGCATGCCTGTAATCCCAGCTACTTGGGAGGCTGAGGCAGGAGAATTGCTTGAACCCGGGAGGCAGAGGTTGCAGTGAGCCGAGATCGCACCATTGCACTCCAGCCTGGGCAACAAGAGTGAAACTCCATCTCAAAAAAAAAAAAAAAAAGAATATGAGAGAACTAGGGAAGTGTAGGCACTGAATAATTATCTGACTAAAGAGTTATTAATTTTTAGGAATAATGTATTTATGATCAAAGTTTTAAAGTCTTTATATTTTGGAGATATATACGGACAGTAAATACTTATGAATACAATGATTTATCTAAGATTTGTTCAAAAACTCTGGCTTAGGAAGGTGGGAGTATAGATGAAACAATGTCAACCCAAGTTGATAACTGTTGAAGATGAGTAATGGGTATATTGGGATACGTTCTACTACTCCATTTCAGTTCAAGAATAACTTCTATTAACAATCTTGTATGTATGATTAATACAAACTGTTAGAGTTAGCAAGCAGCTGTTGGGAAGATGAAGCTATTTTAACATGAGAAAATAAGAATGTAAGTAATAAACTGGTGACTAAAATCTTCACAGTTATTTTAACTTTGCATAAGGAGATCCCTGCAACCTAAGAATTTTCATTATTTAGGACTTCAATCTAGCTGGCAACTCCTCGGGTGAGATGCCTGGGCAGACCACAGACTTTGGGTTATCCAACAACAGGACCCACTTCCAATAGGTTAGGTTACTCCAGAGGTTAATACTGGCTCTGGAGGAAAGAATAATGGCCTCCCAAAGATGTCCACACCCTAATCCCTGGAAGCTGTGAATGTTACCTTCTATAGTGAAAGGGGCTCTGCAGATGTGATTAGGTTAAGGATCTTGATATAGGGCAGTTATCTGATTTTCTGAGTGGGTTATGTAACTGAGCTCAATGTAGTCATAAGTATCCTTATAAGAGGAAACAAGAGGGCCTAAATGAGCAGCAGGGTATGTGATAACAAAAGACAAAGGTTGAAGTGATACAAGGAAGGGGCCATGAGCCAAAAAAATGAATGCATTCTCTAGATACTGATAAAAGCAAGAAAATGGATTCTTCCCTCAGAGTCTTCAGAAGGAAAACAACCCTGCTAACACTTTGCTTTTAGATTTCTGACTTCCAGAACTGCTAAGAGAATAAATTTGTGTTGTTTTGAGCCTCTAAATCTGTGGCAATTTGTTACAGTCGCAATAGGATAAGAGCACAACGACCAACGGTAAAATTTAAAGAAGTGCTATTGTACAACAATACTTTCAGAGGATTAGTAATTGGCATATGGATAAATTATCATTAAACTTGAATGCACAAATGCCTTAGAGGCCAATTATTGGGAAGTTGTACATAAAAAACTATTGCTGTTACAGCCTGGGAAACATAGCGAGACCCTGCGTCTATTAAAAAAAAATTTAGAAATTAGCCAGACAGAGTGGGGCAGGCCTGTAGTCCAAGCTACTCTGGAGGCTGAGGTGGGAGGATGACTTAAGCCCAGGAATTCAAGGCTGCAGTGAGCTAGGATCACACGACTACAGTCCAGCCTGGGCAACGGAGCAAGACCCTGTCTCTGCCAAAAATTTAAAAATAAAAAAAATGTGAATACTATTGTTAGAAAGATGCTATCACTAACACCACAAAATACACTAAATCAATAATCATAATAATGAAGTTAATCTAATAGTATTTATAACAGGACAAAAACAGCAATATTTAAAAACTGTGACCCACTCAAAATAATACTTGCTGTAGCAAAAAGTGGTGTAATTCCATTAATTTGCATGCACAAGCTCTAAAATGTTGCTAATTTTTATAGATAGCTGGGCTTCTTAGAATACGATTTAAGGCTTTGAATAAACTCTAATAACACAGCAATTTTACTTTATGATCACCAAATCTAAATTATGAATAACTCACCTAGTATGTAAAAATCAGTTACAGGAAGTTGGATCATCTCTAGGCTCTCCAGGAAGACACTCATTGACTATATTCTAAGAATTGCTGAACTAAATCATTTTTGCAGTTCCTTCCACTTCAGAAAGCTTTTGGATTCAAGGTACCCAACCTGAATTAGAATCTTAAAGATTTTCTCAACTGAGAGCCCTTATACACATAAAAAAGTTTCATACATATTTTTTAAATTGTTGCTTTCTTCTAAAAAATCATTTATAAAATCAATTTTTAATACAATAAAAGATTTTGCCCTCTAATAAAACTTATGAAGCAGTTTCCTTTGCTTCAAGAGATAAAAGAAATAATACTTCGGAAATACTTCAAAAGATAGGCCGGGTGCAGTGGCTCACGCCTGTAATCTCAACACTTTGGGAGGCTAAGGAGGGTGGATCACTTGAGGTCGGGAGTTCGAGACCAGCCTGACCAACATGGAGAAACCCCGTCTCTACTAAAATTACAAAATTAGCCGGGCGTGGTGGCGCATGCCTGTAATCCCAGCTACTTGGGAGGCTGGGGCAGGAGAATTGCTTGAACCCAGGAGGCAGAGGTTGCAGTGGGCCAAGATCGTGCCATTGGACTCCAGCCTGGGCAACAAGAGCGAAACTCCGTTTCAAAAAAAAAAAAATCAAGATAGAGTGACTATCCTTAAGTTGAGGAACATATTCAATTTTCTTTAATCTACAAAGATATTTCACTTCTTTAGTCTACCTCAATCAGGTCATAAAACTTTGACTCTTTAAAGCATTTTGAGCAGTTAATTTCTAGAGTGAAAACTGTAAACTTTCAAAAGATAGTTTAAGACATATATTAAAAAGTATTCTCATGTTGTGTGGCATATAAGTACCACATATAGAAAGACAGATTTAATCTATACTTTTTAGTACCTGCCATCTAAGACAAACAGCACTACCAGAAAAATAGAACCATATGCAACTAGAATAACAAGTGAGCAAATGTGTTTTAAAAATATATAGTATTGGGCAGGGCACGGTGGCTCATGCCTGTAATCCCAGCACTTTAGGAGGCCGAGGCAGGCGGATCATGAGGTCAGCAGTTCAAGACCAGCCTGGCCAATATGGTGAAACCCTGTCTCTACTAAAAATACAAAAATTAGCCGGGCATGGTGGCGCTCGCCTGTAGTCCCAGCTACTCAGGAGGCTGAGACAGGAGAATGGTGTGAACCCGGGAGATGGAGGTTGCAGTGAGCCGAGATTGTGCCACTGCACTCCAGCCTGGGTGACAGAGCGAGACTCTGTCTCAAAAAATAACATATAGTATTGGCTGGCTGCAGTGGCTCATGTCTGTAATCCTAGCACTTTGGGAGGCTGAGGCAGATGGATAGCCTGAGGTCAGGAGTTCCAGACCATCTGGCCAACATGGTGAAACCCCGTCTCTACTAAAAATACAAAAAAATTAGCCTGGCGTGGTGGCGTGCACCTGTAATCCCAGGTACTCGGGAGGCTGAGGCAGGCAAACTGCTTGAATCAGGGAGATGGAAGTTCCAGTGAGCCAAGACCATGCCACTGCACTCCAACCTGGGCAACAGAGCGAGACTCTGTCTCAAAAAAAAAAATTTGTATTATGTTCAAGAAGGAAAGCAAATGAATAATAAAGTCAGATTTTTTTCACAACCTCACCCCAAGATCATTGTAATAGTCTTTTTTTTTTTTTTTTTTTTTTTTTTTTGAGACAGTGTTTCACTCTTGTCACCCAGGCTGGAGTGCAATGGCATGATCTCAGCTCACTGCAACTTCAGCCTCCCAACTTCAGACAATTCTCATGTCTCAGCCTCCCGGGTAGCTGGGATTACAGGTGCCCGCCACCCCACCTGGCTAATTTTTGTATTTTTAGTAGAGATGGGGTTTCACCATGTTGGCCAGGCTGGTTTTGAACTCCTGACCTTAGGTGATCTGTACGCCTCGGCCTCCCGAAGTGCTGAGATTACAGGCGTGAGCCACTGAGCCCGGCCTTGTAATACTCTCTTAATATTCACTCCTCCAAATCATTTTATACACTGCTTTCAGATTCATCTACATAAAAATACTAAATGACAAACCATTACTTGCAGAATCAAATCCAAAATCCCTCGTCTAGCACTCAAAGCCTTCCATAAATTTGGTCTCTATCTGGCATATCCATCATTATTCCTCTAAACATCACTCACTTCCTTCCATCCTGCCTAATATTTTTTACTAATTATACCCTGAATAAACTGAGCAATTAATTCCCTATTTAGCCTTGCCTCTTGCTATTCTCTCACCTGGCATGCTTTCCTTGCTCATTTTCAATCCTATGATCCCTACGTTCATGTGCAATTCAAAGTTTATGTTCTCTTAAGAAAGCTTCTCCAACTACTCTAGTGTGGAGCAATCACTGAATCTTCACAGGCTTCTCCTGACTTTTAATTATTTATCTTTTTGTAGAGAAGGCTTAATATTGATAGTTATAATACCAATAAAAATAGTTGCTTTTATTTAATGGATGTTTACGTATGTGTAGCCTTGTAATAGGCACTTCATAGACATATTTTCTCAATTAATATTGAAAATAACTTTGGGAGGTAGATATTACAATTATCTCTACTTATAAGGAAACTAGAAACCTGGAGAATTTACTACCCAAGTCATACAACTAAGTGACAGGGCTCAGATTTTAACATGTAGCTAAATGTCTTACAGAGCTCATGTTCTGATCCACTTCTCCCAGATCTAAACAGTAACTAGCTTAGACCAAGCAGTTCAAAGGTGATTATTTTATAGTTAACTCAAAAGTGGACCTCAACGTTAGTTTCAAATACAGAATATTTCAGTAGTTTACACTGAAATTATTGGTATTATTTTCTCTAAAATTAGCTATAATATTTCACAGAAGGAACCTAATGAACAAGAAAAGAAAAACTGTTCTCACTACTTGTATTTTTATTATTTTCTTGAGACGGAGTTTCGCTCTTGTTGCCCAGGCTAGAGTGCAGTGGCGCGATCTCAGCTCACTGCAACCTCTGCCTCCCAGGTTCAAGCGATTCTCCTGCCTCAGCCTCCTCGGTAGCTGGGATTACAGGTGCCTGCCACCACGTCCGGCTAATTTTTTTGTATTTTTAGTAGAGACAGGGTTTCATCATGCTGGCCAGGCTGGTCTCGAGTTCCTGACCTCAGGTGATCCACCCGCCTCAGCCTCCCAAAGTGCTGGGATTACAGGTGTGACGCACCGTGCCCAGCCTCTCACTACTTTTCAAACAACTTTTAACTTCTCAATATCAACAAAATTTGGAATAGTAAATGACTAAGACCAGGCGCAGTAGCTCACGCCTGTAATCCCAGCACTTTGGGAGGCTGAGGCAGGTGGATCATCTGAAGTTGGGAGTTTGAGACCATCCTGACCAACATGGAGAAACCCTGTCCCTACTACAAATACAAAAAATTAGCCAAGCGTGGTGGCACATGCCTGTAATCCCAGCTACTCAGGAAGCTGAGGTAGGAGAATTGCTTGAACCAGGAGGCAGAGATTGCGGTGAGCAGAGATCACGCCACCGCACTCCAGAAATGACTAAAACTTTATTACTTTAGCCAAAGGAGTCTGGTAATAAAATGTAATAACATTTACTTGGATACATACTTTGAAAAGTAACAACAAATTTTAAGACACTCTATTCAGAAATATAGGTATGTAGTCAACATCTTAGTAGTAAAGTATTCAGAGACAGATTTCAGTTCTATCGCTTAAGCTGTGAAGTCTTAGAGAAGATAATTAACCCCTCTGAGCCTATTTCCCTACCTCTAAAAGTGAGGATAAACAAATATCTACCTTTAATAGCTGTTATGAGGACAGTCTAACAAAGCATACACTTAAAAACAGCAACTGATATTTTTAATATCACTAGAAGACCAAAAGTATTTGAGTTGAAAGAATCTAAGTCCATTAGATATAAAAAAAAGGTAAAGTTTATCATAAAATAAACATTAAGTTCTACAGACAAGGCTTAATATTAACTTTTCTTCTGAAATTATAGTAAAAATAAAGTAACTTACCATCCGTTTTTCATTTAAATCAATGTGACAACAGCCTTCTTCATAAGCCAAGAATTTCCACACCCATTTTCTTCTCTACTAACAATTTATTCTAAAGTTTAACTTTTTTTGATCATTTAAGAACCCCAAATAAGACTGAACCAGGAATTCAAGAAAGGCTGGGACCAAGTTAATATTAGTCAGCAAAACTGCATTTTGCTATCAATCATTAGACTGTTCCTACACTGGAGCCTGAACAAAGGACATTCACTAAACTAAAATTTACAAACACCTCAATCTAATAGTGACTCTCAATTCCATAGCAATATAAAAGACATAAAAGTTGGGCTCTACCTTATTCCAACAATGTAAATTTGTTAAAGAATCCACCACCTAACTAATGATAAAGCTACCAGCTGACTACATTTTACTGAAGGGGGCACCTTTACTTTAGGTAACAGAAATATTTCTAAGAGTCTATACATCAATATATAATGGAGTCACTCAAAATGCAACAAGAGAATTGAAAATGAAATTACTCTGGAGTAAAATCTTTTTGTACAGTGAGAAAAAAATGACAAATCATCATTTAGTCCATCCTACTAGTGATTTTTTTTAAATGTATTGGGTAAGGTATACTTTTCCTGCTACCCACTACTTGTTTAATTTCAGAATTCAATTATGATCACAGGGCAGAAATGTTTATTAAATCTTTATATTTTTATAAAAAGAATATATATGGCAATTGCTCTCATTTTAACTGTTTCATTCCCGCTATTACTCATAGCTGCATGTGATTTGAGATTTGGAGGCATTTAATTTCCTCAAATGTTAACATTCTCTTGATTTCACTTAAGACAAAGAGGTTTTGGGAGAAAACAAATTATTCTATCAGTATAGTCTTTCACTATATGGCTGGAAGGATAGGTAAAATAAGAGGAGGAGGATGGAGCAGAAATATCAGAAAACTGGTGTGCTCCAACAAACTTTAAGCTATTTGTAATTTTCATTTTTTTTTTTTTTTTTAAGAGACGGAGTCTGACTTTGTCGCCCAGGCTGGAGTGCAGAGGCGCTATCTTGGCTTACTGCAACCTCCACCTCCCAAGTTCAAGCAATTCTCGTGCCTCAGCCTCCCGAGTAACTGGGACTACAGGCATGTGCCACCACACCTGGCTAATTTTTGTATTTTTAGTAGAGACAGGGTTTCGCCATTGTTGCCCAGGCTGGTCTTGAACTCCTGAGCTCAGGTAATCCACCCATCTCAGCCTCCCAAAGTTCTAGGATTACAGGTGTGAGCCACCATGCCTAGCTAGCTATCTGTAATTTTCATATCATTTAAAGTATCTGTAATTCTCAAGGAGTTAAAGCATTATTTTAAAAATACTTTTTAAAAGTTTGTTTTTAATATATTTTAAAAACAAAACCCTAGCTTACATCAAACAATTCACAGTTACAGATGATAGAACCTATGTCATATTTGAACTACTCACTGAAGTTCGATCAGGTTCTCCATCTGCCAAACCTCCCTCCATAATGAAAGAAGATAGGTTTATGCTTCTCTTTCCATTAATGTGCAGCCATTCTGTAAATCTGCAAATCCTAAAATAAGAAAATCATATTTATTAGGACTGGTATAAAACTGTGACAAGTAGAAATAAAGCATTGAGTTTGTTAGAAGGGAAAAATCATTTTAGTCTGAGGTTATTTGGAAATTCAATAATTAAAAAAAAATTGACATGGGCTTGAAGAATGGTAAAGGTTCAGAGAAAAATGAAAGAAGCAAAAATATTCCAAGTGAAGAAAAATAGTAAGAGCAAGGTTAAACATGAGACTGCCTAAAATTTGAAAGGATGCATAAATCTACTTACAACTAATGAAATAAATTAGTTTTTCATTATTACATTGGTAAAAACTAAAAAGTATGCTAAAATCCATCATGGGAGAGAATGTGGGGAAACAGATATTCTCATGTACTTTTGTTATGATAATATAAATCAGGACAATTTTTTGAAGGACAATTAAAAATATGTATGTTTTAATCCAGCAATTTCAAGACTAGAAATTTTCCCACAGATATACAAATGCCCAGAAATATATAAATAAACAATTCCAACACAGTAATAAATCTGATGAAAAAAACTAGAAACAACTTAAATGTTGATGGCTAGAAGCTTCCTTAAGTTATATTACAGACATACAATAGAATATCATGCAGCAATTTTAAAAAATGAAGTAGATCTATATATACTAAACTGGAAAGAGGATCACAACACATAAGGTGGGAAATGTGAGTGATGGAACATTTTATATATATAAGATACTCTTTGCTTCTGTATATTTCCATTTTTACCATGAATATGTATATCTACAGGCATGCCTTGTTTTATTGTGTTTCGCTTTACTGCACAAAGAGATACTGCCTTTTTCACAAAATGAAGGTTGGTGACAGCCTTGCAGCAAGCAAGTCTATCGGTACTTTTCCAACAGCATGTGCTCACTTTGTGTCTCTGTGTCATAGTTTGGTAACTCTCAAATATTTCAAACTTTTTCATTAAAATATCTGTTCAGCAATCTGTGATCAATAATCCTTGATATTACTATTGTAATCATTTTGGGGCACCACAAACTGCAGCCATATAAAACAAGTAACTGAACTGATAAATGTATGAGGTTTTGACTGTTCCACCCATCTGCCATTCTCCCATTTTCTCTTTCTCTCGGCTCTTCTCTATTCCATCAGTCACAATAATATTGAAATTAGTCCAATTAATAACACTACAAAGGCCTCTAAGTGTTCAAGTAAAAGGAAGACCCACATATTTCACTTTAAATCAAAAGCTAAAAATGATTAAGCTTAGTGAGGAAGGCATGTCAAAAGCCAGAAGCATGGCCTCTTATACCAAACAGCCATGTTGTGAATGCAAAGTAAAAGTTCTTGGAAGAAATTAAAAGTCCTATTCCAATGAACACACAAATGGTAAGAAAGCAAAACAGCCTTATTGCTGATATACAGCAAGTTTGAGTGGTCTGGATAGAAGATCAGGCTAATTACACAGGCAAGGCCCTAACTCTCTTCAATTCTATACAGGCTGAGAGAGGTGAGAAAGCTGCAGAAGAGAAGTTTCAAGCCAGCAGAGGTTGGTTCATGAGGTTTAAGGAAAGAAGCCATCTCTATAACATCAAAATGCAAGGTGAAGTAGCAAGTGCTATTTGGAGAAACTGCAGTAAGTTATCCAAAAGATCTAGCTAAGATCATTGATGAACATGGCTACACTAAACAACAGGTTTTCAATATAGACGAAATAGCCTTCTATTAGAAGATGCCATTAAGGACTTTCATATCTAGATAGGAGAAGTCAATGCCAGACTTCAAAGCTGCAAAGGACAAACTGACTCTCTTGTTAGGGGCTAATGCAGCTGCTGGTTTGAAGTTGAAGCCAATGTTCATTTACCATTCCAAAAATTCTAGGGCCCTTTCAAGAATTATGCTATAACTACTCTGCCTGTGCACTATAAATAAAACAACAAAGCCTGTATGATAGCACATCTGTTTACAGCATGGTTTACTAAAATTTTAAGCTCACTGTTGAGACTACTGCTGAGAAACAATATTCCTTTCAAAATATTACCACTCACTGACAATGCACTTGGTCACCCAAAAGTTCTGGTGGAGATGTACAAAACGATTAATGTTGTTTTCATCTCTAACGCAACATCTATTCTGCAGTCCATGAATCAAGGAGTAATTTTAACTTCCATGTCTTATTATTTAAGAAATACATTCAGTAAGGCCATAAGCTGCCAGAGATAGTGATTCCTCTGATGGATCTGGGCAAAGTTTGAAAACCTAATGGAAAAGATTCACCATTCTAAATGTCACTAAGTACACTTGTGAGTCACAGGAGAAGGTCAAAATACCAACATTCGCAGGAATTTGGAAGAAGTTGATTCCAACCCTTACGGATGACTTTGTGCATTTCAAGACCTCAGTGCAGGAAGTTGCTACTGATGTGGCGAAAATAGCAAGAGAACTAGAATTAGAAGTGGAGTCTGAAGATATAACTGAATAGCTGCAATCTCAAGACAAAACTTGAATGAATGAGGACTTACTTCTTATGGATGAACAAAGAAAGTGGTTTCCGAAGATAGAATCTACTCGTGGTGAAGATGCTGTGAACACTGCTGAAATTGACAGGGACAGGGGACAGAGAAATTCTAGGCAGAAAACGGCAGGTCCCTGGCAAAAGCCCCACCCTCAAGTCGAAAAGCGTGAAACGGCAGACCAAAACAAGAACTTATATCCCTGTTTTCCAGCTCGAATGTTGCCTTTTCCTAAACCACCCATGGACCTGTCCTGCCCAACCCCATCCTATGCCTATAAAGACCCCAGACTCAGCCCAAAGAGAGGAGAAGCTGCTGGACGTCGGGGACTATGGCTGGATGTTGGAGAGAAGCAGCTTGACCTCAGAAAGAGCCTGATGGCGTAACTTCAGAGAAGAATCCGGTCGGAGAAGGCTGGGCTTCAGGGAAAGATTACCTACCTGCCCCATCCCCTTTTCAGCTCCCCTTCTCGTTAAGAGCCACTTTCAAGGCAATAAAATCCCCCACATTTACCATCTTTCAATTTGTTCATGTAACCTCATTTTTTTCCTGGACACTGGACAAGAGCTTGGGAGCCACAAGTGTGGATACAAAAGGCTGTCACACTGGCCCCTTGCCCTTATTGGCAGAAGGCAGCCATCTCATGCAAAAAGGCAGAGGGCCCACTGAATTGTTGTTAACACTTAAACCACCCACAGACAGCAGAGCTAACAGAGCACTGTAATATGCCCTCTGGGGCTTCAGGAGTCGCAGGCACCCTGCCTGGATGCTGCCGCAGAGCCTGCACGGAGTTCGCTCCTGCCAGTGCCCAAAAGCACTTGCTCTGACTCCTGCACCTGCTCACCTGCACACTCCCTCCTGCAAGGGGTGGAACACAGCAGGTCCAAGTGAGTGGAGTTTGATCCTGCTGACACTGAAATGGCCACCCAGTTCCAGTGCTCATGCACTCCATTTCCCACGTTGTTCACTCACTCACTCCCTCTCACGAGGAGTGGAGAGTAGCAGGCTGAGTAAATGAGGCACCCCTGTCATGAGTCCCATGAAGGGGTCAGGGAAATATCCTACTTCAAAAAGAAAAAAAGATTTAGAATACTACATAAATTTAGTTGATAAAACAGCGGCACGGTTCGAGAGGATTGACTTTTTCACTAACAAAACCTACAAACTGAACTCTCACAGTAACTATAAATATTCAGAGGTCTCGGATAACCTCTCTAACAATTATTCCTTCAAACAGATAACAAAGCCAAAACCAATAAAATCAGTAGACTTCTAATCATTTTCTTGGAGTTTCAAAAACATTTTCTTATTTCTACAAGTATAAAAGGCCTTACTGAAATATAAAGGCTGGTGAAAACATTATTTAATTGGACTTTGTAAGGTTGACATTTGGTTCCTTTGATATAATCAATAGAGTAGCCCAAGAGACTACTCTGACTTTCAATTTAGAAACACTATATAAACTTTCCTTGACTACATGTATTATAATATATGGTAATTATTTGTTCCCATGAGCCAATTCTCTTCAAGGACAGAGGCTATTTTACTGATCTGTTTTTTCAGTGCTTTGCATGGTAGACATTTCATTAACAGTTGTTGCACTTAACTAATACTGTCAACTCAATTATCTAAGTGAATAAATAAGAATCCAAAACAGCAGATGATATAGAAATTATGTCTATGGGATGCACACTGATATTTGTATTTGAATACTGCATTATTATATTCTAAAAATTTGCAATATTAACAACAAAATAACAAAATATCATAAGCAGCTTTTACTTTGAAAAATATTTTACTGATTTTTTTCATGATATCCATTCAATTTTAGGGATCCATCTATTCCTAGGTATTATACTGACCACTTTGAATACATCAATTTGCAAAGCAAACAAACCCTGCCCTCATGGAGCTTATATTCTGGAAGGGGAAGACAAACAATAAAAATAATAAATTAATAAATTATATATTAGAAGATAGTAAGTGCTATAGGAAAAAGTAAAACAGGCTAAGACTACCCAGGGATTAAAGGGTTACAATTTTAAATAGGATGGCCAAAGTAGGTGTCATTGAAAAGGTGACATGTGAGCAATGATTTGAAGTAGGGAGGAAATTAGCTATGCAGATATCTGAGGGAAGAGTCTGCAGGTAAGAAGAAGCTGCCAGTGCCAAGGTCCTAAGGCAGAAGTTTGAGCAATAGGAAGAAAGCAATGTAGCTAGAACATATGTGAACAAAGGGAAAAGCAGAAAATGTTTCCCCACAGAGGTAAGGAAACAAAGTATAAGTAGATCATATTTGGTCCTGTGGGCCAGGTGTTCCCAATGCATGGGCCACAGACTGATATGGGTCTGTGGCCTGTTAGGACCTGGACCACACAGCAGGAGATGAAAGGTGGGTGAGTGAGTGAAGCTTCATCTGTATTTACAGCAACTCCCCATAATTTGCATTACCACCTGAGCTCCGCCTGTCAGATCAGTGGCAGCATTAGATTCTCATAGGAGCATGAACACTATTGTGAACTGTGCACACGAAGAATCTAGGTTATCTGCTCCTTATGAGAATCTAATGCCTGATGGTCTGTAACTGTCTCCCATACCCTCAAGACGGACCATCTAGCTGCAGGAAAACAAGCACAGGGCTCCCACTGACTCTACATTATGGTGAGTTGTATAATTATTAAACAGAATACACAGTAAGTGTAAATGAGCTTGAATCATCCTGAAACCATCACCGCCCTCCTGGTCTGTGCAAAACCTGTCTGCCACAAAACCAGTCCGTGATACTATAGGACATATATATATATATATATATATATTTTTTTTTTTTTTTGCTTTCATTGTGTGCACGTACACACGTGCACATTCTGGGTCAAAATTTAAAATGCACTTCTTCCTCTAAGTTGCAGTCAAAATAGTTGGAAACCACTGGTACAGTGCATTTGGAGTAGAATCTACACTGCCACCCTATCATTTTCCACCAGCATGACTGTGAGCAAGTCCATTATCTTCTCTGAGTCTTTGTTTTCTCATTTGCAAATAGGGAATATTATGTGCTCTACATACTTCACAGGATCGTTGAGAGGACCCCAATAACATAATGTGTGTGTAAGCTTTATACCAAAGCTCCAGACCAATCAAAATTTGCTTCACAGACCAAGAAGAGCTCTACAAGTATCCTCAATGACGGCGTTTTACTGGTGAGTTTTATAATTTACATGTTTTCATGTTACTAATTAGCACCCTTTCATTTCAGTTTGAAGAATTCTCTTTCATTTTTTTGTAAGGCAGGTTTAGTGGTGGTTAACTCCCTCTGCTTTTCTTTTCTGGGAAAGTCTTCATGCCTCCCTAATTTCTGAAGAACAGTTTTGTCAGATAAAGTATTCTTGGTTTACAATTTTTTTCTTTCAGCACTTTAAATAAATATATTATTCTATTCTCTCTAGACCTGCAAAGTTTCTGCTGACAAATTCACTGATAGGCTAAAGGAGCTCCCTTGCATGTGAGGATCCTTTTTTTATCTTGCTGCTTTTAAAATTCTCTTTGACTTTTGACAATTTGATTAGATATGTCTTCTTTGGGTTGAATCTAGTTGGAGACCTTTGAGATTCCCATGCCTGGGTGCTTCTCTCTTTTCCAAGATCAGAGAAGTTTTCAGACATTAAATCTTTAAATAAGCTTTCTGTCTCTCTTCTCTCTATTATCCTTGAATTCTACAAATGTTAGCTCTTTTGATGATGTCCCTAAATCTGTAGGCTTTTCACTCCTTTTCATTCTTTTTCTTTTCTGATCAAATATTTCCAAACATCCAGTGTTTGAGTTTACCAGTTCTTTCTTATGCTTGATCAGTTCTGCTGTTAACAGTCTCTATTGCACTGTTCTTTTTAATTATTCCAACCTCTCTGTTAAACTTCTAGTTTTGTTTGTATTGTTTTTCTGATTTCATTGAGTTGTCTGTGTTCTCCTGTAGTTCACTGAGCTTCCTTAAAATAATTATTTTGATTTTTCTTTGACAGGCAATTCATAAATCTCCATTTGGGGAGGGTTGATTATTGGAAAATTATTGCATTCCTTTGGTGGTGTTATGTTTTCTTGCTTTTTCATGTTTCTTATTGCATTATGTTAAGGTTTGTTCATTGTATGGAGTAATCATCTCTTTCAGACTTTATAGTGGTTTTGGTAGGAAAAGGCCCTACCCTATGGCTACATTCTAGGGCACTGACTGGGTGGGAGGATATGACATATCTTAGCCTTTTACTCTAAGTGATATGAGAACCCACTGGAGGGTTCTGAGCAAGGAATAACATGATCTGAAATTTTTAGTTTCTCTGTATTGACAATTATAGTGAGAGAAGGGTAGAAACTGGGAATTCAGTTAAAAGGTTACTGCATTAATCTAGAAGAGAGAATATGATACAAGAATGAAGAAGAGAGCTATAAAGATACTGAGAAGCAGAATTCTACATGAATTTTGAAGGTAGAAGCAACAGGATTTCCTGAAAAACTGAATATGGCGTGAGGATGAGAAAAGATACAAGATGACCTAGATTTCTGGCTCAAATGACTAGAAGGATGGTGATCATTAAATGAGATGGGAAAGACAGCAGGAGGAGTAAGGTTATCTTCTTTGGGAAAGCAGGGCAGAGGATAACCAAAAATTAGAAGTTTAGTTTTAGGAATATTAAGTTTGATATGTCTATTTCATATTCGTGTGGGCCTGTTAAGCAGGCAGTTGGATGTAAGAGTTTGCAGCTCAAAAAAGAGATCTGAGCTGGAGATAAAATTTGGGGAGTTAACATATTGATGGCATTTAAAGCCATGAGACTGAATCAGGCCACCAGGGAGTAGATACCAAAGGATGGATTTCAGAACTTCTTAGGCTTATGAGTCTACTTCTTAAGCTTAGGGTCCACTAATTAAATTAAAAATAAAAAGCTCATTACCAGTGTTACCTGCCTCAACAGAGCTGCCTTCTCTCTATTCCAAACTGTTGGCTGGTAAGACATCTGCAGAGCAGATAACGAGAACGTATTTAATTTCATTTTGGGTCCACTAATTAAAATAAAAAGGTCATTACTAGTATTACCTGCCTCAATATTCTAGCTATTTCCTTGGATTTTCTATAAACCAGTTATCTTCCAGTTCCTGTAAGCTGTATGTTATATGCAAAAGACATTAACAAAATATACAAATTCAGCAACATTAGGAAGAACATGGTCAGTAAACAATATAATAGCGCAGCATCATTTGACACATTTTTACTAAATGCCTCCCAAAGGAATTCAGTCCAATAAAAGAGGTCTAGCAAATAAATTACTATACAAGTGCTATATAACACATTTGGACAATGTACTGTGGTAGTTCAGACTAGTCCAAAGTGTTTGGGAGAAACTGCATAGTACTGAAGTCTGCTGCTGCCAAATGACTGGCATTTTAAAATACAGAACTATAACCAAACAAGAATACCAAAATATTACGCAAGTCTGATACTATGTCTCTATTCTCCAGACCTTGGAAAAATCATTCATAAAAGGCAAAGGACAATGACACCTACTCTACACAGTTAAACAAGAAGAAAAACCACTGAATGATTTACATATTACTCTTCCATCACCATTAAAATGTCCAAGAATTTAGTTATGACATCACACAAGGATCTGTCTAGGCAAGGTTCATCTTGATTAATCCTGTTGGCTCTAAAAGAGTTCTTTTCAGTCTGAAGACCTATCCTTCTCCAGTTCAGGGAAGTTTCTTCTGCTTTTTTTGTTAACCATTTCTTCCTTTCTAGTCTCTGTTCTTTCTTGCTAAAATTTGTATTAGAAAAATGTTGGAGCTCCATGTTTCTTGATTTCAATGTGATATTTAACATTCCATTTATTTTTGTGTACTTCCTGAAGTATCTTATCAACTTTATTTCCCAGATCACCAACTTGCACATTCTACCAATTTACCATCTTTGGCCCATTTTATTCCTTAGCCCATCCACTGACTTTTAACTTTCGTCTTTTTTTAATGACACATTCTTATTCCCCAATTACACATTAGTCTGTTCCTGTTTCATGTCTGTAGTATTTTTTTTTTTTTTTGAATCTTTCTAACTACACAGGAATTTAAGTGCTCTGCTGTTTGGTGCTCTTCCGTCCAGGGAATCCTCTCTGTTTCCTCTGAAGTCATTTGTTACTTCTTCTTGACCCTTCCCCTTCTGTGCTGTTGGTTTTCCTCAAGTATCTGGTGATCCTGAGTTGTCTAACATGTTGATGAATAAATGCTGTGTAATTTTTTTTTTTTTTTTGACAGTGTCTTGGTTATGCTGTTGCCCAGGTTGGAGTGCAGTGGCACAATCACAGCTCACTACAACCTCAACCACCTGGGTGCAAGCAATCTTCTCACCCCAGCTTCCTGAATAGCTGAGACCATAGCAGGCATGCACCACCAGACCTGGCTAACACATTTTTTTTTTTTTTTTTTTGAGACAGAGTTTCGCTCTTGTTGCCCAGGCTGGAGTGCAATGGCAGGATCCCAGCTCACTGCAACCTCCGCTTTCCAGGTTCAAGTGATTCTCCTGCCTCAGCCTCCCGAGTAGCTGGGATTACAGGAACCTGCCACCACGCCCAGCTAATATTTTGTATTTTTAGTAGAGATGGGGTTTCACCACGTTGGCCAGGCTGGTCTCGAACTCCTGACCTCAGGTGATCCACCCGCCTCAACCTCCCAAAGTATTAGGATTACAGGTGTGAGCCACCGTGCGTGGCCTTGGCTAATATTTTTAACTTGTGTAGAGATGTGGTGTCACTCTGTTGCTCAGGCTGGTCTTGAACTCCTGGCCTCAATCCTCTCACTTCAGCCTCCCAAAGTGCTGGGATTACAGACATGAGCCACCACGCCTGGCCCCATCCTTCATTTTTAACAGACAGTATGAATATTGAGGCTTTAATACCCTTAAGTGTTTGTACCTGATAAAAGAGACTCGGTTATGTACATTTCAGTGATGTGTTCCCATATTCCACAATACATGAACTAAGTAAGGAAATATTTTTATCAAAATTTTTTTAACTAAAGGGAGATAGATATTGCAGTGTATCTGTATAGCTTAGGGATCAGCAAATTTTTTTTTTTTTTTGTAAAGGGCCACACAGCAAACAGATTTTACTTTCGACTTTGCAGATGATAGGATTTCTATTGCAACTACTTAGCTCTGATGTTGTAGCATGAAAGCAACCATAGAAAAATGAATAAACAAAATGAGCCTGATAAACTGTATTTACAAAAATAGGAGTAGGGCACACTTTGGTGATTCCTGGTGTAGTGTTTCAGGTTAACATCGCGTGTAAATAGCACAATTGTATGCATAATAAAGGAATCTTTCCTGGTGACCCCAAATCTTGCCCTCACAGTTTTTCTCCTTTGTTTAGCTCCACTTAGACCTACACCTAAACCCTAAAAGTAGCTTCTTTGCTCAGCATGTGTCTCACTACTAACTTTATCACTTTCTGAAGCAGTATGTTCCCTGTATGTTTTAATATTAGCTTCTTCTGAATTCTTCTCTACGTGGTTTTTATACTTCTGTCCAAACAACTTTTTTCTGACTTTTGGTGCCCTTAAAGCCTAGGCAGCTTATGTAAGGGCTTAAGTGCACAAGGTCCTTTTTTACTGTACCTTTGTAACATGAGGCAAAAGAAGTATAGCTAAGACAGGAGTTTCTTTTGATTCTCTAATAACAGAAGAGACTCTTATATAACACTTCTCTCCATAACTTGTACAAGCAGTAGTGTGTTAGGATTGGGCATTTTTATATCAAAAATATTAACTAAGGAACACATGAATTTATATAGATTGTTTTTGTTGAACACTTTCAACACTTTTCAACACAAAGCAAGTGTTTTTGTGTGAACATTTTCCTTATCATTCCATTTTAAGGATATGGATGCATTTTCAGTGACTAGCATGTGATAAATGCCCAATAAATGTTTGTGAGTCAATGAATGGCATATAGATATTTCTCAGGCAAATGATTTTTTAAAAATCAGTATTTGGGCTGGGCACGGTGGCTCACACCTGTAACCCTAGCACTTTGGGAGGCCCAGGCGGGCGGATCACCTGAGGTCATAAGTTCGAGACCAGCCTGGCCAACATGGCGAAACCCTGTCTACGTATATAAAGAAGAGGTCACATAATGTCAGGAAACTGGCTCTGATTCCTGATTCTGGTCCTTTTTCTAGCCAATATTTTAAAAAATCAAAAACTGTACATAACAGTATTAATTTAGGGTTTGTCTTGAAACTATCGATGCAACACTTAAGCAATGACTGATTAGAGCTGAGTAGCAGCCATCCACTTTACAAGGTGCAAGCACGCACCTCTCACACCATGTTTGCATCTGTACTTTCACTGTTTCACTCATTTTTGCTACCTGTCCAGGTTGTGTAAGTATTTGAGTCCTGACAACTGATTTAAAGTATCTATACAAGAATCCTTTTTAAAACAAAGAAATGTTCAAATGCTTTGAACGCAGACATTTTATAAGCTCTCATTTGAATTTCTTCTCTATCAGGTACCATCCTTTCTGTGACTAAGTTTTCTATCTATGCTTTTGAGCTAATCCCTCTCGCACTTAGTGGTAATAAAAGCCTCCCCACTTTTTTTTTTTTTTTGAGACAGAGTCACCCAGAATGGAGTGCAGTGGTGCCATCACAGCTCCCTGCAGCCTTGACCTCCCAGGCTCAGGTGATCATCTCACCTCAACCTCCAGACTAGCTGGGACTACAGGCACACACCACCATGCCCAGCTACGTTTATTGTTTTTTGTCTTTTATAAAGATGAAGTTTCACCATTGGGATGGTTAACACTGAGTGTCAACTTGATTGGATTGAAGGATGCAAAGTACTGATCCTGGGTGTTTCTGTGAGGGTGTTGCCAAAGGAGATTAACATTTCAGTCAGTGGACTGGGAAAGGCAGACCCACCCTTAATCTGGTGGGCATAATCTAATCATCCACCATTGAATATAAGGCAGGCAGGAAAACGTGAAAGGGGAGACTGGCCTAGCCTCCCAACCTACGTCTTTCTCCAGTGCTGGATGCTTCCTGCCCTCAAACATTGGACTCCCAAGTTCTTCAGTTTTGAGACTCAGCCTGGCTATCCTTGCTCCTCAGCCTGCAGACAGCCTGTTGTGGGACCTTGTGATCATGTAAGTTAATACTTAATAAACATCTATCTATCTATCTATCTATCTATCATCTATCTATCTATCTATCTATCTATCTATCTATCTATCTATCTATCTATCTATCTAATCTATCTATATCCTATTAGTTCTGTCCCTCTAGAGAATCCTAATACAGCCATGTTGCCCAGGCTGGTCTTGAATCCCTAGGCTCAAGCGATCAAGCGATCCTTCCACCTCGACCTCCCAAAGAGCTGGGATTACAGGCATGAACCAAAGTGCCCAGGCCAGTAAAAGCCTTTACTTCAATATCAATTTGTCAGCCAGGTACAGTAGCTCATGCCTGTAATCCCAGCACTTTGGGAGGCTGAGGTGGGCAGATCACCAGAGGTCAGGAGTTTGAGACCAGCCTGGCCAAAATGTTGAAACCTCGTCTCTACTAAAAATACAAAAATTAGCCGGGCGTGGTGGCTAATCCCTGCTGTAATCCCAGCTACTTGGGAGGCTGAAGTAGGAGAATCACTTGGACCCGGGAGCGGAGGTTGCAGCAGGCAGAAATCACACCACTGCACTCCAGCCTGGGTGGCAAAGCAAGACTCCATCTCAAAAAAAAAGAATTTGTCCTGTTAGTCCTTCCATTGCCCATAATGCTCAAGTTTCCCTTACTCTCAATAAGGCCCTTTTCTGTTCTAGTTGCCTCAAAGCTACCCTCCAACGATCCTTTACCTGCCCTGGAAGATTTCTTAAGAGTGTTCAAGCATTCATTTCCTCTATCTTTGCCCCTGCCTTCACGCCTACATATTATATCAGTTTTATACCTAGTTTTATAATCTAATGCACAGAAGTGATCATGTCGACTTAATATCAAAAACTTCAGCTGTGCTTATTAAAGATTTAAGTCCAAATCTTGCCTTGGCATTGGAGGGTAACAATTATTTTGCTTATACTTGCCTTTCTCAGTTATTGCTTGCTTTCTCTGACCCTTTGTGTCAGCCAAATTGAGTTATTTGCTATTCTGCATATACACCAGTGCCTTCATAAATTCTATTCTTATGCCTTCATATTTCCATGCCTTTGCCTGCATTCTTCCTTCTAGAGAATATTTCTCTTGCAAAACCAAACCCAACCCACCCAGTGAAGTCCAAGTCATATATTACCTTCTTCACGAAGGCTTCCTTGATTTCGCCTAACTAGAAGTATTCTCTTGATTCTTGAACTTCCAAAGTTCATATATCACTTAATACTATTTACTTTAAGTTTTTAAAATTTGTTTATATAAATTTGTTAAAATTGCATATGTCCCTATCTTCCCTATAAGATTATATTTTTAACAATAATGGATTACAACATATTCATTTTATACTTTCCCCAATACTTCTACAGTTTCTTGCCCTGAATGAGTGGAGCCCATCAGTTTTAAAGTACAAATCTCCCTTCAAGGACTACATGCTGAAGAATTTAAAGATTTTCCTTCTTTTTTTCTTTTTTTTCTTTTTTCTTACGACCAGCGTAAGAGAAAAAAATAATTTCTTAAAAGTATAGATGTTAGAAACAAGCCTCTGCTTTTACAGGTGATCATAAAAACTGATTACCCAGGGGCCACATATATGTTTGGAACCATGTTTTACTCAGTCCTCACAAAGTTTGGCAAAGTCATTCTGCTAACGTTTGAATTTACTGACATATAAGCAGTTCAGTTACTACTGTGTACTTAACCACTTCAAAAATGCCCTTTTATCTGCCAGGTCCTTGTAGGCATCTGAGTTTGTGACAGTAACTTTGGTTAACAAACTTATAAAATGTTAGGTGATTTGTAATTATTTATTGAGTAACTGTATGTGTGTGTATCTTTACACACACACACACATAGACACATATACATAAGTGTGTGTTTTTATAATACCTTTGGGTGCTTTATTCATGTTTTCTTAGATTTAAATCCCAATTTATAATTAAAATAAATGCAGTGCCTTCCTCAACCCTCATTATCTGGAAATGTGGATTCCTTCCCAATACAATTTTCACTTAAATGAATCTTGCATTTTTTAACATGTAAGCTGGGGGTCAGCAAACTATATAGCACACAATGTAAGAATGGTTTTTATGTTTTTAAAGGGCTATAAAGAAGAAGGAAAATAGAACGGAGAGGGGAGAGAAGAAAAGGAGAATATGTGACAGAGACAATATGTAGTCCACAAAGCCTGAAATATTTACTATCTGGGCCTTTATAGTGAAGATATTTGTGTCCCATGTGAATGCTCACCAACAGGTGATCTTAGCAGAGAGGTATTTTAATGATCAAGGAAATAGGAGAGCCCATTCTGTGATACTAGTCAGCCTCTTTCTCCAGCCACTGCTGTCATTCCACAGTTGGCTCATGAACAAAGTAGCCATGGTGACAGGGATGGAGGTTATACATGGCTCAGCAACATGGACTTCCACTCACCAAAGCTGACCTGGCTAGAGCCACTGCTGAGTGCCCAACTGACCAGCGGTAGAGATCAACACCAAGTCCTGAATACAGCACCACTGTGGAGGGTCATTAGCTAGTTGCCCAGTGGCAGGTAGATTACGTTGAGCTGCTTCCATCATGGAAGGGGCAGCATTTTGTTCCTACTTGAATAAATTTCTCTTCCCTGTATGCAATGCTTCTGCCTGAACTAACGTCCATAGACTTAGAGTGCCTCATCTACCATCATAGTAATACATACAGCATTGCTTTGGAAGAAGAAACTCATTTCACAGCAAATGTAGTACAGCAATGAATCCATGCTCAGGGAATCCACTGGCCTTACCATGCTCCCCAACATCATGAAGTAACTGGTTTGACAGAACAGTGGGGTGGCATTTTGAAAACTCAATTGTAGCATCAGCTAGGGAGCAATTCATACATGGATCGCCAGAAGGCTGTATATGCTCTGGGTCAATATGCAACATACAGTGCATTTTCTCCTATAGCCAAGGTGCATGGCTCTGAGAATGAGAGGGAGGAATGGAAGTGACATCATCCGCTATTACCCCTATTGATCCACTAATACAATTTTTGCATCCTGTCCCCATAACCCTATGCTTTGCCAGTCTGGAGGTCTTAATCCAAAGAGAGGAATGCCTTCACCAGGAGACACAGCAATGATTCCACCGAACTCGAAGTTAAGACTGCCATTTGGCCACCTGAAGGTCCCCATGCCTCTGAATCAGCAGGCAAAGAAGGGGGTTTACTAGGCTGGCGGAGGTGAGTGATCCTAATTACCATGGAGAAACTGGACTGCTACTCTACAATAGAGGTATGGGAAAGTATGTCTGAAATACAGGAGCTATTTCAGATATGATGGGATAATACGATGGGATATCTTTTAGTACTGCATGTTCGGTGATTAAAGTCAACAGAAAATCACAACAATCCAATCTAGACAGGACTAGTAATCGCCTAGACTCTTCAGGAATGAAACTTTGGGTCATCCTACCAGGTCAAAAGCCATGACCAGTTGAGGTACTTGCTGAGGGTAAATGAATACAGAAGGGATAGTGGAAGAAGGTAGTTATAAATACCTGCTACAATTAAGTGATCAGTTACAGAGACAAAAATTGTAATTTCTGGGATTATTACTTCCTTATTGTTTTATGAATACAGTTGTGTATCAAATATCTTTGTTTTCTTTCCTCTCTTATTGCTTTATCATATAAGATATAATGACTTTATTTCATAGCATTTAAGTATTGTTAACTCTACATTACAGTATTTCAGTTACAGAATAACAAGAAAAATGAACATCACCCAAGGACTTTACATTCTCTTTGGGGAAAAAGTTAGTACATTTTACGCAAGACAGTTGTACCGTTGGGTGGAAGCATGACTTTGTTATTGTCTTTGTTTGGAGATTAACTATTGTATTAATTTTCTAGCGTTGCCATAATAAAATACAACAAACTGGGGGTAGCTTAAACAACAGAACATTATTTCCTCATAGGTCTGGAGGCTAGATGTCCAAGATCGGTTTCAGCAGGTTTAGTTTCTTCAGAGACCTTTCTCCTTAGCTTGAGATGGCCATTTTCTCCCAGAGATTTCACATGGTCTTCCCTCTGTACGTGTCTGTATCCAAATTTCCTCTTCTTATAAGGAGACCTGTCATACTGAATTCGGGTCCACCCTAGTGACCTCATTTTAACTTAACTATCTCATTAAAGACCCTGTCTCCAAATACTGTCACATTCTGAGGTGCTGGAAGTTCAAACTTCAATATGCATTTTAAGGGGATACAATTCAGCTTATAACAAGTATGTTTTTTTTTTTTTGAGACGGAGTCTCGCTCTGTCACCCAGGCTGGAGTGCAGTGGCGTGATCTCGGCTCACTGCAAGCTCCGCCTCCTGGGTTCACGCCATCCTCCTGCCTCAGCCTCCCGAGTAGCTGGGACTACAGGTGCCCACCACCACGCCCGGCTAATTTTTTTTTTTTTGTATTTTTAGTAGAGACTGGGTTTCACCATGCTAGCTAGGATGGTTTCGATCTCCTGACCTCGTGATCCACCTGCCTCGGCCTCCCAAACTGCTGGGATTACAGGCATAAGCCACCGCGCCTGGCCTATAACAAGTATGTTTTTAAAGAGATATGGTGGGTGCCAATGTAACAAGGCATAGACTATAATGGTTCATTTTATGTGTCAATTTGGCTAAGCTATGAGACTCAGTTGTTTGGTTAGACATCAGTATAGATGTTGCTGTGAAGACTTTTTTTTTTTTTAGATGTGTTTAACATTTAGATCAGTAGACTTTGAGTAAAGCAGGTTACCCTCAATAAGTGGGTGGATCTCATCCAACCATTTAAAGGCCAAAAAAAAAAAAAAAAACCTGAGGTCCTAAAAAGAAATTCTGCCTCCAGACTGCCTTCAGACTCAAGACTGCAACATCAGCAATTTGGTGGGTTTCCAGCCTGTTGACCTACCCTGCAAATTTCATACTTGCTAGTCCCCATTTTGTGTGTGTATGTGTGTGTGTCCCCACATACTGTTGGTACTGTTTTTCTAGAGTACCCTGACTAATCCAATATATATGTATATATTCATATCTTATCAATATAGGTAAAAATAAATTTATTTTATCATTCATTCTGTGCTCTCCTCTGTATCATAGAAGCTAAAAGCATGGAAACTACATTTTGCAAATGTCTTTGCCTTGGGGATTATAGATGTGACTTACATTCAGCCAATGCAATGCATTTCCACAGTATTTGGAAGGTGGAAGAGAGACATAAACCAGACCATTCTTCTTCTGATGGTGAAACTGGCTTTGCAAAAATTTTAACAGTGAGAAAATTATGACAATGAAAGGGATCCGACCTAACCAACTCCATCTTGCCTTTAGCCTCCAAACTGCCCTTGGTCATTCCTGGGCATAGGCCAAGATAACTTTGGGAGAAATTTATAGTTTAAATTATGATAGCCCTTTCCAAAAGTAAACTGCCTTTGTAAAACTAATGAAAAGTCACAAGGTTAGGAGTATAAGTGGCTGAATTCTTATATGATGCCAGCTACTGTTCCAGAGGTCACAAGATTTGCAACTTCCTCAGTTACTCCTGAAATAACATTATTATTATAGAACCTAAGATTGGCTTTTTGAGGTGTCTTTTCAGGCTTCTGCATTTCTGGTGACTGGATGGCCTCACCTGGATCTCCTTCGTGGCTCTCACCCAGGCGTGGACTCAGCACATGAGGACTATTTTCCCACACCCCATGACTGCATTCCCCAACCAATCACAGCATTCCCCATTCCCTAGCATCCTGCCCACCAAACTATTCTTGAAAAACCCTAGCCTCCAACAGAGGAGGCTGATCTGAGTACTAATACAACTCCAGTCTCTCATTTAACCAGCTCTATGTATATTAAATTCTTTCTCTTTTGCAATTTCCCTGTGTTGATAAATTGGGTTCATCTGGGCAGCTGGCAAGAAGAACCCATTGGGCAATTACAATGGCAATAAGCTTTGACAGACATGAGGCTTTACAGTGATCACCAAGTACGCCGCTGCCAGCTACCCATATTAGTACCAACAGGCAGGTACAATGATCAGCAGCAATGACTAACCTGGAAGCTAGGAATAGCTATCCATATCCATGCCTCCAGTTTTACCAATAAATTTATCACCATCTAATTCCCCTTGTTAATTTTCTTTTTGCTTGAAGTACCTGTAGTAATTTATTTTCCTTGAAGAACCTGACCTGATAATTTTTTAAAATTAAACAATTAAAATATATTGTATATTATAATAGATACTAGAATAAAAAATAGGAAGGAAGGAGTTGTCTGATATGTCACAAAAACAAGGTAAAATTTTAGATAGGATTGCCTGGAAAGGCCTTTAGGCTTCATTGAAATGACTCTGAGTCAAGACCTCAGTAACATGAGGGGGTGAGCAATCCAAATGACTAGAAGACCCTTCCAAGCAGAAAAGGAATAAACAAGCACAGAGACTCTGAAGCAGGAGCATGTGGCATATCTAAAGAATAGCAAAGAGACTACTGTAGCAAGTGGAATAGGGAACAGTAGTGGCAAAGAGAACAGAAACGTAACTAAGCTGCAAATCACGGAGACCTCAAAGAACAGAAGGACTTTAATTTTTTTACTCTGAATGAGATGGGAAGCTACTGCTGAAGGGAAAGCTGAGAAATGATAGGTTTTTACTTAAGTAGGATCATTTGGGCTACTAATTGAGAAGAGATTACAAAGTAGAATGCTATCACTATAATGCAGGCAACAGACAATGATGGCTTGCACAGGAACAGCAGTAGGAGATGTGATGAATAATGCCAAATTCTTTCTATACTTTGAATATGTAGCCAAAAGAATTTATTGATGAATCAGATATAAGGTGTAAATTTTTTTAAAAAGAGAGGCAGGAACTTAAGCAGAGTTTGTGCCCAAAGCAATTGAGAAAATGAAGGGGCCATTAGCAGGTATGCAATATATTGTGGGAAGACTTGGGGAAGAAAGGGATGGATATCAGGAGCTCCTTTTGGACTTGTTCACTTTGGGATACCAGTTAGACATCTGAATACAGATATCAAGGAGGCAGCTGAACATGCAGATGTGAGGCTGACGGGGAAGAGGTCAGGCCAAAAAATGTAAACTAGGAGTTAGCATACGGATGGAATTTAAAACCACAACATTGAATGAGATAATTTTGGAAATCTCTGTAGACAGAAAAGAACCCAAGATCAGAGCGCTGAGGTGCTCCAATATTAAAGAATCAATATTTATAAAATGAATGAATTAATGAATCCTGATTTTTTGTTTTCAACTTTCAGAATTACTCTATATATCTATGTAAAAAGAGATTTACTCTATATGAAAAACAAGACATCCACAAAATAAAAATTATAAAACCACTAACTAAAAAAGGAAGCAAGATGACAAAAGGTAAAATTAATGATAAATGCCCTAAATTCCTCACCTTTGATAACAGTTAAGAAACACTGTTAATAACAAAAAATCCTGGAAGGGGAAAGTGGCTGGGGGCTTAAAGTATAAGTACACCAATCTCTTCATCCTTTAGAGGTCAAAGTCAAAAACATTTAAATGATAATAAATCTGAGAATAGGGAAGCATTTTTTAAAAGCCAGAACAGTAACTAAAAGCAAACTTAATGCCAGTAGGCTGTAAGGAATAGGCTTCGAGAGAAGAAAGGTAGTCTTCTCTGCTGTTTTAAGTATTTTAAACAGTGTATATTGCTTCTGTTAATTTTTTAAAAGTCAAATAACTTTTTTGTAAAAGAGTATGGCATTTGACAACCATATTGACTCATTTCTCAAAACTGCCAAACTAAAGCCAGGCCTGCGTCCTAATTTAAATATAATTACTAGTTGAATTCAAAGTATAAAGAAGACAATGTTCTCTCTATTGTTCCTTTTGTTATCAGTACTCTAGAAGCTGGGGAACTGGTAGCTCACTGTCTATACTTACCCTAACAAAGTTCCTAGAGAAAGTAATTTTTATAAAACTTATTCTCTATTTGGGATTTACAAATAGTTATTTCAGTCACAGGGAAAAGGAAGGAGCACCTACTAGGCAAGGTTAATGGCTTTAATACATATCTAATCATAATAACCTTATAATAATGATTGAATATTGAACATTCAATTATTCAGTAATGAATAATGGCTTTCTCTTATGGCAACAAGTTTTATATGATAAATATGTGACTTCCTATCTCCCAGGATGTCCCAGGAGCTTTTCTGTTTTATTACACTCATATGTAACAAAAAAAGGATTCTCAGAAGCAAAAATGTGCCGGGTGTGGTGGCTCACACCTGTAATCCCAGCAGTTTGGGAGGCCTAGGCAGGTGGATCACCTGAGGTCAGGAGTTTGAGACCAGCCTGGCCAACATGGTGAAACCCCATCTCTTCCAAAAATACAAAAAAACTTGGCTGGGCATGGTGGTGCATGCCTGTAATCCCAGCTACTCAGGAGGCTGAGGCAGGAGAAATCACTTGAACCCAGGAGGCAGAGGTTGCAGTGAGCCAAGATCATGCCATTGCTCTTCAGCCTGGGCAACAGAGCAAGACTCAATCTCAAAAAAGGCAAAAATGCTGAGCCATGAATACATTACACTTTTAAAGAAGAATATTACTGGAAGATGGCTGGGCGCGGTGGCTCATGCCTGAAATCCCAGCACTTTGGGAGGCTGAGGCAGGCAGATCACCTGAGATCAGGAGTTTGAGATCAGCCTGACCAACATGGTGAAACCCTGTCTCTACTAAAAATACAAAAATTAGCTGGGCGTGGTGGCGGGTGCCTGTTATCCCAGCTACTCGCAAGGCTGAGGCAGGGGAATCGCTTGAACCTGGGAGGCGGAGGTTTCAGTGAGCCGAGATTGCGCCATCGCACTCCAGCCTGGGCGACAGAGCAAGACTCCGTCTCAAAAAAAAAAAAAAGAAGAATATTACTGGAAGACAACACTATATTCACATCACTTACCTTAATTTCACTCTGCAATTTTGACTAAAAAAAGAAGTCAGATTGTAAATAAGAACAAACTGGTTTAGCTAGTCTGAACTAATCTACACTATAGTAGTCATCAGCCATACCATATAAGGATGTTACAGTCAAGAACAGACTGCATGTATGGCAGTGGTCTCATTAAGATTTACTATGAAGCTGAAAATTTCCCATTGCCTAGTGACATCACAGCCATGGTGACATTGTCAGTGGCGTTTGAACCAGAGGGACGCCATCTTGAATAGGGACTGGGTAAAATAAGGCTGAGACCTACTGGGCTGCATTCCCAGGAGGTGAGGCGTTCTAAGTCACAGAATGAGATAGGAGGTCTGCACAAGATACAGGTGATAAAGACCTTGCAGATAAAACAGGTTGTGATAAAAGAAGCTGGCCAAATCCCGTCAAAACCGAGATGGCAATGAAAATAACCTCTGGTCATCCTCACTGTTTATTATATGCTAATTATAGTATAATGTATTAGCATACTAAAGATACTCTCACCAGCGCCTGACAGTTTACAAATGCCACGGCAACATCAGCAAGTTACCCTATATGGTCCAAAAAGGGAGGAACTCTCAGTTCTGGGAATTACCCACCCCTTTCCCAGAAAACTCATTAATAATCCACCCCCTTTTTAGCATATAATCAAGAAGTAACAATAAGTATAAGCAGATAAGCAGCCCATGCTGCTGCTCTGCCTATGGAGTAGACATTCTTTATTCCTTTACTTTCTTAATAAACTTGCTTTCACTTTACTCTATGAATTCACCTCAAATTCTTTCCTGTGTGAGATCCAAGAACCCTCTCTTGGGGTCTGGATCAGGACCCCTTTCCAAAAACAAGGTCAACAGTGCAAAGCAGTACCTTTTCTATGCTTAGTCATGTTTAGACACAGAAATACCATTGTATTACAATTACCTACAATATTCTGTATAGTAAAACATGTTGTACAGATTTGTAGCCTAGGACCAATGGGCTATAGCATATAGCCTAGGTGTGTAGTAGGCTACACCACCTAGGTTTGTGTATTAATAAGTACACTCTCTGATACTCACATGACAAAATTGCCTAACGATACATTTCTCAAAATGTATGCCTGTTGTTAAGTGACCCATCACTGTATCTACAGTAGATTAAATCCTGAAAGAAAATCTAATATAATGAGAGATTATATACAAGTGACAATTTCCAAATATCAAGCTAGTACCAACATCCTATTCATACGTACTTTGAAAGAAAAAAAACTAAGTGAATTGCTTGATTAAAGCAGTCTATTCCAAATGGCTTTCGTCAAAATTATTTCAAAATGGTATAGTACATATGCTTCCTAGAGTATACTAATATTTTGGCACCTATGAATTATGTTAATATTTCTTCCATTCTAATACTACCACTATAATAGTAAGAAAAACAGAAAAAATAATAATGATGATGATAATAATGGAAGACTGGAAGGCAAACAAAAAGTTGGACACTGATGGACAAGAAGGAAGTGGATTAGAGGTGTGCCGTGCAAGCTATCCCACTGTGTACAACTTTAGGAAGATGGATGAGGAAGACATGCAACAGGGGAGCAGAAGAAACAAACTGAACTAATAATATCAACTATCAGAGAGAAGGGGGAAAAGCACAGTAAGTTACCTAAAAATATAAGGTAAAAGGAGAGCAAAAAATCTAGACAACTCCCTTGATCTTGACTACTTTGGAGCACAAAGGTAGGTAGATATTCCCAAAAACACTGCCTCTTCCCAAAAAACTTCGTAAAAAGCCACTTTTCTCATAGACATTAAATACATACTACTGTGCTTACAGGTGTCTATTTCAAATTCATCATAATTTAGTTTCCATTTATTTAATGACTGCCTAACAGCACATTAAAGCCCAATAAATCACTTAAATTCTGAACTAGAAGGGTGTCCAAATACTTTTCATATCTCCAGATCTGGCAAATCTTATGAAAAACTTAAAACAGAGGTATTGTTTTAGACAGATATATATGTATATACCAATCATCCAACCCAGTGACAAGTTACTATTAAAATGCACAAAGAAAAATGTACTAAAGGTTTTCTTGATCTATTGTTTTATAAATACCTACTACTTATGTAGAGTCCAGGCAAAACTATATCATCAGCATTTTGCCCCAAGGAAACCAGAATACTAACATAAGTTCAATAAAAAACAAGAAATCATTACTATCAAAATTCTAAAGGTACAAAAGAAATTTCATTTCCCATTATCTCTGAACCAACCATTCATAAAATTTACAGTTTATAGACCTTAATACCTATTACTGCTTCACTGTCGGTTATATGTCCTTTGTAGGGCTCAAAACACATTCATCAAATATTATTTATGACTGGGTGCAGTGGCTCACGCCTGTAATCCCAGCACTTTGGGAGGCCGAGGCAGGCAGATCACCTGAGGTTGGGAGTTCGGGACCAGCCTGACCAACATGGAGAAACCCCATCTCTACTAAAAAATACAAAAATTAGCCAGGTGTAGTGGCACGTGCCTGTAATCCCAGCTACTCGTGAGGCTGAGGCAGGAGAATTGCTTGACCCCGGGAGCTGGAGGTTCTGGTGAGCCGAGATCATGCCACTGCACTCCAGCCTGGGCAACAAGAGCGAAACCCCATCTCAAAAAAAAAAAAAATTATTTACCTCTTGCCATATAAGAAGCACTGTTCTAGATTCTGGACATACAGAAAACAAACATCATTGCTGTCCTCCAGGAACTTAGTGTATAGCCAAGAGAAAATGAAGTAAACTGATCAGTATAATATACAATGTAATGTCCCTTAAACAAAGGTATGTACATGATGTTACCTAAACCAGTACATAGGGATATTAAATCCAGACTTCTGAGGGTGGTAGAGTGAGAGTCAAAACATTTAGGCAGATTAGGCATTTAGGTTGATTCCGTGTCTTCGCCATTATGAACAGCACTGCAAAGAACTTTCACATGCATGTGTCTTTATGGTAGAGTGATTTATATTCCTCTGGGTATATACCCAGTAACGGGATTGCTGGGTCAAATAGTAGTTCTGCTTTTAGCTCTCTGAGGACTCACCATACTGCTTTCCACATGGCTGAACTAATTTACATTCCCACCAACAGTGTATAAGTGTTCCCTTTTCTCTGCAACCTCAGCACCTGTTATTTTTTGACTTTTTAATAACAGCCATTCTGACTGGTGTGAGATGATTTTGATTTGCATTTCTCTAATGATCAGTGATATTGAGCTTTTTTTCATATGCTTGTGGGCCACAGGTATGTCTTCTTTCGAAAAGTGTCTGTTCATGTCTTTTGCTCACTTTTTAATAGGGTTCTTTTTCTCTTGTAAATTTATTTAAGTTCCTTATAGATGCTGGATATTAGACCTCTGTCAGGTACATAGTTAGCAAATATTTTCTCCCATTCTACAGGTTGTCTGTTTACTCTGCTGACAGTTTCTTTTGCTGTGCAGAAGCTCTTAAGCTTAATTAGATCCCACTTGTCAATTTTTGCTTTTGCCGTGATTGCTTCTGATGTCTTTGTCATAAAATCTTTGCCCGTTCCTATGTCCTGGATGGTATTACCTAGGTTGTCTGCCAGGGTTTATAGTTTTCGGTTTTACATTTAAGTCTTTAATTCACCTTGAGTTCATTTTTATATATGGTGTAAGGGGTCCAGCTCCAATCTTCTGCATATGGCTAGCCAGTTATCCCAGCATCATTTAACTTGTTAAATTTATTTTTATTTTGGGTTTGCTGGTACATGTGAAGGTTTGTTACATAGATAAACACATGTCATGGGGGTTCGTTGAACATATTATTACATCACCCAGGTATTAAGCTCAGTACCCAATAGTTATCTTTTCTGCTCCTCTACCTCATATAACCCTCCCCGCTCAAGTAGACTCCAGTGTCTGTTGTTTCCTTCTTTGTGTTCACAAGTTCTTATCCTTTAACTCCCACTTATAAGAGAGAACATGCAGTATCTGGTTTTCTGTTCCTGAGTTAGTTTGCTAAAGAAGAGAGCCTCCAGCTCCACCCATGTTCTCACAAAAGACATGATCTAGTTCTTTTTTATGGCTGTATAATATTCCATGGTGTATATGTACATTTTCTTTTTTCAGTCTGTCACTGATGGGCATTTAGGTTGATTCCATATCTTTGTTACTGTGAACAGCCCAGCACAATTTATTGAATATAAAGTCTTTTTCCCATTGCTTGTTTTCGTCAGCTTTGTCAAAGACCAGAGGTTGTAGGTATGCAGCCTTATTTCTGGGCTCTCTATTCTGTTCCATTTGTCTATGTGTCTGTTTTTCTACAGGTTCCATACTGTTTTTGTTACTGTAACCCTGTAGCGTAGTTTGAAGTCAGGTAAGGTGATGCCTCCAGCTTTGTTCTTTTTGCTTAGGATAGCGTTGGCTGCTGGGCTCTTTTTTGGTTCCACATGAATTTTAAAATAGTTTTTTTCTAGTTCTGTGAAGAATACTGATAGTACTTTGACAGCAACAGCAATGAATCTGTAAATTGCTTTGGGCAGTATGGCCATTTCAATGATATTGATTCTTCCTATCCATGAGCATGGGAGGTTTTTCCATTTGTCTGCATCTTTTCTGATTTCTTTGAGCAGTGTTTTATAATTCTCATTATACAGATCTTTCACCTCCCCAGTTAGCTATATTCCTAGGTATCTTTTTTCTTTTTGTGGCAATTGTGAATGACACTGATGTGGCTCTTGGCTTGGCTGTTTTTGGTATATAGGAATGCCACTGATATTTGTATATTGGTTTTGCATCCTTAAACTTTGCTGAAGTTATCAGCTGAAGAAGCTTTTGGGCCAAGGTTACAGGGTTTTCTAGATACAGAATCATGTTGACTGTTGACAAAGATAGTCTGACTTCCTCTCTTCCTATTTGGATTCCCTTTATTTCTTTTGCTTTAATTTCATTACTTACGCAAAAGTCATTCAGCAGCATGCTGTTTAATTTTCATGTAATTGCATGGTTTTGAGGATTTTCTTAGTCTTGACTTCTATTTATATTGCACTGTGGTCCAAGAGCATGTTTGGTATGATTTTGGTTCGTTTGCATTTGCTGAGGATTGTTTTATATCCAATTATGTGATTGCTTTTGGAATTTTGAGGATTTTCTTAGTCTTGACTTCCATTTGTATTGCACTGTGGTCCAAGAGCATGTTTGGTATGATTTTGGTTCGTTTGCATTTGCTGAGGATTGTTTTATATCCAATTATGTGATTGCTTTCGGAGTATGTTCCATGTGGAGATAAGAAGAATGTATATTCAGTTGTTTTAAGGTGGAAAGTTCTATAGAGGCCTGTCAGATCCATTTGATCTAATGTTGAGTTCAGGTCCTGAATATCTTTAACTTTCCGCCTTGATGACTTGTCTAATACTGTCAGTGGAGTGTTGAAGTCTCCCACTATTATCGTGCGGGAGTTTACATCTTTTTGTAGATTTCTAAGAACTTGCTTGATAAATCTGGGTGCTCCTGTGTTGGGTGCATATAAATTTAGGATAGTTAGGTCTTGCTCAATTGAACCCTTTACTAGTAATGCCCTTCTTTTTTTTTTTTTAATCTTTGTTGGTTTGAAGTCTGTTTTGTCTGAAATTAGGATTCTAACCCCTGGGGTTTTTTTTTTTTTTTTTTCCGGTTTTCTGTTTGTTTGGTAGATTCTCCTCCATCCCTTTATTTTGAGCCTATGAGTGTCATTACATGTGAGGTGAGTCTTTTGAAGACAGCATAGCACTGGGTCTTGCTTTTTTATCCAGTTTGTTGCTCTGTGCCTTTGAAGTGGGGCACTGAAGGTTAGTATTAATATGTGTGGATTTGATCCTGTCATTGTGTTGTTGGCTGGTTATTATGTTGGCTTGTTTGTGTGGTTGTCTTATAGTGTCACTAGTCTGTGTGTTTAAGTGTGTTTTTGTATTAGCTGGCAGTGGTCTTTCCTTTCTATATTTAGTGCTCCTTTCAAGATCTCTTGTAAGGCAGGCCTGGTGGTTAACAAACACCCTCAACATTTGCTTGTCTGAAAAAGATCTTTTTTTTGAGATAGAGTCTCATTGTTTCACCCAGGCCGGGCTGCAGTGGTGCGATCTCGGCTCACTGCAACCTCTGCCTCCCAGGTTCAAGCAATTCTCCTGCCTTAGCCTCCCAAGTAGCTGGGACTACAGCTGCCTGCCACCACGCCCAGCTAATTTTTTTTTTTTTTTTTTTTGTATTTTTAGTAGAGACAGGTTTCACCATATTGGCCAGGCTGGTCTTGAACTCCTGACCTTGTGATCTACCCGCTTCAGCCTCCCAAAGTGCTGGGATTACAAGCATGAGCCGGCTAGAAATGAAATTCTTTGTTGAAGAATTTTTTCTTTAAGTATGTTGTAGGCCCTCCTCAATCTCTTCTGGCTTGTAGGGTTTCAGCTGAGAGATCTGCTGTTAGCCTGATGGGGTTGCCTTTGCAGATGACCTACCTTTAACATTTTTTCTTTCATTTCAATCTTGGAAAATCTGATGATTATGTGTCTTGGGGATGATCTTCCTGTATAGAGTCTTTCAGGAGTTCTCTGCATTTCCTGAATTTGACTGTTGGCCTCTCTAGCAAAGCTGGGGAAGTTTTCATGGACAATATCCTGAAATATGTTCTGTAAGTCGTATGCTTTCTCTCCCTCCCTTTCAAAGACACCAATTATTCATAGATTTAGCCTCTTTACATAATCCCATACTTCTCGAAGCTTTTGTTCATTCCTTTTTATTCTTTTTTATGTTTGTCTATCTTATCTCAGACAGCCAGTCTTCAAGATCTGAGATTCTTTCCTCAGCCTGGTTTATTCTGTTGTTAATACTTGTGATTGCACTGTGAAATTCTTATATTGTGTTATTCAGCTCTGTCAGATTAATTAGGTTCTTTTTTATACCAGCAATTTTGTCCTTCAATTCCTGTATTGTTTTATTGTGATTCTTAGTTTCCTTGAATTGGATTTTTCTGTACTCCTGAATCTCAACGATATTCATTCCTATCCACGTTCTGAATTCTACTTCTGTCATTTCAGCCAGTTCAGCCTTGATAAGAATTCTTGTTGCAGAAGTGGTACAGTCACTCGCAGGACACTCTGGCCATTTACTGGAGTTCTTGAGTTACTGGAGTTCTTGTATTGGTTCTTTCTCATCTCTGCATATGGGTGTTCCTTTAACTGTAGTGTAGATTAAGTAGTCAACAGACTTCTCTTTCAGACATTTTCACAGGGCCAAGGCTTTGTGCAGGATCTTTATTTTACGGAAGCTGATTTCTTGTCTTTGGTTTCAGAGGGGTATGTTAGAGAGGTATTTTTGGTGTTGAAGTTGTGGACTGCGATCCAGCAGGTGGCACTCAGGTGTACTGGTCAGTTGGTAGAATCTTGCTCGGATGGGTGGCTCCGCAATTTCCTCACAATTGCAGCCACATTCCCTCTCAACACTCTGAAAGTATAGGTATAGGTTCCTCTTCCCCTTGAGTGCTGGCTGTAGATTGCAGCTCTGCACTCCTGGGCTGCCCACTGCAGTTCTGGGGTAATCTCAGTGTTTATGTTCCTTCCTCAACAAATTCCCTGAGCTGGGGAGGTTCCCCTGCCTCTGTGTCGCTTCTGGGTGGGCCTTCATCCTGTCTTGCTTTTCTCCATTCTCCATGGGTAGAGTTGTTTCCTTGATTAGTCTTGATGCATGTACTTGGATGATTCAGCTATTTACTCGCCCCTTCCATTCCTCCCTGTGAGAGCCACACATATTAGCTGCTTCTAGTCAGCCATCTTGGTGACCCCCCCACTCCCACAATGTGTTCTACAATTAAGAAATATACTTCTAAATAACCTATGGATTGAAGAAGTAATCACAGTGGCACTTTAAAAAATCAAAATATTAGCGAAATGATAATGAAATACTATAAGAACTGAGGTATGCAAAGAAAATGCATAGCTATAAAAGACAGGAAAATCAAACGGCTAATCATCCATTTCAAAAAATCTGAAAAAGCAGTGGAGAAGTTCAGGATTGCCACCCCAAAATACACTGCTATGGAATATTGATTATTTTGAGCTAAAGGTACTCTGACCTTCCTTTTTCTTCCTGAAAGCAGGAGATGAAACTCCCATGTGAAAAGTGCCCTCCTTGTGCCAGAGGAAAGAAAGACAATTTTAACACCAGGGATGAAAAATCAAGACCAAGAGAAATCTGCACACATAAACCTTAATAAACTAACCTTACCTTCCTAGCCTCTTCTCCACAATTAACTGTTCTAGTCAAAACTCCATATTCTTGTCACATTTTCACAATCTGATGCTCTTTGTGCTTCCTCGTATTATAAGTATTCAGCTCTAACTGCTTTTTTGTGTCTTTGTTTTTCTGGCATAAGACAGACTAACCAGAGAAAAGCGTATGACCCTATAAGGGTGGAGGAAAACTTTGCCTCCCTAAAGCAGCAAACTAAACCCCAAAAAAGTAAAAGAAAGGACACAAAGAGCAGTAATAAATGTCAAAGAACACTAAAACACAAAAGAGAAAAAGCCAAAAGTTAGTTCTTTGAAAAGAATACAATTAATGAATACCAAGTGAGATTTAAAAAAGGTAAAAACAGACAGCAGAAATAACCAATAATATGGTTGATGAAGGAAACATAACAAATCCTCTGAACATTATGCCATCAATGTCAATGTCCCATTTCTTTTCTTTTTTTTTGAGATGGAGACTAGCTCTGTTGTTCAGGCTGGAGTGCAGTGGCGCAGTATCGGCTCACCACAACCTCCACCTCCTGGGTGCAAGTGATTCTCCTGTCTCAGCCTCCTGAGTAGCTGGGATTACAGCGTTATGTCACAGTGCCCAGCTAATTTTTGTATTTTTAGTAGCAATGGGGTTTCACCATGTTAGCCAGGCTGGTCTCGAACTCCTGACCTCAAGTGATCTGCCTGCCTCAGCCTCCCAAAGTGCTGGGATTACAGGCATGAGCCATCACACCAGCCCAATGTTCCATTTCTTGATCTCATGGGTGCTTATATAAGGGTTGGCTTTGTGATGACACACCAAACTCCATATTTATGTATTGTACACATGTTTAAATATGTTCTCTTTACAATTAAAAAATGTAATCATTCTATAGCAAAAATAAACAAGAGGTGGGGGGTGTGGATGTAAGAGGCCTTTTAGAGGACTCAAACTCCAAAAAATTTCAGACAAGGTCCTGAAAAATTTTTTATTACCTACTGTAAAGAAATTTTTAATTATAAAGATAAACTAATAGTGTTTCATCAACTGTGGTTTCACCATCTATGACTAATATTAAACATAAACGTTTATTAATGTATTCATTAATAAATTCATTTTAAGAATGGTAACTAATATCTCGTACATATATATAAAAAACAGGCTATAATTTGCTAAAATAGATGACAATGATAAATTTTAAATACTTGGCTTTAAGAGCCTAAAAAAATCAAAATTCCGTTATGTACTAGTCCAGTTTTGCATTGCTATGAAGAAATGAGGCTGGGTAATTTATAAAGAAAAAAGGGTTAATTGGGTTCATAGTTCTACCGGTGATACAGAAGCACAGCTCTGGCATCTGCTCAGCTTCTGATGAGGCTTCACTGAGCTTTTACTCATGGTGGAAAGCAAAGTGGGAATGGGCACATCACATGGCAAGAGTAGGAGCAAGAGAGAGAGGTGGGGAGGTGCCATACTCTTTCAAACAACCAGGTCTCACGTGAACTCAGAGCAAGAGCTCTCATTACCTAGGAGTGATTGGCCCCCATAATCCCATACTTCCCACCAGGCCCTACCGCCAACATTGGAGATCACATTTCAACATGAGATGTGGAGGGGACAAACATCTAAACCATATCATTCTGCTGGTCCCACTAATCTCATGTTCTACTCACACTGCAAAATACAATCATCCCTTCCCAATAGTCTCCCAAAGTCTTAAGTCATGCTGGCATCAACTCAATCAAAAGTCTAAAGTCTTATCCAAGACTCAAGTCAAATTCCTTCCACCTATGAGCCTGTAAAATCAAAACAAGTAACTTGACAGATCAAAACAAGATACATTGGTGGTTCAGGTATTAATCAGCCAAAAGAAAGGGGCAACAGGCCACAAGCAAGTCCAAAACCCAGCAGGGCAGACATTAAACCTTAAAACTCCAATATAATCCTTGACTTCATGTCCAGCAACCTTGTGTGAGGGGTGGGCTCCCAAGGCCTTGGGCAGCTCTACCACTGTGGCTTTGCAGGGTACAGCTCCCATGGCTGCTCTCACAGGTTGGACTTGAGTGCCTGCAGCTTTTCCAGGCTCAGGGTACAAGCTAACAGTAGATCTACCATTCTGGGGTCTGGAGGGTGGTGGCCCACTTTCCATAGTTCCACTAGGCAGTGCCCTAGAGGGGACTCTGTGTGGGAACTCCAACCCCACATTTCCCCTCCACACTGCCCTAGTAGAGGTTCTCTGTGAGGGCTCCACCCCTGAGGCAGGCTTAGCCTGGGCACCCAGGCTTTCTCATACATCCTCTGAAATCGAGGGGGAAGCTGCCAAGCCTCCTTTATACTTGCCCTCTTAACACCACATGGAAGCCACTAAAGCTTATGGCTTGCACCCTCCAAAGAAGCAGCCCAAGCTGTACCTGGGCCCCTTTGAGCCGAGGCTGGAGCTGGAGCAGCTAGAATGTGGGGAGGAGTGTCCTGATGCTGAGCAGGACAGTGGCACCCTGGGACAGGTCCCTGAAACCATTCTTCCCTTCCAGGCCTCTGGGCCTGTGATGGGAGAGGCTGCTTCTAAGATCTCTGGAAAAGGCTTTCAAGGTCTTTTTCCCATTGTCTTGGATATTAGCACTTGGCTCCCTTTTAGTCATGCTAATCACTCTAGCAAGTGGTTGCTCCACTGCCTGCTTGGATTCTTTCTCTATCACACAGACAAACTCTAAATTTTCCGAATTTTTATGCTCTGCTACCCTTTAAAATAAGTTCCAACTTTAAGTTATTTCTTTGTTCCTGTATCTGATCACAGGCTGCCAGAAGCAGCCAAGCCATGTCTTGAATGCTTAGAAATGTCTTCCACCAGATACCTTAAGTCATTACTCTTAAGTTTGACCTTCCACAGAACCCTAGGATTTGGACACAATGCAGCCAGGCTCTTTGCTGGGGCGCAAAAGGGTGACCTTTACTCCAGTCCCCAACAAGTTCCTCATTTCCATCTGAGAACTCATCAGGCTAGCCTTCACTGTCCATATTTCTATCAGTATTTTGGTCACAACCGTTTATCCAGTCTCTAAGAAATTCCAAACTTTCCCCCGTCTTCCTGTCTTCTTCTGAGCCCACCAAACACTTCCAATCACAGCCCATTACTCAGTTCCAAAGCTACTTCCACATCTTCAGGTATCTTTACAGCAATGCCCCACTCCTCAGTACCAATTTTTTGTATTAGACTGTTCTTGCAGTGCTATAAATACATACCTGAATCTGGGTAATTTATAAAGAAAATATGTTTATTTTGGCTCATGGTTCCGCAGGCTGCACAGGAAGAATGGTGACCACATCTGCTTTTGGTGAGGGCCTCAGGAAGGTTACATCATGGGGAAGGTGAAGGGGAGCAGCATATCACATGGTGAGTAAGGAAACGGGTTAGGGGGAATGTCCCAGACTCTTTTAAACAACCAAATCTGCATGAACTGAGCAAGAACTCACTCATCACCAAGGAGATGGCGCTAAGCCATTCATGAGGAATCTGTCCCCGTGATCCAATCACTTTCTACCAGGCTCCACTTCCAACAGTGGGAATCACATTTCAACATGAGATTTGGAGGGTACAAACATCCAAACCATATCAGTACAGAAGGAGCTTATTTAGTAAAACCACCAGAAACAAGAATAGCAGTTTCCCCTCTCACCTACCTCCCACAAACCCTCCTATAAAATATCTCAGAGACCAGAGATTGTAACAACTTTGAATAAAAGGCTACAAAACCCAAAATAATGGTAACTCAATTGTTTTGAAAAGCTTTGTTATAACTTGCACAAATACTCTAAATGCCTTTACGTGAATGAACTTAAAAATGTATATTGATATCACACTAGTTCCTTTAAAAAAAAAAAGAAAGAAAGAAACAAGAGAATACGGACTCCATCTCTTCTCTAGTGCAGACTTCTTTCTTCCTTGGCATGCAAAGTACTTCCAGTACAGAACTGGTCACACTGTATTTCTAAATATTTGTTTATCTATCTGCCTCCCCCCATTAGATCCAAGGCTCCATAATGAAAATCAGTTTACACAAATTAATGTGAGCCTGGTATGTGTCAAGCACTACACTACTTTCTGGAGAATCAAAGTGTACAACACACACATGATTTATGACCTCATGGACCTTACATGAGGTTACAGGATGCTTCTCATAGGAAGTGATGTTTAAGTTGAGACCTAAAGGTTAACTGGCAGTTAGCCAAACAAAGTATGGCAAGAAACATATTCCAAGCAGAGAATACAAGCAAGTCATAAGGTGGAAGGTCACTCCTATATTCTTTATTTCCACTAGCACTGCACATTGCATAGTAAATGTGTTCCATCAGAGATAATGAGATGATGGGGAAAGAAAGGTGTGACAAGACGGAAGAATGAAAGAAAAAAAAATTAAGTCAATATAGGAGCAGGCCTATTATATCCAAGTTTGTGTGTTTTAGATTGACAATTTGCATTTAAATATGCTATTTAATTAGGCCTTTATAAAAATGAAAAATAACCACTAATCAAGGGTTCACCCAATAGCTGCTTCCCATGATGCTCTAAAGTACTGTGGAAGAGAAGCAATTTGAGCAGGTAAAATTTTGACATTCTTCTGCTCTACAAGAAACTGCTCAAAAGAATAATGTATCAGATAGAAAGAGCAAAGTATCTATTTCCATCATCTTACTTATCCAGCCATTTTCTTCCTAAAAGCACTTCTTATATTTTAAGAATCCAACAGCAGGGTCCAAATCTTTCTTACACCCACTAACTCATCACTCAGCATAGTGTGAATAATAATACTCTCAACTGTTCAAAACACATACCTTGGGTTTCCACAACAGTCAAAACTCAATTCCTAATTATGCAAACATATTGTGACTATAAAGGGGCGTAAATAACAAGACTAATGTTTCTCCCTACCAAAATAAGTGTATTAAAAAGTGATGTATGCTATGTGAAGAAACCGGAACTTGTGTGCCCTGCAGGTGGGAATGTAAAATGGTACAGTCACTGCGGAAAACAGTATGACGGTTCCTCAAAAGATTAAAAAACAGAATTACTATATGATCCAGCAATTCCACTTCTAGGTAAGTAAACAAAAGAAATGAAAGTAGAGTCTTGAAGAGACATTTGTACACCCATGTTCACAGCAGAATTATTCACAATAACTAAAATGTGGAAACAACCCATCAACAAATGAAGGCACAAGCAAAATGTGGTATATACATACAATGGAATATTGTTCAGCCTTTAAAAGGAAGGAGATTCTGACATATGCTACACCATGAATAGACATTGAGGACATTATGCTAAGTGAAATAAGCCAGTCACAAAATGGCAAATACTCTATGATTCCACTTTTATGATGTATCTACAATAGCCAAAATTGTAGAGACAGAAGTAGAATGATGATCGCCAGGGGCAGGGGGAGGAGAGAATGGAGAGTTATTGTTTAATGGACATATAGTTTCAATTCTGCAAGACAAAGAGTTCTGGAAATGGATGATACTGATGTTTGTACAATATAAATGTACACAGTACCAATGAACTTTATACTAAAGAAGGGTTAAGATGATTTAAGATGATTTATTTTACCATAATAAAATAATTGGGGAAAAAAGTAAATTTTTTGTCTGGAAATACACAATTAGAGATCAAACTGAGGACATATCAACTTGCCTCAAACACAACAAATCGGTCTGGTGCCATTTAGAATGAAATCAATTGTAATACTGTGATCCCCTTCCACGATGTGCTGATTATTCACACTGAGTCACTTAAAAATTAATGCTCTCATCTCATTTGTGAATAAATGAACCTGTCTTTCCTTCTGATAGGTTAATCTTTGAAGTAAAATAGACTACAAGGACAACTCATGAATTAACTAGTTCTAGAACTCAAAGTTTTAAAAGAGAAAAAAAGTGCTTCAATAAAATCCAAAAAATGAAAAAAAAAAAGTGATATGGTGCTATGGTTTAGATATGGTTTGCCTGTCCCTACCAAATCCCATTTTGAAATTTGATCCCTAGTGTGGTGGTGTTGAGGTGGTCCTGGTGGGAGGTGTTAGGATCATGGGGGCAGATTCTTCATGAATGTCTTGGTGCCGTTCTCTCAGTAATGAGTTCTCATTCTGGCAAGATGGGATGAGTTCTCAAGGGAATAAGTCAGTTCCCAGTAAAGTGGGTTGCTATAAAGCCAGGACACCCTTTAGGTCTGGTATCTCTTCACATGTGCCTGCTTTCCCTTTGACCTTCTCTGTCATGTTCTGATGTGGCACCAAAGTTCTCACCAGAAGCTGAGCAGATGTCAATGCCATGCTTCCTGTGCAGCCTGAAGAATAATGAGATAAACAAACCTCTTTTCTTTATAAATCACCCAGCCTCAAGCATTATTTTACAGAAACACAAAATGAACTAAGACATATGATAAACAGACAAGGTCCTAAGCCAATAGTGTTAAAAGTACTAAAATATAGTAAATTCCTATATTTATTTATTTAGAGGCAAGATGTCACTGTCACCCAGATTGGAGTGCAATGGTGTGATCTCAGCTCACTGTGAATGAGCTCAAGTGATCTTCCTACCTCAGCCTCCCAAGTAGCTGCGACTACAGGCGCATACCACCACGCCTGGCTAATTTTTGTATTTTTTGTAGAGACGGGGTCTTGCCCTGTTTCCCCAGCTAGTCCTGAACTCCTGGGATAAAGTGATCTGTCCGCCTCAGCTTCCCAAAGTGATAGGATTACAGGCATGAGCCACCATGCCCAGCCAGGTTCCTATCTAGAGTTTCCAGTAAGAAATTGTTATTTCTACTGTGTTAACCTGTATTATCTGCTCAAAAATTAACCATAAACTTATTTTTATATTTTTTAGAGGAAAACAAAATTTAAAGGAGAGTAGGGAAGGAAAGTTTACTGTTTTGTTCTTTCCACATTTCTAAAGTATTCTTCTTCCCTGAAACCAAGGCTAATGGAAGAATAAGGGTGGAGTTCACAGAGAATGTAGCAGCTATCCATAGAGTCAAAGGGAAAATTTAGAGCACTTAAACAACAGGTATTTTATAAAAAGTCAATTCCTCACTGCTATGAACTTGAATATTTATGTCCTCTCCAGTATTTGTATCTTCTCCAAGATTCACATGCTGAAATCCTAATCCCCAATGTGATGACATGTGGAGATAGGGCCTTGGGGAGGTAATCATGTCATGAGGGTGGAGCCCTCATGCTGGGATTAGTGCCCTTATAAGAAGAGATACAAGAGAGCTTGCTTCCCCTCTGTTTCCACCATGTCAGGACTCAGCAAGATGACACCTGTCTGCAAGCCAGGAAGACAGCCCTCACTGGAACTTGACCATGCTGGCACCCTGCTCTCAGACTTTCCAGCCCCCAGAACTGTAGAAAATAAATGTGTTGTTTAAGCTATCTAGTCTATAGTATTTTATTACAGCAGCCCAAGCAGACTTAGACATCCATGTACTCACTTCCAAGAAAAAGAAAACTTAAATAGCAATATAACTCTTCATTTAACTCAAAAAACAAAGAAATTATGAATATGACAAATCTTCTCAATGGCAAAGTATAACTTCCCTTTAAAAGACTATGATGACAAACAATATGGAAAAGAGATTATGATACGTTAACTTTTTTAGAAAACAAAATACAGTATATAAGTACTATGAATTAGAATCATTTATAGTACATACATAAACAAAGAATGAAGGAAAGAGAAAAAAAGGCACTAAGATGAATGAATCCTTTAATGTTGTTAAGACTGTTCTCATAATAAATAAAATTGGAGCTAAATAAGATATAGGAATAAAAATGTCCATAAGCACCAAACTATAACCCTAAATTAAAAACTGTCTATGAAAGCAATATAATAGCAGGCACAAAAACTTCATAGAAAAAACTATGTACAAATTTAAATCTTAGAAGATTATAAGTTATTTGTTACGAGGTGATAATTTCAACTCTGCTGGCCTTTTAGCATCCTATAACTACTGACAGTACAACTAAAAATTTAACTTGGAAAACCAAATAAGAGTAGTAAGAGCAATTAAATTTTTTTTTAAATGGCAGGGCCTTTCCCAAATGTTTTCCATACACCATCACTGATCTTCACACAAATCCTGAAAAACGGGTATAATAATTGGAAAGTGCTGCTTTTGTTTTAAAAACAAAGAAAGGACAACCAGGTATTACACACTTCCTGATACAAAGTATATACCACTGTGAAGTTTTTTTTGGCAAAAAGAAAAAAGAAAAGAAAATCAAAATTAATTCATATCAAGACTAGAGATCTAATTACTTTTTTTTTTTTTTTTTGAGACGGAGTCTTGCTTTGTTGCCCAGGCTGGAGTGCAGTGGCACAATCCTGGCTCACTGCAACCTCTGCCTCCCAGGTTCAAGTGATTCTCCTGCCTCAGCCTCCCAAGTAGCTGGGATTACAGGTGCACACTACCACGCCCAGCTAATTTTTGTATTTTTAGTAGAGACGGGGTATCGTCATGTTGGCCAGGCTGGTCTCGAACTCCTGACCTTAGGTGATCCGCCCACCTCAGCCTCCCAAAGTGCTGGGATTACAGGCGTGAGCCACTGCGCCCAGCCATAATTACAATTTTAAATGACACACAGTGATCAACTTGCAAACTCCAGGCTGTGGTAAACTACAAAACAACTAGGCTTCTTTAACAAACTGCAAAGGGGGGTAAAAACAGGAGAAACCTATGGCTTAAAAGATACTTGAGAGGCATACTAACCACTGAGGTGTATAGACCTTGTTTGAATCCTGATACGAATAAATTTTTAAAAATTTCTCAGTCAGAATTATTTGAACATTTGCTGGATATTTTATGTCATTAAGAAATTTTCCTGATATTTTAGAGGATAATATTTATATAAAGTTTATATATGAAAAAGAGTAAACAGAAAAATATACACATAAAGTAACACAATCTCTGAACGTCTTTTTAAAAAAGTGAGGAAAAGGAATATGTGATATTTTTACCAAATATTTATTTGACATGACCATTACTTATGTAATAAGTCAATGTTCAAAACTAAATGTGAGGTTAATTACTGGTGTGTGACACAGAATATAAGCAATGTGAGGGAAGAGCAATATTCATTATGCATAAATGGTAACACTGTAGATACATATGCTCTTAACAACTGATAATTGATCTATTTGAACTTTAAAACGTCTACTCTCAAATTGGGGGGAAAAAACTTAAGACTACAACAAAATTAACTGCAGATCAAATATGACAAATATTTTAACTTTAAATTATTGGAGAGAGGAACTGAAAATTGAATATTTACCTAATACATGAAGAAATAACTTATCTTTGAGGGAGTATAAAAAATAAAAGAAAAATGTCCCCAAATGTAATAACATTTTAAACATTTACAAAAATAAAAACAAAGGGAAAACTACAAAGGTAAAAACTGTAATGTACAAAGAACCCATTCAATTATGTAAGATATTAAGACTTCATTTATTTCACTGAACTAGTATTTTTGAATACCTACTACGTGCCAACCATTGTGCTAGGTGCTTATCCCTGAAGGGAGTTACTACAAGGGAGCACAGGAGAGCCTACTGGGGTGCTGGAAATAGTCTATATCTTCACTTGAATAGTGGTTACTTGGATATATACATAGGTAAGAGTTGTGGACTTCAGTGTAAGTTGTACATGAAAAGTTAATTTGTGTTGCTTTCCACTTCTGCTAACTGTTCTTATACACACTATTTCAATTTTAATTCACAGAACCTTGAAACAAATTTCTACATAGTCAGAGTATTACATGTCGTCTTATGACAGACGTTTTAAACAATCCAGGAGGAGAAAACGGATGTATACATTTAAAAAAATGTTTCCATTAATAGAAAATAATTACATCAGTGGGTTCTATTTATTGATATATATATCACAAAAGTATTAATTGAACGTTTTTCAAATGTTTATTTCTCCATCAGCCACGTACTTTAATTATGCCGCCAGTTATGAATTTAATGATTTTCCCCCATATCAACATTTCTCAGTAGTGTACCAATTTCATAATTTTTGCTATGCACTACTAGTATACACTTACTTAATTTTTTTTTACTGGGCTTTAACTTTGATTAGCCTCAACTAATAAAATCCATGAATTTACTGGCTTAAGTCAAAAGCTGCATATTTTCTAATATATAATATATAACTGTAAAAATTACATGAGGAGATACACAAATATTTTACTTGCTATCAGTAAATCTCTCTCTCTTTTTTTTTGAGACAGGGTCTCACTCTGTCACCTGGGCTGGAGTGCAATGGTGCAATCTCGGCTCACCACAACCTCCGCCTCCCGGGTTCCAGCAACTCTCCTGTCTCAGTCTCTCAAGTAGCTGGGATTACAGGCGTGCACCACCATGCCCAGCTAATTTTTGTATTTTTAGTAGAGACAGGGTTTCACCATGTTGGCCAGGCTGGTCTCGAACTCCTGACCTCAGGTGATCCACCGTCTCGGCCTCCCAAAATGCTGGGATTACAGGTGTGAGCCACCATGCCTGGCCAGTAAATCTCATTTTTAAGTCCAGAGCTCTATTGACAACTAGGTGTGGACTTTACACCTCTGGACCTCAGTTTCCTCATAAGTAAAATTATGAGGCTAAAATGTCAATTACTGACACTCCTTAAAATTCTAATATTCTACAATCTAACAGCCAGCAGTTTTACCTGCTGTCTATATATTGCTGACATAATCACTGCAATGCAAAAGAATGTAAGGTATACGGTACCACCTCAACTTTAAGGTCCATATTAGGACCTGTCTTTAGAGTAATAAATTAAGGAGGGTGGTGGGCCGGGGTGGGGGGGGATTGTGCAACATGAGGCAACTTACAATAACCACAACCAATCAATAAAGTACATTAATTACAGTTTTCTAAGGTTTTTCAACTTCACTTAAAACCCTTTGATCCTACCTAATCAGGAAAAAGTCAGCTCTTCAAAAGAAAAATCAGTTCAAGTAGGAAACCAAAACAATATGTTAAACATTTTATTACAACTGAAATACACATATATCTCCAATCTTTTGATGGAAAGCCTTATCATCGAGTATAAATCTGTCAATTAGAATTACATATCTTCCTTGTTTAAACCACAGCTATAATACATGGGTCTGAGAGCTCTACGGGTAGTTCTTTAAAGTGAAGCAAAATTTAAAACATTTGTAAAGCCATCAGTTTGGAGAATCCTACATGTTCCAATTACTTTCCTACCTTTTCTAGTTATCGAATTATCTTATCCATACCAAGACAGGCCCAGGGAAATGCCTACAAAAAACACTGAGTTGCAATACAGAAGAGTCCTGAGCTTAGGGAACCCAAATATTTTATAATGGACAGCAAGAATGCCTGCCTTTTCTTTTCCTAAGGAGGAAAATACTATCATTATCTTCCAAGGCTGCTCACTAGATAAACATTCTTGAAAAGACAGTCTAGAGTAACAGCCAGTCAGTGCTTTACTTGCAAGATATGCAGAAATGCAAGAAATCAATAAAGAATTGTCTTCCAACTGTCTGTTTATCCCTGTCTACTTAACTGCTACCAAATACAACCCCCTGTAGCATTTTACCTTCTAATATATAAGCATTATTGTTGGCCAGGCACGGTGGCTCACACCTGTAATCCCAGCACTTTGGGAAGCCAAGGTGGGCGGATCACGAGGTCAGGAGTTCAAGACCAGCCTGACCAACATGGTGAAACTCTGTTTCTACTAAAAATACAAAAATTAGCTGGGCATGGTGGCACATGCCTGTAATCTCAGCTACCCGGGATGCTGAGGCAGGAGAATTGCTTGAACTGGGACCTGGGAGGCGGAGGCTGCACTGAGCCAAGATCATGCCACTGTACTCCAGGCTGGGCTACATGCAGAACGAGACTCTGTCTCAAAAAAAAAAAAAGTATTATTATTAATAACAGAAGATGAAATCATGATTCACGAGCCATTTCTAAGAAACTTCACTCTTGTAAATAAGAGTTAGTTGTGATTACCAGAATTTTTTCTATGTGCTTTTAGACAATTTGAACAATCCTTTTATATATAAATCATGCCTTGTCGAGTCCAGTCTTAATAACCAAATGCCTCTGCAATGAAGTTAATCATCACCCAAAAAGCTTCAGAAATTAAATGAATCAAGTGAGTACTACAGAAAGGGTACATCCTAAAATAAAAGATAGTTGTCACAAGCCAAAGAAGATAAGGAAGTGTAATAGAATCACACACACACTCACACACAACGATATAGCTATACTATTAGCTATAGCTATAGCTATAGACAGCTACTAGGGAAGGCTGAGGTGGGACGATCACTTGAGCCCAGAAGGCAGAGGTTGCAGTGAGCTATAATGGCACCACTACACTGCAGCCTGGACAACAGAGGGAGACCCTGTCTCAAAAAAATAAAAATAAAAATAAGTAAAGTATAGTAACTTTAAAATTTCATCAAATTTTTCACTTCTCCCAACCTCCTCTCAAGCTATAACACAATCTTATGCCAGAATTAACCAAGGATACCAAAGTCCAAAACAGGGGTAGTGTGGTCTACCTCTGAAAAAGCAGTATGAAGTTATTATGTCACTACTTCATTTCAATCTTAGTTTTGTTTTTTTTTAACTATGACAAAGCTAAAATATCATTATGGATTTCAAATGTGAGAAACATTAAGGATTCTAAGCTGTTTCTTATACTAAGGGCTTCTGCTTAGGAACAAAAATTATTTAAAGCATTATGAACTAACAATCAGAAACTGAACTAGGATATTAAGGTGCATACTATAAGGAAAATACAAGATAATGCTAAAACTTCAGAAAAATAAATTTAAGAAAACTGGAATCCTTGCTATTTTTCCCTTCTTGGGCACTTGTTACTATCCCCTTCCAAAAACAAATCAGTTGGTGAGTGGATTTGTAGAAACCTAATCAAAGCTTAGAAGGTATGTCAGATTACGAAAGCCAGCTGAAACCTTTTGAGCCTCTAAACCATGAAGCAACTAACCATTTGTACTTGCCTTAGAATAGCAGTGTCATGCCAGCTCTGGATTACCTACCTGCTACTACCAAACAGGAAAAAAAAAAAAAATTCTTATTTAAGCCACTGTTCATTTGGCTTTCTATTAAAACAGTAGATCTGTATCTGAATACATCGTTGAAACCCTTTCTGTGAAAAACTGAAGGAGCTAGTGGGGGAAGAAGACTCGAGATGAGAATAGGCTCATTATTCAAAGGCCAGCATGGCTAAAGCATAGTAAGCAATGAGGAGAACTATCTGAGATAAGGCTCTAGAGACAGTAGAGTCTGGATTTTATTCACTGTGAAAGAGGAAACCAATGAAAAGCCTATGCAAGGCAGAAACATGATCCACTTTATACTCGAAGACACATTACTAGTTGCTTTAAATGCATTATTACATCATGTAGTCATCACATAAACCCTATAAAGCAAGTAATTTTTCACTATAGCCCCATTTTCAAAATGAAGACACTAAGGCTCAGAGTAGTGAAGTAACATGCTGATTACTCATTCTGCACCATCCACAAAAGCCTCTATGATATGATATTCCTTTAACATGTCAAGCAGATTTCCACATTTTTTTTCTTTTCTTTTTAGACACAGGGTCTCATTCTGTTGCCCAGTCAGGAGTGTGGTGGCAAGATCATAGTTCACTATAATCTCAAACTATTGGAAACAAGGGATCCTCAGCCTTACTCAGCCTCCCAAGTAGTAAGAACTATAGGCACGTGCCACCAGGCCTGGCTAATTTTTTTTTTTTTGTTTGTTTGTTTTGTAGAAAAGTCTCACTATGTTGCCAAGGCTGGTTTTGAACTCCTGGCCTCAAGCAATCCTCCCTCCTCAGCCATCCAAAGTGCTAGGATTACAGCTGTGAGCCACCACACCCAGCCTCCACAAGGTTTTTGTATCTGCTGTTCTTTGCCTAAAACACTCTTCCTTATGGTTCACTCTCTCACTTCTTGCAGGTTTCTTTGTTTAAATGCCATTTTATCAAATAGATCTTCCCTGACCATCCTAGCTACAAATAGCAAAATAGCAACTTGCCTCCTCCCATTCTTTTATTCATCTTTTTACCAACTACTTTTTTCTCCAAGACACTTAACACCTGACATACACATTTGTTTATATCCCCACATATAAGTATAGTATATTATATCCCCAAATAGAAGCGCTCCATAAGCAGTTTGTTTTGTTCAGTGAGGTATTCCCAACACCTAGAAGAGTGCCTACCACAGGAGGTACCTATCACAGTAGGTGCTCCTTAGACACTTAAGAATTGTGGACTGGCAGAGATAAGGAGCTAACTTTATCATCAAGCAAACAGACTCTTTATAGTATAATAAAGCAATAAAGGCATGAAGGCTTAATTCACTTCCCTGAAGACATAACTAACAAAGGAGTATTAGACTGAAGATCTTCCACTTCCAGAAACAACATAAGTTCTCATCAATGAACTACATAAATGAACCCAACTATAGACATAATAAATTGCCATCCCTATTATTTTTAATAAATGTTATAGTACCATTGTGTTAGTCTATTCTCACACTGCTATAAAGAACTGCCCGAGACTGGGTGATTTTTAAAAAGAGGTTTAACTGACTCACAGTTCCACATGGCTGAGAAGGCCTCAGGAAACTTACAATCATGGCAGAAGGCAAAGGCGAAGCAGGGACCTTCTTCACATGGTGGCAGGACAGAGAAGAGTGAGCAAGAGCAGGGAAAATTGCCTTATAAAACCACCAGAAGTGCTTTTTAAAGTCATTGTATCACCTTTTATCACTCACTTAGTATCATAAAACCAGCACAAAGAAAAACAAGTTGTGTTACTTAAGTGATACCATTCTCCTTTTCTTAGTTAGCTTCCAAGCAGATCAGCAATCTAAATTTGACTTTCAGTAATTCAATGGTAATAAAGTATTCCCTCCATCATTCAAGTTAGGTCCAACTCAGGTTATAAAAACTAGTCCCTTCAGACCAATTGCTTGTACATTTCTACAGGCACCTTTTTGGCAAACCCACATGGATTTTAAGAAATGGAGAATGAGGAGACAGGAAAATATTAATAAGATGTATCAAACTGTGACAATATGTGAAGAGTATTGTGTATATACAAACAGGAAACAATTGAAAGCCTTCAACATGCGTGGGTGGGGGGAGAGATAACTGAATTAACAGGCCATGTAGTAAAACTTAAAATCAAATCCAGTAGTCTTGAAGGTATAGTAATTGTTTAGTTTTGAAGGTATAGTAATTAAGTACTGCGCACTAAAAAAAACTGACCAAAAGGCCGGGTGCGGTGGCTCACGCCTGTAATCCCAGCACTTTGGGAGGCCGAGGCAGGCGGATCACGAGGTCAGGAGATCGAGACCATCCTGGCTAACACGGTGAAACCCCATCTCTACTAAATATACAAAAAATTAGCCAGGCATGGTGGTGGGCGCCTGTAGTCCCAGCTACTCAGGCGGCTGAGGCAGGAGAATGGCGTGAACCCAGGAGGCGGAGCTTGCAGTGAGCCGAGATCGCGCCACTGCACTCCAGCCTGGGCAAGAGAGCAAGACTCCTTCTCAAAAAAAAAAAAAAAACTGATCAAAAAATACACAGAAATTAACAAATCTGTTCCTTAAAATTTTTCTTTTCTAAACAAAAATTTTTGTTGTGGACTGTATCTGAGGCACTATATTCTCTAAGAAGAGAAAAAAAACTGTGCTCCTTCAGCTGAAATAACATTCTAATTTCTCTAATATTCACCCCAACTAAACTAGGTGGTATCAGAAAATGAAAAGCACTTAATATATTTAAGAAAATACCATAGTGAAAAAAAATCACTATAAATTATCTATTTTAAGCAAAACTATTTGATGTTGCTCAAACAACACAGCAAAACTAGATTATTTCACTTTATTATTTGTTAAAAATCATCTCCCTTCGTCACACACTGAATCTATGAAGTAATTAATAATGAATACAATGAATGCTTATATGTATTAGGATCATGGCAAATCTATAAAGGCTGAAAGGCTTGGGTTCAGCCAATGAAGTTAATATTGTATTATAAGATTTCTAATAATGTTATATCCACCTAGAAACTACGGCAGTATTGGATTTTTGTTTTAACCTGCCCGGACCCATTTCCCCCTCCTCTGTTAACATCCACCTTGATCTTCTTTTGGGAAAGGAACATCCCTCCTCCAACATATGCAATCTTGGTACTCCACGCTCTCCTAGCAAAAAGAGTGGACAAAAAAAAAAGAGCCAGACCAATCAGTCCGTGCCTGTCTCTCTCTCTGATAAATGTGAATCACGAGCAGAGTGATCACGTGAATGAAAAACAATCACAAAAAAAACTATCCTAATGGCTCCACAAAGATTGTTGCTTTCTGCTCTCTAGATCCCTAAAGCTGTTCAAATGTCTATTATTTCTAAAACTCCATTTTTCGTCTTGGAAGAAAATGAGCTTATCATCCTAGTAAATCATTTAAGTTACCCAAACCTTTCTATTACTTGAACTGAAAAACCCTAAATTGATATAGGTACTATTTCAGACATTTGTAACCAAAACAGTCTACCTTTGAATAAGGAAATAAAAATTAACTTCAAAATATTTTTAAATGAATTTACAAAAGTAAAATCAATGTCAGACGTAGAACATTTTAAAACACCATATATCCTATCATAAGAAAAAAATACAATAGCATAGTATTCATTTATGTGTTTCTTGCTAGGTTTTTAAACTCCATTACATAAGACCTATCCTATAACCATATGCAAGAACCAGGTTTTTTTTAAGACCAGGTTTTGATAATAATCATAAGGAGAAAAAAATGTTTACTCAGGAATGTAATCTCTTCTTCAATTTTCATTTGGATCCTACTACTCAAGGTGCCTTCTCTGGAGCTCCTGCTTCATTTCTTCTTACCCACTATCAAATGAAGGATTTGTGGTAAACTTCATGATTAGGACTAAGAAGAAAAACATTTCTAAAAATATCTATTTGAGCAGCTGACTGATGTTTCCATTTGTCTGACTGATCTTGCAATCCACTGAAGTCTTTATGAGGCACATACAGGAGCAGACACAAACAAGTGATGACCAGCCCTCCAAAAGCACTTAACAACAATCAGTCTATATCAACAACTTAAAGGGGAGAAACTCAAGCGCTCAGAAATGAGATTATTAACCTCATCTCCACCTCATTACCTACCGGTTTTCCAAAATTCTAAGCTGTTATCAAGTGCAAAGCTTAGAAATGTCTTTCAAAGGAGAAATGTGATTTCAGTAGGAAAAAAAAATACATCTATATTCCTACTATAGCCTGGGACTTACTATTCATCAAAACAAGTTAATTCAAATGCATAACCAACATCTATCGTCATTTCCAGTATGTGAGAAATGAGGCAAAATAAACAAGATAAAATCTCTATCTAGGAAAGCACACGATTTAATCGGAAAGACCAAAAATACACGTGAAATAAAACATTCATATATAATCAATATTATAATTGAATATGCTACATTTTACCTTTTCTCCTAATATTTTTACTGTAAACTAAAGTGGTTTAAGAAGGGGAAAATACCTGAGTGCTATTTTGAAACCAGGAACTGTATTCATTAATGAGATTTTTTAAATGTCCATTTATATGTAGTCAGAAACAAAATTAAATGCAATTTTTATCTAACATTTTTCTTCAATTCAACATGTTCCCAATTAGCACACACTATAGTTTGGCAACTGCCATTACAGTACCTCAAATGTTCCTGCAAAAGACTGCTTCAGGCAAGGATAGGAATGTTTCTGTTAAAGAATGGGCGAGGAAGGAAAAGAAACACAATTTTAAATTGAAAAGTGTTACAATTTCATTTCCTGTCAAGTATCAGACTTGGTATTTAAACACAGGGCTTCTGGTACACACTTTTGTTGCTGCAACCCCAATTTACTGACCTTGTCAAAAATCATATACTATTGGAATCTAGAGTTGCTTACTACCAATAACGGGCTAAAGAAGAATACCAATTGCTGTCTAATTCCTTCCGACTAGCTGAAAGTACTTTGCTTCTTCCTTAATATATACAATATCTGCACTGGAAAATAACAAGCAGGAAGTCCCTGGTGGTGGCAACATCTTGGAAAGCAGAAACTCACAAAAAGAAACAAATGAAAAACAAAAATCAGCAACACATACACACAAGCAATGAGGTCAAGAGAGTAAACTATGCAAAGTTTTTTTACTATTTTCGAGATGATGTTGGTTTGGAAGATTTACACTACCTTCAAAACTTACAAAAACATTCAAAATAATGTGGTACTAGCATACCGCACATACATCAATGGAATAGAATAAGGAGTCTAGAAATGGACCCATAAACAGAGTCAATTAATTTTCAACAAAACTGCCAAGGAAACCCACTGGGAAAAAGAAAATACTTTCAGTAAAAACTGGATATTCATTAAAAACAACAAAAACAACCACAACAGCCTGGCTTTTATACTAAACAAAAAATTAACTCAAAATGAATCACAAATCTAAATACAAAAGCCAACATTATAAAACTTCTAGAATAAAAATGGGAAAATAAAAATCTGTAGACAAAAAATTCTTAAGGTATGCAAAAAATATAAACCATGAAAGAAAACAGATATGCTAAATTTCAAAAAATTAAATTACTTCTCTTTAAAAAACAGTTTTTAAAAAAGGCAAGACATAAACTGTTAGAAAATATGCACAACACATATATTAGACAAATGACTCAGATTCTGACTATATAAAGAACCTTAAAATCAATAAGAAAACAATTTTTTAAATGAATAAAAGATTTAAACAATTTACAAAAAAAAATACAAATGGCTAATAAATCCAAGAAAAGATGCTTACTACCACGGTCATCAGTGAAACGCAAATGAAAAACCACAATGAGATACTACTACACAACCACTAGAATGTTAATTAAATTTTTTTAACTGAAAAGGTAAGTGTTGATGAGAAGGGGAGCAACTGGAACTCTCATACATTGCTGGTGAGATGCAAAATGGTACAGCTACTCTTAAGTATTTACCAAAGAAAAATGGAAACATGTCCACTCGAAAATTTGTACATGGATGTTCACAGTAGCTTCATTTACAATAACCGAAAATTACAAACAAGTCAAATGTCTATCAAAAGGTGAATGGATAAACAAATTGAATATTCATTACAATACTGTAATAGTATTCCTATACCATGGAATACTATCCCAAAATAAAAAGGAATAATCTCAAAAATATGCAGGGCAAAATAAACCAGACAAGAGTACATACTCTATGATTCCGTTCATATGAAATCTTAGAACAGACAAAAGCAATCCACAGTAACAGAACCCGAATCAGTCATTGTCTGACATAGAGTAGGAAAGGGAAAGATTAAGTTCAAAGGGCACAAGAGAATTTTGGGGACTGATGGAAAGTTCTATATCTGTATCTATTGTGGTAGCAGTAACATGGGTGTATACATCTGTCAAAATGAATCAAACTATGTACTTAAAATGGTTTCATTTTATTCAGGTGTAAATTATACCTGAATAAAGTAGTTTGGGTTTTTTTTAGTATTTTTTTTAAGTGATATTGGTGGGGTGTGAGGTGGAAAGCAGGAAAGACTACAGAAGTAGCGAAAGGCAAAATGACGGTGTTTAAGTAGCAATGTTTAAAATCAGAAAAAACGTAAAAAATCTAGCACAACTAGGCCTGGTGCGGTGGTTCACACTTGTAATCCTAGCGCTTTGGGAAGGCGAGTCGGGCAGATCACCTGAGGCCAAAAGTTAGAGACCTGCCTGGCCAACATGGTGAAACTAAAAATACCAAATACTAAATACTAAAATACTAAATATTAAATACTAAAAATACCAAAAAAAAAATCAAGCCCAACTAAAACGAAGAGTGTAACTGAGATAATTAATTTTGTCTGTAAAATGGGAATAACTCACAGGATAGCTGTAAAAAATAGATGAGATAGTTAATCTTATCACTGTACTACTTAACACTATGTATGCTGGTAAATTACAGCAACACAATTCATATTAGTTGAATTTGTATCTACCCATGGTAAGTGTTAAGGTGAAGCAAAGAAAATAAGTAAAAGTAACATGGAATAAATCCTGAAAGAATTTCTAGAGGAAATTATCTTAAGATGCCACTTTTGAAAAGAGAAAAGGAAATGGATGGAAAGGAAGGAGAGACCTACAGGTGGAGGGAATGGTAATGTGCAGAAGAACGGAGGAGGAAAGGAGCAAGTCATATGTATGAGATGGCAAAATTAGCATGCCTGTGGCAGCAAATCCATATATAGGAGTATCAAAAAAAAAAAACAAAAAAAAAAACGAGTAATCTTCCCATCTGACGCAAACACTCATTTAAATGTTACAGTAGGACCCAGAAATGTAACTTCATCCAGTGGATGCTATGATACATGATAAATATATTCAACCATTTAAAACAGAGAAAAATAAAAAGTTCTATCTTTGTGTTTAAAAAATGAGAATGCTTACAATTACCAGCTTCAGTCTCTTGGAGGTTAGCCACAGTTCTTCCCAAAAGAAAAAAAAAAATTATAATTATTAAAATATAATTATAGCTAAGCAACATATGGACTTGCTGTGCAGCTGTCCCTGTGCTTCTGAAACTATGAAAGCCTTTACATTTTGCAAAGTCTGATTTCTATAAATGACTGCTTTTTGGAAAATAAGATACAAGAAAATCTGCCCAAGTAACTAATCAGCTACAACAAGAATTATTTCATAGCATACTACTTAAAAGGTATCAAGACACTAAAATTGTATTTCAACAGACATAGTATGACCAAGATAGGATTCCTGGGCATTTATAATTTTAAACTGTTTTTACATTTATACATTTAAACGTGTTTAATTAAAGAATGCAGGGTTACCACTGTTATGATGTGCAAACTAACTTAAATCTTAAGATTTTGCTTATAGAACAGTGTTTCATATACAGAAAAGTATTATTTTCAATGTCTTATCACTGAGAAGAGATAACAAAGATAATAGTTATAGTAATAACTTGAGCAAATTAAGTTCTCTAAATGAGAGAAATGTACAGAAATGTACGATGAGAGAGATTCACAATGAGAAATAAAATATTAAAGGACAACAGGCCAGGCATGGTGGCTCACACCTGTAATCCCAACACTTTGGGAGGCTGAGGCAGGTGGATAACTTAAGGTCAGGAGTTCAAGACCAGCCTGGTTAACATGGTAAAACCCCGTCTCCACTAAAGATAGAAAAATTAGCTGGGCATGGTGGTGGGTGCCTGTAATCCCAGCTACTCAGGAGGCTGAGGCATGAGAATCACTTGATCCCAGGAAGCAGAGGTTGCAGTGAGCTGAGATCGTGCCACTGCACTCCAGCCTGGGCAACAGAGCGAGACTCCGTGTCTAAAAAATAAATAAATAAAATAAAATAAATAAAGACAGTAATACTGACCTTTAAACACAGTAGCAGCAAAGGAGTTTGCTGAGGACAACAAAGCTACAGGGTTAAATTAATTTAAGTCTCTTTATTGAGAAAGGCTGTTATATAGTGGCAGTCAGCTAACTAACAAGGTTTTATCTGCTCCATCTACATCAAGGCCATACCAATTAGAGACCTTGACTCAGAGTAGAGAATGTAGAGGTTAAAGAATAACCTTAACGACTTTTGCTTTTTGAACCCATATATTATACATCAATGTAGTCACTAAAATATTTACAAACACATAAAAATTTGATGTGTTATATTGCTCAGAATCATGAATAATTTTTCTTTTCATGACAGTATTTTACACTATTAAATACTTTTTAAACCACTAACTATATATTCACTAAAAGTATATATTATTCCTATTTTAAGAAACACAAATTGGAAAACAATTCTTAATAATAAGATTAGCAATAAAACACTAGTCAAGACCTGTCACTAACTTGTTTTTTTTGTTGAAAGGAGATTTTAGGAATGTGACACAGCTATACATTATTTTTAAATGAGGATTATGAAATATTTTAAATCAAACACCTGTAAGAATGATTAAAGGGATGACAGGCAACATGAGAGCAAGCCCTTTAAGTATAGTTCAAAGGCTTTATCATTGTAAACAAACTTATTTAAAGGTAAGAAATTTGTCTATGGGACATCTATATTATTCAGAACTCTGAGACCCAGTGCAGTGGCTCACACCTGTAATCCCAGCACTTTGGGAGGCCAAGGCGGGCAGATCACCAGAGGTCAGGAGTTTGAGACCAGCCTGGCCAACACGGTGAAATCCCATCTCTACTAAAAATACAAACATTAGCCGGCTGTGGTGGCACATGTCTGTAGTCCTAGCTACTCGGGAGGCTGAGGCAGGAGGCTGAACCTGGGAGGCAGAGGCTGCAGTGAGCCAAGATCACAACACTGCACTCCAGCCTGGGTGACACACCAAGACTCCATCTCAAAAAAAAAGAAAAAAAGAAAAAAGATTAGAACTTCGAGGATGAAGTTCAAAATTGAAAGGAATAAAAAAGCAATGAGAAGTCCTAAGAGCCTGCTATTAAATAACTGGGGTGGGGGGAGGGGGAGGGTAAGTATCCTGAATCTCTTACTTAGGGTAGGAAGTATATTTTGAACCACCTACCTTAAAACCATGCCACCCAACAGCCACACAGAGAAAAAAAAAAGACAGATATCAACTTTTTTAAAAGTAAATTTAAATTAAAGCTCTGCCTAGGGAAGCCATTGTTGGAGTCATTCATTTTCTCAACATTCTTCTTTATACGTATTTATGTCTCTGTTTTAATAAAACCCTATGCAGAAAAAATAAGTAAAATTTTTAAGTGTTTAAGCAAAAAGTCAAAAAGGGCAAAGAAATTTAAACATATGTAAAGGTAACAAGAAAATATTAGAAAAATAAATGCCGAAGTTTAAGAATAAGAGTGTACAAAATGTCAATGTACTAAGAAGACTATGGACAAAGATAAAAACAGATAAAAATAAAAGGAAATACAAATGAAAAACTAAAAGAAAATAACATCAGCAACTTAAGACACTGAAAGCAAGAAAACAAAAGCCATCTTTCAATCAACGTAATATTAATAATGTAGCAATGCTAATTCAAAAAATGAACACCTTTACCCAAACACTCTTCAAAGACTGCTTTTCCCTCCTAAGATTTTTCATGAAAACTTTACTTAGCAAATAATCTCACGATAAAAAGCCGAAGAGTGAAGAGCACAGCTCCTGGTCTCATACCAATGGCTACTATCCCTAGTGCTCCAGCTTTTCTAAGACACTTATACAAGAAGATAGCACGATCCCTCAAAGAATGCTGAGCAGGCCATAAGTCCCATTTGTCTAACTTCCCATGAGCAGTCAACGGGTACAACCAAACATAGACCCATACACATCCCACATCCCCTAAAAAAGTAGTCTGGATTTTCAGTCAGAAAACAATCGGCTTCAAGGAAGCTTCTTTTTTTAGGTCATTGTTATCTTAAAAGCAGTAGGCATGCCTGCTGAGCATACCAGTAAATGATAAGAAATCATCTTTTTGAATCTTGTTTCTAACATCCTTCCTCCCCCGATCATTGTGTTTTTAACTTGGCAAAGCTTATCCCCTTAAGTGTTCACAGCTAGATTGAGATCATTACTTTTCATATAAAATTCTAGAAAACGTCTGCACTTTGAAATCCTGGCATTCCTTAACAGCATTCTAGAGCTATCAAGACACTTCAAGTCAACCTCTCAATAACCATAAATTTTAGAGATCACAAAATGAACACAAAGGGGTTAAGTGACTACTTGCCCAAGATCCCAGGGCAAGAGACCAGAACCAAGGTCTCTTGAGTCCAAGTCTAAGGTTGTAAGAATAAAATACACGCAATCAATGGGAGGAATTATTAGGAATCTGACTTTTAGATTTAAGATGTATTGATTGGTAGAAAAACTGCAAAACAACATTACAACAGAATACGAGTTCTGTTTTTAAAAAAATTATATAGTCGTGTGTGTGTGTGTGTGTGTGTGTGTGTGTGTGTACAGAGAGAGAAATCTAGAAGAATAACACCAAACTGCTAACAAGGTGGGCTATTTCAGACATAAAGTGGCGGCAACAGAAGCCAACTTAATGAGTTTTTATACCTGCTGGAATTTATATTGAGCACACATTGATATAATAATCATATTTTTTCTTTAAAAAAAAAACTTCAGACAAGCAAACACATTTCAAGCAGAAAATTATCCCAAAATGGCTTAAGTATCTCTCTCTCACACACATATACATGCACACAACTCCAAATATATTATTTGTAATTGAGATTAACCTTGAAATTACTTTTCACATCAAAAGTGGTCTTCCCTCAAGAAGAGCAAAACCTTAACATGTTAGAATTATTCTAACAAGTTACAGCAATCAAGAAAAGTAAAAGTCTGAATTATAAAATGCATTTAAAAACATTTTTCCTTTAGATACATAACAGTAACAGAAAAAGAAAACATAGCATAGCAAATAATCTCAGGGTAGACCAAAAAGAGCAGAGCTCCTGATCTTTCATACCAACGGCTACTATCCCTAGTGCCCCAGCTTCTCTAAGACACATAACGCAAGAAGATGGCACAATTCCTTACACCATAATAGTAAATCTACAGTAGCAATAGAAAGTATTTGTAATAAATAAGTATTTGCAATTTAAAAATTATTTAGATGTGGTCAGGCGCGGTGGCTCATGTCTGTAATCCCAGCACTTTAGGAGGCCGAGGCAGGTGGATCACATAAGGCCAGCAGTTTGAGACCAGCCTGGCCAATACTGTGAACCCCATCTCCACTAAAAACACAAAAATTAGCCAGGTGTGGTGGTGCACGTCTGTAATCCAGGCTACTCAAGAGGCTGAGGCACAAGAATTGCTTGAACCCAGGAGACAGAGGTTGCAGTGAGTCGACATTGTGCCACTGCACTCCAGCCTGGGTGACACGGAGCAAGACTGTCTCAAAAAATAATAATAATAATAATTAAATAATAAAAATTATTTAGATGTAAATGCATACTGCTTCAACAGTTTTTACCACATTAAAAATAGGCCATAGGCCAGTTGAGGTGGCTCACACCTCTAATCCCAGCACTTTGGGATACCAAGATGGGCAGATCACCTGAGGTCAGGAGTTCAAGACCAACCTGGCCAACATGGCGAAACCCTGTCTCTACTAAAAATACAAAAATTAGCCAGGCTTGGTGGTGGGTGCCTGTAATCCCAGCTATTCGAGAGGCTGAGGCAGGGAGAATTGTTTGAACCTGGGAGGTGGAGGCTGCAGTGAGCTGAGATCGTGCCACTGCACTCCAGCCTGGGCAACATAACAAGACTCTGTCTCAAAAAATAAAAATAAATAAAAATAAATAAAAGTAGGCCGGGTGCAGTGGCTCACGCCTGCAATCCCAGCACTTTGGGAGGCCAAGGCGGGAGGATCACCTGAGGTTGGGAGTTCGAGACCCACCTGGCCAACCTGGAGAAACCCTGTCTCTACTAAAAATACAAAATTAGCCGGGCGTGGTGGCACATGCCTGTAATCCCAGCTACACGGGAGGCTGAGGCAGGAGAATCGCTTGAACCCAGAAGGCAGAGGTTGTGGTGAGCCAAGATCATGCCATTGCACTCCACCCTGGGAAACAAGAGCGAAACTCCATCTCAAAAAAAAAAAAAAATAAACATAAAAAAAAAAGCATAATGCTGACTTCACCACTCCCTCCCTTTAAAGACTCTCCAGTACTTTTAGTTCTTCTGTCTCTTTAACCAATCCTTTGACTCTTTCACTAGCTCTCCCTCTATCTCAGGGTTTCATTCTAGTAGAGATGCTTCTCTTCATCACACTCTCCACTACCACCTTCAGTGCAGGTACTGTCCATATCACCAGCCTAGAACTTTCTCTTGCATTCAAAAACCATATATCTAATGACCTAGAGCAGAGTTTTAAAAACTTTAGGATGCATCACAATCATCTGGAGGGCTTGCTCCAAAACAGATTTCTGAGACCCACCCCCAAAGTGTCTGATTCTACAGGTCTGGGGTAGAGTCCAATAATCTGCATTTCTACTAAGTTCCCAAGTGATGTACTTTTAGAACCACTGGCCTACAGGATTCTCCCCTTGGATGAACCACAGGTACTCTAAACTGTCTCCCAGCATCTACCCTCATCACCCTCCAAACCACTACTCACTTAGCATCCAGAGAGATCAATCTAAACCTGACCATTTCACTCCTTTGTTTAAAATTCCCTAATAGTTTTCAAGAGATTTGAAGACAAAAAGCAAAATCCTTAACATGGTCTCAGGCCTCACATGATCCAGTCCCTACCTCCTATACCACAACATTATCTTTCTCATATTTTTTAAAACACTCCAGTCACAGTGAACTCTTTCAGTTCTTAGCAAAGCTCAAGTTCCTTGATCTTCCAAAATCTTTAAACAAGATGTTCTGCGAGAAATATTCTTTTCTCCTTCAGGTCATCACCTTCTTTGGCTCCCCTCCCTGACTAGGTGTGCATATTCTTATATTGCCCTATATTTCTTCCTCTCAGCACTTCCCACAATGGTAATTACATAGTGAATTGTGCAATTAGGAGTTTACTGTCGATCTTCTACCACTTCCCATACAAAAGCTCGAAGAGGTCAGCAAGCACATCTGCCTAGCTCCTACTGAATTTTCAGCCGCTTACATAGTAACTTGCACTGAAATCTATTGAATTAATGGTCTTGTAACATTAAATTATTCTGGAACCTCAAAGGGGAAAGTATTATTAAAAAGGTCCTAGAGGCATTTTTCAGTATCCTTTAATTTTTACAAATGAGGACACTTCATTAAAGTCCACCATCTGGGAGTTTAAAACAAGAAACATAATACCTTTGAAATAGAAAATGAAATCTCCCTATCACAAGCTCCTCTGCAACAAGATATATAAATATGTTATTATACATATTATATATATATTTCTTCCTCTCAGCACTTCCCACAATGGTAATTACATAGTGAATTGTGCAATTAGGAGTTTACTGTCGATTTTCTACCACTCCCCACACAAGTTTATTATCTACACCAAGTATAGCACTGATATCCAAAAGCCATTCAGTCACATATAATGCTAAGATAATTTTTGCAAAAAAATTTAACTTAGATATAAGCCTGCATCAAAGAGTGCACTCCAATGGGGTAGCTGCCTGGAATTAAACCTAGCCATGGATAACCACAAACTACATAACTATTAATACAACTAATAATTAAATAAGCTAAGATAATTATTCGCAAAAAGTTTAACTTACATGTAAGTCTGCATCAAAGAGTATACTCTGACAGAGTAGCTGCCCAGAATTAAACCTAGCTAGGGATAACCACAAATTACATAATAAATATTCATATAAACCAGAATTAAATTACCATTCAAATCTATGTAAATATTGTTCTATAGATTTTGATCTTCTTTAAAATACGAAGAATAATTCATTCGCCAACACTTTTCTCTACAGCACAGTGCCAAATCACAGTAGCACCAACACGTGGGAAACAGAACAGGTGTAACACTCAGGATATAACTTTAATACAGCAGAATTAACATACAAATAAAGGTCATCTCCATTCAGAGTAGTCACTTTCAGAGACTAGTTTCAAGTTGCCATCCCACAAAACAATTTTGGAACTCCTCTTTTCTAACCACTTTCTTAGCTACCTTATAAATGATAAAAGAAGAAACAGTTTCACCCCTGCGGTCACTGCTTATTTATACTAAAAATGGCCTTCTTCATTTTGATCCTTAATTTTATGTGTGAGACTTGGTTCAGAAAGACTTGCCACCTTTTCCAAATACCAAATACCAAATCCATTCTCAAAAGATATAATTTGTCACCACAGAATGCAGGTTAAAAGAATGAGGTGAAAGACAGTAAAGAAATGTCAAATGCATTATTCCAAAAGTGTTTGTTGAATAGTGATATTATTTAAATAAGGTAACTTTGAACACACTGACCATCTCTTAGAGAGACACATAAGTTCTAGAATAATAATTTTAAAACTGGTCATATTTCTACTTTGGCACAACTCATAGACATGCCTGATACCTGACTTCTGATTTTCCTGAATGACACATGTTATAAAGCAAAAGCACATTTATTATAAACTTCAGATTAAGAAATGTAACAAATTTTAAGAATAAGATCCGATGGTCTAATATAAACAACATGGCTTGGGTGGCAGTATGTTATACTAAAAGAACTTAACAGCTATAGAGTGAAATAGGCGAAGGTTCAACTTCTCACTTAGCTCCTTAGCAGCAGCATGACTGAACATGTTACTTAAACACTGAGTCTAAAAAAAAAAACAGGAATAATTCCATCTGTAAAACAGTTAGAATACCATCTATTTATTTCAGAGCTATTACAAGGATTCCATAATATACTACCTGATTGGAATTTTAGCCTCTCAAAAGAATCTAAAAGGCCATTGGTTCCAAACTCTCCATTTTACTAGGACCCAGAGAGAGTAAGTGGTTTGCCAAGGTCACACAGTTACTTACTAGGAAAGATAACACTTCTTGCAGGTTTATTTTCCCAGTGCATCTGTTCTCTAAATCAGTCAGCGTTTGTGATACTAGGTCGCATTGTGACAAGGGTGTCTCAAAGAGTAAGTAACTCAAGGCCTCTTAAGGATAATGCTTGCAAATATGATACTGGCAACCATATATTAATAATTTAGTCCTATACACTAAATGTCTGTTTTTAAAGTTAGATATTTTAAGTTACAGCTAAAACTACCCTGATTCTATGTAAATTTTGACCATTTTCTTGAAAGGTTATTTTCTAAGAAAAATATGAACACTGTTCTAAGATACTAGAAAAAAATTAATGAATTTCTCATTTATTAAGTATGATATCTGGTTATAATAAACCAGAAAGGTTTGCCCAGTTTTCTACAAGTAAAAAATCATCCCCATGATGACGGTTCATTACTAAGGATCAAAGCTTGAAATGCAAGATCTACAGTTAATTCAAGACAGTCTCAGGAATTTTATTACTGATATTCAATCCCAAAAGAAATTTATTCATATTTCGATACAGACTAAGAATGGCTGGCTATCTTGGGCATGAAACAAAAATGAGTATCTGAGTGCCTAACTCTGTCCAAGATGCTTCTGGGTTTTGAATTCTAAGTATAAATTACCACAACAACCAGAGGAGTCATCATCTCTAATTTACAATGTAAGTAACCAAGACACTTAATTACACTTCTCTATGCCTATTCAAACAGGAACTGTGAAAACCAACATAATTTGTGAATTAAGAATAACTACCAAAAAATGAGAAACTATGGAGCTAACTCTTATATTGAAAGCCTGTTCCTAAAAGACTCTGATCAACATGACAAGGAAAAAATTCTTAGTGATTATTTTTAAAAACATACAGAGTTGACCCTTGAATGACAAGAGTTTGAACTGCATGGGTCCACTTATACACGGATTTTTTTCAGCCAAACAAGGACTGAAAACACTGGATTCCTAAGATGTTAAAACCACATATGTCGAGGGCTGACATTTACAATACGCAGGTTCCGCAGGGCCAGCTACGGGACTTCTACGCACGGATTTTGTGTTACATTGGGGGTCCTGGAACCAATTCCCTGCTTATAGCAAGAAACATCTATATTTTCTGCATAATCAAAATGTCAAGAAAATGCTAATTTCTACTGTTTACTATTAACCTCTATTAATGAATTACGAAGAAGCTTCTCCAAAATAACCAAATAAACAAGATCTTGCTAGTTAAAATGCATGTTAAATTTATGTTAAACAATCAACCTCTTAAATGGATCTCTGTTTTTACAGAGAAATCTTCCCTCAGTAATGACACGGTATTTTTTTAAATTCCTACAACCTAATCATAAATTCTTGGGAAAATAATAAGAGCCATCATTTCCCAAATAATCAAATATTTTAAAACATTCAAAGTATTATCTATATAATGCTGAAGATTCTATTTTCTAGCAGCATTATTAAGGTATTGCTGACATATAAAAAAATTATACATATTTAAGGTGTACAATCTGATGTTTGAAGATTCTATTTAAAATTTCAGGGATAGCAAAAAAATGTATCAAAATTATAAACATAATAGAAGGAATAAAGGATTCAATCGGTCAAGAAGAAATTAATCATGACAACTGATATCTGAGAGAGAAAATGTTTAGAATACCTGTAAAAAATAAAGCATGAGGTATATAACCACTTGATTCTAAAAGTTTCTTGATCTAAAATCAAGAGTTAGTTTCACAGAATATAGAGAAAGGTAACAAGATCATCAGTAATCAGTCCACTACATTAGAAAATATTTAAAACTTCGACTTCCTGGACAATGAGCAAATTAAAAAAAAATGTAAAGGGGCCAATTATTTTCTAAGCTACTTTAAATTTCAAACAAGTACAGCATTTACTATGAAAGTTCTATAATACCTTATATAATCAGGCCAAATTTGGGGATTTAAGCCTTCCAAATCACAATCCCTCTGACAGGATTTTCAACTTCAAAGTAGTCAGCATTTTTTAAATCTGGCGTGTAAAAACCTCTGACTGCAGGAGAATTACGACTCCAATTACAAAAGACACACATTACAATGGTCAAAACCATAGCTGTAGAAGAAAGAACTTCAAAATCTTATGAGAAAAGAATTGAAAACGATTAAACAAGATTAAGAGCAGAATTAAACAAGATTTGCATTCTGCCAATGCAGAAATATCACAGAAGAGAGGGAAATGAGATGAATGTATTTAAATTTATTTACCCAGGTTAATTTACAATAGTATTCTAAGCTCAATCAATATGGAGCCTGAAGATTATGAAAAGGAGTATGGGAAAAGAAGTAAAAGACAAGTTTAAAACAATGCTAGGAACAAAAAAACAAAACAATAAAAAAGAATAAAACAATGCTAGGAAATTTTTATGAGTAGAAAATGAAAGGAACAAATGAAAATTAAGGCTTCCAATGAACTTGCCAGGCAATCTAAACTCAACATTTAAAGTACCAAAGATAACACAGAAGAGAAGGAAAAGCAATGGAGGAAAAAATATCAACTACTGAACCAAAGTAGCTATCACACATGAGGCAGAGAAGTAAATGAAAAAGAATAACCCCTCACCCATCTAGATACACTTGAGAAACAGAACAAAAGACTTCCAAATAATTAAAATGCCACAAGGGTCATGTGTTTAAAGCTAAAATGCCATTCCCTGGAGCAAAGTCACTATTTTACACACAATTCTAAACAGTCTCATTCAGTTTCCCAGTAGCAAACAAGAAATGGCAAGATAATCGTAACAACATGCAAGTTGGGGTAGGGGACAACGAAAGGGGAAACAGAAAAACTATGAAGCAAGCAAGAATTCAGAGTTCAAGTTTTAGGACCAAGCGGCATAAAGGCACAAACAACTATACAAATCAATAGTGAAGGGACATAAGTGTATTTTAACACTGTATCATGATCATCATAATTTCTATGAATAAATCTGCATTAACAAAAAAACAGTTCAATAGGCTCTGTTTCTTCTGTTTATGAAGCTAGAAGAAGACTTCTAATAAAAGATGGGGCGCTAAATATAAACTTTCCCTCCAGTTACTCCAGATACTCCACTGAAATAAAAACAACTCATAAAAGAAAGAAAATCGTAACAGTAAAGAAATTAAAATTGAGGCTAGAAAGAAAATCCAACAAATTTCTGAGAAATGAAAGTATATGTGAGATTGACAGAAATAACAAGCGGAAAAAGTCACAGCCTCATTATAACCTTTAAGAGTGACATGGAAAGGATGGGAACCAATACGTCTGAGAAGATCCCCAGGAAAGCATGATTATAAAGTAAATGGTACAGCAGAGGGTGGAAATAAATAGTAGGGTTAAAAATAAGAGAACTGAGTATTACTTGACTAACTATAAGGGACAGCTATATCTCCCATCCCCTATTTCCAAGCAGTTTTTAAACAACTGACATTTTACCTCCAGGCAAAAAAACAAGTCAGCTTTTCCCTAAAGAAAGTGAACCACTATCTAGGGAAAGCTAAGCGGAGGTGTGGCACAGAGTAAACACATCTCATCCAGCATTTAAAGGGCCCATACATAGCCTAGCAGCTAGCTCCTCTCTCTTTTACCCTAAAACAATCTGCCAAGAGACAGATCCTACTCTGTACTACCTTGCCCCACAAAGTGCTCTGGCCAGAATTCCTACTCAAAGAAAAAAAAATCTAATAGGGAAAACAGTCCAAGGAACAGGGGAGGGAGGGTGACCAGGAACCTAGTCTGTCTTTCTTAACCATGAACGGACAACCAAGAATTATCAGGCACATAAGGAAAACTGAGCATGAAAAAAGAATGATTACAAAAACAAACATAAAAACTGACCGGAGGAGAAAAGGAGATAAATTAGACACAAGGAGACACAAGGTATCTTTAAAAAAATCTAATTTACACATTCTAAGACTCAAGATGACAATACAACATAGTGTAAAAATGGTAGGAAAAGAAAAAGAGAACAACAAAACTTACAGATTACCCCCAGGAAAATCAGCCAAAATACTAAAGGGGAAAAAAAACCCACAAAATATAAAAGATGAGAGAAGGAAGATCAAGACAGAAAGCAACTGCCTACTGAAAAGCAAAAAACATGATGAAGGGAGGAAATTATTAAAGACAGAGAAGAGTTTCCTGGAATTGGAAAAATAATCTGATTCAGACTGTAAGAGCAACTGAGTATCTAGACAAAGAGCCAAACAAAACAAAAATGATCTATACACCTCATTATGACTTTGTAGAAGATACAAAAGAACGGATTCTAAAAGTTTTCAGACAGAATAAAGAACAAATCACCTTAAAAGGATAGTGAATCAGACTGATACATGACTCCTTCTTTTTTTCTTTTGAGACGGAGTCTCACCCAGGCTGGAGTGCAGTAGTTTGATCTCGGCTCACTGCAACGTCCACCTCCCAGGTTCAAGTGATTCTCCTGCCTCAGACTCCTAAGTAGCTGGGATTACAGGCACCTGCCACCATGCCCAGCTAATTTTTAGTAGAGACAGGGTTTCACTATGTTGGCCAGGCTGGTCTCAAACTCTTGACCTCATGATCCACCCGCCTCGGCCTCCCAAAGTGCTGGGATTACAGGCGTTGATATATGACTTCTAATCAGCATCCCTAGATGCTAGAAGACAACAGAGCAATGCTTTCAGCGTTCTAAAGGAAAATTATTTCTAACTAACAATATTGTACCCAGCCAAATTATCAATCATTTGTGAGAATAGAATGGAGACTTTTTTACACAGAATTCAGAAAGTTTGCCTCTCATACATACTTCTTTTTCAAAGAGTTATTTGAAGATGTACTCCAATAAACAGATCAAGCAGATGTAAAAAAAAAAAGGAAAAAAAATATGTATAACAGAATGGATCCAATTCAAGAGTAAGGAGAAAGGAAGTTACAAGAAAAGACCTAGAAGAGTCCAAATGGAGGCAGAGTTACAGACAAATACAGATAAATAGAGAATGCAGCACAAAAGGCAGTATGCTGAAGAGTTGGGGTGTGGGGGGGCTGGTGTGTAGGGGAGGCTGTAATAGAGGCATATAGTACAAGAAAAGAGGGCAATTTAAGACACTAAGAAAAACAGGAAGTCCTATTCAAAAACTTTTTTAATTCCAAAGTTAGATTTTGGTCATATCCAAATTTTTTTTAATTCGATGGTCAGAATTGATAAAATAAATAAAATCTACTAATCCTCTATATTATCAACATGTTTCTTCTGGCAGTCCAGGGACAGAAAAGGAATAATCATCTAAGCACATTATCTGGCTTAGCATTAAATAATACTTACACAGTCATGGTATCAACACTATTTATTGGTTTTCATAATTTAGAGACAACCTGTGGACATGACAGCTGAGATTACAGGGGAAAAAACGTGTATTTGTTTAGGCCAGGGATGTCCAATCATTTGGCTTCCCTGGACCACATTGGAAGAGAATAATTGTCTTGGGCCACCCATAAAATACACTAACACTAACAATAGCTGATGAGCTTTAAAAAACAAAAAAATCTCCTTATGTTTTAAGAAAGTTTATGAATTTGTGTTGGGCCGCATTCAAAACTGTCCTGGGCCGTGCGCAGCTTGCCAGCCAGGGATTGGACAAGCTTAGTCTAGCCAATAAAAAGTACAGCTACTGGTTTAGAAGAAATAATAATAAGGTAATAAATGGAAAATTCAAGTAATTTCTAAAGCTGATAAAGAGAAAGGTGAATCAACATTAAGGCCGGGCACTAGGGTTCATGCCTGTAATCCCAACATTTTGGGAGGCAGGAGTTCAAATTCAGCCTATGCAAAATAGTGAAACCCTGTCTGTACAAAAAAAATAAAGTAGCCAGCCACAGTGGCACAAACCTGTAGTCCTAGCTACTGGGGAAGGTGAGGCAGGAGGATCCTTTGAGCTCAGGAATTCTGCACTCCAGCCTGGAGTGCAGGAGACAGGAGGAGACTCTGTCACTCAAAAAATAATACAAACATATATATAGTATATCAAGGAAGAGAGGAAAACACACACACACACTAGAAACTAGGATGTTTTATAAAAACAACATAGCTTCCTTTATCGGATATACAGAAATGAACTGTTCCCCACGAACCTTACCCAACCCCTAAAAGGCGAAAAAGTTCTTTAGTTAAGGATAATAGTTTCTTTCCATTTAAAATCATTTATTTCAGATTCACTCATTCACTCAATCTTTAAAGCAGTAGTTCTCTACTGAGAGTGACCTTGTCCCCAGGGAACATCTGGCAATATCTTGAAACATTTTTCATTGTCACAATTAAGAGAGATGGTACTAGCATCTAGTGAGTAGAGGCCAGGGATGGTGCTATACATTCTACAATGCACAGGAACACACAACAAAGAATTATCCAGCCCAAAATATCAACAGAGTCAAGTTAAGAAACCCTACTTTAAGAAAACTCTTCAGACTTGTATAGATTTTCTCTGTTCCTCATTCTTATCATGGTGACTGGGCGTAAGATAAAGCTTTCATGGGCATCTGGAGTATTATGATTAGCCTGAATACAGACCCATGGATTGCCCTGGGGATCCTCACAGGCCTCTAAGGTTTGAATATTGGCCCTCACAGAGTCACAATGGCACATGCTGATGAATATGTTGGAACAGTATCCAGAGGATCTCCTAACTTGGCCCCACCCACCTCAGCTCCTGCTGGTACGGATACTATTACAGTCTCGACTACCTCGTCTATCCAGTCCCTGGCTTATACTTAAGGCAACACTAGCTGCTTAACAAATAAACCCCAGATTTTCGGTAGCTTCACACAATTAAAATTTCTCATTAATATTACAATCCATTGTGGGTATTCCTATTTGGTACACAAATTTCTTTCACATGGTAAATTTAGGGACTGTAGAACATTCCAATCTTATGGTTTTACTATCCCTTAAGAGCCTAAACCTCTGCATCTGGCCCTTGAATTAGAAAAGAGAAGGTGAAGAAAGAATACCCATTTTTTCTGCCACTTCAACCCAGAAGTGACAACAAATTTATTTCTATTCACATTCACTAGTGAAAAACTAGTGGCAGGCACAGTGGCTCACACCTGTAATGCCAGCACTTTGGGAGGCTGAGGCGGGCAGATCGCTTGAACTCAGCAGTTAGAGACCAGCCTGGGCAACATGGTGAAACCCCATCTCTACCAAAAATACAAAAAATTTGCCAGGCACGGTGGCACATCCCTGTAGTACCAGCTACTCGGAAGGCTAAGGCACAAGAATTACTTGAGCCCAGGAGGCGAAGGTTGCAGTGAGCCAAGATCCTGCCACTGCACTCCAGCCTGAGCAACAGAGTGATACCCCATGTCTCAAAAAAAAAAAAAAAAAAAAGGTTGCAAGCAAGAGGGAGCACAAATTTTTGTGGGCAATGAAATGAATCTGCCCTTCCCACAACCTCTGTCTACTACATGGTCCCTCCCTCACACAACAGCAGCCTAATGACAGGCTTCCTGGCTCTCACTCTACTAACTTCTATTTCCTTCACTAGTCATATGTGAGAACATCCAGATCTCTTTCAGACCATGTAAGAACCATGGAAAACTCACAGAGTGCTATCTCTGGCCCCCTCTCTGCTTAAATATACCATTTTCTTCCCTTTTGGCCACCCCAAGTTAGCATAGGGCCAGTGCAATAGGCTAGTAAGTGGCTGTACCAGTTCTGAACTTTGGCAGTCTGGCTCCAGGGTTCGTGCTATTCTGCCTCTCCAGATTTCTAAAATAGGTGATAAGACAGAGCACTTCCATTACTACCAATGGATATTTGTAAAGCACCTACATCTTGCAAAACAGCCTAGAACTATTACAAACTCCACACTATGATGCACAGCACTGCTTTTCTTTACTTCCAAATTGCTGATCTTACAAGTTATTATAATCATAACAATGCACAAAATTACACACTAAGCAAAGCTAGTCTCCAGAAGTCCCTCATCCTACTCTCCACTTGAACAATGTACCTGTGCCCTCACATCCAAGGCACTCCACCTCATTACTCTACCCGGTAATAATGTTACTTAGATTGAACTTCTCTCTCTCCAGATCTACCATACTTCCATCCCATCAAAATATACCAACACAGATAGATTCCATAATTTCCACATGGGCCCCAGCCTTCCTTGTAAAAAATTATGTAATCTGACAAACTATTCCTGCTAATATGTAGGCATTTGGCAGCCAAAAAGCAAAAATTACCTTACTGGTGGTCATCTCAACAGGACAGATTTCAACTATACAGATCTGTGTCCCTCAAATATCACTAAATAGGCCTGGCATGGCAGCTCACATCTATAATCCCAGCACTTTGGGAGACCAAGGTGGGAGAATCATTTGAGGCTAGGGGTTCAAGACCAAGCTGGGCAACATAGTGAGACTCTGTTTCTAAAAAAAAAAAAAAAACTTAAAAATTAGCCAGGTGTGATGGTATTCGCCTGTAGTCCCAGCTACTTGGGAGGCAGAGACAGGAGGATCACTTGAGCCTGGGAGGTCGAGGCTGCAGTGAGCCATGGTAGTGCCACTGCACTCCAGCCTAGGTGACAGCTCAAGACCCTGTATCAGAAGAAAAAAAAAAAGGCCAGAAGAGGTAGCTCACGCCTGTAATCTCAACACTTTGGGAGGACGAGGCAGGTGGATCACTTTACATCAGGAGTTCGAGAACAGCCTGGCCAATATGGTGAAACCCCATCTCTACTAAAAATACAAAAAATTAGCCGGGCATGGTGGCATGCACCTGTAATCCCAGCTACTCAGGAGGCTCAGGCATGAGAATCACTTGAAACCGGGAGGCAGAGCTTGCAGTGAGCCAAGATCACACTACTGCACTCCAGCCTAGGCGACACAGTGAGACTCTATCTCAAAAAAAAAAAAAAAAAAACACTAAAAAAATAATGCACACCAATTCTGTGAATCAGCCTTATTCTTTAAAACTATTTTTTAATTATAACAACTTAGCTTTAAATACTGTTATCTATTATGTTCTTTAATTTCCAGTTACTCCGAAATTCTCTGAAATTCCCCAGTGAGAAAATGGCAACTGGATGAACAATAAAATAAATATTTGCTTTACTCTAAGTATTTTTAAGATTTAAAAATAGGATGTCAGTCAAATACAAGTAAAATGAGAGAAAAAAAATCAAGGCTATATTCCGTCTTCTTACAAAGTAAAGTGCATTTTATAAATGACACAACCAAAACAGACTCAGGAAGATCACAAGGTCAAGACGTATCAAGAGGAGCAACTGCAAATAAATTATACAAGGCAGTATATAATATGATGGTTAAAAGGATAGGCTCCAAAGTCAAAGGTCAGGTTAAACCTCAAGTTTAAATCCTTTTAGTAGGCTCTACCACCTACTACTTAACTTCTCTGTGCCTCAGGTTTAGTTCAAATCCTGGCTCCACCACTTATTTAATCTGTCAGTTGCTCAGGTTTAAAAAAAAAAGAAAATAGCCTGATTGCGGGGTGGTTGTCAGGATCAAATGTGATGACATGTCAAGTATTTCTAGAGTAGTACAGTACCTGGTATATAGCAGTTGACGCACATTAGCTATTAATATGACCTATAACAATTTCCCTCTGAATCTATCAAGTTTTCAAAAACTCTAAATCAAAAAGCTTCTCCTTTTTATTTGAAAAAAGTCAAGCTCTGAAACCATTTCCTCTTTTTTTCAGTCCTTTTTGAATATGGAAATTAGTAGGTAACTGGCTTATCATTTGATGACTCTTCTTAGTCTTTGTATAATAAAAAGGCTTAAGACTCTTCTTAGTCTTTTTATAATAAAATTCTCTTCCAAATATTATACAAAGGACAGACTGCTCCATGGATCAAAAACACTACAAAGAGTTCACAAAGTATAATGAAATTCTGAGATTCATAAATGAACAGCTACTGGCACAAAAAGCTTAGATAAGAAATAATGCAGATATCTGTTTGTTTGCTCAAGAAATACTGAATTTTATAATAAAACACAGATGGTAGAGATCTTCATGGCTTATAGTCACATCACTAAAAACAGAAAATATTTTTGGTAAATTTTTTCTTAATAACCGGAAAACCCCTTATTTCATCACAACAATGAATAGATAAATGACATTACAGGCAAAGACAATTTCTTCAAAAACAAATTATGTAGAGAAAAAAAGCTTAAAGGCTCAGATTTTCAGCTACACATATCCCTTACTTTGAGCTTCAAAAATTTGAGGCTTCTAGCACTCCTTGTGGTCTGTAACATTAAGCAGTAATACAATTAGGCCTCATTTCTACCAGAAAACATTAAACTGACTGAAAGAAAATTATCTAGAATTTTGATTCTGATCAATTTAAACATAATGCCATGAGTCATCTAGATGAGTCAAGCAAATATTAGAGTTCATGATAAACGAATCAAAATATGTTTTAAAGATCTGCAGACAAACGTTTTAATAATTTTGTATTTGCTGAAGTCCTCCTATGTGTGACACATTGAGGTAGGCACATTCATATTGAGGTATGCACTTTCACATGCATTATATAACTTTGTTCTCCCAACGATCATGGATTATTATCCTGATTTTACAAATGAGAAAACTAAGACCAAGTGATTTGCCGATGGAAACGATGCTTGTATAAGATTCAGTCAGAACACCAATTCAAATTTTCTGACCCTTATTGTACTTCCAAAACTCAAGTACTGTCAATCTCTGCTGTTGCAAAGCATGTAAATCTTTTTATTTAGGGAGAGGTGAAAATAGAGATGGGAGAATAAAAATTCTTCATAATGTTACAAAAAAACACTTACTGTGCTTTATCTGACATAATTTATTCAGTCTGACTTAAATGCTTTGCTGCACGATGTCTACCCCCTTAGACACTGCTTATCTTCAGACACACAGCCCACACCAAAACCTAACTCAAGAATCACCTCCTCCAAGAAAGTTTCCCAGATTAAATGACCTGTTCCCCTCCTCCCAAGCTAACATCCTTCCTTTATCATTTCGCTGCTTGCATTTAGTTTGGACTACATTATCAGATACTCCTTTTGTTCTCCAGTAATATATCTGGAAGTAGACATTTTTCATTCATTAACTATTGAGCATTTGGAGATTCAATGGTGAGCAAAACAGACAAGGTCCTTGCTATCACAGAGAATTTACATTATCTGGATCTTCAACAAAGGTAAAAATAACAGGGTATAAGAATATGATGCTCTAGGACTAGGATTTCTTCCCTATAAGGTCTCCGAAAATAGCTCTCTCCCTTGCAAGCTTGATAACACTTTTCAGGAAGAAAAATTCCTGCTATCACGCCTTCCACATGAGAATTTTATGACTTTGTAAGGATATGTGAGGGATGGGGACCAAGGTGGGAAGAAAGATAGATCTAAAATCTCTCAGGGGTTTCCCACATACTGCCATGAAATATGCACACAACATGAGTCTAGACATCTCTTCCTGTGTCTCATCACAAGGAAGCTATACTTTGGCCACAACTGCTCCAGTCAAGCACTTCTACTAATCTCCTTGTACCCAGCCACCTTCACTAAAAATTGTATATTTCTCAGAGGCTTTTTTTTTTTTTGGTGTTTTTTGAGACTGAGTCTTGCTCTATCGCCCAGGCTGGAGTGCAGTGGCATGATCTCGGCTCATTGCAATCTCCGTCTCCTGGGTTCATGCGATTCTCCTGCCTCAGCCTCCCAAGTAGCTGGGATTACAGGCACGCACTGCCACGCCCAGCTAATTTTTTTGTATTTTTAGTAGAGACAGGGTTTCACCATGTTGGCCAGGCGGGTCTTGAACTCCTGACCTCATGATCTGCCCACCTCAGCCTCCCAAAGTGCTAGCATTACAGGCGTGAGCCACCGGGCCTGGCCTCTCAAAGGCTTTTTTATTCAAGTTGTGTTTATGTCTTATTTGCAGGTCATTATTTATAAGATTAAGGCAGGACCTATGTCCTCTTTGAATTGCCTGATGCTCCAAGAACATTGCTATAAATGTTTTTAACTTTCAATATAATACAAACATTACAACATGACATTTCAGGCATTGTTATTAGGATAATATTAGGATAAAAGTTTTCCAAATTAATATTAGAAAACTAGATCTATGTACTGTATCAATTCTTTGTCTTTAATGCCTTAATTCTAGTAATCTACTTTTGAAGGATTATTTACAAACCAAAGCCAAGTTGAAATGTACTAACACTGGTTAAAATTCTGCAATTCATACTTTTAAACGAAAGATCCGCCAGACACAGTGGCTCATGACTGTAATCCCAGCACTTTGGGAGGCTGAGGCGGGCGGATCTTGAGGCCAGGAGTTGGAGACCAGCCTGGCCAACATGGTGAAACCCCATCTCTAATAAAAATACAAAAATTAGCCTGGCGTGGTGGCACGCACCTGTAATCCCAGCTACTCAGGAGGCTGAAGCATAAGAATCTCTTGAACCCAGGTGGCAGAGGCTGCAGTGAGCCAAGTTGCACCACTGCACTCCAGCCTGGGATACAGAGTGAGACAGTCTAAAAAAAAAAAAAAAATCCTTTTGTAATGCATATTTTACAAATTCATAATTTCATCATTTTTCTTAAAGCAAACTAAAACATAAATTCATTATACACAATTGTAAATTTATCCCCAAAGTGTTTTCTAAGGCTTTCAATTTTTAAATGAACCAAGGAACTGAATATTGACAAATGTATAAGTACCCTGAATGTGTTATAAAAAACCTATTTGACTGTGTTTAAAATGCAATAACATTCTAAGGAAAATATAGTAGCATCTTTCCACAGATCAGAGATTCAATAACTATTATGATTCAATCAAAGAGAAATAAACCATGGCCATTTTTAATTAAACAGGCATTTCTAAGCACCTGTGTACACGGTATTGCTGTTCAAATGGTTGACATGGAATGTGACTGCAATAACTTGATGTCCATAATTAAAGACCCAAAAGGTAGCTTAAGTTTCATCTATTCCCTTTCTCAGCCCTTTGAGCAGGTATATTATAGTCACTCCATACACGGTTAATATCAAAAAAAAATAAAAGTAACAAACATTTGAAATTAGTTGTACTTTTATAGAGAACAGTTTTAAATTGCATGGCCTTACTTTTCCTTTTCCAACCTATTTTATAAAACTAGCATGATCTTAATAATTTCACTGCAAAACAGGTTCTAGCAAGCATAGAAACTGATCATAGCCTCTCAGCAAAATCAAGTTTAGATGAAACTCTAGGAAATTAGCAAAATTTAACAATCAATTCACCCACGATTCTCCACAATTCTTGCTCTCTCTAGATACTAAGGGAGCAAAAACTGTTTTAAAGGATTATTTCAAAAGCAGCACTAATTTTGGGAAAAACTTAACTGCCATGCAGGAGACACTGTATTACTACTCAGACGTCATTTATGTCTTCTAGCAGCAGAAAGGCAAAAACATCATTAAATTTTTTATTTAATGCATATATACTTACATTATCAGTTAAAGTTTACCCATCTGTTTACGTTGTCCAAGTTACCTATTATTTCAGAAAGCATTTAAATAAAATGAAATTAGGTTACGTTCTGCAACGCAGATGTGTCTCATAAAGAAGAGTGTTAAATGACTTTTGTGAATGGAAAATCTGCATATACTGTTGCTTCGCCTCAGCCAGTCTTGAGTGGGTGGTTCAATGAACCTAAAGCATGCTGCATGTGAAGCTCCTCGGAACATGATTCCACTCCTGAGAGAGGGCTTAGAAACAAACATTAAATTTAAAAGCACAGCAAAGGCTTGGCTTTCCTCCTACGTTACAAGAAGGCCGGGAGAACTGAGGCTTAGAGGAACAACACCGTGTCGCTTGGCTCTGCAAAGGCGGGTGCGGTCTGCGGTGCGCGGCACAGCCTCCTCTGGGGCTGTCACAGGAAAAAAGGAGCCTCGCCTTAACCGCACCGAGCGACAAAGCGCCAGCTCTCCTGGGCGCGGGGGCTCCCAACGAGGCCCATGCCATCAACCTATCAAACTTCAGGAGGGACAGACACCCGGGGCGGTCGAAATGCTCCAACAGCCTCCCACCCCCGTTCCCCTGCCGCGGTTTTTGTAAGGCTGCAGATGCACCTACTGTGGGCCCCAAAACACTCCACCCTGCCAGCCCTTCCAATCCCCTTACTCCAAAAGGGAACAAAGGAGCCAAAGAACTCCTCGGCGGGGGTGGCCAGGAGTCCCCGACAGCCCGAGCTCAGAACGTGGCAATAAGGGTGCGCACCCAGCACCCCAACCTGAGGAATGGAGCAACACTCACCCGTGCGGAGCTCCCAGGGAGGCGGGACGCAAGGAGCCGGTTCCTCCGAGGTCGCCGCGGCGCCGGGGTCCAGGGCCCCGTAAGCGTCTAGTCAGACCCCAACTTCTCTCGGCCGCTGTCGTCGGCGGCAGCCGGGGCGCGAGCCTGGACGAAGGGCGCTGCCCAGCGGCCGCGGAGGCACTGCCGGATCAGCCCCCGAGCGGGGCGGGAACTTTCGGCCCCGAGGTCCACCAGCCAGGGCGGACCCCCACCTTCCCTCAGTCGGCTTGCTACCGGCAGCGGCTACTGCGGCGTCCAAATCTAACACTACAGCCGCCGCCTGGCCAGGAGCGCGTCGCGGCCTAATGTTGTCATCCGCCGCGTCGCCGCCTTTCTGGGCACCCAGAACCGCCAAGATCCTTCACATTCTAGTGCCCTCCCCCTGCCCCGCCCGCCCCCCGATCACGGGCTTCGGCCACGCCCTCTTCCGGTCACGTGACGGTGCGCGGAGGCGGCGGTGGAGTTGCTTCCCCTGCTAGGCGGGCTCGAACCGGGCGGGAGTCACTGTCCACCTTGCTTCGCCAGGGTGTTATCGCCAGCCAGTCCCCTTCCGCATGACCAAGGGCAGCCTCAGGAAGCGAGCCCACCACCGTCGGCCCGGCGCCTGTTGATCGGCCAGGCCTTCTGGGCCGGTCGTACCGGGCCCTTCCTAACCTGAGGAGATTGCATAGTAGGGCTCCCTGGTCTGGTCAGGGCTCAGTTAGGACCCCTCTCCAGCCTTAGGCTTGGTGAAAGCTTTAGCGAAACAGAAAAAAGAACGCATCGTGGTGTAGAGTGTATGGCCTAAGAAGCATTCGGTAACTAAACTACTTGTTCCTATTTCTAGTGGCACATTAACCGTGGCATTTAATTTACTGCTTTCCTCATTAGAGGTTTTTTTTTGAGGAAACGGTGTATTTCAATCATGCTGGGATGAAAACATCCTAGCAAACTTATCTTTGTTCCTTGTTATGTTCAGGATCCTGCTGCCAGTTTTACAGTCATTAAGTTTTACAGTGTGTTAGGTTGGTGACAGTTTAAACGGGTACGCAGGAATTTGACAGTTCCATTTTTTAAAATAAAGCCTAATTCTTGATTTTTTTTCTAATACCTTAATTTTTTTTTCCTAATTCCTTAACTCTAGGACTTAACCTTTTGCTTTCTTTTTTAGCCATGATCCGAAGAACCCTCTAGCCGCCTAATGAAATAGCTATACAGAAGTAAGGGAGGTAGAATAAAGATCATACTCAAACCCTGATCACAATGAAGGCAAATGAGAAAGCTTTCTGTAATAATTAAACTGGGGTCATAACTCATTTTCCCTTCTAGCCCAGAACTAAGGATTTTTTTCTTAAGCTATTCTCATCTCATTACATTTTCTTAACAAGAAATCAGAAGGCATTCTGATAAGCTGGATACATTGAAATGAATAAGCAATAGACTTTGGCCTATATAATCCTTATTATTAATATATTTCATAGCAGCTCTAAAAAAATCATAGACTTACATTGTTTTATGTTACCCAAGAAAGAAAACAAAGGCTGCCAATGAAACTATGCCATACCGCTGATATGTAAGGCACCTTTAAGCCACATCTTTTTCCTTTTTTTTTTGAGACAGGGTCTCACTCTGTCTCCCAGACTGGAGTGCAGAGGCGCAATCTCGGCCCACTGCAATTTCCGCCTCCCGGTTCAAGCGATTCTCCTCCCTCAGCCTCCCGAGGAGCTGAGATTACAGGCATGCGCCACCATGCCCAGCTAATTTTTGTATTTTTAGTAGAGAGGAGGTTTCACCATTTTGGCAAGGCTGGTGTTGAACTCGTGACCCCAAATGATTCACCCGCCTCGACCTCCCAAAATGCTGGGATTACAGGCATGAGGCACCGCGCCCGGCCTGAGACACATCTTGAATTCAGAGATGTAAACATGTCAGAAACAACGAGTCTTAGAATCTCTGAGATATTGTCATGAACTGGGAAACAACGAGTCTTAGAATCGCTGAGATATTGTCATGAACTGGTGTTCCAAAGAGGAAAAGATTCTACCAGGTTCTGTTCTGAAGCCTGAGAGACTGCAGTACAAATAAATGTGAAGGAAGTTTATTATTCTGTGACATTATTTCAGCAAAGCTAGTAACTTTGGAGTTTGTTAACAGATTAACTTGTCTCCTGTTTTCTAGAGGCATGTTTTTCAACCTGCAACTCAAAAATCAATTTCATTTTTATATGAAATAGGCTAGGATGTAATACAATATAAAATACCAGAGTGCATAATGTCTAGTAAGGGCAAAAATTGCTTCCTGAAACTTTTTGTTTCAAATATGGTGGAAGGTGAGAGTATGTCCTATGTTGTGATTTAAACACTTTCTTACTGTGAGTTGCAATCAAATAGATTTGGAAAAAAATGTTCCTAGAGCATAGATAACATGCAAAATACACCATCTGGACCCCGTTTTTCTGGTACTTTTATTTTACTTTGGAAACTGAGACTAAAGATTAGAAAAAGGTGGCAAATTGCCTTGCCTAATTCTCTTCTGCTTCAGCCCCAATTTCATACATTGGCTTTTGAAAATTTGATCATTTGTTGGAAAAAGCAATGTACTGGAAGCAAGGAAGCCTAGGTTACAGACTTAGCTAATGAGATGTATGACTAGATAAATTACTCCCTGCATTTCAAGTTCCAATCAAGTAGGACCACATGCTGTTTGAGAAATGATACTAAACCACCTTTTTTTTTCCCGGTGGATGGCAATCACATTGGAAACAAACAGACACGGTATACTCAGGATTATGCAAATTACTGACCGCCTACGTTTAACTTCTTTCAGCTCCACTCAAAAAAAAGAAAGTCCTAATGCAAGTAATCGAAAGTGAAGATGTTGCAAAACAAATGTAAGTATATCTTTCACAATCTTCTCTACTTTAATTATCACTAGTATAATAGTTACTTGTCATGAATAACTAATGATTTTGACATACTTAACAACTAATTGCAACACAAAAATATACTAATCCACTACAGTTGAAAAATCGTTTTTTCAGATCCTTTCAAATCTGATATTGTGATTCCAGGAATGATAATTCAATCTAGCATTTTCAATGTAATGACAACATAAACAGAAACTGATATGTGATCCTGCACTGTAACTGAAAAATATTCAGTAACTCCCAGAGATACCCTGCAAGTTTGCTACTCTTACAATGATTTTAAGAATGACGTTTTGAAATAAAGCTTTTTTATTATAACGATCCGATTTTAACTCCAATGAGAATTCATCTCTTTTGCCTACTGCTTTATTAATTATACATTTCTAAGAATGGGAAGTTCTTTCCAAATTAGTTTAAGCACTGACAGGCTTGACAGCCTTTCCCACAGTATATTTCAACCCTGACCTAGAATGACAGAGATGTTGCTTGAGGTTGTTTGCTTTTTTCCATTTGGCTTATCCCATTAGACACTTATGTTGCTGACAATTACTAATCAGGATTCTAGACTAAAATCCTCATTTTCTGGAAGAGAATTTAGATTAAGAGCAACCTCAGCCATAAATAAGGTATTCAACACAGCTTTGAAGACTTGTATTCTTGTTGGTCATGTGATTTGCTTTAGCCAGTGCTTTGTGAGCAGATGTTAAATGCTAAATCAAAGCAGAGGCTTTAAATTTGATTGCAAAATTCACGTCAATCTCTTACTCTTGTGCCACCTGCCATGAGAAAGGTATGTTCCAGATAAGATCTCAGAATAAGAAAATAGATGGAGCAGACCTGAAACTCTCACCCCGTACAGAACTGAAGCAACTGACTTGCAGCTCCTGACATACGGCTACTGATGTGAAACAAGAGTAAAACAAAAATATTTGTTGTTGTGAATCACAAATATTTTTGAGATTGTTTGTTGCATAGCATAATCTTGCAAATCATCTAAAGTGAATTTGAGCCAACAAATTCATGAGTCAAAGGCTAAGTGTACTGTGGAACAATAATATTTGTCTATTTAATAAAATAAATAACAGACATCTACAAACTAGTCAACCAGCTATTTGGTAAATATCCACCTAAAATTTATGTTAAGAAGCAGTCTTTATAAAATCTATAAATTTGCATGCAAAATATTTGCATGTAAGATATTTACATACTGATTTTAAATATTTCTGTTTAGTATTATTTGTCTTAAATATCCCTTGAGGAAAATTTGGATAGTAAAGTATAAAGAGAATATAGGATTCTGTTTCTAGAAATATCAAGGACTAGTTCACACTGGTCACACTGAAAACAAAATCCCTGGAAAAAACATTTTTTAAATCTTATTAAATATACTGATTAACTGACAATAGGGTAAGAAATTATTAAGTTAAAAAACTAAATGAAGGCAGGAACCTAGAGTTTAGCAGAGTCAGCCAACTTTTATCTCAAGGGCATGTGCTAAACCCAGTTACTAGGAGCATTGGTTTTCATGACCTTGTAAGAAAGACACGAAACCCATTACCTGCATTATACACACACACACACACACACACACACACACACACACACACACAAACTGCAATTCCAAGGATTATAAATTTGATGTAAGGATATACTAGAAATAAACTTGCTGCTTACTAGCATAGGCACCCATCCCCCAGAATCTACAAAGAAAATTAGCCGTCTTAGACCTTGGCACCTAGTGGACAGGGGAAAAGCAAAATCGTATCTGAGAATTTGGAACCGCAATCCAATTCTCACACAAAAACATAGCTTGAATTCATACTAGCTGGGTGGTCCCCAAAAACCTCAGGCTAATAATTAAGACTTTTTTTTTTTTTTTTAGACAGGGATTCTCACTCTGTCACCCTGGTTGGAGTGCAGTGGCACGATCTCAGCTCACTGCAACCTCTGCCTCCCAGGTTCAAGCAATTCTCCTGCCTCACCCTCCCAAGTAGCTGGGACTACAGGCACGTGCCACCACACCCAGCTAATTTTTTTATTTTTAGTAGAGACAGGGGTTTCACCATGTTGGCTAGGCTGGTCTCGAACTCCTGACCTCGGGTAATCCGCCCACCTCTGCCTCCCAAAGTGCTGGGATTATAGGCATGAGCCACTGTACCTAGGCGTAATTATGAATTTTTAACTGATAATGCTCTCAGAAACCTGGCAGAAGCAAATACCAATCCTCTCTGGAGGAACCCACCTTCATCTTAAGCCATAAAGAATGACTATAAATAAAATTTTAAGGAAAATGAGCAGCTCACATTTAAAAAAAAATAACAAGCACAGAATAAGACACCATTCGTGAGAAACAGTACAGACTCAAGACAGCACAAACAAATTCTAAAAGACTTCAGATCCTGGATTTACAAGTCACGGACTGGGCCAGGTGTGGTGGCTCATGCCTGTAATCCCAGCACTTTGGGAGGTCAAGGCAGGCAGATCACTTGAGGTCAGGTGTTTGAGCCCAGCCTAGCCAACATGGTTAAACCCCCATCTCTACTAAAAATACAAAAATTTCGCCTGTAATCCCAGCTGCTGGGAAGGCTGAGGCAGGAGAATCGCTTGAACCCGGGAGGTGAAGGTTGCAGTGAGCCAAGATCGCGCCACTGCACTCCAGCCTGGGCGACAGTGAGACTCCACCTCAAAAAAAAAAAAAAAAAGGGTCACAGACTGTAAATAACAATATTAAATATGAGTAAAGGAATAAAAGACAAGTTTGAAAATATGTGCAGAGAACAAAAAACTAAAGTAGGAATGAAGATTTTGAAAAAAGCAAATAGAACTAAAAGAGTTGAAAAACATAAATGATTAGAATAAAAACTCAGTGGACAAATTTAGTAGTTCATTTGACACAGCAGAAGTACAAGCCAATGAAATGGAAGATAAAGATGAAGTTATCTCAAATGCAATAAAAAAAGAAAACATAAATTAAAAATATAGAAGAGACTTTAAGTGACATGGAGGACATTGTAAACAGCTCTAAAATCTAATTATGACTTCAGATGAAAAGGAAAGAGCCAGTGGGCCAGAGGCAGTATTTGACAAGATAATGGTTGTGAACTTTCCAGAACTGATGAAAGACTCCAACTCACAGACTTAAGAAGCCTCCCAAATCCCAAGCAAGTTAAAGAATAATAAAACCACGCTGAGATATATCACAGTGAAACTGTAGAACACCAAAAACAAAAAAGAAAACCTTAAAAGCAACAAAGAAAAAATATAGTTAATCTTCAAAGTGTCAGATAAATGACTTTTCATCAGAACCAGTGAAAAACAGAAGACAGTGGAATAATATCTTCAGTGGACTAAAAGAAAATGACTGTCAGCCTAGAATTCAGTACCCAGTGAAAAAAATATTTCAAGAATGAGGCCAAAATAAAGGAATTTTCCGGCAAGCAAAAGCAGAATTTGCTGCTAATAGAGTCTCGCTAAAGGAAAGTCTAAAGAAATTTCTTTTTTCAGACAAAAAGAAAATGATCCCAGGCCAGGCACAGTGGCTCACGCCTGTAAATCCCAGCACTTTGGGAGGCTGAGGCAGGAGGATCACAGGAGTTTGAGACCAGCCTGGACAACATATTGAGATTTTATCTCTACAAAAAATTTAAAAATTAGCTGGGCATGGTAATGTGTGCCTGTGGTCCTGACCCGGGCGGCTGAGGTAGGAGGATTGCTTGAGCCTGGGAGATCAAGGCTGCAGTGAGACATGATCACACCATTATACTCTAGCCTGGGTGATAGAGAGAGATCCTGTCTCAAAAAAAAAAAAAAAGAAGAAGAAAATCAACTCAAATGGAAGGTCTGAGAGTTGATAATAAACGAAGAGCATTAAGAGTGGTAGATATTTGCCTAAATCTAAATACAATTGACAATGCAAACAAACAGTAAGTATTGTTAAAATTATTTTAATACGTTTTTTTAAAGAAAAAAATAATCACATATATAACATTAGAAATAGACCCAACCAAATTTGCATTTTATGCCTACTATTAAACAGACCTCATTAGACAAAGTATTTTACAAACTAGTACTATTATCTCCATCTGATACATACCTTTTATTTTAAAAGCAAAAACATGATACTTTCTTCTTTTCTCATCCATAGAGGCAAATTGTATTAATATATTATTGGTATTCTCTTTTTAAATAACAGCATTTTAAGTGTTTTTCTTCACAATGACATTCTTATTTCAAATTTACATAATGTACCAGTGAAGATGATGTATTATATAATTAGACTAAGAAAGTAGCATATATTTAGGAGATCATGATTTAGAGTAATAAAAAGCAGAATTATATACTATTTTCACTTAACTATGAAGTATTAATGATTCACTCCATAGATGTCTATAAATGAAAGTTCATCATAACAAATTATATAATTATGTATTCACAGGTTAAAGACAATTAAGTCTTATTGAAATGCTCTGCCTACCCTTTCCGCCCACGTTGCCTATTCAAAATTATGTGCATGCTATGACTTTTAACACCATCTTGGGAAATAGCTAGAAATTTGTGCACAGGTATAAGGATTGACTCCTGAGTTTTAACTCAATTCAGAGGACATCCTAAATTCAAAATAAATTATAATAATAATAAGAACCCATTTCTTTCTGATAGCTACTTAGACTACAAATTTCCAATTGTAAATGTGTTTTTCATTTCAATTTTAGGAGAGTGTTTTTTTTTTAAGTTTATCATGACTATTTAAACATGGGAAGCTTAGAACACATAATCCCTTAGATTTCCAAATCTGTAAGTATAATGCAAATGAATTATACCTTACTTTCTTTAAACCAGAACCTTTCTCTTTTTTCCCCTCAACCACATGAGATCATTCAAAGTATATTTACTTATATACTACTTTGTTTTTGTTTTAGAATCAGGGTCTCACTCTGTCACCCAGGCTGAAGTGCAGTGGCGTGCATTACAGCCTCGAACTCCTGGGTTCAAGTGATCTCCCTCCTCAGCCTCCTAAGTCACTGGGATTACAGGCATGAACCACCACACCCTAGAATATTTTCTTGATAAAACCAAATCTATAATTTTATTGAAGACTGTCCAAATGACTTTTATTTATATCTCTTAATATATGTAAAAGTGTATACATTACTAGTATTCCTATTAGCTACTAGATTGCTAGCTAATTACAAGATTATTCCAGTTAGCTTTGTCCAGCCTGTATTTATACAAGTATATGAAACTCTTGAGAAGTCACAGTAATTAAATTTTCATAAACCAGGTTGTATATTAATTCTTTCAATTTAATAAGTTATCAGTTTGTACTGGGTCCTACACTTATTTACAAAAAAAAATTATCAAGTATCTGTATGTTGTTCTACCTCTTTCCTGAAATGAGTGTAAAGCTAACAAGAGTCCTCACCCTATAAACCAGCAGTATTTCAAAACTCATTGTTACTGTTCTGGGAGTGAAGGTGCCGTATATTCTTACCGCATTATCAGGTAGCAACCATCTACTCACTCCTCCCAACCACAGGTACTACCTAGATGTCTTTTGCCAGATCTCCCAGGTATTTGCCTCTTTTACCTCTACAGAACACTGGTACCCAGAAGTGATATGGTGGAAAAAGAAGGCGCCTACCCTATATTCCAATAAAGTCTGTCCACTGCATTCCTGTCACGTTCATTCCTCTGTTCTAGGCCCTGTTGATATTCTCCCCTAGTTGTTTCCAGTCCATTTCTATGGGAGCCTTACTTTTGTCTGGTATTCTTACATGCACAGCTGAGACCAGACTCCCAGTCTCATTCCCTTAATTGTAACCTTTAACCCTTAATCCCTGTAATATCCTCCTGGAACTGGGATTGATACACCTCTATTGAAGACTTTATCTTTGAATGTCAGCTCACTTCCAGACATGGCCACCAACTCCACCCCATGATCCCACATTGTTATACTCCCCACTTCCTTCTGCAGTCAGCAAATAGACTTGGACCTGACATTCTTTGTGTCCTAAGCCCCCCACCCCTTCCTTAAGTTACTAAAGTAGTACACCAAAAGAATACAATTATCTGAACTGAGGGCGGGGAAAATTCCAGAGAAAAATGACCTTCGTGCAACAAACAAAGGCAAGAGAGTAAAAGGGAGGGCACTGTTAGAGATTTAAAATAGACTTATCAGATATATCAACCAAGTGCAATACGTGGATCTTTACCTTTATCAGATTCGAACTCAAACAACTTACAAAAAGATATAATGAGACAATCAGGAAAATTTTAATACCAACTACATATTACAGGATATTAAGGAATTATTGTTAATTGTCTTAGCTGTGATAATGGTACATTATTATGGTTTTTGTTTTTTTAATGTCTCATTTCCTAAAGACATTCTAAAATGTTACTGGGTCCCTGCTTTAGGAAAGAAAAAAAAAGAAGACTTTCAGAGTATGTCACTTTCTTTTTTATACCTGTCGGTCAATTCCATGGGAAAGTATTACTACTTGTTATTTTCTACCCTTAACCAAATACAGTAATCATTTTCTCCTTATCATATCTATTATTATTTTTTAGTAGAAGTGTTCAAATCAAAAGCAACCCATGCTGCCTACCTGGTATTTGCTCCAAACATCTATTAAACCACTATGGAAGGCCTAACATCATAAGACTGGTGGTAAATAAATCTGATTGAGCATGTTAACATGTTCAAATTTATATAAAGCATTCTGCAAATACAGATTACTCTAGAGATGCTAAGAAGCAGATGTACTGATCTCGTTGGCATTGGCATTCACATGATTCAGCTACAAATAGAATTTGAACAGATTCCAAATGCACAACTGTCAAATTCATAAAAAGTAGCAAAAAAAAGTCAAATAAAAATTTAAGCTTTGCCTAGAATAGCAGTGACTGTGTTTTAAAAAAATCGAAATATTCTGTTAATGTTTTATTTGTTCAGTGCTAATATTTGACAAGAACTAAGTACTTTGATTTCCATTGAATTCGCAGTGATAGCCCAGAAACTGTTATAAGTTAGTATTACTATTGGGTCCACAGAAAACCTCAAAATACATTTTAACCAAAATTACAAAGTTAATACAAATTTGATTCACTGAAGTAGTATAGTGCAGTGTGTTTGAGTTCTAACACCAAAATCAGACAGATCTCAGTTCTAACCCTAGCTTTGTCATTTACCACCAAGGCTGTCATCTGTAAAATCATCTGTAAAACAGGAGTTTAAAAAAAACTCTTTTATAATATTATAAGAATTAAAGAACTCAAGAAATATAAACTATTATGATCACTACGTTTTGGGAATATTATGTTCTATACAATATTACTAACTGTATTTTCACTACACCCAGTTGGAGGAAAATTACACACAGACCATACACTCTACCATCCTCTCATTGATAACAAGGCTTTTGTAGCAACTGGCCTGATTCTGAGGTTTATAGAAGATACATAGGCAGGCATGACTTCAGGCCATTATGCAGCTTTATGTAATAATCTACACAACCCCTAATATGTACGTATCAGGATCTTTCATGTGATGTGAAAATGAAAGCCACTTCCTTAACAACCAGGAAACACTAAATTTCAGAGTTATGTTTTCCATTCAAGTAAATCTCCAGCCAGACCTTCTCTTACAATACATGGAGTTAGCATTCCCAGCCAGTCCCCTCTTGCCACACTTATTTCTTAGTATAACAAATTACAGTAAATAAAACTTATCAGCCAGGCACTGTGTCTCCCGTCTACAATCCCAGCAATTTGAGAGCCTGAGGTGGGAGGATCACTTGAGGTTGAGAGTTCAAGATCAGTCTGGGGAACATAGCAAGACCCTGTCTCTACAAAAAATAAAACAATTAGCCATGTGTGGTGGCACATGCCTGTAATTTCACCTACTTGGGAGATTGTGGCAGGAGGATCACTTGAGCCCAGGAGTTCAAGGCTACAATGAGCTATGATTGTGCCACTTCATTCAAGCCTGGGCAACAGAGAAAGAGGGGACTGGCTCTAAAAATAAAAACAAAAACAAAACTTACATCTAAGGATGATGCAGTAATGCACACATGTCCTTATTATTATTCTTTTGCCTTCACAGTGTTGCTTAGCAACCCAGAACATCTTATCTATGATTTTGGGTGTAAAAATGGCTTTTTGAAATATTTATTTGAAATCTTTCTTTGAAACATGTAAGATAGATATAAAGATTTCAGGCGAATTCAAGTTAAACATTTAGGGCTAGAATACTTACAGGTTATATATTTTTATATAGTATCTTTCATGCTATTTGATTAATGCACAACTATTGATATTTAGAATGACAGCTGAATTGATGATATGATGACAGGCTCATCCCTCCATTGTAAACTATGGTAAGTAATTTGTATGGCATTGCTTTGATACTACACAGATGTCCAGTTCCCCTTCAAACATAAACCTTATGCTTTAACACTTATTGAAAACCCTTACATGAATCAGTAATTTCAATAAGAATTGCAAAACAATTATAAATATATCATTCCTTCTACATTCTGACTTTCTTTGGTAACCTAGAGCTTGCCTTTATTACCTGAAACTATTTGGTTACCCTGAAATATAACTCCTACTAGAAAGGAAAAGTAAATAATAAGTCTTAGCTTTTAATTACTAATTTTCAAAGTAAATATATTTTGCAGACTAATGGAAAAATTTGAATTTGGGTTTTAGATAAGATAAAAATGTATTCACTTGGAAAGGTGAAGATTGTTAATTTAAAAAAGTAAATAGGTTACAAAACCACACATTGAGTATGGTATCATTTTGGTAAAAATATATTTATATATTTATGTGCATATATAGGAATAAATAATGAACTGGGAAGATATACACCGAACTGTTAATCTCTGGAAAGGGGGTTGTTTTTTTTTATTTTGCTGATATGTAGTTTTGTACTTTCTACTTGCGTATGCTGGTTTTATAATAATAAAAGGTTATTTTAAAAAGAAAATCACTATTTTCCACTGAGCCCAGATACAGCTTCTGAATCACCATCAACATGAGACTGGTACATTCCAGCATGGGAGGCTGCCAGGGCATCAGTCCAGCTGGTTACTTCTTCAAAGAAGTAACTACTGATTTTCTTTTGCCTATTGATTTCCATTGCCTATGCATCTTACCCGTGGCTCAAGATTACCTTGGCACTAAATCCAATTAGCCTTTTCACTTTGGCAGCCCTTATCAATTGGCAACTTCTTTGTCTCTTGGTTTGCTTTTGGTCAAAAATTACCTTCTTCTTTAGTTTTTGAGTCATTATATCCTCTTGGTTTTCTTCCTACCTTTCTGACTCCTCAGTCTCCTTTGAAAGTTTACAGCTTCTTTAATTTCCCCCACAATTCCATACTCAGCCTTCTCTCTTCACTCTATATCTTTTTCCCAAAAAAGGGAGGAGAAAAGAGAATACATTTTATGTTCTAATTCTTGTTAATCTATCAGATAGATATCTCTAGCCTTGTTCTCTATCCTGAAGAACATAGTCACATATATAATCACAAATTATTATAATCTCCATTTAGACATTTCACCTGAAAAATATATAAAACTTAATTCAATCTCTATGCATTAATTTTTCAATAGTTATTAGTCATCTTCTGAGCATCGGGTTATGCTAGAAACTGAAATATATATTAGCGTGAGTAAAACTGGCATAGCTGGAAATTAAGTTGAAGAAGTAAATAGAGGCCAAATCCTATAGGAGATGTAATGGAATGTGTATTAGTCTGTTCTCACGCTGCTAATAAAGACATACCCAAGACAGGGTAATTTATAAAAGAAAGAGGTTTAATTGACTCACAGTTCCACATGGCTGGGAGGCCTCACAATCATGGCGGAAAGCTAATGAGGAGCAAAGTCACATCTTACATGGTGGAAGGCAAGAGAGAGAGCATGTGCAGGCGAACTCCCTTTTATAAAACCATCAGATCAACCAGGTGCAGTGTCTCACACCTGTAATCCCAACACTTTGGGATGCTGAGGTGGGCAGATCACCTGAGGTCAGGAGTTCGAGACCAGCCTGGCCAACATGGCGAAACCCTGTCTCTACTAAAAAATGCAAAAATTAGCTGGGTGTGGTGGCGCGCACCTGTAATCCCAGCTACTAGGTATGCTGAGGCAGGAGAATCGCTTGAACCCAGGAGGTGGAGGTTGCAGTGAGCCAAGATCGTGCCACCGCACTCCAGCCTAGGCAACAGAGCAAGACCCTGTCTCAAAAAAAAAAAAAAACAGCTGGGTGCAGTGGCTCATGCCTGTAATCCCAGCACTTTGGGAGGCCAAGGCGGGCACATCACGGGGTCAGGAGATCAAGACCATCCTGACCAACACAATGAAACCCTGTCTGTACTAAAAATACAAAAAAATTAGCCGCACATGGTGGCACGTGACTGTAGTCCCAGCTACTCAGGAGGCTGAGGCAGGAGAATCGCTTGAACCTGGAGACAGAGGTTGCAGTGAGCTGACATGGCGCCACTGCACTCCAGCCTGGGCGACAGAGCGAGACTGTCAAAAAAAAAAAAAACAAAAAAACCATCAGATCTCGTGAGACTTATTCATTATCACAAGAACAGCACAGGAAAGACCCACCCCCATGATTCAATTACCTCCCACCAGGTCCCTCCCAAGATGTGTGGGAATTATGGGAGGTACGATTTGAGATGAGATTTGGATGGGGATGCAGCCAAACCATATAATTCTACCCTGGCTCCTCCCAAATCTTAAGTCCTCACATTTCAAAACCAATCATGCCTTTCCAACGGTCCCCCCCAGAGTCTTAACTCATTTCAGCATTAACTCAAAAGTCCACAATTCAAAGTCTTATCTGGGACAAGGCAAGTCCCTTCTACCCATGAACCTGTAAAATCAAAAGCAAGTTAGTTACTTCCTAGATACAATGGAAATAAAGGCACTGGGTAAATATACCCATTCCAAATGGGAGGAATTGGCCAAAACTAGGGGGCCACAGGCCCCATGCAAATCTGAAATCCAATAGGGCAGTCACTAAACCTTAAAGTTCCAAAATGATCTCCTTTGACTCCATGTCTCACATCCAGGGCATGCTGATGCAAAAGGTGGGCTCCCATGGCCTTGGGTAGCTCTGCCCCTGGCTTTGCAGGATGCAGTCAGTCCCCATCCTGGCTGCTTTCACAGGATGGCATTGAGTTTCTGGCTTTTCCAGGTGCACAGTGCAAGCTATTGGTGGGCCTACCATTCTGGGGTCTGGAGGACAGTGGCCCTTTCTCACAGCTCCACTAGGCAGTGCCCCAGTGGGGAATCTGTGTGGGGGCTCCCACCCCACATTTCCCTTCCACACTGCCCTAGCAGAGGTTCTACATGAGATCTCTGCCCCTGTAGCACACCTCTGCCTGGACATCTATGCATTTCCATACACCCTTTGAAATCTAGGTGGAGGTTTGCAAACCTCAGTTTTTCCATGCACCCACAGGCCAAATGCCATGTGTAAGCCACCAGGGCTTCAGGCTTGCACCCTCTGAAGCAATGGCCTGAGCTGTACATTGGCCCCTTTTAGCCATGGCTGGGATGCAGGGCACCAAGTCCCAAGACTGCACAAAGCAGCAAGGCTCTGGGGCTGGCCCACAAAACCATTTTTTCCCCCTAGGCCTCTAGGCCTATGAGGGGAGGTGCTGCTGTGAAGACCTCTGACATGCCCTGGAGACATTTTCCCCATTGTCATGGAAATTAACATTTGGTTCCTTGATACTTACACAAATTTCCACAGCCAGTTTGAATTTTTCCTCAGAAAATGGGTCTTTCTTTTATATTGCATCATCAGGCTGCAAATATTCCAAACTTTTATGCTCTGCTTCCCTTCTAAACAGAAGTTCCAATTCCAAACCATATCTTTGTGCATGCATAAAACTGAATGCTTTTAACAGCACCCAGATCACCTCTTGAATGCTTTGCTGCTCAGAAATGTCTTCCATCAGACATGTCTTCCTAAATCATCTCTCTCGAGTTCAGTGTTCCACAGACCTCTAGGGCAAGGGCAAAATGCCACCAGTCTCTTTGCACAGCAAGAGTGGCCTTTACTCCAGTTCCCAAAAAATTCCTCATCTCCATCTGAGACCACCTCAGCCTGAACTTGATTGTCCATATCACTATCAGCATTTTGGTCAAAGCCATTCAACAAGTCTCTAGGAAGTTCCAAACTTTCCCATATTTCCTGTCTTCCTCTGAGCCCTCCAAACAATTCCAACCTCTGCCTATTACCCAGTTCCAAAGTCACTTCCACATTTTCAGGTATCTTTTCAGCAGCACCCCACTCTACTGGTACCAATTTACTGTATTAGTCTGTTCTCACACTGCTATAAAGAAATACTTGGGACTGGGTAATTTATAAAGGAAAGAGGTTTCATTGACTCACAGCTCCACATGGCTTGGGAGGCCTTACAATCATGGCAGAAGGCAACACTGCTTCAATACTGGAATACATCTGGACATATGTCTAAAATGTTACAATTAGGTTTTGATGTAGGAGGTAAGTGTAATAATAATTTAAATGCAAATAAATTAAACTCCACAATCAAAAGACATATAGTGGTGAGTGAATTAAAAATGAAAACCTAACTGTACACTGTCCATAAGATACTCACTTTAACTTAAGGACACACATAAACAGCACTGAAAGGATGGAAAGAGATATGCCATGCTAACTGGGCACGGTGGCTCATGCTTGTAATCCTAGCACTTTGGGAGACCGAAGCAGGCAGATCAGTTGAGGCCAGGAGTTTGAGACCAGCCTGGCCAACATGGTGAAATCCTGTCTCTACTAAAAATACAAAAATTAGCCGGGCATGGTGGCAGATGCCTGTAATCTCAGCTACTCAGGAGGCTGAGGCAGGAGAATTGCTTGAACCTGGGAGGCAGAGGTTGTAGGAGCACTGCACTCCAGCCTGGGCAATAGAGTGAGACTCCATCTCAAAAAAAGAAAAAAGAGAAAAAGATATGCCATGCAAATAGTAAACAAGAGAGAGTAGGAGTGATTATATTAAACAAAACAGACTGTAAGTAAAAAACTGTCACAAGAGACAAGGAAGAACATTTGTATTAGTCAGGGTTCTCTAGAGGAACAGAACTAGTAGGATATATATATATATATATGTACATATATATGGACATATAATAAACTTCCATATATATTATTAAGTCACATGATCACAAGGTCCCACAATAGGGTGTCTACAAGCTGAAGAGCAAGGAAGCCAGTCAGAGTCCCAAACCTAAGAACTCGGAGTCTAATGTTCGAGAGCAAGAAGCATCCAGCATGGGAGAAAGATGTATGCTGGGAGGCTAGTCCAGTCTAACTTTTTCATGATTTCCTGCCTGCTTTATATTCACTGGCAGCTGATTAGATGGTGCCCACCAGATTAAGGATGGGTCTGCCTTCCCCAGCCCACTGACACAAATGTTAATCTCCTTTGGCAACACCCTCACAGACACACCCAGGATCAATACTTTGCATCCTTCAATCCAATTAAGTTGACAGTCAGTAGTAACCATCACAACATTGTATAATAATCAAAGGGTAATTCACCAGGAATATATAACAATTGTAAATATATGTGCACCCAGTATCAAAGCACCTAAACACATAAAGCAAACATTGACAGAACTGAAGGGAGAAATAGGCAGCAATACAATAATAGAAGGAGATTTCAATACCCCACTTTCAATAATGGACAGAACATCTGGACAGGAGATTAATAAGGAAACAGGACTTGAACTACAATTTAGATCAAATGGCCATCACAGACATATACAGAATAGTCCACCTAATAGCAGCAAAACACACATTCTTCTCAGGCATATATAGGTCTTTCTTCAGGATAGGTCACGTTAAGTCACTAAACTAATTTTAGCATTATTAAGAAGATTCAGGTTAGCCATGGTGTCTCACACCTGTAATCCCAACACTTTGGGAGGTCAAGGCAGGTAGGTCACTTGAGGTCAGGAGTTTGAGACCAGCCTGGCCAAGATGGTAAAACTCCATCTCTACTAATACAAAAAAATTAGCCAGGTGTGGTGGCATGCACCTGTAATCCCAGCTATTGGGGAGGCTGAGGCACAAGAATCGCTTGAACTCAGGAGGTGGAGGTTGCAGTGAGCCAATGTCGCACCACTTGTACTCCAGTCTGGGTGACAGAGTGAGACTGTGTCAAAAAAAAAAAAAAAAAAAAAAGATTGAAATTGTATCAGGTATCTTTTCTGAATACAATGAAAACAAATAGAAATCAATAGAAGAAGGAATTTGGAAAATTCATAAACACATGGAAATTAACACACTTCTGAATAACCACTTGGTCAAAGGAGGTATCAAAAGTTAAATCAGAAAATTCCTCTAGACAGGCCGGGCGCTGTGGCTCATGCCTGTAATCCTAGCACTTTGGCAGGCCGAGGCGGGTGGATCACGAGGTCAGGAATTCAAGACCAGTCTGGCCAAGATGGTGAAACCCCGTGTCTACTAAAAATGCAATAATTAGCCAGGTGTGGTGGCAGGCGCCTGTAATCCCAGCTACTCGGGAAGCTGAGGCAGGGAATTGCTTGAACCTGGGAGGCAGAGGTTGCAGTGAGCAAAATCACACCACTGCACTCTAGCCTGGACAACAGAGCAAGACTCCATCTCAAAAAAAAAAAATTCCTCTAGACAAACAAAAACACAACATATCAAAACTTATGGGCTGCAGCAAAAGCAGTACTAAGTTCATAGTGATAAACAGGTTCATTAAAACATAAGAAAGATTTGAAATAAACAACCCAAATTTATACCTTGAGGAAGTAGAAAAAGAAGAACAAAGTAAGCCCAAAATTAGGAAAAAGAAGGAAATAACAAACAGTAGACTAGGAATACATGAAATAGAAAATAGAAAAATAATAGAAAAAAATCAGCACAGCTAAGAGTTGGTTTTTTGAAAAGATAACTAAAATCAAACTCTTAGCTAGACTAAGAAAAAGAAGAGTCAAGTAAAATCAGAAATAAAAGAATAGACATTACAACTGATGCCACAGAAATACAAAAGATCATAAGAGACTACTATGAAAAATTATAAGCCAACAAACTACATAAACTGGAAAAAAATGGATAAATTGCTTATACAACCTACCAAGACTGAATCAGGAAGAGATAGAATGCCTGAACAGACCAATAGCTAGTATGGAGATTGATTCAATAATCAAAAACTTCCCCAAAAAGAAAAGTCCAGGACCAGGCTTCCATGGTGAACTCTACTTTAAAGACAAATTAATGCCAATCCTTTTTGACCTCTTCAGAAAAATTAAAGAGGAAGGAAAGGTTCTAAACTCATGAGGTCAGCTTTATGCTGATACCAAAGACAGACAAAGACACCACAAGAAAACTACAGCTCAATATTCCTAAAGAATATCGATGTAAAAATTTTCAACAAATACTAGCAAAACAAATCCAACAGCACATTAAAAAGATCATACACCATGACCAGGTGTAATTTATGCCTGAGATACAAAGATTTCAATATATGAAATAAACTAATCTGATACAGCATATTAGCAGAATAAAAAATAATCATCACATGATTCTCTCAGTTGATACGTAGGCATTTCACAAAATTCAACATGATAAAAACTCTTTGTTGATGAAAATTTCCAACACATAGTAATAGAGGGAAATGATCTCAACATAATAAAGTATATATGCAAAGCCCACAGCTAACATCATACTCAACAGTAAAAAATCGAAAGTTTTTCCTCTAAGATAAATGAGACAAGGGTGCCAACTCTTGCCGCTTTTATTCAACATAGTACTGGAGATTCTAGCCAGAATAGCTAGGCAAGAAAATGAAATATAGGCCGGGTGTGGTGGCTCATACCCTATAATCCCAGCACTTTGGGAGGCTGAGGCGGGCAGATCACCTGAGGTCAGGAGTTCAAAAGCAGCAGCCTGGCCGACATGGTGAAACCCCATCTCTACTAAAAATACAAAAATTAGCTGGGCGTGGTGGCAGGCACCTGTAATCCCAGCTACTCTGGATGCTGAGGCAGGAGAATCACTTGAACTGAGGAGGCGAAGGTTGCAGTGAGCCAAGATCACACCACTGCATTCTGGCCTGGGTGACAGAGCAAGACTGTCTCAAAAAAAAAAATAAAATAAAAAGGAAAATGAAATATAAGACTTACAATTGGAAAGGAAGAAATAAAATTGTCCCTGGTTGCAGATGACATACTCATATATAGAAAACCCAAAGACTTCCTTTAAAAAAGGTTAGAACACAATTATTACCATGACTCTGATGTAGCGACAATATCAACACATTTCAAAAGAAAATACCCAGATAATTTGTCCTCTTTGAGGGCAGGGAACATGTCTTAGTCATGTTTGTTTACCCAGTACCTACAAAGAGCCTGAAACAGTAGACAGTGAAGGTAAATGCTTGCTGAGAGAAGGTTGTAGTATATTACCTTATTGATATATTGTAGTTTTTGAATATTCATGGAAATAAGTGGCATATAGGCCAAGAACTATTATTATATACTTTTATTAATGTAAGTTTAAGTAACAGAGCACAATGTTGATTTAGTTGGTGGTAAATAAAGCTGGCAACTACCTCACAACAAAAAATTTAAAAATTCAAAAATTAAAAAAGGTCAGAGCAAGTAAACAAATTCAGTAAAGTAGTAGAATACAAAATCAACAACAAGGATCAATTGCATTTCTGTACACTAACAATAAACTATCTGAAAAGGAAATTAGAAAAATAATCCCATTTACAGTAGCACCAAAAATAATAAAATATGTAGGAACAAACCTACTAAGGAGATGAAAGATTTCTATTCTAAAAACTACAAAACATTGATGAAAAAAGGTGCACAAGACACAGGAAAATGGAAAGTTATCCCATGTTCATGGATTGGAAGACTTAATATTATTAAAATGTTCATTCTTCCTGAAATGATCTACAGACTCACTGAATTCCTATCAAAATCCCAGTGGCATTTTAAAATAAAAATAGAATAAATAATTCTAAAATTCATATGGAGCTATAAAAGACCACAAATAACCAAATCAATCTTGAGAGAGAACAAAACTGGAGGCACAACATTTTCTGATTTCAAAATGTATTACAAAGCTGCAGTAATTAATACAGTAGGTACTGGCATAAAGATAAACATAAACCAATGGGACAGGATAGAGAGCCTCAAAATAAATTCACACATACACAGTCAACACACCATTCTCCTGCCTCAGCCTCCCGAGTAGCTGAGACTACAAGTGCCTGCCAACATGCCCGGCTAATTTTTGTTTGTATTTTTAGTAGAGATGGGGTTTCACCATGTTAGCCAGGATGGTCTCAATCTCCTGACCTCGTGATCCACCTGCCTCGGCCTCCCAAAGTGCTGGGATTACAGGCGTGAGCCACCGTGCCTGGCCATCTTTATTTATTTTTAATTAATTAATTAATTTTTTTGAGACAGAGTTTCACTCTGTCACTTAGGCTGGAGTGCAGTGGCACAATCTGGGTTCATTGCAAACTCTGCCTCCCAGGTTCAAGTGATTCTTCTGCCTCAGCCTCTCGAGTAGCTGGGATTACAAGTGCACGCCACTACGCGTAGCTAATTTTTGTATTTTTAGTAGAGATGGGGTTTCGCTATGTTGGCCAGGCTGGTCTTGAACTCCTGACCTCAAGTGATCTGCCCACCTCAGCCTCCCAAAGTGCTGGGATTACAGGCATGAGCCATTGTCCCTGGTCTATTTTTAATTTTTTTTGAGAGACAGAATCTGACTCTGTTGCTCAGGCTGGAGTACAGTGGCACAATAATGGTTCACTGCAGCCTCGAACTCCTGAGTTCAAGGATCCTTCTGCCTCAGCGTCCCCAGTAACTATAACTACAGGCATGTGTCACCAGGTCCAGCTAATTTTTAAATTTTTTTGTGAAGATGGGGTCTCACCGTGTTGCTCAGACTGATTTTAAAGTCCTAGCCTCAAGTGATCCTCTCTTCTTGGCTTTCCAAAATGCTGGGATTACAGGCATCTGTACCTGGCCCAGTCAACAGGTTTTTGACAAGGGTGCCAAGATAACACAATGGGGAATAGATGTTATCCTAAACAAATGGTGCTGGGAAAACTGGATATCTATATGCAAAGAATGAAATTGGACCCTATACCTGTAATCCCAGCACTTTGGGAGGCCGAGGCAGATGGATCACAAGGTCAGGAGATTGAGATCAACCAGGCCAACATGGTGAAATCCCATCTCTACTAAAAATACAAAAATTAGCTGGGCGTGGTGGTGCATGCCTGTAGTCCCAGCTACTTGGGAAGCTGAGACAGGAGAATCGCTTGAACCCAGGAGGCAGAGGTTGCAGTGAGCTGAGATGGCACCACTGCACTCCAGCCTGGTGACAGAGCAAGACTCCATCTCAAAAAAAAAAAAAAAAAAAAGAGAGAGAAAAGAAATTGGACCCTTATCTAACACCATCCACAGAGTAAACTCCAAATGTGGTCTAAGTGGTGGTGCCTATAATCTCAGCTTCTTAGAAGGCTATGGCAGGCTGGGCACGGTGGCTCACGCCTATAATCCCAGCACTTTTGGAGGCTGAGGTGGGCAGATCACCTGAGGGCAGGAGTTCGAGACCAGCCTGACCAACATGGAGAAACCCCGTCTCTACTAAAAAATACAAAATTAGCTGGGTGTGGTGGCGCATGCCTGTAGTCCCAGCTGCTCGGGAGGCTGAGGCAGGAGAATCACTTGAACCCGGGAGACAGAGGTAGCGGTGAGCCGAGATCGCGCCATTGCACTCCAGCCTGGGCGACAAGAACGAAACTCTGCCTCAAAAAAAAAAAAAAAAGAAAAAAAAGAAAAAAAAAAATAAGGCTATGTCAGGAAGATCAATTGAGCCCAAGAATTCAAGACCAGCCTGGGCAACATAGAAAGACCCAGAGTCTCTTAAAAAAATAAAAATAAAAATAGATTAGAAACATCAGACTCAAAATAGTAAAACTCCTAGAAGAAAACGGTTAAAAGCTTCATGACTTTGGTCTTGGCAGTGATATTATGGATATGACACCAAATGCACAGGCAACAAAAGCAAAATAAACAATAGTCTGGATGTTCCTCAAAAAACTTAAAGTAGAACTACCATTTATCCAGCAATCTCCCTTCTAGGTCTTTGTCCAAAAGAATTGGAACCAAGATCTTAAAGAGATATTAGTACTCCTATTTTCATTGCAGCACTATTCATAATAACCAAAATGTGGAAATAAACTCAATGTTCATTGACAGATGAATGGATAAAGTGGGCAAATACATACAATAGAATACTATTCAGCCTTTAAAAAGAAGAATTTCTGCAATATGAGACAACATGGATGAACCTTGAGGACATCATGCTAAGTGAAATAAGCTAGTCACAGGAAGATAAATACTGCATGGTTCCACTTTTATGAGATATCTAAAATAATCAAATTCATAGAATCAATGAGTGAAATGGTAGTTTCCAAGGGCTGGGGGAAGGAGGAAATCGGAAGTTACTAATTAACGGGCATAAAGTTTCAGTGAAGCAAGGTAAATAAGCTCTAGAGATCTGCTGTGCAACATTGTACAATTTCAATAATGTATTATTTTCTTAAAAATTTGTTAAAAGAGTCCAAGCGTAGTGGCTCACGCCTGTAATCCCAGCACTTTGGGAGGCTGAGGCGGGCAGATCACGAGGTTAGGAGATCGAGACCATCCTGGCTAACACAGTGAAACCCCGTCTCTACTAAGAAATACAAAAAAAATGCCAGGTGCCTGTAGTCCCAGCTACTTGGGAGGCTGAGGCAGGAGAATCTCTTGAACCTGGGAGGCAGAGATTGCAGTGAGCTGAGATTGTGCCACCGCACTCCAGCCTGGGTGACAGAGCGAGACTCCATCTAAAAAAAAAAAAAAAAAAAAATTTGTTAAAAGAGTAAATCTGCCAGGCGCGGTGGCTCATGCCTGTAATCCCAGCACTTTGGGAGGCCGAGGCTAGTGGATCACGAGGTCAGGAGTTCAAGACCATGCTGACCAACATGGTGAAACCCCGTCTCTACTAAAAATACAATAATTAGCTGGGCGTGGTGGCAGGCGCTTGTAGTCCCAGCTATGTGGGAGGCTGAGGCAGGAAAATTGCTTGAACCTGGGAGGCAGAGGTTGCAGTGAGCCGAGATCGTGCCACTGCACTCCAGCCTGGGTGACAGAGTGAGACTCTGTCTCAAAAAAAAGAGAGTAGATCTCATGTTAAGTGTTCTTGCCACAAAACATGTTTTAAATATAAAAGGGAGGATAGTGCCTAAATCAAGAAACTTGAATTGACACAACTTATTCCAAACTCCCTGGCAGATTTCTACTTCTTTAAAAAGAAATGTGCTATCTGTAAGGTCACTCTTAGCTGCAAGAGAGACAGGATATTTTTAAGTTTACGTTGTCATCCAAACTTGAATTGGATTTCTGTTACTAAGGAAGAAGCAGAAAATGGATATTAAGCAGGTAATTTGTCATAGTCCATTCATTGGACTGTGAATGGCTTAACACACCATATTTTAAATATATTTTTTGAAATCTGTTTCTTTCCCTAGACTGTAAGATCAGGACTGATTTTTTTAAATGTCTGTATCCCCTCATTTGGCAAAGTATTTTGCACATAGTATGTGCTAAGTATTTATACATGATTTGCTATTGAATGTTTCCTGTGGATTAGTTTATTATGAGTAAAAATTAGGAAAACTTTATTACCAGCAAAAAGTAGGGAGGAAGTTAGGAAAAATTATCACTAAAAATGTTAGCGTATGTGACTTCTTCTTGATACTTTTAATTTTTGTACTAATTAATTGATTTTTAGTATATCATAAAAACCCTATTTCTTATATAATTATAAGGTAACTTCAGAACATAAAAACTTACAAGAATATCACAAGTATCTTAGTCCATTCATGCTGCTATAACAAAATACTATAGTGTGAGTGGCTTATAAACAACAGAGATTTATTTTTCAAAGCTCTAGAGGCTAAGAAGTTCAAGATACGATACTGGCAGATGCAGTGTCTGGTAAGGGTCTACTTCCTCATAGACAGCTGTCTTCTCATTCTAACCTCACACGGTGGAAGGGCTGAGGGTTCTCTCTCAGGCCCATTTTATAATGGCAGTAATCTTATTAATGAGGGGAATAACCCTATAATCTAATAATCTCCCAAATGCCCCGCCTCCCAATACCATCATTTTGGAGGTGAGGAGTTCAACATTTGAATTTTGGGGGAACATAAACATTCAGACCACAAGAACAATAATTTATTTGTTTATATTAAAAGGAACCATCTTCTCTGCCTCACAGTTTTCCTACCTGGCTCTTAAAATAGAAATATGTTTCTTTCAGAACTATAGAGTCAAGAGGAAATTTCATCTTTCTTTCTGCCACTTTCCCCAAGTGGAAGGAGTTTTGTATTTAATTGGTGATTTGGGGAGAAAAACATAAAACCCAAGCCATTTCTTGCCATCTTTTTCAAATCTTCCCACCCACAAGAAATTATATTCTGCTCAGTTCCTCAATATATGTCATAAACTAAAAACACACGGATCAGGGCGTATGCTTGTCTTCTAGAACAGGCCTGAGGCCTAACTCTCATTCTTTCTACTGTTGATCTCACCAAGCAGAAACAGTGATCCTACACAAGTCTATCCATCTTGCAGACTCAAATTCTCCTGTGGCGAGTCATCACCCATTTGGACTTAGGAAGTATTTGACCAGCTTGGCCAACATGGTGAAACCCCGTCTCTACCAAAAATACAAAAATTAGCTGGGCATGGTGGCAGGTGCCTGTAATCCCAGCTACTCAGGAGGCTGAGGCAGGAGAATTGCTTGAACCCAGGAGGCAGAGGTTGCAGTGAGCTGAGATCACGCCACTGCACTCCAGCCTGGGTGACAGAGTGAGACTCCATCTAAAAAAAAAAAAAAAAGAAATATTGAAAAACCTGGTCATGGTTGTATATTATAATACATCCAATCAGCTTTATCTTAGGAAGCTTTTTTGAAATGAAGTCTCACTCTGTCACCCAGGCTGGAGTGCAATGGCATAATATCACTGCTCACTGCAGCCTCTACCTCCTTGGCTCAAGCGATCCTCCTACCTCAGTCTCCCAAGTAGCTGGGACTACAGACATATGCCACATGCCTGGCTAATTTTTCAAACATTTTGTAGAGATGGAGTCTCCCTATGCTAGGCTGATCTTGAACTCCTGGACTCAAGCAACTCTCCCACCTCGGCCTTCTGAAGTGCTGGGCTTACAGTCACGAGCCACCATGCCAAGCCGAGAAGTTGGTATTTTATCTTTTTGGCTTCCTATCAATTGGGTCTGAATTCAGGGAAGAGTTAAGATGTGTGAGCAGCTATCACTGCCTAAGCCCCATTAATGACAGGATAGTAATACATTTTTTAATAGGTAACTCCAACCAAAAGTAGTTGTTTTATGAGAACCTAGGTCTAGCAAAAGAAATAAACTTAAATCTTGCCAGTCTAACAATAAGGGAATAAAATATACCAGCAGCCAAGTGTGGCAGCTTATGTCTGTAATCCCGGTATCTTGGGAGTCCGACACAGGAGGATTGCTTGAGCCCAGGAGGTCAAGGCTAAAGTGAGCCTTGGTTGTAGCACCATGTTAAAGCCTGGGTGACAGAGTGAGACCCTGTCTCAAAAAAAAAAAAAAATTTTGTTTGTGAATGCCTACTGTGTGCAAGGCAGTGTTCAGAGAAGTTTAAAGAGTTAGAATACTAATACTTTAAACAAAAGTTACCTGGTACTCTAATTTTATTGTTTGAGTTTTGAATTGCTATAATGATCAAGGCAAAGAAATATCATAATTATAACATTTGAGTGCTTATGGCTTGTCAAATGAGCAGTTTCCTGCGAAACAATATCTGATTGAATCCTCAAAACAACTCTGTGAGACAATACATGAGAATAGTCTAGGTTGTGCTGCAGTTGGGAGAAAAAGCAAATGTTTAACAAAAAGTTAGCTCTGGCTGCAGGCAACTCTCCAGGCAACTGTCTTCCATGCAGCAACGTGATAATCCAGGCAGCTTCAACCTTGTGGTGCTGCCATCTTAAGATGAATCTTTTTCCATGGTTGCCACAGTCGGGAAAGAAAAGAATTTCATATCGACCTTTTACTGCCACATCCTGAAGGTGACACACATAAAATCTACAGTTTTCACTGGCCAGACCAAGTCACATGGCTCCATTCAGTTGTAGGGTCGCTGAGGAATACAGTCAATCCACTGAGTGGCCAGAAAGGAAAGAGAAGTAAATATTGATTAACAAAGCAATATGTAGCATAAATAGCTATTATGACTGTTGTTTTTATACAGGTGAAGAAATGTAGGCTTAGAAAAATTAAGTTATTCATCCAAAGGTACATATAAGGTAAGTAGGGGAGCCTCAGTATATGGACCTATCTGACTCCAGAGCCTGTGCCTAACTTCTATCTTCCATTACCTCCCAGCACCGCACTGGAAACCTGGCAGAACCTAGCCACCACTAGGGATATTTAATTCAATTCATATACATTCAGTTCAATTCAAATCAGCATATATTTGCTAAATGCTTTCTCTTTGCCAGGCATTGCAGCTGCATCTGGAGGAGGGTTGAGCTATTTCACCATATAGATCTCCTACGACTTTGAGACTGTGATGTAAAGAAATAGGCAACTGTGATGGTTATTTTATTTGACAACTTGGCTGGGCTGTGGTACCCAGATATTTGGTTAAACGTTATTCTGGATGTTTTGGTGAAGGTGTTTTTGGATAAGATTAACATTTTAACCAGTGGATTTTAAGTAAAGCAGATTGCTTTCCATAATATGGACGGGCCTCATCAATCGGTTGAAGGCCTTCATAAATCAAAGACTGACCTCCCCAGAGAAAGAAGGAATTCTGCCAGCAGGTTGCCTTTGGACTGAAGCAGAAACTGAGTCCCCACAATCATGTGTGCCAATTCCTTAAAATAAACATCTATATCTACAATATCTATATGTATACACATTCTGTTGGTTTGGTTTCTCTGGACAACCCTAACTAATATAACAAGCTTAAAAATTAGTTCTATAAAACAGGGCTAAGAAATGATTCTTTATTATACTTTAAGAACAAGATCCTCTGCAATCCCTATTTACTTTTATCTTTGAATGTTAAGTAAAAATAGCAGAATTCTAAAATAACCTACAGAAACAAGTCAAGGTTCATTATATTTTCTATAATACAAGAAGTTTTACAAAGCTCTTCATCATAAAATACATAAATTTTTGCAAGGAACCTTGTGGACTGAAAACACAGCCAAAACAAATCTGTCACATACAGGCCCCAGAATGTGGTTTTATAATCTGTCCACTTAGGAAACTGTTCCAATTATCTTCACAAATTCAGTATTGTGAGAATGTGTCTAGGTGTTAATTATCATTTTAGAAGGAAGTCAGCTCTCCTACACAGCTGAGAATGCTAACAGTCTCCAATTTTAACTTGTTCTCTTATACAAGATGCTGTTTTGGGAAGTATTTAGTTGCCCCCTGCTGGCCATACAATTGCAGGATTCATTTTTTAAAAAGTTCTCAGTAGATTGCAGATGATAATGATAAACTTCTGAAGAGATGCATTCAACTTTTTCATCAGATGGATTCACAATAGACTTCCAATGCTCAATTGAGATATGTAAGTTAATCAAAAAAAAATTTTTTCCCCACCACCTGGTATAGGGTGAAATGTTCCAGCAGGAAGACTTTAAGCTAGATCAGTGGGCGAACAGGATGAGATGTAGGAGGAGTGACTGAGGGGCTTCACAGGCTCCCTTTCTTCTTTAACTTTTGTTTTAGGTTGAGGAGTACATGTGCAGGTTTGTTATATAGGTAAACTCATGTCATGGGGGTTTGTTTTACAGATTATTTCGTTACCCTGGTACTAAGCCTAGTACCCAGAAGTTATTTTTTCTGCTCCTCTCTCTTCTCTCACCCTCCACCCTCAAGTAGGCCCCAGTGTCTGTTTTTCCCCTGTTTGTGTCCATGAGTTCTCATCATTTAGCTCTCACTTATAAGTGAGAACATGCGGTATTTGGTTTTCTGTTCCTGTGTTAGTTTGGTAAGGCTAATGGCCTCCAGCTCAATCCATGTTCCCACAAAAGACATGATCTCATTCTTTTTTATGGCTGCATAGTATTCCATGGTGTCTATGTACCACATTTTCTTTATTCAGTCTACCATTGATGGACATTTAGACTGATTCCATGTCTTTGCTATTGTGAATAGTGCTGCCCCAAATTCCTAAACACAATTTTCTTTCTATAATACTCATGTCATATTTTATGTCTCTTCATATCCTTTTTAAAACCATATGGAAATAATTTACCAAATTGAGAGGAAAAAAACACTTGTTCAAGAAGCTTAAAAACTATATTTTTATCCTGTCTCTGCTACTACCTCTCACGCTAATCTTGAGCAAGACTCTTTAACTTTTGGCAGTGATAAATATGTTTACAAATTTTGATTTTCATTCCCGAAAGTTTCTTCATGCTATTTTGTAATTTCTTCTTCCTGCCACTCTTGGGACTTTCCCATCCTCAAGTAAGCACTGATCCACTCTCTGTCACTGCAGATTAATTTGCATTTTCTTGATAAGAAAATTATTTTATTTTATTTATTTTTGTTGTGAAACAGAGTTTCACTCTTTTTGTCCAGGCTGGAGTGCAATGGCGTGATCTCAGCTCACTGCAACCTCTGCCTCCCAGATTCAAGTGACTCTCCTGCCTCAGCCTCCCAAGTAGCTGGGATTACAGGCACGTGCCAACATGCCTGGCTAATTTTGTATTTTTAGTAGAGATGGGGTTTCATCATGTTGGCCAGGCTGGTCTCAAACTCCTGACCTCAGGTGATCTGCTAGCCTCGGCCTCCCAAAGTGCTGCGATTACAGGCATGAGCCACCATGCCTGGCCGAAGAAAATAATTTTTAAGCTTACTAGCTAAGACACTTTATAAAATGAGATATGGAAAAAATGTAAATGCTTTATAAATATTTTTAAAAATTGAGTTTCCCTATCTTGAAACCTGAGGTGCAGTGTGATGCAGTGGTTAAAAGCTTAACCTTGGGGCCAGGCATGGTGGCTCACACCTGTAATCCCAGCACTTTGGGAGACTGAGGCAGATGGATCACCTGAGTTCAGGAGTTCGAGACCAGCCTGGCCAACATGGTGAGACCCCATTTCTACTAAAAATTTAAAAATTAGCCAGGCATGGGGGTGCGTGCCTGCAATCTCAACTACTTGGGAGGCTGAGGCAGAATAATTGCTTGAACCTGGGAGACAGAGGTTGCAGTAAGCTTAGATAGCACCACTGAAAAAAAAAAAAAAAGCAAAAAGCTTAAACTTTTAAGCCAGCAAATGCGAGCCTAGGTCTTGGGTCTTGGCTCTGTTATTTACTAGCTGTATGATGTTGGGCAAGTTACTCAACACCCTGAGGTTAACAGTTTCCCCATGCTTAGAGAAACAGATAATAATAGCATCTATCCTCGTAAAGATGTTGTGCAATTGCATACAAAACACTTAGCTCAGTGCTGGGCCTGTACATACAAAACCTCAGGGTTGACTACCAATGGTAGTCATCTATCTTTAGACATTTCAAAGAGCATCACCCTAATTCTAAGAAAAGGAAATGAGAAATGAGAACCCTGGCCATGCAGCCAGTGCAATCCTAAGGCAATCATTTTAGAAATGTTTTGTGAGGATTATCATAGTTCACTGTGTCAGATATGGTATCCAGCTGACTCTGACTCAAGCCCTTTTCTTAAGCACCCCATTGGTTTTCTTTCCTCATAACTCTTCCTCCAAGTGTCATGGTATCCCTTTCTTTGTAATTCCATTCCTCCCCCTCAAACGTATGACCTGACAGTCATCTCATTTCACCTTTGTGATTTGACATATAACTTGGCCAGAGCAGAGTGATAGTCATCACTTGAGATGGCAGGCATGGTGGAAATAGAGATAATTGAAGAAACAAGGCTTATTTGTGAAAAAATGTTCTTTAATAGTTTTATCCCTTGTATTCAAGTACTTCTGTTGCTCTTTTTTGAGCTCTGCCAGGTTTACACTTATTAAAGTTCTCTCCCTACAATGGAAACTACTTGAACCCCACTTGCCAGCCTAGCCCAATTTAGTATCTTGGGCCAATTCTAATTTTATGAAAGAGAGAGTTAAGGTGCTGTATCTTGAGATTTGCATAGAGAAAGCACCTTTAGCATGCTTTCTTCCATGAACTTTTAGCACTGCCTCATTATAGTCTAGAGAAATATATGGGTAGGGGGTAATTAATTTCTGAGGAGGAGAACCTCCTGCCTACCATCCCTCCTAACTTGTAGCATACCATTTATACAAGTTTATTCTCTTCTGCTATCTTAGCCTGGCTTCTTCCCTGAAATCGGAGTCTGAGACAATAACTTCTGTGTGGATAGTTGATTTTGGGAAGAGATCCCAGTGAATAGGAGTGAGGGGCTAGGAAAATTAAGACATGAAAGGAAGGAAAGCTAACTCAAGAATACATTAATCAATCTGAACATTGTTGTAGGTAACTCAGGCTCATTTCTCTGGATCTTTGAATAGCTACCTAGAATTGTCTGCCTTCCCCCAATGTGGCAGACATATCCTAAGGTAACCCCCAATGATCTCTGCCTTCTGGTATTAATGACCTTCTTTATGCCCCTCACCGTAAGACTGGGTAGAACTTGTGAACTGCTTCCAGCCAGAAGAATAAGGCAAAGGTGATAGGATGTTACTCCCATGATGTAATGTAATACATGCATTACAATATATGACAAATGTGATTAGATATCACTCCCATGATTATGTTATATTATGTAAGAATCTGTCTTGATAGCCGACTCACTCTCTCACTTTCCTGCTGGTCTTGAAGAAGCAAGTTGTCATGTTATGAACTGCCTATCGGAGAGGACCATGTGGCAAAGAACTCAGAGGTGGCTTGTAGAAGCTGAGAGCCAACAGAAACAAAACAAAACAAAATCTTGAAGCTCTCAGTCCTGTGAGTGTAAGGAAATGAATTCTCCCAACAACTTGAGAGAGTTTGGAAGAAGATTCTTCTTTCTTCAGGCTTTCGGATGGGAACATGGTCCAACCAACACCTTCGCTGTAGCCTGGAGAGACCCCAAAGTAGAAAACCCAACTAAGGTGTATCTGGACTCCTGACCTACAGAAAGAGAGATAGTAAATGTGTGTTATTTTAATGTGTTCAATTTGTGTTAATTTGTTACATCGAATTGGAAAACTAATAGAGATTTTGGTGCCTAGAGGTAGAATGCTACTGTAATAAATATGTAAAAATATGTCTGTGGCTTTGAAACTGATCAGTGGACAGAGACTAGAAGAATGCTTAAAAAGTATGATAGACAAAGCCCAAATCACTGCGAACAAACTGTCAGTAGAAATATGGATATTGAAGACTGCTGTTGAGGACTCAGAAGGAAGTAAGGAACATGCTATAGGAAACTGGAAGAAGGGAGATCTTTGTTATGTACTGGCGTAAAGCTTAGTGAAATTATTTCTTGCAATTACGTTGAAAGCAGAACTTGTAAATGGATGAATTTGGTTATATAGTTAAGGAGATTTCCAAGCAAAGTGTTGAAGGGGACAACTGGTTTCTTCTTGCTACTTACAGGAAAATTCAAGAAAAGAGACAAATTGAGAGAAGAACTATTAAGCAAAAAGGAATCAGGACTTGATAATTTAAAAAATCCTCATCTTCCCCAGATGGCAAAAAATATTAACAGTTGGAGATGGCTTTTGGGCACTGTCAGAAAAGCCTACTCTAGAGAAAATGCCCTTGAAGTTACTCTGTAATCTTTTTTAAAGCCCCCAAAAGATCAAAGGTCAGAGTACTCAGGGGTATTTCAAGAGACGGCCCTTAGATTTGAAAAGATCTAAGGGTATGCCTCAGATCCTCTCAATCACACTATTGAGCCTCTAGGAAGCTTAAAGGAGATGGAATTATTTTTGAAACAATCTGTAGATGTGGCCTTTGTCTCATGAGAGTGAATGCCACTGAAATACAGAAAGAACCACAACATTCTTGAGAAAATTATTTCTGCAGAAACAGTGCCAACTTGGAATAAGACAGACAGAAAGACTAGAAAATGAAAAGAGGCTGTCAGACCTCCAAAATTTTACTGGCAGAAAGCAGGCTGATAAAACTACTCATCTGCAAACACATGCTACCTTCCATTGAAAAGGAAGAATGACTCAGATGGTGGAACCAAGAACCCAGAAAGCAGAGCCAAGAGCCATGAAGAATCATTCCCAAGCCTAGAAACTTAATTAAGGAACTTCCAATAAATCCAGTTGTATTTCAAAACTGCTATAGACTAGTGACTCCTTTTTACTACCCATTTCCCCTATTTTTAAACTGGAATGTCTATAGCTATTATCCTGTGTCTGTCCCACCATTGTATGTTGGGTGTGTTGGAGGCAGATAACTCATTTCCTTGGTTTCAGAGGTCCATAGTTAGAGAATAATTGTGTCCAGGAGCTTTACTTAACAGGTTATACGTAGGAGGCTCATCTGCACCTGGACTTGATTCACATGATGAAATTTTAGAATTTGAGCTGATGCTATAATGATTGAAACTCTTGGGAACTGATATGGTTTGTCTCTGTGTCCCCACCCAAATCTCATCTTGAACTGTACTCCCACAATTCCCATGGGTTGTGGGAGGGGCCCTGGTGGGAGATAATTTGAATCATGGGGGAGGTTCCCCCATACTGTTCTCATGGTAGCAAATAAGTCTCACGAGATCTGATGGTTTTATCAGGGGTTTTATCAGGGGTTTCCACTTCTGCATCTTCTTCATTTTCTCTTGCCGCCGCCATGTAAGAAGTACCTTTCACCTCTCACCATGATTCTGAGGCCTCCCCAACCATGTAAGTCCAATTAAACCTCTTTTTCTTCCCAGTCTCAGGTATGTCTTTATCAGCAGTGTGAAAACAGACTAATACAGGAACGTTGGAAGGGGAGAAACCATATATTTCATATGGGAGGGCCTGAGGAAAGACTGGCAGACAGAACCTAGGCTGATTCTCCAATGACCCCCACTTTCTGATATCAATGCCCCTGTTAATTACATCCCATGAATATGGGAGGAATCTGTGAAGCATCTAACTTATAGAATATGGCAAAGGTGACAGAATGGCATTCCTATGATAACATTATGTTATGTAAGACTTCATATTGCTAGTAGACTCTTCTGCTGGCCATGAAGAAGCAAACTGCTATGTTGCTGCCTATGGAGTAGACCACATGGCAGGCAACTTGAATGGACTCTAGGAGCTAATGGCATCCTCCAGCTGACAGCCAACCAGCACACTAAAGCTTTCAGTCCTATATCCTCAATGAAATAAATTCGTTCAGCAAACCATATGAGCTTGGGAGCAGATGAGCTTCCCAATGAGAACACAGCCCACCTGATACATTGACTCTAGCCTGGAGAGACCTGGAAGCAGAAAATCCAAATAAGCTGTGTCTGTACTCTTGACCACAGAAACTGGGATATAATACATGTTATTGTTTTAGGCTGCTAGATTTGGTAACTTGTTATCCAGCAGTAGATTACAAGTGCAGTCAAAGATTGTCCCAGAGAGTGTTAACTTCTTTACTCTTCCAGGTTGTACATGCCTAAGTGCAGAGTGGGTTCTCATTGGCATCCATGCCATATCATCAGAGCAGCACAGGTTTTGAAATGATAAATATGTGGTACAGTTGCACAAAACTGGTTGCCATAGCAATAGTTGGTATAAAAGGTAGGCTGAAAGGATGTGAAAAAGATTATTCTAGTTTGTCTCATCCTGGCTACCATTTCAGGGAGTCTGTGTTGCTTGACTGGGTGGGGGCAACCAGATCATCATCTCTGAAGGGTCTGAACTCTAATTCTCGCTCTTCAGTGAGTCTTAATTATTACAATTACCCATTTATACTTATCACCAGACATAGAGCACGAAGAAATAACTCAGTGAATCCTATGTGTTCCATGCATCAGACTTCCTGTCTCCATTGGGTAGCAGCAACTCTATTTCATATGGGTAATCAAGGTCAGTTATCACCACCAAGATAGTAAGCGTTTTCATTGATGGTCCACTGACACAAGTGATCTAAAATGATCATGTGATAGTTATAGTTTCCAGTTCAATGGAGACTTCATGTGTGCCCTCATAGAAGTCCCCTTCATACCAAACAAGTGCTTCTAATCCTGAAAAGCCTAAGAATGCACAGATAGGAAGCCCACATTCTGCAAAGGGGTCAATGGGAGTGTTGGTGAGAGCCAATCCTACAACCACCCTTTGGTTCCTGGACTTGTATATTCTGGCTATTGGAAACACACCACTAGAAATCAGCTATACTTTTTTTTTTTTTTTTTTGAGATGGAGTCTCACTCTGTCGCTTAGGCCAGAGTGCAGTGGCGCAATCTCAGCTCACTGCAGCCTACGCCTCCCAGGTTCCAGCGATTCTCCTGCCTCAGCCTCCTGGGTAGCTGGGATTACAAGCACACGCCACCGCACCCAGCTAATTTTTGTATTTTTAGTAGAAACAAGGTTTCACCATGTTGGCCAGGCTGGTCTCAAACTCCTGACCTCAGGTGATCCGCCTGCCTTGGCCTCCCAAAGTGCTAGAATTACAGGCGTGAGCCACTGTGCCCAGCCATCAGCTATACATTTAATGCACCTATCTTATTCTTGAGAACAATACCCTATCCCTTTGAAGTGTTAGTCCTGCATGGATTCCTTGGCTAAGTCTTTATTAGATTATTTCATTGTTCCTTTAGGATGGCCAATTTCATGTTTATGCCCCATTATTACACCTATTTTATCATAAAATGGGCTCTTTGATATAAAAAAATTAGGTAGAATTCAATGCCAGTAAATCAGGCATTCAGTAAGTTCTTGTATGGTGGGTGGTGCTGACAAAGGCACCTACAACAGTGAAGAAAAATGCATACCCATAATAGGTATCAATTCTGATAAGTACAATTTGCTATCCCCTCCAGGGTTGAAAGAGTCCAATATAATCAATTTCCCACTGAATGGTTGACTAGCCTTCTTAAGGGATGGTGCCATAATGAAGACTTAGCATTTATCTTTGCTGCTAATAGACTGGACAAGCAGCAGTGGCCCAGGAGAGAGGGAGTTCATGCTATTGGATCATTCACAGCCTTTATCCCTGCCACCATGGCCATGTAATCATCATGGGCCCATTGTGTAAACACAGATATTGCTGAGAAGAGAGACTGAATGATTTCTACTAGACAAGTCCTGTCTACTTGGTTGTTTAGTGCTTTCTCTGCAGTATAGGCTCTCTGATAGGCATTGATGTAGCACACAAATTTCTGCACACTTTGAGCCTACTCCAGTGGTCTACCCATACATTTATTCCTGGATATTTTTATTTCCCATCTTCCAGTCTTTCTCCTCTAGGCCCGTCTGACTAACCAACCAAGCCAACTGCCGTCATTCAAAGGTCCATGTACATCTATACATCAGGCCTTTTCTTCCTTTATAGAAAGTAGTTGATCAGGTACACTGCTTACAGATCTGCAGTTGAGAGAATTTCCCTTCAGGAATACCCTTAAGTAGGGTGGCTGTGTAGCAGCAGTCCATTTGGAGTTAGCACCAACATAGCACCAACAGATTGAGATGACCTTTCTGTGATTAAGATTCCATGTGCTATTTTGCAACATCATGCATTTAGTCATTTGGAAAATAGTGCTTCATTGAGTTATGCATATCTTCCAAGTGCTGACAGATTTCATGTTGAAATACCCCAAAAAATCACATGTATTATTGTCACCACTGATCTCATCAGAAAATTTTTGAAGAATCAAGAAGCTGCCAAATTCATAGAGGTAGATATGAGTTTTAAAAAATTCTAAATTTTGTTTGAAAGCTCAAATGTTATCATTGGCAACAAACACTGTGAGTTGTTTTCCTTGAAGTGACGGGCTCACTTATTTTTGAGAAAAGTTCTGACACATACCTAAGTCTGAATAACTATAGTTTATCTGTCTGTCATTCTTTCAAGTAAAGATAATTTTCCATGTAAAATAGTGGCTTAACTCACGACTCAAGCACAAAAATCATTTTCTTTGAGATAACCTTAGAACTTTGGTGTGCAACAGGAATATATTATGCATTTTGTCTCACAGAATTTTAAAACATACATAATCAAGGGTTGAGATTTAATAAAATTAATCATGCTATTTTATCAAGAATAATATTAAATGAAACTGTCTTGTTTTTCTGGGATATAGCAGTAAGTAATTCAATGTCTACTAGTACACTTTTGGTACCACTGCCTTAATTTCTGTTAAAGCACCAACAATTTTACCCACCATTGCCTTTGTTTCATAGTGCAAATGTCAACTCACTGAGAAAGCCAAGTAATGTCTTGGTATTATTGTAAAAATAGTTTTGATCTTGTATATACTTGAAAGGATCTTGGAAATTCCCTGGGGTCTGCAGACCACATTTTATGAACCATGGTCAAGAGAAAAATCTGAGTCCTATGTGGTAGCAATCCACTTTTCACACAATTTGCCCCTCTGAGAAGAGTCTGTGCTGTTTTCACCAATCCTGGCTTTGACGCCTCTCTCATTGGCCTTTTCTGCTTGCTGATATCATGACCATCATATTCCATTCTCGGTTCTAGTTCCGTTTCCCATGTCTAACCATTTATTCTTGTCATCAAAGTAAAGATTCTTTGCCTCTTTTTGTATCTACTTGATCAAATCTCACACAAATCTTTTAATGATTCTATTTTAATTCTTGATCTTTTGTTACCAAACAGGCCCTTCAGGATAGAACTTAATTTCATTCATTATTCTTTTGTTCATACATTATTTATTTATTAAAAAAAAAACATTTTCTGCAGACCTACTATGTCATTTCCCAGAGAGATAGCATTTGCTTTTGGCCTTAAAGGGTGACATTATTTGGACAGGTTAAATGAGTTTAAGTTTTTCAAAATATAATAAATAATACCAGATTTATGGAGGTAAAAACAGCAACAATAATAGGGAGATTGCTTAGGGAAGCTCAAGGAGAATGCACACAGTGAGTAATTAAAGACAAAGCCAGAAAGGCATTGCAGCGTCATCTCATAAAGTATGTTGAATGCTTGAAGTTTATTTTGGTAAGCAATAGGGAGCTACTGGAGATATTTGAGCAGAAGCAGAAGTAATGGTGTGAAACAGGCTCAATATCAGAGTTTGCTTAAGATTTATATGGAGGAAGAATTTGGTGGGAAAAAATAAACTTGAAGCAAGAAAACCAGGTTGGAGGCCTGAACTAGGTGGGTAGGCACAGAAATGGAGATGGATGGAGTTAGATTTTGAGTGCAAGTAAGATCAGTAGGCAGTGGTGAAGAAGTTTTTGTCAAATATAATTACAGTTTCAAGCATGAAATTACTAGGAGAATGGTGAACTATTAATAGAAATCAGATAATCAGAAAAAGGAACAGTTGGTGTGAGGCAAGATGATGAGTTCAGTTCTCTACCTGTTAGGCATATAAGTGGCTATACTCAGCGGGGGCCTATTTGTAAATTTTATACCATTTACAAGAACTGGAACCTAACAGATATTAGAAGATTGTGGTTATAGTTACACTGGCTTGATATGTCTCTTTGCAATATAAATATATTAAAGTGCAGTTGTTATTTTAATTTCCTGTGGAGTTTTTCTCTGGACAAATGTAGCAGGGATATATAGCTCTTCTGTGGTTCATACGTCACAAAGATTGCTCTTATAAAATGATATATACTTATTGAGTGAGTGTGTATGTCAGTTATTATGCTAAATTTTACGTATTTTACATCAACTAATCCTTACATCAGCTCTTTGGTATTAGTATGTGGATTTTTATAAGAGAAATCAAGATGCAAAGAGGTTAAGTAGCTTTCCCAGGGTCAAACCGGAAGCAATGTAATGACATTTGAACCCAGGTTCTGAATGGCCCTTCTCTTTTGACTCTATACCGATAAAGTACCTATTTGCCTCCTTCCCTTTTCCTTTTCATAGAATGAAAGGACATGGTGCCTGTTAGCACAGACTACTGGTCTTTACTCTATGATTGTATCCAGGGATTCATTTAGTGCCTGCTTAGGAGATCTGTCTTAGGAAGGGCTTGTGATCACTGACTCTTCTTGGGGCAACGACTTTCCTGAGAGAGATATTAAGTAATAAAATTATTTAACTAAAAAGTCACCCCTTAAAAAGAGCAAATAAAACAGTTTTGAATTATAACTATACTAAAGTCATTAAAAAATAACAAAAAGCTACATAAGGTCCTTTGAAACCACTTTAAATTTAGACAAACAGCAGAGAATGCCCTTAATAGCAAGTCTGAAGATCAAAGTGTGGAACTCTTCCTAAAGGAAACACAGAGGATGAAGAGTCTGGAGATTAATGTTGCAGTTGGCTGATGCTCCAACACAGTGCAGTGAGCAGGGATTCACCAAGAGGAAAGATACATCTGTGCTACAGGCTTTACATTGCACTGCCTGGCACTTGGTGAATTCTTAATATATATAAGTTCCTGTCTTTCTCCCCTTTTGTATTTTACAAAATGTTTTTCCACATCTCATTGTATTTACTCTATATAGTAAAAAGAAAACCCTGATGAATAAACTGTTATCATTCCCATTACAGAGGTACATAAGCCTTTACTTGTTGAAGCTGAGAATGGCTGGATAATTCTGCAGCGCAGTCTCTCCAACCTGAGTGTTCTGGTTTTGCACTCTCCCTGTAGGACTTTGTCATCTGTTCCCTGACCATTGGGCTGTTAACAAAGAGTGAAGGTTTTTCCGGTAGGAGGGGTCTTTCTGGTTGGAGTCCGAACTGAACATAGATCCCACATAAGTAAAGGCCCATGACACTTTTTGTGTAACACAATTAAACTTCCTTCATGCAGTAGCTGAGGGCATTACTGTTAATCCCTTGATGCCTAGGGTTGTGTGGGTGACATCTTTTATAGCAAAGAAATACTAGTTGTTTTACTTCACAGAATTATCAGATAAAGCCTCATGGAAAGTCTCAGACATGAGATAGAGCTTTAGGGACTGGTAGGATTTATGTAAACCACAGAAGCTCTGAAGGTTTGTCAGACATGAAGAAAAGCAAAAGTGTGATGTGATCATGTTCCACAAAGGAGACCTATCTGCCAACAGCATGAAGGGAAATGAAGAGGAGATAAGATTAACTAGATCTTCAAAGTTCAAATGATGGAAGATGTTGACCATGAAAATTTTAAATTTTGGCTATAATCCAGCAATCTCCAATGTTTTTAGCACCAGGGACTAGTTTTGTGGAAGATAATTTTTCCATGGACTGGGGTTGAGGGGATGGTTTTGGGATGATTCAAGCACATTACATTTATTGTGCACTTTATTTCTATTATTATTACATTGTAATATTTAATGAAATAATTATGCAACTCACCATCATGCAGAATCAGTGGGAGCCCTGAGCTTGCTTTCCTGCAACTAGATGGTCTGATCTGGGGGTGATGGGAGACAATGACAGATCATCAGGCACTAGATTCTTATAAGGAATGTACATCCTAGATTCCTCACATGCACGGTTCACAATAGGGTTCCTGCTCCTGTGAGAATCTAATGCCACCACTGATCTGACAGGAGGTGGAACTCAGGTGATAATGCGAGTGGTTGGGGGCAGCTATCGATACAGATGAAGCTTCTCTCACTCACCCACTGCTCACTTCCTGCTGTGCAGCCCAGTTTCCAACAGGCCATAGACCTGTACCAGCCTGGGGGTTGGGGACCTCTGCTGTAACCTTTTGTTTTGTTTTTGTTTTTTTTTTTTTTGAGGTGCAGTTTCGCTCTTGTTGCCCAGGCTGGAGTGCAATGGTGCGATCTCGGCTAACCACAACCTCCGCCTCCTGGGTTCAAGCAATTCTCCTGCCTCAGCCTCCCTAGTAGTTGGGATTGCAGGTGTGCACCACCACGCCCAGCTAATTTTTTTTTATTTTTAGTAGAGACACGGTTTCTCCATGTTGGTCAGGCTGGTCTCAAACTCCCAACCTCAGGTGATACACCCACCTCAGCCTCCCGAAGTGCTGGGATTACAGGCGTAAGCCACCACGCCCGGCCTGCTGTAACCTATTTAAGAAACATTTGGTCCCCTCCCACCACCCAAGATGCCGAAAGGAAAGAAGACCAAGGGGAAGAAGGTGGCCCCAACCCCTGCTGTTGTGAAGAAGCAGGATGCCAAGAAAGTGGTGAATTCCCTGTTTGAGAAACGGCCTAAGAATTTTGGCACTGGAGAGGACATCCAGCCCCAAAAGGTACCTCACCTGCTTTGTCAAATGCCCCCACTATATCAGGTTGCAGCAGCAAAGAGCTATCCTCTATAAGCAGCTGAAAGTGCCTCCTACAATTAACCAGTTCACCCAGGCCTTGGATCGCCACATAGCTACTCGGCTGCTTAAGTGGGCCCACAAGTACAGACCAGAAACAAAGCAAGAGAAGCAGAGACTGTTGGCCCAGGCTGAGAAGAAAGCTGCCAGCAAAGGGGATGTCCCCCACTAAGAGATCACCTGTCCTTCAAGCAGGAGTTAACGCCATCACCACCTTGGTGGAGTGCAAGATGGCTCAGCTGGTGGTGATGGCACACCACGTGGATCCCATTGAGCTGGTTGTCTTCCTGCCTGTCCTATGTCATAAAACGGGGTTCCCCCACTGCATTATCAAGGGGAAGGCAAGACTGGGATGTTTAGTCCACAGGAAGACCTCCACCACTGTCGCCTTCACAGAGGTTAACTCAGAAGACAAAGGAGCTTTGGCTAAGCTGGTGGAAGCTATCAGGACCAATTCCAGCGACAGATATGATGAGATCCATTGTCACTGGGGAGGCAATGTCCTGGGTCCCAAATCTGTGGCTCACATTGCCAAGCTGGAAAAGGCAAAGGTGAATGAACTTGCCATTAAACTGGGTTAAGTGTGCACTGTTGAGCTTTCTGTACATAAAAATAATAAAAATAATACAAATTATCCTTCAAAAAAAAAACAAAGAAACATTTGGTTCTTAAGAGGGGGAGAAATTATTTACAAGTAAAACCACATTACCTTTCCCAAGACATGTTCTTGCATCTTTACTTCAGGCTCCTTTAATCTGCAAAAGGAGAGGTGAGGGAAGCACAATGACTGAGTAACACGAAACCACAGGCCTCAAATTTTCTAAAAGAGCGTAGCAAGCAGAGCCCCTAAAACAGTACAGGTGAATTTTTCTTCCCTCCAACAGTGTCTGACAAGAATCCTAGAAACAGGAAAATTTTCTTACTGTATTGAATTCAAACCCTAACAAAATGAGAAGACTATATGCATTAGTCTGCTTAGGCTGCCATAAAAAAAAATACCATAGACTGTGCGGCTTAAATAACAGAAGTTCATTTTCTCACAGTCTGGAGGCTGGAAGTCTGAGATTAGTGTGCCTGCATGATCAGTTTCCAGTGGGAGTTCTCCCCTTGGGTTGAAGAAGGCTGCCTTCTTCCTTGTATATTCGCTCACGTGACCTGTTCTTTGTTCAAATATGGAGAGAGAGGGAGTAAGCTTTCTGGTATCTCTTGTTATAAAGGCACTAATTCATCATGAGAGTCTACCATGTAATCCTAATGTCCTCCTTAAGGCCCCATTTCCAAATAACATCACATTCGGTGTTAGGACTTCAACAAATGAATTTTGCGGGAAACACAGATGTTCAGTCTATAACACCGTATAGCATGAAGTGATTGAATAGTGCCTCCTAATCTCTGTCATAATCACCAATAAAAAACATGATGAGGCTGGGCATGGTGACTCATGACTATAATCCCAGTGCTTTGGGAGGCCAAGGCAAGAGGATCACTTGAGCCTAGGAGTTCAAGACCAGCCTGAGGAACATAGCAAGACCTTTTATCTATAAAAATTAAAAAAATTAGCAGGGCATGGTGGTACTTACTGGTAGTCCCAGCTACTCGGGAGGCTGAGGTGGGAGGTTTGCTTGGACCTGGGAGATGGAGGTTCCATTGATCCCTGATTGTACCTCTGCACTCTAGCCCGGGAAACAGAGTGAGACCCTGTCTCAAAAAAAAAAAAAAATTAACAAATATCTTTTGAGATTTTATGCTAGGTGTAGGAGGTACAAGAATGGCTATCTCAAGGAAGTGAAAGTTCTATCTGCCTGACTGTGAAGGCATTCCATTAGTAAAACTTTTCCATTTTTCACCCTTAATGTCTAATAATGCTGTCTCCTTTGCCTTCTAATATAATCTCACCTGAATCCCCTTTCTGTTAGCATCCCCGTTTACCTCTCATTCCACTTTCACCAATTATAGAATACCATCATCTCTTACCATTGAAGGCTATCAAAGGAACCTGTGGGTTTTTCCACTGAAAGGAATTTCTCTGCCATACTGTATCTCAGCTGACATGAAACAGGCCCATTCATTTCTGCTTCAGAAAGCAGACAGCTGCATTTTCTTTGACCTGAGCCTTTATGAAATCACTTGTGAAAACTAATCCACTCCCTTAATAACCCATTAATCCATTAATCTATTAATTTGTGAATGAATTAATTCATTAATGAGGTCAGAGCCCTCATGACCCAATCACCTCCCAAAGGTCCCACCTCCTAATACTGTTGCACTGGGGACCAAGTTTCCAACACATGAACTTTGGGGAAACACATTCAAACCATAGAATACCCATAAGGCTTAAAAATCCTGTTTTAGAATATGGCATGGTAGAGAACTGAACATAAAGACCCTGATCCAATAGCTTTTGGTCTAAGACTTGTCTTTAAGTGTTAATAAGAGATTTGTGTTTAAAAAAATGAATTCAGGCTGGGCGCAGTGGCTCATGCCTGTAATCCCAGCATTTTGGGAGGCCGAGGTGGGCAGATCACCTGAGGTTGGGAATTCGAGACCAGCCTGACCAACATGGAGAAACCCTATCTCTACTAAAAATACAAAAAATTAGTAGGTGTGGTGGTACATGCCCGTAATCCCAGCTACTCGGGAGGCTGAGGCAGGAGAATTGTTTGAACCCGGTGGGTGGAGGTTGTGGTGAGCTGAGATCAGGCCATTGCACTCCAGCCTGGGCAACAAGAGTGAAACTGTGTCTCCAAAAAAAAAAAAAAAAAAAAAAGAACAAAAACAAAAAACAAACGAATTCGGCCGGGCACAGGTGGCTCATGCTTATAACCCTAGCACTTTGGAAGGCCAAGGCAGGCGGATTGCTTGAGTCCAGGAGTTCAAGGCCAGCCTGGGCAACATGGCAAAACCTTGTCTCTACAAAAAATACAAAAATTAGCCAGGCATGGTGGTGCACATCTGTAATCCCAGCTACCTGTGAGGCTGAGGTAGGAGGATTGCTTGAACCTGGGATGTCGAGGCTGCAATGAGTCAAGATCACACCACTGCGCTCCAATGTGGGTGAAAAGTGAGACCCTATCTCAAAAAACATTTAATTAAAACATTTTAAAAATTAAAAAATGAATTCCCTCACATTTATAGCTTAGGTCCCTTGAAAACAATGTAACTAGTTGTAAGGTTGAGCTGATCACACTGTCCTTAAAAAACATCAGAGGGACTATTTCTGAGTAACCAGACAAATGTGATAAGAACTTAAACTTCTTGAGTCTGCCCCTCTACAAATAGACCAGGTAGGTCTTAAAGCACATATTCCTTCATTGATGTTTATATAGAGCTTTTAGATTCCTGGTGCCAACTTTAGAGCTATATAGTCATTTATAATACCTATAAGCTGAGAGTTATCTTTACCAGAAATCTAAATGCCAGGATTGGTAATGGTTCCACTATAACCCAAATAATTTGAGATATCTTACTTTTATGTAATGGTTTTAATAATAAATAACATATACATTCAACCTGGACTCCTCCAACTAAAAAGGAAGATGTAAAACTCAAATAGCATTTCCTAAAAGGTTCCATTTTCCCCAAGTTTGGAAATGAGTACTTAAACAAAATAAATTGGGCTTTTTAGTAAGTATTCCATGAAAACTTTTCTTTTTTAATTGGAGGAATCAAGAGAGAAAAGAGATATAGGTATATATTCTGGTGAACAAAAAAGCACTTATTTGAAGTGTTTGTTGATTTCTGTAGTGTAAACACTCCCACCATAGCCGATTTCGAGCTACCGAACTGACATCATTGAATGTAGAGTTGGAAAGAGATGCATACATTTGGCTCTCGTGGGCTTGTGAAAGCTGGTTCCAGCACTCACTAACTGTTACCGGGGAAAAAAAGAAATATGAACTTATTAGCTGTTAAAGATCCATAAGACTACATCTTTCCTGGATGTAGTTTTTGGATAATCCAGTATTTGGAATTAAATTTATTTTTTAAAATTATGTTTACATACTTAATAAAACTAAAGATTCCTTTGATAAAGTTTATTTTATTTTATTTTATTATTTTAAGAGACAAGATCTTGCTCTGTTGTCAAGGTTGGAGTGCAGTGATGCAATCATAGTTCACTGCAGCCCCAAACTTCTGGACTAAAGCAATCCTCCTACCTCAGCCTCCCAAGTAGCTAGGACTATAGGTGCATTTTGTTATTTTTGTTAGCTAATTTTTTTGTTTAATTAAATAACAAAATTAATCTAATTCTGTTATTTTTTGTAGAGACCGGGTTTCATTATGTTGCCCAGGCTGGTCTTGAATTCCTGGCCTCAAGCTATCCTCCTGCATCACCCTGATACATCTTTTAAATGTTGCACAACTTTGATGTGATTTAGGTGTAAACATGGCAACAAGTTTTCCCCAGTAAGAAATATAGATAAGGATATAAATGTTTGTTAGTAAGACAATGATACAAAAAAGACTGTGTTTCTCATCTTGGCAGTTTCTGTGCCTTCATTGTTTTCATGCCATCGAATGAGATAGACTTATAGTATTCTCCATGACCGTCAGCAAGATGGCAGACATTTCACAGTAACCTTACAAATAAGCAATATCCTCTTCATTTCTGCAAAGCTGAACAATAATATTTGAAGATGCTAAAATAAATAAAAAGTATATTTGATTAAACAACAAAAAATGCAGGAGCACATTTGCAATTTGGATTAAACTTTTTTTTCCACCTCCAGCCCATATCTCTCTTTGGGGTTCCAACTAGTCTTTCCTGATAGTTTCATTCATGGAGACATCTGAATTTGAACATGGCTAAAAGTAAACCTTTAATCTTTTCCTCCCCTTCAATTGCACTTCTCTTTCTGCCTTTCCTTCTAGCTGCTCACCCCAAAACTTGGGAATCATTCTTGATAATTTCATTTTTCTTACTTTCCATATCTAATCAATCATCAGTCCTCCTAATTCTTATCTATCATTTCTCCTGGGGTGACTGCCATAGCCTCCTAACTTGTCTCCCTTCTATGTTCCACACAACAGATACCACATTGTTTTAAAAATGTAACTTAAAACATCTTATTTTGTGTAAATCCTTCAATGGCTTCCCTTCTATTTAGGATAAAATCTAGCATCTTTATTTTTTTTTTCCATTTTGGGTTTCTTTTTTCTCTTTTAGCAGAATTGTGGCAAGAACTTCAAAAACCTTAATCTTTAAAATAGCCCTGCATAATCTGACCTCTTGCTATCTGGGCAACCTCATCACCAGCCACTCTTGCCTTTGTTTGCTCACCCTAGCCTCACGGAATTATATCAATTCCTCAAAAACAGTCAGTGTCTAGCATAAGGCCTTGCTTAAATTCAAGCCCCTCCCACTACTGACTGCCCTCAAAATCAATTGTAAAATGAAATCACATATGAAATACTAACATTAGAAAACTTCTAACATCTTAAAGAAACCTTTTTTAAAGTATTAATTGACTTTTTTCTTGAAAGTAATTGGCTTACTTACTGTAGCAAGGCTTGAGGGTGAAATAGCAAATGTGAACAGATAGAAGGCAAAACAATAAACTACAGTATCCCACTGGATACAGCTAAATGGCTTTGTACTATAGTGCAGATGTGTTCAACAGAATGTAAGTCATTTTTTTAGTGTCCTCAGGGCAATAATATATGTGTGCCATCTACCACAAGAAAATTATCACCTACTTCAGAAATGTTAAAGGCAGATATTATTATTATTATTATTATTATTGAGACAGAGTCTCACTATGTCACCCAGGCCAGAGTGCAGTGGCGTGATTTCAGCTCACTGCAACATCCGCCTCCCGGGTTCAAGTGATTCTCCTGACTCAGCCTTCCCAGTAGCTGGGATTACAGGCGTGCACCGCCAAGCCTGGCCAATTTTTTCTATTTTTAGTGGAGATGGGGTTTCACTGTATTGGCCAGGCTGGTCTCAAACTCTTGGACTCAAGTGATCCACCCACCTCAGCCCCCCAAAGTACTGGGATTACAGGCATGAGACACCGTACCTGGCCTTATTTGGAAGGATATAAAAGTTGTTTGGGAGAAATATTTGAAGGGAACTTTGAGATGATGGTTAGGTCTTAAGACAATTAAGTGCTTGTAACTAGAAAATGTTGAGATAAACCTGCCTCACCCTCTCAGGAGAATCCTTCAGTGTTCTGGTATCTATAGCTATATAACAAACCACCTAAACTTAGTAGCAGAGAACAACCGTCTATTTGTTATTATTTTCTCTCATGGATCTAGGGGCCGACTGTCCTTGTGTGGTTGCAGTCAGATTATGGCTGGGGCGGGAGTCACCTTACAGGTATTTTCATCCGCATATGTGTGGGTGGATGCATGCTGTTGGCTGTGACCTCAGCTAAGGCTTTTGGCTGGAACAGGTACACATGGCCTTTGTATGTGGCTTGGGATTCCTCACAATAACTGATCTGTGTGGGAGAATAAAGGTCTAGCCATCATGACCCACGTTGAGACATTTCTGAAGGGCCATTCCAGCTCTAGAGCTCTCTGTGGAGTCAGCCAAATCTGTCCTTGGACTGGATCACAGCTTGACTTCTCCCGCTGCACAATCCTGCTTCCTTCCCTTCCCTTCCCTAGGTGCTGATACCAAGGGACTCCTCAATGAGCGTCATGCATGCTAAGTTAGTCTTAGAGTCTGCTCTTGGGGAATCTAGCCCACAACAAAATGGGAACTGTAAATTCAGTAGGAAAGGCTAGCTATGGAGACCAAAATAAGCTAGAATCACATGAGGCCAGTCAGTGTTGGTGCCAGAATTCCTACTTGGGGCATTGGGAGCAGCATTCTCCTGTGTATATGTTTGAGGATGGGAGGTGGGGGTGGAATTCACCTTGGGGATTTATTTTGAAGTGGCTTATGTACAAGTATACTATACCTTAGATTATATATTTATTTGTGGACCTGTCTGGGCAGCTTACAGAGATATGGAGATGAGAATAAAAGTTGCATTCTCCCCCACCATGCCCCAGCCATTCTGAGGATAGCCATCTATGGTTGGTGGAAATAGCTGTGGCATTCTCCAGAAAGTCTAAATAACTGAGGCACTTGGCAGAGTAATTGTTTTTTGTGGCCAAAGAGAAGCAAGAGAATAATCATAGAACAGAGGCAGAGCCTGCAGTGGAGGGCTGATGGAGGGTATAGGAACCACTGCCCTCCTTGCCCAAACTAAGATGTCCCATAGAAAGATTCACCTGAAGACTTTAAAAAGCTTGTTAGAGCCTGTCTGGAATCAACCAAAACTCAGTTTCAAAGGCCCTTATCTCTCAAATATTAGCATGGTGGACTCTCCTTTGGTTTATGGTTTTACCCATGTATCACCTTTCCAAAGAGGCTTCCTTGATTGCTCACGATGCTTAACCTAGCACCCTTTTCACTCTCTCTTTTTATGCTATTTTTTATTTTCCTTTATATTGATTATCACCACATGACACAATTTCATGTATTTGTTTGTTTATTTGCCATCTCTCCTCCTAGAATGTAATCTCCAGAAAGGCTGAGAGTTTGTCTATTTCACTGATCACTGTATGCCAAGCACCAGGCAATAGCATGAGATTAATACATATTTGTTGATTGAATGAATGAATGGCCATTTTCTTGGGCAATCAAAATTTCTCCCATTCTTTGTATTCTGCTAGAAATTCCAAACTCTCCAGGTATGGAAAAGCTAGGCAACAGCAACTTTTTACTGAATGTTTCCTAAATGACTTTTATTTCATATTTTTGAAATTAAGAAAATAGATTACTATAATAAGTAGAAGAAAATAGATCACTCAGGTAAAAATTAAATATACATGCTCAAACCTTGGTAAATTGAAAAATGCCTCTTCTCTCTTGATTCCCCTCCTTTCATTCCCCCAATAAAGCAAGAAAAGATCATTGCTTCTTAGTGTTTATTAGCTTGAAACACTTTTAACTTTTTTAGTGAAGAGTTCACGTGGGTCAGAATGACACATAAGCATATGAGCCTTTCTTCCAAATCAATCAGTTGAAATGGGAACATGAATTTATTTGAGCGAGGCTATAAATACTGCCTTGAAAACGCCAACCATCACAAATAAGTACTGATAATAAGCCTGAAATATACTGATACAGAGTGATGCAGGATTTTTTGCTCCCTAATTCAGCTAAAATCCAGGTTCTTGTCACATGACCACGAAAAATTAAGCATGTGGACACATTGAAAGGTGAGGAGAGTGAAATTTATTAAAAGAAAGCTCTCAGTGAAGAAAAGGGGGCCTGCCAACAGGCTCCCACCTGACAGACTGAATACCCGGCCAGCACACACGAGCTGAAGAGGCTAGGCTCCTCTGCCGTGCTCAAGGTGCGAATTCCCGGTGGCTCCACCCCACTCTCCCAGTGCGCGGGCGGTCCCCCAGTCAGATGTGGGCATGCCCAGACAAGGCCCTGGGCAGGTTCTCTCATATGCACGAAAAGCATCTGATGTAAACACTTGTGGGGTGAGTTGGAGATTCTCTGAGTACCCTCCCTCATCTGCCTCCTGAATCTATCAAGAGTACATTATATTTCCGATGGAATAGGGTGACTTTATTCATGAAAGGCATAAATGCAGTCAACTAAGGTAGACTCATTTTTTAAAGAATCCGCTTATTAATTAGAGAGGCATCCATAGAACATCTTTTGGACCAAATCTTCTGATTTGCTAGGAACTGTCCTCTTTCTCTGTGTTCTGGGAATTTGGAGCTCACCTCCTCAATCCATATGAAGATACAGTCTTCCTCAACTGTGACACTCTTCTCTCCTCTTAGGGATAGACATTCATTCTAGGGACATGCTGGGGACCAAACTGGGCTAATGAGACTCCTTCCTTTGAGATTTGGAATTGAGACCAAAGATTTCAACTCTTTCGAACATAGGAGATATAATCTAGTGTGGGAGTTGTTGATGGTTAATACTTTCTGCTCCATGTCCTGAAAAACAGGGAGAGGCAGTGTGCAGAGACTGAAGAATGAAGGAGACTTGGAGGGGAAGCTGAGGCCTGCGAAGGAGGGCCTCTTGGTTTCCTGATGGTGTGTGGGGCCTTGCTTCCAGCTGGCCATTGAAGTCCTGCTGTATCTCTGTCCTTGGGTTCTGTGAGGCAAACTCATTACTTATTATAAATCCCCCATTCCCCACCAGTCTAGCTCATTTGGATCTTGAAGACTAAACACTGACTTTTTTTTCTTATGTTGCCCAAATTCCTACCTAAGGGGTCTGGGGGAGACACACCCTGCAAACCATAAAGTCTCATCAGAGAAGTTTTATTTAACCCTCTATAATCTGACCTTCTTTCTCACCTGACTCTGGCATAACATCACATAACAAGGAAATAAATCAAAATATTTTAAAACCCAAGTGTATTTCCTTGTCATATTCTTGAAACGGCCCTGCAAAGTTGTCTCTTGTGGGAAAAATCCACATTCTGTAGAGAACCGCCTTTCCCTGCCCTTTTTTTTTTCTTTCCAGATCCAGGAGATAATCAACTAAGAGTCAGGCATCCTTTTAAATCCGATAAGAAAACATTGTACAGCCTCTTCTCTCTGAAGCCTGCTAGCTAAAAGCTTCCTCTACACAATAAAACTTTGGTCTCTGGACAGACGCAGTGGCTCACGCCTGTAATCCCAACACTTTGGGAGGCCGAGGCAGGTGGATCACGAGGTCAGGAGATGGAGACCATCCTGGCTAACACGGTGAAACACCGTCTCTACTAAAAATACAAAAAAAATTAGCCAGGCGTGGTGGCGGGCGCCTGTAGTCCCAGCTACTCAGGAGGCTGAGGCAGGAGAATGGCGTGAACCCAGGAGGTGGAGCTTGTGGTGAGCCAAGATTGCGCCACTGCACTCCAGCCTGGGCGACAGAGCAAGACTCTGTCTCAAAAAAAAAAAAAACTTTGGTCTCTACACTGCCAGGTGCAGTGGCTCACACTGTAATCGCATCACTTTGGGAGGCCAAGGCGGGCAGATCACCTGAGGTCAGGTGTTTGAGACCAGCTTGGAACCCCATCTCCAATAAAAATACAAAAATTAGCTGGGCATGGTGGCTGGCGCCTATAGTTTCACCTACCCAGGCAGCTGAGGTGGGAGAATCACTTGAACCTGGGAGGCAGAGGTTGCAGTGAGCTGAGATCTTGCCACTGCACTCCAGCCTGGGCTACAGAGTGAGACCCTATCTCCAAAAAAAAAAAAAAGCAAACAAAAAAAAACTGTGGTCTCCACAATCCAACCCAAACATTTCCTTTCTACCGATCCCAGGTCCTTAGACAAACTCAACCAACTGTCAATCAGAAAATGTTTAAATTTACCTATAGCCTAGACGCTCCTCCCAACCCCCCGCCCCCCACCCCACAACCCTCCAAGTTGTCCCACCCTTCTGAACCAAACCAATGTACATTTTAAATGTATTTGATTGATGTCTCATGTCTCCCCAAATTGTATAAAACCAGGCTGTGCCCTAACCACTTTGGGCACATGATCTCAGGATCTTCTGAGGGCTGTGTCATAGGCCATGGTCACTCATGTTTGGCCCAGAATAAATCTCTTTAAAATATTGTACGGAGTTTGACTCCTTTTGTCAACAGTCTCTATCACTTGCCATCAAATGTTCTAACAAATATACTTTTTTAAAAGTAAGTTTTAGGCTTCTCAGGCCTGCCAATTTCTCTCCAACTACCCATGAGAAATCTCAGAAAGACAAAAAGGAGGAGGAGGAGGGGAAGTTCTTTCTTCCCTAGCAGAGAAGCAGACACTATTTAGCAGCATTAAGGTATTTCTGATAAAGGGATGAATCGAGGACGTTCACAAAAGTCCCGGTCTTAATATTCTGTTCAGTTTAGAGACACTTGTAAAAATGTATAACCCTGTTCTCCTTTCTGTTATTAAAAACTCTCTGTGAAAGATATTTGTACAAAGGAGTCTTTTCAGAGGGGCTATGTCCTCTGAAGTTTCTCTATATCCTCTGGCAGTCTGCAATTCTAATTGGTTATCTTAGAACTTGTTTCCCTAGTAATTGTATTCAAACTGACATCTCCACTATTTAAAAGGCAATTACATGTTTGCCAGATTTCTTTGGTAAGCCAGAAGAGAAGTTTAAAATGGCCTTTCCCTCTGCTTTATGGTCAAATGAAGAGCACATTCATGATTCTCTTGGTCTCATTTTTCAAACAGGTAGGTGAGAGTTTTTGTCCCATTAACTAGAATCAGTTGGGGTTGTAACTACTTCCCATTCTTATTGCTTCCCATCCTATTGCCGTCATACAATTTATTTTCATTAACTGATCCCTAATACTGGGAAATGCATTTAAATTCCATGAGTCCTTATTTCCTATTCTTTCCCACACCATATTTAAAAGATGAGTGTTTTCATTTCTGTAACATAGGCTTGCTGTGTGTGAGGATTCTCAGGGGCTGGGCATCAGTGCTACTTGAAGAAAAACTAATTTGATTTTTATGGTCTCTTGGGGAAGTGGAAAACTCTCTGCAAAATTTCATTTTGTGAAGAAAGCAAACTCATTTCTGGGTGCATGTCCAAATAATATTTATTTTGTCTGATATGTTTGAGTGGTATCTTCTGGATTTTAGAGGTTTACCTGGTTCTAGGGGTTTTTGTGTGATATGTAGTCCAGGCCTGGGTAACACCAGGGTTTCTCATGCTAATGCGGGCTCACAGTGATTGAAACTGTAAGAGCAGATTGGAGCAGGGAACAGGGAGGACTAAAGCAGCTGTGGGCTGTGTAGACATTTCTCTCTCTTCACGTAGCCTCTGACTTTCTCCATTTGGTCTTTCTGCATGAGTTAGTTTGGGTGTTCTCACATCATCATGGCCTTAGGGTATTTGGATTTCTCATATGGCAGTTCAGGGTTACAAAACAGAGTGTTCCAGCCAAAAAGACAGAAGCTGCATAACGTTTAATGACTCAGCTTCAGAAGTCATATAGTGTTACTTCCGCTGCATCCTACTGGTTACAAGCAAGTCATAAGCCTGCCCAGATCTGAGATACTGATGAGGCAAAGTTCTAGGAGTATCAGACAATGTCGTATATTTTTTATTTTTGACTGTCATAGATATTTAAAATAACTGAAGAGGAGAAAGTAGACAACTAAGTAAATATAATGGACTATTTTCCCTTCTTCATTTCTGAGGTTCCAGGTTTTGCTATGGTATCATTGTACTCTCATGTGAAGAACCTCTTTTAGTATTCCTTTTAGAGCAGGTGCTCTGGCAAAGAATGCTATAAATTTTGCTTCATCTGAGAATATCTCTGTTTTATTGTCATCCCCAAGGTATATTTTCACTTGATTTAGAATTCTGAGTTGACAGTTCTCATCTTTTACCCCTTTGAAAAACGTCATTCTACTTCCTTCTAGCTTCCATGATTTTAGAGAAGGCGCTCTGGCAAAGAATGCTATAAGTTTTGCTTCATCTGAGAATATCTCTATTTTATTGTCATCCCCAAGGTATATTTTCACTTGATTTAGAATTCTGAATTGACAGTTCTCTTCTTTAACCCCTTTGAAAAATGTCATTCTACTTCCTTCTAGCTTCCATGATTTCTGATGAGAAATATGCAATCATTAAACTTACTGATCCTCCACTTAGATGTATCCTTTTTCCTCTGGCTACTTTCAGCAGCATGATTATGATGTCTCTAGGCATCATATTTATCTTTTATTTATTTATTTATTTATTTTAGTTCATCTTGTTTGAGGTTTTCTTAGCTTCCTTTATCCGCACCTTTATATCTTTTACCAAATCTAGGAAGTTTTTAACTTCTATTGAAATATTTTTTTTCTGTGTCACACCCTTCCTTCTCTCCTTCTAATATTATAATGATATAAACATTATAACTTTGGTATTGTTTCACAGGTCCTTGAAGTATTGTTAATTTTTTTAAAAAACTTTTCCTCTACATTGTTCAGAGAGAGTAATTTCAATTCACCTATCTTCAAATTCACTGAGTTTTTCCTCTGTCATCTCCATTCTGCTATGGAAGCCGTCTAGTGAATTTTAAATTTTATTTTGTTTTTCATATCTAAAATTTCCATTTAGTGTTCTTTTTTATGTGTTTTTATTTTTATATCTTCTATTCCTCTTTGAAGACCTTATATCTTTCCACTGGTTTAAAGGGAGGGAGTTTATGAATTTGATAAAGAAAATGTGGTACACCATGGAATGCTACGCAGACATAAAAAATAATTAAATCATGTTCTTTGCAGCAACATGGATACAGATAGAGGCCATTATCCTAAGCAAATTAATGCAGGAACAGAAAAGCAATTACTGCATATTCTCATTTGTAAGTGGAAGCTCAACAGTGGTACTCATGGACATAAAGATGGCAACATAGACATTGGGGACTATTAGAGGGGCAAGAGATGGAGGGGGATACGTGTTAAAAAAACTATTGGGTACTATGCTTAGGACTTGGGTGACATGATCAGTTGTACCCCAAACCTCAGTATCACACAGTTTATGCAGGTAACAAGCCTGTATATGTACCCTCTGAATCTAAAATAAAAGTTGACATTATTTTTTTTCAAAGAGTGTTTGTCCTCATCTCTTGAAGTGTGGTTATAAAAGCTGTCTGAGAATTCTAACATCTATATAATCTTGGAGTTAACAACTATTAATTGTCTTCTCTCTTGTGAAATGTTGAGATTTGCCTGATTCTTCATGTGCTAAGTAATTTTGGATTATATATTGAACATCTTGACTATTAAGTTATGTGACTCTGAATCCTGTTTAAATCATATGAAATAGTTTTTTTTATTTTTGTAGTTAATCAACCCTTTAAATCCTATGAAATGGATTTTTAAAAAAATTTTTGTAGTTAATCAACCCAGTTAGGTTTAGACTACAAGTTCCTACTATCCTTCTGTGGGCTATAGTTCTAATTCAGTTCCATTTTCATATCTTTACAGTGCTATTTGGATTTGTCCCAGGTCTGGGCCACCCCACAGCCAGTCTTGGACTTGTGTAGTGGCCTACCCTATAATTCAGTTATCAAATCCTTTAGTATGCTATTTAGGGTCAGATTTATGCATGTGCACCTTGGGGGTTAGCCCAGAAGTTTGTACAATTTTATAGGATTGTTTTCTTGAACTTTGTTATTTTCACAATCACCTTGATACTTTCAAGCTCCTAGCATAACCCCTTCCTGGTTCACTGGCTAGAAATCCAGGGCTTTTGATTCCTTGCCCTGCCGTGCACAGCATTTCCATTTGGGGCTAAACAGTGAGGAAATATATAAAGAAAAATAGAGATATAGAGAAATCCAAATATATAGTCTTACACTCTTGAGACTATAGTTCCTTTGATCACACTAAATAATTCTCTTGGAGTTTTAGACACCAGCCTGGCTGCTTTTCTTGTTACAAGATTGCCAGGGGACAGTACAAGAGAGAATGAAAAATGGGGGCAAAAAAACCAGAAAATTTTCTCTACTATCTCTGACCCATAAGGACCCTGTTTTCCACTCTGTGGACCAAAATAGAGGACTCCTCTTGGAGTACTTTCTTTCTGCACCCATTGTGCAGTTCCAGATTTCAGACTGCCTTTGAGTCCAGGACAGGAGATACTGGAGGAGGGATAACAGAAAGCTTACCACCAGTTCGGCAGTACTTCAAGTTCTGGTTTCCTTCCCTAGTCTGTCATGACCATACGCTTTCCAGAGTCCTTAGATAACTGCTCTGTGCATTCTTTCCAGAGTTTTTAGCTGCATTCAGTGGGAGAGAGAGGATGAAGTACCCTTACTTTACTGTGACACTCTGTTTAATAGCTAATATCTGCTTTTTCTTCTCTTGGGCTTCCTTTTCCTTTCTATTATTATTTGAGTTAGATTTTTAATCTGGCCTATCATCAAAGCTTGTGGAACCAAATGGAATGATTCCATAATTTGTTGTGTTGGTACTATGTTAACACTACACTGCCATATTGCTGCCAACAGTGCTTTTATTTTTAATTGCATTCATAAGGGTTATTTGACATAGTTTTCTCTAGTGAAACAGCAAACAACAATGAAAATAAGAACTTACCTCTTAATCTGCAAAACCAAACCAAGTAAAAATTCTCAAAAGACTCTTGGATCTGTAAACTATCAGTGTTCCTGGGTCTTATTTGGAAACATACAATAATGAGACTGCCTAGATTAAAAAGAAAATTATATTGGATTTTTATGGTTTGAAATTTGTGTCCCCACCCAAATCTCATGTCAAATTGTCATCCTCAGTGTTGGAGGAGGGTCTTGGTGAGAGGTGATTGGATCATGGCGGTGGATTTCCCCTTTGCTGTTCTCATGATAGTGAGTGAGTTCTCATGAGATCTGGTTGTGTTGGAGGAGGGTCTTGGTGAGAGGTGATTGGATCATGGCGGTGGATTTCCCCTTTGCTGTTCTCATGATAGTGAGTGAGTTCTCATGAGATCTGGTTGTTTAAAAGTATGTAGCCCCTCACCCTGCTCTCTCATTCTCTTTCTCCATCTGCGTAAGATATGCCTGCTTCCTGTTTGCCTTATGCCATGATTGTAAGTTTCCTGAGGCCTCCCCAGCCATGCTTCCTATACAGCCTGTGGAACCATGGGTTGATTAAACCTCTTTTCATTACAAATTACCCAGTCTCAAGTAGTTCTTTATAGCAATGCAAAAACGGACAAATACATGGATTGTTTTTGGATTCTGAAGATTCAGTGCTATGGATTTCACATGAGTTTGGCTATTTTGATTAAAATGTGGCTGTTTGTCTTTCCATCTCTGCTTTGTTTCATATTTCAAACTCTGGCTCTCACTCACTATTTATGTCTCTTTGCCCTTTGAAATCACCGTTCTTGGTCCTGCTGCTGTCCCACTACATTCTACCACTCAGTTGGTACTAGGGTGATGGTGGAATCATAGGCCTCCAATGAACCTCAAAGGCTATCTAGTCCAATCTCCTATCTGATGCAATGGCTAATTACTCTTGGAAAAGAAGTCTCTATTATTTAATTGACCGTCTCCTTAAATTTCAATTCATTTTTTTAAAAATGTGAACTCTAGGCCAGGCGCGGTGGCTCACGCCTGTAATCCTAGCACTTTGGGAGGCCAAGGCGGGCGGATTTCCTGAGTTCAGGAGTTTGAGACCAGCCTGGGCAACACGGTGAAACCCCATCTCTACTAAAATACAAAAAATTAGCTGGGCGTGGCGGCATGTGCCTGTAGTCCCAGCTACTTGGGAGGTTGAGGCAGGAGAATCACTTGAACCTGGGAGGCGGAGGTTGCAGTTAGCCGAGATCATGCCACTGCACTCCAGCCTGGGTGACAGAGCAAGACTCTGTCTCCAAATAAACTAACAAAAAAATGTGAACTCTAACAAGTTTATACAGAATAAATACACATCACTTATTTTTAATAATCGTAAATGTTTTTGCTAAAACTACTATTTTGAGTTTGTCCAAAAAACTCAATAATATAATAATAATTATTTTCAATGAGTTGCTGGTTTAAGTGAAACAATATAACTATACACACAGGAAAAGGACAGGCACAGGTCTATACTCTCAATAAGTGCTGAAGGAAAGGGAAGCCTCGGGAATGTTTGGTCAAAAACCTCTGCTGGGTGATGTAGTCTTTAAGCTTTCCCTTGATGAGAGTGGCTCAGCTGGAGAGATGGAATGGAGGGGGTTAGGAGAGGGCCCTTCAGGCAGAAATGGAACAACCAGATCTAGACTCACAATGGAAATAAGAAAAGCATAAATAAGAAAAGCATGAATAACAGAAAGTGAAGGAATGAGAATGAGTGGCACTGATGTATGTCCTACTCTGAAAGGTAAAAAGACACGGAGTTCCAATAGCCAAGCTCTGCCTTTCCGGAAGACGGAGAAACACATTTGGAAAGAATACAAAGCATATGGGCCTGGGGTTTAGGAATGAGAAAGCATCACATTTTAGGATGGGTGATGGTTAAATGTTCAGCCTTGCCATAGGACCAACCTGGATTTAAAGTTTAGGTCTTCTTCCTGCTGGCTGTGTGACCTCTCTCAGGAAAGGTTGTGTGTTTCCTCTCTAGGAAAGTTATGCCTACCTCATCAAATAACATGTTTGTAAAATACTCAGAGTAATGGCTGGCACGAAGTAAACACTTAGTAAATGGTAGCTCTTCTTCTTACTATTATTTTTATGGAAGCTCTGAAGTGGTTGAAGATGGGCTTGCCCCCCTCATTTCCACAGCAATTCATTAAGGAAATATTTTCCAACTTGGGAACTTTTGTCTTCGTTATTATTATTTTTCTTATCATTATCTTTTGAGACAGGGTCTTGCTCTGTCACCCAGGCTGGAGTGCAGTGGCGCAACCACAGTTCACTGCAGCCTTGACCTCCCAGGCTCGAGTGATCCTCCCACCTTAGCATCCTGAGTAGCTGAGATTACAGGCACTTGCCATCATACCTGGCTAATTTTCATATTTTTTGTAGAGACAGGGTTTCGGGTTTCTCCATGTTGCTCAGGGTAGTCTCAAACTGGGCTCAAGTGATCCTACTGCCTTAGCCTCCCAAAGTGCTGTGATTACAGGCTTACAGGAGTGAGCCACCATGCCTGGCCTCTTTGTTATTATTAATTAGCATTCATATAACATATGAATTAGCATTCATATAACTTAATGTTCCAAATGTTCTGACAAAAACTTGTTTGCAACTTTAATACCACTCCTGACAGAAGGTAGGTGCTACAACAAAAGAGGAGTAAGGAGAACATAATTAAAAGAGCATATTGAGATAAGTAATTTATGACCCAAAGTATGGATCTGAACACTGCACCAACCAAGACTGTGTGCTGACAATGTGTCCATTTTTCTAACCCAACTGGTTACCACTAAATCCCCTCACCTGTTGTGCATGGACTGTCCCTTCAGCAGAAGTGCCTGGAATTACTTTGTTTCTACATAAAAATTTTACAGTATTCAACTGATATCATGAAATCTTTGCAAGGAGTTACATGCTGTTTCAAAGATTCATAAGGAAATTGACTATTTGAATTTAGAAGTGCATTTTCCCATAAAAACTTGATTTAAACGATTTACTTCTGAGGTGAGTCCACCAAATGAATGCATAATGCAATTGAAAAATTAAATATTTTAAAATAGAAAGGCAGTTTAAAAAAACTGGTATAATATTGGCTATTAAGCAGAATAGGAAAACAGTGTTTGTCAATGAAACAGTAGCCCCAGGTTCAGTCCTCTGCTCGGCTACTCTCTGGTTGTGTGAATCTGACCAGATCATTTTACCTCTCCATCCCACAGTTTCTTCATCTGTAAATGAAAGCATAGGAAGACTTTTAAAAAGTCTTTCCTATTCCTATACCCACTAAAAGGAACTGAAAGAAGCTAATTATAGAAGGAAACTGTCTACAGTGAAACTAAGAAAGGCTCTAACCTCATGCTACTAACTCATCAACATCATCCACAAAGATGATCATCCACAAAGAACATCACGTGAAGTGACCTAAAAGAGAAGCAGCGTTCTGATGCAGGACTCTCTTGCTCCTGGACACAATGAAAACTAGAGATAAAACTGAAGCACTTCTAATTCTATCCAGTTTAGAGGAACGAAGCCTTCAAAGAAAGGGTGGGCGTCAGGAAAGACAGCAAACATTCTACTTTGAAACATTCCCCTGTTTAAATTATCTCCAAGAGGCTATATCTCCAGAAGTCCTACTTAGGTTGGATTTGAGGAGAGATATTTGTTAGAAGGAGGGCCTTAAAGCTGATTTTGCAAAGTACTTTACATCAGACTGAGTGAATGTCAAAGGTCAATATCAAAGAACTGGGGAGAGGGCACTAATAAAATTATGGAGCCAACAGTCCCCAGGTACCCCCTGGCTCCGCCATAGATGGAAATAATGGGACAGGAGGAGGAAGCCTTCAACAAAGGAGAAACTGTTTTCTTCTTTGTAGAAACCACTTGGAGGGCAGTCATTGGGAAAACTCTGAAAGGCCACTGAAGCCCCAAGCTCAAATCAGCTGACAGCTGTGCAGCCCTTTGTGTCTCAGTGTCCCTAGTGTGACAAGACGAGGGGAACTTGAGGCCGCAGAAATCCAGCAGTTAACCCATCTCATAGTGGGGAGGAGTGAGACCTACCAGAGGGAATAGAAATGTGTCATGCCCAATTATTGAGGGAGCCCACATCGGCTACAAACACAGGCCTTTCTTTATAATAAGAGCAGGGGAAAATTCCCAGTAGACTGGAGAAAAATGAAGAATCAGGAAAGAGGTCAAGCCAGGCGATCAGCAAATGGCTTCCTGTGAAATAGATCTGGGGCATCAAACAGCAGAGAACTGTAAACAAAATGTTGAACTCTAAATGATCTCTAAATCTCATTCCAACTCTAATATCTCGAGGATCGGTGCAAAAGAAATCTTTATCACAAATCTTGATACTTATAGAAACACAGATTTAAGTGGAAAAGAATGAAGGTGGTAAGCGAGGACTTCATGGTGATTCTGAGGGGGGCTTTGAGTACTTGCAAACACTTTGGATTCAAGGGTTTTGCTATCATTGATTTTACCTGCATTGTGAAGGCTCTCCTAGCAGGTTGCAGAGCTGTCCAAAGAGGAGCACAACTCACTCTCTGTGGCCTACAAAAACATTTTTGAAGGCTACAGGTCCACCTGGAGGGTCTCTTGAGCATTGAGCAGAAAAACCAACACCTCTGACAAGAAGTTGCAGCTGATCAAGAAGTATTGGGAGTGAGCTTCACATCACTGAGAAAAAACAAAAAACAAACCAAAAAACAACAGAAAACTATCAGGAGAAAGTCAAGTCTGAACTGAGATCCATATGCATTACTGTCCTGCAATTTTTGGATAACTATTTACTATCCAATGCAACTAATCTAGCGAGTACGATCTTTTATCAAAAATAAAGGGAGATTACTTCCAGTACCTTCGTTGCACGTGGTGATGGTTGAAACAAATGATAGATAATTCCCAAAGAGCTTCCTAAGAGGCATTTGATATAGTAAAGAGATGTAATCCATATACATGTCTTAACATTTCTGTACTTTACTATGAGATCCTTAATAACCCAGAGCTTGCCTGCGAACTGACTAAAACCACTTTTGATGAGGCCATAGAAGAACTTGATACACTGAGTGAAGATTCAAAGACAGCACCCTTATCATGCAGTTGCTTATAGAGACAACCTAACATTATGGCCATTAGACAGTGCAAGAGAAAAATGTGATGTGGCAGCCAAGAGACAGAAAAGTAAATGCATACAAGGCGTAATCTTTCTTCCCTTCAAGAAACTTTTGTACACATCTCCATTGCCTTTTCCACTTGGATTTCCTGTAGCAAAGAAACCCATTCATGATGGCTGGGCGCGGTGGCTCACGCCTATAATCCCAGCACTTTGGGAGGCTGAGGCAGGCCGATCACGAGGTCAGGAGTTTGAGACCAGCCTGGCCAACATGGTGAAACCCCGTCTCTTCTAAAACTACAAAAATTAGCTGGGTGCGGTGGCAGGCACCTGTAATCCCAGCTGCTCGGTAGGCTGAGGCAGGAGAATCGCTTGAACCAAGGCAGCAGAGGTTACAGTGAGCTGAGATCACGCCACTGCACTCCAGCCTGGGCGACAGAGTGAGACTCTATCTCAAAAAAAAAAAAAAAAAAGAAATTCATTCATGCGTATGGGATCAACCCATTTACAGTCTTTTCACAATGCAGCTTTGGGAAAATTCCATTTCTTTCGTTTGTCCTGGCCCTCCTGGTGTACAGTTACTGCTATAGAAAAGTATTACTGGCTTCATTTCATATAAAATATTAGTAACTTCCACTTATATAGTGGACTAAAAATGTACTTGATATTTAAGTAATCTGAACTAATTCTGCAAGCAATTATGTTTTGTACTCCCCTAAAGATCTGAAAATACAGTTAATTACAATTCGAGAGTATTCCCTATGTAACTTCTTGATTTCTTTATTCCCTCCCTTACTCTTCTTCAAGGGTTTCCTTTCGGTATGGAACTTTTCTGGCCTGGGGGGAAATTGAAATGTCTCCTATATAATAGTTTATGGAGGTCACGTATATCCATAACAACAAGGTTTTCATTTGCTACTGTTTAAGTTGACAACTTCCCTTCCCAATAAAAATTCATGTACACCTCTTGTCTTTTACTTCCGGTATTCACCTTAACTATGTAATAGAAGTATCATGTTGCTGCGAAGATACACGCATTGCTTTAGGTAAATTAAGGTGCATATCATTACTTAATACCCTAGAAAGCAGAAATACATTACACAAGTCCAATTCTAAAACTTTAGTACTTTTCTATGCAGATTTGTGCACATGTGAGAGGGTATCTGTTTCATTTAGTGACTGCTACTCAGAGTTGGACCAGCGTTTTGTGTTGCTAATGCACTGTGGTCCCAAAAAAGCCTTGCAAAAATGTGCCCTGTGTAATAGCAGAGAAGCATAAAATAAACTTACACTTTATAAGCCGTTTACTATTGCTTTGTAACAATTGCCTACTCATATTTTAAGGAATAGGTGAGTTCACTACTTTCTGAAGTTTATCATAGTTCCCTTGTATCTTATGCAAAGTGTAGTAATGATACCCATAGTTCTGCATTGTGATACCCTTTTCTAGAGAAACCCAGAGATGTAAAAAATTGTACTACATTTCTCAGAGTGTTTTAACATAGATCAGCATCACAGGCTATCTATTCTTCAGATATAAATTATACATGTTAAGTGTTATATGGAATAAAGTGGACATTTTAAAGCTAGAAATAAAATGGAGTGTATGACAGAATCCTACTCGAAGAAATGATTATAGGCAAGGTACTAGGTCAGACAGTTCCCCATTCTGGTCAGCAGGTGGCACTAGAGTAACTTGGATGCCAAATGGAACAAAGGGCAAAAATAGATCTGGATCAAAACAAACTTTGGGTGAAAGTGCAGGAGAGGCAGGTGACTGGTTGTTTACATTTCAATATGTCTTATCTCTCTTTCTAAATTGTTCATTGTTTGAAGTGAGGCACACTTCTAGGTACAACTAAAAGTTGTACTGAACCTTTCTGTGCCTTGGACTCTTACCTGAAAATGGATACAATAATAATGCCTACCTCATAGCATTATTGTGAGAACAATGAATTAATGCATGTCAGTGCAACAGTGCAGATTGCAGAGTAAGTGTTCAATAAATGTCAATTATTATGACTCTGCATAATGACCATGAGGCACACATAGTAGAAATTCAAAAGATATTAGTGGATGCAGAATTGCATGGGATGCTCATACGCCTGATGTTTATAACTCAGAGACCACCTAGTATTAAAATATCTGTAAGACAGATTGGTATGGGAATAATTACTTACATCGATAATGTGACTGTTTTAAATGTAACCTCAAGAGTTCACTGAAATGCTATCTCTCTGAGTATTATTTAGTTCACTGAGTCTTTTCAGAGATGTATTGTGAGGGAAATCTAAAACAGTAATAAATATTGCAAAGCTAGGCAAACCTATTCTGATGCGTTCCTTCAGCAAGAAGTGTCAGTCTCAAACGTGTTCAGCTCAGCCCAGACACAGGAAACGAAGAAAGACCTTCCGCTTTATGAATTCAGTTCCATCATTACCTAGAAAGCCACTCAAGATATACAAAATGTTTGAAGAAAGAGGCTCGCACTGGTCATGCTGTTCTAAGTTTAATATTCAGTGGACCGGGGGGAACTCTCGAGTACTTGCTCAGCCATCAAGCTGCACTTGCCCTTCCAAACTTCTGACTCTGCAAGTTCAGATCTTAGAGTAGGGCTTCTATCCAGCTTCCAGGTTTTCATGCCACTTTTTCCTGAGAGTATAGCTCTGCACTCACCCCCAGATAGGCCCTTGACAACCTGCCTATCCATTTCTCACCCTCTTATCCTGTTACCTGAACTATGCTACTGTCCGCCATATACTGAATGAGATCCTGCTTCAAACCCCATGGATCCTTCGGGAAAGATTATTGCTGCTTCTCTGACTATAAGTACTACTGCTACAGCTTAGATTCACCTGGTATTCCCCATGCCACTTTATTTATTTTTTTATTTATTTTCATTTTTTTTTTGAGACAGGGTCTTGCTCTGTTGCCCAGGCTGGAGGCCAGTGGCATGATCATAGCTCACTGTAACTTTTGATTCCTGGGCTCAAGCAATCCTCCCACCTCAGCCTCCCAAGTAGCTAGGACTACAGGCAGGCACCACCATGTCTGGCTAATTTTTAATCTTTTTGTAGAAATGGGGTCTTGCTATATTGTCCAGGCTGTCTCAAACTCTTAGCCTCAAGTGATTATCCTGCCTCAGCCTCCCAAAGTGCTGGAATTAAAGATGTGAGCCACCGTGTACACCCAGCCTCCACTCCACTTTAGACCCTCCTGTTGGGACCACTGACCATCCCTAGCAGAGGCAGGCCCAGTTGCTGTCTTTTATAATCCTTCCCTTCCCTTGCCTGTGCCCATACTTACCTTCCTTTTTTTTTATTTTTGTTTTTGTTTTTGTTTGTTTCCCTACTGGCTCAGAAAACCTCATTCATAGCTGATAGGAAGGTAAGATTGGAAGGGAATAAGAAAAAGGCAAATATTACAAGGAGGAGGAGTGATAAGAATACTTTGAGCTCCAGAGATGTAAATACTGTGCATAGGAAATAGAAAATAAACAAAATGATTCTGAAATTTTCACATAAGGGAGGAAATATAATTTCATATACAGGCAATATGAAAATAAAATTGGATTTAACTCTGACTCCTGCCTCTTCCACCTACAGGTGATATGACCTTGTGCAAGGTTAAGCCCTCTGAGTCTATTTCCTCACTTATACAATGAGGTTATAAAATGGTTCATTTTGCAGGGTTATTGTGAAGACTAAATACGATGACACATATGAAAATGCTCCATTTATGCCTGGCAACTGTCCTGCCCGTGTCTTAGGTTAGAGGTTGAAAGGTGAAACTATTGGCTGAATTTGGTTCAAAGATATGTTTTATTTTGCCTTGAGTTAGGGTCCCCAAGACCAGCCCCAGGTTTGATGATTCACTAGGAGGACTTATAGGACTCACATATAGTAATGCTCATGATTATGATTGGCAAAAGGATACAAAGCAAAATCAGCAAGGAAAAAGGCACATGGGTCAAAATCCAGGATATACCAGCCACAGACTTTCAAGGGTCATCTCCCATGGAGTTCGCACAGGATGTGCTCAATTGCCCCAGTAATGAGTTGTGATAAATCATGTGAAATGATGCCAACCAGGAAATTCATTACAGACTCAGAGCTCAGGGATTTTATTGGGGCCTAGTCATATAGGCAGCCTCTGCTAGGCACATACTCAAATTTCAGAGTCCTAGAAGGAAAGCCGGTAGTCAGCATAAACATGTTGTCTGCGCAAAAAGTTTAGGCACAGCGAGTCACTCTTACCAGTTCTGGGAATGGTGGGAACCCTCCTGAAATCCAAGTTCCCAGATGCCAGCCAAGGGCCGGCTTTGTAAGCAGGCCTTTCCAAGGATAAGCAGTTAGGGCTGCTACCTCAACTTTTTGTTGCACAGACCTGCACAGGGTTTGCTTGTGCAGGTTTCTTTGTTTTGTTTTATTTGTATTTTAGTTAGTTGCCATTTTTTAAATATTAAGATATTTCACTCAGGATTTCCATCTTCATGTGAAAAATCAAGTAGTTAAAAAATAGATTCATATTCCCACATGGCAACAATTGGTAGTCCCTTTTAGATAAGGCTTCATGTTCCCTCAAATTCCTCCTGGTCTCTGCCACTCCCAATAGTCTTTGCCACACTGAGCACCAACTGCCATTTACATCCTGCTTTTGCAAATCTGGCCTTGGCCGCTTGGACCAGGAATGGCTGCTTGGACCAGGAATGGCCATTTGACCAGATGACAAGAGAAAGAAGCAGGCATGTGAAATACCACTGAGTCGTGATAATGAACAATGATGCAAACAGGTCATGGTTAATGAATTCCTGCTGTTGAGGTCACCAGAAATGCCATGAAATCAGAACTCCTCTTTGCCACCCTCTATTATAGCAGTTACTTGTGGGTATTCTTGGGTTGATATGACAACATTTTCATTGCTCTATATAGTAAGTCCTCTTTATTTAAGCTAACTCCAGTCAGTCTTTGCTCCTGACCACCTAAAGATCACTGATCGGAAAAGTGTTAATATAAATTAATTATTACATATATTTGCCCGTTAGAACTTTGTAACTTGAAGTCATTGTTATTGTCATCCGCACCAAAACTTGTGATCACAGACTAAAATATGTCAACAGAAAGGTAAATCTTGTTCAAAGGAAATCAATCCAATCAAGTAGTTGTATGTATCGATATGCCCTTTTATTTACTAACTCAACTACTGTGTGATAAAATGAAATTTCATCTTTATATTCCTAGCATCTAGAAAACTACCAGCTATGGAGTTGGATTCAATAAATGTTTCCTAACTTTATAAAGTTCACCTATAACAAGATCTAGAAACCCAAGGATAGAAATAATGAAAATCATTATGCTCATGCTAAAAAGGGGAAAATGCAAGTGATATAATTGCAGTAGTGTGCTGCATGCCACCCAACCATACAAATGTTCTAGATGCTTCTTTTCTCATTCTAGTTACAAAACTGGCACAGATACAAGCTCCAGAGAAGGAACTGCAAAGATTCCAATGTCTGTTGATAGGTTCATTCTACTAAAAGCAAAGAATTTGAAAAGTTCTTTACTTGCTTCCTTGATAGTTTCATTTCTCAGACGACTGAGGAAGCAGTTAGGGGATTTTATATTCTAGACTTGACTTTTACTAATAAGAAAAACTGAGTTTTTAAAGTTAGTAAAGTAACTAGAAACTACAAGAACACCAAGAAAAAGAGGCAGTGTCATGCAGATTGCGTATCCCTTATCCATTAAGGTGCTAACATAAGAATTAGGCGTGCTGGGGATTCATTCATTCATTCAACAAATGTTTACTGAATGCTTACTATACGCATGCCTAGTTTAGGTTCTGGGTATATGACAGTGAATAACATAAACAAAAATCCATGCTCTGTTGGACCTTGCATTCTAGTTGGGGGACGGGGATAATAAACAGCTATATTAATAAAATATGTAATAGTTCAAATGGTGATATGAACTATGAAGGACAATGTCAGGGAAGAGGAATACAAATTGCTAGGGAAGAAGGATGCTGTAATTTTATGTAAGGTTATTGGAGAAGGCCTTGAAAAAGGGACATTTGAGCCAAGGTAGATGGGGAAATGAGCTATGTAGGCACGTGGGAAAAGAGGGAGAGAGAACAGAAGGTATATATGGGTTTGTGCCCTGCTAAGTGAGCCAAGGGAGAGTAGGAGATGAGATTAAAGATTGCAAAATGCCTTGTAGGCTATTGACTTTGGTTTTACTCTGGAATGAGAAGCCGGTAGAGAGTTTGAGCAGGGTAGTGACATAATCTAGCTGACATTTAAAAACGCAGGCGAGAGGGAGGAAGCAGGAGATTAGTGCAATAATCCAGATTAGAGATGTTGCTAGTGTAGACCAAAGTGATAACAGCTGACTTGGTAAAAATAGTCAGATTCTCGACATATTTTGAAGGCAGGGCTACCATGATTGAATTATGGGAGAGGAAAAGTGGCAGAAAGAATTGAGGATGACCCTAAGGTTTTGGCAAGAGTGACTAGAAGGATGGAGATGTGATTAACTGAAATGGAGGAAAACTGTGAAAGGAAGAGTTTTGTAAGAGAAGAGCAGTTCAATTTTTAGACATGTTAAATTTGAGATTCCTTTTACACCTCAAAGTGGAAATGTTGGTAGGCAGTTAAATATATGAGCCTGAAATTTAGGCAAGAGTTCTTGGCTGGAGAGTTATCAGTATATAGGTAATATTTAAAACCATGAGATTGGATGAGATCACTGAAGGAGAGAAAGTATTGGCCAGGTACAGTGGCTCACGCCTGTAGTCCCAGCACTTTGGGAGGCTGAGGCAGGAGCATTGCTTAAGCCTAGAAGTTTAAGACCAGCCTGGGCAACACAGTAAGACCCTGCATGGCAAAACCCTGTCTCTACAATTTTTTTTTTAATTAGCTGAGGATGGTGGCACACACCTGTAGTCCTAGCTACTCAGGAGGCTAAGGTGGGAGGATCGTTTGAGCCCAAGAGTTAGACACTGCAGTGAGCTATGATCACACCATGACACTCCAGTCTGAGCAATGGAGTGAGATTCTGTCTCTAAAAAAAAAAAGAAAAGAAGGAAGGAAGGAGAAGAAAGAAAGAAAGTAAGGAAGGAAGGAAGAGAGAGAGAGAAAGAAAGAAGCATTGAAGATAAGAATATAAGAGTTTCAAGAATGAGGTGTTTCAAAGTTTGGATGTGAGGGTGATGATAAGGAATGAGCAAAGGAGGCTGGAGGCTGAGAGAGAAGTAGCAGCTGAAGAAATAGGAGACAATCTGAGAGAATGAGATGTCCCAGCAGCAAAGGGAATAAAGTGCCTGGAGAGGAGAGAGGTCACTGTCAAGTGAAGAGAAGTCAAGATAAAATAAAGACTTACCTTTGGATTTAACCATGTGGAGGCTTTAACATGGGCAGTTTAAGTGTTGTAAAGGTGAATAAAACACTGTTGGAGTCTGGTCAAGAGAGAATCAGTAGAAAAGAATTTGGAGACTGCAAATTTCAAGCAACAACAACACACGGTCTATTTCTACATGTTTTGCAATAAAAGGGAGCAGAGAAATGGACAGTAGGTAGAAGAAGAATGTTGGGTCAGGAGGATTTTTTTTAATTGGAGGAATTTGTATGTTGATGGAGTGATCCAATGGAGAGGGGAGGGGAAACTGAGGATGTAGGAGAGTGAAAGCAGAATTGACGGAGCAATGTTCTTGAGGAGGCATGTAACAACAACAGATGTCTGCTCCAAAAACATATGGGAAATCTTAGAAAGCCCAGATTTTCTAAAAACCCAGAGTAAAGATAACTGCGGTCCTATGACCAACACCATTAAAAAGGACAGCAGATGCAGAAAAATGGAAGTGTCGAAGGGGTGGAATTCTGATGGAGCGGAGGATTCTGGCTTGAACCTAAATTTGGTCACCATTGGCATTCATTCAGACACATCTGCCTGTGTAGTGACAGGGCATGAATCCTCTGTTTTCATGCATGAGTGGAAGTCTCCTGGGAAAGAATTTCTTCTAAAAGAAGAGAAAGCAGGGCCCTTAAGTTTGGACCAATAACTGGTCAGAGGGGAGGGGTGTTTAGCACACTGTGATGTCTGTCTCTCAGGTTTGGCCTCTGGCCCAGCCTCCATAAATCCATGTCAGATTACTAAGGAGAGGGACATATAAGAATGGACAACTTTGTTTCACTAAACTATGTAAGATACTAGGATCATGAAATTATTTTATTTTGCTACTCTTCTGCTCATGATAACACAAAAAGGAGAAAAAGCTTGATCCCACTGAGGTGCAGCATGGCCTCAGTGCGTTGAAGACTCCAAAAACCACCTTCTCCTCAACTTTAATGCTCAACGGATCTGCAGTGGAGACCACCTCTTACGTCTGTGACCACAATAGAGGCCAGCTCTCATCACACTGCAGCAGTGGAACCAGTTCCAAGAGTGAGAGAGATTTTAATAGTTTGCAGCTTCAGGACCCCTTAGCATGGACACACCACTGTAATAGTGGACACCAGCTGCAGTGGCAGTGGTGAGGCACTACCAAATGACTTAATAGCAAGCAGAGCTTTAAGCAGCAGACATCACGAGAGGGGGCCAGAATGGGGGAGAATCATGGCAGACACAGACAATAGCTGCTATAACTTGTTTACAAGCACCTGTTATATAACCTAACGGCACCTAGAGACAACTGGATGAGACTTTGAGGGTAGCTAGAACCACAACAGAGGGTTGGGGTAAAACTAATATACAAAACCCTTTATTACTATTAATATGGTTCCATTTTATCCTTAGATTAGTGTGGCTAGGGAAACAGCTTATAAGAAATTACAATCACATATGAAGCTGATAAGGAAGACAATACTAAAAGAAACACATGTGGCTGAAAAGAATGAGCCTCTATTGAGAGACATGCTGATGACAGAAAGAGGCAAGAACAAATATGAAGGAAAAACCTCAGGAAAGATAAAGCACAGAACCAGCTGAGGTTAAAGATAACAAAAACAATTGCAGTTTGTTTTTGTTTTTTTTTTTTACAAAAAACTATGGAGCAAGAAAATGGTGTAATGCTGACAGATGGCAGAGAAAGTATAACTACTTAACCATTACTTTATTTCTTTACTTTTTTTAAATGAAGAAAATGGCCTTCAAAGTGGGAGGTGGAAAACATAACTAAGCAGGAACTAATCTGGACAGTATAATTATGGTAGATCCTCTTTATTATTTCTTTTGTTTATTTTTTTGAATTAAAAAAAGCATCCACAGACAGTATGTAAACAAATGGACATGGTTATGTTCTTTTTATTTTATTTTATTTTATTTTATTTTTGAGTGAGAGTCTCACTCTGTTCCCCAGGCTGGAGTGCAGTGGCACAGTCTCAGCTCACTGCAACCTCCGCCTCCTATGTTCAAGTGATTCTCCTACCTCAGTCGCCTGAGTAGGAGGGACTACAGGCACGTGCTACCATGCCTGGCTAATTTTTGTATTTTTAGTGGAGATAGGGTTTCACCATGTTGGCCATGCTGTTCTCAAACTCCTGGCCTCTTCAGCCTCCCAAAGCGCTGGGATTACAGATGTGAGCCACTGCTCTAGGCCCACTTTTCTCTATTTTCTAAAAATAGTTTTAGAATGAGTTGTTATCATTTTTAGTTTAGAAAGACTCTATTTTATTGAAAAACAGGGAATTACTATTTGACATAAGTAAAAGATTTCTTAAGCGTTCAACTCAATGCCTTAGATGATGCTAAGCCCACAAACCCAGATTAATTACCTCCTAAGGTACTAAGAGAGAATAGATGTGATGGTGGGACAAGAGCTGACCATTTTAAAGGCATGATGGAGAACAAGAAAGTTGCTAGATTATATCTAATAAGTTTTACAGTTTATAAAGCAATGTTATATGACTAATATTAACTAGTATTATCTGCTATGTGCTAGGCATTGTGCTAGACCAAGAGTCTGCAAACTATGGCCCCCAGGATAAATTCAGCTTGCTGCTTGTTTTTATGTTAAAAACAGCAAATTAAGTGGTTTAAAAAAATCGAAGAAAACTTTATGACATGAAAATTAGAAAAAAAAAAATCAAACTTTGGTGTACAGAAATAAAATTTTATTAGAACAGGCTGGGCATGGTGGCTCATGCCTGTAATCCCAGCACTTTGGGAGGCCAAGGTGGGCAGATCACTTGAGGTCAGGAGTTTGGGACCAGCCTGGCCAACATGGTGAAACCCCATCTCTACTAAAAATACAAAAATTAGCAGGGCATGGTGGCAGGCACCTGTAATCCCAGCTACCCGGGAGGCTAAGGCAAGAGAATTGCTTGAACCCAGCAGGCGGAGGTTGCAGTGAGCTGAGATCACACCACTGCACTCCAGCCTGGGCGACAGAGTGAGACTCTATCTCTAAATAAATAAATAAATAAATAAGAAGAAGAGCATAACCATGTCCATTTGTTTACATACTGTTTGTGGATGCTATTGTGCAACTATAGCAGGGTTGGGTAGTTGTAACAGGGACTGTATGACTTACAAAGTCTAAAATACTTACTGTGTAGTTTTTTATCAAAAAAAACTTTACCCATTCCTGGGCAAGATGCATATCTGATGTAATCTCTAATCCACAGCAACTGTGCAAGTTTATATTTTATTTCATTACTCTCTCCAGATCCAGCCCAGGAATGTGGGCTGGGAAGCCAGTATTATCCCTGTAATAAAACTGAAGCTCAGCCGGGTGCGGTGGCTCATGCCTGTCATTCCAGCATTTTGGGAGGCCGAGGTGGGCAGATCACGAGGTCAGGAGATCGGGACCATCCTGGCTAACACGGTGAAACCCCGTCTCTACTAAAAACACACACACAAAAATTAGCCAGGCGTGGTGGCGGGCGCCTGTGGTCCCAGCTACTCAGGGGGCTGAGGCAGGAGAATGGCGTGAACCTGGGAGGCAGAGTTTGCAGTAAGCCAAGATAGCACGCCACTGCACTCCAGCCTGGGCGACAGAGGGAGACTCCGTCTCAAAAAAAAAAACAAAAAACAAAAAACACCGAAGAGAAGCTCAGAGCATTTCAGTGACTTATTCAAGGTCACACAGCTCACTTGGGACTCATATTGAAAGTGTTCACTAAGTGTAAGTTCCTGCTTTGTGTTTCTATACTATAAAACATTTCATATATTATAAATACATTAAGATATAACACATAAAATTATAAAGAAGGACTTTTATTTTTGTACAGTTCTTTACAGTTTATAAAAGCACATTTCACGAACTATTTTATTTGGGATCTCAGCTCTGCTAGCTTGGCAAGACAGGTATTGTTAGCCCCTTTTGCAAATGAAGCTCAGAAGGGTTAAATGGCTTGTCTAAAGTTATAGAACTAATTAGTGACAGAGCCAGGACCTGAACCCAGATCTTTTGTCTTCCAATTCAGTGCTAAGGGCATAATAAAATTGCTAATTTTTTTGCATTCTTAATATACCAGGAACTGTTCTAAATGCTTTACAGATATTAACTTGAGTGTCATAATGACACTATGAAATATTTACTATTATTATTCCCATTTCACAGATGAAGAAACTGAAGCGCAGAGTGGTCCAGTTACTTGCTCAAAACCACAGAGCTTGTAGTAGGTGATAGAGCCCGGATCTGAACTAGACCATCTGGCTCTAGAATCAGATGTCTTAACCTCTACAAACTCTGATTTTTCCCAGGGCATCTGACACAGCATCACTGCTATTACTTTGAACCAGTTGCAAACCTGTGTGCTAAATGAAAATGCAGTTAGATGATCACGTTGTCAATTAAATAGCAATACTAAAAGTAATGTTTAAAGATCTGCAGTATCCTGAGTGGGAATCCCTCAAAGGAAAGGGATTGGTAGTAGAGTCTTCAGTAGTTTGTTAGTTTTTGCCTGCAGCATTGTGTTGCAGTTTACAAAAGCAAATATGTGGATTTACAGGTTATATTATCTGCTTTTAAGTAAGTAATCCTCTCAAAATGAGAGTATTGCCTAACGGGATCCCTGCAAAGAAACTGTGTATGGTAGGCAGTTTATATTTTCATATGCTAATAATGCAAACACAATCAACAAGATGATGGCAGAGCCACCACCTGTAAATTCAGGGGCACTCATTCATCAGCTGTGCTGAGACAAAAGTGATTGGTAATAATCTAAGGAGATATAACATATGTAGTCTTATTGCTCTCACTAGAAATATAATTAATAATATGCAAAATAATATACAATCATCAATAAAAATAATTTTGCAATCAAAACAGTTGGAGATCATGATGTACATATATAAAGTCAAGCTGAATCTATGGATGGGGAGCTGTATCATTGAGTGCAATATATACCAGGAACATTCAGGTAGTTAAAAGTTTGCGGCTTGTTCATATGACCTGTTTTGCAAATGTTACCAGCAGAATGTATAATTCAGGTATTGTAAGCAACTTCTTTGAAGTTATTTGCAATCATTCTAAAGAAGCAGTGCAGAGTGTAGTTCTAGGACCAGCAGCATTAAGCATCACCTGAGAACTAGTTTAAAATGCGAATTTTTGGACCCCACCTCAGATCTATCAAATGAGAAACTCTGGGGGTAAAGATAAACAATATATGCTTAAGCAAGCCCCCTAACTTATTTTGTTTATAGTTTAAGAATCGTACATTGCCCAGGTCTAGAGCAGTTAGTACGAAATAGCTGAAAGAATAGGCAGGCATTTCTCAATACTCAACGATAATTAATATTGGATAAAGGCCATTTAAAGTGAATCTACATAAGATCACAATTGTACAGTCTTGATACTCAAAGTAAAGTCCAGAGACTAACAGCATCAGCATTCCTGGGAACTTATTAGAAATGCAGAATTAAGGATCCTTCTCCTGACCTAATTGAATAACAATCTGTTTTTTGTTTGTTTGTTTTGAGACAAGGGTCATAGCTCACTGCAGCCTTGAACTCCTGGCCTCAAGCAATCCTCCCGCCTTGGCCTCCCAAAGCATTGGGATTACAGGTGTGAGCCACTGTACTGGACCAGAATCTGCATTTTTAACAGGAGTTCCAGGTGATTCTTATGCATATTAACATTTGAGATGTTCAGTTATAGAAAATAATTTTTAAAATGTTTGTTTGGAAATTAACTTTTAAAATGACACTTTGGCTTTTTCTTTTGGACAAAATTGTATGATAGTGTGATACAACGTTGTTTACCACTTCATGTCTGACTTTTATAGTACTGTCATAACTTTTACAACAAAAATAATTTGAGGATTTTATTGTTTTCCAAAGGGCTTTATCTTTGATAATCAAATCATTCTCTTTTGAAGTGCCTAATCATCATCTCTGTTTATTTTATCTTAGTAGATGCTCATCAGGCCTAACTTCCTCATTTGTCAATGGCTTTTATGTGATCCAGTAGTTTTCCAACATTAGTTCACTTATTTCATCAAACACATATTATTTTTCAAAGCTCACAATCCACTTAGAGTCAATTTCCATTACATTTGTGGATATTCATATGCAACATTCAGGAAAGAGCTGACTGACAAGCGCATTGACAGGATGGGTGGGGAGGGAAGCCAGTGTTAAGCTGGAGGATGTTTGGGTGGGGATAAATTTGATAAGTGGTCAGGTTGTTAGTGAACATGTCCATAATAGGATGACTATTGCTGTCTTGGGTAACATGGTAACTGGGCAGGCAAGCAAATAAAATCCAGATAACAATAACCTAAAAGTGAAGGTGATTATCTCTGGGCAGTAAAAGTCCAGGCAATTTTTATTTCCTTCATTGTGCTTATCTGTAATTTCTAAATTTTCTAGAATGAATACATGTTATTTTTGCAATCAGAAAAAAACTCTGTTATTTAACAATTTAAAAAATTGAGATATCATTTACATTCAATAAAACGCAAAGAGATAAGTATTCAGTTCGAAGAATTTCAACAACTGTATGCATCCATGTAACCACTCCAAACAAGATATAAAATATTTTCATCCCCAAAAGGTTGCTTTGTGTCCTTTTAAACCAGAAATTACCCTAATACAGCACTCCTTCTATAATTACCCATGGCCTCCAACACTTTCTCACCTCTGAAGTGGTTTCAGTGTGCTACTCTGGAATGACACATTATATCTAGATTTCAGCAAATATACTTTTTTTAATACACAGAGGTAGTCGATGCTGCACTCTGCATTTCTTTCCATATACCCCTCTTTGTGTATTTCTAACTCATACTTTGAGTAGAAAATGGGAAAAAATGTTTTCCTCCTATAATTTCCCCTCCCCCAGGACCATCCTTTTTCCTCTTTCCCTCCTGCTTTGAAACAGCTACTGAGCTGCCAGCAGAGGATTCTATTAAGATGAAAGCTTTGTCCTTGCAGAGGCAGACAAAGGGCTCTAAACAGAGCCTGCTCTCCAGTGTCTAGGAGAAGAGGTTACCATTCTGTCACAATGGTCTCTCCCATACCTTGCCCCCAACAACGCCCACATCTACCTCTCAAATATCTTGTTCTTATTGCTCCAGTTTATGGTAACGACAAAAACACTAAAAAAAATACTGATTCAAATATAATAAAGTTGAAAACACACAAATAACTTTTACACATGTTGTCTCATTTTGTGAAGCTGTCTTGGAAAAACCCTCGAGTTCTGTGGGGGAAATACTAGTATTCACTCTTTCTTTTGTTCATTCATACCTAGCACTTTTTTTTTTTTTTTTTAAGACAGAGTTTTGCTCTCATTGCCCAGGCTGGAGCACAGTGGCGTGATCTCGGCTCACTGCAACTTCCGCCTCCCGGGTTTAAGCGATTCTCCTGCCTCAGCCTCCCGAGTAGCTGGGAGTACAGTTATGTGCCACCATGCCCGGCTAATTTTGTATTTTTAGTAGAGACGGGGTTTCTCCATGTTGGTCAGGCTGGTCTCGAACTCCCGACCTCAGATGATCCACCTGCCTCGGCCTCCCAAAGTGCTGGGATTACAGGCATGAGCCACCACGCCTGGCCCACAGCACATATTTTTATGTAGAGATACTGTGTGCCAAGCAAGATATTAGGCACTACATAACAATGGCAAAAAAGGAAGTGTTCCTCACAAAGCTTATTGTCTAGCTGGGGAGACAAATGAGTAAGTAGGCAAATATGATTTATTCAGAATGTACCAATTCGGGTATGCACTTATGGAACCCAAGGTCATTGTAATGGTATTCAAAAGTTGGAAACTATCTAACAATAATAAATGTTAAGTTACTATTATTTTTGAAAGATATATTAGTGATATACTTTTTATTATTATTTTTTTTTAGACAGAGAGTCTTACTCTACAGCCCAGGCTTTGAGTGCAGTGGCATGATCATAGTTTACAGCAGCCTCAAATTCCTGGGCTCAAGTCAACCTCTCATCTCAGCCTCCCGAGCAGCTAGGATTATAAGCACATGCCACCATGTCCAGCTAATATTATTTTTAAAAAATTTTTGTAGAAACGGTCTCACTCTCTTGCCCGGGCTGATCTCAAACACTTGTTCCCAAGATCTTCCTACCTTGGCCTCCCGAAGTGCTGGAATTACAGGCATAAGCCACCACACCTGGCCTTAATGACATAATTTACACTAAATGTTTTGAGAGGGAGGGAGAGAAAAGCTGAAAGCCAGAATGCTAACTGGAAGAAATATATTAAAAAGTTGAAAGGACTTATCTCTGTGAGATGGGATTTTTCTCCTTTTCATGTTTCTGTATTTTCCTAATTTCCTATGACAAGTATGTGTTACTTTTATAATTAAATTAAAAAATTGTAAGGTGAAAAATGTAAGATTGTTATAAGTATGCTGGCACCCAGTGATGGTAATGTTTATCTTCAAATATACCTTAAGCTAAAATGTATCTTTCTAATGAAATTTTAGTTTTTAAATGTTCCTTTATAACTTTTCTTTCAATATTTTACTATAATTAGCTTTCTGGTTTTAAAATTTCACATTTAAGGAAGAACTTTCAAATATGTGCCTATGTATTCAGAGATATTTACAGTGCTTTCGTACATTATGTCATTTAATCCAGACAGTAATCCCATGAGGTTGGTGTTGTTATCACCTTTTTACAGAGGAAAACCAAGGTTCAGAGATGTTAAGGAACCAAAATCACAGTTAGTGGGTAGCAGAGACAGCTCCAATACAATTTTTTCAAAACTGGAAATTCAGAGTTTCTTGCATTTCACAATGGTGCCTGTTATGTAGCTCTGAAATGATTCCAAACACTTACATAGATTGCTACGTGTGACATACGTTTTGCTGTGATAAGAACATGGAGTGTAATCCCCCTCCACATGGAATGTTACGTTGCGATGTTATAGGACCAACAGATTCATATGCCTGCTGTGCAGTGACAGACAGGTACAGAGATAGCAGGGTTTGCAGCAGAGAAAGAGTGTAATGATCACAGGGCACCAAGCAAGGGGATGGGAGGAGACCCTTAAATCCATCTCTCCGAGAAGTTTCTAGCTGACGTTTTTCAGGGGGTCATGGAGGGTGAGGGGCTGGGAAATTGGGGTCGTTGTTTGGTCAGGTAATGGGGATGAAATCATCAGGATGTGGAAACTGCATTCTTTGGTGAGTCATCTCTTCATGGGGTCCTTCAGACCAGGTGATGTCAGTAGTTTCACTGGTATACAAAACCTGAAAGAGCAAATGAAAACCTCAAATGGAAAACTTAACATTTTATAATGTTTAAATTGTTCTCTATAGAGCAGTTAAGGGGAACTATAATCTTGTAACAGGGTCTATGTGATTCTAAGGCAAGAGGCACAAAACAACTATGAGCGAGTGGGTCAGAGAGCAGGCTGACCTAGCGATTAATGCTGCATGTGCTGCAAGCTTGGTATATTTTTGTTTCTTCCTCTCACTTCTTCCATGATTAATTTATAAAGTTTACAGGGACGGTTTCAACACCTTATCAGACTAGATATATGAGTTATTGGCCTCAACTACTGGACTCCAAAATACATATAAACCCAAGAATTTTAATTAAGAACAATTTTTTTTTGACATAGGGTCTCATTCTGTTGCCCAGGCTGGAGCAGAGTGGCATGATCATGGCTCACTGCAGCCTCTACCTCTTGGGCTTACGTAATCCTCCCCCTTCAGCCTCCCAGGTAGCTTGGACTATAGGCACATGCTGCCACGCCTGGCTAAATTTTGTATTTTTTTGTAGAGACGAGTTTTCACCATGTTTGCCAGGCTGGTGTCAAACTCCTGGGCTCAAGCGACTTGCCCACCTTGGCCTCCCAAAGTGCTGCGATTGCAGGCATGAGCCACCACGCCCAGCTGAACCCAAGATTTTGACAGAAAGATTGAGAGCTTAGGCGATGGGTGCCAGAGCTACTCTCTGCCAACCTCCCCACCAACACCAGCATCACTCACTAGCAGTGAGGGGCCTTGTGTGTCCGCCGTGTTGGTCAAATCATCTCTTCTGAAAGCCTCCCCTGTTAAGGTATACCTCAAACTTCTATTAGACTTTACATCTGCAGAGGCCTGCTTCCATCCTCAGTAATTATATTCTTTTTTTTTTTTTGAGACGGAGTCCTGCTCTGTCGCCCAGGCTGGAGTGCAGTGGCATGATCTCGGCTCACTGCAACCTCCACTTCCTGGGTTCAAGCAATTTTCCTGTTTCAGCCTCCCGAGCAGCTGGGACTACAGGCACAAGCCACCAAGCCCAGCTGATTTTTTCGTATTTTTAGTAGAGGTGGGGTTTCACCATATTGGTCAGGCTGGTCTGGAACTCCTGACCTCAGGTGATCCACCCGCCTTGGCCTCCCAAAATACTGGGGTTACAGGCATAAGCCACTGCACCCAGCCCCTAAGTAACTAAATTCTAATAATTGGATTCTAAAGAAAATCAGAACTCATTCACTATGTGACTAATATACTTCATTTATGGAGTGCATTCCTGTGAGATTTGTTGTCATTATTCTCCCCCTCTTTAAGCATTGTAAAAAAAAATCTGTTTGTATGTCAATAACCCATGTGATTCATGAAATCATATTCTGATCCTCTTGTTTTAACCATACAAAGTAGTGGCTTGCTAGCATTATTTATATCCCAATGTGCCCTAGACATTTCAATCAAGCAGAGATGTTTGGATCAGCATGGTATAAGTACACGTGTTCTCAAATTTATTTTCACTGTTGCTTCCTATAATTAATTACTGACATAATTTCAAATAGCTAATAGTTGCTTAATATGTAGAAATAACTGAATACAACTCATCTCTGCTCTATTTTTTAAATGTATTTTTAGTGTGTATTTTATTTTCTTGATTATAAATGTAACAACTGTTCATGTAGAATTTTTGTTAATTAGGATTATTTTGCCATGCTGATTTTTAAAACATTTTTTCCCACTTAATGTAGTGGGTCTGTTATAGAATTGTTTCTAATTTAATATTCAAATTTTTATGAAAATAGGCCAGGTGCAGTGGCTCACACCTGTAGTCTCAATACTTTGGACGGCTGAGGTGGGCATATTCCTCGAGCCCAGGAGTTCAAGAACTGTCTGGGCAACATGGCAAAACTCCGTCTCTACAAAAAATATATAGAAATTAGCAGGGCATGGTGATGTATGCCTGTAGTCTCAGCTACTCTGGAAACTGAGGTGGGGGAATCCAATGAGCCCAAGAGGTTGAGGATGCAGTGGGCCATGATCGCACCACCACACTCCAGCCTGGGCAACAGAGCGAGACCTTGTCTCAATAAATAAATAAATTCATTTTAATGAAAATAATACATTTATGCAGATTAAAATAGTCAAATACTGTGATTAAGTTTATAGTGAAAAATAGCAGTCCCCTTTACTCTTCCTCCCATTCTAATTCCCATTCTTCCATAGATAACTGCTGTTTTAGTCTATTCAAACTGCTCTAACAAAATACCTTCGACTGGATAATTTATAACCAACAGAAATGTATTGCACAGTTCTGGAGGCTGGAGAGTCCAAGCTCAGGGTGCTGGCAGACTCAGCATCTGGTGAGGGTCCATTTCCTCATAGATGGCACCTTCTAGCTCCGCTCTCACTTAGTGGAAGCGCAAAGAGGGAAACAAGCTCCCTCACACCACTTTTATAAGGGCACTAATTACATTCACTAGGGCTCTGCCTTCGTGACCTAACCACCTCCCAAAGATCCCACCTCTTAATATCAACACATTGGAGATTAGATTTCAACATATGAATTTTGGAGGGACACAAATATTCAGACCATAGCAACCACTTTGGAAATATCTTAGCTATTTTGGTGGTATATACCTTGGTAATCTGAAATAACACGTGAATACTGCTGTTTTCTGTTTTGTATTGTTGTTTTTAAAATTTCAGTATCTGCTTTGACATGCTGGTTTCTATGGGAGCCCTTCATTTCCCTGGTCTTATGTTTCTACTTGGGGCAATGTTAGCAAAAATAACTCTTTGGGCCTCTCTCTCCATTTCTCACTCCCTCCTCCAGGAAGAAGGGACTTACTTGGCTAGTGAGCAGGCCTGCCTCAGCCTCTTCTTTCTCTTGGATGAACCTGCCTGAGGCAAGGTGCCTTCAATTTGGCTCTCCCATTTGGTGAGCATATTGAGGCAGTGTCTGTTCTGTGCAATAGGTTAGTGATGAAGGGGCTAAGCCTGCTTAACTCATAGTTGAAATATTAGGAAGATCACACTCTGTGCTCCAACCCAGCATTCGTTTGACAGAAGCTATTAATGCTCCCCTCCCAGGCCCCCACCTACGTGTAACTGTAAGCTCACCTGCTGTGGTGTGACAGCTTCCACCCTGCTGACAGCCTCCCACCTTGAGCTCTAGCATCTCTTTACTTCACCACAGCAGGGCTTTCTTTGGCCCGACAGGAGCTCTTAGTTGTATAAGCAGAATGAGAAATGCAGAGGCGTTTGTCTACGCCATCTTCAACAAGTCGACCAGCCTCCCTGTCCTCTGGTGGGACAATGCAAAGGCGTGTTCCACCCTGTTTCTCAGAAGGTCTCCAGTGGGACTGAGCTCACTGACACATTCTTAATGGCTTTTCTCCTTTTCCAGTCTCTCTTTCCCATACCCTCACTCCACTTCCTAGAATCACTTCCCCCAAAACCTTCCCACACCCAAACCTTGAAGCTGATATTTTGATGTTTATCCATCTGACTCTTATGGCCATCTCTCAATTGATTCTGAACAATCTCCTATGATGAAAGATGAGGATTTAAGTGGGGCATGGTGGCTCATACCTGTAATCCCAGCACTTTGGGAGGCCGAGGTGGGTGGGTCACCAGAGGTCAGAAGTTCAAGACCAGCCTGGTCAACATGGTGAAACCCCATCTCTACTAAATATACAAAAATTAGCCGGGCATGGTGGCATGTGCCTGTAATCCCAGCTACTAAGGAGGCTGAGGCAAGACAATTGCTTGAACCCGGGAGGCGGAGGTTGCAGTGAGCCGAGATCATGCCACTGAGCTCCAGCCTGGGCAACAAGAACAAAACTTCATCTCAAAAAAAAAGAAAGATGAGGATTTAAGTCTGTTTCTCTCCCCACACTCTCCACTTACATACATGCGTGCTTTTCCAATCTGCATGCCTCAAATATAGTTATACAACCAGTATTGAATTAAATTAGTATTAAATAATTGCATGATTATGACCATAAGTAAATATCTGATCCACATATATACTACCTTAAACTTCCTGCATCAACTTTTGTCTATAAAACCCCTCTGACATGGCCAAACACATCTGACCATCTATCAGTCCCATTTTTTCTTGGCGTTGTTGCTCCTGCCTCCTGCTCCAGCCTGGCCTGGTTGCTGTCCGACCTGCTACCCAGATTCTGACCTTTGCCACCATCATGGGATGTCCCCTGGCCTCCTCTGGTGCTGGACCTCCATTTTCCTCTTTCTCACTTTACTCTCTTATTTTAGTGGAGCCCAATAACTCCCAGGAGCTTTCTGAGAAGCAGATATGGAAGGTAAATTATTTGAGTCCTTGCTTGTCTGAAAAAATCTTTAGCTTTTTACTTTATGTAGAGTTTAAGCAGACAGAGAATTTTACTTAGAAATCATCTTCTTTTAGAATTTGGAAGTTTTAATCAATTATCATCTAGTTTCCAGTGGTTGCTACTAGGAATTTTGATCCCATTTTGATTCCTGATACTTTGTGACCTTGCTTTGCTTTTCTCTTTCTTTCCTTCTTTCCTTTTCTTTTCCCTCCCTCTCTCTCTTCTTTCTTTCCCTTTCTTTCTTTCCTTTTCTTTCTTTCTCTCTGTCTTTCTTTCTTTCTCACTTTCCTTCTTTTTTTTTTTTTTTTTTTTTTTGACAGGGTCTCACTCTGTCCCCCAGGCTAGAGTGCAGTGTCAAGATCTCAGCTCACTGCAGCCTTGACCTCCTGGGCTCAAGCAATCTTTCCACCTCAGCCTCCCAAGTAGCTGAGACTACAGGCATGTGCCACCATTCCTAGTTAATTTTGTATTATTTGTAGAGATGGGGTCTCCCTGTGTTGCCCAGGCTGGTCTCAAACCCCTGGGCTCAAGCAATCTGCCTGCCTCAGCCTCCCAAAGTGTTGGGATTACAGGCGTGAGCCACTGTGCCCAGACTAATTTTTCCTTTCAAGGAGTTTTCATAGATATGTCTTTTAAAATCTTTTGTCTTTTGAAATTTCATGATGTTGTTCTTTGGTTTAGTTTTTTGACAGGACTGTAACTGAGATGTTTTCATCAGAAAACTCAGGTCCTTAAATTCTGGGAAATTGGTTTGTACATCTCTAATGCTCTTCCTTACATATTGCATCTGTTTGTCTTGTTTGTGTGTGTGCGTGTTTTGTTTTCTTGTCTTGTTCGTGTGTGTGTGTGTGTTGTGTGTTTTGGTTTTTTTTTTGTTGTTGTTTTTAAGACAGGGTCTCACTCTGTTGCCCAGGCTGAAGTGTAATGGTGCAATCATAGTTCACTGCAGCCTCAAACCTCTGGGCTGAAGGAATCCTCCTGCCTCAGCCTCCTGAGTAGCTGGGACTATAGGCATGCACCACCATGCCTGGCTTATTTCGCTATGTTGCCCAGGCTGGTCTTGAACTTCTGGCCACAAGTGATCTGCCCTCTTGGCCTCCCAAAGTGCTGGGATGACAGGCATGAGCCACTGCATCTGGCATCTGTTTATCTTTTTGTTCTTTCTGGGAAATACACTTGACCGTATATTCAAGCTTCCTTTTGATTTTTCATTTCTACCATCTTATTTTTTAATGTTGAAGGCCTTTAGACTATTCTCTAAATATTCCTTTAAAAATAGTGTTCCTGAGATCACAGCCTTTCTGATACAACCATTTGAGAGAACAAATTTCCACTTTTCTGTCAGGGGAGGGAACGGGTAGCCACGTAGAGAGGGATGAAGAGATGGGGAAGTGGGTCATCTCCCTACTCCTTTTCAAGATTTTTAACCAATCCTTCTGTTTTAGGCCCAATTGTATCCCTACCTGAGCTCTTCTGTGATTCTACAGTTTGCTTCTTATTAGTCCTTTCCATGCAGCCCTCCTTTACTCTGACCTTTTCTCCCCCAATGCAGACTTAAATTTCAATTCTCTGGTCTGCTAAATCAATTACTACTCATACATATGTTTCTAGGAGGTAGAATATTTTTACCATAGAATTGTAAGATGATTGACATATACTTCCAACTACCTCTCTAATAACGGCATGACATTTGCATAGTATGTTGTAGTTTCTTTTTTTCTTTTTTCTTTTTTTTTTTGAGACGGAGTCTCGCTCTGCTCTGTCGCCCAGGCTGGAGTGCAGTGGCACAATCTCCGCTCACTGCCAGCTCCGCCTCCCGGGTTCATGCCATTCTACTGCCTCAGCCTCCCGAGTAGCTGGGACTACAGGCGCCTGCCACCATGCCCGGCTAATTTTTTGTATTTTTGGTAGAGACAGGGTTTCACCATGTTAGCCAGGATGGTCTTGATCTCCTGACCTCGTGATCCACCCGCCTCGGCCTCCCAAAATGCTGGGACTACAGGCGTGAGCCACCGCGCCCAGCCTGTATGTTGTAGTTTCTGTAGTACTCTCACATATATGCTCCCATGTCGTCCTTCCATCAGTTTGGTGAAAAAGGGTTTATTATTCCCATTATGCAGGCTCATTTAGCACTTAAAGCAAGATAGTGATTGCTGAATGACAACCCCTAATAAGCCAGCTTTACAGATGATAATTCGTTTAATCCTCAAAACAACTTTTTACGGTAGGAAGTATTACTATCGCCATCTTATAGTTGGGAAAATTGAGGCACAGAGGTTTAGTAATTTACCCAAGTTCCATTAGCTAGTACATAGTGAAGCTGAGGCTTGGCAGTCTGCCTCTAAAGTCCATGATCTTAAATTGTATTTTATGTTGCAAATAAAATGTTAAATAACAGACTCAAAAAAAGTAATTTTCTAGAGTCAGACAGGAGATAAAGGGTTAGAACAAGTGCTTGAGCCAGTGTTTTTGACTCCCTGCCTAAAATGCTCTCCAAATTACCATTCAAGGTGGTTGTCAACATTGAAATTTATAGTAGAGCAGTGAGACACCTCAGAGACATAAGTTGCTAGGGATTCTGCTCTTCTTATAGAGTTGTGATAAATGCACTTGGTATGTAAATCTTTGATTCTATCTACAACTGGTTTCTTAGAATGGATTTTTAGAAGCTGTATTACTGGATGAAAAATACATGAGGTTCTTGGCACAATGTTTCACACTTGTAATCCCAGCTACTCAGGAGGCTGAAGCAGAAGGATCATTTGAGCCCAGGAGTTCAAGGCTGCAGTAAGCTATGATTATGCCACTGCACTCCAGCCTGGGTGACAGAGTGAGAGCCTGTCTAAAATATAATTAATAGCTGGGCACGGTGGCTCATGCCTGTAATCCCAGCACTTTTGGAGGCTGAGGCAGGCAAATCACTTGAGGCCAGGAGTTAGAGACCAGCCTGGCCAACATGGTGAAACCCCATCTCTACTAAAAATACAAAAAAAATAAGCTGGGTGTGGTGGTGGGCACCTGTAATCCCAGCTAATTGGGAGGCTGAGGCAGGAGAATTGCTTGAACCTGGGAGTCAGAGGTTGCAGTGATCTGAGATAGTGCCTCTGCACTCCAGCCTGGGCAACAGAGCGAGACTCCATCTCTAAATAAATAAATAAATAAATGAATAAATAAATAAAGGAGGAAATAAAATACAGCATAACAAATACTAAAATATTTCTCTGGCTTACAGAAAAGGTTTTCTTCTTAATTCTGTTTATCTAAAGATTTGTAAGAGAAGTAAAAATGATACAGTGAACATAAAACCAACCAACCTAAGATTTCCCCTTTTTCTTCTAACAGAATCCAGTATTCATGGTCTATATTACTTTTAAATAAGAGAGGAAATTTCTATAAAATGCTTTTTACTATAATAATTCCTACCAAGTCCTATAAAATTTCTGGACTTCTGCACCACCGACAGAGTTATTAAGTAAAGCCCAGAGTTTATTGATGAAACAATGCTTTAGCAAAACAGCCACAGGCAGCTTAAGTAAAAGGGAGTAAGCACTTGACTTACAAAATTTACCTGAATAATTTCTGGCTGTTTTATAAATAAATAAATGGATTTTCCTAAAAGGAGAGTTCTAAAAGGAGAGTTTCTAAGGAGAATATTGCTCACAGGTGAATTCCACTTTTCAGAAACAGTGAACAATTTGAACCTGGCTACTGAGGTCCAAATTTCCTCCCACCCCCAGTGATTTAGTCTACTGGCAGGGTGGGAGTTTCCCAGGCACAACTGCAGCTGCCCAAGCTGCAGCTGCAACCCAGGCACCCCTGTGCTCTTGGGAGCCAGGAGCAGGCAGGAGTCCTGCCCTCCCAGGTGCAGCTGCAGCTGCTCAAGCCCTGGCTGTGGACCCAGGCATCTCTGCACTCTCAGGGCTCCGGGAAGGTCCCCCAATCCCCTGCAGGCTTGGAAGTGCCTGCTCCCACTGCTTGGCTTCTCTCTGCTCTCAGCACCCAATCCGGTCATGGAGCAAAGTTGAGGCTGAGCCTGGGCACTGTTGCAATCTGGCCGGGTGTGCACATGCTCAGGGCAGTGCTGACATGCCAGCCCCCTGCCGCCTTGGGCCCCTCTGGACTTTGGGGGCCAGTGATCACAGGAGAGAGGCGGGGGGGGGGGGTGCTGAGGGCAGCTCTGCGCTGGCCTGCAGGTGCCCCTTTGCACAAACAGCCTGGGCATCATGAATGGCGGCAAGAGGCAGACAGGCTCCTGGGCAGAAGGGGGCGGGTCCCTGGTGAAGCCCCACCTTCAAGCTGGGGAGGGCCTGTGCCTGGGGGACGAGCTGCTGGTCCCATGGACCAGAGTGGAAACTTGTGATGCCTTTTCCGGGCCTGCCCATGGTTGCCCGTGGACCAATCAGTGTGCACTTCCTCTTCTCTGAGGCCCATAAAAGTTCTGGACTGAGCCAGACTAGAGGGATGACAGGACCACCAGCTGCAGAGAGAAGCTACCCCCTCTGCTGAGAGCTGAACACTTGTCAAGATGCCCTGCCTGCAGAGAGGAGCTACCCTCTCTGCTAAGAGCTGAACACTCATCGGGACACCCTGGCTACGGAGAGGGGCTGCCCACTTTGGGTCTCCTCCGAGCTGCTCTATTGCTCAATAAAGCTCCTCTTCATCTTGCCCACCCTCCACTTGTCTGTGTACCTCATTCTTCCTGGACACAGGACAAGAACTTGGGACCTCCTGAATGGTGGGGCTAAAAGAGCTGTAACACAAACAGGGCTGAAACACACCCCTTACTCACCACATTGAGGGCAACCAGAAGAGAGGAGAGAAGAGCTGCAACCCTTCAGGGAGCCCAGACCTAGGAAATCCCCAAACCAGGGCTGTGACATGCTCTTTAGGGCTCTGCAGTTCCTGGTGTCTCCAAGCTTTTAGGCACCACCACGTTCCCCAATGTGAGCTGTGGAAGCTGCTTATGGTACACCTGTTCTAGCTGCAGCCTGGCAGGGAGCCTGCACGCATGCTAGCACCTGGAGCTGCTCGCCCCAACGCAGCCAGCATGACTGGTCGTGTGCAGTGGTCAGACCCCACACTCGCTCACACACCCTTTGCTGCTCCATGCCTGGCTTGGCCTTGGCATGCATGGGATCCAGACCAGTAGCATGAGCCTAGTGCAGCCTGCTAGGCCAAGTGGGCAGAATGAGTCCAGTGGGCCAGAGCAAAACTCAGGCAAAGGTGCCACCAGCCATAGAGGTTTCTGGCTGGTGAAGCAACACCCCAAGGATCCCTTAACAATATGATTACTGAAAACTACCCCTTTTAAATACCAAGAGAAAGATGTGAGTGATTCAGCTGACTTCTCAAGAGAAATGTCAAAAATAAATATTTTGTTTGTATCTTTGAATTTAGCAAGTCATAAATCTCAGCTTGTGAATTGCTATCTTAGAGTATACTGTAGGACAGAGAAACTTTAGCAATACTCAAAGCAGCAGTTGAAAATGCTTCCCCGAGAGTGGGTGGTTCTGGTTGCTTCCTTGGAGTACATTGTCAGCGACCAACCATGAAAGAAAAGTCTTTAGAGATTAAACATAATAATATGAATTTTTTTAAAAGACAGCAGAAGCAGAACAAGTTAGCTCTGAGTCAAACTGACAGGGATAGATACTGCCAAGTCTTGTTCTTTTATTTTATTATTTTACTCATCCTCATTTAACAGATGGGAAAACAGAGACACTAAGAGGTTGAATAGCTTGCCCAAGGCTACACAACTGCAAACTGGATTTGAACCCAGATGGTCTGACTCCAGAGCTCATGCTGGTAACAACTATGTTATGCTGTGCCCAGACCTGGTATTAGCAATTTGTTTTAGTAATAAAGGCAGTTTCATTTAGTGCTAGTAATAAAGGCAGTTCCATTATTACCTTTGAGCAGTCACTGTCTTGTTAGGGAGAGAAATCTTTTACTTTTATTTTTAACTTTTTTTAAGAGATGGAGTCTCACTATGTTGCCCAGGCTGGTCTTGAACTTCTGGCCTCAAAGGATCCTCCTGCCTCAGCCTCCCAAGTAGCTGGGATTACAGATTACAGGTGCAAGCCACCATACCTGGTGGGGACAGAAATCTTGCATACACAAAGATTATTGTGTTAAGTAATAGTTAAGTAATACTATTACTTAACTCAAACGTTGTGAGGATGAAATTAGTTAATTCATGTAAAATGCTTAGAATATCACTATCCTTCATAATTTTACATATATACTTGACATATATTATCCTTTGAAGTTCTAAAAACCACTTTATAAATACTTACTTATAAGTACTTGCCTTATAAGTACTTATAAGTAAATATTATTAACTCCATTTTACAGATGAAAATATCTAAACTTTGGGGCCTGAAACACCTTCACTTGAATTTTACCTCTTAGATGTTTTTCTTTTTCAAGTTAAAAAATAATAATAATCCTGAGCTGACATTCAGAAGAATATGCCTACCTCCTATGCTGACTGTTAGAGTTGAATGAGTCAAGGAATGTAAAGCACCTTGCTCCATGCCTGGTGAATGTTAGCAGGACTGCAGCTTTGTCCATCTCTAGAAAGCTTTGTTCACATTATAATGTATATAAATGGAGCCCCAATTTCCTTCCTGATGCAATAATCCTAATTCAATCATATTTACTTCTTTTGAATACTTTAGTAATGAAAAACTTACTTTACTAAGTGGCCTATTATTTTTGAGGATTTTTAATTGTTAGGAAGTTCTTCATTGTGGTGAACTGAAGTCTGCCCTCTTATAACATGGACCCACTGAGATGAGCTCTACTCCTTTCAAAGGCACAGAAGGAGTCTTATGCAGGGTCCTTACAGTCCTTACGCAGGGCGGGTGATGGGGAGGCATAGGCCAAGAATATCTATGGATACATTTCAAGGGTCTATGAATTTAGATTGGGAAAATATACAACATCCTCATTTTCACTCATCTCTAAATTTAGATTTCCTTCAATTATTGAGTGGAGGCAACAAACCACAGTAGCATTAATAGTCTCTATGACTTTGTCAATTACGGGAATCACAGATATTTCTGTATCATATTCCTGTTGTCCTAAAAATCTTAAAATCTCATTTATTCAGGGTAACTGCAATTACTGAAGTTTTTAGGCCTGCTGCTACACCTTATTATTTGCATTAATAAAAAACATACATGTTGCTATAGCACAAGCTTGTTTAAAAAAAAATTTCAAGGACTGTCTTTCAACATAATTGGTTTCTTTGTAATCCTGTGCATTATAGTTTCTACATTTAAAAACATTATTAGAATAATGTTTCTATGGAATATGGAAAGGGTCCATAAGCTTCTCTGGATCACCAAAGGGGTCCATGGCATAAAAAACTTTTAGAAACTCTAGTCTAATTTCTTATGTATAAGTCAGGCCTTCAAATATTTGAAAACAGCTTTCTCTTTTTCAGAAAAAAGGTCCCTGGTATCCTATTTCAGGACAATATTTTTCAGGAAGCTGCAGCCTGGGAAGGGCCAGCCCAGGAATGAGATCCTCCTGCTGGGGAGATGGAGCCGGCATCACAGGACCAGAGCCAGCTGCCCATGCGGGCAGCAATACCGTTCTGCAGCAATGCATGATGGTGGAGGGAAGGCTAACAAAAGTAGGTGGTATTTCAAGAAAGTAGTCCATGTGCCTGGGTGTGCATGGTGGGGGCGGGGGCCGGTAGTGGTGAATGCGATAGTAATAGAAATTAGCAGAGTCCCATTTAGTGGACAGAGCTCAGAAGCAGAACAGAAATCCCGGGTGTTAGGCATTATGCTAGGCAATTTATAGACATTAATGGTTTTATCCTCAAAGTAAAGCAGTGTGGTGAATATTATTTCACCTAGTCTCTTTCTGAGCTACCCAAAGTTTAGAAAAAGTTAATTTACCCAAGTTTATCCAGATGTCTAGAAAACTAGGCAAAGAGCTGGAAAGCTTTTGAGGATATTTGGGTAACTAGTGAGCATGCTCTGGGCTGTAGTGAGAGGGTTTTTAGCTATATGGGGTTGGGGTTGGGGTTCACAAGAGCCAAGAAAGACCTTCCTCCTAAAGTGACTTGGGGAATTAGCAAGATACAGAGAAGCACTCCAGTACAGAAACAAAGCAGAAACCACTTATCAGAACCGGTATCTAAAATGGCGCACGAGTCTTTAGAACAAGGGGAAGCATACAGTCACCCTTTCACCTCTATGCCTTTGCTCATGGCATTCCTTCTGCCTTATTCATATGACTTCCTCCCCTGTGACAGCCAAAGGCCACCTCTTCCTCCTTTAGAGAGACCAAATGCCTGTCAATTGATCATCTGTCTCTGGGGACTTCATCTGATTTATAATACTCTTTTTTGCCTTTCTGTTAGATCATTTCCCCTCTCAACCTGGTGTTATTTAACAAAGGCATGCAGAATCAAAGTGTCAGCTTACCTACAGAAACACGATTAAATGGTTTTAGCAAGAGTGCCAATAAGTGTATCTCTAAATGGATCTTTATTCATTTCAGGAAAAATACTGGTATTTAATCTAAAATATTTAACAGAGTTTTTTAAAAAGATGAATGTTTCTTAGGAGATATACCTAATGCTAAATGACAAGTTAATGGGTGCAGCACACCAGCATGGCACATGTATACATATGTAACTAACCTGCACATTGTGCACATGTACCCTAAAACTTAAAGTATAATAATAATAAAATAAAAAATAAAATAAAATAAATAAATAACAATCTAGAACTAGAAAAAAAAAGGTGAATGTTTCATCATGTACTTTCCCCTCAAGTCTTATAAAACCCATTTGTGCAAGTATTGCTTAAAAATATTGTTTATGCAAAAGATTTATTGGGTGTGCATCATCAATGAGCCTGAAATGGTATATAAAAGATAGGATGCATTTTACTATTGGTGTTTGGATGCACCATGATATTGACAGAATTCATTTCAATTCAAGAAGCACTTATTGGACAAATGCTATTAACAGAAGCTACTCTGGGAGATTAATCATTGAAGAAGATATACTCTCTGCTTTCAAAGAACTTTTCATTTAATGGCAGGGACTGAAATAATACACGAATGCTTATGGAGAGTTAAACAAAATGTAGCAATAGCAATATCTTCTTTCCTGCCAGAAGTAATCCTTGGAGAACAGGATTTGTCTTTTTCTTCCTTCCCTCACTCCTCCTTCATTTTCTTAATGCTTTAAATCATTCATAACATCTAACATACATGCTTCTTATAAGAGATTTCTAATAAATTTCAGGTAAATATTTGATTTCAAGTATTCTCAAAGTAAACCAGTGTGGTGAATATTATTTTTCCTATTCTCTTTCTGAGCTACCCAACATTTCAGTTTTGTAGGCTTCTGTATTTTGGCAGTATATAATGTGGGTCTAGGTGAATGCTATGCGTAATTCTTGCAAGTCACTAATTGATTATTTGCTTTTTCCAATTAAAAGACTATCCTTTTAACAATCTCTTGCATTATTATTATTAGATCAGCTTTTACTACAGGCAATATGAGTGTTACAATTCAAATTGATTTCTCTGAGACTTCGTTTCCCTTATTTTAACAAAGAAGGAATATTTTATTGTATGCATACTCTTTTAAAAACTCACAAAAACCAAACCCACAGGTAGAAGCAAAGAAAGTTTTCCAGCATCTCTGGGATAGGGCATCATATCTTACAGAAACATAAATAATACAAGAATGAAATTTACAAATTAACATTACCCTTTGCTTCTCCAGTCAAAAAAGGCTATAGAAAAAACACTTTAAATTGTATTCTAATATAAATTTGTTACACAATCAAACTTCAATTTACTCAAAGAGTTATTTTATTGTAAAGTGCAGAAAATAGAGTAGGCATCTAATAATCTGTTCATAATTAACAGTTAAGAGTTAGACACTTAAATAAATATAGCATGTATTACTTGTTAAACCTCATATTTATAATGAGCAGATGGTTTATCATTAGTAGTAACTGGTTTCTTACATTTTAGGAGAGACCAGATCCAGTAATGGAAGTAGAAACTACTTTAATGAAAACTGATTTTAGAAAAATATTTCCATGAGTCTGAGCTACTATAGTATTTATTACATATTTGGGTCCATTTCAACAGTTTAAAAATGTAGATGCTAACAAACTGAATTTTTTAGGGAGAGAACAAAGTAATACATCCTAGAGAAATATTTTTTGTTTACATCCTGTAGGAGTCTAGGTAGCAGGACAGAGCTAGGACATGGTAAACAGAGAATTACAATGTAATGAATAATTAGCTTCTACCTAAAGCTATAGAGGTATTGCTATCACTTGGACTAATAAAAGGCAATTTAAAAACTGTTTATAATGAAGTATTGTGAGCCTAAGTTTCAATGTCAATGACATTATTGGGATAGATGAGCTCCAAGGTCTCAAACAGTTCTAACATTTCTGTGCTTCCTTGACACCTATCAGAAGAGACCCCATTTTCTTTTTTTTTTTTTTATTATACTTTAAGTTTTAGGGTACATGTGCACATTGTGCAGGTTAGTTACATATGTATACATGTGCCATGCTGGTGGTATATCTCCCAATGCTATCCCTCCCCCCTCCCCCCACCCCACAACAGTCCCCAGAGTGTGATATTCCCCTTCCTGTGTCCATGTGATCTCATTGTTCAATTCCCACCTATGAGTGAGAATATGCGGTGTTTGGTTGTTTGTTCTTGCGATAGTTTACTGAGAATGATGGTTTCCAATTTCATCCATGTCCCTACAAAGGACATGAACTCATCATTTTTTATGGCTGCATAGTATTCCATGGTGTATATGTGCCACATTTTCTTAATCCAGTCTATCATTGTTGGACATTTGGGTTGGTTCCAAGTCTTTGCTATTGTGAATAATGCCGCAATAAACATACGTGTGCATGTGTCTTTATAGCAGCATGATTTATAGTCCTTTGGGTATATACCCAGTAATGGGATGGCTGGGTCAAATGGTATTTCTAGTTCTAGATCCCTGAGGAATCGCCACACTGACTTCCACAATGGTTGAACTAGTTTACAGTCCCACCAACAGTGTAAAAGTGTTCCTATTTCTCCACATCCTCTCCAGCACCTGTTGTTTCCTGACTTTTTAATGATTGCCATTCTAACTGGTGTGAGATGATATCTCATAGTGGTTTTGATTTGCATTTCTCTGATGGCCAGTGATGATGAGCATTTTTTCATGTGTTTTTTGGCTGCATAAATGTCTTCTTTTGAGAAGTGTCTGTTCATGTCCTTCGCCCACTTTTTGATGGGGTTGTTTGTTTTTTTCTTGTAAATTTGTTTGAGTTCATTGTAGATTCTGGATATTAGCCCTTTGTCAGATGAGTAGGTTGCGAAAATTTTCTCCCATGTTGTAGGTTGCCTGTTCACTCTGATGGTAGTTTCTTTTGCTGTGCAGAAGCTCTTTAGTTTAATTAGATCCCATTTGTCAATTTTGGCTTTTGTTGCCATTGCTTTTGGTGTTTTGGACATGAAGTCCTTGCCCACGCCTATGTCCTGAATGGTAATGCCTAGGTTTTCTTCTAGGGTTTTTATGGTTTTAGGTCTAAGGTTTAAATCTTTAATCCATCTTGAATTGATTTTTGTATAAGGTGTAAGGAAGGGATCCAGTTTCAGCTTTCTACATATGGCTAGCCAGTTTTCCCAGCACCATTTATTAAATAGGGAATCCTTTCCCCATTGCTTGTTTTTCTCAGGTTTGTCAAAGATCAGATAGTTGTAGATATGCGGTGTTATTTCTGAGGGCTCTGTTCTGTTCCATTGATCTATATCTCTGTTTTGGTACCAGTACCATGCTGTTTTTGTTACTGTAGCCTTGTAGTATAGTTTGAAGTCCGGTAGTGTGATGCCTCCAGCTTTGTTCTTTTGGCTTAGGATTGACTTGGCAATGCGGGCTCTTTTTTGGTTCCATATGAACTTTAAAGTAGTTTTTTCCAATTCTGTGAAGAAAGTCATTGGTAGCTTGATGGGGATGGCATTGAATCTGTAAATTACCTTGGGCAGTATGGCCATTTTCACGATGTTGATTCTTCCTACCCATGAGCATGGAATGTTCTTCCATTTGTTTGTATCCTCTTTTATTTCCTTGAGCAGTGGTTTGTAGTTCTCCTTGAAGAGGTCCTTCACATCCCTTGTAAGTTGGATTCCTAGGTATTTTATTCTCTTTGAAGCAATTGTGAATGGGAGTTCACTCATGATTTGGCTCTCTGTTTGTCTGTTGTTGGTGTATAAGAATGCTTGTGATTTTTGTACATTGATTTTGTATCCTGAGACTTTGCTGAAGTTGCTTATCAGCTTAAGGAGATTTTGGGCTGAGACAATGGGGTTTTCTAGATAAACAATCATGTCGTCTGCAAACAGGGACAATTTGACTTCCTCTTTTCCTAATTGAATACCCTTTATTTCCTTCTCCTGCCTGATTGCCCTGGCCAGAACTTCCAACACTATGTTGAATAGGAGCGGTGAGAGAGGGCATCCCTGTCTTGTGCCAGTTTTCAAAGGGAATGCTTCCAATTTTTGCCCATTCAGTATGATATTGGCTGTGGGTTTGTCATAGATAGCTCTTATTATTTTGAAATACGTCCCATCAATACCTAATTTATTGAGAGTTTTTAGCATGAAGGGTTGTTGAATTTTGTCAAAGGCTTTTTCTGCATCTATTGAGATAATCATGTGGTTTTTGTCTTTGGCTCTGTTTATATGCTGGATTACATTTATTGATTTGCGTATATTGAACCAGCCTTGCATCCCGGGGATGAAGCCCACTTGATCATGGTGGATAAGCTTTTTGATGTGCTGCTGGATTCGGTTTGACCCCATTTTCTTTATGTAACCCATCACTTAGTTTCATAATGGTGATTTGGTTCTATAATAGTCACAAGACCTGTGTAAGGAAGATGTCAAGATGTTTTAAGAAGAACCCTATTATAATATGGTTTAACATTAAGAAAATTCTGTGTGTGTGTGTGTGTGTGTGTGTGTGTGTGTGTGTGTATTATTGGTCAAATCAAAGTCTCTAAAAAATGCTTACATAAAGTAAAAGCTCTCTATAACGTTATTAGCTGATTATGCTGGTAAGCATCCTTTACATAATAATTCTCCTCCCTTGTATTGAATTAAATTAATTCTCCCGCCTATATTGGCATATAAACTTCAGGGGTTTTTTTCTTATTTATTATAGGCTTTAGGGGCATATAAACTTTGAACCACATAAATGAAAATTACTTTAAGTATTTTTGGAGATGGAAAGAGGCCCTTAATATTGAAGCAGCCATGCTTTCATCTTCAGAATATTTAAATGTACATTGTTAAAATGTAAATTGTGAATAGTTTGAAAACTGAAAGTTCTTTCTTAAAAATTAATTTCTTTGATTTAAAATATTACGTGCTTTGGAATAAAATGGGATATATACTGCATACTTAAAGAGATTTCTTCTTGAGGCTCACAGCACTTCACAAGCATGAAATAATGTGCAAATGCATTAACTCTGGTTATTTATGACAAGTCTCTAAGGGGAGGTAAAAGAATGGTCTCCAAGACATTTTCTCTTTAAAAAATTAAAGTTCTTTAATTATTGATATTGAGAATTTCAGTTAAGTGCCATATGTCTGGGTTAAACTTTAACCTTTTTTGTAATGCAATTAAATCCAAGAGATAGATATAGGCAAATACAAAGCAGGCCAGCCGAGAAGTGTAATAGTGACTCGGAAGCAATGAGAAGTAAAACTAGGAAGAGAGGAAATGCCCAAGCAACCAAAACCTTCCTCCTTCCAGCCCCAAGTTCCTCTAGTACTTAATCCTTAGGAGCCAGGACAATTCTGATTCAAGAGAACGCACCTAGGATTATCAGTTGCTTACCTGTGCTTGTTAAAGTTTGAATCTGTAAAATATATACATGTAATGATAACAAGGAAGTGTAATTTACTGAAGTCTGACTATGCCTTAGGCATCATACAAATTTCTAAGCTATAACTCTCTAGCAGGACAATTCTTTACAACTTCCACTTTTGTACCATTTTGCTCCTTGTTGTTTTCCAACCAGGCACCCACAAGAGAAAAGAACCAAAAAAAGTGAAGTGTTGCTTAAATAATACCAATATTCAATCATTATTAGAAAGAATAATAGCTCTAAAATATCAGTGTAATGTTAGGTATTCCAAAGGTACTTGGAAATGCAGTGTGAATATCAAACTTTCCCAAAATTTGGAGTCTTGGTAATAACTACATTTATTGTCAATTGAAATAGACAAAATTATCACCAGAATCCCCCCACCCTCCCCCCCAGCCCCGTGTAGGTCAGGTCTCACTGCTGAGTGTGCTGTAATTATGTACACCAAATGAGCTACAGCTTGAGCTAATAATATCATACTGAGTACTAGGAAGCTGTAATTATACAACAACATAATGTAAGGTTGGCAAGATTTTTAGCATTGGGGAATCTAGTGTCAAACAGCATCTAGCAGAGTTAAAAGCTGAACTTGAGGATTAGAATAATTGGTCTACACTGAACTGATACAGGTCATTGTGGCTGAAGCAGAATGAATTGTATGTCTATTAGATAGCCAAATGCAGTGATAGTAAATACACCTAGAAATAGTGCAAAGTCTTAAATCACATATTGCATTACTTTACAACATAAAGCATTTTAAAGATTGAGCACTGGCTACATGTCTGTGCACCATGCTGAATGCAGGAAATTTTTAAAATCAAAACAAAACCAAGATAGGAAAAGAGAATTCCTGACTGTCAATTGCTCAGAGTGGCACATATAATTATGACACAGGGTGAATTTGTGTTATCATAAAGATAAGTACAAAGTCCAATGAATTAACAATGCAGTGACAGGTCTGCTGCCTTTAATGATAACTTTACAACAAATCACACTTCTATTGCTTTGCAAAAAAAAAAGTTTCCCTCACCTGGTACAGTGGCTCATACCTGTAATCCCAGCACTTTGGAAGGCCGAGGTGGGTGACTCACTTGAGCCCAGGAGCTCGAAACTGACCTGGGCAACATAGTGAGACCTTGTTTCTACAAAAAAAAAAAAAATTATTTAAAAATTAGCCAGGTGTGGTGGCATGCCTGTAGTTTCAGCTACTTGTGAGACTGAGGAAGGAGGATGGCTTGAGCCCAGGAGGTGGAAGCTGCAGTGAGCTATGACCACACCATTGCACCCCAGTCTGTGCAACAGAACAAGACCCTGTCTTGAAAAGGGAAGAAGATATTTCCCTTAAATTTCATGTATTTCTCATATTTCCTGATAGAATAATACAGGATCAGCTTCATAAAGTTGTTTCTGTTAGGAATTTCTTCCTCCTTGATAAACCATTGTATTTTATAATGTGTCCTTCCTACTCTAAAAGCAGCAAAGATTATTCCATTGTTACAAACTTGTCTTTCCATCTGCTCTCTTTAACAAGGGTTAATCTTAGTGTCACTTTTCAATGCCTTAACTCTGAATTCCATTTAGCTTACAGAAAGTTTTAGGAAAAAATCTGTTTGGTGGTGTTTAAAATACATGTGCTCTAATTTTTCCAAGTCCCACACTTTTATTCGGGAAGAAATTACTTGTTGGCTAAGTGATTTCTTAGGTTTTTAAGTAGTGAAGAAAGTTTCAGTCCAATCAATTTGATCATTTTCAGGAATTTGTTTCTCTGAAGGCATCTAAATTTCTTGTGACTATTTTGGGAAATGTAGAGTATATACAAGTATATTTTTGCATGGAAACGTTGCCTGTTTATTTATTTATTTTTTGAAATGGAGTCTCTCCCTGTTGCCCACGCTGGAGTGCAGTGGCATGATCTCAGCTTACTGCAGCCTCCACCTTCTGGGTTCAAGCAATTCTCCTTTCTCCTGAGTAGCTGGGATCACAGGCACGTGCCACCACACCTGGCTAAGTTTTCTATTTAGACGAGGTTTCTCCATGTTGGTCAGGCTGGTCTCAAACTCCTGACCTCAGGTGATCCACCCACCTTGTCCTCCTAAAGTGCTGGGATTACAGGCATGAGTTATCGTGCCTGGCCATTGCCTGTTTATTCTGATGGAGCATAATTTGATTGTGCACATATTGTTCCGTTCAGGAAATGATGTGTATATTTTATGCACAATTAACCTCTTGAAGCTCTTATTAAGCAATAACAATCACTTTGACTTAGTTATTTTTGATAGATCATCATTTAGGAAATTACTCAAGAGATCAAGAGATTCTTTTTTTCCCCTCTAATACATGTGCTTAAATTTTCTGTGTTTTTTTTTGTTGTTGTTTGTTTGTTTGTTTTTGGCGGAGTCTTGCTCTGTCACCCAGGCTGGAGTACAGTGGCATGATCTCGGCTCACTGCAACCTCCGCCTCCCGGGTTCAAGCGAGTCTCCTGCCTCAGCCTCCCCAGTAGCTGGGATTATAGGCACACACCACTACGCCCAGCTAATTTTTGTATTTTTAGTAGGGATGAAGTTTCACCATGTTGGCCAGGCTGGTCTCAAATTCCTGACCTCATGATCCACCCACCACGGCCTCCCAAAGTGCTGAGATTACAGGCGTGAGCCACCGCACCCAGCCTAAATTTTCTTCTTATTGTGAGTACTGGTGAGAATGTTCAGAGGTTGTTAAGCATGGCTATTCAAAAAAAGCCAAAGAATATTGGTTATTGTTCTGCTTGCTAAGATAAAGTAGTAAAAATGGTTTCACCCATTGTAACATAAAACATTCCTAAAAATTTATAATTATATAGCCAAAAAAGGACTGAGCCTATGAAAAGGAAGCAAAAGGTAATTATAGGTATTTATTTGGCAGAATTGAACAAGCCAATCACTGAAATGCAAAGCAGATACTACCTGTGCCATTAAACTAGACGAGCTGATTATTATAATGTGCTCCACAAGGGTTCAATTCACTGTTTCTGTTGCTATATGTAGATCACTAGATTACTGATTTCTCCTCATCTGTTCCAGAGAAAGTACAGAATTTCTTTTTCTTTTTTTGGTCTTTTATTTCTTTCCCTTTTTCTCTCCCTCTTTCTTTGTTTGCAGATAAGGTAATCCCGACTGAATCAACAGAAAGACTATAGATTTAATAAGAGAATTCAGCAAGAATGCAAGCTACAAGATCCACTCACAAAAATCAATGTTTCTCTGTATCGACAATAATCAACTAAAAATATAACAGATTCTATAATGTCATTCACAATAGCAATCAAAAGATAAACTATGAATTTAACTGAACAATTCATAAGACCTTTATGAAGAAAAAGTTTTAAATTTATTTAAGGGCTGGAAAGCCTAAATAAATGGAGTGCTATGCCTTGTTCATGGAACAGATGGCAATACTGTAAAATATGGAAGTTCTCAAAATTAATCTATAAACGCAAGTCAATGCCAATTAAAATTAGAGAAGGACTTTTAAAAAATGAATTCAATGTACTTATCCTGACATGTATAAGAAGACCAAATATTTTATGAATAATTAAGGCAACTTAGAAAAAGGTCAGAGAAAGAGGGCACCTTACTGCTAGATATCAGACAGTTACAAAACTATGGTAATCAAAAAAGTGGGACATTGGCTTAGGAACACATATACCAGTGAAACATGCAACAGAGCTCAGTAACAGATGCATGCATATGCACAGGCAGAGAAAGGTTGATAAACTGTTTCATAGATGGTATTGGTCAAGGTTGCCAGCAGCTGTAGTAAAAAAGTAAACTTTAAAAGAAAAATTTAAAAGAAAAAAATAGCATTGGGAATATGTCACTGTATGAGAAAAATAATGCTGTATTCTTAGCTTATACCAGTGTTTCTCAACCCTTTTCCTTATTATCCTCATAAGAAATCATTTTAGATATTTTCCCCCAATTTTCCTCCTTCTCAATGAAATTTTAATATCACAGGTATACTGTATATCTCTTTATATATTATGCCACTTAGGAGAGCCATAAACCATTGTAATATCTACTTTTTTTTTTCTACCCCTAAGAACCAATTTTCACTCCCTTAGGAGTGATATTACCCCCTGCCCACTAAGAATGCGTGCTTGTACCATATGCAAGAGTGGAATCCAGTTGGATTAAAGTACTAAATGGAAAAGATAAAACTGAAAAGCTAATGGAAAAGAAAAAAGAGACATGTGAAGTATTTCTCAGGCTTTCAAGTGTAAAAGGTCTTCTTAAACTAGCTCCTTTTTTGCACAAACTCTAAGATAAAAAAGATGACATTAAAATTAATGGCTCTTTATCAAATGTTATAATAGGCAAAGTTTACATAGAGATCACAGTATGGACAAAGATATTTGACACAAGTAAAGCCAACAGGGGATGGATATCCACCTTAGAGAAGACATTCCTGTTAATTAAATGAGAAAATGATAAACCCAAAAGAAAAATGGGTAAAGGATATGAATATGGCATTCGCATAATGAGAAACTCAAATACCTAACATATAAACTTTGCAAGTAATTAGAAAATAAAATAGAGATTAAAACTACTGGTGGAAAAGAGGTCATGAAACCAAAAAGCCAGAGTACTAAAAGGATAATGAATATACTGATTTCTTCAGAAAATGAGAGGGAGTAACCTAGAGTTTCTATATAATTGCAATAAGAAAGGGTTATCCAGTGATACAAGCTTTATATATAGGGTATTTAGAAAGAAAAGAGAGACAATTGTATAGGAGATTTGGGAAACAATCCTTCAGTGGTCTTTTATGTTTATGCAATTCTTATGAGAAGACTGCCTTTGTTCTGAACTACCTTTTCAAGGATGTTTGTATAGAAAACACCTTTGGAAGATGGAGATAATTAAGGGAAGGTTTATTTACTGTTCGTTATAATAAAAAATATATTTCTTTAGGGCAAAGATCAGGCAGGCTTATTAACGATTTAAAGAGATTTAAGCAGGTTGCAGTGGCTCATGCTTGTAATCCCAACACTTTGGGAGGCCACGGCAGGAGGATCACTTAAGACCAGGAGTTCAAGATCAGCCTGGGCACCATAGCGAGACTCCATCTCTATAAAAAATTTAAAAATTACTTGGGCTTAAAAGCAATCTACAAATTCAAGCAATTCCTATCAAAATACACCATCATTCTTCATAGAATTAGTAAAAACAATCCTGAAATGCATATGGAACCAAAAAGGAGCCTGCATAGCCAAAGCAAGACAAAGCAAAAAGAACAAATCAGGAGACAGCACAAAACCTGACTTCAAACTATACTATAAAGCCATAGTCACCAAAACAGCATGGTACTGGTATAAAAAAACAGGCATATATGCCGGGCACAGTGGCTCACGCCTGTAATCTCAGCACTTTGGGAGGCCGCGGTGGGCAGATCACCTGAGGTCAGGAGTTCGAGAGCAGCCTGACCAATATGGTGAAACCCTGTCTCTACTAAAAATACAAAAATTAACCAGGCATGGTGGCGGGAGCCTGTAATCTCAGCTACTCAAGAGGCTGAGGCAGGAGAATTGCTTGAACCCAGCAGGCAGAGGTTGCAGTGAGCTAAGATCGTGCCATTGAACTCCAGCCTGGGGGACAGAGCAAGACTCCGTCTCAAAAAAAAAAAAGGCATCTAGACCAATGGAAAAGAACAGAGAACCCAGAAATAAAGCCAATACTTACAGCTAACTGATCTTCAACAAAGCAAACAAAAACATAAAGTGGGGAAAGGATGCCCTTTTAAACAAATGGTGCTTGGATAATTGGCAAGCCACATATAGAAGAATGAAAGAAAGAATGAAGCTAGATCCTCATTTTTTCACCTTTAAAAAAAAATCAATCCAAGATGGATCAGAGACTTAAATCTAAGACCTGAAACTATAAAAATTCTAAAAGTGAAAAGCCCTTCTGGACATTGGCTTAGGCAAAGACTTCATAACCAAGAACTCAAAAGCAAATGTGACAAAAACAAAGATAAATAGATGAAACTTAATTAAACTAAAAAGCTTCTGCACAGCAAAAGAAACAATCAGTAGAGTAAACAGAGAACCCACAGAATGTGAGAAAATCTTTGCAATCTGTACATCCGACAAATGACTAATATCCAGAATCTAGAAGGAACTCAAACAAATCAACAAGAGAAAAACAACCCCATCAAAAAGTGGGCTAAGGACATGAATAGACAATTCTCAAAAGAAGATATACAAATGGCCAACAAACATGTAAAAAAATGCTCAACATCACTAATGATCAGGGAAATGCAAATCAAAACCACAATGCAATACCACCCCACTCCTGCAAGAATGGACATAATCAAAAAATCAAAAAATAATAGATGTTGGCATGGATGTGGTGAAAAGGGAACACTTTTACATTGCTGGTGGGAATGTAAACTAGTACAACCACTATGGAAAACAGTGTGAGATTCCTTAAAGAACTAAAAGTAGGCCAGGCATGGTGGCTCACACCTGTAATCCCAGCACTTTGGGAGGCTTGAGGCAGGCAGATCACAAGGTCAGGAGTTCAGGACCAGCCTGGCCAAGATGGGGAAACCCCATTTCTACTAAAAATACAAAAATTAGCCAGGCATGGTGGCACACACCTGTAATCCGAGCCACTCAGAAGGCCGAGGCAGGAGAATTGCTTGAACCCAGGAGACAGAGGTTGCAGTGAGCTGAGATCACACCACTGCACTCCAGCCTGGGGGACAGAGTGAGACTCCATCTCAGAACAAAAAAAAGAACTAAAAGTAAATCTACCACTTGATGCAGCAGTGCCACTACTGGGTCACTACCCAGAGGAAAAGAAGTTATTTTATGAAAAAGATACTTGCAGATGTATGTTTATAGCAGCACAATTCACAATTACAAAAACATGGAATCAGCCCAAATGCCCATCAGTCAATGAGTGGATAAAGAAAATATGGTATATATATATATATACACCATGGAATGCTACTCAGTCATAAAAAGGAATGAAATAATGGCATTCATAGCAACCTGGATGGATTTGGAGACCGTTATACTAAGTGAAATAACTCAGGAATGGAAAACCAAACATCGTATGTTCTCATTCATAAGCAAGAGTTAAGCTATGAGGACGCAAAGGAATAAGCATGATACAATGGACTTTGGTGACTCAGGGGGAAAGGGTGGGAGGAGGGTGAGGAATAAAATACTACACACTGGGTACAGTGAACACTGCTTGGGTGATGGATGCACCAAAATCTCAGAAATCACCACTAAAAAACTTATTTATGTAACCAAACTCCACCTCTTCCCCAAAAAACTATTGAAATACAAAAGGAAAAGAAAAAGAAATTAGTTGGGCTTGGTGGCATGTGCCTGTAGTCCCAACTACTCAGGAAGCTGAGGTGGGACAATCGCTTGAGCCCAGGAGTTCAAGGCTGCGGTGAGCTATGATTGTGCCTCTTGCTGCAGCCTGGGTGACAGAGAAAGACTTTGTCTCTCAAAAAAAAAAAAATTGTGTCTCCTAAGTTAGGGTGCCTCTCCTATGATGCATCCCCTGTATGCAGGTGTCACCTGACCCTCTTTGTGTTGCTCTGTAGAAATTGGGTTTCAAGGAACTAGTCGAGGAAAAATGATACTCTAGCAATTGCTGTTTCTATGAGTAATAAATTGTTCTTTGTCTCTGATACAGGAGTCTCATTTCTTCTGCGAGCATCTATGAAATTGTGTCAGGCTTTTAGCTTGTAAGAACAGTAAACCCTTTCGGCCGGAACCGCCATCTTCCAGTAATTCGCCAAAATGACGAACACAAAGGGAAAGAGGAGAGGCACCCGATGTATGTTCTCTAGGCCTTTTAGAAAACATGGAGTTGTTCGTTTGGCCACATATATGCAAATCTATAAGAAAGGTGATATTGTAGACATCAAGGGAATGGGTACTGTTCAAAAAGGAATGCCCCACAAGTGTTACCATAGCAAAACTGGAAGAGTCTACAATGTTACCCAGCATGCTGTTGGCATTGTTGTAAACAAACAAGTTAAAGGCAAGATTCTTGCCAAGAGAATTAATGTGCGTACTGAGCACATTAAGCACTCTAAGAGCCGAGATAGCTTCCTGAAACGCGTGAAGGAAAATGATCAGAAAAAGAAAGAAGCCAAAGAGAAAGGTACCTGGGTTCAACTAAAGCACCAGCCTGCTCCACCCAGAGAAGCACACTTTGTGAGAACCAATGGGAAGGAGCCTGAGCTGCTGGAACCTATTCCCTATGAATTCATGGCATAATAGGTGTTAAAAAAAAAATAAATAAATAAAGGACCTCTGGGCTATTAAAAAAAAAAAAAAAAAAAAGAACAGTAAAATCTCAGTCCCTTCGCAGTTCTTCATATGAAGGTTCTTAGGTACCTCCAAACCCCATGTTACAAGGTATGTGGGTAAGAAAAAGCCCTACAAGATGTGTAAAATTTGCTCTGCCCAGGAAGACTGTGGTGATTGCATGTGGTGGACAAGGAGACAGGAATGTTTCCAGAAGCCTACAGGGTTTTGGGAACTTCTTATTCCAGGAGAACAGAATGTTTTCTTCATTTTGACATATGCACCATTGACAATGAAGCTGTAGAGACCAGAGGGGTGGGGGTCCTATCTAAATCACATGGAATTCTGGGTCCTCTCTGTTTAGTCCTTTCCCATAATTACTTAACATAAATTTTGAATTTACAAATTACAAATACAGACACAAAATGATACCACATATTTTACAAGGATATAAACATATTCAACAATGTATATTGCTTATACACTGGAATAGGTCCTTATGATAGAGAAAAGAATAGGAGTGAAAATCAAAGATAAGGGAGCAAATTAGAACAAAACAAGAGAAGATCTTTGCAAAGACTTTGATGATGGTAGCATGCCATAAGTAACTCAGCTTTCTCCACCTTAGATCCAAAACCAAAATACAATGCAATATAGGTTACATTTTACCATATTTCAGCAAACCACCCAAAATTGGGTGACAGATGTCAACCTCAATTCCCACCAAATCCAGATACAAGGCTTACTTGAGCTTGACTAACTCCAATTTGAATTCTGGATTCTATATCCTTTTCCAAGGGGGTAGACATTTCCAAGGCTTATACATTAGAATGGACCCCTATGATGGAGAGGGGAATAAGGGTGTGGATCAAGAATGAAGAAAAAAATCAAGTGAAAGAGGGTCCTTGCTCAGACTGATGATGATAGCATGCTATTTTAGGTACAAAAAATTACATACTATATATATATATATATATGTACATATATATGTGTGTGTGTGTGTGTGTATATATATGCATATAACATTCTGTCAAACAACCTGTAATGGTTTGAGACATGTGAATCCAAATTCCAACTCCAATTTGAATAGGTTTTATTCTTTTTCTGAATCTTGAGCTCTGTCATCTATTCACTGTGTTGCTTCTGCTCTTAGAACTAGGCATTTGACTATCAAACTTACTTTTCATCTTTACAACTTTTTTTTCTTTTCTTTTTTTCTTTTTCTTTTTTTTTTTTGGAGAGAGTCTCATTCTATTGCCCAGGCTGGAGTGCAGTGGTGCGATCTCGGCTCACTACAACTTCCGCCTCTCGGATTCAAAGGATTCTCATGCCTCAGCCTCCTGAGTAGCTGGAATTACAGGCATGTGCTACCAAGCCCAGCTAATTTTTGTATTTTTAGTAGAGACAGGGTTTCACCATGTTGGCCAGGCTGGTCTTGAACTCCTGACCTCTAGTGATCTGCCTGCCTCAGCCTCCCAAAGTGCTAGGATTACAGGCGTGAGCCACCGTGTCTGGCCATCTTTACAAGTTTCTTATTCCCTCAGAATAGGATCACCCTGGTCCTTCAGGGTCCAACAACTTCTGTCCCTCAGCCCACTTGGCTGGCACCATGGCCAGGTTATATTGGACCTTCTGCTGGAACCACACAGAACATAGAATGTGACTTGGTGGATGAGCAGGAGTCTCAGAATTGGTGGGGAATACGAAAGCCTCTGAGGGATATCGTGAGCAACTCTTTCTGTTGTAAGACAGTGGTGGTGGTTGGGCGATGGGAAGCAGTTGTAATGTGGGAGACAAAGGATGAAGAGGTTGAGGGAGAAAGATAAAATAATGAGAGAAGAGACAAGGAGGTGACCATGAAAAAAACTGAAGTTAATTTCTTATTACAATTTATCAGTGTTCAGCATAGGATCTGTGAGTTTCAGAGTAAGTGGGTTGGGGCCAGTGAGGCAGCCATACTTGAATGATCCAAGAGCATCAGATGGAAAGGAAATAGAACATACACCTTCAGCCCTCTTGGAGTTGGACCAATGGATATCTAAATAGTAGATGAGTGGGCTGTGACAGTAATGAATGTCCAAAGGGAAGTCTCTCCTTTTATTTCACAATTATGAACAAATAAAAATGCTTAACATATTAGAAATTTAATAGTTTATACAAGGAGCCTGCCAATTTCACATACCAGCTACTGACTTACTGTGATTATTTTTTGTTTAATATTAAACTTCTTCCCATTATCCCTTGTCCAGAGCATTTTCAAGGAATGACAATTAAGGAAAAAAGACTGGTTGGTGGGTTCCATGGAATGATTTTTTTTTTCTTTTTTTTGTATACCACACACAAGACTAAGTGGCCATCCTCTTATGTTCAATGGTTTGAATGGGATAGAAGTTCATTTCTTCCTCACGTAATAGTTCGGGGGGAGCATTCCAGGGCTGTCATGATGATTCAATGGTGTCAGATCTCAGCCTCCTTTTAGCTGGTTTTTCTAGTATATCTAGTGTATGTCCCTTGTCCTTAAAGGTACAGATTGTTCATCCCATATCCCTGATCCAAGTAGCAAGATATAGGATTTGGAGGAAAGAAGGTAATCTCCTTCCCTTTCCTGTCACAAATGAAAAGTTGCACTCAATACTTGGCTGACATCCCAGTGGCCAACACTTCATCACAGTACTATAACTAGCTGCAAAGGGGCTTGCAAAATGTGGTATTATGGGCTAAATGTTTGTGTCCTCCCTCAAATGTATGTGCTGAAATCCTTATCCTCCATGTGATGGCATTAGGAAGTATGGCCTTTGAGGGGGTGATTAGGTCATAAGGGTGGAGCCTCTATGAATGGGATTAGTGCCTTTACAGGAAGAGACATGAGAGAGCTCTCCACCCTCTTCCTGCCATGTGAGGATACAATGAGAAGTTGGAAGTCTGCAACCTGGAAGTGGGTCCTCACCCAAACTTGACCATGCTGGCACCCTGATCTCAGATTCCCAGCCTCTAGAACTGTAAGAAATACATTTCTGTTGTTTATAAGCTGCCCAGTTCATGGTATTCTGTTATAGCAGCCTCAACTATGGCATGTAGTACTTGCAGGGTTGCCATATGTCCACCTAAAATTTTTATTACTTGTGAAAAAGGGGAATATAGGAATATTGGGCAATAACTACCAGTATTAGCCATAGTATGATATTCACAGAAAATTTGATCTGAGATTTTTTGGGGGGTGCCAGTGATAAGAGCTTATTCTTACCATAATGGCTGGGCATGATGGCTCACACTTATAATTTTAGCACTTTGGGAGGCCAAGGGGGGTGGACCGCTTGAATCTAGGAGTTCAAGACAAGCCTGCGGAATATGGTGAAACCCTCTCTCCACTAAAAATACAAAAATTAGTCAGGCATGGTGGCATGTGCCTGTAGTCCCAGCTACTTGGGAGATGAGGCAGGAGGATCACTTGAGTCCAGGAAGTCGAGGCTGCAGTGAGCCAAGAAAAAAAAAAAAGAAAGAAAGGACTTGCTTACTTTCACAGTAATGAAGACTATCAAGAGTTCAGTACAAATAATTTAAATGTCTGACATGACCTCAGGCCTTGAGGAACTTATAGCTTCACCGAGGGAGATAGAAATATAAAGCAATTATTTCAATAGGAAATAAGATTGAAGATTAAGTATTCACAAAATGCTATGAGAAGACAAGCATGGAAAAATTGATCCATATATGAGTTCTTTAAAGACTCCTTTGCTGAACACCAAAGATGAATCAAGTCTCAAAGGAATAAAAATATGTAGGATTAAACACAAAGAACTACAGAAATTAAACATTCAAACAATTTTCAACAATACCTCCTAACTAATAACTAGAGGTTAATTCCTGTGGTAAAGTTATAAAGTCATCAGTGGCCCTGGCAATATCTTCAGTGACCTTTTCAGTGGGTCTGCAGCCTCCAAAGAGCTGCAGCACATTCCAGTTTTGCTACAGCTGTTCCAAAGAATTCAGGGAACCAGCCCTTGGTGGGGTAGACCTCCTTCTGTCCTTTAAAAGAGAAACAGTTAAGAGGTCTGTTTGCTTGGTCATACCCTCCATGAGTAAAACTATACTAAGGAGAAGAATGCAAGAAATCACCTGGTTTCACTGGCTCTCACTCCCACCTACTACAGGATCTCAGGATTCTGCAAGGACCCTTCCAAACCCAGGTATTTCTAAAGGTCCGCAGGGTGTCTCTCCCATGTGTCCCCAAACAAAGCTAGTCAGTTACCTTACAGTGACAGTCATTTTGTTTCCTCTCCTCTCACCCCAACCCTTCTCCCCTTGCTGATTGGTTTTACCTGGAGAAGGAGGGGGATGTGTAAAACCAACCAGCAAGATGATCCTGCCACTTCTCCTGGCTGTGCCTGCTGGACTCTTCTAACTACTTGATGCTTCCAGTACAGTAGAGCCCTGGATATGCCAATGTTGTGTGCGGATTGTCTCTTCTCCTTTTAGAAGCTTACCCATCCAGTGCTGCCGCCTTGCTGAGTTTTTGTGAAAGAACTCTTCATTTTTTAGTTTATCTCTACCCTCCATTCCATGCCCTGTGCTGAAATGCGAGTCTTCAGGGCCTGATCTAATGGCAAACCCAAGTTGAGGACATCATGTAGTACTCAGAATTGCCCCTCCCCTCCTGCCACTTTGACATATATTCCCTTTTCTCTGGCAAGATTCTCTCCAGGGGGCTCCTCCTTTACTATTGCAAATAGACTTCTTGAAGGCCCGCCCCTGCTGCTCACCGGGAAAGGCCTGACATGTCTGAATTCCACTTGAGTTCAAAGTGGGACAGCTTCCAACACCAACTTGAGGAAAGAGGAGGTGTGTACTATGCTTCCTCTTTCCTGACATTGCCTCTGAGCCACATCCGCCCTCACCCTCGATCTCACCGTAGAAATCAAGTTTCATCTGAAACCCAGAAGCCCATCTCTTTGGTATTTTGGCACAGAACAGTCATCCAGAGGAGAAGCACTTTTCAGTGCAACAGAGATTTAAGAAATATCTCCTAATGCTGATGTGCTCTCCCTTTTTGTTGTAATCTGGTTGTCTTCCCTGCAGCCCCTTTGCTATTCTAACCCCAGGAAAGTGTGTGTGTGTGTGTGTGTGTGTGTTTAGTGACAGCTCCTGTCAGATAAGAAGGGGAAATAGAAAGCCTCCTCGGTATTGGGTGAGAAGAAGGAAGGAAGCAAAGGTTACGCTATGGGATGGGAGTGTCCAGGCGCAATAAGAGTTTACTTAGGTGAGCCAACAAGGGTAAGGGGAAGCATGAAAGAAGTGGATTTCAGAAGGCTTTTTTTTTTTTTTTTTTTTTTTTGCGTGCTAATGGACCCTTTGGGTGGCTGGTGCTTACTTCGGCAGTTCTCCGCTGAGATGATTGCCTGTTGTCTTTTATTCTAGCCAAAGCTGTTGGTTGTATCTGGCTCTTGACTGCAGCCTGCTCTAATATCCCTGATGCTAATTTGAGTGAGGCAGAGGTTAGAGGAAATCCGCATTAGTTTAACAACATGGATTCGTGATTTTCACCAGTGGCATAATTCATGCTGGCAAACAAAAATTACTTCACTTGCTTAGGTGATTTTAGAAGTGAGTTATTGGGAGATCGTCAACTCTAGCTCCGAAGGGTAGCCCATTAACATTGTGTGGAATGACAACAGATGCTGGCAGTAAATTGCAAACAGTGACTATGCAATCAGCTGTGGGCTTTTAGAGCTAAGCATCTGTGGGCATTTAACCACTTGCACTTCTGCCACACACTCTTTCCAAGGAGATATTCCACAGCTCATTTAGCTGATCAGCACAACAAGGACCCTTAGCTGGAAAGGAAGTAAATAATGATTTAGGTCATTTGTCTTATTCCTAGTGAAAAAGAAAAGCATTGTATTAATGAATTCAGCATTTGGACCTGAATACATAATGTCTTTTCATGGCAACAAAGAGCAATCAGAGCAATTTTACCTGTTCTGAAAGCTTTGCATTTTTCATCCTCTGAGGATTATAGAGAACTGTATTGGATGATTTACCAGATGGGGGAATCTGAATCCTGTAAATATGGAGAAGAAATAATGGTCTCTGAATTTCATCAATGATCTATATTCCCCAAAAAGGATTAGAACTGCTTCCTATATACAAAAATATATTTACTAAGTGGAAATTTTATTACCTGGGTATTGAATTCAGTGATACCAAGGGCTTCCCTTTGTAGACAAAGGTCCATCTGCCCAGGCTGGGTTTCTATCCTTTTACTAACTAAATGCAATTAAACAATGGCTTTGAAGTAGTATTCAATTTTTGGATTTGATACTTTAGCTTTTTAAAAAATGCCAGTTGAACCATTTCTTTTGGGGTGTCAGATCTTTAATATAAACTTTCCCTTTTTACCCATTAGCGAGCAGACTTAATAAGGGTCCATCATGGAGGGAACAGGGCTTGCACAGATACTTGGGGATGGGGAGTGGTGAGCACAGTAAAGAAGGCTCATCTCATGGATTTTTTTTTCCCTTGACTTTGTCACTGCTTCCTCCAACATTTTTCATCACAGCCCAAAAAACAGTTATTCTGCAAGCTGAAAAACTGGTGAAAGTAAATCACTTTAGGAGAATGTACTCAGGAAGCAGAAGTTCAGCACTGCTGCTTCACTTTTCTTCTCTTTCTTTCTTTTTTTTTTTTTTTTTTTTGAGACAGAGTCTTGCGCTGTTGCCCAGGCTGGAGTACAATGGCACGATCTCTGCTCACCACAACCTCTGCCTCCTGGGTTCAGACAATTCTCCTGCCTCAGCCTTCTGAGCAGCTGGGACTACAGGCATGTGCCACCACACCCAGCTAATTTTTGTATTTTTAATAGAGACGGGGTTTCACCATCTTGGCCAGAATGGTCTTGATCTCTTGACTTCGTGATCCACCCGCCTCAGCCTCCCAAAGTGCTAGGATTACAGGCATGAGCCACTGCGCCCAGCCTGCTACTTCACTTTCTGATGCCTCCTGCCCTCTTCCTTCCCCTCCCACCAGACAAGCAAGCCCAACTGTCAATCTTTTTTTTTTTTTTTTTTTTTTTTTTTTTTTTTTTTCTGACAGGGTTTCGCTCTGTGGCCCAGACTGGAATGCAGTGGTGTGATCATGGTTAACTGCAGCCTCAATCTTCCCAGCTCATGAGATCCTCCTGCCTCAACCTCTGAAGTAGCTGGAACTACAAGTGCTTGCCACAATGCCCAGCTAATTTTTAAATTTTTTTAGAGATAGAGTCTCACTATGTTACCCAGGCTGCTCTGAAACTCCTGGGCTCAAGCGATCCTCCAGCCCGGCCTCCCAAAGTTCTTGGATCTGTCCTTTTCCTAGCATTATTGGTTCAAGCAACTAAATAGATGGTATGATTCACTCTGATTTTGGTTTTATTTCTATCAAATAATTTTTCCCTAAAGGTACCTATTTTGAACTACTGTGGCGTAGGGAGAAGATTACTCAACAAGAAATTAATATTTAATGTACATGCTATGGATAAAGTTATAACTGAATTCACAAAACATTTGCATTCCTGTTCAACTAATAACAGATTTCTGATATTTCTTTAACTGCCTGTGCCTTCTTTTCTTTTAGTCTTGATGGGTCATATTTGAAATCCATTTCTTTCATGCCCCTCCTTGCCTTTGTTGCTCACCTAAGTGAACTGGGTATTTTCTCTTACTGGGTCCTTATTATGTCTATTTTGGGGGTTTTCCAAAATTCCCCTCAGAGAGCTTAACATCTAGTCATTTACATCACTCCTTGACCTTTGTTGGTACTGCAAAGCTTTTTATCTTCTTTCTCTTTCTTTTCCATGTTTTTCTGTTCCTCCCCTCCCCCAACCTTTTTTTGTTTTGTTTTGTTTTGTTTGTTTTTGTTTTTGTTTTTTGAGACAGGGTCTCACTCTGGCACCCGAGCTAAAGTGCAGTGGCACAATCATGGCTCACTGCAGCCTTGACCTCCCAGGCTCAAGCAATCCTCCCACCTCAGCCTTCCAAGTAGCAGGGACTATAGGTGCGTGCCACCATGCCCAGCTAAGTTTTGGATTTTTTTGTAGAGACAGGGTCTTGCTATGTTGCCCAAGCTGGTCTCAAACTCCTGGGCTCAAGCAGTCCTCCTTCCCCAGCCTCCCAAAGTGCTGGGACTATAATCATGAGCCACCTCACCTAGCTGCTCCCCACTTATCCATAATCTCTTCTCTCAGAATTGCAGACTGCTGCTACTTCCACTGCTTCTTGCCCCTGCATCCTCAACTCTCCTCCCAGGTGTTCTACTGATTATATGGTTTGTCTGTGTCCCCACCCAAATCTCATCTTGAATTGTAGCTCCCACAATTCCCACGTGTTGTGTGAGGAGACTTGATGGCAGGTCATTGAATCTTGGTGGTGGATCGTTCCCGTGCTGTTCTCCTGATAGTGCATAAGTCCTAAGAGATCTGATGGTTTTATAAGGGACAACCCCTTTCACTTGGTTCTCATTTTTTCTCTTGCCTGCTGCCATGTAAGATGTGCCTTTCAACTTCTGCCATGATTGTGAGGCCTCCCCAGCCACGTGGAACTGCAAGTTCATGAAACCTCTTTTTGTTTATAAATTACTGAGTCTCGGGTATGTCCTTATCAGCAGCATGAAAACAGACTAATACAACTGACCTAAGTAACATTCTCCCAGTTGGGTGGAGCTTCTCAGCCATTTCCGGTAGATGGCTGCATATTGCTTCAACATGAAACCCTATGATTTGGATAGAAAATGATGAGCGTCTAAGCTGTGTTTCCTCAAACCAGAACTAGCAGTCTAGGTAGAAAATGTCTTCCTTCTCTGTAGTTTGCTTGAGCAAAGTATAATTTTCAAAAATATAAAAAGAATTCTCAGACACAGGATGGGCAAATGTCAGTTTCTGAGCGGGCTTCAGGTAGCTCTCTCAGTGACAGCTTCTCATTGCCAAGGTCCTATGCAGACTGCAGGGTACAGGAGCACAAGGGAAGCCTGTGTGTTGGCTCCTTAAAAAACAGGCTTCTGAAGGTGACAGATGGAAAGAAAGCATTATTTTTATAGGACCTACAAAATCCAAATGGTATAAAAGTTTGTTTGCCACATCTACCAGAGTCCTGGACTTAAGAATTCAACAAATACTGTTTTCCTTGAGCCAGATGCACCTCAGGGCACTTAATTGTGACTTCCAGACACAGTAAGTCATGTTTCCTTCTGGCAGTAGGGGAGACTAAATGCAGACAGGAAAGGAATTCTGCTCCCTGTCCTCTGCAGTGAATTCTCCTGTGGGTGTTTGGGGTAGAGGAAGAGGGCAGGAATGATCTCCCTTCTGGGTTTGGTGCGGCAACTTATGAGCCAAGATGTGTACACAGCATAGGAGGGGTCTGGTCCCAGAACTGGAAGTACCTGTGGGTTTTCTGGTACCACAGTCTGTTTCCAAAACCGGCCTTTGCCAAGTCTGTGCCAGAAGAGGGCTGCTCTTTGTAAGGCTCTGCCGTACTCCAGGAGCTGGGATTGACCTGGCCACAAACAAAACAATAACGCAAGAAGCTGCTGTGATACTCTGGTCTTTGCAGCACAACAGAGAGGTTAAGAATATGGTCTTTGGAGTTAGACAACCCAAGTTCAAATTCCAGTGACTTTGTTAGGATCTGGAGCCAGAATGTCCAGATTAAAATCCCGGCTCTACTACTGATCAACCCTGTGATCTTGGGCAAGTTCCTTAACCTCTTTGTGCCTCTGTCCATATGTAAAATGAGGACAATCTGTGACTATCTCATTGGCCTGTTTGTGAGAATTAAATGAGTTACTACAGTTGAGGCACTTAGATCATGCAGGGCATGAAATAAGTGCTGGATAAATGTTTAGCTTCTCCTTTCTGCCAGCTTAATTTAAACACCTTGAGTAAGTGGCAGAAACCATGCACAGCAAGCTGAAGGAAAAACAAAACAGGTGGTGGTGGTGGTGTTTATTATAAGAATATAGGGATGACTCATGGAAATCTAAGAAGAGGAATGCAGATGGGCCTCGGATGAAGAGACAGGGACTGAGTTGCCATTAGAATGCTTTTCCCCAGATGCCTTGAATTCTCTAAAATATTGTCTGAACCCATAAGTTTTTAATCTGTAATTGACTTATGTGTGTAATATGATCCAGTAAGATTTTTCTCCAGTAAGATTTTTCTCCATTTAGATTGTCTGAGCACTACTTATTGGATATCTTATTCTCCCACTGAATTATAATACTACCCCTGTGTTATGTTAAAAACATATGCATGTGGGCCAGGAATGGTAGCTCACACCTGTAATTCCAGCACTTTGGGAGGCCCGAGATGGGTGGATCACCTGAGGTCAGGAGTTCAAGACCAGCCTGGCCAATGTGGCAAAATCCCATCTCTACTAAAAATACAAAACAAAACAAAACAAAACAACATATGCATGTGTACCTACACGTAGGTTTTTTATTTTATTTCATTGTTTGTCTATCCCTATCCTAATATCACATTGTCTTAATTATATGGCTTTATAATAATCTTGATATCGGGGTGGGGTCGGGGTGGGGGACAAGGTGGCTCACACCTGAAATCCCAGCACCCTGGGAGGCCAAGGTGGGAGAATTGCTTGAGGCCAGGAGTTTGAAACCAGCCTGGGCAGCACAGTGAGATCCCATCTCTAAAAAATCTTTTTTTGAAAAATTAGCCAAGTGTGGTGGCACATGCCTATAGTCCTAGCTACTTGGGAGGCTGAGGTGGAAAGATCTCTTAAACCCAGGAGTTCAAGGTTGTCGTGAGCTATAATCACACTGCTGCACTCCAGCCTTGGTGACAGAGTGAGACTCTGTTTCTAATCATCATCATCATCGTCGTCATCTTGATATCTGGAAGTACAGATTTCCCTAGTTGTTCTTTTTTCGGAAATATCTTAGCTATTATTGGATCCTTATTCTTTGGGATAGTTTAAAATAAGGCTGTAAACTCTGACATTTCCCATTGAGAGATAGGGTCTCTGTCCCTTCCCCTTGTTATGTAGCATTACTTCAACTGTATTGGCTGAAGTAGTCACAAGCCCATTGTTATGAACAGAATTGTTCCCCTCCGCCTTTCATATATTGAAGCCCTAGTCCTCAGTGTGACTGTATTTGGAGATACAGCCTTTAAGGAGATAATTAAGGTTAAATGAGGTCATCAGGGTGGAACCTTAATCTGATAGGACTGGTGTCCTTATAAGAGAAAGAGACATTACAGATTATCTCTCTCTCTCTCTCCTACACGCACGGAGAGGAAAGTCCATGTGAGGACACAGCAGGAAGGTAGCTATCTGCAAGCCAGGAGGGGAGAAGCCTCATCAGAAACCAAGTGTGCTAGTACCTTGATCTTAGACTTTCAAATTCTGGAACTATGAGAAAATAAATTTCTGCTGTTCAAACCACTCAATCCATGGTATTCTGTTATGTCAGTCCAAGCTGACTAATGTATCCACCCATGCAATGTGTGATCCTGGACTAAAAAGAGGACATTAGTGGGACAATTGGTAAAATTGAACAAAGTCTGTATATTAATTTAATAAGACTGTATCAATATTAATTTCCTAGTTTTAATCATTGTACTATGAGTCTGTAAAATGTTGATATTTGGAGAAATATGAGAACTTTAGAACTCTGATCACCTCCCTCCTGATGTCCATTCATTTTTTTGTTCATTTTGTCTATTTTTTAAAAATTTACAAATTAATTAATAATATTTCTATAGACAATATTTGTTTAGATTTACCAGTATAAATACATGCTGGTTTATATTTACCACTATAAATATATACTGGTAAATCTAAACAGACATGGTCTATAAAATATATACCAGTATATAAATATATACTGGTAAATACTATATATTTACCAATTTGTTTGTTTCTCATTCTTTCTTACATCTCAGAATTTCTTTCTAGAATCACTTTCTTCTTTTTAAAGAACGTCCTTTAAAAATTCTGTGGTGTAGAACACTCATCCCCAGTTTTTATTATCATTGTCTTTATTTCATCCTCATTCTTGAATGATAGTTTTCCTGGGAGCACATTTCTAAGTTAGTAGTTAATTTCTCTCAACATTTAAAAAAAGTTTATTATGGCTTTAGTTTTATTGTTGAGATGTCTGTTGTCAGTTTGTCATTTTTCATAGGTTATGTTTTCCCTCTGAGTGCTTTTAAGATCTTCTCTTTGTCTTTGATGTTCTGCAGTTTCATTACACACACATTTTCAGTTTATCATGTTTAGTTTACATTGTACCTTTGCAATGATATCTTTTCTTTTCTGAAAAAAAAATGCAGCCATTATGTCTTTAAAAATTTTTTATTGGCCAGGCACGGTGGCTCACGCCTGTAATCCCAGCACTTTGGGAGGCCAAGGCGGGCAGATCACAAGGTCAGGAGATCGAGACCATCCTGGCTAACACGGTGAAACCCTGTCTCTACTAAAAATACAAAAAATTAGCCGGGCGTGGTGGTTGGCACCTGTAGCAGCTACTCAGGGGGCTGAGGCAGGAGAATGGCATGAACCCGGAAGGGGCAGCTTGCGGTGAGCCGAGATTGCGCCACTGCACTCCAACCTGGGCGACAGAGCAAGACTCTGTCTCAAAAAAAAAAAAATTTTTTTTTTAATTTTATTTCATTAGTTGTTTTCATTCTCTTTATTCTTACGGAACGTCAAGTGGACACCTCCTTTTGTTGCATATCTTTTACCATCTCTTTACTTTTTTTTCTATCTGCCATGCTGCATTTTCCAGATATGTCTTTTAATTTGTTAGTTTTCTTTTGTGCTGTGTATAGCCTTCATTTAGCCGATCTGTTGAGTTTTTTATTATACAATTTTATGTTTCATGTCTGTTTCATTCTTTTTCAAATCACTTTTGGAGATTTAGTTCTTGCTCAATTTTGTGACCCCTTTCTAATTTTTTCAAATATTTTATATATGGCTTTTAAATTCCTTGTCTGATATTCAATATATGTAGTTCTTATGTTATTATATAATATAATTATATTATATAATATATTATATATTATATAATATAATATATATAACATATTATATTATAATATATATTATATATATTATTTATATAATATATTATATATAATATATAATAATATAATATATAATATATTATATCATATTATAAATTATATTATATTATAATATTATAATAATATTATATTATATATTATTATTATATATTATTATATATATTATATATTATTATATATTATTATATTATAATGTTATATTATATTATAATAATATAATATATTATTATAATATAATGTTATATTGTATTATAATAATATGTTATATTGTATTATAATAATATAATGTTATATTGTATTTTAATAATATGTTATATTGTATTATAATAATATAATATATTGTAGTATAATAATATAATATTATAATATTATATTATAATAACATTAGATTATTATATTGTATTATTATAACATAATATAATATTATAATATTATATTATAACATTAGATTATTATATTGTATTATTATAATATAATATAATATAATATAATAATATTTAATTGTATTATAATATAATATAATATAATTATATTTAATTGTATTATTATAATATAATATTATATTATAATTATATTATATTATATTATTATATTGTATTATTATAATATATTATATATTATATTATAATAATATATAATATATTTTATATTACATTATAATAATATGAATATATTATTATATTACATTATAAAATATAGAATATATTATTATATTACATTATAAAATATAGAATATATTATTATATTACATTATAAAATGTAGAATATATTATTATATTATATTATAAAACGTAGAATATATTATTATATTATATTATAAAACGTAGAATATATTATTATATTATATTATAAAACATAGAATATATTATTATATTATATTATAAAACATAGAATATATTATTATATTATATTATAAAACATAGAATATATTATTATATTATATTATAAAACATAGAATATATTATTATATTATATTATAAAACATAGAATATATTATTATATTATATTATAAAACATAGAATGTATTATTATATTATATTATAAAACATAGAATGTATTTTTATATTATATTATAAAACATAGAATGTATTATTATATTATATTATAAAATATAGAATATATAATATATTATATTATAAAATATAATATATAATATATTATATTATAAAACATAATATGTAATATATTATATTATAAAACATAATATGTAATATATTATATTATAAAACATAATATGTAATATATTATATTATAAAATATAATATGTAATATATTATATTATAAAATATAATATGTAATATATTATATTATAAAATATAATATATTATATGTTATATTATAACATATAATATATTATATGTTATATTATAAAATATAATATATTATTATATTATAAAATATATAATATATAATATATTATATTATAAAATATATATATTATATATTATAAAATATAATATATTATTATATTATAAAATATAATATATTATTATATTATAAAATATATAATATATAATATATTATATTATAAAATATATATATTATATATATTATAAAATATAATATATTATATATTATATATTATATTATAAAATATATTTTATATTATAAAATACAATATATTATATTTTATAATATAATATATAATATATTATATATTTTATATTATATATATTATAAAATATATAATATATTATTATATTTTAAAATAATAATATATTATTATATTATGAAATATAGAATATATTATATATTATATTATACAATATAGAATATATTAAATATAATATATATTAATAATTATATTACAATATATAATATTATATTATAATATTATATTATATATATTATATTATGTAGTGATTATATTAGGTCCAATGTATGTGTGGTTTCTGCTGACTCTTACTCATGGCGTTGTGTTTATTTTGGGTTTGATGAACCTTATTGTGAGTTAATACTTGAGAGCATGCATTGAGGATCTCCCTCAGAGAGGATCTGCAATGTTCTACTTGGGATCCAGGGGAGTTACTTGACCCGATACCGTTCATGTTCCCTTTCAGGGTCTCAGTTTGGCCTGAGAGTCTCAGCTCACTGCCCCTACCTTGCTGCTATTCCACGGCTACTCCCTTGCAGTGCTGATAGTGGCAGGTGTTTCAGGGTATCAGTTTGGCCTGAGAGTCTCAGCTCACTGCGCCTACCTTGCTGCTATTCCACGGCTACTCCCTTGCAGTGCTGATAGTGGCAGATGCTTTCAGGGTATCTAGCTTTCCTTCTGTAGCAGCCAATCTTATTTGGTGTCTCTCATATCTGTCATACCCTATAAACCCAAGAGGTCTATTTTTTATGCATGATCTAGTTGTTTTGTAGAGGGAAGTTCCCTTAGAAAATTGTACTTCTTCATTTTGATTCAAGGGACTTTTCACTATCCAACATTTTCTAGTATAATTAGTTGTTTATTGTTTCATAGTCAGTTTACCTTAGTGGAATGTAAACTTCCTGAGGACAGGGACTTTGGTTTGCTGGTATATCTCCAGTGACTGGAATATAATGCTTAGTACATAATAGAGCCTGGAACTTAATAAATATTTCTTGAATATTAAAATGAATGAATCCCATCTATAAATTCATGTGTATCAGGTATTACATCAGGTTCTCTAGATACAAAGATGAACCTGACAAAATGTCTTTCATAGAGGTACTTACTAGAATTAGTGTTGAAAGTAATTAGATATGAAAGTAAATAAATTATACAAAGTACTATGGTCTCAATGTCTTTGACTCCCCAAATTTACGTGTTGAAACCTAGTCCCCAATTTGATAGTATTAAGTGGGGGGCCCCTTTGGAGGTAATTGACACATGAGATGAGGGTGGAGCCCTCACTAATGGAATTAATGTTCCTAAAAGAGTCCCGAGGGAGCCTATTCTCCCCTTCTACCATGTGAAGACACATAGAACGCACCATCCGTGAGGAATGACCCCTCACCATACACCAGATCTGCTGGCACCTCAGTCTTGAGCATCCCAGCCTCTAGAACTGTGAGCAGTAAATTTCTGTTGTGTATCAGTGCCCCATCCAATGTATTTTGTTCTAGCATCTTGAAAAGACTAAGTACTGTAGTGCACACACAAGCACACACATATGAATAAATAAGATAATATCAAGGCATATACAGCTATCTATATCCAGAGCCTATATGTCATGTTCAGTAGTTCTTACCTCATTATGTAAGTTATTATAAGTCATATCTAGGGAAAGCAATATGATTGATTTTATTCTTTGGATACAGTCTGGCAGAGAGTGGTGGGTGATCAGAGCAAACATGACTGAAGGCAGGGAAAGAAGATAAGAGATTACTGCAGTTCGTGCTTCATCTATTCAAAAAGGTAGGGTTTTGTTTTGTTTTGTTTTTTAAGTGCCGGCGATAAATCAGGCACCTTTCTAGGCACTGAGGAAATACCTATGAATAAGACAATTAAGGTCCTGCTGTCACAAAACTTATATTCTGGTTGACTAAAACTAAATAAGTAAATGAATTAACACATAGATAATTTTTTTTCTCTCTCTCTCTCTCTTTCTTTCTCTCTCAATAGGGTCTCACTCTGTTGCCCAGGCTGGAGTGCAGTGGCATGGTCTCAGCTCACTGCAACCTCCACCTTCTGGGTTCAAGCAATTCTCCTGCCTCAGCTTCCAGAGTAACTGGAATTATAGGCACCTGCCACCATGCCTGGCAAATTTTTGTATTTTTTGATGGAGATGGGGTTTCACTATGTTGGCCAGGCTGGTCTCACACTCCTGACTTCAAGTGATCCACCAGCTTTGGCCTCTCAAAGTGCTGGGATTACAGGTGTGAGAACACATAGATAATTTCAGACAGTAGTAGGTTTTGTAAAGGAAGCAGAACCAGGGTTGTTGGAAACAGAGCTGTCAGTGGGGCAGGGTAGTAGCTACCCAAGGAAGGCCTCTTGGAAGAGGCAGCATATGAACAGAGACCTGAACGACAAGAAGGAGGCAAGAACATTTTGGGCAGAGAGAATGGCAAGTGCAACCCTATGTTTTGTGCTTTCAAGGATCAGAAAGTAGACCGGTGTACCTGGCACCAAAGTGATAGAAGAGCATTTGTGGAGTCTGGAGAAGTAGGCAGGCGTCAGACCACCTAGGTCCTTATAGGCCATGGTAAGGAGTTTAGATGTTGTTCAAAGGGCAATGGGAAGCTGCCGGAGGATCTGGAGCGGGTGGGGAGGGGGGGCATAATACTACTTAAATCTTTTTTTTTTTTTTTTTGAGATGGAGTCTCGCTCTGTCACCCAGGCTGGAGTGCAGTGGCGCGATCTCGGCTCACTGCAAGCTCCGCCTTCCGGGTTCACACCATTCTCCTTCCTCAGCCTCCCAGGTATCTGGGACTACAAGCGCCCACCACCACACCCGGCTAATTTTTTTTTATATTTTTAGTAGAGACGGGGTTTCACCATGTTAGCCAGGATGGTCTCGATCTCCTGACCTCATGATCCACCCGCCTCAGCCTCCCAAAGTGCTGGAATTACAGGCATGAGCCACCACGCCCGGCCTCTACTTAAATCTTCAAAAGTTTATTCATGTGACTGCTCTTTGAAGAAAGGTCAGCAGTAGTCCAGGAAAGAAGTGTATGAACTACTAGATTGGGCAAGATATGAAGAGGCCTGGGCTCAGGCACGGAGACTATCCAGGCTGACCTCTCCCCTTCCTGGACTTAAGTTCTTCTATAGCTTATTTGCCTCTGAATCCCTAATGCAACCTAGTGCCTGGTACACAAAGGAGATGAAGAGCACTTCAAAAAGTGCTTGAGTGCACAAATGGCTACCAGAGGATTCTGTTCTTAGATGGCATCAGCTGGTAAACTCAGTTACTTGAAGGATAATGTTAAGCTGTGTGCTCAGTTACAATGTGGGTCAGTTAAATTTAGAGATGCTCCTTGGTCACAAATCATGGTTACATTGTAATCATGGCAATTAGGGTAACATTATTATTTGTTTTTGTTTTTGTTTTTTTGAGACAGAGTCTCCCTCTGTTACCCAGGCTGGAGTGCTGTGGCATGGTCTTGGCTCACTGCAACCTCCACCTCCCAGGTTCAAGCGATTCTCCTGCCTCAGCCTCCCAAGTAGCTGGGATTACAGGCACACGCCACCATGCATGGCTAATTTTTGTGTTTTTAGTAGAGACGGGGTTTTGCCATGTTGGCTAGGCTGGTCTAGAACTCCAGACCTCAGTTTATCTGCCCACCTTGGCCTTCCAAAGTGCTGGGATTACAGCATGAGCCACCATGCCCGGCCCATTATTTGTTTTGCAAACGCCTTTTGCCACAGCAAGTCTGGGTAATTCTGTGTATACAATCCAGTTCAAATCTTGTCACCACTACTAGAAATTAATTGCAAAGAAATATGCACTGTGTTTTTTTTGCCAGTAACATTATCATCACATACAAGAAGATAACGTATGTTTGAGAATTTTTATTGCTAATAAGTATCAGGCTTTAGAGATGATTTCATTTAGAATTGCCAATGGAATATTCTATTTATGTAAAGAAAACTAGTCTCATTTAAAAAAAAAATATTTCCAGGAAACAACTACTCCTCTAGAGAAGTAGGAGTATAAAATTCTAGTTAAGAATATGGCTTTGGAGACAAACATGGCTGAGTTTGAGTACTAACACTGCCACTCTTGGGTAAGGAATTTCCTAAATTTTGATTTTTGGAAGATAATTCCTGTGTCCAGAGTTGTTGTGGAGACTGAAAAAGATAATACCACTTCTTTAGGCTTCTCAGCATCTAAACTCTTTCTGTGTTATAGAATTCCCCATTTATGGGTAATGGATGGGACAAAGATCCTTCTACTTTGTAGATGTTGAAAGTGCTTAATACTTATTTTCTTGGGTACTTTATTTTCCTTGCAATGAGGACAGATCCGTGTAACCTTGGGCTTCATCATTCAGCTGTAATAAAACCAAATTATGATGCAGGAACTAATGGCATAGGAGGGAAGGATCTGGGAGCACTCTCTAAAGGCAGCAGGGGTGGTTGCAGCAGTGACGACCAGTTGCGTTCTTGGTACAGAAGTAACATCAGTGTGGGCAGCATTAACTGCATTAAAACTGGTTCTTGGTGCAGAAGTGGCATCAGTGCAAGGTGTACCATCTAGTGCTTGGTGACAATGATGGTAGTTTCCTCATTGGCCCAGTTCTGTGGCATTACTCCTGGAAATTCAGCCAAAAGCCTGTTTCTCCAGGCTGCCCAAGCAAGTCTACGAGCATTGATTAAGCTCTTCTACAGTGTAGTCAGCTGGAGTTAGCTTCGGTTGCTGGAACCAAGAACTCTGGTTGATTTGAATTTTACACCTGTGCTCCCAGCACAGTGACTAAAAGAGAATACTCAATAAGTGTGGCTATTAGTAGCAGTATTTATAACAACATATTCCTAACTTCACCTGTAAAATGTCAAATTTTATAATAACTTTTAGTGAATTTAATCCAAATTTAAGAGCTATATTTAATCTTGTCTTTATTGGTTCATCTCTTTGAAATCTATTTATATTCTGAATTATACCTTAATAATATAAGATTATTTCCTAGACTGTAACATTCTTGAAAGCAGAGATTGTCTTTTTCGCAAATGAATTATTTCCTGGCATAGAGCCTGACACAGGTGGACCCTTAGTAAATATTTGTGGAGGAAGTACATGGAGAGGTAATTGATGATAAAGAAGTGCCATCTCAGGACCGTGGCTGGCAGACCTCTTAGGCAGACCTCTAAGTTGGCATTATCTCAGTGAGGTAGTTTGGTCCAGGATTGGTTTTCAGATCTATAAACCTAGAAACTTAATATTACACTTTAGCCAAAGGTGATCAGATCACTCTCTTGGACATAGACTCAGACTAAGCAAACTCAGAAGAGACAGATGTATAAGATATAGTTATTTTTGCTAAGAAATATAACTTTGGGGTGTTCTGGAATGCTGCTCACTTACTCATTTAATTACTATTGATTTTGATAAGTGTTTAATATGTGTCAGCTACTATTATGTAGCTGTATAAACAGTGAACAAAATAGACAAGATTGCTGCTGTCATGCAATTTGCACAGCTGTGTCAACAAAGAAATATTTAATTGTAGATAGTGGTAACTGTCATAAAGAAAAATATAGCAGGATAAGGTGATGAAAATTGTTGGGAAGAAGTGTGTACTATTTTAAATTGGATAACCAGGGAATATGCCCCTCAGAAGGTTACATTTAAGCTGAAACCTGAATGAAGTGGAGGAGACTGTAGCAGGTAGGGAAAATATTACATGCAAAGGCTCTAAAGTGCAGAAATAATTTGGGGGTTGGGGAGGTGTTGAAGAATAAAAAGTAGGCCAGTGGCCGGGTGCGGTGGCTCACGCTTGTAATCCCAACACTTTGGGAAGCCAAGGTGGGCAATCACTTGTGGCCAGGAGTTCGAGACCAGCCTGGCCAACATGATGAAATCCTGTCCCTATGAAAAACACAAAAATTAGCCAGGCGTGGTGGCACATGCCTGTAATCCCAGCTACTGGGGAGGCTGAGGCACGAGAATCACTTGAACCCAGGAAGCAGAAGTTGCAGTGAGCCGAGATCACGCCACTGCACTCCAGCCTGGGTGACAGAGCAAGACTCCATCTAAAAACAAAAAAAAAAAAAAAAAAAAAGTAGACCAGTGTGGTAGGCAGCCTCTAAAATGACTCCCAGTGAATTCTGGGAGAGTAAAATTCCCTCCCCTAGAGTGTGGACTGGATTTAGTCACTAGCCTCCAATGAATAGAATGCTGTAGAGGTGAAGAAATGTCACTGCCAATGTTAGGTTAAAAATGTTGGCTTCTGTCTTGAGCATTTTTTTTCTCTCTTGTTTTCTTGCTGTGCAGAAAAAGATTAACATAGCAGAACCGAGACTGCTATCCTTAGAAATGCCAGCTTGTAAGGTTGGCCATTGGCTGGCATCTGGGAACTTGACAGGTAAATAGGTCCCTATGCTAATATAACTCTCCCTAAATGATGAGGGAGGCTCACTATGCCTAGACTGTTTGTGCAAACAATATAGCTTATGCTGAATACCCGCTTTCTTCCCAGAAATCTGGAATTTTGGCATGAGTGACGCACAGGGTGCTTGTGTGACTAGCCTATGACAAGACCTTTGGTTGCTGAGTTTTAATAGGCTTCTTTGGACAGAAGTATCACACAAACGTTTCTGCATTTTTGCTGCTGGGAGAAGAATGTGATCTGTGTGAGCTCTTGTGGAATGTGAGAGCATAAGAGAGCCTGCAAATGGATCTGTGCAGACTCTGCTGGGGCCTGCTTCCTTTATAATCTGGCTGTTTATCTTTACTATACTGCTTTAATAAATCCTAGTGTGAGTGCAACTTATGAGGAGTCCTATGAGTCCTTCTAGCTCATTTCTTAATGTGGGGGTGGTCCTGGGGACCCCAGACACACTTACTCTGATGAAGCAAGCTGCCACAAGCCATCCTGTGGAGTGGTCCACATGGCAAGGAACTGAGGGAGGCCTCTGGCCTACAGCCAGCAAGAGGGAGCTGAGGCATTCAGTCCAATGGCCATATGGAAAAAAGGTCCACTTAAGTGAGCTTGGAAGTGAGTCCTCCCCCTGTTGGGCCTTCAGATGAGACTGCAGTCATGGCCAACACCTGGTCTGCAGCCCTGTGAGAGACTTCGAGCCAGAGGCACTGCCTAAACTGGGCCTGGATTCCTGGCCTATAGAAACTGTGAGAGAATAAGTGTTTGTTGCTTTTAGCCTGTAAGTTGAGGAGTAATTTGTTATGCAGCAATAGGTAACTAATACAACCAACAGGGCTAGAAAATAGGGGGTAACGGGAGTGTGATAGGTGGTGGCCACAGAGTGGTAGACAGGGCCCAGATCATATACGACCTTGAAGTTTATGGTAAGGATTTGGATTTTCTTCCATTGAAGGATTTGGAATAGGGAAATCTGGTTAGCACATTGTCTTCTTTAGACCACAGGTTTTCAACCCTGGCTGCATTTTAGAACCACTCAGGGAGCTTTTTAAAAATACCTATGCCAGGCCCCACCCTCAGAGATTCTGGCTCCATTGGTCCTGGGAGAGGCTCCAGTGTTATTATTTTTTAAAAGCTCCCCAGGTAATTCTGATGGACAGCTCCAGCTGAGAATGAGTTGTGCTTTAGGGTAGCAAACCTATGTGGAAAACCAGAGAGGATTGCTCAGAACAAAGGGAGAGAGTCACATATTTTCAATACTGAATTATTACATTAAATTAAGCAGGCCTGATATATCTAAGATGGCGTGCTCTTCTGTGTTCAGTGCTGGAGAAATAGTCACAATTGCTAACCCCTGGATTTTCCCTTTCTGCGATAACTGTCATCCATCTGTTCTTTTCACACAAGGTACCAGACTGTGGATTCAGCTTTAATTTTAAAGATACCAACACAGTCATACAAATATAAATCTTTGGCCTTCAACTCTTTTGATAAATTCCAACCAGTGGCGACCGAAAGAGTCTTTTGCCCTACATTTCCCCAAAAAGAGGAACAAAATTAATTTTTTTTTTTTTGAGACCGTGTCTTACTGTGTTGCCCAAGCTGGAGTGCAGTGGCGTGACCTAGGCTCACTGCAACCTCCATCTACTGGGCTCAAGTGATCCTCCTGCCTCAGCCTCCCGAGTAGCCGGGACCGCAGATGCACACCACTACGCCTGGCTAATTTTTTTGTGTTTTTGGTAGAAACGGGGTTTTACCATGTTGTTCAGGGTAGTCTTGAACTCCTGAGCTCAAGCAATTCGCCTGCCTCGGCCTCCCAAAGTGCTGGGATTACAGGTGTGAGCCACTACACCTGGCCATATCTTTAGCCTACTTAGCTCTCTTCTAAAATGACCAGATCTAATAATCTATATTACGTGAATCTATAATCAATATATGCATACAAGAACAAATTAAAAGACACGTGAATGCTTCAAAGAATCTCAGTTTCTTGCAACTTCAAACCCCATAGTGAGAAGTGTAAGTATTAACATACCAAAACAGAACAAAACAAACATTTTCATGAAACTACAATTTTGGACTTTTGTGTGTATTATATTTGTGATCAGTTATCTTTTATATTTTTGGCTAAAGAAATGTGTCTAGGCCGGACATGGTGGCTTATACCTGTAATCCCAGCACTTTGGGAGGTAGAGGCAAGAGAATCGCTTGAGCTCAGGAGGTTGAGGCTGCAGTGAGGTGTGTTCATGCCACTGCACTCCAGCCTAGGTGATAGAGTGAGCAAGACCTTGTCTCAAAATAAAAAAAAGAAAAAGAAATTCATCTGAATCTTAGATTTTGATCAACACACTAACATTCTTGACTGAAATATAATTTAAAATGTTAATGACATTTAATTCAGTTGCAATGTAAATGTAAACATCTTGATTTGTAAGGTTTAATATTAAAATCTTCATAGCTTTTTGAGGTGGAGAAGAAGATAATTATGTTTGCTTCTCCTTCCCTGTCAGTTTGGGGCCTGACTGGAAAGGAGATTCACTTGGGGAAAGTGCTGATCATGGTCTTGGGGCTGGAGGAGTGAGGGAGTACCCTTACACTCATATTGAAAAGAAACAAAAATGGCATGTTCAAAAGCATGAAAGCCCAATCACTCATTCACTCAACAAACATATTGAGTGCATTGTATGCCAGGTGCCCTTCTAGGTGCTAGGGATATCGCAGCAAGCAATTTATACAAGCTCCCTATTTATGAAATTTCTTTATAGTGGGAGGTCGTGAACTGTCAGATAATAAACAAATGTCAGGTAGTAATAGGTGCTGTTATTATAATAAAACAACATGATGTAATTGGAAAATGGGACAGGATAGAGGATGTCACTTCTGTTCATTTGAACGGTCTGTTAGATATCAAATTTACTTTAGAAGAAAACTATTTGACCCACAGTGTTCCAAGTATTTTTTAATTGCCTATTTTTATTATTTGGGAGATTTCACATAACAATCTGGATTTTTGTCTTCTCTTGAAAAATCAGATGATTATGCCGAACAGGTATTTCTGCATGACAACAGTGTTCTTTCAATAGGACATGTCATCTCCTCTTCTTCATAATCCCTCCTTTCCTAACAGAACAGTTTCCCTCATTTACAAGATCTGCCTGGCTTCTGAATTCTGAAGAATTATCAACTTCTGGGCTAGTAAAAGAATAAGGGCCAAGATAGAGTGTGCAATAGGATTCAAGGCATGCAGAAAGCCATGAGCCAAGGAGCCGAGGGGAGCAGGCATAGATACCTGTGTAGACGTCCGAGATCACGTTTTGCTTGGTACCAATATGGCAATATGGGCTTGTAATGGCATACAGAGTCCTTTTTATTTTGAGGCAAGGTCTTTCTTTGTCACCCAGACTGGAGCGCATTGGCCAGAACACAGCTCACTGCAGCCACCACTTCTCGGGCTCCAGTGATTCTCCCGCCTGAGCCCCTCAGGTAACTGAGACTATGGGCACACACCACCATGCCTGGCTAATTTTTGTATTTTTTGTAGTGACAGGATTTTGCCATGCTGCCCAGGCTGATCTCCAACCCCTGAGCTCAAGCAATCCACCCACTTGGCCTCCCAAAGTGTTGGATTACAGGCATAAGCCACCATGTCCAGCCCAGAGTCTATTTTTTGAAAGTGTCCAGAGTGGACTAGAAACTTTAGTATGATGGAATAAAGCAATGAACCAGTGGTCAGGGTCTGAGCTAAATAGCTATATAGTTTTACATGGTCACATGTTTTTACATGACTATATGTTTTTCTAAAATTTGCAAAAGTAGGATAACTTCAGATTTCCCATCTATTAGACATTCCCCAATGTCAGATGGCATTGAAATGGCAGTGGGCATTTTAAGAATCCAGCTAAAGAAAGTTGAGTTGGGAATATGCCACATTTACTGCAATTTGGAAAACCATTTTGGAATGTTCCAGTACAACTAGCTAGAAATTATTGACTGCTAGTTTGGAAACACGTGAAGGGTGCTTTCTTTTATTAACTTTAAATTTAGTTACTAAAGAATTGAGAAAAAATTCTGATTAAAAACAGTAATGGAATATGAAACAAAAGACATACAGGAGAACAGTACAGTCAATGGAGATTATTCTGACACTGAGAGGCAAATGGCAGCAATTTTTTTTTCAGAGCATAACAAAAGCAGTAACTCAAAAAAAAGGAAGAGACAAGGTTATTGGATTGTTGGATACTCCAACCTGTGAAGAAGAGTTGATCACATGGAAAACAATGTAAATTTCTCACTGATTTGACATATGTGTGGTTACTATGTATTGCCTTTTTGACTGCTTTTTGAAAAATAGATGAAGGCCCTTTAAATAATTTTTGCTTGCCAGCTGGCACTGAAGCTTTGCGAATAGAGGACGCTGGAGAGGCATTGCAGGAGGAAACGGGTTTGCTTCCTGGTTGCGATGGGCTTGGATAGGTTCCTGCAGCACACAAGATTTCAGCTTATGCCTTCTCTAGCATCAGACTCCTGCAGTGTATAAGGTTTCTCCAGCACGGGCTCCTGCAGTGCTTGCAGCTTCTCCAGGGCCCAGCCTCTGCAGCACACAGGAGCCTGCAGCTTCCCCTGGCAGTCCCTTAGGCAGTTGTGTGAGAGACCTCTCCATCATCAGCTTTCACCAGCACTCCACAGGGCAGTTTCCTGGCAAGTTCCACTGCTGAGCACCACACCAGCCTCTCTGCATATCTGCAAGTCAATGTCTGTTCTCAGTCCTGGTTGTGGAGGAGGAGGTCTTGGTGGCTCTATCTTAGCCTTGGGGATAGTAGCTGCTCCTGTTATCTGTGATTTCTGTATTTTCTTGGTTCGTTCTCTTTACTTCTTTTTATTAAACTTTATCTATTATCTATCAAATTACTGTGTGATTTTTCTCTCCCATTTGCACGCAGACTGATACAGCATGAAATTCCAATATCTATGAATATAACACAAATTTACTATATATAAATACGAGAATATTGATGACAAACTGGTTAATGGCTGTCGTTAACTTAAAGAGTATTTAAAATTAGCCAAAAAACATACAAATGCCTCAAGAAGTTTACAGCTCATACATGAAAGAAACTTGATAGAGGTTTTTCCAAATTTGACCATTTTTAGGATTTGACAATCCTAAAAATTTATAAAGCCTTACAAATAAGAATTATAAAACTAAAATAAATTTTTCTAAACTATAATAAAAAACAAACTTTGATCCACTATGCTGGAGGAAAGACCAAATTGCCTTTCAATTCTCTTCAATTAGGAAATATTATGAAATTATCACATGAAGATGTGATTGAAGAGTATGCAGTCAAAAAAGGCAGGAAAGAATAATAGAGGTGTGTCAAGCAATATATTAATAATAGTGTTATGATATTTTCTAGATTTTGTAATGTTTATGGTGTTTGTCAGCTTTTTAAAATGTGTAATGTGGCTAGGTGTGTTACAGGAAAGCAGTCGTGATCCAGACCCCAAGAGAAGGTTCTTGGATCTCACACAAGAAAGGATTCAGGGCAAGTCCACAGTGCAAAGCAAAAACAAGTTTATTGAGAGAGTAAAGTGGTCAAAGTACAGCTACTCCATAGACAGAGTAGGGCCTTCCCGAAAGTAAGAGGAGGAACACATCCACCCTTTGTACAATACTTGTTTATATATGGGATAAAAAAAGGTCATGGGGAGATGTGCTGTGCTACAAGGGTTTGTGATAAAGGGTTAATTTTCTTAATTACTGTATTTTGCAAGAATCGATATCATTATCTTTAAATCAAAATTAGGAATGCATCTGTTCTCAAGCTATCAGGATATCTATCGGGTCCCTCCCAAGTCTGTTTAGTAAACATTATCAAGCTGTTCCTTAATCATAAACATCTAGAGGCCAGGAATACCCAACTTTCTGGGAATGCAGCCCAGCAAGTCCTAGCTTCATTTTCCTAGCCCTCACTCAAGATGGAGTCGCTCTGGTTTGAACACCTCTGACAGGTGTGGTGGCTCACATCTGTAATCCCAGTACTTTGGGAGGCTGAGGTGGGAAGATCACTTGAATCCAGGCTGGGCAACGTAGCAAGACCCCAGTCTCTACAAAAGAAAAATTAAAAAAATTAATTTGGCATGATGACACGCACCTGTAGTATCAGCTACTCAGGAGGCTGAGGTGGTAGAATCACTTGAGCCTGGGAATTTGAGACTGCTACAGTGAGCCAGGATTATGCCGCTGTACTCCAGCCTAGGTTACAGAGCAAGGCCGTATCTCAAAAATAAACAAGTAAATAAATAATAAGATTTGCAATGTGTCGTGATTTCTTTTCTCCTTATAGACACTTCTTTGCATATCTAATATTTTATTAATAATTGTGTATTCTTTTTCTTAAAGAAGATCTGCCAGTTGTATAAGTTTGCCCTCAAATCTGGATTGGGCCCAGATTTGGATGGTGACCAGCTAGCTCTCTGGTCCCCATCTTGTACTGAGAGGGTTTGTCTGGATCAGAGAGTCTCCACCAGGCAACTCCCTCCCCGGAGAGGTGTTACTGATAAGGCAGTCTGTGCCTGTGGATGGCATGGAACAGGAGCAAAATGTCAACTCCTGGTTTGGATGAATTCAATTCCCAAATTCTAAGATCCCAATGACATAGTCTCTGCAGAAATGTCCTCACCCAATATGCAGGAGGAAGAAAAAAGTAACCCCCGCCCCCAGATGTTGGGGCAATTCAGCTTCTGCTGGTGTTAAACATAAAGAGCAGGGCTCTGCTGGCTCTGTGTGCCCGCTGATACCATGTTGGGATGACCGACATTCCCCCACCCAGAGGTCCAAACAACATTTAAAAAGTCTCATCCTACACGTTGTTCTGATGCCTGGAATTCAAGACATCAGAAGATGTCATCATCAAAGAGACAAAGCCTTTATTTCTGCAATAAAAAACAAAGCTGAAGATATAGATACCCTCAGGAAATGTAATCCTGAAGTTCACTCCAAAATGACTGCAATTCTTTCCTTTTCTTCACAGTTTTGTGTGAGGAAAGGAAAAGGGGGAATGATTGGAGAGCAATTTCAGAGAGAAGAGAGTTCCTTTTCCATGTCAAAAGGAGCAGTATGGAGACAAACGATTTCCACATTCAAGTTCTGCCTGAAGCCTGGTTGGAAAAGCTGGCTAAAAAACAGGGGAACATTTTTAATAAGAAAAATATACATGAATGTATTCATAGTGGATGGAAATAGCCTTAAATATGTAAAGGAAGAAGGAAAACCATCAGGAAATACTTACTGCCAGCCCTCCAAGAAATATGAGATGGAAAATCACAATGAGCTTACCACAAAGCTGCTCCAACTGGAGGGCGTGACTTTTCATATTTAACAGCATGTCTGGTAATGTTTCAGGGAATCTCATTACTCTTTATTCCTTATTTCTCCTCATGGGGAGATAAATTTGGCTGCATTTTCTTTTTTGGAAATGCACTGTTTTAGTTTTGCTTTTGTCTTTTTTGAGAAAATACATATATTGTAACATTTGCCCCCTTTATATTTGACAAACATTTTTACATGGATGATAGATCTCTATGAGAAAATGTCTAATGCTGAGATATCCATTAAATATCTTTCATTTCTATAATTATAGGAAGAGTCCAAGTTATGATATGTGTCTCTCCTGTTGAAACTGTCCTTTTTGGGAGGAAGTTGCACGTACGTAATAAAGACAGAGGATCAATACTTTTATAACAAAGTTTTGTCTGTAAGCATCATTTTACAACTAGAAAGCACTGCGGTGATCATCTATCTACTTTAAGCTTAAGGAAATAGAGGCCCACAAAAGTTAAAATATTTAATATTTGACCATTGGTACGAAAGCTGAAACTAGAATTTAAATTATTTTTTCTTCATACTGGAGAGTCTCATAGCATGAGTACTTCAGCAGGGGGCCCTCTCAAGTAAAGTGGCCTATAGATATTGGCTAATTGCAGGAAGATCAGAAGGCTGAGTTTTTTGTCTTAGGTCACTGCAACATAGTCCAAAAAATAATACTGACTATCTGGTGTCACATGTTCTTTTTTCTTTCTTTCTTTCTTTATTTTTGTTGTTGTTGTAGCTGAGACAGGGTCTTGCTCTGTCACCTAGGCTGGAATGTAGTGGCGCGATCATGGTGCAGTGCAGCCTCAACCACCTGGACTCAGGTGACCCTCCTACCTTAGCCTCCCAGGTAGCTGGGACTAGAGGCATGCACTGCCATGCCTGGCTAATTTTTTGTATTTTTTGTAGAGACATGGTTTTGTCATGTTGCGCAGGCTAGTCTCAGGCTCTTGGGCTCAAGCAATTCACCTGCCTCATCCTCCCAAAGTGCTGGGATGACAGGCATGACCTACCACCTCTGGCCTTTTCTTCTTTTTAAAAACAATGTTTTTAACTTTTATTTTGATACAAGGGTTACATGTGCAGGTTTGTTATATGGGTATATTGCATGATGGTGAGGTTTGGAGTATGGATCCCTTTACCCAGATAGACAGCATAGTACCCAATAAGTAGTTTTTTCCACCCCTTCCCTTCCTTCCTCTGTCCCCACCTACTAGTTTGCAGTGTCTACTATTCCTTTCCTTGTGTGCACATGTGCTCAGTGTTTAGCTCCCACTTATTAGTGAGAGCATGTGGTATTTGGTTTTGTTTTTGTGTTCATCCACTAAGACTTATGGCCTCCAGTGGCATACATGAAAAGAATGAAATTGTGTCCACCTGCAAAGGACACAATTTCATTCTTTTTTTGGGTATGTAGTGTTCCACGGTGTATATGTACCACAGTTTCTTTATCCGATCCACTGTTGACGGGTACTTAAGTTGATTTCATGGCTTTGCTACTGTGAATAGTGCTACAATGAACATACAAGTGCACATGTCTTTTTGGTGAAACAATTTGTTTTCTTTTGGGTATATACTCGTTAATGGGATTACTGGGTTGAATGGTAGCTGTTTTTTTAAGTCTTTTGTGAAATCTCCAAACTGCTTTCCTGATGTCACATTTTCTTCTTTTACTAAGCCACATAATGTGCCCAATTATTTTTGAGGTCTTCATTTTATCTTCAGTGAACTCTCGAATGTCTTTTTTTTTTTTTTTTAAGTTCTATACCCTAGAATCTAGAAAGTGGGATTAGCATGGAAAACCAGATTACAGGAACAGTTGAAATTGTGGGCTGAAAGCATTCTTATTTCAGAATGTCTCTGGATCATAGTTTCTGTCTGTATTACATCAGCAATGACAATGTTTTGATTAACTTAGGAAAGGTTGAGTTTTTCTTTTTTTTTTTTGGCTCACTGCAAGCTCCGCCTCCCCGGTTCACGCCATTCTCCTGCCTCAGCCTCCCGAGTAGCTGGGACTACAGGCGCCTGCCACCACGCCCGGCTAATTTTTTGTATTTTTAGTAGAGATGGGGTTTCACCGTGTTAGCCAGGATGGTCTCAATCTCCTGACCTTGCGATCTGCCTGCCTTGGCCTCCCAAAGTGCTGGGATTACAAGCGTGAGCCACCGTGCCCGGTCAAGGTTGAGTTTTTCAAAGTTCTTTCTCAGGAGCATGATTTGATTGGCTACAGTAAGTAGTTGTGGGTGATGCTCAAAGGCCTTCTTCATATACTATCTAGGCCCAGGTGGGTATACAGGTTGTGGCCTGCACAAGGGCACCAGGCCTGGCAGGATGGAAGTGGAGGCTGAGGTAGAGCCCATGCTCTGGTCATCAAGCTCTATACCCTGAAAGGGGTTGCAACAGCTAAAAGAAAGGGATGCCAAAGCCTCTCCATAGTCCTGCATTTGACTTCACTTTGGTACCAGCATGATTTGTGTAGACTCTTGTGTAGGATTAACTAGTTTAAGAAGCAGACCACCACAGTGAAGAAAAAGACATCAAAGGAACTAAGAAACATATTGAATCACAATATGTATGCCCTGGCAAACATAACTCCCTCCAAATGCCTCTTTGTATATTTATTCTTTATTGGTTCAAATCAGACATCAAAGAGTTCATTTAGGGCAGTGACCACATTCACATAATGAGAGTGGAAAAATATTTCAATCAAAAATCAGGTCTTGATTATGGAAATCATACAGGAGTGAAATATTATGAATATAATGAATATTGGACGACTTTCAATTCTAGGTTTACATGACACCAGATAATTCATGCTGGAAAGAAAAGAGAAGGAATTCTCTAGATGTGGTAAGTCCTTCGGCTGCTGGTCAAACACCTTTCATCACCAGAGAGCACATACCCAGTTAAATATGTAGTGCAATCAATGTAGAAATATGAGGATTTTATAGAATGGAAGATCCCCATTTGATTCAAGATCCTTAGTAGATTTTTAGCTTATTAAGAACAAATTCCATGTTTTTCTAATTCCATTTTGATTTTACTTGACGAAATATCACTCAACAAGGGTTATTAGTTGAAGCGTTGAAGACATATGAGAAGCCTCCTGCCCCTCAGAGATTTTTGTTTTTCCTAAATGTCTGTTGCCCAAGGCACAATCCCTTGTCTTTTCTTATGTTGTTTTCTATGCCAAGAAATCTTTCTCCATCTCTTCAACTTAACACTCTAAAATGTCAGTTTCTTTGTCCAGCTGTCTTTGACTTTTCTAAGATGAGTTAGTCACCGTCTCCAGCCCTACCTTCATACTTTATTCATAAACGTACTACAATTCCTGGCATTATTATGGTTGGTTTATGGCTTGCTATGCCAGTGGATTGTGAATTTTCATTGTTGTTTTAGTTGTTGGATGAATGGATATCTTCGCAGTGCTAAGAGAAAATGCTTTTATGTAGTTTGATGTTCTCAGAAACATCTGTAGCCAGAATTAAAAAAGAGAAGAGAGTTTAAATCAGTATTTTTTTAAATTGTGCTCATACTATAATAAAAAGCACAACTGAGAAAGAATGAGACACAGTCCTTTTCCCTAAAAGTAGTAAAAACATGCTGGGTGTGGTGGTTCACACCTGTAATCCCAGTGACACAAGAGGCTGAGGTGAGAGGATCACTTGGGCCCAGGAGTTGGAAGCTGCAGGGAACCAGGACTGCATCACTACTCTCCAGCCTAGGTAACACAGCAAAACCCCCAATCTAAAAAAATAAAAGTAGTAACAACAGTCTAGTGGGGGAGATAAGGCATGTAAATACACGACCACTGGGTGAGGCAGAAAAAGTGTACTGAGTGTGTAACGCCAAAGTTTCTTTTGTTTGTTTGTTTTTTGTTTTTTGTTTTTGAGATGGAGTCTCGCTCTGTTGCCCAGGCTGGAGTGCAGTGGTGCGATCTCGGCTCACTGCAAGCTCCACCTTCTGGGTTCACACCATTCACCTGCCTCAGCCTCCCGAGTAGCTGGGACTGCAGGCGCCTGCCACCACGCCCGGCTAATTTTTTTTTTGTATTTTTTAGTAGAGACGGGGTTTCACCGTGTTAGCCAGGATGGTCTCGATTTCCTGACCTCGTGATCCACCTGCCTCGGCCTCCCAAAGTGCTTGGATTACAGGCGTGAGCCACCGCGCCCGGCAACGCCAAAGGTTCTTGCTTTAGCCACACCAAAGAATTGGTGTGGCGGCTGCCTGCGGTGAATGATGGAGACACTGACCAAGAGAAAAAAAGCTGCAGGCTTTATTGAGCAGAGTGACAGCACAAAGCTTCCACAGCATGGAAGGGGTCCCCAGCGGGTAGCCAGAGTTAGATTATGCAGTTGCCTTTTAAACTCTTTAAGGCAGGAAATACGTGCAGAGGGAAGATGTACCAGAGCAAGAAACAAAGGCAGTAAATTATTTTGTGACATGTCTTAGATTTTGAGGAAAATCGGAATTGTAACTTAGGTTTTATCTACTTTATGACCTTGCAGTGGCATGGCAAAGGAGACAGGAATTTACAGGACTTTACAAAGTATGTTTACAAGGAATTGGAATTGGGAGCATAGATGAGGTCCACTGGTCACAGAAAAATGGGCAGTTAACATTCCTTTTAGTTTTAGGGGAGGGGGAAGGGAGACAGGGAGAGAGGACACAGGGAAGCTTATAGCAAAATTTTCACTGTTTATAGCTTTCTTGGGGAAGAAAACACATGCACAAATCCTGGTGTTAGGAATATTTTAAGCGTATGTTTTCAATATTATTCATCCAGGACAGAAGGAAGTCCTGATGCAGGAAATGAGTGAGTTTCACAACTTTCTGAGCCCCTACTGGACCCAGGAAGCCCAGCTGGTCCCTCCTCTCAGTCCTCCCTCTAGACAGGACACCCCAACTGCTGTTGGGAACTGGGCAGTGGTCATTCTGGCTACTTTTTGCTGGTTAGGGGCAAAGAAAGGGCCCTGCAGTTGTGGTATCCTCCAGAGGGGAATTTTTTGGCTAGTCGAGGGACCAGCAGGTTGATCCAGGAGTCCTTGATAGAAGCCGTGAGTTGAGCTCATTTGAGGTTCCATTTGTAAGACCATTTGTAGCTTGATGGCCTGGAACCTGGAGGAAACAAATTTGACAAGGAGGTTAAAAATGCAAGGCCCAAAGGCGAGTAATAGTAGGATGGCTGTCACAGGGCCTAGAAAGGGGAGGAGCCAAGGTATCCATTGGTTAAACATATTCCAGGGTCCTGAGTGTTCAAGCTCTTTTCTCTTACTTTTTATCCGTTCTTTTATTTTTTTTTTTGACCTTTTTGGTAATGATTTCTGACTGGTTAACGAAATAGCAACATTCTTTTCCTAAGAAGAAGCAGGTTCCTCCTCTTTCAGCTATTAATAGGTTTAGGGCTCTTCGGTTTTGAAGGACTACCGCAGCTAGAGAATTAAGCTGGCTTTGTAGGGTCACTAGGGAGTCAGAATGCCAGGGAATGCAAAAGAAGGCATCTTTGAAGTCTAGAACAGAACCATTCTGCTTTCTCTGGTATTTGAGAGAGCAGTGTATAGGGGTTGGGTACAGCAGGTTATAAAGGAATTACTGCCTTATTGACGATTCTGAGGTCTTGCACTAGTCTCCACTGATCATTTGGTTTTTGTATTCCTAGGATTGGGGTGTTGCAAAGACTGCTATATTTTCTTACTAAGCCTTGAGCTTTTAAATGTCTAACAATATCCTGTAATCCTTTGTGAGCTTTAGGCCTTAAGGGATGTTGCCTTTGATAAGGAAAAGTGGTGGGGTCTTTTAGCCTGATTTGAACTGGATGGGCATTCTTTGCCTTTCCAAATTGTCCTTCCAAGGGCTAGACTTTAGAGTTGATTCCTTTTTCAAGTAGGGAACAACAAATGGGTAAGTTGTTCCCCATATTCAAGTAGATAATAGCCCCAGCGTTGGCTAATATGTCCCTCCCTAATAAGGGTGTGGGACTTTTGGGCACAACAAGAAAGGCATGTGAAAAGAGCAAAGTCTCCCAATTGCAGTGGAGGAGGTGAGAGAAATACCTGGTTACAGGCTTTCCTAAGATTCCTCAGGTAGTAACAGACTTTGAGGGCAGTTGTTCGAGGCAGGAGATTAAAACTGAGAAGGCCGTGCCAGTGTCCAGGAGGAAGTCCACTTCCTGGCCCTCAATGGTCAAACTTACCCAGGGCTCTGTGAGGGTGATGGCATGAGTTGGCGCTTGCCCTGGGCACCCTCGGTCCTGTTGCTGAATCATCTGGTTGGGCACTTCTGGCCCAGAGGGCCTTTGTTCTCTGGGGCAGTGTGCCTTCCAGTGATTGCCTTGGCATATTGGACATGGGCGAGCGGGCGGTTTGTTTCTGGTTGGACAATTTTTCTTAAAGTGTCCTTGCAAACTGCACTTATAACAAGCCCTACTAGGCAATTGGCCTGCTCCTCTCTTGGTTCCCTCTTAGCCACCAAGGTTTGCCTGTATGAGGGCCATGACTAAGGCTGCAGCCCTTTTTTTTATCTCGCTTTTCCCTTTTGGCCAGTTCTTCTTGGTCCCTGTTACAGAACACCGAGGTTGCCAGATTTAATAATGTTTCCAAATTTTGTTCTGGGCCTAAGGCAGACTTCTGGAGTTTTCTCCTAATGTCAGCCACTGATTGGGTGATAAATTTATCCTTTAAAATGAGTTGGCCTTCTACAGAATCTGGAGTTAGGGAGGTGTGCTTTCTTAGGGCCTCCCTTAGCCTTTCTATAAAAGCAGAGGGGTTTTCCTCTTTTCCCTGGGTAATTGTGGATAGCATTGAGTAGCTCATAGGCTTTTTCCTAGTCTTCCTCAACTCATCTAAAAGGCAAGTTAGCAAATGCCTGCGGCTCCAATCTCCATGATCTGAGTCAGTATCTTAATGACGGTCTACAGTGGGGACTGCCTGTTGCCCTGTGGGGAATTTTTCCCTCTCCTCCAGGGCCATTCGATCGTTTACCTGGCTAAGGTACCACAGATCCCCAAATTGCCGGGCTGCTGCTAAAGCTACTTCTTTTTCAGTAGGACTTAAGGTCTGATCAAGAAGTAACATGATATCTCTCTATGTTAGATTAAAGGACTGCCCCAATGCCTGCAGGACATCTATATAGTTATCAGGATCATCTGAGAATTTCCCTAAATCTGCCTTTATTTGTTTTAAATCTGAGAGTGAGAAGGGGGCATGCACATGAATGGGCCCAAATTCTCCTTCTACTGCTTGTAAGGGACATAGTTTGGGTGCCTGGCTCACGGAGTTTACGTTCTCTTTCCGGTGTGCCTTTAACACTTCAGTGGGGCCGGATGGAGGAGAGTCATTTGGGGAGGAGAGTGGGGCAGAGGGAAGAGGCCCTGAGTATGGAGGCAACTATGGGCCTCTGTCATTTGGGCAAAGCTTGCAGGCTTGGCACAGGGCAGTATTGTCATGAAGGGCAAAGAAAGCCTGTGCATAAAGGACTTTACTCCATTTACCTTTCCGTTTACAGAAAAGATCTAGTTGTAGAAGGGTGTTATAATTAATACTTTCCTCAGAGGGCCAAGTTTCTCCATTTTGTAAGGAATACTGTGGCCAGGCAGTGGTACAGAAGAAAATCAGCTGCTTTTTTTTTAAGGTTTCAGGGTCGAATTTGTCCCAGTTATTCAGGATACATCTTAAGAGAGTGTCTGGTTTTGAAGGTGTGGAGCCCGTCTGGAATTTTAAACACAGGGATGCCTGCACCCCTGGTTAGTCCTGGGACCTGTCTTCCCTTAGGGCATCCCCCAAGGGTCAGGTCCAATTGTGCTCATAGCTCATGGCTGCTTTTCCTGAGCCCTCCATCTGCCAGATTTAACCATGCTTACCGGTGGGATGGAAACTTCCCTTGCCCCTGCCGTGTGCCCATTGACCACTAAATGGGGCACAAGGACCATTGGATTCATTGTGGTCCTTTTGCCAACATGTTCTACCTGTTCCAGGGTGGCAAGGCCTGGGTCAGGGGCACCACTGATGCTTGCATGCTAAGGCCCAATTTACATGGGCCTGGCCATAAAACAGTCCTTTAAGGAGAAATCTCTGAATTAGCGACAGGAGGCTTAGTAAGCTTAAAGGGGGTGGTGCATGTCCTCTAGGCCAGGGCCGAGAGAACAGCTGCTGTACTCTAGCCTTCTGTCCCCACTTGCCATCAAAGGAGTAAGCTCCTCTCTCAAGGCAGTACCAGTATCCTGTGACCCAACTGACTATATTTTCTTTCATTCAGTACCAATTATTGAATGGTTGAAATAACAATTCAACGGCTCTAAGAGCTGTACCCATGCACCACAGATTGTAATTGAGAGGCCCCAAGGAGGGGGAAAGTCTATTTGGGGAGTAGTGGAGGAAATGCCCTAAGGCTTCTATTATCCACACAAAAATTACAGACCTGTCTTTAAATTGTCCTGATAGAGGGGCCCATACACTATGGTGGGGAACTGGCCCTTTAAAATAGCCATCAAATGGTGACACTTGCCTAAACCCTGAAGGGCACCATGAACGGGGATCTTCTGGGCACCACCCCAAGAATTTAAGACTTTTAAATAGGGAATTTTGATCCTGTCTAGTGGGAATAACCTTGCTTGCGAGATGAGGAAAGAAGTCTAGTGGGCGGACATTAGGACCCAGGAGGCAGGGGTCAGAAGATGTGGCTGTCTCACACTCAGTAACCCATGCAGGGGGAGCCTCTGGCAGGGCCATGGTCTCAACCAGGAAATCTGGGAAACTAGAACGTTTGCTGAGCACTCCTGGGTGTACTTTGGGACCACCATGGAAAGTGAAAGAGTTAGAACTGGGTCTAGGCTAACCAACACTCCCAACCCTGAAGGGTTGGGGTTTGTTAGAGAGTCCTTTTCCAGACAGCCTGACACCTGTGTCTTTAGTCTGGTGGCCACACTAATCGCCTTTAAGTGGCCGACAGGTGCCCAGTTTTTAGCCTCATAATTCTAAGGAAGGACAGGACAGAAAAGCAAGCGAAAGAGGTCCAATCGTACTCACCGCATGACAATCTACATGCCTTTCCTGGATCTCCTGGCTGGCTTGCCAAAATGTAACATCAAAGGTTCTTGCCTTAGCCACGCCAAAGAATTGGTGTGGCAGCTGGCCCCAGCGAGAGATGGAAACACGGACCAAGAGAAAAAAAGCTGTAAGCTTTATTGAGCAGAGTGACAGTACAAAGCTTCCACAGTGTGGAAGGGGTCCCGAGCGGGTAGCCAGAGTTAGATTATGCAGTTGCCTTTTAAACTCTTTAAGGCAGGAAATATGTGCAGAGGGAAGATGTTACCAGAGCAAGAAACAAAGGCAGTAAATTATTTTGTGACATGTCTTAGATTTTGAGGAAAATTGGAATTGTAACTTAGGTTTTATCTACTTTATGACCTTGCAGTGGCATGGCGAAGGAGACAGGAATTTACAGGACTTTACAAAGTATGTTTACAAGGAATTGGAATTGGGAGCATAGATGAGGTCCACTGGTCACAGAAAAATGGGCAGTTAACATTCCTTTTAGTTTTAGGGGAGGGGGAAGGAAGACAGGGAGAGAGGACACAGAGAAGCTTATAGCAAAATTTTCACTGTTTATAGCTTTCTTGGGGAAGAAAACACATGCACAAATCCTGGTGTTAGGAATATTTTAAGCATATATTTTCAATATTGTTCATCCAGGACCGAAGGAAGTCCTGATGCAGGAAATGAGTGAGTTTCACAACTTTCTGAGCCCCTACTGGACCCAGGAAGCCCAGCTGGCCCCTCCTCTCAAGTGTGTCAAGGGAAATACAAGTGAAGTGCTATGGAAGAGCAGAAGGGAAGACCTTACGTCCTGCTTTGAGTTGGGAGTAGGGGCGTCAAAGAGAAGATATTGGCCTTTTGTCAATATTTGGCAGCATGGTTGGATGGTAGTGTTCTGGGTCTCATTCCTGGAGGCCCAGCTTACAGCCTGCTCTTGCAACCCTTTCGATAAATTCATAAGCACTCAGATTCTCTGAATAAGATCTCTTTTAAATTAAATAATGAGAGTATTTTATGGCTCCTGTGACTGACCAAGGCCCACCAGCCCGGAACCATCCAGCCTTAGCCACTCTCTTACTGTCTCTTTCACTGACTCTGCTTAAGCTACATGTCACTTTTGCATTTTTGTTCTTCCCTGAACACACTAAGCTTGCCTTACTTAGGGCTCTGGGACCTGCTGTTCTTATCCTTGTGGATGCATGGCATGACTCATCCACTTGTTTTTCATGTCTCTGCTCAAATATCACTTCTTCATGGAGATCTTCTCTGACTACCTATCTAGAATATCACTCCCTGTCAGCTTGTCCCTTTACCTTCCTTTATTTTTCTTCATTATACCTATTATCTATCATAATTTATATGTGGTTAAAGCCTGTCTGCCCCTGTTGAACAATAAGCTTTTTGCTAATTGCTCTATTCTCAGAGGGTCAGACAATTCTTGGTATACAATAGGTGTTTCATAAATATTCTTTGAATGAATTCCCATTTTACAGAAGAGGAGACCTGAGGCAAAGAATGATTAAGTGACTTATCCAGGTTTACACAGTGAGTGGCAGAGCTGGAGTCTGAATTCAGGTGTTCTGACATGGGAGCATTTGTTCTTCTGCAGGACACTGCATTGCTTCCCCAGCATAGCCAGCCTTTCTTCAAGCCTGTGTGTACCCCATCTGAAGAAAAACTGGTACTGCTGTTAGAAAAAGAAAAGAAAGAAACATGCTTAAGCATTTGCCTGTCCAAGAGAGGGATGTCCTGACCCACAAACACAACTGCCTGCCCGTGGGACAGCAGACCCCTGTGGTGGAGACAGGTGGCAGAACAACAACAACAAAAAAAGACGTGGCTCAGCACCCTGCCTGTGAGATCCTGCAAGTAACTCCACCCACTCAGCCTGATTCTAAAACCATTCGTCCCGCTGCTTCCCAACCTGCAAATATACGCAATGCTCTCAAAATTACCCCCTCTCTACTCTACACCTGGATATTATCGAGACAGTCGTGGGATTTTTAAGTCCCACAGGGGCTAGTTTTTACTCTTGTTCCATTTTCCTCATTCTTTTTTTTTCCTTTTTCTCCCTTTCTTTCTGTTTCTTTTTTTTCTTTTCTCTTCTCTCCTTACAGTTTAACAAACAAATCCATTCAATGATAATTTTACACATTTAAACATATTAACTTAAATACAGAAATAACAGAAAGTGTTAACTTGTTAATAGTTCCGCTTTAGGCCACCAGAGAGGGAGGTTGATGGCTTTGTGTCATGGGGCCCTTTTGTCACCAGCCTAGGGTTAGGGTCTCTGTCATTTTCTCTCATGCTGTGCTGTGTTGTAGCTCCCTGTGAGTCTCCATGGTGTAGTGAAATGAGCAAGGCTGTGCTGTAAGACAAGTCTGGGCTCAAGTGCTGGCCTACCTCTTATTGGGGTGTCCTTTACCAGCTTTCTTACCTTTCTCAGCCTCTGATCAAAGCTCACTGCAGCCTCAACCTTCTGGGGACAAGCGAGCCTCCCGCCTCAGCCTCCCAAAGTGCTAGGACTACAGGCATAAGCGACTATGCCTGGCCCCAGCCTGTTTTCTTATCTGTAAAATTGGAACAACAACAAAAAAGTATTCTTTGTAGAGTTGTGTGAGAATTAGAGATAATGTATGTAAAAAATCTGGCACCAGTAATGAAACACAGTAAAACTACAAAAGGAAAGCAAGTTTTTCCTCTGTTTTCCCTACATTAAAACATAATAACATTAAATGATTATTCTGACTGTATGTGGAATCAATTTGCACAGTTCATTTTCTGTACATATATCCTACCTATTAGAGATTGAACTGCTTTTTTTTTTTTTCCTAGACGGAGTCTCGTTCTGTTGCCCAGGCTAGAGTGCAGTGGTGCGATCTCAGCTCACTGCGACCTCCGCTGTCCAGGTTCAAGAGATTCTGCTGCCTCAGCCTCTTGAGTAGCTGGGATTACAGGCACGCGCCACCGCACCCGGCTGATTTTTGTATTTTCAGTAGAGACAGGGTTTCACCATGTTGGTCATGCTGGTCTAAAAACTCCTGACCTCCTGATCCACCTGCCTCGGCCTCCCAAAGGGCTGGGATTACAGGCATGAGCCACCGCACCTGGCCTGAACTACTTTAAAAAATCTTTGTTCAAGTACCTGTTGCAAGATATTTTCATTCAAATGTGATATAAATTAACACTCTATTTTGTTCTATATCTAAAAGTTTTCTAAAAGCTAAGACTTTTATAAAGATAAAATAGATCTTTTGTCTGAATTTAAATTTAATCACATAATACGGTGCTATTATAGTCCATTTATATTTAGACTGATATGTCTTCTCCAATATGGAAGGCAAATTGTATAAGGAGCTATCCTATTCTAATTATATGACTTCAGTGTCTTCTATAACAATTTTTAGTTGTTAACACTCAGAACTTACTAGGGTGCAGGGAAATGGGTGCTCTTAAACATTCTAATGGAAGTTAAATTGAAGCAGTCTTCTTGAGAGCTACTTGGCTTACAGAGTTCTTTAAAAGTTCACACCCTTGATTCCAATAATTCCACTTATACGAATCTGTTCTAAGAAAATAAGGTGTACGTAAGCTATTATTGAATAAGGATGTTTACCAAAACATCACTTTAAAATAGACAAAAATAGTAAACCTCCTGAATGCTCAACAATAGAAGAATGATTAAGATAAATTATTAGCTCATGAAAAATCATTTTGGGCTTAATGGCACTGGAATATTTTGGGATATAATTATAATTTTAAAAAGCAGAAAAATGTGTAATAATATAATATATAACAAAATATAAAACAATATATAACAATATAAGCATATAATACATATAAAGTAGTATAAAAATAATTAATATGCTGCAATCCCAGTTTTGTGAAGGAAACCCTTTATTTATAGATGCATAGAAAAAAGAATGAAAGGTCGGGCATGGTGGCTCACACCTGTAATCTCAGCACTTTGGGAGGTGGAGGCGGGCAAATTGCCTGAGCCCAGGATACATGGCAAAACCCTGTCTCTACAAAAAATACTAAAGTTAACCAGGAGTGGTGGCACATGCCTATAGCCCCAGCTACTCGAGAGGCTGAGGTGGGTGGATCACCAGGAAATCAAGGCTGCAGTAAGCCAAGATTTCTTCACTGCACTGCAGCCAGGGCATCAGGTGAGACCCTATCTCAAAAAAAAAAAAAAAAAAAAAAAAAAAAGACAAGTTATATAGGAAAATGTTAATGTTGAGGGCAGTAGGAATTTTATTTTCTCTCTGCAATTTTCTGTATTTTCTGTATTTTGTACTATGATGAAAATATGTTATTTTGATAACCAAGAAAATCATTATAAAACAAGGAAAATAAATTTAAGGGATTTAATTTCACCCTTAACTGTAGACTTCAAAGCACCAATCAGCAGGTTGGAGCACCCCACAAGCAAATGGTAAGCTATATGTAAGTCCCACACTCACTGTAGGTGCTTCCAGTCACATCTTTCTGGTGCCTAACCCTAACCAGTTCCTGCTGCTACCAAGTGTGAGGCAAGATGAGAAAGGCAGGAGTGCCCATGGAGTGAGTGCCAGCCTCTTCCAGTCTCGGTGCCCAAGAACTATCCCTCACCATGCACACTCCGCTGAATGGTCTGCTTTCAAATTTTCACTCACTCTTTCCTTACACTTTCCACTTCCCTGGGAGGCACTAGTGTCAGGCAACTGTACTAGGCACTGGAAATATGCAGATATATGTTTTGCCTTCCTGGACTTCTGGCGGGAAAAAGAGAAGGAACAATAAACCAACATGCCAGCTGCCACAAAGAGCTGCAAGGGCACAGACACCTTAGCCCAGACTGATTACCAGGACAGGCTTCTTGGAGGAGTTGATGTGTATTCCATAATTATTCCAAATACACACATATCTGTGACCCCTGTGGTGCCACAACTTAGCTTCAAAATTCTTTTACTTGTTCTTAGTCAATTCCATCTCCCATTCTGCTCAGGGAGTTCCAAACCTCCCCCACTTTCCTCACCTAGCTCACAACCTCCTCCCCTCAGCAGCCAAGCTCACCCTTCCAGAAAAACTTGCGTCTTCTTTTTTGTGTGCCAATCAGAATGACATAATTGCCATTTTTCCCTTCACTACCAGGAAACTCAGTGTCAAAATTAGAGCTCCATTGCTATTTTATCCCAGATTCTCTGGAATAAAATCTCTCCTAGAAGATTTGCAATTTTTAACAAAGATAACACAATTTCATTATCAAGACTAGGGCCATCATATATCAACTACTTCAACTCTTTCCTAACCCTACTTTTCTATTTCTGTACCTTCTTTCCTTGCTTCCTACCCTCCGGTCTCAGAGGAATTAACTCACTTATTTATTTATTTATTTTTGATATGGAGTCTTGCTCTGTCGCCCAGGATGGAGGGCAATGGTGCGATCTCAGCTCACTGCAATCTCCGATTCCTGGGTTCAAGGGATTCTCCTGGCTCAGCCTCCTGAGTAACTGGGATTACAGGTGCCTGCCACCATGCCTGGCTAATTTTTATATTTTTTTTTAGCAGAGACGGGGTTTCACCATGTTGGCCAGGCTGGTCTCGAACTCCTGACCTCAAGTGATCCACTTGCCTCAGCCTCCCAAAGTGATGGGATTACAGGCATGAGTCACCACGCCTGGCCAGAATTAACTCAAATTTGTAAGTACCACAGGTGACCTCCAATGGAGTTTCTTGGCTTCACTTCCTTGCCTATCTATAACCTTGCTATTTGCATAATTATTGTCTATAAACATGTGAATAACTCTGTCTAGTGGGCAGACAACCATTCTCTTCCCCACCCTAACCATTTCCATGGAAAAAGCCAGTTTTGCAGTCGTTTATTAAATTCCTTTCAACATTCCTTTACAATATATAAATGTATGGTTCTCTGATTTCAAATCCGTTGCACCATCTTTGCAATTCCCTCACTAAATAATATACAATAATAATCTTTAACATGTCTTCTCTTTATTTCTATGAGAGTTATGATTTTCCTTTTTAAAAAATTATTCTTGGCAGTGTGCAGTGGCTCATGCCTCTAATCCCAGCACTTTGGGAGGCCGAGGCAGGCAGATCACCTGAGGTCAGGAGTTCGAGACCAGCCTGGCCAACATGGTGAAACCCCGTCTCTACTAAAGAATACAAAAGTTAGCCAGGTGTGGTGGCGGGCGCCTGTAATTCCAGCTACTCGGGAGGCTGAGGTAGGAGAATCATTTGAACCTGGGAGGCGGATGTTGCAGTGGGCCAAAATCGTGCCGCTGGAATCCAGCCTGGGTGACAGAGCAAGACTTTGTCTCAAAAAATAAATAAATAAATAAACACAAAATAAAAAATTATTCTGACACTTAGATAAGCTTTTGGAAGATGAAGTCTATATTTTCTAGTTCCACTTTCTCACTTTCTATTTCAATTTTTAGTTACCCACTGAAATCTATCTGTGCAGCCCATTCCCTGCAAACAAACCTCAATAGTGTACTGAAACCATTCTGGAAAGGGTCAAAAATAGCAAATACTTCTCTGTTTTATCTTTCTGTCATTTGCTGCATTTGGTACTATAAAATCTGAGTAATATACCAGCAGGAGAGACAAAGACTATCTCTCATGGCCTCATTTGTGCAACCAAAATTATTCCAGCCACAGATGTTTCTGACCTGTTCCTGTTTCAGTGTTTTACGTGAATTCTTTCTTTTTGCTTTTTTTCTAAATCCTGGGGGAGGAAGCTGAAATTAAACAGTGCAGATGTCTGTGTAATCACAACCATCTCTCTCTTTCTAAAGTTATAAAAGTGCCTCATCCTGATAGGGAGAACTTCCCAGTTATGCAGCTGAACAACTTGAAGCTTTGTATTTTCTAAAAATAATACGGTCTTTTCCCATAAAATCTTCCAACATTGTCCTTTATTAAAAACAAACAGACAAAATACTTCCTTTAGGTTTTTTTTTTTTTTTCTTTTGGATGCAGTCTTGCTCTGTCACCCAGGCTGGAGTGCAATGGTGTGATCTTGGCTCACTGCAACCTCCGTCTCCCGCGTTTGAATGATTCTTCTGCCTCAGCCTCCTGAGTGGCTGGGATTACAGGCGTGCACCACCATGCCTGCCTAATTTTTGTATCTTTAGTAGAGACGGGGTTTTACCACATTGGCCAGGCTGGTCTCGAACTCTTGACCTCAGGTGATCTGACTGCCTCATCCTCCCAAGGTCTCAAATCTCTTCCCTATCTGTACACACTCTTAGAGGATTTTATCTCATCTCAAGACTTTAAATCTGGGCCCTATACTGAAGACTCCTAATTGCATATTCCAGCTCAGACCACTCTTGGAACTCCAGATTTGCGTGACTGATTACTACTTAATATCTCCTTGGACATCTAAAACCACCTCAAACTCAAGATGTCTAAAATTGAGCTCCTGATCTTCTCCCACCACCTCCTAAACTTCATTCCTTCTGCAGATTTACCCATCTTAGCAAAAGGCAGCTTCCTTCATCTTTCTGTTTGCTCAGGTCAAAAGCTCTAGTCATCCTTCCTCCCCACCCCACCCCCTTCTCTTACTCATTATGTCCCATCCCTCAGCAAATTCTGTTGGCACTACTTCAAAATGTGTCCAGACTCCACTATTCTCACCACTGCCACTACCACCACTCTGTTTCAAGCTGCCATTGTCTCTTGCTTGGATTGTGGCATCTTACGTGATTTCTTTACTTTTTACCCTTAACCTGAACTATGTATTCTTAACATAGCAGCCAGAACAATTTTTATAGAACACAAGTCAGATTGTGTCCCTCTTTTGCTCAAAACCCTCCAACGACTACCCACCTCTTGCACAGTTAAAGCCGGAGTCCCCAGAATGGCTTTAAGACGCTACAGAATCTGCCTCTATTTTCTGGCAGGGATCTGGACCTTATCTGCTACTTCTACTTCTTTACCATTCCAGATCAGGGACTCAGTTTTGGTCATGTTGAGTTTGATGTGCCTTTCAGATTTCCAAGGGCCTCCTTGCTCTTCCTTTAATACACTAAGCATGCTCTCACCTGGAGGTTTTTGTACTCCTGATCTCTCTACATGAAAGGTCATTTGCCTGGGTATCTGCAGGGCTTGCTTTCTTCCCTTCTTTCAGGCTTTTGTTCAAATATCACTTTCTCAGTGAAACCTGCCCTCACTACCTTGTATAAAATCACAACTGGCCCCCAGCCCTACACTCTGGCCCTCACTATCCGATTCTCTGCTGCTCATTTCTCCATAGCACTTGTCATTGCCTAACATCCTATGCATTTTACTTTTGTTTATTGCCTTTCTCCACAGAGAAGGCTATCTAAGCTGCAGAGTTGACCATATTCCTCCTCATTGAAAGGCAGCACAATGTCATGTTCATGATCCCAGGTTATGGAGTCTGACGGCCTGGGTCTGAGCCCTGGTTCCATCACTTAACCTTTCCCTGCCTTTTAAAGTATAAATATAAAATAAGAATAAGTAAAATGAAGATAATAAAAGAATCTTTCTCATAGCCTTGAAGTAAGGACAAAATATCACAGTGCGTTTGAAGTGCTTAGAACAGTGCCTGACACATAGAAAGTGCTCAGTAACTGTTACCTATTGTTGTATGTACTGGGTACTGGGGTCTCTGTTCAAGACTCCCTCATCAAGCTTATTCCCCTATCCCAACTGCTGAGAATATTAGCATTCCACCCTGGGAACTGCCCTTAGCATCAAATAACCACTTCAGAGAACAACTTTGCTTAAGCTCCAGTCCCTCTCAGGTAATGGCCAATAGTAAATGACTGGCTCATGCAAAGATACTAATACAAAGGTCCTGCCCCATTGCCTCAATCTGGGACAACTCTAAGGGTCATCTCACATCTCCTTTTAGAATGAGCTGAGGCTTCAGAGACAACTGCATTACAAGTCAGCTCCTCCTTCTGCCCAGTCCTGCCTTCCTTACAGATGTATCTCACAAGAACACTCCCCAGTAAGCTTGCTGCACACCACTTCCTGTCTCAGAGTCTGTTTCCAGGGAACCCAATCTAAGGCACTGTATGAATCTCTCAATGATCCTTGTAGGATAATCATCTCAATCTTTAGGATAGTACATGAGGTTTTCATGAGCTGATCCCATTCTCTCCCTCTCTACCTTCAACTCTCACAATTCCCCATTTTGTACTTTTTCTGTAAGGCCCCCTCCATGGTGTTCACTGCCTTGATCAAGCATGTTATACACTTTACTTATAATGTTATAATGTACTTATAATTTCTTCCTGGCCAGTTCTTCCTCATTCTTGCAGACTCAGCCCCTGTCTTCCAGAAAACCTAAATCCAGGCTTAATCCAGTCTGAAAGTCCCTCCTGTATACTCTGATAGCACTTTGTTTATATTTTTTAATCAAACCACTTACTATATTAAACTGAAATTATACAGAATATTATTAATATAGCAACAGTTTGATAGTTATTATAAGGAGGTCTACTAATTCAGCATATGAAGAACTACTTATAGTTTTACTGTAGTTTTGTGGAGAGGAAGGAAGAAGGATAAGGATCAAATTTGTTTATCAGCTACAAGTCTAATTTTTTTTTTAATTAAAATGAAGTCTTGTACTGGTCTTAACCACAGGAATGTTTTGGCTTTTAGTATTACCAAACACTGTTCCCAAAGCAAAATACAGTAGTTTCTAATGAGTGGATCTTGGAAATAAATACATCTTTGCCTGGTGTTGGTGGGGTCTGGGGGGTGTCAGATGATGAGATTCAGACCCCTGCTTTTATGACAAGAATAAGGTGAGGACAATGTATGAGGATGCAGTCTTGATCACTGGTTTGGGCAAAAATGGGATGAATACTTACTGCTGACGTGCTATCTTCTTTCTCTTCTGATAATGCTCTAAAATTAAAAAAAATCTCTGTGTCCTGTTCAGAAGATATGGTGAAGATCAAAGAAAAGGAGGCTAAGATTGTATCTTTTGCCAGCCCATCCAACCTAACAAAGAATGTACAAATGGTACTTTATTGCCTTGGTTCCAGGGGATGGGAGATAGGGCAGGAATTTGGTAGTGCTTCCTTCTCTTTTCCTTTTTTATTCTCTTTTATTTTTCATTCTTTCTACATGTCTGGTATTAATTTGGTAATTTGGGTACATAAGGAGGGATCAGCTTGAAGAGCTTCCCCCACCCTAATGCTCTGGCTCAAGGGCACTGCAGAACATTCAAGCAAAAATGTGGCCTACTCTGCTTTTTGCTCCAAATGACAAAATGCAGCTAACAGCAAGTTCCGATTTTATACATTTATAATCCAGGCACTGAGAAGTTGACTTAAATCTCATGGTCCCTAGTCCACTGGCCCATGGGCCAGGTGCCCACCTCTGGTCCAGTCAACTATGGCTAGGGCATTGAGTCATGGAGTATTTATGGGGCAGCTCCCACTGTCATAACATGGAAGTCAGAAGAGACAATTCCTGAAATAAAGGGACAAGGATCAGAGAATGTATTGTTAGAATTGTTCTTGCAGAAAATGTTTGAGATTTTTCCACAATGTTTACCAGATACGAGTTAAAATGGGAAGATGTACACATATCAGCCATGTGTATTTCTGCTTTCTCAAAGAGACTCCATATTTTGAATATTCAAAGAGACTGTTACTTCTTGCATATTTTATTTACATGGCAAATCTTGCCCTCTGAGAAGGAATACGTGACTTGGTGAGTTAGTGGGATAGGGGGTTGTTTTTGTTTCATCACTCTATGTTTAGATTAGGAGAAAGCTTCACCTACATCAGGAACGCATGCTTTGGCAGTTGACATTTCTGTGTCTTTCTGCTGATTAATGAACTTTCATTATCTGAATTTTTGGTAAATGTAAATTATAATTTACTAATGTCTTTATGAATACACCCAATTAATGCCTAAGCCAGCCTGGCAAGTAGTACAGAAGCATCACAACCATAAGTAAAACCAAAACTTAAAACAGCCAGGTTGCTGCTCTCCTGCCAGGAAGTTCATAGAAAATAAAATAGAATGATTTATTTCATCTTGCTCAACATGAGCTTGTGTATTCTTCCCTAAAGAGTGCCAGACTGGGAGTTGTAAGTGTTTATAATCTAAGTAGCTGCTAACTAGCTGTGACACTAGACCAGTCACACCAGTCACAATTGCTCTGACTTCAGTTTTCCCATCTGTGAAATAAACTGATTAGAATAGAGGTTTAAGGGTCTGCCCAGCTTCAGAAATCTCATTCCACTGATTGTGAGTTTCAGAGAGGCTCTTTGCCAGAGAATAGTTATTTGCAGGATGAACATCTATTATAAAAGCAGAAGAAAAAGTAGTAAAGAATATTTAACTCTCCAAAATACAACCAGGCAAACTTAACAAGGCAAAACTCAGTTTATCAGAAGTCACTGCAGTCAGGAAGTAGAGCATCTTGACAGAATCAAGGAAGAGGAATCAGAGAATTGTATAGGATTTAGGGGATCTGGGCTTAAGGGTCTTATGGGAGATATTTCAAAATGGGGAATACACATGCCTATAATCCCACCACTTTGGAAGGCCCAGGTGGGAGGAGCTCTTGAAGCCAGGAGTTCAAGACCAGCCTGGGCAACAAAATGAGACCCTGTATCTAATTCTCCCCACAAAAATTATTAATTAGCTGGGTGCACTGGCCTGTGCCTATAAACCCAGCTACTTAGGAGGCTGAGATGGGAGGATTGCTTGAGCCCAGGAGTTTGAGGCTGCAGTGAGTTGTGATTGCATCACTGCATTCCAGCCTGGGTGACAGAGTGAGACCTCATCTCTAAAAACATAAAAATAAAGTAACAATAATAATAATAAACACCAAACTGGGGAACAGATCGGGATTGGGCAAGTTTATGAAATAATAGTTTAGGGTTGGTAGGCATAGTGAGATGAAATTTTGAAGTGACTCTTGATATATAAACCATGGTTTGATAAGGGAGCTTTATCCAGGTAAGCAGACTTCTCTCAGATGATCTGATTTGCAGGGATTTCCTGAAGCAAACAGTGAAGTTATTTATTGGTTTGTGGTCTTATCTTCTCTGGACAAATTTTCCTGGAACAAATAACTAAGTTATGTTGACACAGGTGGTCTCGGTTCTTAGGCCTTATAGTTATATCATATTGATGCGGGTGGCTGCAGTTCTCATGAATTTTGAGTTAATATATAGAAGATAATAGCCTGTAGCTATTATAGAAATAGAAGAAAATAGCCTGTAGCAGAGAAGTGTTTGATGAAAGTGACACTTCTGGCCTATTTTGAGTTCCATACTCAAATATTCTACTTTCTGCTCGATATCTTTTCTTGGATGTATTATATATTTATCAGATTACAAATGGAACAAATAACAAATTCTAAAGAGAACTCCCCCGATATTCTCCATCTCAGTAAACAGTACCACCATCCACCCAGCTATTTAAATCAAAAACCTAGGAGCGGCTCTTTCCTCATACCCCTACATGCCATAACAAGTCTTATTGGTTGGACCTCCAAAATATATATCCAACTCAACCACTTAACATCTTCAACATTAAAACCCTAGTTCAAGCCATCATTATCTCTTGTCCAGGCACAGAGTCATTACATTATGATATTCCACACTGCTCTTTATTTTTCTAGAATATGCATGTTTATTTCCATATCAAGGCTCTTGTGTTTGTCTACCCTGTCTAGGTCACTGTTCCTCTAGATCTTCCTGTGGCTCCTCCTCATGGTTAAAAATGCATCATTGAAATCCTTTATTGAATCACCCTAACTAAAGTTGACATCTCTCCCCTGTCACTTTATCCCATTGCCACATTTTAGATATTTTAGAGTAGCTAGCAATTTCTGAAGCTATATTATTCTTAACTTTGCCTCATTGTTTCATGTTTGTCTCTGCTCAGCAAATATAAACTCCATGAGGGGACAGAGCTCACCTGCCATATAAGAGATGCTGTATCCCCACTGCCTTGAACAGAAGCTGGCACATAGTAGATTCTCAGGAAATAATTGAATGAATAGATGGATGAAAGTATGGGTGAGCATATGAATTATTTAAAAAGTAATAGCCAAAGATGCTAAGTATATAATCTCTCCAACCTCGTTAATGGCTTAACTTGCTTATCTCATCATTTAAATTATATTAAATGCCACCTCTCATCCAGTGAATCCCAATGTTAAGTAATGAGATTCTTTTCATGATGAAATTGAGTGCTATCAAATTCATAATATGTATTTTTATGGAACTACTCAAAGAGGCAGGAAAAGGAGAATGGTTAGTTATGAGAGATTCTGGGAACATTTGAATGTTTAACTGTAATGAGTGGTTTAGAGCTAAGACCAAAATCACTAGGATAGCTTGCCTTAAAATTTAAGAACCTCTCTGACTTAATAGTATTTATTTGTTTATTTACACAGACACTAAATGTTAAAATAACTTTCTGGGGGTTCACATGTACATTTAAAATACCATTTTAAAATCTCAGAATGTAAATTGAATTTTAGTAGTTAAAATAAAATATACTAAGTTTTATATGAACTCTACACATGCAACTTAAAGAGAGTTGGTTTTCACTTGCTGAGGGGCTCCCCCAGGCAGTACTATGGGATGTAGCCCTTGGCTGTGGTCTAATGTCATAGAGTTTCATAAATCAAGAAAGCATAGTGCCACAGTGCCAGAAAGTGAATACTAGTGAAGGTAAATCTCAGAGAGCTGATGGAGAATTTGGGAAGCCTGTCAATTTCATGTAAGTTTCAATAGATTGAGAGTATATTTTTCACACTATAGAACTAGGCCAGAAAATTCTTAATAAATATTTATTGAGCACCTAGTACCTTCCAGACACTGAACTGGCAATGAGAACATTAGTATTTTTTTTTAAGTCATAGTCCTTGCCCTTTGGGTTTGCATTGTTAAATGATCATACATTTGGGGACCTAAACAGGGTCTAAATCACCTAGGGCTTCATGTCTCAACATTTGAAGTTTGAAATTGATTCTGAGAGCAGTAAGAAGCTGTTGAAGGATTTAAGCAGCAGAGTAGCAGAGTGACATGATTTGATTTTCATTTTACAAAGCATAGTCGCTCTGTTGGAATTTTAGAGTGTGAGATTCCACCACCGTGGGAGGTTGGTAGTGGAGGTCAGAGGCAAATAAACTGTAAACCATTTAGGAGACTATTGTCATAAACCAAGTCAAGAGATGATGGTGTCCGGAATTAAGAGAGTTACAATAGAGTGATACAACCATGGAAATACTAAGATTGAGAATTTATAGAACCAAGTGAATACTTTCATTTTGTTATATTATTTTTTTAGAGACAGAATTTCACTCTGTTGCCCAAACTGGCCTTGAACTCCTGGGTACAGGTGATCCTCCTGCCTCAGCCTCCCAGGTAGCTAGGACTGCATCCTGACTTCCAGTGAATTATTTGATAAAAGGGGGTACATAGCCAGGGAGAAGAAGGAGTCAAGAATGAAGGCTGGTTTGGCAGAGAAAAGAAAAAGTTCATAAAAAGGATTTTGCCTTTTGTTTATTATTTTTGAAGCTTTACATACTATAGTTTTTGGAGGTAACTTTTTTTTTTTTTTAGATGGAGTTTTGCTGTTGTCACCCAGGCTAGAGTGCAGTGGCATGATCTCGGCTCACTGCAACCTCCGCCTCCCAGGTTCAAGTGATTCTTCTGCCTCAGCGTCCTCAATAGCTAAGATTACAGGGGTGCACCACCACGCCTGATGAATTTTGTATTTTTAATAGAGACAGGGTTTCACCATGTTGGCCAGGCTGGTCTTGAACTCCTGATCTCAGGTGATCCGCCCACCTCAACCTCCCAAAGTGCTGAGATTACAGGTGTGAGCCACTGCACCCCACCTGAAGTTAATAGCTATTACAAACAAGCATTTAAAAGAAATTGTTACTGTATTAATTTCTTCCAAAAAAATTTAGTGCTGTAAATTATGCTTGTGGTTAGAAATCAGCAAATAGCAAGAAGGGAACTACTGATTATTACAGATTTCCTTATGGTTCCACTTTTTCACGTTTTAAGTGAGTTAATTAATATATTTAACAACAAGACTGGTAAAAATACCCATACTTCACATGTGTACACTGAGCAAACTCTGTGTGGTTGGCAAATGTATAGTTCCCAAGTTTTAAAAGGATGCTCTGCATGTGAACTCAGTGGTAGCAGTGATAAGACCACCCACATTGGTTTTACACAGACAAACTAAATTATCCATATTAGAAATGTTCTAACCATAAACTTTTCTAATTGTTACGTTCTAAAAAAGCACCCTTCAATTAGAGAAATAATTGCATTCAGTCAATTCTTTCAAACATCATCTATACAGCAATTTAAATAGTCTCTGAAATTAAAAAAAAATATGACTCTTCTTTTATAAAAAGCAAATAAGGGAAATTTGCAAATAGGCTTCCCAAATTCTCCATCAGCTCTCTGAGATTTACCTTCACTAGTATTCACTTTCTGGCACTGTGGCACTATGCTTTCTTGATTTATGAAACTATGACATTAGACCACAGCCAAGGGCTACATCCCAGAGTACTGCCTGGGGGAGCCCCTCAGCAAGTGAAAACCAACTCTCTTTAAGTTGCATGAGTAGAGTGCATATAAAACTTAGTATATTTTATTTTAACTACTAAAATTCAATTTACATTCTGAGATTTTAAAATGGTATTTTAAATGTACATGTGAACCCCCAGAAAGTTATTTTAACATTTAGTGTCTGTGTAACATTTAGTGTCTGTATACGTTTCTATTTTATCCATAGGTATAAAACAGTGATCATTATTACTGTGTTAAATATTTCTCAGTGGACCTTCTACACCAAGACATAATTACTCAAAATAAACCCCTGGTTGCATGTACTTACATTTTAAGCAGAGTTTTTACAGTTTCTGAATTATTTCAATTGGTATTTTATAATGCAATTACTTTATAAGCCTTTGCTCATTAAAAAGATTTTCTAAGTAAATATTCAGATATTTATGTAATTTGTGTATAGGCAATACATTAGGGTAGTCATGAAGTAAAGCTCATAAACTTAGAAATATGATTGTCAGATAGGTATAAATGTATGAAATGTATAAGAAATGGGTGCACTTATACATATGCAAAATAAGCTTTAAAAGACTGTCTCATTGCCTGAGGAAGCCATGGCTATGGTCTAACTGATTACGTTAATATTTTCAAAAGATAAGAATTAATAAACATACAAAAACATGACAATAAAGGTGAGCCTTATCCCTAATATTTAGTTTGTCTCAGTCCATGGACAGTGGGAGCCTGACAAAGACTGTCCTGTTTGGCAGTTCCGGAATTTCCTGTGGGAGGAACTTATGGGGAGACAATCTCCGCACCAGGAGGAGCTAGAAGCCTGTCTTGAAACTGCATTTGCAAATAGGCACACTGTTTTTATTTCAATCTCGCTGTTATTTGGGTTACTTTAGGGGTGTTGAAGGAGATTTGGAAGAGGCCAAAGTGCTGTCAGGCCATCTTTTGGTGCTACCATTGGCTAACCCTCTATTGTATTACAGAGCTGCAGCTCTTACGTCTTAGGATATCCTGGGAGCACTGGGATTTAGAAGAATGTGTCTCTCCAAGATCTTTTTGGATAATTTTTAAAAAGGAAAAAAAGAATTTTCCTTGGTTTACCATACCTGCTATAACATTTATTGGCATGGCACTTTCATAATATTATCCTACCTATCTGTATTTTAGTTTGCTCCTCTGCAAATGAGTATAATCATAACTTGATGAAAGGTTTAGTTTTGAGGATCCAGACTGAATGTCTAAAAATGTCTAGTACATAGCAAGCAATAAATAAATGATAGCTATTATTAAAATACCTCAATAGATTAAACACTTAAGTCGTTTTGTCAATCAATAAATATTTCTTGAATACTTTATTAGTTTTCTATTACTGCTTTAAAAAATCACCAAAAAACTTACTACTTTAAAACAGCATAAATTTCTTATAGTTCTGGAAGTCGGAAATCCAAAGTGAGTCTTGCTGGGAAAAAATTAAGTGTCAACAGGGCTGCATTCCTTCTGGAAGTTCTATCTGGTTCCTTGCTTTTCCAGCTTCTAAATACTATACTTGATTTGTAATCCCCAGCCAGCAATCACATATTTGGACCTCTGCTCCTGCCATCAATCTTCTTCTCTGACTCTGACACTTCTGCTTCCATCTTATCTTTGTGATTACATTGAGCCTACTGGATAATCCCAGATGATCTCCCCATCTCAAGATCCTTAACTTAATCATGCCTGCAAACTCCCTTTTGCTATGTAAGATAATATACTTATAGATGCTCATGGTTCTTCAGAGAAACAGAACCAATAGGATATATATGGGGGTATGGGGGTGTTAGAGGGGGAGAAGAGAGAAGAAAGAGAAACTATAAGGAACTGCCTGACATGATTATGGAGGCTGGCAAGTCCAAAATCTGCAGTGTGTGAGCAAGCAGGCTCTAGATCCAGGAGAGCCAGTGGTGTAGTTTCAGTCCAAAGGCCAGCAGGCAGAGAATCAGGAAAGCCAGTGGTACCAATGACATCCAAAGCAGTCTGCTGAAAAATTCCCTCTTGGTTAGAGAAGCCAGTCTTTTTGTTTTATTCAAGCCTTCAACTGATTGGATGAGGCCCACTCACATTACGGAGAGGAGCCTGCCTTACTGCATGTTCAATGATTTAAATGTTAATCTCATCCAAAAACACCCTCCAATTTGACACGTATAACTAACCATCACAACAGGTTTCAAGGATTAAGATGTAGACATCTTTAGGAGGGGCTCATTATTCTTTCTACCACAAATATCTGTCCTTTGAGATCTATATATTGAGCCCTGTGCTCACCACTAAGACTACAAATACAAGGTTGCTCAGTTTCTGCTTCTAAAGAACTCAAATTTAGTGAAGAGGACTTATAAATGATAACTCCAATATGATAGAGTAGGTGTAATGATAGTTATGCACAGTATGCCATGGTAATATAGAAGAGAGGCAAGTCACTCAGCTAAGGCTGGGAGGTGCAGGTGTGGATGGAGGGAGTAATAAAGAAAACTTTCTAGAGGGGGACGATGCGTAAGCTGAATTTTCAAGGACATGTGGGAGTTAAAAAAGGGAAAAGCACTGAAGGCAGAGGAGACAAGGAGCACAGAGGAATAACTACTTCTCTAGGTCTGATTCCTCACACACCTTGCAGCTTTCTTATTATAATTTAACTTCCTGTCTTAGTCTGTTTTGTGTTGCTAAAACAGAAGACCATAGACAGGGTAACTTGTGAAGAAAAGAAATTTATTTCTTACAGTTCTGGAAGCTGGGAAGTCCAGTATTAAGGTGCCAGGATCTGGCAAAGGCCTTTGCATCACCCCACGGTGGAAGGCGAGAGGGTAAGAGAGGGAAAGAGTGAGGCAGAGAGAAACAGAGGGAGAGAGGGAGGGAGAGAGAGAGAGAGATAGCAAGAGAAAGCAAGAGCTTGAACTTGCAGCCTCTAAGCCCTTTCATAATTGACATTAGTCCGTTCATAAGGGTGGAGTCCTCATGACCTAAAGTCTTCCCATTAGGCCCCACCTACCAATACTGTTGCATTGGAGATTAAGTTTCCAACACAGGCTTTTTGGAGGAGCACATTCAAATCATAGCACTTCCCTTGAAAATTTTTAATGAGAAAAGAGTATGTTGGCCAAAGAACTCAATGCCCGACTTGTTTGGCAATATTTCTCAGTGTAAATGAATAAATTGACATTCAGATGTATATACTGGTCTGTGTGGTGTGGTAGGCATTATTGGTTTCAGACCAAACATCATCTTACCCTTATCCTTTGCTAACAGAATCCAAGTTCATTCAAAGATTTGGTAACAATGTACTCAGCGAAAGCTGACCCCTCTTTTAGCCTCATGGGACAAACTGTGAGTGTTCTAATTCAATGGATATATTCATTTCTTTTGTTGTGATTGGGTTGGGGAGGTAGGTAAAAATAGTTGTAGTCACTGAGACAAAAGAGTAAACGGAAGTCAGCTGGGGAGCTTCTGGAAAATATTTTCCTCCTGATAAAAAGGGAGATACATGAGGAGAAGCTCTCAGACCTTCTTTCTTGCTTGCTTTTTGACTTTGTTGTTTGAGGATGTGATGTCTGGAGCTGAGGCAGCTATTTTGTTAGCATGAAGGGAAACATGCCATTCATGGGAGCAGAAAAATGAAAAGAGGCTGGGGCCTCAGTGACATCTTTGAGCAGGACCAAAGGTGCCAGAGAAAACTCAATGTGGAGTGCCCTCAGAGATTATCTGCAAAATAATCAAGACTTTCCATTATATTGATTAACCCCCTTTACATTATTTATGTGAAGACAGCCTCTGTCTGTTGATCTTGTCACAGTATAGTATGCCAGGCTCCAGAAGGATGACAGGAGAAGAAAGTCTATTCTGAGAAAACATGGATTTATTTTAAACAATTTCTAAACTTTATCTACAAGCTAGTAAACTTTGGACTTATCAATTGAGGAAAATAACCTCCTCTAACACGCTATACACATTGTCCTTCAAAGTTTTGGAAGTTTCTTGCTCTAATTAAGTTCTAAGAAAAGTTACGGCCAGGAATAATGGCTCATGACTGTAATCCCAGGACTTTGGGAGGCCAAGGCAGCCGGATCACCTGAGGTCAGGAGTTCGAGACCAGCCTGGACAACATGGTGAAACCCCATCTCTACTAAAAATACAAAAATTAGCCAGGCATGGTGACGCACACCTATAGTCCCAAATACTCAGGAGGCTGAAGCAGGAGAATTGCTTGAACCTGGGAGACAGAGGTTGCAGTGAGCCGAAATCGCACCACTGCACTCCAGACTGGGTGACAGAGTGAGACTCCATCTCAAAAAAACACAAAACAAACAAACAAAAGTTTTACTTGCAGTATTTTAGCATCATGCTCCCATTACACCTGAGAGTTCAGCTGTGCACAAAATTGTTTTTAAAGACATGCAAAGGTTTTTAAATTTAGAAACAATGGACTTTAGTTTTCCTTTAAATTTTGGTTCGTACTTATACGTATGAAATTATATCCTCCCTGAGATTATCTAAAAGTAAGTTTCAGGTTTATACACACATACTAAAATCATGGATTTTACTGTTTAGAGTATCACATTAACAAATAGTTAAGAACTAGTTAACAAATAAAGAACTAGAGAATATATCTAAAATGGGTACTCCTTTTTTCTTTTTGTTCTGGCCCTTTTCTGTGAGAATAAAATGAGCATTCCATTTAGCATCCTCCCCCCTGTTAAAACTATTTTTTATTACTATTAAAGTATGGTAAATGTTCTGCACTATTATTGTGTATCCTTGCATTATATATTGATTTATGGCATATTTAAGTAGCAATTATTCTCACTGTTGTGAAGTGCTTGTGCTCTGCTCATTCAACATGCAAAAATTTTAAATTACAGTACATTAAGATGTCAATGATAAAAGGGAACATTCTAAAAATAAAGTGATTTTTAAGCATATTATAAAATGACTAACTCTTTACCAGTGAGCACATACTCTACATTCCCTTAAAGGCTTCTTAGAATCCCTTATGAAACAAAGAGGACAAAGAGGCATACTAACTACTTTATGTTGGTGGGATTGAGAAATTGCATCTCCTGATTCTTTAGCACTGGTTATCATAGGATTAGACTTACTTTTCAGGCAAGGGTGAGCATTGTTATAGCCAAAGATAAACTAATGTACATTTTGTTGATCTTCTTGATGACCTTTCCTTTCTATTTTTAGCTAAAGCAGCACATTGATTCAATATCTTTAGGCAAGACTCATGGTGATTCTCTGTTCTCATGAATGAAGGAAATGTTAAAAAAAAATACTACTTCTATGTGTCAATAAAATTAATTTGCCTCTTATTTGCTTCCATTGTAGCCTTGAAAAATTTCTTTGAAGTGCCTATGTATGAACCAGGAATTTCACTATCATTTTTAGAGTCTTCTGAAGGATAATGGATTTGGTAACGCACTCACTTTTCTGTATGGCTTCTGAAAATATTGTTCAGCTGTATGTGGTGGCTCACATCTGTAATCCCAGCAATTTGGCAGGCCAAGGCAAGAGGACTGCTTGAAGCCAAGCGCTCAAGACCAGCCTGGGCAACATAGTGAGACCCTGCCTCTACAAAAATAAATAAATAAAATTTTTTGAAAAATGAAAATATGGTTTAAAGCAAGTCTGATCCCTGCAGAGCCCAGCTTTCTGAATTGCTTTACTCAGAGAAGAGATTTGTTAATTTATAATTTTAGCAAATATTTACTGAGTAATTGTGATGAGATGAATGTTAGAGATACATCAGTGATCAAGAGAAAACTGATTCCCTATTCTTCTGAGTTTCAGCCTGGAGGAAAGAGGATGAGGATGAGGCAGGGTGTAAGGGAAAGAAAATAGCATTAACTGAACGGCCACTCTGTGCTAGCTACTGCATTGTCTGGGTCTGATCCCATTTAAACCTCACAGAAACCCTATGGGGGAGATATTTTTATAATTATCCACATTTTACAGATAAGAAACTGGGATTTAGAGAAACATGCGACTTGTTCAAGACTGCAGAGCTTCAAAGTGGCAGAGCCAGAAATTCAACTCCAGTTTGTCTGAATCCAAACTATATCCGTTTAAACACTACACCAAAATGTCTCTCTATTCTCTCATGGTGAAAACAACTGATAAAAGAAATAAGACTTTATTTTGCTTACTTGAAAATAACATGTTTTCCTTATAGTTGAGTTTAAGCACCTTTTCTACACTCGTGGCAATACAATTGAATGTCTTTGGACGTAAATGCTACCCTTTCTCATGGATAGCAGGTGAACTGTCATCTTCAACTAAGACAACCAGAGAGGCCTCTTGGAGCAAGATGGCCAAATACAATCCTCCAGCATTTCTCACCCCCTACCCCAACAGGAAAACCAAATTGAACAACTATCCACACAAGAAACCACCATCATAAGTACCAAAAATCAAACGCGTGATTGCAGTACCTGGTTTCAATATCTTATCAAGGAAAGAGGCACTGAAGAGGGTAGGAAAGACAGTCTTGAATTGCCAACACCACTACTCCTGCATCCCTCGGGAGTGCCACTCGGCAAAGAGAGACAGTCCATGTGCCTAGGGGAGGGAGAGGAGAGTGAGTGTGGTACTTTGCATTGGAACTCAGTGCTGCCTGTCACAGCAGAAAGCAACACAGGGCAGAATTCAGCTGGTGCTCTGGGGGGAGCATTTAGAGCAGCCCTAGCCAGAGGAAATCATCTATCCCAGCAGACAGAACTTGCTAGCCCCACCATTGACTGGTAAAGTGCTCTAGCATCCTCAATAATCTTGAAAGGCAGTCTAAGCCATCAGGACTGCAATAATTGAGCAAGTCCTGGTGCTGCGCTGGGCTTGGAGCCAGCGGACTTGGGGTGCATGCCACCTAGTGAGACATGAGCTGGGGCAGCCAAGGGAGTGCTTACATCAATCCCCATCCCCCAATTCCACGAAGCAAATCTCTCAGCTCTGGCAGACCCTCCTTCTGCTTGAGGAAAAGAGAGAAGGGAGTGAAGAGGACTTTGTCTTGCAACTTGGATACCAGCTCAGCCACAGTAAAATAAAGCACCAAGAAGAGTCCCAAGGCTCTCATTCCAGGCCTTAGCTCCTGGACAACATATTCAGACCCACCCTGGGCCAGAAGGGAACCTGCTGCTCTGAAAGGAAAGATCCAGTCTTGGTGGGGTTCATCACCTGCTGAATAAAGAGCCCTTGGGCTTGAAATAAACAGCAGTAGCCAGGCAATGGTTGCCACAGGCCTCAGCCAACACCCAGTATCATGCTGGCTTCTGGTATGACCAAGCGCAGTCCCAGTGGTGGTGCCACAGTGCTTGTGTCACTTCACCCCTAACTCCAGGTAGCTCAACACACACAGAGAGATTCCATTTGTTTGGGGAAAGGTAAAAGAGAACAAAAGACTCTGACTGGTAATCCAGGGAATTTTCCCAGATATTACCCACGACCACCAAAGCGGTAGCCCTACGAGTCTGTAAGAATCACAGTGTTACTGGATTTCGTTGCCCCCTAATGCACACATGGCTGCAGTGGGCAAAGACTTAGATCACAGCACTCAATTCCCTTTGAATACTTGGAAAGCTTTCTCAAGAAGGATGGGTGCAAACAAGCCCAGACTGTGAAGATTAGAATAAATATCTGACTCTTCAATGCCCAGACAGTGATGAACATCCACAAGCATCAAGACTGTCCAAGAAAACATGACCTCACCACACAAACTAAATAAGGCATCAGTGACTGATCCTGGAATGACAGAGGTATGTGACCTTTCAGACAAAGAATTCAAAATAGCTGTTTTGAGTAAGTGCAATGAAATTCAAGATAACACAGAAGGAATTCAGAATCCTATCAGGTAAATATAACAAAAAGATTGAAATAATTTTTAAAAATCAAGTGAAATTTTGGAGCTGAAAAATTGAATTAACAAACTGAAGACCGCATCAGTCTCTGAACAGCAGAATGGATCAAGCAGAAGAAAGAATTAGTAAGCTTGAAGACAGGCTATTTGAAAATACACAGGGAGAGGAGAAAAAATGAAAAGGAATTAATTTGCCCTCAACAGGGCAAATCTAAGAGTCATTGGCCTTAAAGAGGAGGTAGAGAGAGAGACTGGGGTAGAAAATTTATTCAAAGAGATAACGGAGAACTTTCCAAACCTAGAGAAAGATATCAATATTCAAGTACAAGAAGGTTGTAGAACACCAAACAGATTTAACCCAAATAAGACTAACTGAAGACATTTAACAATCAAACTCTCAAAGGTCAAGGAGAAAGAAAGGATCCTAAAAGCATCTCAAAAGAGAAAAGAAACAAATAGCATATAAAGGAGCTTCAATGTATCTGGCAGCAGACTTCTCAGTGGAAATCTTGCAGGCCAGAAGAGAGTGGCATGACACAATTAAAGTGATGAAGAAAAAAAAAATGTTATCCTAGAATAGTATATCTAGCAAACATATCCTTCAAACACGAAGGAGAACTAGACTTTCCCAGACAAACAAAAGCTGAGGAATTTCATCAACACCAGACCTGACCTACAAGAAATGTTAAAGGGAGTTCTTTAATCTGAAAGAAAAAGATGTTAATGAGGAATAATAAATCATGAAGGAACAAAATTCACTGGTAATAGTAAGTACACAAAATAACACAGAATATTATAACACTGTAATTGTGGTGTATAAACTACTCATATCTTGAGTAGAAAGACTACGGGATGAACCTATAAAAATAATAACTACAACTTTTTAAGACATAGACAATATAATAAGATATAAATAGAAACAACAAAAAGTTAAAAAGCAGGGAAGGATGAAGTTAAAGTGTAGAGCTTTTATTAGTTTTCTCTTTGCTTGTTAGTTTGTTTTTGCAATCACAGTTAACTCGTCACCAGTGTGAAATAATGGGTTATAAGATGTTATTTGCAAGCCTCATGGTAACCTCAAATAAGAAAACCTACCAGTTTTCCTGCTGGAACCATGGAGGATATCAAAGAGAAGAAGAAGTTTCCTGCTGTGTTAGAATCCCCTCAAAAAAAAGTGAAGGAATTTTGCAGAGCTGAAGATAAAGCACCTGAGAAAGAAGTTTGCCCAAAAGATGCACTGAAAGGCAAGGAGGAAGCTCATCTATGAAAAAGCTAAGTACTATCACAAGGAATATAGGCAAATATACAGAACTGAGATTTGAATGGCTAGGATGACAAGAAAAGCTAGCAACTTCAATGTTCCTGCAAAGCCCAAATTGGCATTTGTCAGCAGGATTAGAGGTATCAATGGTGTGAGCCCAAAGGTCTGAAAAGCATTGCAGCTTCTTCACCTTCTTCATATTTTCAATGGAAGTGTTGCTAAGCTTAACAAGGTTTCAATTAATATGCTGAGGATTGTAGGACCGTATATTACCCAAACCTGAAGTCAGTAAGTGAACAGTAAGGAAGTCAGTAGATGTCAGCAATCTACAAGTGTGGTCATGGCAAATTCAATAGGAAGTGGGCTGTCTTGACAGATAACACTTTGATTGCTTGATATTTTGGTAAATATGGCATCATCTGCATGGAGGATCTGATTCATGAGATCGATGCTATTGGAAAATGCTTCCAAGAAGCAAATAACTTTCTGTGGCCTTTCAAATTATACTCTCCATGAGCTGGAATGAAGAAAAAGACCACCCATTTTATAGAAGGTGGAGATACTGGCTACAGAGAAGACCAGATCAACAAGCTTATTATAAAGATGAATTAAGGTGACTATCGTGCTTATGTTTGCAATCTGATTAGTTAATAAATAATGACTACTTTCAAATTGAAAAAAATACTACAATAGGTACACAAAAAAATAAAAAACAAGAAATTAAAACATGCCACCAGAGAAAACTGCTTTCACAGAAAGGAAGAAGAAAAGAAGGAAGGAAGGGAGGGAGGGAGGGAGGGAGGGAAACAAAACCAGAAAGCAAATAACAAAATGGCAGGAGTAAGTCCTTTCTTATCAGTAATAACTTTGACTATAAATGGACTAAATTCTCTAATCAAAAGACATACAGTGGATAAATGGTTAAAAAAAACCAACAAGACCCAATGATCTGTTGCCTATAAGAAACACACTTCACCTATTAAGACACACATAGACTGAAAATAAAGGAACAGAAAAAGATATCCCATGTCAGTGGAAACCAAGAAAAGAGCAGGAGTAACTATACTTATATCAGACAAAATAGATTTCAAGACAAAAACTGTAAGAAGAGACAAAGAGATCACTATATAATGATAAAGGAGTCAATTCAGCAAGAGCATATAACAATTGTAAATATATATATATATATTTGTATATACAAATATATATATTTGTATATATATGTATTTGTATATATACAAATATGTATATGTATATGTATATATATATATATATATATATACACTCAACACTGGGGCATCCAGATATATAAAGGAAATATTATGAGTGCTAAAGAGAGAGATACGTTCCAATACAATAATAGTTGGAGATTTGAACACCTTACTTTCAGCACTGGGTAGATCATCCAGACAGAAAATCAACAAATAAACATAGGACTTAATCAGCCCTATAGAACAAATGAACCTAATATATATTTACAGAACATTTCATCCAATGGATACAGAATACAAATTCTTCTCCTCAGTACATGGACCATTTTATTTTATTTTGACACAGGGTGTTGCTCTGTTGCCCAAGCTGGAGTGCAACAGCACAATCATAGCTCACTGCAGCCTCTATCTCCCAGACTCAAGCCATCTTCCCACCTCAGCCTCCCAAGCAGCTGAGACTACAGGTACATGCCACCATGTCCATTATTTTATTTTTGTAGACATAGCATTTCACTTTGTTGCCTGGGCTGGTCTCAAACTCCTGGGCTCAAGTGATCTCCTGCCTCAGCCCCTCAAAGTGCTAGAATTGTAGATGTGAGCCAGCATGCCTGACTTGGATCATTCTTAAGGACAGATCATATGTTAGGCCATAAAACAAGTCTTGAAAAATTCAAAAAAACAAAAACAAAAAATCCTAGAGAGGCCTCTGATACACAGATTAGATACTTAACATGCATACCAGATATAAGATACAAGATGTGTGTGTGTGTGTTTGTATAATTATCTATAAAATGAAAAAAATTGACAATATGTGAACTGGAGATTTCAGCAGATAAATGAAAACTAAAAAAAAAAATCAAATGAAATGCTAGAAATAAAAAATACGATATCAAAGAATTCATTCCATGGGCTTAACAGCAGTCTTGACACAATAATATCAAGGATTGTTAATAGGCCAAAGAAAGGATCACTGAACTTGAAGACATTTGGGTCAATAGATAATAGGCATTACCAAATTAAAACACAAAAAGGAAAAAAGATGAAAATAAAGACTATAATATCCAAGACCTTTGGAACAATATCGATGCTCTAAAACATGTAACTGGAGCCCAAGAAGGATAGATGAAGGAGTGTAAGAATTTCCAATGACTTCTCAAAACTTTTGAAAGATATCATCTTACATCAAGAAGCTTAACCAACCACAGACAAGACAAACACAAAGAAAACACACATATGTATATTATAGTCAAACTATAATATCTTTAAAGTGTAGAAAGAGGCTGGGCGTGGTGGCTTACACCTGTAACCCCAGCACTTTGGGAGGCCAAGGCAGATCACCTGAGGTCAGGAGTTCGAGACCAGCCTGCCCAACGTGGCGAAACCTCATCTCTACTAAAAATACAAAAAATTAGCCTGGAGCGGTGGCACAGGCCTGTAGTCCCAGCTGCTTGGGAGGCTGAGGCAGGAGAAATGCTTGAACCTGGTAAGTGGAGGTTACAGTGAGCCAAGATCTTGGCACTGCACTCCAGCCTGGGTGACAGAGTGAGACTCTGTCTCAAAAATAAATAAATAAATAAATAAATAAATAAATAAATAAATAAAGTGCAGAAAGAAAAAAAGTCAACCGAGAATACACCAAAATATCTCTAAAAAGTAAAACAAGGTCGGGCATGGTGGCTCACACCTGTAATCCCAGCATTTTGGGAGGCTGAAGAGGGTAGATCACTTGATGCCAGGAGTTGGAGACCAGCCTGGCCAACATGGTGAAACCCCATCTATACTAAAATACAATAATTAGTCAGGCGTGGTGGTGCACATCTGTGATCCCAGTTACTCAGAAGGCTGAGGCAGGAGAATAGCTTAAACTCGGGAGGCAGTGGTTGCAGTGAGCCAAGATTGCACCACTGCACTCAAGCCTGGGCAACAGAGTGAGATCCTACCTCAAAAAATAAAATAAAATAAAATAATAATATAAAACAAAACAAAATAAAGACATTTTCAAATAAAAAGAGAGAATTTGTTGGCAGTTGACTTAAACTACAAGCAATGCTAAAAGAAATTATTTGGTCTAGAGGAGAATCATATCAGATAAAAGCCAGACCATCTATTTATATTTTATATATGCTTATATGTTCATGTAATATACATAGATAGATAGATAGATAGATAGATAGATAGATAGATAGATAGATACAGAGAGAGGGAGAGAGCGCAAGAGAATGAAAGAGAGAGACATAGACTGACAGATAGACTTCTGGAATCTGCAAGAACTGGCAGAAAAATATTATAGAAAATAAGGTCCTATTTATAAGGGCAAGAAAAAAAACACAAAGTAATTTACAGAATCCTCCTAAGAGTGGTATAAAGTCATTATAAATTCAATTTAGGTGTCAGCTGGGGTCCCCCTACCCTGGAATACTGAGTTTCAGATATGATTGGCTCAAATTCTCATTCACAGGCCCTGAATTTTTGTTCTATTCTCTGCATGATTGTGTGTATTCCTTTATCTCAGCTTGGCACAAGCTGGGTTATAACCCATGCTTTCTGTTCCCTTCTCCCTTCTGAAATTAACCTTGAATAAAAAACTGTACCAAGTAGCAGAAATTTTACTGATGATTTCAAATGACTGAAAATTAATTGTAGAACATTCTTGTTATAAAAAGTCTCTTGTTCATCCCACCAAAGTTTTCTCACTGGCCACTTCACCTATGTGCCACTCATCCTTCCACCATCACACAAGCTTCTCTTTTGGCTTTACCATCTTTCTGATTATTTTTTCTCTTCTGTTCTCATTTAAGAAATAAAGCAAACTTTTCTGATGTTCTCATACAGAGCAACTTAGCCTCCCTTCTCATTGCTTTGGCTCCTGGGAACAGTTTCATCTTCCTCCCAGAGTGGCTTCAGTGCATAACTCCAGAGGACTTGTTTATGTTGTAGCCCATGTAAATGGTGCACCAAGAGTTGTGCAGCGCACAGACTGAACAACATTGTGTAGAGGCCCTACCTCTACCTTATTAAGGTATTTTTCTAATCAAAGACTGTTTTGGTCCTAGCTATTATGCGAATAATCTCTCATTTATATTACATAGAAGATCTACAAAAACTTTTTGGGATATTGAAAAAGACCGAATGAGTGAAAAGCTATAAAGCTATGCTGTACATTTGGACAGGAAGTCTAATATTATGAAAATGTCTGTTCTTTCCTAATTACTCCTGGATGTCATAAATTCTAATTAAGATGTAAACAGGTTTTTCTATTTCTTTGGTTTATGACAACAACTTTATAATATATTTGAAAAAATGAATAGGAGAGATAGCATAAATAAATCTTAAAAAAAGAATATTAAACCCTATAATGAGCACTAACACATCTGTTTGTCAGCTATATAGTTAGCTAATTAACCTGCTTCCTCTGTCTATCATCTATATATCTACCTACCTGCCTATCTATCTCTTTTTTGTCTATTTTTGTGGACATCTGAAGCATTTTTTTTTCTTTCCCTTCCTTCAGGAGAAGGGCATCATCGCCCCCAACACGCATCCCACGTGGTTTTTGTGGAGCTGCCAATCATAAGACTTCACTCCCTGGCCTAAGAGTGGACTTGCTATATAGGCTGCCCACTCCAAAGTAAACCATCCTTTTGATCATAATGATTGGTCCAGGGATGAGTACATAACAAGTCACTCAGAAAATTTTCCCTGGAAATCTTCAAAATGAAGCTGAGAATATATACTCTCTTTTGGAAAAAATGACTGGGATGATATAAGCCCAAGCTGCTGGCAGGTAGGTTTTCTATCAGTGGAAAAAGCCCATCTGTTATAGGAGAGAATGAAGTCAAGCAGAAGTAAGCAAACATGAGAGGGTGAGAGAGAAAATCCTAGAGATATTGAATCCCAGCTTGAATTTCTGAAGCCCTACAATCTCTTGGGTCTTCTTTAAAGTTCTTTTCCCAATTCTTGAAACTTCCCTAATATACTTTTAGTAATATAAACATAGATCTATAGATATGGATATAACTAAAAGGAAAATTCTGTCTCTCTTCTGCTCACCTCCTCCTGTTTAATACCCAAAGCAAGAAAGGAAGAGATACCATTCTGATTGGCCAAGATCCCAGACAAGTTTTAGGATTCTGATTTACTGTTGGATGGTTTCACTCTCATCTAATGGTAGTGGTTATGGTGTTCATGATAATAGAGGTGATAAGAGTATTGGTATTTGTTATAGTGGCAACAGCAGCAACTCTGCTCCTGAGTGTGCCAGAAGGTGCTTAGATATACTGAAGTTCCTTTAGGTATTAAAGTCTTCTGGGCTTGAAGTGGGGCTCATGGCTCAGGAAAGAAGATGGTATAGAATTGGTAGGGAATAATATATTCTGAGCAGGCAAATGACATGAGTTATTTTATGCAAACTCTCCAAAGTTCTCCTCAACCAGGTTTAATAGAATTCCCTCTCTTTGGAGGAAATCTAGATGCACCCCATCTTGGCTTTGAGTTATGTGACTTCTACAGTTACGTATTTCTCTAGGTTATCCTACGTTAGCCAAGTATATAAGGCCCCCCCAGTGTACCATACATTGAGACAGCTCAAGATTCCCATTCTTATTCTCCCCAGCATGGTTTTCTGCTATTCCCTCTGATTCATGTCACCTGAATATTTTATCCTCTCCCTTCATTTAAGGAGTTTGTACAAGTCACTAAGGAGTCTTTCTTGTGTCACTCATCTATTGATCCATCCATTTAACCAAATCTGTGTTTAATAAGAACCTACTATGTGGCAATCACTGCAATAATTGTATCCCAGGAGCTTTTATCTTGGTAGGAAGACAGACATGGAAACCAACAACTGCTATACCCAGTTATTTGCAGGGCCTTGATATGGTTGGTCCAGGGATCCTTCCTCAGTTATCTCAGCATTTCCAGCATCTTCTTTCCTGTGTTCTGTATCCAATACCCTTTTAGGGATATAGCAGAGGACATTTAGTTTATTCTTCTAGTCATAGGCAAAATCTAGCAAGTAAAAGAAATAAAAATATTTTACCTCAGAATACATTTCTCGACTGGGCATGGTGGCTCACACCTGTAATCCCAGCACTTTGGGAGGCTGAGGTGGGTGGATCACTTGATATCAGAAGTTCAAGACCAGCCTGGCCAACATGGGGAAACCAAGTCTGGAAGAAATATTTTTGTAAAAATACAAAAATTAGATGGTGTCGTGGCGCACGCCTGTAATTCCAGCTACTCCGGAGGCTAAGGCAGGAAAATCACTTGAACCCAGGATGTTACAGGTGCAGTGAGCTGAGATCACACCACTGCACTCCAAACTGGGTGTCAGAGTGAGACTCCGTCTCAAAAACATATATATCTATATCTATATCTATATCTATATATACTTATATATTATATATACTTATATATTATATATACTTACATATATTATAAATATACTTATATATAATATGTATACACTTGTATATTATATATGTCCATATATATATTATACATATATAATATTCTGTACCAGTTATGGCTTCTATACCATCTTCTTTCCTGAGTCATGAGCCCCACTTCAACCTCAGAAGACTTTAATACCTAAAGAAACTTCGGGATGTCTAAGCATCTTCTGGCACATATATATATATATATATATATATATTTCTTTGACATATTTTGAGATGGCTGTTCAGAGGGCCAACAAACAGAAGTAGTTAAGCTGTCTTCTGCAGGGCAGATTTGCATCTGTAGAGAATCTGTTGATGTAGCCAGGCCTTCCCTTGTTCAGATCTAGGAAAGATTAATGGAGAGTCTGACACCTTTAAAAGTCTGGAAGAAATATTTAGTATCATTTACCCTCTCTGAAGGCTGTTACCTGTGAGGTTTCATCTACGTAGCAAGACCACCTTTGCTGGCCAAGCCTCCTCTTCTTTCCCTCCCATAACCTGTCTAGCCACCATAACCTGGTTTGCCATCATAGCCTGTTTTTGATCATGCTCTGAGCCCTCATTCTTTCTGTAACCTCAAGATGGTATATAAGCTTCTGCACCCCATTGAGGATTGGGAATAATCACTCTGTGTTTCTCCACCATGTGTATGTTAATAAATTTGTATGCCTTTTCTCCAACTAGTCTGCCTTTTGTGAGTTAAGTTTTAGTGAAATTTCAGGAGGGTAAAGGGGAAGCTTTTCCTTGGCCCCTATACAACTTATACTCCCCTTATTTCCCTGCTTCCGATGCAGGAGAAGTACAACTGCCCCCACTACAACACGTAATGTTTTCCTCTGTACACACAGCATACATAGTACCAAGACCCCTGTCCATTACTCCAAATGACCCAGCTTTCTGTAGGGCAGAGACAGGAAGTGGGGAAAATTCCATAGCCCTGGCCCTGCAAAATAGCTTCTACTGTCCTTTCAAAGATGGCAATAGAAGAACAATAGGAGAATATATGGAATTGGAGACAAGGTATAGAAGTAGCTTCACTGTTGGCTTTTAAAAATAAATTTCCGGCTGGGCTCGGTGGCTCACGCCTGTAATCCCAGTACTGTGAGAGGCCAAGGCAGGTTTATCGCCTCAGCTAAGGAGTTCGAGACCAGCCTGGACAACATGGCAAAACTCCATCTCTACTAAAAATACAAAAAAAGGAAAAAGAAAAAATGGCTGGGCATGGTGCTGCATGCCTGTAGTCCCAGCTACTGGGGAGGCTGAGGTGGGAGGATTGCTTGAGCCCAGTAGGAGAGAGAGGTTTCAGTTAGCAGAGATTGTGCTACTAGCCTGGGTGACAGAGTGAGATCCTGTCTCAAGAAAAAAAAAATAGATATACATACACACACACACACACACACACACACACACGTATATAATCACGTACGATAAACCTTATCTCATAATATAAAACTGAGTTTAGCAGTTCCTTTACATTACTACTTGTATTACCTATATGGATAAAAAGTGACCAAGCTTTACATTTCACTTTTTTTTTGAGACAGGGTCTCGTTCTGTCACCCAGGTGGAGTGCAACAGTACTATCTCGGCTCACTACATCCTCAACCTCCTGGGCTGAAGCAATCCTTCCACCTCAACCTCCCGAGTAGCTGGGACTACAGGCATGCACCTCCACACCCAACTAATTTTTAAAAATTTTTGTGGAGACGGGCTCTCCCTATGTAGCCGAGCTACCCTTGAACTCCTGGGCTCAAGCTAACCTCCCGCCTCAGCCTCCTAAAGTTCTGGGATTATAGGTATAAGCCACCATGCCCGGCCTAAATTTCACTTTTCAAGACTTTTATCTGTGCTACTTTCGTACCTCAATTCATTGTCGTCTTAAAATACCACCCACAGTGACATGTAAGCTTTAATTACCAGTTAATTTTACAGTAGAGTTTAATTGTATTTTAGATTGTTTTACAGATTGTGTAGTAATGCAAAATTGTGACTGAATTAAAAATATTTTATTATAAAAGTAGTGTATGTTTGTATAAATAGAAATAGTTGAGAATAAAAAGAAATTGTCCTGTTTTTTTTCTTCTCATTTAAATTCCACTCCCAGGAGTCACAACAATTTCATATGTATCATTACTGATGTTTAGGCATGTACAATATTTCCCCACAAATGGACTTATGGTACACACACACACACACACACAATCTTGTAACTAGCATTCTCTACTTAACAATCTGTCGATGCCAAGTAGATATTTCACAGTATGAAACACTGTAATATATTTCATTGTCTCTGGACTACAATTAAAATGATTTTAGATTTTCACTATTACAAATACTGCTATAATAAATAACTTTGTAATATATGTTCTTGCATGCTTATGTGATATATCTGTATGGTAAATTTATAGAAATGGAATTGCTGGGTCAAAGAGCAGGTGTATTTGAAATTTGGATAAATACTATGAGAATGCCATCCAAAATGCTTGTGCCAACCTGTGCTCTTACCAGCAGCATGTGTCGGAGAGTGTTTTTAATCTTTGCCAATCTGGCAGTAAAACATGACATAACGTTGTTATTTTAATATGTATTTATTTAATCAAAAATGTGATCTAGTGCTTTATCAGATATTTATTAACCATTCATTTTTTTTCTGAACTGTATTTTTTTTGTGGCTGGATTTTTTTGTATTGCAGATAATTTCCAAGAAAGAATATATATAATTTGGATTTGACATTACAATGCCTGTATTTTTTTTCAAGATGGAGTCTTGCTCTGTTGCCAGGCTGTAATGCAGTGGCACGATCTCAGCTCACTGCAACCTCTGCCTCCCAGGTTCAAGTGATTCTCCTGCTTCAGCCTCCTGAGTAGCTGGGATTACAGGCACATGCCACCACACCCGGCTAATTTTTTGATTTTTAGTAGAAACGGGGCTTCACCATGTTGGTCAGGCTGGTCTTGAACTCCTGACCTCGTGATCTGCCTGCCTCAACCTCCCAAAGTGCTGGGATTACAGGCGTGAGCCAATGCACCCTGCCTTTTTTTTTTGAGACAGAGTCTCACTCTGTTGCCCAGGCTGGAGTGCAGTGGTGTGATCTCGGCACACTGCAACCTCCGCCTCCTGGGTTCAAGCGATTGTCCTGCCTCAGCCTCCCAAGTAGCTGGAATTACAGGCGCCTGCCACCATGCCCGGCTAATTTTTGTAATTTTAATAGAGATGGGGTTTCACCACGTTGGCCAGGATGGTCTCAAACTCCTGAACTCAAGTGATCCACCCGCCCCAGCCTCCCAAAGTGCTGGGATTACAGGTGTGAGCCACCGCACCCAGCTAATGCCTGAAATTTTTAAAGACAGCAATTAAGTTTAGAACTAGATTGTTGCCAAGTTCAAATATAATGAAAAAGTGGTTTTTGATATGAGAAAAGATATTCAGTTCATCTGGGTCCCCATGGAACCTCCCCAATGCAAAGCGGCAGTCTACTTGCATCTGCATTGTCACTCTTAAAATCCAGAACTAGAGTCTCAGAGATTGGCATCCTCTTTAAACTCACATTATCTTTCTTTTGTTATATTTATTTTATTTTATTTTTCCATAAGTTATTAGGGTACAGGTGGTATTTGGTTACATGAGTAAGTTCTTTAGTGGTGATTTGTGAGATTATGGGGTACCCATCACCCAAGCAGTATACACTTCACTATATTTGAGTCTTTTATCCCTAGCCTCCCTCCCACTCTTCCCCCCAAGTCCCCAAAGTCCATTGTATCATTCTTATGCCTTTGCATCCTCATAACTTATATCCCCCACATATCAGTGAGAACATACAGTGTTTGGTTTTCCAATCCTGAGTTATAATAGTCTTTAATCTCATCCAGGTCACTGCAAATGCTGTTAATTCATTCCTTTTTATGGCTGCGTAGTATTCCATTGCATATATATACCACAGTTTCTTTCTTTTTTTTTTTTTTTTTTTTGAGACTGAGTCTTGCACTGTCACCCAGACTGGAGTGCAGTGGTGTGATCTTGGCTCACTGCAACCTCTGCCTCCCAGGTTCAAGCAATTCTCCTGCCTCAGCCTCCCGAGTGGCTGGGATTACAGGCGCCCACCACCATGCCAGCCAATTTTTTTTTCTTTTTTTTGTATTTTTAGTAGAGACAGGATTTCACTATGTTGACCAGGCTGGTCTCGAACTCCTGACCTTGTGATCTGCCCGCCTCAGCCTCCCAAAGTGCTGGGATTATAGGTGTGAGCCACCACACCGGGCCATACCACAGCTTCTTTATCCACTCATTGATTATTGGGCATTTGGGTTGGTGCCATGATTTTGCAATTGTGAATTGTGCTACTATAAACATGCATGTGCAAGTATCTTTTTTGAATAATGACTTATTTTCCTCTGGGTGGATTCCCAGTAGTGGGATTGCTGGATCAAATGGTAATTCTACTTTTAGTTCTTTAAGGAATGTCCATACTGTTTTCCACAGTGGTTGTACTAGTTTACATTCCCCCCAGCAGTGTAGAAGTGTTCCCTCTTCACTGCATCCATGCCAACATCTACTGTGTTTTTTATTATGGCCATTCTTGCAGGAGTGAGGTGGTATCACATTGTGGTTTTGATTTGCATTTTCCTGATCATTAGTGATGTTGAGCATTTTTTCATGTTTGTTGGCCATTTGTATATCTTTTGAGAATTGTCTATTCATATCCTTAGCCCACTTTTTGAGGGATTTTTTTTTCTTACTGATTTGTTTGAGTTCATTGTAGATTCTGGATATTAGTCCTTTGTCAGATGTATAGATTGTGAAAATTTTCTCCCACTCTGTGAGTTGTATGTTTACCCTGCTGACTTCCTTTTGCTGTGTAAAAGCTTTTTAGTTTAATTAGGTCCCAGCTATTTATCTTTGTTTTTATTGCATTCGCTTTTGGGTTCTTGGTCATGAAATCCTTGCCTAAGTCAATGTCTAGAAGGGTTTTTCCAATGTTATGTTCCAGAATTTTTATAGTTTCATGTCTTAGGTTTAAGTCCTTAATTCATCTTGAGTTGATTTCTGTATAAGGTGAGAGATGAGGATCTTTACATTATTGTTTGGTTTATCGAAGATCAGTTGGTTGTAAATATTTGGGTTTATTTCTGTGTTCTCTATTCTGTTCCATTGGTCTATGTGCCTACTTTTATACCGGTACCACACTGTTTTGGTGACTATGGCCTTATAGTATAGTTTGAAATCAGGTAGTGTGATGCCTCCAGATTTGTTCTTTTTGCTTAGTCTCAATTTGGCTATGCAGGCTCTTTTTTGGTGCCATATGAATTTTAGAATTGTTTTTTCTAATTCTGTGAAGAATGATGGTGGTATTCTGATGGGGATTGCGTTGAATTTGTAGATTGCTTTTGGCAGGGTGATCTTTTTCACAATATTGATTCTACTCATCCATGAGCACGGGATGTGTTTCCATTTGTTTGTGTCATCTAGGATTTCTTTCAGCAGTGTTTTGTAGTTTTCCTTGCAGAGGTCTTTCGACTCCTTTATTAGGTATATTCCTAAGTATTTTATTTTATTTTTGCAGCTATTGTAAAAGGGGTTGCGTTCTTGATTTGATTCTCTGCTTGGTTGCTGTTGGTGTATAGAAGAGCTACTGATTTGTGTACATTAATCTTGTATCCGCAAACTTTGATGAGTTCTTTTATCAGTTCTAGAAGCTTTCTAGAGGAGTCCTTCGCATTTTCAAGGTAAACGATCATATTGTCAACAAACAGTGACAGTTTGACTTCCTCTTTACTAATTTGGAGGCCCTTTATTTCTTTCTCTTGTCTGATTGCTCTGGCTAGGACTTCCAGTACTATGTTGAAGAAGAGTGGTGGGAGTGGGTATCCTTGTCCTGTTCCAGTTCTCAGCAGGAATATTTTCATCTTTTCCCTATTCAGTATTATGTTGGCTGTGAGTTCGTCATAGATGGCTTTTATTACATTAAGGTATGTCCCTGGTTTGCTGATTTTGCTGAGGGTTTTAATCATAAAGTGATGCTGGATTTTGTCAAATGCTTTTTCTGCATCTATTGAGATGATCATGTGATTTTTATTTTTAATTCTGTTTGTGTGATGTATCACATTTATTGACTTGCATGTGTTAAACCATCCCTGCCTCCCTGGTATGAAACCCACTTGATCATGGTGAATTATCTTTTTGATATGTTGTTGGATTTGGTTAGCTAGTATTTTATTAAGGATTTTAGCATCTATGTTCATCAAGGATATTGGTCTGTAGTTTTCTTTTTTGACTATATCCTTTCCTGGTTTTAGTATTAGGGTTGTGCTGACTTTATAGGATGAATTAGGGAGGGTTCCTTCTTTCTCTATCTTGTAGAATAGTATCAAAAGGATTGGTACCAATTCTTTGAATGTCTGGTAGAATTCTGCTGTGAATCCAACCGGTCCTGGACTTTTTTTGTTGTTGGTAATTTTTTAATTACCATTTCAATCTCACTGCTTGTTATTGGTCTGTTCAGGGTTGTGCTGACTTTATAGGATGAATTAGGGAGGGTTCCTTCTTTCTCTATCTTGTAGAATAGTATCAAAAGGATTGGTACCAATTCTTTGAATGTCTGGTAGAATTCTGCTGTGAATCCAACCGGTCCTGGACTTTTTTTGTTGTTGGTAATTTTTTAATTACCATTTCAATCTCACTGCTTGTTATTGGTCTGTTCAGGGTATTTAATTCTTCCTGATTTAAGCTAGGAGGGTTGTATTTTTCCAGGAATTTATCCATCTCTTCTAGGTTTTCTAGTTTATGTGTGTAAAGATATTCATAGTAGCCTTGAATGATCTTTCGTATTTCAGTATTGTCAGTTGTAATATCTCCTGTTTCATTTCTTAGTGAGGTTATTTGGATTTTTGTTGTGGGAAGTCAGGGACCCCGAACAGAGGGACTGGCTGAAGCCATGGCAGAAGAAAGTGGATTGTGAAGATTTCATGGACATTTATTAGTTCCCCAAATTAATACTTTAATAATTTCTTACACCTGTCTTTACTACAATCTCCGAACATAAGTTGTGAAGATTTCATGGACACTTATCACTTCCCCAGTCAATACCCTTGTGATTTCCTATGCCTGTCTTTACTTTAATCTCTTAATCCCATCATCTTTGTAAGCTGAGGAGGATGTATGTTGCCTCAGGACCCTGTGATGATTGCTTTAACTGCACAAATTGTTTGTAGAGCATGTGCGTTTGAACAATATGAAACCTGGGCACCTTGAAAAAAGAACAGGATAACAGCAATGTTCAGGGAACAAGAGAGATAACCTTAAACTCTGACCGCCGGTGAGCCAGGTGGAACAGAGCCATGTTTCTCTTCTTTCAAAAGCAAATGGGAGAAATATCGCAGAATTCTTTTTCTCAGCAAGGAACATCCCTGAGAAAGAGAATGCGTCCCTGAGGGTAGGCCTCTAAAATGGCCGCTTTGGGAGGCGGCATCTTTTATGGTCGAAGCTGTAGGGATGAAATAAGCCCCAGTCTCCCGTAGAGCTCCCAGGCTTATTAGGACAAGGAAATTCCCGCCTAATAAATTTTGGTCAGACAGGTTGTCTGCTCTCAAACCCTGTCTCCTGATAAGATGTTAGTAATGACAATGCATGCCCAAAACTTCATTAGCAATTTTAATTTTGCCCTGGTCCTGTGGCCCTGTGATCTCGCCCTCCTCCATTTGCCTTGTGATATTCTATTACCTTGTGAAGCACATGATGTCTGTGACCCACACCCTATTTGTACACTCCCTCCCCTTTTGAAAATCACTAATAAAAACTTGCTGGTTTTGCAGCTTGTGGGGCATCACAGAACCTGCCAACATGTGATGTCTCCCCTGGACACCCAGCTTTAAAATTTCTCTCTTTTATACTCTTTCCCTTTATTTCTCAGACTGGCCGACACTTAGGGAAAATAGAAAAGAACCTACATGAAATATTGGGGTGAATTTTGCCCTATATCTGCCTGAATTTCCCCTGATAGATTTTTCTCTCTTCTTTTCTTGATTAATCTTGCTAGTGGTCTAACAATTTCATTTATCTTTCCAAAGAACCAATTTTTTGTTTCATTTACCTTTTGTATTTTTTTGTTGTTTCAATTTCATTTAGTTCTGCTCCAATCTTGGTTATTTCCTTTCTTCTGCTGGGTTTGGGTTTGGTTTGCTCTTGTTTCTGTAGTTCCTTGACATGTGACCCTAGATTGTCTGTTTGTGCTCTTTCAGACTTTTTGATGTAGGCATTTAGGCCTAAAAACTTTCCTCTTAGCACCACCTTTGCTGTATCCCAGAGGCTTTGATAAGCTGTGTCATTATTGTCATTCAGTTTGAATAATTTTTAAATTTCCATCTTAATTTCATTTTTGACCCAATGCTCATTCAGGAGCACGTTATTTAATTTCCATGTATTTGCATGTTTTTTTTTTTTTTTTGGAGTTGCTTTCCAGTTTTATTCCACTGTTGTCTGAGTGCTTGATATAATTTCAATTTTCTTAAATTTATTGAGGCTCGTTTTATGGCTTATCGTAAGGTTTATCTTGGAGAAAGTTCCATGCACTGTTGAATAGAATGTGTATCCTGCTTAGGATTGTAATATTTTTCTGTTGGACAAGGCCTTTTACCATTATATACTGTCCCTCTTTGTCTCCTTTAACTGCTGTTGCTTTTAAGTTTGTTTTGTGTGATATGAGAATAGCTACCTCTGCTTGCTTTTTGATGTCCATTTGCATGAAATGTCTTTTTCCACCCCTTTACTCTAAGTTTATGTGAGTTTTTATGTGTTAGGTGAGTCTCCTGAAGGCAGCAGATAGTTGGTTGGTGACTTCTTATCCATTTTGTGGTTCTGCATCTTTCAAGTGGAGCACTTAGGCCATTTACATTCAATATTAGTATTGAAATGTGAGGTACCATTGCTTTCACTGTGCTCTTTGTTGCCTATGTACTTTGGTTTTGTTTTTTGTTTTTGCTTTTTAACTTGTATTTTTGTTTTATAGGTCCTGTGTGATTTATGCTTTAAAGAAGTTCTGTTTTGATGTGTTTCCAGGATTTGTTTCAAGATTTAGAGCTACTTTTAGCAGTTGTTGTAGTGGTGACTTGGTAATGGCGAATTCTCTCAACATTTGTTTGTGTGAAAATGACTGTATCTTGGCCGGGCACGGTGGCTCACACCTGTAGTCCCAACACTTTGGGAGGCCAAGGCAGGTGGATCATGAGGTCAGGAGATCGAGACCACCCTGGCTAACACGGTGAAATCCCATCTCTACTAAAAATACAAAAAATTAGCCAGGCGTCGTGGCAGGTGCCTATAGTCCCAGCTAGTTGGGAGGCTGAGGCAGGAGAATGGTGTGAACCTGGGAGGCAGAACTTGCAGTGAGCCGAGACCGCGCCACTGCGCTCCAGCCTGGGCAACAGAGTGAGACTCCGTCTCAAAAAAAAAAAAAAAGAAAAAGAAAAAGAAAATGACTGTATCTTTCCTTCATGTATGATGCTTAGTTTCACTGGATACAAAATTCTTGGTTGATAATTGTTTTGTTTGAGGAGGCTGAAGATAGATCCCCAATCCCTTCTAGCTTGTAGGGTTTCTGCTGAGAAATCTGCTGTTAATCTCATAGGTTTTCCTTCATAAGTTACCTGGTGCTTCTGTCTCACAGCTCTTAAGATTCTTTCCTTCGTCTTAACTTTGGATAACCTGATGGCAATGTGCCTAGGTGAAGATCTTTTTGTGATGAATTTCCTGGGTGTTTTTTATGCTTCTTGTATTTGGTTGTCTAGGTTTCTTGCAAGGCCAGGGAAGTTTTCCTTGATTATTTTCCCAAACATGTTTTTCAGGCTTTTAGAATTCTCTTCTTCCTCAGGTTCACTGATTATTCTTAGGTTTGGTCGTTTAACATAATCCCAGACTTCTGGAAGGCTTTGTTTATATTTTCTTATTAGTTTTTCTTTGTCTTTGTTGGATTGGGTTAATTTGAAGACCTTGTCTTTCAGCTCTGAATTTTTTTCTTCTACTTATTCAATTCTATTGCTGAGACTTTCCAGGGAATTTTGCATTTTTAAAAGTGTGTCCAAGGTTTCCTGACTTTTTTATTGTTTTTCCTTTAAGCTATGTATTTCCGTGAATATTTCTCCCTTCCCTTCTTGTATCATGTTTTGGATTTCCTTGCATTGGGCTTTGCCTTTCTGTGGTCCCTCCCTGATTAGGTTGATAACTAACCTCCTGAATTCTTTTTCAGGTAAATCAGGGATTTCTTCTTGGTTTGGATCCATTGCTGGTGAACTAGTGTAATTTTTGGGGGGTGTTGAAGAGCCTCGTTTTGTCATATTATGAGGGTTGTTTTTCTGGTTCCTTCTCATTTGGGTAGGCTCTGTCAGAGGGAAGATCTAGGGCTGAAGACTGTTGTTCAGATTCTTTTGTCCCATGGTGTGTTCCCTTGTTATAGTACTTTCCACCTCTTCTTGTGGATGTGGCTTCCTGTGAGCCAAACTGCAGTGATTGTTGTCTCTCTTCTGGGTCTAGTCACCCAGTAAGTCTACCCAGCCACAGGCTGGTACTGGGGTTGTCTGCACAGAGTCCTGTGATGTGAACTGTCTATGGGTCTCTCAGCCATAGATACAGTGCCTGTTCCAGTGGAGGTGGCAGAGGGTGCAATGGACTCCGTGAGAGTCCTTAGCTTTGGTGGCTTAATGCTCTATTTTTGTGCTGATTGGCCTCCTGCCAGTAGGTGGTGTTTTCCAGAAACCGTCAGCTGCAGTAGTGTGGAGAGGGACCGACGGTGGGCAGGGCCCTAGAACTCCCAAGATTATATGCCCTTTGTCTTCCACTACCAGGGTGGATAGGGAAGGACCATCAGGGTGGGGTTAGGTGTGTCTGAGTGCAGACTCTCCTTGGGCAGGTTTTGCTGTGGCTGCTGTGGGGGATGGGGGTGAGATTCCCAGGTCACTGGAGTTGTGTACCTAGGAGGATTATGGCTGCCTCTGCTGAGTCATGCAGGTTGTCGGGAAAATGGGGGAAAGCCAGCAGTCATACGCCTCACCCAGCTCTCACACAAACTGAAGGGCTGGTCTCACTCCCACTGTGCCCACCTCAACAACCCCGAGTCTGTTTCCAGGCAGAGGGCAAGATGGGCTTGAAAATTTGCCCGAGGCTATTTGCCTCCCAGCTGTGAAACAAAAGGGCTCTAGTTCTTCCTCTGCCTGTGAAGTCTGCACACCGGATTCTCACCCTCCTCTAGTTCTGGCCAGAAGGCTTCTCATCCCCGTTCAAATTGTTACAAAGTTCAGCTAGAGATTTCCTTCTCCCTGTGGAGTTTTACCCCCTGCTCCTCTGGCCACCCTCCTGTTGGATCCCTGTGGTGCCAGGCAGGAATGGGCTGCCTGGGGACCCAGCAAGCTCCCAGGGCCTTTCTGCTGCTTCCTCTATGCCTGTATTTTGCTAGCCTCTCTAACTTGACTCAGCTCCAGGTAAAGTCGGAAACCTCTCAGAAATAGACCTTTAGCTTCTCCAGTGGGGGTGTGTGTTCAGGAGAGGAGGGTCTCCCTTTCCCACTTCTGCAGTTGGGGCACTCACAGTATTTGGGGTGTCTCCCGGGTCCTACAGGAGTAGTCCGCTTCCTTCAGAAGGTCTGTGGGTCCTTTCAGGATTTCTGGTTTGTTCTTGCAGTTGATCTGCAGCTAAAATTCACAATGCAAGCCTCCGCATACTATCTAGTCCTGCCTCCCATCCACCATGATGGCCTGAATCCCCTCACATCATTTTTCAAAAGCGGTACAATAATATGATTTTTTGTAGCTTTAAATCTCAAAAATATAAAAAACAGAGGATGGTTTGGCTCAATGCCAACAATACGGAAAGCATCTTTTCAGAGGTTATGTAAGAACATAAGAGGTAAGAAACAAAATGATTATGCCATGTGTAAAACTAGAAAGCTGGGAGTGGCCCAGATCTCAGGGGCAGTTGTGAAAAAAACAAAAGATGGTAGTCACATGCAAAGAGAAAATCACTAGTTCTGGGGACAGTTTAAGTACAGGAATACCACACAAAAATTAAGTGAAAGACCTATTTACCTTTGTTAAAATTCAAAGTAAATTGATCTCCAACATAGAGAAGATCCTGAGTATAACAAACCAACTGTTTTAGTTTTTGTATGCTTGTGGTGGTGGTGGTGGTTTTGGTTGCAAGTGTGGGGGTCAAAGGAGCACTCACCTTGACCCTCTGAAGTTTTATTGAAAAACCAAGTCGCAAAAGACAGATTAGTGGGAGAAAAGGCATACAAATTTATTTAGCATGTATACACGGCAGCCTTCGGACCCAAAGGCACAGGGAAATTGTTCATTTTTATGCTTAAGTTCACCGGGCTATGGACAGCCACACAGAAATACAAGTGGATAGGAAAGGTACGATCCAATGCTAACACCGAGTTGGGAAACCCAGCAAGGCCTGTCTGTCTAGATTCTTCTTGGCCTCTCTGTGCGGCACTCCTTCCCTCCGGGTATGGGGCAGGACCCTCTCTGGGATGGGGGTCTTGTAACCTACAGTTAAACAAGCAGGTCAGAGAATTTCTCTATGGCCAGTTTTTACTCAGAAAAGGAGAGGGGTAAGTTAGAATAATATTTTTAGGTTTTATGGCTAGCTTTAGGGGAACAGGGTTCTGGTTGCTATGACGGCCTTGGGGAAGAGGGATTCTAACTTTTATGGTGAGCCTCAGGGAAGAATGAGATTGAGAGACCGGAGGGCAGAAAAGATCAGAGAAAAAACTTTGACTTCTGAAGTCTTCATCTGGGGATGTTGTTTTTTTGAGCCCCAATATAAGCTCAAGGTCTTACTTCAACTAGTTCAGGCTAAAAAAGAATTCACCAGTTTATATAAAGGGAAGCCGAGGGATTAACAATTCTCAAGTATCAATGAGACCAAGGCTGACTCTTCAGGGCTCTGTCTTACCTTCCAGCTCTCGCGTGCTTTTCTGAGTGTGGGCTTCCTTCTCAGGAAAGCTCTCCCTACCTGGTAGAAGAGAGGGCCATTGGCAATATGTACACGAATAAGATATAGTCTGCGTTCTTGTCTTCATCTAATAAAAATTAAGTCCATTTCCAGAGAATTCTATCTCTATTCCCTTTACTTAAGCAACTATTCCTATTTTTTTTTTTTGGCCTATTTTCATTCTCTTTCCACATGTGACCATTGTAGTAAATTCCAGACTATACACAATTTTTTACCTTTTCACTTTATGTGATTTTATTTGCACCTGCCCAATAATATAATCTTTGTATTTTCATATAGCTGCCCATTGATTCAACCTACCTTTTTAAAGCACAGTTTTCATTTGGAAATTCTGTGTTAGCTTATGGTGAAAGAGCTCATATCCTAAACAGGGTATCCTGAATTATCATCACAGGAAAAGGAAGTGCTAGGTCATCTAGAAACCTGCCCTTGGTTTGCTTCAGAGCACTTCTCTGTTGACTTCCAGAACATTTACTGATAACCTACTATATGACAGTAGGCATTGTGCTAGGTGCTTGATAGATACGTGGATAGATAGATTCACATATATGTATACACCCATATATAAAAAAAAATACATATCCATTTCTTTTGCCTAAAATTTAAAATTTACATCTTGACATAATTTCAGATATGTCAACCAAAAGCCCACCATGATGGCTAAACAGTAGAAAGAAGAGCTTTATTAGTGATACCAGTTTGAAAACTAAGAAAGGACAGTCTTTGGTGTATATCGAAAGTGCTCTCTTCAAAGAGGGAAAAGTCAGGTTGGTTTTATGCCTCACAGGGTCTGTATTACACAATAGAGTCACACATGTTCAGCAGGTTTAGGGGAATAGCTATATATATTTATGAGGGTAGTTGAGCACACATACAATGGGCAAACATGTATGTAACATATATCTCATGTTCATTTTGGGGAGGGGTTTTAGCATTAGAATTAGGTGGAATTGGCTCTTTACATCAAAAGGTAAACTATAGAACACAAAGACAGTTTGTACGCAGTCTCTATAAACTGGTTGAAGCTGGCTTAAGGTCTGCAGTTGCTTATTAGGAAAGAATGTTTGTAACGCAGATTCTCTGTCCAATCAGCATTGCAGTGGTCTGGGTGGCAAATCAGAGTTAGGAGGGGTCTGATAATTTGCCTGGTAGCTCCTATTATTAGGGAGTTTAGCAAGAGTGTAGAATTTTTTTTTTTTTTTTTTTTTTTGTAGCCATAGGGATTTAGGAAGTTGCCATGCCAGCCAAGCTCTGAACCCTCAACTTGTAGGTAACTTTTGCTTCCTTAACCTTAGGGTCTATCTTGGTTGATAAAGGGGCATCTATTTTGGTCGGTCAGATCACAGATCTTTGTTGCTATAACCATACAAAAAATTGCCACAAGTCCTTTACATTCTCAGATTCCTCAAACATTAACATTTTATTATCATTTTCTCTTTGAGCATTTCAGACATGATACTCCATTATTTTTAAACACTTCATCATATATTTCCTGAAAACAAAGACATTCTTTTACATAACCATTGAATAATTATCAAAATCAGATAATTAACATTAATGCAAAAGTATTGTCTAATCTATAGATTATATACACATCCTTTCGTCCCAAAATAATTTCTATTATAACAAAAGAAAGTCTGGATTAGATGTTGTATTCAATTTTTATTTCACTTGGAACAATTGCCCAGTTTATCATTCATGATATTGACATTTTTTAAGAGTGCAGACTATAAATTTTGTGCAATGTGCCTCAATGTGGGTTTATCAGATATCTCCTCATGATTACGTTCAAGATATGCCTTTCGCTAGGAATATCAAAGAAGTGACGTTGTCTTCTTCTCAATGCGTCATTTCAGGAGGCACATAATGCCAATTTATTCCATGTCCTTTTTTAAAAAGTGCTTAGCATCTAGGATTGGTGACAGTCTCACAGAGCAATACCTGTGACATAGTCCGATTAGTACAATAAGAGAGGTGTACAAGTTTGTCTAGCATCTCTTATTCCTTCCTCATATTCTCTTGGCTCACCTTTTTCTCCACACATTGCTGCTGCTGCCAACTATGCTCTGACATCGCCTTGCCTCAAGTGCACGGAGCATCTCTTGCTTTTCTTGCTTTTTGTGGTGAGGCTTCTCTGCCACCACCACGTGGAATGCCTGCAGAAGCCCATCCAGCTATTTTGGCACATGCACAGACTGGAAGAGTGAAGGAGTGGACATTTCCTGGGGCAATCTTCTACCACTGAAGGGTAGAACTCGCGAATCAATAATCTCTTCTGTGTCAGACAATTCTGACAATTCTGAGGCCCACTCTATGCAGTTTTTCAAAGGGCCCCCAGCAGGACCACGCTTCAGTTTCCCATAGTGGTGACCAGCTCAATAACACACCGTTTGGATTTGCTTTCTTCCTTTCCGTTTACCATTTTCCCCCAGGTCCCTTCTCCTGTCTCCTGGAATCTCTTTCCAAGGTAAGCCCATTATATGCAAGCACTTGTCTCAGACTCTGCCTTTTGGGGGAACCTAAGACATTTGATATAAGGAGTAGACCTACAAAGCAGACCTCTTGCCCCCAGGAAGGAATTTTGGAACTGAATTACTCACCAATCAGACTCCTCCACTTCTGGTGGAAAGAGTGTGCGGTGTCAACCCCTTGCCTGAATCAGCATCACCAAGACTTTCACTGGTGGATGATAGGGATGAGGTATAGGTGGAAAGTCAAGCATTTGCTTATGGAATAGGGATGGCCTTTGAATGGTTTGAAGGCAATGGTAATCATAAGATACGTGGATTGGCTCACTTTTGTTAAAGGCTCATTAAGACCGCCGCCGCTGTCCCCCACCCCCCAACCTTTTGTAAGTGACAGGTACAAGTTACCAACTTCCAAGGCAGGCCATGAAAAATGGAAAGTCTCTAAGGTAGTATTTAAAGAGATGCTTGTCTTCTGTATCCCTAGAGCAAACTGTGTTGACGATGAGACCCAGGATTGACCTTTAAGGTAACATAGCTACAAAGGAAATGCACTCCCTTGACAAGTCTTCTATGCCAAAGGCAAGGCCCTGGTAGGGAAAGAATGGAATCCTGAGACCTGTAGTGGTAGGATTTAGGTGGACAAGGCTGCGAAATTTCCACTCCCAGATTCTTCTGAACTCTGTGTTGGAACAAGTAGCTCCCTCTGTTTTGCCGGAGCAGAACAGCCTCCCCTTGTGTGGAGACCCTGCAAATCCTTCAGATGAGGAATAGCGTATACTTAAACAAGGAATGGGAAAACTGGCTAATATTTACCTGCAGGAAAAGGGGATACAGGCATGGGAGTAGGTCTTAAAAGTGTTAGGCCAGGGAGGGGAGAATATAAAGGTGGACAGGAGAGAACATATTGACTCTGGAAAGCACTTGGAGTTTCATGATATGGCAAGGACACATGGAGCTGGACCTAATGTACTGCTGGGATGGTTCCCTGGAGCCTGGACAGGATGAGGGTCTATAGCAAATGAGGGAGAGATTCTAGATGTACCTTGACTGCCTTGAGAAAGGTATCAGAAGGCTCTAGGAAGTTAGAATGTTAGAGTAAATTTGTAATATATGACCTGAGAGCCCACCATGTGACCAAATATTCCTTCTAAGTGTTCAGAGGACATACCCATCTCCAGGAAAGTAAGAAATACACTGGTGAGGGTGCCATTGGCATCTGTGAGAAGTTCCATGGTGGCTATCCACTGTAGTTCACAATAAGAGATGCTGCTACTATGGAACTGGACTCCCTAATATCAACTGGGTTGATAAGAATCGAAAATAGCAAAGGCCAGATGGTAGTGCTTGACTGACAGAAGGAAAGAGTACATAATTATAATAATGGGCTGCAAGGCCAGAGTGGCAACCAGAATGCCTTCACCCACAGGGCTCTGTGATAGTGACTAATAAGACCATAGCGTTTCTTGGGGCAAGTTAAATGAGCATCCACTATGGTATTACTTGATCTATACGCATAAAAAGAAAACACTGATAGCTGGTGAGCAGAAGGCTGATGTCAGCTGTCTCATTGGAAAATTGCAACCCCTCAGCCAGTTTACAGACCTAAGAGACTTCTCAGAACCAGAGCTCATCACCTGAAGGGAAAGCTGAGTAAATGCCGTGCAATAATAGCACAAGTATATTCACTACATATTTCCCCATTCATTCCACAAAAGGACACACATCTATGCTATCATTTGCATATTTGTCCCCTCCAAACCTCTTCTTGAAATTTGATCACCAATGTTGGAGATAGGGCCTATTTGGGAGGTGTTTTGGTCATGGGCATGGGTCCTTCATGAATATATTAATGCCCTCCCTCAGGGATGAGTGAGTTCTCACTCCATTAATTCTTGCCAGAGCTGGTTGTTAAAAAGACCTGGCACCTCTTCCCTCTTCCTTGCTTTCTCTCTCTCCATGTGATCCCTGAACATACAGGCTTTGCTTCCCTTCCCTTCCCACCATGAGTGAAAGCAACCTGAGGCCCTCAGCATATGCAGATGCTGGTACCATGTTTCTTGTACAGTCCGTAGAACTGTGAGCCAAATAAATCTCTTTTCTTCATAAATTACCCAGCCCTCAGGTATTACTTTACAGCAACACAGACTAAGACAACCCTTTTATGGAGAAACTGTATGTATTAGTCTGTTGTCACACTGCTATAAAGAAATGCCTGAGACTGGGTAATTTATAAATGAAAGAGGTTTAATTGACTTGCACTTCCTCATTGCTGGGGAGGCCTCAGGAAACTTACCATCATGGTGGAAGGTGAAGGGGAAGCAGGCACCTTCTTCACAAGGCAGCAGGAGGGAGAGAGAGAACACAGGAAAAACTGCCATTTAAAAACCATCTGATCTCATGAGAATTCACTCACCATTATGAGAACAGCATGGGGAAAACCACCCCCATGAGCCAGTCACCTCCCACATGATCCCTCCCTCGACACCTGGGGATTACAATTTGGATTACAATTCAAGATGAGATTTGGGTGGGGACACAGAGCCAAACCATATCACTGTACATTGGAAAAAAAAAAGGAGGCTGGGCATGGTGGCTCACGCTTATAATCCCAGCAGTTTAGGAGACTGAGGCAGGAGGATTGCTTAAACCCAGGAGTTCGAGACCAGCCTGGACAACATGGCAAAAACACATCTTTACAAAAAATACAAAAATTAGTTGGGTGTGGTGATGCATGCCTGTGGTCCCAGCTACTTGGGAGGCTAGCGGGGAGGATTGATTGAGCTGGGTAGGTAGAGGTTGTGGTGGGTAAGCTGTGATCATGCCACTGCACTCCAGCCTGGGAGACAGCAAGACTCTGTCTCAAAAAAAAAAAAAAAGACAAAGAAAAAAGAAAAAAAAAGGAAAGAAAAGAAAAGCAAAGAAAAATAAAGGGAACCATTCAGACATTTCAAAGCTGGTTGCATAATAGGTTCTGAGCTAATGTTAATACCAGGAAGTTAGAAACATGGCTCCAAGTTGAGTGGGCACAGAGAACAGATGGCCCAGGTTCATCTCACCATGGTCTAACAGAGTCACAGACTCACCCTCTGCTTGTATCCCTAGTTTCCCAAGTGAACAATTGGAATGGTTATATTAACAACTGGAAGAACCCTCACCTTGGTTTCCTGACGTGTAGTGAGAGTTATTATGATAGGAACAACCAGGGGAAGTCCCTGAAACTGCGCACTCTCACTGGCTAAGACAGTGAATTAGAAGGAATACAACTTCCTGAGAGGAAATGCAAAGATTAATGTTACCTTCAAAGACTCAATGGATATGGACATGTTGGGTCAATTTGCCTATTTCGTCTGTTTGGCCAGTGCAAAAACCAGATCCATCATAGGAAATAATGGTGGACTATTGTAAGCTTTACCTAAAAATAGCCCCAAATCATAGGTGCTATGTGAGGGTTTGTATATTTACTAGAATATAACAACAGTCTTTGGTGCCTGATATGTGGATATTGCTCTAGTGAATAGGTTTCTCTCCATCCCTATGAATAAAAAGGAGCAAAAGAATTTACGTTTTATGAGGTAAGAAGAGCAGCACACACTCACTGCTTACTGCAGGACTATGTTAACTTTCTTGCTCTGCATCACAATATACATTGTCCATAGGTCACTGATCAGCTTGGCATTCTGCAGAATATTGTGCTATACCAATGATGTCATGCCAATGGACATGCTAGTCAGTGAGTAGCAAGGTGTTTTCACACCCAGTGGTAATCATAAATGAGAAAATGCAACAGCTCTTATCCAATAAAGCCAAAGCAACTAAGGGACCAGTCCCTCCAGGATGAAGAGCTGGACAATCCACTAGGCAAACAACCTAGGTCAAGTAGTGGTGGAAGTGAGAGAGGGTGAATATCAATTATGAAAACAATTACAACATCAGGAAGTGTTGCTTGTTCCTCCAACACTCTTGTATAATGTCTTCCATAGGCATTGCTGTCAGTTATCACCTTGAAGGCTCTGTGATAGACTACATGTGATGAAGATTCCTAGCAGATCTGAGTAATACACAATATGGGGTATATCAGACATCTTTTGCTTATTTCATACCCATAGCTACCAGTTGAGCCAGGATGACATCTGATAGCTGCACTAGGTATCTTTTGCTTTCTACCCTGAGGCTTCTCTGCTGTGCAAACACAGGAGTATGAGGGAGCAAACACTCCCTGGTGCAACTGCATATCAGCAGGGGATAAGATTATCCCTTCTGGCCAGGCACGGTGGCTCACGCCTGTAATCCCAGCACTTTGGGAGGCTGAGGTGGGCGGATCTCCTGAGGTTAGGAGTTTGAGACCAGCCTGACCAACATGGAGAAACCCTGTCTCTACTAAAAATACAAAATTAGCTGGACGTGGTGGCATATGCCGGTAATCCCAGCTACTCGGGAGGCTGAGGCTGGAGAATTGCTTGAACCCGGGAGGCGGAGGTTGCGGTGAGCCGAGATCGTGCCATTGCACTCCAGCCTGGGCAAAAAGAGCGAAACTCTGTCTCAAAAAAAAAAAAAAGATTATCCCTTCTTCTGTGTCTCAGCAAACAATTCTGAATTCTGGCTCCTCAGAAGCTCTCCAGCAGGTCCAAGCCCCCCACTGCCTAAAAAGGTAACCAGCTCAATAATGCACCTCTGTATTGGTTTTCTTGTCGCGGTTTACTTCTGGTCTCCTACCCCCAACTCTTGTTCCCTGGTGTTACCTCTCAAAATAAATAAATGAGAGGGAACCCTTGTTCAGGTTCTTTTTAGGCAACCCAAGCCAAGACAACAAAGTAAGATAGAGCCCCAAATGTGGTCGTATAAGGTTTTTCAAAGAAAGTAACACTTGAGTTAGGTCTTAAAGTTTCACCTAAGAAACTGTCCAGGTGGACAAGAAGAAAGGGTGTTCCAAGTAGAAATAATAGCATGGACAAAGGCAATGTAGCAGGAAAAGTCTTCGTAAATTCAGGGAATTTCAAGTGTTTCACGATGGAAGAAGCAATAGAGTCATTTACTTGCGGTGGCAGGGGATGTTGGAAATGTAAACAAGAATGAGATACAGAAGATTTTATGTGGCATGCCAACTGGGACTTCTTTTTGTAAACAACAAGGAAACAATTATGTTAATCCCTTTACCAAACCTTCTGCCTAACCTGAAGCAATATGAAAATGAGCTCACTTTCCAACATTGATGCATGAGTTGCTGTTACCTATGAACATTCATTTAAAGATGAATCTGTTCTCAGAGAGCTGATTGAAATTTCTTGAGAAAATGTGTGGTAACATAAAACAGACATTGTTGACTACCTATCCAAATCCATTTCTTCTCCGCCTTTCCAACCTTGCTAGGGAAAGCTCCAATTTTGTTTGTGCTTTACTGACTACATAGTCTTGTGCTCAAGGGCGAGGCTCCTTGGCCTCAGGTGATCATCTAAGCCAGAGGTTGGCAAACTTTTCCTGTAAAGGACCAGAGAGTAAATATATTAGGCTTTGTGAGCCATATGGCCTCTGTTCCAACTACTGAATTCTGCTGTTGTAGTGTAAAAGCATTCTTTAAGAATACCTAAACTTTCTTTATAGATATTGAACTTTGAATTTCATGTAATTTTCTTACATCACAAAGTAGTCTTCTTTTTATTTTTTACCAACCCTTTAAGAATGTAAAACTCATAGCTCACAGGCCATACAAAAACAGGCAATGGGACAGATTTAACCCATCAGCCACCGTTTGCCAACCCCTCATATAAGGTAATCAGGGTGGTTTCATTTCCTTTGCCAAAGATTGGTTTTAGCATGGACGTATAATTAAGTCCTGACAAATGTGATCTGCAGATGTTCCTTAGTTCAAAAAAGAGGCCTATGAGAAGGAACAGTCCTTTTATTGCCTTGGATATGGCTGTGTAGTGCATAATGCCCGGAGCTGCTGCAGCCATCCTGAGGACATGCGGTTTCTCACCTTTAGCAGAGAATAGCAGAAAAGAGAAAGGAATCTGACTGAATCTCCATGACATTACTGAGCTGTTGAATTAGCCTGCAGCATACTTGGATCTTTATGATATTATGAAACTGTTGAATTAACCTGACTCTAAACTTCTTGATGTGAGAAATAATAAAGACCTTTATCATGCAGGCCACTTTATTTAACTGTTACTTAAAGCTCAAAATATTCTGAGTGAGATAAAAGGACCCAGGAGAATATTATGCAAGCCATTAAATAGAATAAAATAGAATTATAAGTGCTGCCATGCAAAGATATCTAAGATGACCGGGCGTGGTGGCTCACGTCTGTAATCCCAGCACTTTGGGAGGCTGAGGTGAAAGGATCACTTGAGTCCAGGAGTTTGAGACCAACCTGGCCAACATGGTGAAACTCTGTCTCTACTAAAAATACAAAAATTAGCTGGGTGTGGTGGCGCATGCCTGTAGTCCCAGCTACTTGGGAGGTCAAGGCTGCAATGAGCCACGATTACATCACTGCACTCCAGTCTGAGTGACAAAGCAAGACTCTGTCACCAAAAAAAAAAAAAGAAATCTATCTAAGACAAATTATTAAGTGAAGAAAGCAAGGTGTGGAACAGTTTGCACAGTTAACTTATCATGTTTTATGGATATATATGTACATATCTTAAGATTTTGGAAAAACTATGATTAATCATGATGAATTTTAGGAAGTGTTGTTGGAATGAGTGGGGAGGGAAAAAGTAGTTTTATTTTAATTATCTGTCTTACCTCATATTTTTAAAAAAATGTTAATATATGTGCAGTTATTACTTCTGGAATTAAAAAACTGATTTAAAAAAATCAAAGAAATGAAAAAAAAGTTGACTTTCTAGATAGGTAGGTATTTTGAATAGGATCCTGTGGGAATAAGACAATGGGACAACTCATTGCTGATGGCCTAAAATGGAATAAGGCCCTAAATTCAGATAAATGATTTCACTTTTATTTTCTTTTCGTAGCGAAATATCTTTAGCCATGCCATCTTCTCGCTGAGTGAAGCTTAGAAAGGTAAAATTTAGAGTAGAAAAGCAAGGAATGCCAGATACTGCAACTACAACAGTTTAGGTCCTGTTATCTCTCTGGGACACAGAATTTCTAATGGAGTGCCTTTGGGTGTTAGTGCCTTGCCTCGTCTCATTTACCATGTGCATTAATGATTTAGAGGTCGGAAAAAGGGGTTTTACTGATGGAAGCACTTTCTAAGTTTTCACCAGTAAGACTTCACCTGTCTGGGAATGATTTAGGTAAGGAAGATAAATAGACTGTTAAGAGACCTGAGAAAAATAAAAGAAGACCTATAGTAGGAGGGATTTAGGATAAAAATCAGGAAGAAATTTCTGATAGTAAAAACTGTCACAGAACAAAGCAGAGGTTAATTGCAGAAACTGTGGCCTTTCATTATGACAGTTAAAAAGGAAATTATTGTCTATCTAGGATGATATTGTTATTTTTATTAGAATTATATAGATGAAAGAGACTTTGGGCCTGGTGCAGTCGCTCACGCCTGTAATTCCAGCACTTTGGGAGGCCAAGGCAGTGGATCACCCGAGGTCAGGAGTTTGAAACCAGCCCGGCTAACGTGGTGAAACCCCATCTCTACCAAAAATACAAAAAATAGCCAGGCATGGTGGCAGGCATCTGTAATCCCAGCTACTAGGGAGGCTGAGGCATGAGAGTGGCTTGAACCTGGGAGGTGGAGGTTGCAGTGAGCCGAGATCGTGCCATTGCACTCCAGACTGGGGGACAGAGCAAGACCCTGTCTCAAAAAAAAAAAAAAAAAAAAAAGAAAAGAAACTTTGGAGAGCACTTAGAACAAACCCTTCATTTTATAGATGACAACTGAAGTTGAAAAACTAAAGTGACAAAGATCATAAAGTTAATTAACTGTAAAACCAGAACCAGTATTTGGTTTCGTATAATAGACTTTCTTCTACACCATATTTGCTGAGAATTATTTTGTCTGAAGACAGTAGGATAAACTAGATGACTTCCCAAATTTCTTTATAGGTTAAGTACAGCAGTCAAAAACTAAAGCTATAATTTATCATAAGCAAGGATTTTTTCATGAATTTTTCCTGTGGGGTCCATGGACCATGCTTAGGGAATCCCTGAACCCTCTGATACTGATGCAAATTTGTGTGTATGTATGTCTGGAAATCTGTAGGTCCCCATGCCTTCCATGATGAACCAATCTAACAGCAAGTATCCTAAAAGTTGAATTTGAGATTAATTTCAGAGACTAAAGTGAGGAAAACTCATGTAATGAATGAAGTAACCAGTTATAGAAAGAATATACCTCAACAATGAGCGGCAGATGAGTTAAGGGGACTCTCAGGTTCAGTGACTTGGAAATATTCTCTACAGCACCTGATTCTATCAGCATATCAAAAGCTAAGCAGTTGTGGAGGAAAACTCACATGTTTGGGGGATTTCTGAGATATCCAAGGGGCTAACTACATCACAGACATTTTCTACTTTAATATCCGTTCAAAAAAAAAAAAAGACCCAGAAAATTTACCAATTCAAAAACCAACAAATGAAGGGGACATACCTTTAGGTTAAAAAATGTAACATAAAAAACAGGCACACAAAGACATACTATGAAACGGAGCAGAAGAGAACTAATGGGTTGCATCCTCACTCTGCCCTCTCATCCATTTACCCACTTCAAGCTATACTGTTAAATATACCAAATTCTGAGATTCACATGAATATCCCCAAATTTGTAGATAAGCAAACTCAATGGGTCTTCGTACATGTTCCATTTTCCCAGTTTACATTGCTAGAAGTGGTTGAGAGAAAGGCAGGTGAGATGGGGAAAGTGAACTATGGGACTGACTCTCATGAAAGTGAAGGCTCTAGGGATACTCATTAAGATGTGGAAACTGATGTCTGGGGATATTCCCTTATGTAAATGAGATATAATTCTCACCTAGATGGAGTGAACAACAACTCAGCAAAGAGAGCAGGATTCAGGTTTTCTAAGGCAGCCTGTGTCTTGCTTGTCTCAGCCAAGCTTATTTCTTCCGCACCCTTTTTCTTGAGGTACATAAAAGTAAACAGAAGATGAAATACTTTGTCCTCAAACAGAAACTAACAATGAAAACCAAAATGGGCTCAGATATGGAGGGAAGAAAGTTAAAAAGTCCCCCACACATTATTACAACCAATGAAATGGCTATCAGAGCTATCTAAGCCTGATCAAGATGAAAATAAATAGCATGGCAACTATGCAAGCACAGAGAACTTATGTAACTTTCCTCAGGTTATAGAATTAAGATGACAGTGCACGCAGGTAGTGTGTCTAGCCTGAGAAGTCTGGATAGAAAAATATTTTGACTTACTAAACTGTCTCCTACATAAGATAAATCAGTTGGTCCAACTACAGTTAGAACTCCAACTCTAAGTTTGATTCCAAGGTATAAATAAGCCAATGAGTGGAGCCCCTGGTTCCTGATGAAATAACCTTAGGACATAAAACAGTCAGGATACATCTCTACAATGACGGACCAGGAGCCTGGGGAAAGGGTCAGGGACAGCCAGGCTGGGGAAGATTCTGGAAGTGGTCTGATAACAGTCTAGGCCTACAACAGTTACCATACATCCATACTGTACTAATGAAGTTCTGATTAAAAAAAGTTTACTCTTATTTTGTTTTTTTGAGATGGAGTCTCCCTCTGTGGTGCCATCTCAGCTCACTGCAACCCTCACCTCCTGGGTTCAAACAATTCTCCTGCCTCAGCTTCCTGAGTAGCTGGGACTACAGATGCACGCCACCACGCCCGGCTAATTTTTGTATTTTTAGTAGAGATGGGGTTTCACCATATTGGCCAGGCTGGTCTCGAACTCCTGACCTTGTGATCCACCCACCTTGGCCTCCCAAAGTGCTGGGATTACCGGTGTGAGCCACCGTGCCTGGCCAAAAGTTTACTCTTAAGGTCCTCCTCAACAGGAGCCTTGGCAGGGGTCCAGCATAGCTGAGTCAAGGCACTCAACACCATAACTGTCGCCCTTTTCATTCCTAAGGTAAGTGTATTTGACATAAAAGTGTCGTGGCCTAGAATCAGGGGTGGGAGGAAAGTAAACGTCAGGTAGGTGGGGCCAGTTCCTTCTTATTCATAACAGCCAAATCAATGGCATTTTTTTCTTGTAAAGACAAAATGCAATGAATACCCAGTTTGTTCCCAATGTGAGTTTGGGTGAGTGATGTGTGGACATTAGTTCTGTAGTCCAGGGGTCATTCAGAAAAACATAAATGACCTTAAGTATATGTCAGCATAGAAGAGGCAAGCAGAGAATAGGGAGAGGTGTGGAAAAGATGTGGGAGGTCATTGAGAGCATGTTTTGAGTTTTTCACATTTTCCCCTAGTTTATACACAAGGCTATAGCATAAAGCTTCTCTCAACTGCTTTAATTGCCTGATGGAAGCAATCTAAAAGGTTTACTTTTAATAAAAATTCATTTACTTTCTCTTACAGCTATGCATTAATTATAGCCAATTATAAAAATAGTTTCCTGACATTGTTGAATTGTCATAAAAAAGCTAGTAAATAGTGTATTTGACATTGGATCAGAGGGTTAATCTCAAAGCAACAAAAGTATGTCTTTCTGTCCAGTCATGACACATACTAGCATGTATCAAATTCATGGCCTATTAGCTGTTGTCTACATATTTGATTTCAGGAATTGTTGATGCATCATTAGTTGTTTGCAAACCACCTAATGTGTAGATGTCTACAGACTCTCCACACATTAGAGATCCTACGTAGTCATTATGTTAACTCACTGTAAAGGGTTAACTCACCTACCTCTTAGGCTTCCTATGAGGATTAAATAAAATAATATACATGAAGCACATGACTAGCCAGGAGTTTGAGACCAGCCTGGACAACATGGCAAAAACCCATCTCTACAAAAATACAAAAAAACTTAGCCAGACATGGCTGCACACACATGTAATCCCAGCTACTTGGGAGGCTGAGGCATGAGAACTGTTTGAACCCGGGAGGTGGAGGTTGCAGTGAGCCAATATCACACCACTGCACTCCAGCCTGGGCAACAGAGCAAGAGTGTCTCAAAAAAAAAAAAAAAGTGGATTTAATATTTTAAATGTTCCTAGATTTGAGCAACCTTTTTTGGATCACATATGCCTTTGAAACTCTAATGAAAGCTGCAGACTTTCTCCCTTGAAAAAATGTGCATACACATATAAGAAGGGCTTTCACTGATTGCTGTCTCAGTTGGCAGGAGGAGAGGGTCTTAAGCTTGTTCAGTCAAGCCTTTCTGATTTTCTTCTCTTCCCTCCCCATGTATGGGTGCTCAGGGGGTCCCTTTGGGCTTACAGGTGCCCTGGAACATTGCAGACGGTGCGAGTCAAATGGCAAAGAGTAAAACCTAGTGGCACTGCTGCTATGACCACACCTTGAGTTCCTAAGGACTAGTAAAATGATGGAGTGCTAGTGCAAAAGAGAAATTTGCTCTCAAATACAGAATGAGGCAAGGCTCTGGGTGTTGAGAAGTCTCTGATTCATGAGGCTTCTGAGGAATCTTGCTCTTGCGGGGGAATCTTGTTTTCTTCTCTGAGTGCCTTTGCCATTTCCTGGAAGCAGGATGCATTTTCAGACAAGTTCACATCCAGCAATCCATACTCTTGCTCTCTTCCTACTTTAAAATATATACATTGTTGCTTTAAATACTCATTATTTCTTAACACAAAATCCCATTATCTTCTGTTTCATAAGGATATTCACGGCTCTTGAATGCTGACCCCAAGTTATTAGCACTGATTCTCTTCACAAATGGGAACCGCTGTCTTCAAATTTCCTGGAGAAAAGAAATTTGCACATACCTCCTCCTCCTCCTGCAACAAAAATATCAACAAAATAGGTCGTACATTCCTTTTAAGGAAGCAAAGTTTAGAAATAAACCAGTTCTACTAAGTCAGGTTAAACATTTTGATCTTGCTGGATTCTTATATACCTTTGTAAATGATTTTGGAGGTTTCAGGTTTTACACAATATACTATATTGTTGTATAACAAATTATTTCAAAATTTAGCGTCTTAGAAAAAGACTTATTTTCACATAGTTTTAGTGTGTCAGGAGACCAGGTGCCGTTTAAGTGGGTGGTCCTGGCTCAGTCTCTAATAAGCTCATGGTTGAGAGGTCAGGTGCGGTTGCAGCCATCTGAAGGCTTCACTGGAGCTGGTGGATCCGCTTTTAAGGCAGCTCACTTTCATACCTGACAAGCAGTGTTGGTTCTTGGCAGGAGGTCTCAGTTCCTTGCCAGGCAGACCTCTCCACAGGGCTGCTTCAATGTCTTCATGATATGGCAGCTGGCTTCCCCAACAGCTACGGATCCAAGAGAGAACAAGGTAGAAACCATGATGCCTTTTATGCTCTGTACTCAAAAGTCACACACTATTTTCCCGCAATATCTCATTGGTTCCACAGGTCAGCTCTACTCGCGGTGGGAGGGTGCAAAGACGTGCATACCAGGAGACAAGAGTCACTGGAGGCCCTTTTAGATGTTGACTGTCACATATGCTAAATTCTACATATTCCCTTTAATTCTCTGGTCTTGTTTTATCTATATCACTCTAAAAAATATGAGTGCAAAAAGATTGTCCTCACTTCACTTAAAATAGGATTGTAGAGTACTGTTAGGTGTGACTTGTCAAAATAGCAAAGCTTGTGCCTCATTCCAGCTCTAAGTAGTCAGTATTTATTTTGTCCACAATCCAATGAAACACAGAAATTTGTGAAATGGCTTATAGGAAAAACTTATAATTAAATAACTCGGTTAGAATTCAAAGTGTTATGATTATTTATTTAGTTGAGTCAAATAATATGAGTGACAGCTTAAAAAGTATCTCTGACTGTTGTGGTGATTCCAACATTTACACAGAACAAATGTTTAATAAATAATTGTTAAATTTTAGAACTAATAAGTGAATACAGGGCCGGGCACGGCGGCTCACGCCTGTAATCCCAGCACTTTGGAGGGCCGAGGTGGGCGGATCACCTGAGGTCAGGAGTTCGAGACCAGCCTGGCCAACATGGCGAAACCCTGTCTCCACCAAAAAAATACAAAAATTAGCTAGGCATGGTGACATGCGCCTGTAATCCCAGCTACTCGGGGAGGCTGAGGCTGAGGCAGGAGAATCGCTTGAACCCGGGAGGCGGTGGTTGCAGTGAGCCAAGATCACACCATTGCACTCCAGCCTGGGCAACAAGAGCGAAACTCCGTCTCGGAGGGGAGGGGGCGTTTGGGGGAATGAATACAATAAAAGTTGTAGGATGAAAAATCAACATACAAAAATCAGTTGTCTGGCTGCCCCACACTCTCCTGACGCAGCCGCTGTCTCGGCTGCTGTGCGCCACCTAGGTGTCTGGGTGATCCATGGGCAGCAGCAAGGGCCATGATGACAGACTATGATGAGGAACAATGCAAGAGCTAGAGGCCCAGGAGTCCAGCTACTCTAACTCCTTCATAGTATTATCATAAAATCCACCCGGCTTCACCATTACTGTGACATCTGAGGCTGGAGAAAATGATGAAACTGTCCAGACGACCCTCACGTTAACATACAGTGAAAAATACCCAGGTGAAGTTCTCCTTTATGAAATATTCCCTCCAGAAAATCTAGAAGATAATGATGTCTCAGACATTTTAAAATTACTAGCATTATAGGCTGAAGAAAATCTTGGTATGGTGATGATCTTTACTCTAGTGACAGCTGTGCAAGAAAAATTAAATGAAATAGTAGATCAGATAAAAACTAGAAGAGAAGAAACAACAAGAAAAAGAAGCAGAAGAGGCTGAAAAGCAATTATTCCATGGCACTCCAATTACAATAGAGAATTTCTTAAATCGGAAGGCCAAGTTTGATGAAGAATTCTTGGAAATTAAAAAGAAAAGGATGAAAGAAGAAGAACAAGCAGGAAAAAATAAATTAAGTGGGAAACAACTATTTGAAGCAGATCATAATCTTGACACATCTGATATCCAGTTCTTGGAGTATGCTGGAAACAACGTGGAGGTAGATGAGTCTTTGTTCCAATAAATGGATGACTTGGAGCTGGAGGATGATGAGGATGATCCAGACTACAATCCTCCTGACCCAGAGAGTGACTCAGCTGACTAATGGACATCCCCATCTGCAGAGAGGCTTGCCACAGCATCTGTGGCTATGCTCAGAGGGTTTTGATTTTCCTTTCTTTTTTTCTAAGAAAAAATTATTTTCAGGATAATATTCTTCTGATAGCTTTCATCATTGAACTTAAAAAACTGACCTTAAAATTAAAAAAAAAATCAGTTTTGTTTGTACACACTAACAATGAACTATTTGAAAAGAAAAATTAAGAAAACAATCCCATTTATAGTAGCATCAAAAAGAATAAAATACTCAGGAATAAATTTAACCAAGGAGGCAAAAGGCTTGTATGCTGAAAACTACAAATCACTGATGAAAGAAATGAAAGAAAACACAAATGGAAAGACATCCTGTGTTCATGGATTGGAAGAATTAATATTTAAAAAGTGTCTATCCTACTGTAAGTGATCTATAGAATCAATGCAACCCCTACTCAGTGGTGTTTTATATAGAAATAGAAAAAAAAATCCTGAAATTCATATGGGACCACAAAAGACCCTGAATAAACAAAACACTCTTGAGAAAGAACACAGAAGCATCACACTTCCTGATTTTAAAATATATCTCAAACCTAAAGTAATTAAAACAGTATGGAACTGGCATAAAAACAGACATACAGGCCAATGGAACAGAATAAAGAGCCTCAAAATAAACCCACACATATACTGTCAACTGGTCTTTGATAAGGATGCTAAGAATACACAAAGGGGAAAGGACATTTTATTCAACAGATGGTGCTGGGAAAAGTGGATATCCATATGCAAAAAGGATGAAATTGGACCCTTATCTTGCACCATACAAAAAAGTCAGCTTTAAATAGATTAATGACTGAAATGTAAAATATAGAACTGTAAAACTGTAAAACACTTAGAGGAAAACATAGGTGAAAATTGCATGACATTGGGCTTGGCAACAATTTCTTGGATATTACAGAAAAAGCACAAGCAACAGAAGCAAAATTAGACAAGCAGAATTAAATTGAACTAAAAAGCTTCTGCACAGCAAAGGAAACAGTCAGCAAAGTGAGGAGGCAACCTACAGAATGGGAGAAAATATTTATAAATCATATATATGATAAGGGATTAATATCCAAATGATTCAATGAACTCCTACAACTGGAGAGCAAAAACCCCCAGAAAATCCAATTAAAAAATGGACAAAAGACTTAAGTAAAAATTTCTCCAAAGAAGAAATACAGATGACCAGGTATATGAAAAGATGCTCAACATCACTAATCATCACGGAAATGCAAATCAAAACTACAGTGAGATATCACTTCACACCTACTAGGATGGCTATTATAAAAAAAAAAACACAAAACATAAGTGTTAGCAAGCATGTGGAAAAACTGGAACCCTTGTACACTGTAATGTAAAATGGTTCAGCAGCTATGGAAAATGGTATGATGGGTCTTCAAAAAATTAAAAATAGACCTACCATATGATCCAGCAATTCACTTCCGTTTATATATTCAAAAGAATTGAAATTGGGATCTCAAAGACATAAAACACACTCTCATGTTCATTGCAGCATTATCACAATAGCCAAGATATGGAAACAACCCAAATGTCTATTGATGGATGAATGGATAAAGTGTGGTATATACATACAATGGGATATTATTGAGCCTTTAAAAAGAAGGAAATTCTGCCATATGTGACAACATGGGTGAACCCAGAGGACATTATGCTAAGTGAAATAAGCCACTCACTGAAGGCCAAAGGTGAGGTATCTAAAATAGTCAAACTGATAGAAACAGTAGAATGGTGGTTGCCAGGGCCAAAGGTAGAAGGATATGGGGAGGTGCTGTTCAATGGGTATAAAGTTTCCGTTATATAAGACGAATAAGGTCTAGAAATCTGCTGTACACCATTGTGCCTATGGTTAACAATACCGTATTGTGCACTTAAAAATTTAAGAGAGATCGGCCGGGTGCCGTGGCTCATGCCTGTAATCCCAGCACTTTGGGAGGCCGAGGCGGGTGGATCACGAGGTCAGGAGATCGAGACCATCCTGGCTAACGGTGAAACCCTGTCTCTACTAAAAATACAAAAAATTAGCCGGGTGTGGTGGCGGGTGCCTGTAGTCCCAGCTACTCGGGAGGCTGAGGCAGGAGAATGGTGTGAACCTGGGAGACAGAGCTGGCAGTGAGCCGAGGTCGCACCACTGCACTTTAGCCTGGGCGACAGAGCAAGACTCCGTCTCAAAAAAAAAAAAAAAAAGAAATTTAAGAGAGATCTTGCGTCAGGTGTTCTCACCACAAGAAAACTTTTTTTTTTTTTTTTTTTAAGACAGAGTCTTGCTCTGTCGCCCAGGCTGGAATGCAGTGGCGTGATCTCAGCTCACTGCAAGCTCCGCCTCCCGGGTTCACGCCGTTCTCCTGCCTCAGCCTCCCGAGTAGCTGGGACTACAGGCGCCAGCCACCATGCCCGGCTAATTTTTTGTATTTTTAGTAGACATGGGGTTTCACCGTGTTAGCTAGGATGGTCTCGATCTCCTGACCTCGCGATCCACCCGCCTCGGCCTCCCAAAGTGCTGGGATTACAGGTGTGAGCCACCGTGCCCAGCCCACAATAAAAAAAACTAAATGGACCAAGTAATAATTCATTGAGGATAATAACAACAGAAGAAACGTGGTAGAGGCAAAGAGTAGTAGATGGGGAAAATTCAGGAGGCTTCCAGATGATTCTGCTACCACCTAGTTTTGTAACTTTAAGAGGGTTTCTTAAATTCCCCATCATTTCCTTTTTTGTGAAATGACTAAATCTGGATAATCTCTATGCTGTCTTTAGCTCCAGTAGTGTCTGAAGTTACATATGAAACTATATTTATACAACAATGCCCCATGCCTTCCAATCTGTTTGCTTCTAAATCCATTTCACAATTATTCTCTAACAAGGTCTATTTTTCTCTTTGAATTTTATTCTTTTTTAGCCACTATTCTGCATTCCTCCATAATTCTATGCCATTCTTTTGATAGTCTATCAGTCTATCCAATCAGTGTACTGTCTTAGCTGTCTCCTTAGTCCCCTGAATATATTTTCTCAATTTGAGCGATAGATAAGAACTCTACAGTTATCAAGATGGACTCTGATTATATCTAAAGGGTTTGCTTCAAGATTCAACTTCAACATGTTTTCCTAAGCATGCCTGCTTCTGCTCTTGATCTCTTTCTTCAGTTCTTCATTTAATAACTATTTATTTTAGTGTTCCAGCAGTAAGCAAGACAGACATGGACCCTGGTTATGTTGTTCCAACTTTTCAGCTGCTTTTAGTATTTTCCTTATATTTGAATTGTGGAATTCTCAGGAGTAAAAATATCCACAGAGCCAGGCAGGTAATGAGAACGAGTAAAGCAGGCCATAGAGCTGGTAGAGACTGAGCAAGAAGGTCAAGATGGCTTGTTTGCCAGATGAACTAGAACTCTAGATTTTAAAGTGAACTCTGATTTACTGATTTTCGCAGGGAAGGCTAAACATTTCTTTTATGAATACTCCACATCATATACCTGTACCAATATTCCTAATACATGGGTACCTGAAACATTTTCTCCAGTTTTCCATGCCTAGTTTCTTTACACTCTCACTTCATTCAATGCTTTATTAATATTTATGCCACTTAACTTTTTCAGTCAGTGTCCTTTATTTACTCTAATCTTCTATTTCTAGTCAATGCAAGACATAAAGGTAAGGAGGGGCAAGATTCAAAATTGAGATTTTTGGCCAGGCGCAGTGGCTCATGCCTGTAATCCCAAGACTTTGGGAGGCCGAGGTGGGCGGATCACGAGGTCAGGAGTTCGAGACCAGCCTGACCAACATGGTGAAACCCCATCCCTACTAAAAATACCAAAATTAGCAGGGCATGGTGGCGCGCCCTTAATCCCAGCTACTCAGGAGGCTGAGGCAGGAGAATCGCTTGAATCTGGGAGGCGAGGTTGCAGTGACCTGAGATCTCGCCACTGCACTCCAGCCTGGGCCGCAGAGCAAGAAAGACTCCGTCTCAAAAAAAAAAAAAAAAAATTGAGATTTTTGGCTGGGTGCGGTGGCTCACGCCTGTAATCCTAGCAATTTAGGAGGCAGAGGCGGGTGGATCACCTGAGGTCGGCAGTTCCAGACCATCCTGACCAACATGGAGAAACCCTGTCTCTACTAAAAATACAAAATTAGCCGGGCATGGTGGCGCATGTCTGTAATCCCAGCTACTTGGGAGGCTGAGGCAGGAGAATCGCTTGAACCTGGGAGGTGGTGGTTGCAGTGAGCCGAGATCGAGCCATTGCACTCCAGCCTGGGCATGAGCGAAACTCAGTCTCAAAAAAAAAAAAAAAAAAAAAAAATTGAGATTTTTGAGTGAAAATGACTTATGTCCATGTTAACATATGACTGAAAACAATTCGATGCTCCAAGGGCCGACCCTGAGACTATCTGGCTGTAAAAGATGACTCCTAGTTTGGGCCAGGACGAACACAATGAAAATCAGCTCGGACTGAAATGAGAAAAAGTAGTTGTGCTGGGAGGACAGATACAGAAAAAGCCAGCAGCAAAGTTAACTGAGAAACTTCTTTCTCCCACAGCCGTGCAGTAGCTATGACACGCCATATTCACCCCTCTTTGAGTGACTGCCGCTCTTACTAGTGTTGCTACTTTATTACTGGAGGTACCTAATTATTAAATTGCTGTATCCCCAAGACAGCATCCAATCCCTCCTAAATCCCAGCTTTTCTTCATGCCGCCACAGAAAGGGCGTCCCATGCAGAACTGATTCTGGCTCTCCTTAGACCCTCCTCAGACTCCTTTGGCGGGAAACTAATCTTACAAAGGAGGCTTCCTCTTCCCTTTTCCAGTGGCATTCCAAGCTTCCTTTGGAGTGCCCTCCCTCCTGATTTACAAATTGGCCTGACGTTATCGGAGTACAGGCTTTTTCCTGGTGGTTTCTGGCCTAACAGGAGACAGATTAGTAAGTACCAGGATCTCTAATAGGTCAACTTTCATGATCTCTGCTAAATTCTGAGCTGTTTAGACTTACAATTTTTAACAGCTAAAAGGAAAGACAAATGCTATCTAAAACTGTCCCATCAGCCCATTTACAGGGAGCACCTCCCCCATACCGCCCTAAAATCCTTTAAAAAATGGCTTTAGTCATTTTATCTGCCTTGCATTTAAGCGAATTCAGTTTAAGTGGCTTCAGTTCTGAATTCCTGGATTATATCGAAATGTTGCAGATGGCGGTGTGTGGGCTTTGAGCTCGTAAATTTTTTGTGTGGTACTAATTCAAGACGATTGAGAGCAGGTTGGGATCATTTTAAAAAGGGTTCTCGGCAGGGTGTGGTGACTCAAGCCTGTAATCCCAGCACTTAGGGAGGCCGAGGCGGGCAGATCGCTTAAGGTCGGCAGTTCGAGACTAGCCTGGCCAACATGGTGAAACCCCGCCTCTACTAAAAATACAAAAATTAGCCGGGCGTGGTGGCGTGCGCCTGTAATTCCAGCTACTCGGGAGGCTGAGGCAGGAGAATCGCTTGAACCGGGAGGCAGAGGTTGCAGTGAGCTGAGATCGCGCCATTGCACTCCGGCCTGGGCGGCAAGAGCAAAACTCTGTCTCATTAAAAAAACAAACAAACAAAAGGGTTCTCTAGTAGGAAGCCCTGAGTTGTATCCATGTTTTTCCGGGCGTCCCCCGGAGGCACAGGTTGCGGGTGACCTTTTCAAGTGTGGAGGAAAGGGAAGCTGCTTTTGTCTTCAGGAATGATGCAGGTCTCGACTCAAGCCTGACGGGCCCAAACCTCCCTGGAGCTGGCTGACGGCTCTGCCCGAGTTCCTGAAGAGGGGTCCCGGGGGTCCCGGAGCGGAAGTGGGGAGCGCGTGGGCGTGGGCCTCCTCGGCTGCCTGGGGCTCCAGACTTGTGCTGCGTGCGGCTCCGGAGCTCTGTTCTCGCTCCTGAGCAGCTGCTAGGTTTCCCAAGCGACTGTCTCAACCGCCCAGCCGCCTCCCCCGGGCAGCCAGAGCTGCACATCTACCTCCAGCCGAGACCCGCCCCCGAGCCGCGGGGCCCACGCCCAGAGCCCTCCGCCGTCCCCAGCGCAGTGCAGCAGAGCGCGATCCAGTCCGGGGCCGGGCCGCGCTTCCGCACACGCGCGGAGAAACCCGCGCCCTCCGAGGGGGGAGGGGACAGAGGGGGCGTCACGGGGGCAGGAGAAGAAGGAGGAGGAGGCCCGCGTCGCCTCCGGCGGGGCTCGCGCTCGCCCCGCGCTCGCCCTCCGCCTCGCCCGAGCCCCGGGAGGGTGAAACGCTTTCTCCCGGCATGCAGCGGGAGGAGGGATTTAACACCAAGATGGCGGACGGCCCGGATGAGTACGATACCGAAGCGGGCTGTGTGCCCCTTCTCCACCCAGAGGTGAGGAACCGTGCTGAGTGGATTCCTTGCCCTGCGGCCCTCCAGCCTTTCTTCCCCGGACTCGCCGAGGGCGGCGGCCGACGTGTGTGGGGAGTGGGACGTGCCGAAGTTTCGGAGGGTGGGGAGGCGAATCCAGGCCTGAGCGCGGCTGCGAGCGGATAACGGGGGAGGAGATAGCGGGGCGGGCCCGACCGGGGCGGGCTCTGGGACGCAGTCCCTGGCTGTGCCTGGAGGACAGAGGTGGAGGTGTTGATGGTTCTGCTGTGTCGCCGCGCTGCGTTTGAGAGCAGAGGCGGAGGGGCCTGGTGCTGTTTTTGAACCGCAGCTTAGACCCTAGTCTTGCTCCAAGCCTCTTGGGGCCAGGTGGAAGCGCGTCTGGTTTTGATTTCTTTTTCCTTCGCCAGGGTGAATGACGATATCTATTGCTTCCCTTTAGTCCACTGTGAGGGGACGGTTTCATGGGCATAGTGATGTCCTTCCAGGTAATGCCATGGGTAGCACCTCGGGCACCTTGTGTCGGGCGTCCTTTTTTGAGCATTTGTCCTTAAGCGATTAAGAAGAGAGGTAAAAACTTTTGGGAATAGACCTACACTCACATTAGCTTGTCAAAGTACCGTTTTTCTAGGAGCTAGGGGTGGACAGTGCAACACGTTTCCCATCACAACATGAGTGTCTTCCCATGTAAGTAAACAGTGCCCCGCTCCACAGTCAGTCAGTCTGTGCTTGTTTACCTCCGAGTTCGTAGCTGAGCTAGTGCTAGTTAAGGCTTGGAAGCAATTCTTGATGCATTCTGATTTTTAGTGATCCACAGTGATGTGTGTATGGGGTAGCGGCACAGTTTGCTGAAGAACTCGGGTAGTTTTCATGAGGTTAAAAGATGACAGTCGTGTTGTAGGATGAACAAACATGGAAGTCTCTACCTGGTTACTTTGCAATAGAGTGATTCTATTTTTTTCTGGATTTGGGTTTGTAGCGTGCCACTAGTTTTTGTTAGAAAGTGAATAATGACAACCATCCTTTTATGTTGCATGTTAACACTCAACCACCCTCTCATTCGTCACTTTGGTTTATCAAAAACACATGGGACAGTTCCTTCGGAATATATACCTGTGCCAGTCTCAGTAGAAAAGGCTGCTCTGGGTTTCTGATAAACAGAACTATACAGTAAGACTAAACACTTGTCTGACCAAAGTGGTAACATTTTCAGAACTGGCATTGTAGACATCTCTTTTGGTTCACTTAGGCCCTAACATACGTCAAGAAATAGACAAAGTAGTTTTCAGATGTTGCCTTGAAAATGTTGCTAAGTGATTTCTATTCATCTGTTCCTGTGAAAGTATTTGTGAAAGTATTTCAAACACTTAAGTGTTTATCCAGTTTATTTTTTTGAGACGGGGTTTCTCCCTGTCCCCCAGGCAGGAGTGCACTGACACGATGACAGCTCACTGCAGCCTCTACCTCCAGGGCTCAAGTGATCCTCTCCCCTCAGCCTCCTGAGTAGCTGTGACCACAGGCTCGCGCCACCATACCCGGCTGATTTTTTTATTATTTGTAGAAGAAGAGGTCTCCCTATGTTGTCTAGGCTGGTCTTGAACTCTTGAACTCAAGTGGTCCTCTCACCTTAGCTACCTTAAAGTGCTGGGATTACAGGCATGAGCCACCATGCCTGGCCTATCTTACGTATTTTAGCATACTGTTCTTCATAAACCTTTGCTTTGTAATATAGTACTGTTGTTTGCTACTTTAAGAATGATTTTAACTGGCAACAAATCCAGATTATTTGGTGTAGTAGAATGGCCAGTATAGGCTTGAAATTTAGCTACCGATCTTCAGGTTGCCATTCGATAGATAGGATATTACTAGAAAGTCAACCTCCTCATCATTGATAGTGGGAATTGGCATACATAATATATACCGTTCCTTTTTACCCAAGAAGCACAAGGTCTGATTATTTTAATACTTTGGATGGACCTTAAGCTTGTAGTACATGGCTGAGGTCTTTCTGCATTTTCTGTGGTTAGTGTGTGCAGCTGGTGCAGACCTGGGGTAGTTCTGCTGCCTGCTAGCAGTGTGTTCTTGGGCAAGCTATGAATACATCTCTGAGTTCTAGTTTCATCATTTATAATGGATAAAAATAATAGTTAATAAGCTATAGCGAGGATTAACTGAGATAATATATGTTTGTTGTTAAAATAAGCAGTGTTTTCAGTCTCCTTTGGGAAGAAACTCATTCTCTGTCTTGGTAAGTAATGAAATAATAGTACTTTTAACCTCTTTTTGGAGAGAACATAGACTTTGGGTCAGACAGACTTGGATTCTAATTCTGGAAATTCGTTAACTAGCTAAGTGACCTGAGACAAGTGCTTAATTTCTTTAAGCTTCAGTTGTAATCAGAAAATGGAGATTCTGGCTGGGCATGGAGGCTCACACCTGTAGTCCCAGCACTTTGGGAAGCCGAGGTGAGAGAATCACTTGAGCCCAGGAGTTCGAGACCATCCTGGGCAACATGGCAAAACTCTGTGTCTACAGAAAATACAAAAATTAGCTGAGCATGGTGGTACACGCCTGCAGTCCCAGCTAATCGGATGCTGAGGTGGGAGGATTGCTTGAGCCTGGAAGGTTGAGGCTGCAGTGAGCCATGATCGAGCAGCTGTACTTCATCCTGGGTGACATAGCAAGATTATGTCTCAAAAAAAAAAAAAAAAAAAAGAAAGAAAAGAAAAGAAAATGGAGATGCTGCCTAGTTTACTTGGCTGTAAGGGATTAGGTGAGGCTATATGTTGAGGGTCAAGAACTGGCACATTGTAGGTGCTGAGTTAATGTTACTTCTTTTTTCTCTACCAGAAGAGAGAGGGAAGTGTTACACATTTATTTTGGTTTTGGTGACTGATTTAAAACTTATGTGGGTTTTAATTTAGTGGAATAGGATCTTGCAGGAACAAATTTCATTTCACTTTTTATCTTCCAATTTAACACTCTCACACAAAAACAGTTTTTCACTTTAGTATTTGTTAAGCAGATGAATTATTTGTAGGTAAAGAAATGAGCATTGCTTAAATCTCTTATTAGTATGCAAACTGCCCACTGTTAAAACCTTTCTTAGAGGATTATACAATTAGATGAACGACTTTTTAGAGGTATTTTAGGTAAGATAATCTTACTTTTTAATGAATTAAATCATCCACTCATTTAGTTGGTCATTTAAACATTTGTTTGTCATGTTTGGGTAAGGAATTTTGCTGGAGTCTGTGAGACTTCAGGATATTTTTGGTGTTCAGTGAGAGGCAGTATAGAATACTGGTTAAGAGCCAAAGTTGGCCAGGCGTGGTGGCTCACGCCTGTAATCCCAGGGTTTAGGGAGGCCGAGGCGGGCGGATCACCTGAGGTTCAGAGTTCAAGACCAGCCTGACCAACATGGAGAAACCCCGTCTCTATTAAAAATACAAAATTAGCCATGCGTGGTGGCACATGCCTATAATCCCAGCTCCTTGGGAGGCTGAGGCAGGAGAATTGCTTGAACCTGGGAGGTGGAGGTTGCAGTGAGCCGAGATTACACTCCAGCCTGGGGAACAAGAGCAAAACTCTGTCTTAAAAAAAAAAAAAAATCCAAAGCTGTGGTGACAAACTGAAAATGTAGCTTCTGCAGCTTACTGTTATCATGGTCAAAGTACATTTTTCTCATTTGTAAAGTTGGGTTAATAGTGACACCTTTTACAGTTATTGTGAATATTAACTAGGCTAATGTTTATAAAGCAGTTTTCATAGACCTAGGCGCATAGGCTGCCAAGCAAATTGTACCTTCTAAATGCCCTGGCATATAGTGAATACTGAAAGGGAAGCTGCTGTTACTTTGTTTTCTTTTGAAATAGGTGATTATTTGTTTTATTGAAATGAAAGAAATTAAAGGCTCTTTGGATAAAGAAGAACTGATGATCAAGGGATTAGGGTGCTAGTTCTAGCTCAGTGACCTTGAGCTAGTAGATATTTAACTGGTCTCAGTTTTGTTGCTTTTAAGATAGAGTAGCTAGACTAGATGACCTCTAAGATTTCTTCAGACTCAAGTGTTCTGGTTTTAAATTGTGATTTTTCAATATAATCAACTTGAGCATCTGTCTACTAGGTACGTAGCATTGTGTTAGGTTATATGGGTTAAAATAACATAAAAAAGATAGCATATGTTTTCCAGAAGGTAAATAGTTGGGAAGTTGTATGCACGTGAAGCACTGGACGATTCAAGTAAGTACTGAATTAAGTAATGTCGCTTGTAAGTGGTGTCAGATTCCTGTCATTTAGAATGGTTAGAAGAAAGGCTTCCGTAGAGGGACAGAGACCATATGTTGGTCTACTGGTCCAGCAGACTAGCTATGACCAGCTTCCATTTTACCTAGTAGTACATCCTCAGTAAGTCATCTCAGCTCTTTGATAGAATGAGATCACAATATCCCCTTCTGCCACAGTATCATAGGGGCTATTTCAGAACCATCTGACTCAGAGCTTTGAACTGGATTGCCTAGATTATCTAGCGCTTTCATCTCTTTCTTTCTTCCTTTTTTCTCGATTTCAAAACTTCTGCTATTGCCTTTTTTTCTCATTTTCGTCTCTCTTTTTATGGTAACGTTTTTTATTTCACATTCATTTTATTATTTCTGGTGATTTCTGTTTGAATATTAAATCGAACTATTGCTATTATCTACTGTCCTCACAGATTTCATAAAATCTACTTCTTGAGGCTTTTGGTTTTTTTCTTTAGTTTGAGATGGAGTTGCGCTCTTGTTGCCCAGGCTGAAGTGCAATGACGTGATCTCGGCTCACTGCAACCTCAGCCTCCTGCGTTAAAGCAATTCTCCTGCATCAGCCTCCCGAGTAGCTGGGATTACAGGTGCCTGCCACCACACCCGGCTAATTTTTTGTATTTCTAGTAGAGACGGGGTTTCACCGTGTTGGCCAGGCTGGTCTGGAACGCCTGACCTCAGGTGATCCACCTGCCTCGGCCTCCCAAACTGCTGGGGTTACAGGCATGAGCCACCGTGCTCGGCCATGAAGCTTTTCTTTAGTGAAAAGAATTTTGCCTTTTTCTATTACTTTTTGCCCTATTATGTATGTGTGTGTGTGTGTGTGTGTGTGTGTGTGTGTGTGTGTATGTATTTGTACACATGTAAGGTAATTCATTTGCTTTCAGAAAGCAGATACAAAATGACTTTGAAAGTTGTTTTTCTTCCCATAGGTTACCTGCAACTCTTTTCCTTCAAAGCACTTCTTTATGCAGTCACTAGGATTTGATGCCTTTTAAAAAATTCAGCAAAAATGTTACAGGTCATATAATAATAAACTAGATTTTAAAATAATGTGTATTTTAAAATACTATATATTAAGCTTAGTAACTACTATGCTTAGTATAGTAACCACTGTTAAGCATAGTAACCACTGAGCATTACTATTAAGCTTAGTAATCACTGAGTCAATAGATATAAAATTAAAATGTGATTAATTGGTGAGACTTCATGGATTGTGCTCAAAGCCAGAGTTGAAAATTACTGACCAAAAAATTGTTCTGGTTTTGAGAAATGTCATTTTCCTGATTCGGCTTCTTTGTTTCATTTTGTTCATTATTTTTATTTAATTTGGGAGGATCTCAAAAGTATTTATTAAGAGTGGACTGTGGAGTCGGTGGATATAAGAGTATATAGGTTAAAAGTGAGCAGTGGTGTTAGGATTCAAATCTCAATTCTGCTCCTTACTAGCTTGCAATCCTGGGCACGTTATTGAACTCTGCATCCCAATTTTCCAAACTAAAATGGGGGTATAATAGCACTTACTTTATGAGGCTGTTGTGAGGATTAAGTGAGATAATACATGTGAAGTTCTGTGTCTGGCACTTAGTAAACACAATAAATGTTGGCTATTAATATTGTGGTAAAAAGTAGTACCTCAAATTGATAAACAATTGTAGTATGCATATATTAGAGTGGCTAAAATAATTAGTATTGGTTGTCTCTGGGGATTGAAGAGAAGATGGGCAGAGGACTTCTTATTATAAGCCCTTTTGCCCTATTTAATGTTTTTAAAGATGTGTGCTTTGCTACAGGGAGTGTTTATTGGGAATCCAAGTATGGTCTTGACCTGTTGCTAGGCCCCAAAGTAATAACATTTACAAAATAACACATTGTTAAATGATGTAAGATTAACTGTAGACCTTCAGGTACCTCAGGATAGATGAGGGAGAGTGTGTCTGTGTGTATTTTTTAAAATTAGAAATGATTCGTGGTCCTCCTTTCCTCTAGAGAGGGTTGTAAGGGTATCTTAAGGTAGTCAGCATTGAACAGTTAAGGTGTCTTAAAATGCAGTGTGCTGGCCGGGCGTGGTGGCTTATGCCTGTAATTCTGGCACTTTGGGAGGCTGAGGCTGGCAGATCTCCCGAGGTCAGGAGTTCGAGATCAGCCTCACCAACATGGAGAAACCCCGTCTCTACTAAAAATAAAAAATTAGCCGGGCGTGGGGTGCATGCCTGTAATCCCAGCTACTCGGGAGGCTGAGGCAGGAGAATCTGGGAACCTGGGAATCTGAGAATCTTGAACCTGGGAGGCAGAGGTTGTGAGCTGAGATCGTGCCATCCTGCCTGGGCAATGAGCAAAACTCCATCTCAAAAAAAAAAAAAAAAAAATGCAGTTTGCTTTTAACAGAACCCACAACAATTACATAATCTGAAAAGATGTTTCACTATTAAGGTTATGTAAAATTCTCTTTCAGTGCATTATCTGATTATAGTATTATTTTATGAATAGATTTTATTACAGATGGATAATTTAAGAGTAAAATCAAATATTTTAATTTTGGAATTTGAAAAATAATGATTCAAGACAATATTATATTTATAAAATACATAAAATTTGACCCAGTGGAATAATTATTTAGACCTAGGATAAAATATCTTCTTTTAAAATTTTCTTAAAGTAGAGCCACAGGCAGCTAATTTGAAAGTACAGTGAAACTTCAGCCTTCTGTGAATGAGATACTGTGAACTTAGTATCCTGAGTTACAGAGAATTAAACAGAATACTTTTTTGTTTTTGTTTCAATTCCTGTTGCAAATTTGCCAAATTATTTTCTAGGGTTAATACATACTAAACATAATAGAATCTTTCTTTGATAAATTAGAACATTATAGTGTCCTAGGATCATCTTTCTGATTATCGGTGATACTGTTAAGGATATGAAGATTATAACATTAACAGTACCTCAGACATTTTTTGTGTATATATGTCAGATGGCTTGCATTTTTATCAGTTGTATTCTAGAAAAAAATGAAGTGAAAAATTACTTCTGATTGAGATGTTAGTATACCCTACCCTTGTTTAGTTTTTAAGAATAATTTTTCAATTATGAATACTCATTAATTTTTGAAGGATTTAATGAGGTATGAACAAAACTGGTGGTTACCAAAACTATCCCTATTCTTATGAAAAAAAAAAAAAAAGTTCTTTGAGTTGAAGACAGAAGTTTCTTGTTGTGTAAGGATCCTCTTGTTGCAGATGTCAACAATCTTGTTTGAAACATAGTTGGGCAAAAAGGGGAATTTACTGTCTCAGATAACCTAAACTCAGGATGCAAGGATGCAGTTGAAATCAAGGACAACTGGAACCTGAGCTGAGAATGCCACCAAAACTCTTATCTCTCCTCCTCTCTCCCTTTCAGCTTCATTTTCTCCAAATGCAGACCAGCTTCTTTCTTCCATGTAGCCGGGACATGGATGCCAGCAAATTATAAGTATGAGCCAGGCACTATCCTAAACAATTTCGCATATATATTCATTCATTTAACCCTCACAGCTTTTTATACCTATTTTACAAATGAGGACACAGAGGTATAGAGAGGTTAAGTAGTAATCCAGGTTGCCTGTTTTTATAGCACAATACAGTATGATAGAGATGATAGAGAGTTGGATTTGCTAGGCACTAGCTAGCTGTGGTTACAAATGGTCTCATTTGTGTTTTGTTTTTAAAGTTTTTGAACAGACTTAATTTTTTAAGAGCAGTTTTACGTTGGTAGCAAAATTGAGCAGAAAGTGCGGAGAGTTCCCATATGCTCCCTGCCTGTACACATGCATAACCTCCCTCAGTATGGACATTCTACACCAGCGTGGTACGCTTGTTATGGTAGATGAACCTACATTGATGCATCATTATCACCCAAAGGCCATAGTTTACATTAGGGCTCACTCTTCGTGTTGTGTATTCTGTGGTTCTTAACGCTTGTTTTTGTTTTTTGTTTTTTTTTTTTTTTTGAGATGGAGTCTAGCTTTGTCGCCAGGCTGGAGTGCAGTAATACAATCTCAGCTCACTACAACCTCTGCCTCCCAGGTTCAAGCAATTCTCCTGCCTCAGCCTCCCGAGTAGCTGGGATTACAGGCACGTGCCACCATGCCCAGCTAACTTTTGTATTTTTTTTTTTTTTTTTTTTTTTTAGTAGAGACGGGGTTTCACTATGTTACCCAGGATGGTCTCAATCTCCTGACCTCGTGATCCACCTGCCTCGGCCTCCCAAAGTGCTGGGATTACAGGCGTGAGCCACCGCGCCCGGCCTTAACGCTTGTTTTTGTTTCTTTGGGAGAGGGATGGAGTTTTGCTCTTGTTGCCCAGGCTGGAGTGCAATGGCCTGATTCTTGGCTCACTGCAACTTCGCCTCCTGGGTTCAAGCAATTCTCCTGCCTCAGCCTCCCTCCCGAGTACCTGGGACTACAGGCACGTGCCACCACGCCCTGCTCATTTTTTGTATTTTTAGTAGAGACGGGATTTCACCATGTTGGCCAGGCTGGTCTTGAACTCCTGACCTCAGGTGATCTGTCTGCCTCTACTTCTCAAAGTACTGGGCTTACAGGTGTCAGCCACTGCACCCGGCGAGGTTCTTAACACTTGTAAGAGTAATGTGTGTCCACCATTATGTTGTCATGTAGAATAGTTCCATGGCCTTAAAAATCTTTGTTCTGCCTGTTCATATGTCCTTCTCACCAATCCCTGATTTTTTTACTCTCTGTTTAGTTTTGTTTTTTCCAGAATATCATATAGTTGGAATCATGCAGTATGTTGCCTTTTGGATTGGCTTCTTTGACTTAGTAATATTCATTTAAAGTTCCTCCATGTCTTTTCATGGCTTCATAGCTCGTTTCTTTTTAGTGCTGAATAATATTTTATTTTCTGGATGTATCAAA